>NC_059082.1:65218947-66592947 GCF_020497125.1 Mauremys mutica
TCAGTTTCCACTCTGATTCACCTCTTACCCAGACCATCTGACTGCAGTGGCATCGTCCATGGTGTCCTCAGCTCCCTCTGGATTGGTGGCAAACTGCACCAGTTTACCCAGAATGCACTGGCATTGTCTGCTTTCTGCTTGGCACTGAGGGCATCGTTGAAACAGATAGAATCCTTGGTACTGATGCTGATTATGGCGCAGTCTGCATCTGCTGGCCCGGAACCAGCTTTGTTTTCAGTATCAATGCCTCTTTGGGTCTCAGTATGAATACAAGGCTGGTACCACTATGATCTGGGACTATGTTGATATTTGTGGACAAGTTACCAGACTTCTCCAGGGAGGAGTTCAAGTCTTTTGTTATGGAAGGTCCTTTAGGGGGCAGGACATCCTTACAATCAGCTCTGGATCTAGCGGATGGTTTGTCTAGGCTCATGGTCTCAGCTGTAAAGATGAGAAGAATCTCGTGATATAACTGCGGTCTAGCTCCTGAAATTGAGCAAAGCGTAGAAGACTTGCTGTTTGGTCACTTCCCATTCTCGGAGAAAACTGATGAGAGATTACACTATTTCAAAAACTCCCAGACCACTCTACTCTCATTGGGGATCTATATCCAGGCCACAAGGAGACGGCATTTTGAGAACCAACAAACAGCAATATCATCCTCAGTGATATTTCTGTCAGCTTTCCTACCCTGCGAGGCAGCAAGATTTCCCCAGAAAGGGGCATAAATCACAGAGGAGGAAATCTTCTAGGACTGCTTTTAGTCAGATGACCCATCCTCTGCATTCTTTGGCTAGAGAGTCTGTTTGACTGGCATTTCAAGAGCAGCATCTCATTTGTCGGTGACATATGTATGCCCCAGATTCTTGGGAACAGGCTGTCTCACTTTTACAATGCTTAGGAGACAATAACTATGGGTCCTAAGCACTATGGGATTGGGTTACGCCATTCTGTTCCTATCCATTCCCTTCACTCCCATCCTCCTACCATTCCTCTTCAGGGACCCCTCGTGAGTTACAGCAGGTACAAACCCTGTATACTCCTAGAGCTACAGAGGAGGTTCCTCATCATCTTCCTGGAAAGGGATTTTACTCCTGGTACTTTCTGATCCCCAGATCCAAGGGAGGAATGAGACCTATCCTTGATTTCCACATTCTCAGCAAACTCATTAAGTACATGAGATTCCGCTCTCCCTGGCTACTATTCTTCCTGCTCTGAATCATGATTGGTTTGCTGCACTTGATCTTCTGGATGCTTATTTTCACATGGCAATCTTCCCAGGTCACAGGAAGTTTGTCAGATTCTTCATCGCTGACCATCAATACCAGTACACGGTTCTCCCCTTCTGCCTGTCATCAACACTACTTGTCTTTACCAAATGCACGATGGTGGTGGTGGCTTTTCTCAGGAGGAGGGGAAGTCAGATCTTGACAGACCTGGATGATTGGCTCCTGAGAGGCTCATCCAGGAAATTGGTCTTCAGTCATGTCAGGTTTATGTTAGATCTTTTTGATCAAGCGAGTCTGATCTTAAATAAGAACAAATCAATTTTCAAAAAGAAAGGGCCCCCAAGAGAAAAGCCTTCTTCTATGGTGAACTCCCAGCCTGCACTTTCCTCTAAATAGTGATTTTGACAACTTGCTTGAGGGCCACTACCACCCCCTCTCTGGATCTCATGCTGTGCCAACCCATGGCTCACCGCCCCCCATTCCCACTTCAGATACCCTCTCTTCTATCTGTTTGGGAACACATTACCTTGGACAGGTGGATTTTAAAGGTAGTTTGCATAGGATGTTTCATTCAGATCTGCCTTACCCCTCCCCCCTTCTCCCCTGTGCGTCCCTCTTCAGGGACCCCTTTCATGAGGCTCTCTTAAAGCAGGAAAGCCAGTCTCTCTTGAGCCTGGGGCAATCGAGCTGGTTCACCAGGAATTTGTGGGAAGAGGGCTCTATTCCAAATACTTCCTGGTCCCCAAAAGAAATAGATGTTGGAGGCTGATCTTAGACCTCAGGATCCTAAACAGCTATATGCAGGGCCTTACCAAATTCACAGTCCATTTTGGTCAATTTCACAATCGTAGGATTTTAAAAAATCATAAATTTCATGATTTCAGCTATTTAAATCTGAATTTTCACAATTTTTGTAATTGTAGGGATCCTAACCCCAAAAGGAATTGTGGGGTCGTCGCAAGGTTATTGTAGGGGGGGTTGCTGTACTGGTAGCCTTACTTCTGTGCTGCTGCTGGCGGTGACTCTGCCTTCAGAACTGGGCAGCTGGAGAGTGGTGGCCAGGAGCCCAGCTCTGAAGGAAGAGCCGCTGCCAGCAGCAGCACAGCATGGTATGTTATTGCCACCCTTACTTCTGCGCTGCTGCCTGCAGAGCTGGGCCCTCAGTCAGCAGCCGCCACTCTCTGGCCGCCCAGCTCTGAAGGCAGCAGCACAGAAGTAAGGGTGGCCTGGTATGTTATTGCCACCCTAACTTCTGTGCTGCTGCTGGCAGGGCACTGCCTTCAGAGCTTGGCAGCTGTTGGCCAGAAGTAAGGATGGCAATACTGCAACCCCCCTAAAATAACCTTTTGGGTCAGGACCCCCAGTTTGAGAAACACTGGTCTCTTCTGTGAAATCTGTGTAGTATAGGTTAAAAGCATACAAAAGACCAGATTTCATGGGGGGAGACCAGATTTCATGGTCCATGACACGTTTTTCATGGCCGAGAATTTGATAGGGCCCTAGCTATATGCCCTTGCAGTATTTCAGGATGGTGACTCTAGTGGCCATAATCCATCCCTAAACCCAGGGGATGCATATTTTCAAATCAGGATGCATCCCTTCCACAGTTGTCCTGTACTTTATTGATGGCATGGAGCATTACCAGCATCATATCCTCCCCTTCGAAGTTTCCACTGCCCCAAGGGTATTTACAAAGTTCCTCTCTTTTGTAGCAGCTTACCTGTGATGATGGGGCATAACTACCTTTCCTTACCTGGACAATTGGCTCCTCAGGAGTTGCTCCACCCTGGAGGTCCAGTCAATGACCAGCAAAGCCCTTGCCTTTTTTCAGTCCTTGGGTTTGCACATACACCTGGAAAATTTAACCCTTACACTAGTTCAGCAAATAGACTGCATTGGAGCCACCTCATGTGTATGAACCACCTTCTTGCATCCACCACCAACAAAGATCATTACGACGGATGCCTTTCTCCTAGACTTGAGAGACCATTTCCAGGAATTCACAGGTCGAGGCAAACAGACTCTTCAGGAAGCCTCTCTCTATATCAACAACCTGGAACCGGAGTGCCACTCAGTCAGAATAATGTGAGACAACAGGGTGGCAGTGTATTGAATCAACAAGGGGGAGCAAGATCACAGTACTTATGCACAGAATCTCTAAGGCTGTGGAACTGGCTTCCCACCACATAGAGATCTCCGCAGTGTACCTACTGGACATCCAAACTATCATGGCACAGTCTTGAACAGACTCTTGAGCAGACACTTCCAGCAGAATCAGTAGTGGGAATGTAACCCGGAGTTATCAGAACCCCCAACAGGGCCAACTTAACTATTTCACGCCAGATGGTGTAAGGAATAAATCAACAGGAAGTCAGTGATTCTGTCTGATCAAGGAGTAATGCAAGTAAGCATGCTTTTGTCTAACACTACAGTTTATTAGATTTAAGCACACACAGACATAAGCAATAGGTTTAGAACATCACAGATATTAACCTATATTCTGAGACAGTATTGAGTAATCAATGACAGGACAGCTCTGGCCAAACGCCTCCCTGCCGGGGGAGTAAAGATATCAGGAAAACATCTCTCCCAGGATGGCTCCCAAGGACTGCTCCCAAATACACTCTATTATCTAAACTTTTTATAACCAACTTCTACTAAACACACAGAACATAATGACCCCTACTAACTCATCACCCCTACTTCTCCTAACCTTCAATAAACTTTTTCTGTCAGAGGCGTCTAGAGTCAAGGCTGTCCATCCACATCTTTTTTTCATTCTCAGTTATTTACTTTTTCCTCCCCTCCTCCCATACTGATTAGCAAAACTGCCAGTAGTTATGACCTTGCTTCTGAAAGCCTGTCTCCAAATTAACCTTAACTTGTGGTGTTCTATTTCATTAATTCATAGTGGCTGAGTGCACATAATATGGTTGCAATTAGCTTGATCACATTCTGGGGTATATACATCCCTCAAATCTAGGGCAACAGGAACTCAACCACTTGGTCTTTCACAGCAACTGCCAAGCCTGGGGCCTTTTGAAGACAGATCTTTTTGTAACACCACACAAAATATCACTCTTTTGCTCCATGGGGGAGTCAGTCACAATTCTATGGGAGATGCCCTCTTAGTTCCCTGGATGCACACTCTTCTTTATGCCTACCCCCAATGCCACTGATTCTGAAGACCCCGATCAAACTGAAGTAAGAACAAGCAAGTGGCCATCCTGATAGCACCCTCTTGGCTGATACAAGTGTGGTACCTGGACCTGCTTCACCTCTTGATGGAGGCATCTCTGCATCTCCCTCTCAGAATGGATCTTCTGATAGAATTTGAGCACCACAACCCAGCATAACCTCTTATCCTGTACCTCAAGGCCTGGTTTCTGGATGGTTCTCAGAAGAGGCGAAATGTAGTGGGGAGGCATGTAGGGTCATGTCCCCCCCACCCCCGATTTTTTCCAGGGTTTGCTGGCCCCACTTGGTCACATGGTATGGCCAGGCCCATCCCTGCATGGCAGCTGCTGGAGATGGCAAGCTGTGAGCTGTGAGAAGAGGCAGCAACAAACAGCTGGGTGCTGCAGAGAGGGGCCACTGAGAGTAAGGGGGCATGACTCAAGTTGTTGGGGTGGGCTGTGAACCTTTAAATTGTGCACCCCCACTATCAGCAGGCATCAGTCGTCTCTGGTTCTCAGGTACAGAGTTGGGCTGTTCTCCTGAGGTTCACACTAGCCTCTTAAGCAGTAGAAAGCCAGCCACATGTAAAACGTTCCTGCAGAAGTGGAAATGTTTCCACTCCAGTGCTCTCACCAGTCTATATCCTCTTCAGACTCTTCCCTCTAGAACAGGGGTGGGCAAACTTTTTGGCCTGACGGCCATATTGGGTTTCAGAAATTGTATGGAGTGCCAGTTAGGGGAGGCTGTGCCTCCCCAAACAGCCAGGCGTGGCCCGTCCCCTGCCCCCTATCTGCCCCCCTGCTTCTTGCCCCCCTGGGACTCCTGCCCCATCCAACCCCATCCCTGCTCCCTGTCCTCTGACCGCCACCCAGAACCCCCACCCAACCCCTCTTCTCATTCCTGAATGCCCCCCCCCAGGACCCCTGCCCCATCCAACCACCCCTTCTCCCTGACCGCCTCCGGAGCCCCTGCTGCCCCATCCAACCCGACTCCTTCCTGACTGCCCCCCGGGACCCCTGCACTCATTCAATCCCCCCAGTTCCCCGACCTCTGACCGCCCCGACCCCTATTCACACCCCCGCCCCCTGACCACCACCCCAAACTCCCCTGCCCTCTGTCCAACCCCCCCACTCCCTGCCCCCTTACTGCACTGCCTGGAGCACTGGTGGTGTGGCTGTGGCTGGAGCCAGCCATGCCATCACGCAGCATAGAGCACTGGGTCAGGCCACGGCTCTGCAGCTGTGCTGCTCGGCCGCCCAGAGCATTGTGCTGGCGGCACAGTGAGCTGAGGCTGCGTGGGAGGAGGAACATCAGGGGAGGGGCCGGGAGTGAGCATCCCGGGCCAGGAGCTTAGGGGCCAGGCAGGAGCGTCCGGCATGCCAGATGTGGCCTGCGGGCTGTAGTTTGCCCACCTCTGCTCTAGAAGGTTCTGGATTACTTATTGGACCTAAAGACACAAAGACGGTCAATGAACTGGGTCAGGGTACACCTGGCTGGTATTAGAGCCTTCTACTTGCCTCTTGAAAGGTTTTCTGTGTTCACCAACCGTACCCCAGCCAGGTTCCTTAGAGGCTTACCTAATCTATTTCCTCATGTTGAGAACCCAACACCTGGGACTGTCACCTTGTCCTCAACAACTTAAGGAAGTTTGAACTGATGGGTAGCTGTTTGCTCTGTCACCTCTTCTTTAAGACTTCCTTCCTAGTAGCCATCACCTTATCTGGGAGGTAGGGGAACTAGGGGCGCTCATGGCTGATCCACCATACACTACCTTTTATGCCTGCATCCTCACTTTCTCCCCAAAGTCTCATCAGAGTTTCATATTAATCAAGATATTTATTTGCCAGTATTTTATCCCAAACCTCATGCCCCCCTGGGGGGGGGATAGCCTCCATACCTTAGATGTCAGAAAGGCACTTGCCTTCTATCTTGACAGTGCAAAGACTTTCAGAACTTTCCCCAGACTGTTTGTATTCTTTGCTGAAAGGATGAGGGGACAACAAATCTCTACTCAGAGACTGTCAAAGTGGGTTTCCAGTTGCGTTATTCCCTGCTGTGGTGCTACTGGAGTGCATCCCATTCGTAGAGTAATGGACTACTCCATCAGGGCATGGCTCACATCCATAGCCCTTCTTAGAGCCATTCCCATCTTGGACCTCTGCAGGGCAGCAGCCTCTTCCTAAATTCACATGTTCTCCAAGCATTACACCATCCTGCCTACTTCCAGGTCTGACATGGATTTTGGCAGTCTTCTGGATTGTCTTGGATCCGCCTCTCAGCACCCGCCTCCACACTGAGAAACTGCTTGGGTGTCTCCTGCAGTGCAGCACCCCTAGGGACAGTAACACAAAGAAGAAAGAGAAGTTACTTACCTGTACAGTAACTTGAGTTCTTCAAGATGTTTTGTCCCAGTAGGTTTGCCCTCCTTGTCTTTGTCTTTGGCTTCCTGGTTGAGAAGGAACTGGAGTGCTGGCAGATCCTCCTCTCTCTGTATTCCTTTGAACTGGAGCTCAGGGTTGCATAGTGCCCAGATGCAAACCCATGGACATAGCTAATTTAAGTCTCTGACCAAGAGTGCACGGGCATGCGCTCACCCTGTGATGGAGCACCCATAGGGGCAAAACATATTGAAGAACTCAAGTTACTGTACAGGTAAGTAACCTCTTCTTCCTTGATACTTGATGCATACTGGATGAGACATTATGATTTCCTAGTATCTGCATCAAAATTAACGTCAAGATCTCCTGTCCCACAGATTTTTCATATTGTTTTTATTATCTTTGGAGACAGATATTAGAAATATGTAAAATGAAGAAATCCCCTGGGGAACCACCTTCTGCCTGAGCAATTTCTTTTGCAGAAAATATGATGATCAGCTGAAAAGCAAAAAATTGAGTTGATGTAATACCTAATTTGCAGATACCTTATATACACTTTTATGGCTATTGTATATTTAGCCTTAAATTGCTCAGATGACATTAATAGATCTTCTTGGAAAAAGTCTGCAGTCATGCTAATATGTCTTTCTTCCCATTGATGAAAATAAATATGCTGTCCTGAAATGAAAAAGAAAAAGAAGGTTTTTTTTATTACAAATAGATATTAGCAACGCTGTACATAATTAGATATTGTAATATAACATTAGCAACAATGTATATCAGGAAATGGAGAGTCTCAAAAAGATTAGATATTAGCAAACAAGGAGACTTTATCACCAGACTAAATTAATACTACTACATCTATGCTTCACTTCCCCCAACCAGAACCAATACTACTTGAAAAGGACCAAAAAAAAGCATATATTAGTTTATACCTTAATAAACAGAGTAATTTAAAAATAAGAAATAGATTATTTTAACCCCATCTCCCAATATGCAAATACTGTTCCCTTTGATTTTTTCCCTATATTAACAGTGCAAGTTCCAGCTTTCTGAATTCACCATAGAGTGACACTATTTTTGAGCATAATCCAAGATACTGTAAAATTCTTCTGAAACTGACCATTTTCCTTTCTTTTCTTGCCAACCCCACCTCCACCTTGGGAGCGAGGTTGTCAGGATGCTCTTTCAGAAGTGGGGAGCTCCCTGAGTGGACTTGTTCACCATCAAGCAGAACAGAAAGTGTCATCAGTTCTGCCCCCTGCAAGGACTCGGCAGAGGCTCACTCTCCGATGCCTTTCTCCTGCCTTGCTCAGGAAACCTGATGTATATTCCGGCAATTCTGCTCATCAGCAAAGTCCTCCTAAAGATTAAGAGGGACAAGGCACAGATCATTATGATTGCCCCCAGCATGGCCTCACCAGCATTGGTTCGGTATGCTCATGAACCTGGCCTTAGCAGCCCCGTGGGCACTTCCCAGCCGCCTGAACCTGCTCTTGCAGGATCATGGTCGGCTGCTGCATCCAAACCTCACCTCACTCCACCTCATAGATTGGATGCTGCATGGCTGAATCCAGAGGAACAAGCCTGCTCTAGTCAGGTACAGCAGGTTTCTCTTGGAGAGGAGGAAGCCCTCCATGAGAGCAACTTACCTAGCAAAATGGAAGTGTTTCTCATGCTGGGCAGCAGAGAGGAGTATCTCCCCGACCCAGTAGTCTCTGCAGTTATGGCTCAAAGGGTGGGCCCATGGGCTTGGAGAGGACCAGGTTGAGGTCCCATTGGGGGACCGAGTCCCGGACCAGTGGAAAGAGTCTTTCAAGGCCTTTCAGGAACCTAGTCATCATGTCATGCGAGAATACTGATCTACCCTGGATGCAAGGGAGGAAGGCTGATATAGCTGCCAGGTGAACCTTGATCGAAGAGAAAGCAAGGCCCTGGGGCTTTAAGTGAAGCAGGTAATCCAGAACTTCCCCTGATTTACAGTAAACAATTCATGCTGGATGGGTTTGGTGGACCCTGCCTATCGTCTTCTCAGTGTACATTTTGTGGGTGTATGAGCTAATGTTTGTAATTCTGTCCCTAGGAGTACAACAGCAGGGAGTGGATTAGTAAGCATTTTCGAATTGAGAGGATGACTGTGTAATTAGTGTTGGGCAGAACTGATAGAAAAATAGGAAAAACATCATTTAAAAATGTTATTCAAAACTTGGACATCTTTTCTTCTAAATTCCAAAATTCCAAGCAGCCATAATGAAGAATGAATCTGCAAAAACTTGTGTGATATTTCTTTGGAAGATTATCCAAACTATATGGATCTAACTTGTGAGGGCTAAAAAAACCAGAAAACTTCCCTCAAGCCAACATGTGTTAATATAAAGTTAAGTTTAGCTAAAAAAAAGTATAAAATTACCACACTATGTAAGAGCGGAGAATTAATTCCCTTTCATTTACGCAGCTGGGTATCTTAGGGAGTATGCGGAGGTCTATATCTGTTGTCTGGCAGCAATGAGGATAATTAGTGGAAAAGTTTGCTAAGAACAAAAAATATTGTTAGGGATGAGTTGTAGGTACTGGGAGGAGAGATGCAGAAGTGATAATCAAATTAAGACGCATGATGTGATTGGAGAGACACCCAACGTAGCAAGGCTTTTTAATTTTTAATGGAGAATTCTAAGTTGGCTGTGCTTATCTGAGGATGGAGAACCTAATGTTAGCAACATTAGTCATCTCCTTTCTGAGAGCCTGACGGAGTTAGGGATACCACGTCCAGGTTTGAATTGAGCTTTGATATCTGTGGGCCACACATTGGGGTCCTTTATTACAACTATATTCAAACGAGCTCTCCATTCAGTTATAGTTGCACACAGAGACATTATAACTTATGCTGTCTGTGGAACAATAATTTTATATTAAGAAAACCCAAAACAATTCCAAGTACTTTTTATTTGGGTTCCCTACTAACTCTTGAAGAATGAACATTTTAATTTGTAGCCTGCCCCTTAATTTGTCACTTAGACTCTGTTAGAGGTGCAGCAATGCAGGCAACTTCATTTAAGAAATACTAGTGGTGCCTATGAGTGTAATTAATGACAAGTTTCTTGCTCACTTAATTACAATTTTAACTTGCCAATAGGGTGCACACATTAAATATGTGATGCTTTTTTCTGAAATTCCCTTCCCTTCTCCCAGCTCATGTTTGCAGCCAAGTTATTGTTCAATTTGATTTGCTGCGAGTCCAAATTATTTCTGCAGATCTTTTGGCATTTTCTTCTTAAATTGCTAATTTCTCTTTGTTCTCTGCATGTCACTTACCCCTTTTTAGGTTTCTTCGATTTTTTTGTTTTATGCTTACCTGTTACTATTTCTTACTATTTGGCTAATTTACTTCCCTATTCGAGCTTAGTTATTTTGTATTCAGATCCATAACTTGGAGCCTAATTCTCTTTGTGCCCTTCCCTAGCCCCAACCCCAAAAGACTCCAGGAATAGAATCAATGATAGCAGAATTGATTTTTGCCTGGGCAATCATGTGTGTGTCAGCTCTGCAAGTAACAATCTGTGGATCCTCTACGTGGCTATAATTGAATATCTTGTGCAGCTGAATAATAGTAGATTGTCTTCAGTTTTATAGGGTTTACAAATTCTTACTGTAGTTTATTTTAATAACAGTGAGAAAGAAGCACTATGCAGTCTGACTGGTTGCATATCATCATATTTCGCCATGTAGAGGATCAATTCTTGTTTTGGGGTCTGAGCTTGCCTCCATTAAAGTCAATGGGATATAGCTGTTTACTTCAGTGGGAACAGAATCAGGTATGAATCTTGATGTTATTCAAGTGCTTACAGTTGGGTGCTCATGCGCCCTGTGCACTTGAGTTAAGATTATTTTGTCCAGAAGTGTCCATTGAGGCCACACCTGTCCCCGAGTGATCTTGTGCCTCTAATCAAAGCGCATAAAAGCAGGGTAGTCCTATCTTTCCCTCAGTTGCTTCTCACTGCCCATGGCTACTGAGACAGACCTTGCAGTGTTTGACCTTTCTCACTGTGTAGACTCTCCACTGTGCAGTATGTAGATATGTACTTAACAGTTAGTCATTAGCCACCCAAGAAATGCCAGAAATTTCTAAGGAAACCATCTACCTTCGCTTCCATGTTTTCTCACTAGCCCGTGTTGTTGTCAAAGCAGCAAATTTGATTCCTTGGTCAGGAGTGGTGAGTCTCCCTCTTATATGCCCTCCATTTGGAAACCATTTATTTTATTTTTGTGGGGTGTGGAACACTATTATTATGTATCACTGTGTCCTGGAAGTCATATTGATGAGCTAATCTATCCAATTTCAGACCTCCTACAGCCCCATGTTTACCTTCCCTGTCACTCTTACCAGGAAATTAACATTCAAGAGGTATAGTCATTACTAATTCTCAGAGCAGTGGAAAAAGTGCTTTGTGAACAAAGGAGAGAGGGGTTTTATTCCCATTGCTTTCTAATGCTTTTCTAACCAGGTCATGCCATATCAAAGCAGATACTTTCAGACTAGGTTTCTACATATATTAAGTTGTGCTATGAAATGTCCAACTTAGACCCACCATTGAGAGTGACAGCACACTTCACCGCAACTTTAAGCAGCTTCTATAGCTTCTTTGAGAAATGTTCCAATACTAGAGATAAGTAAGACAGCTTCTTGGGGTCCAGTGCATATGATTATGCAGCATTACTCCATAGTGGAGGCATCAAGATCTGATGCTCATTTTAGTAGGTCTGTCTACAATCCTTGTTGAGGTAGACACCTAATATCCACTTCCTGTGATTTAGATTACTGTTTGTGAATCATCCACAGTGAAATATATATGGACGAGCACCTGAAGAAGAAACAGTTACTTACCTTACAGTAACCGTGGTTGTCCATATTACAAATATTATATATATATTCCACAACCCACCCTCTTTCCCCACTTCTACAAGGTCATACAATATCTGGATTCTGTATTGGCGAAGGATCTGAGGGATGGTAGGGGTCACCCCACACTTCATGCCCACAAATGGGAGGCATGAGGACACTCAGGATGCAGGAATGGTTCCATCAGAGAGTACTGGCAAAAGAATACAAATTCACATGTATTGAGTGCACTTGCACCCAACAGTGGAATGGACAATAGATCTTAAGATTCAATTACTATAAGATAAGTAACATTTTTTTTCTAGTTTATTCTGTGCAGTAGGCAGAGACTCATCCATGGAGAGGGAGAGCTGTATGTTTCTCTTGTGACAATGCCTACTGACTGAGGCATTGAGAGGTGTTCAGTGATGAAAGGAAACACTATTGTGAAAAGGGCCAGGTTCCTATCCCTGGTTGATATGTGGTGGGGGCCTGATGTAAAATGGGATGATGGTGAGTCCATCAAAGATGGCCGAAAATAGTCCCTCACATGGTGAAGCTATCAGGATGGCAGGGCCAGTCTTAGGTGCACTAGTTCCCAGAGGGAGAAGTTTTTGCTTCCTTTCTCCTCCAGATCTCCTGTCTCTCCACTGCCTCCCTACCACGTCCACATCATCTCTTTTCTCTTTCTGAAGCTTCCAGACATCTGTACTTTCCCTTTTCCTCTTGCTCTCCCTCCTCCCCCATTCTAGGTCCTACTTCCTTGCTCCACTCTATTTATTCCAGGCCTTTCCACTCCCCCTTTCTTCCCCTCTTCTCTGCCCCACTCTCATTCTTTGCTTCTTACTGCCTGGACTTGGTGGCCTACACGTTCTCCTGCTCAAATCTGGGGCACCACAGCAGGCCCCATTTCTCATGGGCTTCATTGAACCATTTCAGAACATCACATGGCAGATGCTGTCATCTTTTATACCTCTGGCAGATGAGAGACAGCGCACTATAACTATAGACACCAGTCAGAAACTGTGGACCACATTGTTAATCAGTGCCTGCTTTGATTGATATTGATGGCATCTCAGACTTACACCAAGCCATATCTGAGGCTATTCACTGGCTCAGTAATCTGGAATTGGTTATTTTAACTTACCACCTCTCTTTCCATACAAAAGAAAAATTGTATTTCTGAGCAACCAACAGTCTACAGTTCTCTTAATTAGGTGTTTATTATCATAGTTGGGATATGGCACCAACAGGGATTTATTATTTTGATTACACCCATTTCCAACTTTTATGGTTCTTAATTAGAAGAAAAGAGGGGAAAAAAGAGAAAATGGAACTTTTACAATGAGTTACTCCAAAAACTGCATTAAACCAACTATTATGTGATCATAAAAAAGGACATAATGGGAAATTAGATTATTCAAACAACACGCTAATCACATTTTTCCCAAAGTCTGTCAGAAAAAGTTGCATTTTGCTGTGGGTTTTCTCTGTGTATTCACAGCATGTGTTTGCCTGTGATGTAATTTTCAGAACTGAACCCATTTCTGTTTTTTGTTGCACATCTGGTGACTGCATGACTTAATTATAATATTTCTAGTGAACTGCTCTGACTTTTCTCTGCTATACATAGAACTGGAACACAGAAGCCAAAGAATCCTTTTGTTTGCTTTGCCATCATCTGGAAGCAATGGGCAGAACACTGCAAAAATAAAATGCAAAATCACAACTCAACATGGCAAAGGGAAGGGTAGTTGTTTATTCTTATAGGAGACCAGTTCTCTACCCCTTCATCTCAGATAGGTTTGGGAATCTGGTACCTCTCATGAGCTCCCATCCTGTGTGTATCTCAGAAAGGACTCACATCCCATTCCCTGCAATGCAGGATCATCAGGACTAGGATTCTTCTGTGGTTTTTTTTTTCCCCTTCAGAATCCTCCTTGCAGGAATGTTCTCTTTAAAAGTATCTTTTCTAAATTTGCATATGTGATGGATGCTTTTGATAATTTTGAAATGCATTTATAAAAGCACATTATAAGTTTCTCTTTACATCACTGAAAATATCTCTTTGCCTTGTGTGTCACACAAATATTCCCTTATTGGTTGTCTGCGTAAACATAGTTGAAACAATATATGGAGAGTGTAACAAACATAGAAACTTTTTGGAAGATTTAAGATCTGATTTCCAGATGGGTGAGGATATTAAAGTACTTGACCTAATATTTCTGCCAAACCATTTTCAGATAATCAGGTATCCAGACTCACCCATGCCTCAGAAAAAAAGTATCTCTTCTCACTTTTAGTAGAACAAAAGCATTAATTAACTCACCCTACTGCATTGCTTCATTGGAAAAAGATCTAGGTACTTACATGGACACCACAGAGAGAGTATCTGAACATCTCCCCAATATTTACATATTTATTCCTATGGGTCCTCAGGGCCTTCTGAAAATCAGGCCTCTATAAGGTGTCTCAAGTTGGGCTCTCTAAAATGGAGGCACACTGAATCACTTGTCACTCCTGAAAATCATGACCAAAAATATCTAGTTCATCATTTTGTTGTTCTTGTCTTAACTGAGAAAAGAACTGAGAACAAGAATCATGAGAATTTTGGGGAAGGGAGTACAGTGTCATTTAACAAGTGTAATACCAAAGAGTTCAAATGTTTGTAAGAAATTTTTGTTATTTTTAAAACAGCTGTGAAACTAAACATCTGTGACAAATAATTCTTGAGATGGAAATTGAGGCCCAACTGAGAAAGTGAAAATAGTTACATTTAATAATAAACAGGGTCTTACAAAGCAAAATTAGGAAAAATATCAGCAGTTTAGTTATGATACAGTATGATCTATTTATTTTCTTGTAGTTGTAGCTATCATTTTTCAGGGGCCTTGATATGTGGTCTTGAGAAGGGGTCATACCCAAGACCATGGGATTCAAACCTTGTCAGACCTGCCATAGGTCTTTTCCTCGCAGAGTCAAGCTGCCTCTGCTGCTTGGGAGAGACTCACAATCACTGCAAATGTAAGACCTCTCAGGATTTAAAAGTAGATCTAAAAAATGGAGGGAGGACAGGATAAAACCCCTGTTGATGGAGCATCCCCTGAGCCTGTGGGGGTCTTACACCTCACCCCATACCCGGGATTCAGTTGCTCAGAAAGCCCCGCTGACTGTCACTGCTGATGTGGTAAGCAAAGATCCTGGGCACCCCTCAGAACCACACAGACCAGCAAAAGAGAAGAGATTCCATTCCCTGGAATGACATAAAAGAAGTCACTCTCAGTCTGGGTCTTGGAAGAATTGATATCCCAAAAAGCGTACCAGTGAGTAGAGCCCTGCAGCAGGATTGGGATCCCACAGGTCCCACAGGACCTGCTGCCATAATAGCAGGAGTGGGTGAAATGTACTTTATTGTGGGCAGGATTGAATTGGCAAAAAAAAAAAAAAAAGCTAAATCTCTTGTCAGTTTACCAAAAGTAGCCAGTTTGGGAAATTGTTAATTATTTTGTTTGAGCTTCTCTTTCCTATATGGGTTTATCTCCCTCATGCCAAATGTGGTGTAGTACACCCAGTCAAGTCAGGTCAGAGAATCACACTGTCACAGGTTTCGTTGTTCTGTGACATCACATACACCAGGCAGTCACTGTTGTATCAGCTTTCTGTCAGTGCTGTGAGCAGTTTTTCTGTTAAATGTTTTCAAAAAGCAATAATAATCCTGACATATAAATAAGTATTGATAGATGGTGTTATATGTTTGTCTGCGTTTATGTTTTCTCTGTGCTGTCCCAGCTCTGCACAGAGAGTTAGCACAGCAGGCCTCGATCACACTGCCCAATAACCACAGACACGTTTGTAGCGAAGGAACTCGGTCAGGTTTATTGTCAATGAAGCACAGTCCTAATGTCCTGGCTCAATGATTACAGGTACAGTAACACATGTATGCCTGCTGCAATGGACTAGCTCAGTTAATGGCAGGACTTTCCATTATCCCCTAGGCCAGCCAAAGACACTCCCTCTGAGACTTCATTTTATACATCAATACAAACAAGTTACATATTGCCCCTTGGACGTGTTCAGATACTGCCCCCTGACATGGGTTGTTACCATCCATTACCTTGTACATGGTACTTGATTTGATCAAAACATCTCTATCCATCACACGGTCATCTTGACCTGTTCTCATTACCTTTGGGGGGAGGAGTTTGTACCATACTTGGTATCGGATGTTCTGGTACCATCTTTCTGAAATTGTTTGCCTATGTGTTTTGTGCCTAGCACTTCTTAGGAATGTATGTTTCTGCAATATCAGCCCTGCTCTTGCCAGATTCTGTGAGTTTACAGGCAGGCAGAGCCGGACTTCTGCCTCACTTTGCTTCTTTGCTTTCTATCAACAAAGCTTGACCACTACTTTAGTTCAGGCTTCAGGCCTCACACCAGGCTTCTGATACAAGACCTTATGTTTCGGTCTCTCTTCCTACAACAATAACTTGAATGGTATGTTTCAAAGTTTTTAAAACTGTGCTTAAGCGGTTTAAAATTTAGGGTTTTTTAAACAACTTATTTTTTATAATTATTAAAAAAATTCTGCACCTTTTTAAGGCAAAATGTGATGCAATTTGTTTTGACATTCCATGTGATATACACATGGCAGCAGTTTGTCATAAATAGAATTTCAGCAATGTAAAGCAAGTTTTTTTCTTTTTTTTTAATTAAAGTTTTAATACTTAAATTTAAGTGAGGGATAGAAAGAGATTTGATGTCTATTAAAACAGGAGTTAAAGTATTTTTACATGGTTTAAGCAAGATTTGTTTTATGCGTTTAGTGGTAAAAATTGTGTCTGAATTCCATTTATATATATAATATATTAACCAACCTCCTTTTTTTTAAAAAGTAGCATGGAGGAATCTGTCTCTCTTGTGAGATTTGCGGGATCTAAGGTTTTGTGGGTGGGAGTAGGATAAAAATGCAAGAAACAATGTGGGAGCAGGTGGGATTGGGAGTGGGTATTGCAGGGTGGGACAGGAGTGGGATTAAAAAAATAGTCCTGCGCAGAGCTATACCGCAGACACCTCTGTCTCCTCTGGTATTGAGACCCCAGCAATGGCTCGAAAAACCACTCCATATATTGAGAAGCTGTCTATTAAACAACCTACAGTGCTACCCATATCAGCATCAGACCCACTGCCTCCAAAACACAAGGACTCTAAGGTTAAGCTGAAATAGTCATTGGTATCAACTTCCACAGCCAGGAGAGAAGGATGCATGGATTGCACTTTGGTACTGTCTCTAGTACCACCTGACATAACTAACTTCTGAGGATCCTTATCCAGAGTCCAGACTCCTTTTCCATGCAGATCTTTGGATCCTGGAAGAACCTGAGTCATTGTTGCTCCAGGGTACTGAGAAATACTCCATGACAGTACTGACTTATTTCCCAGAATTGGTCTACTTTCTGGTACTGACGTAGTCACTCATTCCACACACACCTGTTGAGGTTACCGAGAGGAGCTGCTGCCCAGTACCGACATGTCCTCCAGTACCATCTCACCAGTCGACCAAGACTAGATCTCTGGTACCAATGTGGTTACCAGATCCTCTGTGGCCCCCAGTACCAACTTGACCACTGGTGTCTGCGCCACTTGCCCTTCCATTGGACACAAGGGAGGACACCTCATCTGATTCTGAGGTGTTCACACAGGGTTCCTCTACTTTCCCATTGCAGACTCATTCCCTTGAGGTGCACAGTGAGGAAGACATCCCATGTATGACACAAATCCAGAAAACCTGGCAAGAACAACCTTGAGATCCTGCCCCCTTCTCTTGAAACAAACAAACAAACAAAAATAACGCAACGCACAGTCAACCTGTGGAACTCTTTGCCAGAGGATGTTGTGAAGGCCAAGACTATAACAAGGTTAAAAAAAGAATGAGATAAATTCATGAAGGGTAGGTCCATCAATGGCTATTAGCCAGAATGGGCAGGAAGGGTGTCCCTAGCCTCTGTTTGCAAAATGCTGGGAATGGGCGATAGGGAATGGGTCACTTGATGATTACCTGTTCTGTTCATTCCCTCTGGGGCACCTGGCATTGGCCACTGTCGGAAAACCAGATACTGGGCTAGATGGACCTTTGGTCTGACCCATTATGGCTGTTCTTGTTTTCTTATGTTCTCTTATGTCCCACCTCAGTGGGCTTATTGGAATTTCTAGACCCCTTCTGGTGACCATCTGTACAGGGTCCCCCATCTAGTAAGAAGACACACCAAAAGCAAAAAGTCTTCCCACAAATCCTCCTCGCCAGACAAGGCTATGTCTCTCCCACCATCATTGCCGATGATTTCCCTTCTGCCTGGGAGTCTTCCTACTGGATTTTCGTGGTTCAAGAAGAAGTGGAGTGGTGGCGGTTCCATCCCCCTCTATATACTCTTGTACTAGAGCATGAGGATGTTTAGCACACAGGTGCATATCTGCGGACACTGCTGACAAAAATCTATGCTCAACAGTGCATGGGCTTGTGCACAGCCTGAAGTGAAACACCTACTGAGGAACGCCAGTTACTGTACAAGGTACTTAACCTCTTCTTCAGTTTCCCAGCCAGCTCTGCCTAAAAAGCCCCTTGGGATGACGAGAGAACAAAGGTGTCACTCAGCTCTGCTTGGCTGCACCCAAGGATCAGGACTTATACCATAGGTTACAGAAACAAATAATAAAACTGACACTGGCGCTTAGTCTAAAATCTGTACACACATAACAGGTATTTAGGTATATTTGTGTTATGTATCCTTTTATGTGTCTATATATTCCATACAAAAAACTACATGAAAAGAATGTTAAGGTTGCAAAATCAAGCATTTGAAAGTTAGGAAACACCAAATGTTAGGAAATGCCAGTATTTGGGTTGCCTGTGCAATCTTAATTTGCCACCCTTCTGCATATGCCTTATGGTAATCCGTGATCATACAAAATATTATGATCGTATGTGTGATGGGTTGGGACACAGAAACCCCCTTGGGACTGCCACCTGATGTGCTAGGTCTATCTTTGAGCCAGTTTTCCTTGGCAGCTTGGGACTTCAGTACCTTGCCTGGTTGTGCCAGACATGCTAGCCTGCTACAAACACAGACCCAGGTCTGAACCGTGTCCCCCACAAGCTGCAGGCTTAACTGAAAACAGCTTAAGAGGTGCTCCTGTCTCCAGCACCTAGATTCCCAGTGGGGTCCAAACCCCAAATAAATCTGTTTTACTCTGTATGAAGCTTATACAGGGTAAACTCATAAATTGTTCACCCTCTATAACACTGATAGAGAGGTATGTACAGCTGTTTGTTCCCCCAGGAATTAATTACTTACTCTGGGTCAATTAATAAGCAAAAAGTGATTTTATTACGTATAAAAAATAGGATTTAAGTGGTTTCAAGTAATAACAGACAGAACAAAGTAAGTTACCAAGCAAAATAAAATAAAACACACAAGTCTAAGCCTAATACACTAAGAAACTAAATGCAGGTAAATCTCACCCTCAGAGATGTTCCAATAAGCTTCTTTGACAGACTAGACTTCCTCCTACTCTGGGTCCAGCAATCACTCACACCCCTGTAGTTACTGTCCTTTGTTCCAGTTTCTTTCAGGCCTCCTTTGGGGTGGAGAGGCTATCTCTTGAGCCAGCTGAAGACAAAATGGAGTGATTTCCCCAGGCCTTATACAGACTCTCTTGTGGGTGGAAACCCCTTGTGTTTTCCTATGCAGCATCACAGCTACAAGATGGAGTTTTGGAGTCACATAGGCAAGTCACATGTCCATGCATAACTCAGTTCTTTACAGGCTGACACCATGGTTCACATGTTAGCCAGAATGTTCTCAGGAAAACTCAGATGTGGATTGGCATCTATCGAAGTCCATTGTCATCTTAAGTTTTTCTTTATTGGGCACTTTCTGAGAATAATCTTTTCTCAAGAAGCTGACCAAATGCTTCACTGAGGCTACTTAAAATCAAACAAGTACATAGCCAATATTCATAACTTATAATAAAAAAATGATACATACATGCATACAAATAGGATGAATACATGCAGTAGAACATAACCTTTGCAAAGATATATTACATGGCACATCTAGCATAAAACATATTCCATTTATGTCATATTTACACTCTTAAGCATATTTCTATAAAGCATTATGGGGTGCAACATCACACCCTCCTCCTGAACTTACTGCCAGAGACTTGGACACTGTCCATGGCAGAGGCAGTAAATGTAAAATCCCCGTTTGTCTCTGATCATATCCCCTTTTAGTACCTTTAAACTGTATGATGTCATTCACAAGTGTTCTAGCAAGGTTTGAGGTTCCTGGCCCCTGGGTGCCTGAAAACAGTTTGGGGTGTAGTATTGCTAACAGAATGCAGACAGCAATATCCGTTAAAGTGTAGGTGTCTTGGCATTTAGCCAGCAATGCCATGAGGCAGTGTGCTTCAGTTTCCCCTTCCACACAACAGCGTAGGCCTGTTATGCTTTTGCTGCTGTGCCAAGCTTCCAGCCTGTTTACAGGTTTAAGCTTGTGGGATTGTCTTGTCACCATCCCTAGCATGTACAAAAGTTCCTTCCACAAATCAGGTATGTCCCACATCTTTAAAGAGTTTACCACTAGTATTAACTCCTTGGTCTTGACCCATAGATAAAGTAGCAAAAGACACAAGATTAACAGCAAATCTACTGTGGATAAGTTTTGTTCACACAATTTGGCTTGTTTAGTATCTATTGCATTTTCCAGTTCCTTTGTGTACCCTGGTAGATGCTCTGATGCAGATTCTTCTGCCCAAATTTGGCCAAGTTGTGAGTCTCTGAAAATCTCAGTTCATAAATGCTCAGTAGAGTTAAGAGTTTGTTAGAGTTTGTTATCTAAATTCTCTAAAGATTCCACCTGCACTGGAATGGATGGCAGGGAGACGGTGTCTTCTATATTCCCAATGCTCCCCTAGCTGGCACCTAGGCAATGTGGAATAGAAGGAAGATGCATCCTGACTCTAATGGGGAGAGGCAAGAAGCTAAGCTGGGGGATTTAGCAAGAAGCCGAAGGGTGGGGAGGGACTGGGGTTGGCACTGGGATGAGGACAGAAAGGACTGTAGCCACTAAAGCACACTTTCCTCAGAACCCAGAACAGAACCCAGGATTCCTAAGTCTCAACACTCCTCTGCTGTCAGCAAATAGCCACAGGCAAAATGTATGCCTCATCTCTAGTGGCCAGCCAATGTAGGGGATGACAGCCAACTACTGCTATCAGTTACTCTGTTAGAGCAAGTGGCAGAGGTCTGTACTACGGAATTAAAGGTTCGAACACTGATGATGAGCCATTTGGAAGTCAATAAGGTTCCACATACAGGGCAGGTGGAATTTTTTTCCAAACTGCAGTGGGGTGATAAATGGCATGCATATCCCTATTTTAGCACCAGACCACCTTGCCACAGAGTACATCAACAGAAAGGGCTACTTTTCTATGGTAATGCAAACACTGGTGGATCACCAGGGATGCTTTACTGACATCAACATGGGCTAGTCAGGGAAGGTGCATAATGCATGCATCTTTAAGAACACCAGACTGTTCAGAAAGCTGCAAGTGGGGGTGGGGAAGGGGAGGGAAATGGGGGATGTAGTTCACAGCCATGAGTTTGTGTGTATAGGACAATGGAACTGAATGGTGGCACCGTTTTCCACAGGCAGTGGTGATTTTAGCTGATATCTCACTCCTGAGGATAACAGAGGCGGAGAGAGCACAACTGCTGCTAGTGTCCTGATGCTGCCCAGAGTCAGATGCTGCTAGCCTTTGTACTGCAATGGTGCCTGCTGAAGTAAGCGCTAAGTGGCATGGTAAAGTGTCCTACCGCAGCAGAAGAAATAAGGCAGCCCTCCCCAGAAACCTTTGGTAGAGGATTGCAGAATACCTCTGTGAAAGTTTCATCACAATCTCTACAGAGGATTCATGAGACATCCTGGTGAACATAAACAAACTTCTCCACTAGAGGGAAATGAAAAACTGATAGCCGCTCTGCCTCTTTTGAATGTTTCACTACCTCTTCTAACACAAGTAAAAATGTGTAAATCAACAGATATGCACTGCCCCTTTTGGGGGTTCTATGCCTGTAATTTCAACACAAACTATATGCTTACCAAATTTTCAGGACCCCTGAATTGGGCTCGCCCGTGCTTGTCTCTCAGGACTGGCTGGACTGGAAAAACGCATCCTAGCTCTATGCACAGCTGGATCCCTTGGTTACCTGTCCCCCATACTCCTCCTCTTTCAAGTCTATCTCCTCCTCTTTGGTATTCACAGTGGGGGTCTGTGACGCTGACTCCTCCGAAGTATCCACGGGGCTCTTTGGGATGGTGGTAGGGTCTCTGTCCAGGATAGCATGCAGCTCTTTGTAAAAGTGGACGGTCTACAGCTCCGCACCACATCGACTGTTGGCCTCCCTTGCCTTCTGGTATGCATGCCGTAGCTTCTTGGCTTTAATGTAGCACTGCTGCTGCTCCCTCTTGTAGCCCTTCTCTTTCATGCCCCAAGCAATCTGCTTGTAGATGTTGATGCTTCTGCTGCTGGATTGGAGCGGTGCCTGCATGCTCAGCCTCTTTTCCCCACAGACCCAGCAGATACAACAGCTCCTGTGTACTCCAGGCAGAGGTGCATCTGCAGTGTTTAGCTGGCATGGTCAGCTGGGCAGTTGCACACAACATTTGAGAGTTGATAGGTGTGCTCCCCTAGCTGGGCAACCAGGAAAAGGAATTTAAAAAATTTGTGGGGCTTTAAAGGGGAGAGGCAATTCTGGTCCACCTGGTCCCTGGGCAGCAGAGTTCACACCAGTCAGGATGGGGTATTGTGGGGCAGTTCCTGGATGCCAGTAACAGTCAATGTAAGTAACACAGTATCTACACTGACACTCTGTTGACCTAACTATATTGACCTTGACTCTACGCTGCTAGGGGAGGTGGTGGTGTTAAGTCAGTGTAGTGGGGCAGTTACGTTGGCATGAACAAAATTTCAGTGTAGACCCATCCACAGCTAGGTAGACATTAGCTGCCTTTCATAAATGTAATTCTGTAGTGTAGACCAGGCCTGTGACTCGTTCAGTGGATACAGTAGTGGACTGTAAAAAAGGAAAAATATCACAGATGCAAAACTGAATTGATGACACTTTCACAGCATTATTAAATATGAATTCTACTTTGGTTTGCTTTTCAATATAGTTTCCCATCTGCCTTTTCTATCAAAATGCTAAGTGCCAGGGAAGTAGGAGATTCATTTTATATTTTTAATTGAATAAAAAAATTAGTTCCTGTTGATTGCAGTAAATACTGTCAGTGACTTAGAGCTTCTAATTAGAAAATTAACTTGCGGAGTTGCCTTTCCTAAATACACTTAACACAGTTTTAAAATATCTTCCTGCCAGGCACCTGAACAGGTACATTGGATTCAGCACCTGGCCTACTTAAGTTATTGGTAGTTTTTGCTGTTCGCTTCAGGGAATGAAGACTGGGGTCCCTTACATGTACTTTTCTGCTTCATTGAAAGAGGGCTAGTCTTGTTTAAGGAAGAAGTGGAATAGGAGTCAGGAGATCTGTATTTTATTCGTGTCTCTCCCACAGATTTCCTGTGTGACTGTAGTCAAGCCATTCAAGCCAGCACTTTTAAGCTAAGGTGACTAAAGTTATGCACTTAAGTGACCTGATATTCAGAGGCACTGAGAATTGAAGTCAAGGGGAATTGCACATCATTATCAAGCCACTTACTTGGTTCTCTAAATATGAATTTAGGTGCCCAACTCTAGGTTCTCAAGTTTGAAAATTTTAGTCACTATCTATTTTTCAGTTCCCCACTGTAAGATGAAGATGATGCAGATGTCTTTCATGAGGGTGTTGAGGCTTAATTCATCAATGTTTGTAAAGAGCTTTGAGCTTATCAGGTGAAATATGCTATGCAAGGGCAAAATATTATTTAATATTTTATTACATATAGGAAAATCAATATAAATTTTCTTAGATTTTTTCCTGCATGCGATAGTGTTTCCAAGGTAACTCAGAGAGTTACTGATACTGTAGTACTTGCAGAATAAGACAGACAGATTAAAGGAGCATTGTTAATCCGATGTTCCGTCTACAACAGTTGGGTGGCACAAGTTTTCACAACTTGGCACCTGCAACAGATGGCAAGTCAAGTTCAGGGTTCTTGAGTTTTGAAAAACTAGCTTTGTGGATCCTGGGCTCTGGTAATTAGATAAATAATTTTAATAAAATAGTGCCCACAACTTGAGTGATGGATCATTACATAGTGTTCTCTGCAGTCTAGGCTAACAGGGTTTCTCCTTCAGCTTTGGGGCAGAAGCTTGTGTTATTAATATTAAAAGTTGAATTCCTCTTGCCTCCACTCACTGGTATACATGTAGAACTCAGTAATGACCATGGTATATCTAACTCTTGGAATATTATTTTTGTATCTGAATAATATATATATTTTATTCAGATACAAAAATAATATATATATATAACATCCATATATATAGTTCAAAACTTAAACTGACAAAATTCTCCATCTGACATGATACTGTATCTCATGGCTTCCAAATGCAGAAGATATGCATACAAGGTAAATTTTCAGTTTAGTGTGCAAAGAAAACAGATATGGAATGGAGCACTAATGGGAGCTGCATGCCAATTCCCTAGGCACAGTTATGAAAATGTACTCTTACAATATTAATAGTCTGCAGTAATACTTATCAGAGCAATAATATATCTTGCACTTCCCATACAAAATCCCCACAGACAATGGAGATATCCCTCAGCAAGTCAGCAATGCTTTTTATTGCCTGATAACACATGTCTTAGCAAATTAACCTCTCCACAACCACTCTTTTTTGTCCATCTTATGAAAGAGATAAACATAGGGTGATGGTTATTATGAATGACTATGAATTGCCACTATGATTGATGGTATATAGTGAGTGGCCAAGTACGTAGAGGGAGAATGGCTCTAAGGGTACGTCTACACTACTTGCTGGATCGGCAGGTAGCAATCGATCTATCGGGGATCGATTTATCGCATGTAGTGTAGATGCGATAAATCGATTCCCCGATCGCTCTCCTGTCGACTGCTGAACTCCAGCTCGGCGAGAGGCAGAAGCAAAGTCGACGAGGGAGCCGCAGCAATCGACCCCGCACCGCGAGGATGCGAGGTAAGTCGAACTAAGATACATCAACTTCAGCTACGCTATTCTCGTAGCTGGATAACACCCTGTGTTATCAGCTACGCTATTCTCGTAGCTGGAGTTGTGTATCTTAGGTCGATCCCCCCCCCCCCCCAGCGTAGACCAGGCCTAATAGCCATTGATTAAGGCACGCATCTAGGATGTGGGAAACCCAGGCTCAAGTCCTTGCTTCAGTGACTTTTTAATTATTTATACACAGTAAAATAGCTTCAACAAGAGAGACTGAGAGCAGCCCATCTCAGAATATCCAATAGTTCAATCTCCTGAGAGGAAGGGGACCCAAGATCAAATCCTTTCTCCACATCAGGATGCAGGGGGCTTTGAACGCGGGTCTCCAATATTGCAATGAATGCCCTAAGCACTGAACAAAAAGTTATAAGGAGACCACCACCACCACCATCTCCTGTTACTGCTACCACTGAGTCCTGAAAATTTTGGGGGGGAATAATACTATTTGGTGAATTCTTTTCAAATTTGTGAATAATTTCAGGTTAACCAAAATTACATGAATAAACTATTTGTCTGAAAGATGTCACCCAGCTCTAGCAGTGACATGTAGCTCACACATGTCAGATGGAAGACATGCCCACTAATGTGCATATGACAGAGTGATTTCCAGAAGTACTAATTCTTAGAGGCCCCTCAATAAAGGCCTCTCAATAATGGGCCAAGTTCTCCTCTTCATCAGAATAATTAATGCAGGAGTGTGGAAACTAATTAATCATTATCTTTGGTAGAATTCTTCCATAGAGGCAAGAGTTAGTGGAGTTCTTTCATTGGGACATGGGTGGGGTTTGTTCTGTGCTGAAATTTGTTTTAAAAAAGATTATAATGGCAATAGACAAAACTAAAAGCACTGGGTGTGGCACACAATGAAGTTCTATTGTATAAAGTTTTATTTGATATAATAGGTGGATGATAGCATTTTTAATGTAATAATTTAGCATTGGGGGCTTCCCACAAGAAGTGGGTGTGGGAGGTTGTGAGGAATATGTGAGTTTACTTGTACTTCCCATAACTGGAAGGAAGATTAGTCTTGTGGTTTGGAACTAAAATGTCTGGAATCCATTTTGTGCCTTACAGTATGACCTTGGATAGTCACTTAATCTCTCTGGCTTCAGTAACTCCGAGGATTTGCCTATACGGTGTGATAATGCACTCTATGGGGGTGTGATTTTTAAAGTATACTGACATGTTGCACATTAATTGCTCTGAGTCGACCTTTCTAGTGTGTTTTAACATAATGCTGTTTGAAACAGTACTGTATTAAAGTTCACTTGAGAACCTGTAGTTCACACCAGCAGGGTCTACACAGACCAATTAATGTGCAACAAGTTAGTGCAATTCAAAAATCACACCCCCACTGTGTAGCCAAGCTCTAAACTGTAATACCGGGCTCATAATATTCACTTTGAAAGGGTATGGTGATGCCTAAGCCATTAATGTTTATGAAGTACGTTGAAATCCTTGGTTGGGAGGTGCTGTAGAAGTGTAAAGTTTTATTATTATTACATGGTTATCCATTTGGATGCTTGTGCAAAAACAGCAGCTGAGCACAAGTTCTTCTGCGTTTCCTTACAAGGTACTACTCTGGCAATAATACAGATTCACTTTCTGAAATAATGTAAAAGGCTGTTTACAAGTCTGCAAGCAATGCTCACTCTCTGCAACTGTTTCCATGGAATAGAATCAGCACTTAGATATCACATCGACAGGTGTCCTAGAAATACCTGAGAGAAAGAGATGTTGCTATGGAAGCCATTCTATTTCTTGATGCACTCTCTATCTTCCAACTTAGAAGAGCTAGGGAGCTTCAGCCAATCAAGCTGTTTTTTGGCTGAAATTCCTTTATGGCAAATACTGTAAATCAGAGCACAGCTCGAGTAGCTGGGAACTCCATGGGGAACAGGGAGAAGGAATCCTCGCTCCTAAGCTGTGGACTGGCTACTGAGCTGCTTTGCAGCCACTTACTGAAGTTCTGAGGCTGCAGTAGCATCTATGTCACCTGTGCCAAACTCTGAAAGGAAAAAGATGGTGTTGGATTGGCAATCTGGGTTCAAGCGTGATTCCACTACAGACTTCCTACTTGCCCTTGGGAAAGTCATTTAATCTCTGTGCTTCAGTTCCCCATATGTAAAATGGGAAAAACATTATTTACTTTCTCCCACCCTGTCTGTCTTGTCTTAGACTATAAGACAGGGGTAGTCAATTTTTTTTTCAAGATCCAAATTTCTTGGTTAAGATATAGTCAAGGTCCAGACTTCAGAGAAAATAATAAAAAAAAACCCAATAATGATAAGAAGTAAATAAAAAGATTTCAGGATCTGTTCAAAAGCATCTGGTGGTCCAGATTTGGCCTGTGGTCCATCTATTTACTACGTCTGCTGTAAGCTTTTCAGGGCAGGAATTCTCCTTTGCTATATGTTTTGTATAGTATCTTACACAGTGGGTCCCTGCCATTGACTGAGACCCCTCAGAGCAACTGGATTATAAATAGTGGTTGGTGGGTTCAAGAAGTGGTGGATCTTCTCCCCTCCTCCTCTACTCTTTGCTGTAGGTGTGGGAAGTAGGGGTACTGGAGGTGCGGCAGCTTAAAATGGTTTATATCATATACAGGGTTTACAGTTTGGTTCATTGGCTCTCAGCACCCCCGCTATAGAAATTGTTCTACCACCCCTGCTCCTTCCTAGACTGTCCTCCTTCTGTCATCTATTTCCTGCAAGGCAATGTGCAGTGGGGAGCTGGAATCCTTGCTCCACAAGGAATATATACCTCTTGTGCATCCTCCTCAAATTCTGTCCTCCTCTGGTGCAATGCAACCCTCCACAGCTGCACAAGAGGGGTCAAGATTATTTTAGTACTCTACTAGTTTTGTGGCCAGTTGAGGGGGGGAATAGAGTAAATCTGCATCATTCATTGTGGGTTTGAGACTGGCCCCTCTACAGGGCCTGCTCTCTCCAGGAAGGTGTTAAATTCAGAAGAATTGATGACACTCTGGGAGTTGAGGATATTCAGCACCTTTCAGGAGGTGCACTGCAAACATCAGTTTTCAGAGATAATGGAATACTTTATAATCGCTGTTTTGTGAGACAGTTCCATCATGGTGTGGACTTGGTGGGATATGTGTGGTACGAGCTGGGTGAAACCTTGTTATGGGTCAAATTAAAATCTAATTGATATCTAAAAGCACCCTTCATATAAGATAGTTGTGAGACAGTTAAGGGGCCTCATCTAAAACAAGGCATAGTAGAATCTGCCCAGGAGTTTTTGATTGTGTGGATGGAGGGGCTTTTTGCTGAGTTTTTTTCTTTTTATTTATTTATTTATTTGTTTATTTTTATTTTTGTGGGTGGAGGGGAAGGGTAGTATGTGAGGGAAGGCAGAAGACAGAAAACTGGGAAGGACTCAGAGCCAGATCAAGCAGCTGAGTGCATGGTGTCTGAAACCTGGGGCGGGGGGGGGGGGGGGGTTGGGGGGTTGGGTTGGGGTGCAGGCAAAAAGAGTGTTCTTAGTGTTGTGAGCAAAAGAAGCTATTTCCTACTATTTGATTCCGTCTGTGTTCAGAGAGACAGAACTTTGTAAATATTTTATAAACAAAGCTAAATTAAAGAAATACCTGACTATCACCAATTTCTATTTCCAAGTGGAATATCCCCAGGACCCCAAATGTTGACTATCTTCAAGGGTCAAAAAGGTGTAACACTGTTATCTAAATAAATGGCTGGCAACATGTATGGAGAAACTATGGAGATGTGTACATCAAGTAGACCGTATAATTAACTAGACCATGGGGAAATGAATTAAAATTTAATTTCTTTTTGTTCTTTCAAATAAAACTTTGCTTTACCAATTAACCAATTTTAAGAATACAGAGTACAGTCATACACAAATCACTGTTAATGCCAGGCCAAAGGTTGTTAGCTTTTGCTAAGAATATAAATAAAGGGGATTTGGGGAGGACAGTGATTTTCTTTAAAAAATTAAAATAATATCACTACAAACTGGTTAATGGTTTAAAACATTTTGTGTGCTGTTAAGTAACTTGGCAGATCACAAATGTTACCATATAACGAGCACTTAGTGGCACTGAATTAATGACTTTTTAATATAGTTAACAAAGTACTAATTCTGCAAGTATAAAGTGGTGATTTGCAAGGGCAAATCACTGTATGACCTCTGACTATGTATTTTCTGTTGATTCAGTCCAGGATTCTAAAGGCAGAGTAGGTACAGAATGTACTATATGTACAATTACTTCTGTCAATCAGCTACAAGTGGAGAATTTCTATATCTCATTGTATGAAAATATGTGAAATATTGTCTTAGTATATCCATGCTACCCAGTAAGGCTGCTTAAATGAGTTGCCTGTGCTGCAGCATAACCAGCAGAGAAAATACATTTTAATGGCAATTTTAGTCCCCTGCTGTGAGAAAGTAGCTGTAGTGGCACCTCAGTAGTGGGTCTTAGACTCTCACGATATGTTAGTAGTGCCAAAACTGTGATAGCATCTTTCAGTGCTATATTAGACCTCCGAGAGGAATCTGCTAAGGAACAAAGAGCAGGAGAGAGATTGTGACCAATGCTGAGCCCATACCTTCCCATGATGAAGGTGTATGCTAGGGATGTAAAATGTTAACCGATTAGCAGCAGTCTTACTGGTTAACCGGTGTTAACCTTTAAGCCTGTGCCGCCCAGCCTGCCATCTCCAGCAGCCCCGCGCCACCTGCCCGGTCGGAGCGGGCCCAATCGTGCCACCCAGCTGGAGCAGTGCCACCTGGTCAGAGCAGCCCAAAATATTTTTAATCGTTTAAACGATTAACTTTTTAAACAGTATTTACATCCCTAATGTATACCCTTATTTATTATTCAGTATCATCCATTTCAGTTACATGTCTTTCCCATAATTACATCATTTTATAATGACTTATGCATCTTTGAGTATATAAAACCTATGCATGCCTTTTCGGAAGAAGGGAAAAAAGCCTAGAATCCAACACCAATGAACAAAGTTTAAAATAAGCAGTCTGTTAAGATCAATTTCCAGAAAACAATCGGGACTGATTTCTGTGTTTCAGACATATGAATATCACAGGGCTGAATTCTGGCAAATACAGAGCAAGTTATGTAACTCTCCTCCAACATAGGAGTGTGCCTCAATTTTGACTATCTGCAGTAGTCCACACTGTATAGTCTGTACTTACCAAGAAAAGTAATGATTTATATGGAAACTGTGCACTGTGGCTGGTGTTGTGTCAGCGTCACAGGTGCATTTACTTGTGAACTGTGGCCCCCAGCAGCAGGCCATACTCAATTACTTCTCTTATGACTCCTACTGCAAAGGGACTAAGGAAAGATCTACACTATAAAAACGTACATCAGTATAACTATGTCGCCTAAGGGTGTGAAAAATCAACATCCCTGAGCAACACAGTTTTACTGACCTCATCCCTGTTGTAGACAGCTCTATGTCAACAGGAGAGCTTCTCCTGTTGCCATAGCTACTCCCTCTTGTGGAGGCGGATTTACTACACCAATGGAAGAAGCTCTCCTGTTGGCATAGTAATATCTTCACTGCAGTGCTACAGTGGTGCAGCTGCACTACTGCACCATTGTAAATGTAGACCTGCCCTACAGAGTAGTGTCACTGGAAGGTTTCACTGGGCTGGCAAGAGTCAGTGTCCAGTCTTGGAGTGTCAAATGTCTTGCACTCCTGCTATGGGGTGAGGGTTTTCTGACATGTTCATACATTACTCTTTCTAGAATTTGTTCTGTAGATCTACAGATAGGTAGGTTGAGACCTGTGTGATAAACATACAGTGAAATACAGAAATACAACCATTAAACTCAAGGTCTGTTTTTGTGTTAAACAGTGTCTGTTTTTTGTTCACAGTGAACAAATTCCACCTGAGACAAGCTTAGTGCGGTGCCTGTCTAGGCCAGTAGACTTTTTGCTTCACCTGGTACTGATGCTGAAACAATAAGAGTATGGGTTAGGGTCTTAGCTGTGATAACGCACAGAAACCCTACACATAGCTAGTAGAGACATTGGATGAGAACCTAATGGGGTAAGTGTTGAAGGTTATGTTGAAGTGTAGCTGTCAGGTCTTATTCTGCTCTGAAGTCAGTGGAGGTTGTACTGGCATAACTGAACAGAATCTGGCTCCCCTTCTTTATGAAAAAGTTGTAAGTTTTGAAATAATGGAGTTCTTACATTGGGCCAGGTTATATTTGGCTTCACTGTCTCTTTGAAGCTTCTTTAGCATCATGTATGAGTGAAAAAGATATGGGGTCAGATTTTCAGACCTGAATTTTCAGACCAGTTTTCACCTGAGACTGATCATTGAGACAGCTTGGCCCGTGATTTGAAGGTGCAATCAGGAATTTAGACATTAAATGAGTAAGCTGTGGGCACAAGTGATTGACACATTAATTCACATTACACATTTTGCAATGTAGCAGAGAGCCAGCAGAGCAACCCAGGAAGATGGGTGGGCCTGCTAACATATGAAGGACACTCCCAGTTGTAAACCACAAGAACTGAAGGATTTGCCAAGATATTTCGTGGACAACAGAGGCACTTTCAAAATTGTCCTGGTAATATCAGAATTTCTGGTGACTAACCAAAGATCCTCATGTCTTGTGGCACTCTAGTGGTGGCAGGTCTGCCTCTTATGCCCATCACTGTTGTATTTGTGTGTGTGCTTTGCTGTTCTGAATACTGCAAAAATATTTCAAAAGTTATGGTAGAGCAGAGCCTCAAGCCAGGCAGGAATCTGGATCAGAGTGGTAGGAATACAGAACACCCACCAGACTGCACAAGGAAATAACCCACAATCCAATGGAGCATTTGCACACTGAGTGCATTTTGGGAGAGAGTCTGTAATCCTAGTTACTGTTTTTAAGGCAACAAGATACCATTTTAAAATCTTCTTCTGTTCTCAGTGCCTCAGGCACCACAACTCTATGTGTTACCATATGGTTATGAATATTGTGCAAGTAATGTCATACACTGTAGCTGCAATAATGAGCAATGCATTTGATTCACCACTTGTTAAAGTAGTTTGAAATAGTACCTCTTTATGTAACTGAGGAATTCTGAAGTTGTAGGAATTCTGAATATGTGTGCTCTGTGGACCAGTTTGCAATATTTGATGGAGCAAATAGCAGAAATTACAGTGCAAAAGCTGCATTTATATAAGTCAATACTTGAATGAATTTAGCTGGCAAGTAGCAGTATATTCTAAGACAGCGTTTCTCAAATGCAGCCATAGCCTCCAGTGATGGGGTGTGTGTGACAAAGCAGTGGTCCCTCCCCGTGGGCCACCAGCAGGGGTTGGACCCTGCCTCCCTCTGGAGACACAAATGCTGGAAGAGGAAGCAACTATTGAGTTCCCCACCTTCCTGGAGATGTAGGGTTGGGCTCCAGCCTTGGGGTGGCGGGCAGCAGGCGCTGGCCACAGGGCTCCAACCCCTGGCTGCAGGGCTCACCCCTCATTGCCCATGGTCCCCACTGCCTCTGCCGGCCCATCATGCATTTCCCCAGCCCCGTCCCCCACTTCCCAATCTCCCCATCCAAGGCTTAATTTGTCCGTGGGCTTGCTAGGACTGCGTAAGTCTACTGCTGTGAAAAGTGATATTTGTATGTTTGTTTATCACTTTTCACAGCAGCAGACTTACTAGCTAGCAAGTCTTTTAAAAAAAAAGGGAAAAGAAGCAACAACAACAAAGACAAGAACCTGCAGAGCACCTTATTTGTGTTTCTATTCCGTTTAGGTCCTGTAAAGAAGAGAGACAACTGTACGTTATTTTTATTATTGAGTCTGCAAAAAGATTCAATAAATTACAATGATTTGGACACATGTATGTGCATATATATTTGTTTTTCCTAAAGTTAATTAAGTATTGTAGGAAAAAATATCAGCATGGCCAGCAGCAAGAGTTGGTGGCCACACTTCGAGGCCACCAAAAATGTATTGTGAGAACCCCTGTTCTAAGGCTAACTTGTGTATTATGTGCTTCTTTCCAGTAAAGTGACTTTTAAATCATAAGAGGGACAGGGCGATTTCATGAAATTATCCCCTCCAGTAGTGGATCTTACTGAAGCAGAGATTGCAATTGTGCCATCTCTATGGTGGGCTTGTGACATGGACTGTGGAGTACTAAACTCAGTTTTACCTGTGACCTAAAGGATGATTTGGACACACATCACCTTTTACCCCCCTGGGACTGAATATTACCATTTTATTATCTCAAGTCCTCAAGCCTTTGGAAGTTGCTTCTTCCTGTAGAAGCCCAAATGTGATACCTTTTAGTCTGTGCTGTGAGGCCCTCTTACTCTCCCTTGCCCATAAAGAAATGGGTGATAGGTAGGGATGAGTAAGCGGTTATGTGACACTCAGAGGATTTTGTGGTGAAGTCAATCTATTTATTTATATATTTATTTCAGTTTTCATTGGGCTATTTGATTTGATTTGGGGGGTTACAAAAGGATCTTTGTTCATTAACATGTTTTTAAGATTCTCAAGTGCATGCAGAGTTTTGGGTAGATGCTCTCTAACTGAAGAATATAAAATTGCAAATAAAGTCAGTTTGATTTTGGAGGAAATGAAGGAAGCATATCTTGGACAGCTTGACCTTAAATACAAAATGGCAGCTGTTTGAAGCTGCTCACAGGATGTTGGAAGGGTGGCAATGGGTTGGTGTCATAGGCTTTGCAGTGTGCCCTTGCATGTTGTTATGTGCAATATCACCATCGTTCTGCATTTTATCAAATCGCTCTCATCTCTGCATATGTATGTTTTGTTGGTATATATGTATGATAAATGTATGTCTGTAAAAATCTACTTTCAGTGTAACTCTTTTTCCTTTTTTCTTCTTTGAAGTTATAAACTGGGATTTTCAATGAGCCAAGGGAGTTAGGCTCCCTACTTCCATTGATAGTCAACTGGCATTGAAGGTCTAACATCCTTAAACTATTTTGAAAATACCAGCCATGTTCAGTACCCCCAGCTCTTTCTCAGTTGTGGGTTCACTTACTTCAGTTCTGTAATGAAGTGGAGGAAATGCTGATTTAATAAAAGAGAGACTTACTGTTGTTACCAAAGATTAGGAAAAAACCCAAACCCCTAACCAAAATGGTTTGTGATTTTATTCTTTCCAATAAAAAAAGTGGTGTTGTTTTTTAAAGTGCATATTTAATAGCACTTTTCAGTTAGATGAGACAAATAACTTCTGACAGCCAAGTTGATATTTTATGCTTTGCATGCCAGCAATTGTCATGAAAACAACTTGAATTTTTCCACTGTAAATAATTAAAAGTTAGGAAGTATGGGCACAGGTGTGTGTGTGTGTACCTTCCAAATGCGTGGGAATTCAACAGAAAGGACTGTTTTGTGAGATGAAAAGATGCTGAGCCAAGCTGGACTGAATGGACTCACTGGACTAACTTAATTCAACACAGGGAGCAGATGCTAAACAACAAAAGGATATGAAATGGGCAAGAGAAGAAATAGGCAGATAAACAAGGCTCAGGAGAGGCAGTGTGAGGCATTTTGTTTGAACAAAATCTGGGAAACACATGTCCTAAACGTAAAGGTTGACTACCCCTTGATGTGGAAGTGATTTACAGATGCTGACAGCACATTCCTTCATGAAGCAAAAATAACATTAGTTTCTTTTGATAGCAATGTGTCTGCCTCATCTGAGTCTTTTTCCACTTCATAAAGAACATTAATCGCCACTGCAGTCCATGGCCCAGTTCTTTGCTCAGGAGTACAAGCACTGTCTGCCTCTGTAAATTCACCTACAGATCAAGTTGCACTCAGGTAACAATTGCTGTTCAGCAGTCCTTCTCTAATATTTCTCCTCTTGGCTTGGAAGTTTGTTTATAACAAGGAAGAGAAAAAAAGTCTAAAAAGAAAAAGGCCAAATGCACATGGTTGGTTGACATTATACAAAGAACTAATCTTATTGTGAAATTTAGCCCATGGTGGAGGAACTATGCAAAGTGTTCTGCACCATGCAAACTTCACTTAAACTACACCCGTGGGGCCATATCATTGTCAGTGATCCAGTGAATAGGCCAATGGATTGGAATTTGGGAGACTTGGGTTCTCCCTGGCTCTGCTGCTAACCTTGGGAAAACCGTTTCCCCTCTTTGTACGCCCCTCACACCATTTGTCTATTTAGATTGTGAGCTCTCAGGGGCCCAGACTATATCTTATTGTGTTTCCAAATAGTACCAGTAAAATGAGTCCCTAATGTTGGAGTCCTGAGCATTTAGTTAGTACAAATAATACTGGACAAGGTTTTGGTGGTATGGATTTTGTGGAAATGCAGTTCTGCTATGAAAAGAGATGGTTAAACTGGCACCTTCATATTCAACAGATCTATCTCCTGATTCTCTTCAGTCACATTTGGTCACTTTACAGACTGAAATACATTTTTTACTGCCTTTTACAACCCTTACCATTACAAAACCAATACAGCTGCAGGTGAGTGAACTATAGTCTTTTTCATCTTGTGCATCATCAGCAGAACTGCTTACAAATTTCCAATCAGTACTTCACTGAAAGCAATGGAATTGCACAGGGGTCTGTGAGGAGCATAATTTGAAGGCTATGGTCACTGTAAAGGCATCATATAAAGAAAATGGAATAGCAAAGGTGCATAGTAGGGTTACCAACTTTCAAATCGCAGAAAACCGAACACCCCCGCCCTGCCCTTTCCCTGAGGCCCCACCCCCTCTACCCCCCGCTCACTCCATCCTCCCTCCCCCTGCCACTTGCTCTCCCCCACCCTCACTCACTTTCACTGGGCTAGGGCAGGGGGTTGGGGTGCAGGAAGGGGCTGAGGGTTCTGGGCTGGGGATGCAGGCTCTGGGGTGGGGCCAGGGATAAGGGGTTTGTGGTGCAGGAGGGGGCTCTGGGCTGGGGCAGGTGGTTGAGGTGTTAGGGTGGGGTGGGGTGCAGGCTCCAGGAGGGAGTTTGGGTGTGAGAGGGGATTCTGGGCTGGGGCAAGGGGTTGGGGTGCAGGAGGGGGTTCGTGGTTCCCGGCCAGTGGGAGCTGTGGATACAGCACTTGTGGTGGGGGCAACGCATGGAGCCTCCCTGGCCACCCATATGCCTAAGGGCCACAGGGACCTGGCAGCTGCTTCCAGGGTTGACTGAGTGTTTCGGTCAAAAACTGGATGCCTGACAACCCTAGTGCATAGCTGGGCCTGTAGAACTTCTGTTGTTGGTGATAATCTGTGTGATGGAGAGAAGCCCACTTGATTCTCAGATTTCCAGTTGAGTTTTCAGGGCGGGCAGTGAGAAACTTTTTCTTTGTTAGCAGCTTCAGTGTACTTAATACAGAGAAATCTTAAACATGGAACCAATAAGGCTATTTATACAGAATCATTTTTCAGTGGTGCAGAGGGCCTTTTGTGAGGGGTTGTATGTAGCTTGATTTCATCCAGTTTTCCCAAAATATTGTTGATTTCCAAAGTAGAAACAAAGTTAAGAAATCTAATGGTTCAGGAAAATGGCTTCCTCAGGCAATCAGTAGCACAACTGGTGTTCCAGTACTTTGCTGATATTTAAAGGATAGTTTGTTGTTTGTTTATGACACAGTCTCTTCAGGGCTGGCTCCAGGCACCAGCTGAAGAAGCAGGTGCTTGAGGCGGCCAATACCAAGGGGCGGCACTCTGGCCGCTATTGGGGCGGCATGTCCCGGTCTTTGGCGGCAATTCGGGGGCAGGTCCCTCAGTCCCTCTCAGAGTGAAGAGACCTGCCACTGAATTGCCGCCAAAGAGTGGAGCGGTGGGATCGCGCTGCCGTGGCCTTTTTTTTTTCCCTCTTGGGGTGGCAGAAAACCTGGAGCCAGCCCTGAATCTCTTTGTACATCTGTTAAATTTTGTGTTGCACATCTTATGAGTATTGTGTGTGCTGCACCAGTGTAAGTGGGGACAGAATGAGGTTGAAGGTCTCTCACCCTTATTTTTGAATTTTCTGGCTTGCTGTCCTTTGACTCATGTATTGAATTTTGTCTCAGTGAGGCTTACAAAGCATATTTACCAATAGGAACAAAATGGATGCACTGGAGCAGTTCCAGGTCCTTGGGAATATTAAAAACCAGGTTTACTCCCTCCTTGTCCCCCACCCCCAGCAAATATTGTTAACTTGTGGAACAGTTCATACATTACGTGGCCCTGTGGGCCTTTTGCAAAAGCTTTCAAATTAGGTTAAGCCACCTATATATAATTAAAATGAGATAAATAAATGTATATTGCAGACAATTTTTTTTATAAATATGCTTTGTGTAATTGATAGAGTGCTTTGAACTCTTGTGTAAACACAACAGATAATTACACATGTTCATTGAAATAAAAATCTTTGACTATCCATAGAAAAATGAGAAATACCCTCATACTACACATTTAAAGCCTCTGTGTCTGGTGGTTTTCAATTTTCAATTTTTTTAAAATTGCAAGTTAGCAATAGAGACTAAGATGTATTATCAACAAAAGGCTTGACAAATTCCTTTAATTAACAATGTATATGACATTGGAGGGGTTATGAGTTCAAATCATGAATTCCAAATCAGCAACCTTCTTTTCAGTAGTCAAGCCAAGATTCCTTTTTCAAGTTCTCTTAAGATAAATACACTCTTGCGTGTCAGGGTTTCCGCCCTGAATGAAGTTTTATTTATTAATTAACTCCCTAAAAACAGGTTTAAAATAAAAGTGCTGATGCAACCTTAACCATCATAGCACAATTAGTTTGGCGGCAATTCTGCTGTAATCCCAAAACAGTAACAAAGAAAATTGTCATATCAGATAGATTCCATGTCCTCTGTACAAAAAAGTCCTGAGTGTAACCCTTTACATATGACTATATCCTTCTCTGTCAATTCTTTTTCCAATATCAAAACTGCATCTAACTTTTCAAAAATAAATTAAAAGTTTAGGAGAAGAATATCTGAGGTTGATAAAAACTGGTTATGTAAAGACAGAAATCAAGGCACGGGTTGGTAAGTTTTAAGGGAATTCTTTAAAACATGCCCTAGAATGTATTGTATACTTCAAAGGTAGCATGGGCGGCATGGCATTTATCAATATACGAAGGTACTTTTACAGTCCTACTCACCATAATATCTGTGCAGAACTACCAATAATAATTTTTCTGTTGTGTTGATTTACTACTAAAAACACATACAAGAAATGATGGCAAAATGCGAAGCTAAGTTTATTTCCGTTACTTCCCCCCGCCTCCCCCAAAAAAACTCCATTAAGCATGTGTACGATTCTCTTCAGCATAGATAATTGCATCTCAGCACACTTAGACATATTTCTAAAAGATTTACAAAGACAAGTGATCATATAATTTTGTGTGTGTACATGGGCAGAACAAGCCACTAAGATTTATTTTAACTGAAACAGGTGCTACTAAGTAGATTTTGCAGTGCAGTAGAATATTTGGTGATATGGACAGGAAAGAGCATATGGATAATTCTAGAAAAGGATGGTTGAAAGAGGAGTGATCTACTGTTCTGAGCACAGAACTGTGAACCAGGACTTCCTGACTTCTGTTTCCATCTCTGAATTTGGGCAAATTACTCAATTTCTCTGCCTCGGTTTCCTCAGCTGCACACTGAGAATAGTGTGTATTTTTCTTCCTGAAAGAGATGATGTAGGTATTAATAAGTCAGAGTGCTTATGGTGAAAAAGATGCTATGTAAGTACTAAGTATTATTAAAAAGGGCATGAATGAGAAGTTTAAGCTAATAAAATGTAATTATGAGGAAAAAGCAGGTGCTGAAAGGTATGCAAATTACAGCTTCCCTGAAAACAAAGGCTTGGCAGCGTAGCTGTCACCTACAAGACTAATATTCATTCCAGCACTGGCATTGGCAACAGAACAACTGAAATATTTCTGTAAGGATGAAGTGTCCTGGAGCAATGGCTCCAAATATTTGGCATAATTTGATTTTTTGTTAGAGTTGGGCATTCATGTTGCTGTTTTCCAACAGATTTCCTGGGAAAAAACATAAATCAACCATATACTCTGTGCACCACTGAGAAAATGATTCTGTAATCCCTTATTTTTAGCTCTTCAGCTATCCACAGTCGTGATCCTTCAAACTCTTATAAACACAAGTGACTTTATGCACTTGAGTAGTCTTATTAAAATTAATGGGACTACTCTGTACATAAAGTTACTCATATGTAAGAGTTTGCAGGATATTAGGGCCTTAGTTCTTAGACCATGTGTAATGATTTGGGGGATCTGTTGGTACAACTTATACATTCTGATTGATATTATAAAACTTTGCCCTGAAGAACTTTAAATCAGAAAAGGGTCTTCAGGATAGTTCTCAACTCTGCTGTCTTCTTTAGCAACAATAAGGCAATTAAGCCTCAAGGACTCCCATTCAAGAGCCTCTCTAAGCATTCACCACACAGGTTACTAAGTACATTTTAAAGTTCTTCTTTCCTTTATTGCAAAGGCACCTTCAGTGCCCTCATGTTTGGTTTTGCTTCTTGGCTTTTGACATTAAAGTCTACACTGCTTGTATCTGTAAACAATTTTACCAGCAGTATGAGTAAGCGATGGCACAGAGGCCAAGCCTGGCTCAGACTCCCTGAAGATGATTGATGATGCATGCCCCACAAATAAGGAGAAGCTACCAATACAAATGATGTTACTGAGCAATTTATGTGCTTCTTCCTTATAGGCTGCAGATTAAGAGAGGAGGAGTGGCTGTCCTCCAATCCTGGTAAGGGTGGCATATTGCAATAAAAAGAAGTTTTCTGTGCAAAAGATAAACCATCTACTGTCACTGCTGCATCTGGAATTAGTAGGGGATAATGGAGTAAAAGAAAGAAAACTGGTAATGCCAATTACAGCTGCTATTGCCTTGGCCATCTCTGAAGTCCTTGCCCTGACTTTACAAGCACCCTCAATTCCTTTCCTCTTAATGGTGCTGCATTTGCCATGACAAGGACCAGCACATACCCCTAGTTTTTGCTTTGTGCATGGGACCTCTTGCAATGGAACTGCAAAGCTTTATTAATTCTGGTAAAAGGAATGAGGATGTTCCCTCTCCCAGTTGTTATTGCTGTTACTGTTAGATTCATCATCCACAAGCTGCCTCCCAGACTGCAAAGGAATAAAAACTGAAACTATGTGCTTCCAAATTCAAGAAACTAGAGAGCTGTTTGTGTAATGGTCTGAGCAAACAGCAAGGAACTATCCATTTATGCCAGGAACTCTTGAGTTCTATTATTTGTTTGTACTGTGATGGTGGTTAGGAACTTCAGTCATGGACCAGGGTCCTATTGCGATGCTCTGACACTTATATCCTACATATAGCTTTGCAAAGTCACTTAACCTCTCTGAAACAGGGAAAATAGTACAGCAATACTCCAGGGGGATTGATTCTTCACACTCTTGCACATTGCATAGTAATTTACATAAACACGAAGTGGGCATAAACAGCTAACAAATCAAGTATTCTATGCTCTTATGTGGGTGTAAATGGCTAAACAAGGTGCTAAGTAGTGGTGAATCAGGCCCCAGGTGTTAATTTGTTACAAACTATATATTTTTGCAATATGTCTCCAGATGTTTCTCCTAAGACAGTTAGAATTCCCTCTCTCTCCAAATATTTCTATCTGTGACTGAATATTTCTAGTCCCATGGCTAGGAATCAATCCTGAGAAAATATGTCACATCAAGCAGAATTCATCCTTTGAATGTTGATTCTCCCCTCAGGGGCAATACACACATTTCATTTTCACCATGCACAGTTTCACTTGTGAAAGCTTCTCTTATTCATGCCAAAAACTCATACAACTGTACTGGGGAACATTTTAGCTGCCAGCTTTTTTTCTTTTCCATTTGCAAGTTCAGCAAAAAAAAAGAAAAGAAAAAAAAAGAAAGAAAGACAGTTCTCCTCAACATACAAAATTCTTTTGCACAATAGCTCTAACTGCTACTGTCACATCCTCTGTTGCTAGAACCATTTATCAGCTCTCTCTTACTGACAGGGCAAGGTTCAGTCTCAGAATATTATCATGTTAGGAAAGTGCATACCAATATACAACATAGGAACTCTGGGTACAGCAGGTCATTAGACACTTTTGGTTACTTTGTGGCACTTGAGTTGTCTTGTGAATTTGTTTTTTATTGAATTTTTATACAATTTAAATTTAAATTACAGGTGGGACAATGGGTGTAACAGCCTCAAACAGAAACTAAACAGTACTTTAGCTTCAATGGAAGTCATGTGTCTAAATCTTTTAGTAGGTATAAGGCCCTGTGGGTCTCAAACCCAGATCTACAGAGCTGCCAGATAATGGACTACCCAACAGCAGCTATAACCAGCTCATGCTCTAATACCCACCACCTGTTGTGGACACAGACCATGGGAAGTCTTGCATCACGGGGTCTGACAGGCAGCAGCTTCATGGCTCCTGATTGGCACCCTGCCCTATATAAACCCAAGGGATAGTCCAGGAAGTGTCCAGGACTGTGTGCAGATCTCCTGTAACTGCCACAAACATTCGTGCTCCCTGTTCTTGAACTCCTGGCTTTGACCTTGGCTTGATTTAGACCTCACTTCCTGACCAGGGCTATGAAACCTGACTGGGATTCTAATCCTTGGTATTGACCCTGGCTGGAACTTGACTACAAACTCCTGTGCCACTCTCAGCCTCAGGTTTGACCCTGCTCTGAGCCTTGGTCCTGATTACCCGTGTCAGGATGTTGACAGTAGGCTGTGAGATTCTCAACCCTATTACCATATGTCTGATAAGACCTCTTACCAAAATCCCAGAATGGAGTCCTCAAATTTAGGAGACCTTCAGATCCAGAGCCAACTGTTGCCTCTCAGCTTGATCTACATGGAACACTGCGGGAAAACTACTAACTGCATTATTTTTAATTAGTTAGGCACAGACATCAGGTGTCCTTCCAGTGATCAGTAAATGGCATTGTAAGAGTCCGGTGTGGGGGCTCGGCCCTCTCAGGTGCGGCTGGGAGCCAGGCCGCCTCACTACAGGCATCAAGAGACAGTTTAGACACCCTGAAAAATCTCACAATGTGGTGTGTGTCTACCAGAAGATGCAAGACAATAATATTAGCTGGCTGTAAGAATTACAAGAAGGACAGATAATCAAAAGCAGAGTTGTTGCACTATACCTGCAAGATTTCATAGAATCTAACAAGAGAGCATTTCTGAGTGGAGAGAACCACACAGTAGAATGTATATGGATAAAAATTCCAAGTCATAGGAATAACCACCTGTAGAGGAATTAAAATACTCCTAGAAAGTCTTCTGGTCTAGACCATTGTATCACCTGCAGTGTTTTTGCTGAGCTTCTGTTCTTTCTTAGGTTTTGTCTACACTGTACACTAACCACAGGGTAAGTAATCACATGCTTGTCAACTCATGGTAACCTGTCCGGCTACTGCGTTACCACATTGTCCATATGAGCACGTGGCTGTCATGCCCCATGTCTGCATGTTGCCATGACAAACAATACAGCTATCTGGGCTTGTATTCAGAGATATGTAGCATCATAAATCACAGCATTGCTTTATGCTCTCATTCACAAGGTGTTCTGGTGCAATTTGTCTATTCACTCTTGGAATTATGAGCGGAAATGGTCTAGGCCCACAAAATTAATTCCCTGGCAGTAACCCAGCTGTCATGATGGTATGGTGTTACGTGCCGAAGGTATAGATCCTACTCTACCTAATTACCAGGACCAAGAGCTTCTGCTTTTTATGGCGGCAGTGTTTCTTTTTTTGTGCCTCTGCACAAGCTGCTGCCAGGAGATGTTGGCAGGGTTTCAAAGGCTGTTTTGGGCCAGAGAAGATGGAGACAACAGCTTGCAATTATAAGCAGCACAACAGCAGCAACTGAATGGGACCTGATGCAGTTTTTAACAGTGGATGGTGTCTAGGCAGACCATGATTTCTGGGCCAGGAACACAAACACATATAGGCAAGACCACATTGTGATTGAAACTAGGGTTGCCAGGTATCTGGTTTTCAACCAGAACACCCGGTCGAAAAGGGACCCTGGAGGCTCCGGTCAGCACCACTGACTGGGCCATTAAAAGTCCGGTTGGTGGTGCAGCGGGGCTAAGGCAGGCTCCTTGCCTGCCTTGGCTCTATGTGGCTCCTGGAAGCAGTGGCATGTCCCCTCTCCGGCTCCTAGGTGTAGGGGCAGCCAGAGGGCTTTGCGCACTGCCCCTGTGCCAAGCACCAGCTTTGCAGCTCCCATTGGCCAGGAATCATGGCCAATGGGAGCTGTGGGGACAGCACCTGCAGACAGGACAGCATGCAGAGCTGCCTGGCCATGCCTCCTCATAGGAGCTGGAGGAGGGACATGCCACTCCTTCTGAGAGAAGCTTGAGGTAAGCACTGCCTGGAACCTGCACCCCTGACCCCTCCCATGCCCCAATCCCCTGCCCCATCCCTGATCACCCTCCTACTCTCGGAACTCCTTGGTCCCATCCCAAATCACTCTCCTACACCCCAAACCCCTCATCCCGAGCTCCACCCCGGATCCTGCACCCCCAGCCAGAGCCCTAACCTCCCCGTACCAGAACTGCATGCCCCAGCCATGATGCCCCTCCCACCCTCCGAACCCCTTGGTCCCAGCCCGGAGCAACCTCCTGTACCCCAGAGTCCTCTGCCCCACCCCAGAACCTGCACCCCAGCCGGAGCCTTCACCCCCAGCTTCAGCGTTCACCCTACCCCCGTTCCCCAACCGTCTGCCCCAGCCCTGATCCTGCTCCTACCCTCTGAACCCCTCAGACCCAGCCTGGAGCACCCTCCTGCATCCCAAACCCCTCAGCCCCACCCCAGAGCCTGCACTTCCAGCTGTAGCTCTCACACCTCTCTGCACGCAACCCTCTGGTCCAACCCAGAGCCCTCCCTGCACCCCAGACCCCTCATCCCCAGCCCAGAACCCCCTCCTGCATCCCAAACCCCTCAGCCCCACCCCAGAGCCTGCACCCCCAGCTGGAGCCCTCACCCCCTTCTACACTCCAACTTCCTGAGCCAGTCTGGTGGAATGAGAAGGGGCGGGGCCTTGGAGAAGGGGCAGGCCTTGGAGAAGGGGCGGGGCAGGGGGCAGAGAAAGGGTGTTCAGTTTTGTGCGAGAATAAAGTTGGCAACCCTAATTGAAACATGGGATGACCTGCAGTAGGCCCAGAACATTTGCACATCATCAATGGAGTATCTGTGTCAACTGTGATTTTAGGCGACTCAGGTGAATGAAGCCTTATCCTGATGTGCTCTGGTGAATGAAGCCTTATCCCTGATGTGCTCCACCAAGACAAGAAGCAGTTTAGCTACATACTGAGCAAGTGCAGAATGGTGGTGGAATATGCCTTTGGCCAACTGAAGGCCAGAGGGTGCTCCTTACTAACTTGTTTAGACTGCAGTGTTTAATGCCATATGTTTGATCATATGATTGGGGCATGTGGTGTCATTTATAATGTTTGTGAACTTAAGGGAGAGTACTTCAGGATGTAATAGGTTGCTGACAATTATGGGTCAAGTTGAATTACAGACAACCAATAACTGAACTTATTGCTCCAGGGTCTGCTACAGCAAAGACCATAAGAGATGCCACCTGTGCTTGCATATTCAAGTTGTATGGTGAGTAGTGTGACTTAATAAGAGGATTGTGCTGAGGCATATACCTTACACTGAAATAAATTGTAAACAGGGATTCTGATGGCCCAGTTAGTCCATTTGATGGCACTTGGGAGGAGACAGCAATCTGAGGATTAGACCCAGTGGGCGAGAGCCAGAATGGATGGTTCCTATAGAGGAAAACTGCAGGGCCACTTTTGCAGCTGCTTTTGACTCACAGTAGATACTGCTATACCAATATAGGTTGCCTGAGGAGTTAGTGTTCCTAGCTGAGGAACTACACCTTGATACATTTAGCTGTGCAAACATCAACGACTGTATTACAGACTGGTTTTCGATAGAATCAGGGGTACGCCGGAGATGCTTTCTCTCACCTACATTATTTAATAGTCTATTAGAACATCTGATGTTAAAGCTCACTGAGGACAGATGATGAGGATTGAAATTTCAAGATCCATCTTTAGAGGATCTTGAGGATGGAGATGATATTGCCTTACTTGGAAAGACTACTGACCAGCTACAGCTAATGCTGAAAGAGCTGAGGAAAACTGCATAATCTTGGTTCTCAAACTGTGGGTCAGGACCCCAAAGTGGGTAGCAACCCTGTTTTTATGGGGTCACCGGGACTGGCATTAGACTTACTGGGGCCCAGGGCTGAAGCCAAAGTCTGAGCTCCACCACCCAGTGCTGAAGCTGAAGCCCCCAGGCTTCAGTCCTCGGTGGCGGGTCTCAGGTTTCTGCTTCAGCCCTGTACAGCGGGGCTCAGTTTACAACCCCCTGAACCCCATATATTAATATATCATATTTTAAAAATCTTGTGGGGTTTTTCATTAAAATCAGTCTCATGCTGTTTGAGGGCCTGACTAATGCCTTATGAATGGGTGGGGATGGCAATACTGTGTATATGCAGTAGGACTCAGTCACATACTGAAAAGCAAAATACAGCAAATAATTCCTAGTAATGCAACTATTATGCATGAGATCCGACTCTCCCCTTTCATACAGCAGTGAGAATCTAGAGTAATTAAGTTGAAGTCAGCAGAGTTATATACTAATGTAAGTGAAAGATGAATCATGTCCAAGAAGAATGGGTTGAATTGTCCCAGTCTTTCCATGGCCTGCATACGGTATCTTGCTACTTAATCCAGTTGATGCTTATTTTTTATAAAAGCGAAGTAGATAAAATGCTTCTAACTGCATGATACCAAGAATAACATTGAGTGCCTTCCTCTTTCTCAATGAGGCAAAAACCTAAAGACAGTTCTAGTTTTAATCAACTGACTGAACAGAGGTAAGTTCTGATCGCAGTTACAGCCATGTAAATCTGGTATAACTTCATTGGCTTCTTTGTAGTTCTCCAGATTACATGAGTGTAACTGAGATCAGATTTTTGCCCATTATTTTGTGCCACCAAATATAACAATTGTAAGAACAAAGAGGAAAAAGAAGATGTAGAGTTCACGTTAAAATAGGGACAGCTCAGCCTACTGAAATAAGATAGCTCTCCAGCTCACAACTGGCACATAAGACAGTAGCATAGCCCATCACACTTGTGTGTTGAAGGTGGCAGAGTAGTGGAGAAAACTTGATATTCAATCAGTGGCTTGTTAAAGAAAGTGATGTACAAAAATTCCACATTAATGGAATAGTAACAGTTGACTGCTTAGTTTTGAGTAATCAACTTGTGATGCACACTGAGGATTTTCTGTTGTATACAAATGCTATCCTGATTAGTCCATAGTCAGAGCTAGGTGAGTTGGACAATAAAATGATTTCCTTCTAGGAGGGTAAAAGATGGTCTGATTGGAATTCCTCCTACACATGAACAGTTATCATTACTGAAATCTATGAGTCTGTTTTTATGGTCATTACTTTTTACTGAAATGATATATTTGTATTATAGTCTGTGAATTTGTTTATACACCACATGCAAACTGTTAACTGAAATACAGATGGAAAGGCTGTGATTTCAAGATATTATGACTGCAATGTTCATAAATTCAGTTCATAATGCACAAGCCCAGCATGCAAGGCTTTATTAAGTTGGCTTTTCATTGCTATTATAAAGAGGTGCTTGAGGACAAGCTGTGAACTAACATTTTCCCAAACCAAGCAGAGGACTCTGAGGATCTGAGTTGTTATTTGCAGAAGACAAACGATGGGTATCCCTGGAGCAAGGCCTGAGATTGTAATGTGCAAGAAAAAATGTCTTTTCAATATAACTGTTTTCTCTTTATTCCCAGAACAGATGACAAAGGCAGGCGCCATGTAAACAATTCACATCAGGGTTTAACCCTATAAGGAAAATACAAACAATTCCTGTGATTCCACATACCAATATGTGCTGGTGTTAAATACAAATTATAATTTTAGAGAAAATGTGCACTGGCTAATAATGTGGTTCAACAAAATGACATATTGGCTTATTATGGTATAAAGAAATAATCCTTAAAGGGGTATGCCAGATTCCATACATTATTAAAACATATTAAAACATATCCACCTGCTGACCCAAACACTTTTGGGTGTAGGCAGCAGTTTATAGAAGACTTTACTCAGGATTAGAGAATATTTTTCATCATTTAATTGAATTTGCTTCATTGTCTGCTCACCTTGTGTGTTTGCTTTCCTTGAATATTCTAACAGCTTATTGGCAGGAATATTTGTGGAAACGGTCTTTAAGTAGAATATTCAAGCTAATTAATGAAAAATGAATTTTGAAGTAATAAATTTGAATATTTATACTGAAAAACACATTCTTAGAATCAGTCATAGCCAAGGAGCAGAAACAAACCATGTGATCTGACCCCCCCGCACACACACAATAGTGTATTGCAGCATTTCTCAAACTAAAGGTCCTAATCCAAAAGGGGGTCGTAAGGATATTGGGGGGGGGGAGGGTGTCGTGACATCACAAAAATATTGCAATAACGTTTGGATTAGGAGTTCTCAAACTTCATTGCACCGCGACCCTCTTCTGACAATGAAAATTACTACACGACCCCAGGAGAGGGAGCGAAGCCTGAGCCTGCCCCAGACCCACCACCCCAGGTGTGGGGGCCAAAGCCCCAGCCTCGCCACTCTGGGCAGGGGCCTGTACCTGAACCTCGCCACCCATGGCTGAAGCTGTAGCCCTCGGGCTTTGGCTTCAGCCTTGGGCGGTGGGGCTCAGGCTTCGGCTTCAGCCCCGGGGCCCAGCAAGTCTAAACCAGCCCTGGTGACCCCATTAAAACAGGGTCATGACCCACTTTGGTGTCCCGACTCACAGTCTGAGAACGGCTGCTTTAGATCCTTTGTATTACATTACAGCATTTAAACAGTTAACCCTTAACAGCAACTGATGAAATCTGAAGCCAGACCTCCTGCTGTGTTTTACTGTATAGCTACTTAACTCTCATAAAGACCCACCCTTCTGCTGTGTTTTACTGGTCTGCTAAAAGTGATTGTGTCACTTCCCTAAGCATGGACCTTGTTGTCATGGAACCTGAAGTACTACTTTTGTAGAATATTGTTGAAGATGGTCCACCCCTACTCTAACAGTGGGAAAAAAATAGGTAGCCAAAATAAAAATATACAGTACTGTAATTTCTGAAATAAATTAATTCTGTAAAATCAGTGGGTCATTTTGTTATATGTGGCACCAGGAGAGGAGCTGAAGCCGACATAGATGGTAGAATCAGGAGTCATAAGTGCGGTAATAAAAACGGAAAGACCAGAAAATACTGAAGTTTTTATTTGGCATTTGGATTTACTTATGCTGGCTCAGAAGACAATCTAAGTCCCCAGTGGGTGTTTTGTGAAGTTTTGGCCAATAACAGCCTAAAACCAAATAAACACCCTACATATGTGGAGAAAACTGTGGAATTTTTTGAAAGAAAAATTCATGAACTTGAGCAACAAAAAACTGTTTTTTGTAAATCAGCAACCATTTTAGCCAAAACTCTGGAGGTGTCTTATGCTGTTTTGCTTTTAATTGTTAGGGCAAAAAAGTCTCAAAAAAGCCATAGCCAAATCTCTTCTTATTCCCGCAGCTGAAAAAAATGTGTGAGATTATGATTGGCAAAGCTGCTACCGCTCAGCTGAGCTCTATTCCACTATCAAATAATACAATGAGTTGTCATATTGACAATATGTCCAATGACATACGAGAGAAAGTTGTGGAAATAATTATAAAAAGCAAGTTGTTTTCCTAACAGATTGATGAAAACACCGATGTTTCAGGAGTAGCACAGTTTACTGGTCTATGTTCGGTACATTTGGGAAAACACAGTAAAAGAAGACTTTCTTTTCTGCCAGGCACTGCTGACATATACTATGGGAAAGGAAATATTTAAGTGCCTCAATGTCTTCATAGCAGGAGAACACATTAACTGGAACAGCTGTGTAGGGATCTGCACTGTTGCCAGGAAAGCTGTGTCTAGTACCAAGAGTGGGCTTGTCAACAGGCTTAAAGGAGTGGCCCCAGAAGCCCAGTGGACAAACTGCATGATTCACAGGGAGGCTTTTGCTGGTAGGAACATGGATCCTTATTGTATTTTGAGTGAAGCTGTAGCAATCATTAATTTTATTAAAGCAAAGCTGCTGAATTCCTGACTTTTTACAAGTCTCTGTGGAGAAATTGGATCAGGACATATTACTGCACACAGAGGTTCGCTGGCTGTCACAGGGAAGAGTTTTAACCCGTCTGTTTGAATTGAGATTTGAGGTTCGTCATTTCTGACTGAAGTGGATTCTACCCTGGAGAAGCATTTAAGTGACATCAAATGGTTGGCAGCTAATGGTTGCATATCTAGCAGATATTTTTGATTGTTTAAATTAATTGAATGAGTCACTACAAGGAAAAGAAACAAACATTCTCAAACTCAATGACAAAATTAATGCCTTTACTAAAAAACTGGATCTTTGGAAGTCACGAGTCAACAACAAAAAATTCAAATATTTTCAATGTTGAATGATCTCCTGGAAATCTCATCCAATGATGTCACTGTTGGGGATATAAAAGAACACATAGCTGAACATCTCTCTACACTCTGAGCCCAGTTTTTGAAATATTTTGCTGATTGTGACCTAACTGCGTAAGAAACCCATTTGACTACCAGTTGTCTCCAAATTCAAATCTCACCTTGAAAGCTCAAAGGAATTGATTGACATCTCGTGTGATTCCATTCTGAAGCAGGGATTCCAGTCCCAGCCTCTGGCTCACTTCTGGTTTTCCCTTGAAGCAGGCTATCCCCAAATCTCAACTGCAGCAAGTAAAGTGCTTCTCCCATTCACAATCACTTACTTATGTGAATCTGGTTTCTCAGCTTTGACGTACTTAAAGAATAAATACTGGGCAAAACTGAATGTGGAGGATGATGTAAGGGTCTGCTTCAGTTCCCTGGAGCTGCTGCTAATAGCCCACTTTAATTGATTACTCTCGTTATAGTTGGTATGGCAACACCAATTTTTTCATGTTCTCTGTGTATATATATCTTCCTACTGTATTTTCCACTGCATGCATCCGATGAAGTGGGTTTTAGCCCATGAAAGCTTATGCTCAAATAAATTTGTTAGTCTTTAAGGTGCCACAAGTACTCCTTGTTCTTTTTGCTGATACAGACTAACACGGCTACCACTCTGAAACCTGAAAAAATCATGTGCTTCAAAACAGCAGCACCCCTTGAATTAAGTGTTCAGATACTTGTTTGTATATAGTTGTATATAAATCCACAATCCTTGGTAATGTTATGATTATTGCCATAATCACTGGAAAAGGCTTCCAGCTCCCCAAACTGTATACGTTTATTTTTTGTCAGAAAGTATGTTTCTTAAATATCCACCTATTTATTCATGAAAACTGTTGCTTTACACTTTTTGAAAGGCTTCAGCATCTTTGACTGCAGGAATAGTTATTATATACTTCATTTAGTGCTCCGATGAGTATGTACTGTGATTTGCTATAATTTGTGTGTGTGTGTGTGTGTGTGTGTGGGTCATCAGAGCCTGAAATATTTTCAAAGTGGGGGGGCATCAAATAAAGTTTGAGATGCCCTGATCTATTGAATAAGCCATTGCCAAACACAGGCTTCTTTCAGAATACCATGTTTGCAGTGATGGATCTTTATTTCTTCTTCTGTGTTTACTTGACCCTTCTAACTGGGTATTGTATTTATTATATGTACCTTGATATATTATTTTATTATTGAAAATGAACTAAAAAAATTAACTGAAAACATTTCACTGATTTCTTATTGAAGTAGTCTCCCAATTACCTGCAAAACTTTTGCTAGAAAAACAAACCACAAAGGAATCCTATGTTACAATAGTCTTTTAAAAGCCCTTATCCTTAAAACTCTATAAATAGAAGGTGAAGAAATCTAGTCAGAGAAGGTTCCCCCTCTTTAGCAATATCCATGGACCCTTATAGCTGTTGCTTTGTTCATAGGTAATTATAGTGACATTTGTGTAGTTTATGCTGGTTTAACTTTAGTATCATTGGTCTGCCACGGTTTTGTGTCTTTTTCCATTGTTTTAATCTGTAGACGCTCGAATTCTCTCTTTGTTGCACTCCAGAGATGGGGCTCCATCTTTTACACTGGGCACATGACGTAGCAGGCAGTCTTTCTCTTTCCTCTTTATTGTATGGGTGAGGATCATGGCTCCTGGACTCTTCATGATGATGTGGGCAATGGACAGTCCTGCATATTGGGAGTAACTGTAGTATAAGAAGTGAGCCACTCCATTGCATAAACTTGCTTCCACTGAGGGGAGCATCTGTTTTGGCTTTTGAGATAAGCCATATTTCCATCTAGGTCAGTGTCTGGGTCTGTCCCATACTTGTAAGGGTCAGAAGGCCATGTTCTGGATTGAGACCATAATGCTTATAACATAAATTTAGTAATTTTAATTGCTACATTATTTTCTAATTGTATTACATGTTCAGAGGCGGCCTGTCCATATAGGCAAACTAGGCGGTCGCTTAGGGTGCCAAGTTAAATGGGGTGCCAAATTTGAAGAGAGGAATGTCATTATTTCAATTCCTGTGCATGTATGGAGGGAATATGAATTATAATTCATTTCTCTGCATTTCTGAGAATTTATTAATATGTCAAATCTTTTATTTACTGGAAAAATAAATAATACTTTAGCAATTTTTTTTTTCAATTTGCGACATAGGGTCAAGATGACCCACTCCTCAATTTTGATAAGCAATAACTCAGCCACAACGAAACATATCCACCAGTGGCAAGAGCTGCAATGCTAGTGACACCTAACTCGAATATACATCAAGGTTGCATAGCTGGAAATTCACGTAGAGTGGAAATATCGCGAATTGATACAAGTCAAACGGTCATTTTAACACGTCACAGGTAGATGGTTAAGAATCGAGTGAATACTGTGGACAATTGTGTTTCTTGGTGCCAAAGAATAAAGAATAACATCTTTCAGCATTATAAATCCAAAATGTGAGTATCTTTAAACATTATTAAACCTTAGCGTTATTATTGGGCTGTGCTTCACATGTAATAAATAAGGTCCAAAAAAGAAAAGTAACAGCATTAATGCTTAATAGACTATGAAAGTGATGATGTCACACTCCAAGCGGGTAACCATGAGGAAGGGGATTACTTTCCAAACAACCGGTTTCGGGTTATAACATCGAAAAAGGTCATTTTGTTTCCGTGTAAACGCTGTAACTAACTGTTTTAATAGGTAAATGAGTGTATGTTACTAATCATTGAACCTTTAAGCAGTGAAAAGACATGTTGGGATGGCTGCAATGTGGTTTAAATTGCCAACCACGTGGTGTGTCAGCCATCCTTAATGTTATAATGCTTGCAGCCAGGAGCACAGTATATAACAATATTCAAATGCCCCCTGGCAGAAAGAGGAAAAAGAAAACCCTCAGGAGCTAAATATCGTAAACAAAAGTCTGAGAAGGAAAAGGGCCAAGCAAAACAGCAGGGATTATTTCTGAAATATTTTCTCTTTAATTCAAATAAAGATGGAAGCAGTTCACAGCATTCAGATGAAGGAATTTTACTTGGAGAGGAGGTTAGCTCACATCCGCATTGAAGAAGTTTGGAACATCAAGTTGAAGATATATTATTTCGAGATGAAGGTAGCTCACATTCACAAAAAGCAGTTTGGAAACTCAAGAGGATGGAAACTTACCTCTAGATGAAGGCAGCTCACAGCATCAGACTGATATGGAAGTGGAGAAAATTTATTCACCTTCAGAGACACATACAGAAATTGAAGTAAATGAAGTAAAAGGAAGAAAGGATGAGGAAGTTACAAACAAGTTACAGTATGGGGACCCAGCTTCATGGCCCAAATGTGATGATAGTGTGCGGCAAATTCTCGTGGAACATGGACCCGAACAAGTTCATGAATTTCCCTTCCCTAAGGATGGAAATAAAATAAAATTCTCTGCTCAGCATTACAAGAGGAAACTCATTAATGGGGAATAAATTCATCGAAACTGGTTACAATATCCAGTGTCGAAGGACTCTGTGTTTTGCTTTTGCTGCAAGTTGTTTAGAAATCAAGCAACTGGTACATCACTTACTGAAAATGGTTCGAAGGACTGGAAAAACATATTTTCAATTCTCTCTTCACATGAAAGAAATACAGATCATTTGGAATGTTTTCAAAATTGGAAAGAACTTGAATTACGATTGAAAAAAGGAAAAACTATCGATGAAGGAAATTTATGTGATCAAGAAAAAAGAAGACTATTGGCAACAAATATTAGAGCATCTGATTGCTTTAGTGCGAGTTCTCAGTGGGCAAAATTTAGCATTCCGCAGCCATTGTAGAAATGAAAAATTATACACTCCAGGTAATGTAAACTTTTTAAAATTTGTTGAATACTTAGCTTTGTTTGATCCAGTCATGAAGGAGCATCTACGTAAAATAACTGATCATGAAACACAGGTTCATTACTTAGGAAAAAATATGCAGAATGAACTGATTCAAATCCTAGCAAATGCCATTAAAAAGAAAGTTGTAGAAGCTGCCCGTTCTGCAAAATACTTTTCAATAATACTGGACTGTACACCAGATGTGAGTCATGTTGAACAAATGATGGTGATCATTCATTTTGTGGATATGGAAAAGTCTGCAGATGAAGATAATGTTGAAGTGCTTATAAAGGAACATTTTTTTGGGTTTCATACCACTGAAGGAGATGACTGGAGCACTTATGACAAACTATTCTACAAGAGCTTGAAACAATGTCATTATCTGTTGAAAACTTATGTGGCCAAGGCTATGATAATGGGAGTAATATGAAGGGTAAAGACAATAGTGTGCAAAGGAGAATGATGGAAATCAACCCTAGGGCCTTTTTTGTTCCTTGCAGTCAGGGGCGGCTCTAGCAATTTCGCCGCCCCAAGCATGGCGGCACTCTGCGGGGGGTGCTCTGGCGGTTGCCGGTCCCGCGGCTCCGGTGGACCTCCCGCAGACATGCCTGCGGAGGGTCCGCTGGTCCCGTGGCTCCGGTGGAGCATCCGCAGGCACGCCTGCGGGAGGTCCACCAGAGCCGCGGGACCAGTGGACCCTCCGCAGGCACGCCTGCGGGAGGTCCACCGGAGCCGCCTGCCGCCCTCCCGCCGACCGGCAGAGCGCCCCCCGCGGCATGCCGCCCCGAGCACACGCTTGACGTGCTGGGGCCTGGAGCCGGCCCTGCTTGCAGTGCGCATTCTCTGAATTTGGTTGTCAATGATGCTGCTAGATGCTGTTTGGAGGAAGGCAGTTTCTTTGACCTGGTGCAATGTGTTTATGTGTTTTTCTCAGGTTCAACACGCCGTTGAGAGATTCTGACTAGTTATGTAAATTCTCTAACTCTGAAACCACTTAGATGTGATGCTTTGAAGCCTCTTTGCTATGAACTTGGAAACATTTATGATGCCTAATTGAAATTTCTGATGATTCTACCTTTACTGGATCATCTGGCAATATGGCATGTTCAGATGCAGAAGCTCTTGTAAATGGCCTTTCCAAGTTCAAATTTGTGACTTCACTCAATTTATGGTATGATATCCTTTTCGAGATTAACCTCACTAGTAAACAGCTTCAGGAAAAGAACTTGAACATACATTCTGCTATTCAAAACCTGCAGCAAACTAAAAATATTCTGGAGGAATTCAGAAGTGATGAACGGTTCGAAAGAATACTGGTAGATTCTCTTGAGCTTGCTGAAGAAATAAACTTTCTGACAGAATTTGAACCAGAGCCAGAAAGAAAACAGCAGTTTTCATATGAAGGATGAGACACACCCATTCAGAATCTAAAACAGAGGTTCAAAGTGAATTTCTACTTCACAGTCCTTAATACTGCTATTCACTCGGTTGACGAAAGATTTCAACAGATGCAGCAGCTAGAGTCAGTATTTGGCTTTCTATATGATAGCCACAGATTGCAAAAGAAAATAGCAAAATGGATAAGAGAATTTTGTATAAAACTGGAGTCGGCATTGACTCATGAAAATTCAAAAGACATTGATGCTACAGATTTGTGTAGTGAGCTTCAGGCTTTTTCAAGACGACTTAAGAAACATTCCACTCCTGAAGAAGAACTGAAGTTTGTTTGTGAAAATAAACTCACAGACAGTTTTCCAAACATTTGTATAGCTCTACACATTTTTTTAACTTTGCTACTTTCCATAGCTAGTGGGGAACATAGCTTCTCAACATTAAAATTGATAAAAACATATCTGCGTTCAACAATGGTGCAAGAGAAACTTGGACTTGCCACAATGTCAATAGAGTATGAAATAGCTGGAAAACTGGATCTAAAAGAACTAGTGACTGAATTTTCAAAACTTAAAGCAAGACAAGTCATGTTTTAAGAGCACAGAGTGTTTTTTATTTGGAGTGTTTTGTAAATACAGGTTAAAGTTCATTGAAGAGTTTTTTTATTTCTTTCTATATGGATGTGGTGGTAATGGCAGTTAAAGCAGGATAGCATAATGGATGATTTTGGATTTGTAATAATAAAAATTATAATTAACATTTTAATGCATTTTTATTTGAAATTTTACTGAAATATCATTTAGCTGTCATGTACAAATCTACCCTGAAAATTTCATGTCTCTATTTTATCTGATCTCAGAAACATTGCTTGGACAGGTGGATGGATGGATGGACAAACTGAATAATTAAGCCTCTGTTTTAAAAAAAAACTCTTAAAAACATTAAAAGGTAAAAAGGGGCAATATGTTTCCCAGTTTACCAAAAACCTCAGCCTAGATCTGCCCTTGGGGTTTGGGGGTGGGGGATGCTGATTGCATGGTTTGCCTAGGGTGCCAGTTGCTGGCAGCTAGTCTAGGGCCGTCCCTGTACATGTTCTAATATTAACAGTATCCTTTTTGCAGGCTCTGCCATATGCTGCTTGCCCTTGATGCCATTATGGGACCTTTTTGTACGATCTTGCTATAGGTTGTACTGTCTTGGGCCATCCCAATGGAAAGTGATTCTCAGATTGTTCAAAGAAGTTTGTGTGTTGAGTCTGCCCCTCTGAAAATGCCTGTAATCTTGTGAAAAATTGTTCAAAAGCACCTGCAATTCTGGGATGATTGGAGAAGATATTGCCTTGATTGGGTGAGTAACTGAGTTTTTCCTAAGAGAATTAAACCAAGTAGATAGGAATACTTTCCTAGTGTTATTTTAAGTATATAAAACTTTTTTAGCATTTGGAACTTCTGTTACGTTGTTCTTTGATTGACATTTATCATTTGGAGAATCTCTCTGGGTCCTTTGTGTTTCCTATTAGAGAAATTTCATGAAAATATATATATATATATATATATATATATATATATATATCTATTCATGAAATTTCTCTAATATGTATATATATGCTTTGAGTAGAATGTATACTGTACATCAGTGGCTCTGCTTTCCACCTGGGTAATCTCTCTCTGTGAGTTAGCAAATCCTAAAGTATAGTTTTGAGAAAACTAAGAACATTTTCATAGAGAAGAAATCCCCATTTGTGGTTAAATTTTTGCTTTTCAAGCCACTCCATACTAATACTTATGAGAATTCTGGTTGTAGTCTGATATATCAATTGCTTTCTTTGCTCACACTGTAATTTAATGACTGTACTGAAGTAAATCTCAGTTACCTTCTTGGGATTAGACAAAACACTGCCAATCTCTCAATGCCCTGCTATATACTCATCATAAGTCTGCAAACAGCAACCCCCCCCCCCCCCCGGCTCCCGGGTTTCATGTGCTCATAGTATCCAAAACATTTACCTTTGGGGCTGAAATTTTCTAAGATGCACCTCTGATCAAAAGTGAAAATTTGAGAAGATTCTTTGAACTCCTTTTGAGTCTGGGAATGAAAAAACACTTATTTAATTTATTTAAAAAATAGCCTTACATCATTTGGAGACTGCCTGGTTTTCTTCAAGGAGGTGAACTTCCAGGATTATCTACTTCCTTTGTAAAGGGCTACAGTAAATTGGCTGAAGTAGACGGTTATAGCAGTTTTTAAGTATGAACTTTGGCTCTTTTAGAAAGAATGTGGGAATAAATTTTACACTTATTGGGCCAGATTCTCAGCTGGTATAGACCGGTGTAGCTCCATTGACTTATACCAGCTGAAGATTTGGTTCACTCTAAAGATATGGTCCCCTTTGGCTGCTGCTTGTCTTCTGCTTTTGACTTAATGGTGCTATTGATGAAAAACAAACACACAAAAACAAAAAAAAACAGCTGACTCCATATGAGTATGTAACAAATCTCTACTGTTTCTCTGTGGGCATGTCTACATGAGCACTTACGATGTGAGAAGTTGGGGCATAAATCTACAGCGCTCCAGCGTTCTACGCTTTTACTATCCCTGTGAAACCTGCTGCTGCATACAAAAAGTTCCCTAGTGTGTGCATTGACATACTGTTGTTTGAAACCACAGCATGTCAGTGGGCACTAGGGAACTTTTCATGTGCAGCAGCAGGGTCCTCGCAGACAGTGAGTGCGTAGCACACTGGAATGCTGTAGATTTACTCCGCAGCTTGCCACTCAGTAAGTGCCCTGTTGTCTGTAGAGCTATGCAAATCTCTGTGGTTATGGTTTGCAAAACTGAGCTTCAGTTGGCTTCATTTCACATGGGTTTGCACTCCTACATCTTGCTTTGAGTAAAGAGTTCTGATACTTTAAGCAAAATCCATCTGAACCCCCAAAATGTTGCTTATTTTAGAACAGAGATCATAAATCCCCTCTCCAGGTACCGGTAGGTTCCAGCAGGAAGGTCTCTTGAAACTCCACAGTGAGGAATATGGAGATAGAACCCATGGAGAGAATGGGCTCTCTTGAAATGCCACAGGTTTGTCCCAAACTTGATTCAGGTTCTTTTGAAAAGTTGTGAAACTGAACTTTTCAGAAACTTAAAGTAAGTATCATGTTTGTAATTCACTTGGTTTGGGAGTTTTATCACAAAGTTTTTGTATAGGTCTGTCTAAAATCCATTGGAAATTTCTCATTTTCCCACTGAAGTAAAATTTTCCAAGTGGACTGACCCTTTGCAGATGGGATGGAAAAGAGTGAGAGCATATATCCCCAGATAATCTTTTTCAGTTAACGATAATTGCAATGGTGATTTCATTTGCATTTTCTCTGTTAAGCTGATGATGTCCCATTACTTAGGCTTTAAGACCACAGCCATTCTGGCTGTTGAGTGCATGATGTAGTTCTGTATGTGGATGTCAAATGTCCCAAATAGGAATATGTCTTTGGATGGTGGATATGTTCCTTTTTTTCCTGAAACTGTCTCCATCTCATCTACATGCAGGCAATAGCAACTCAACTTCATAGACTCATAGACTTTAAGGTCAAAAGGGACCATTATGATCTTCTAGTCTGACCTCCTGCACAACACAGGCCATAGAATCTCACCCACTCACTCCTGTAACAAACCCCTGACCTATGTTTGAGCTATTGAAATCCTCAACTTCAGAATGATCTTTTACCGTTAATGACAATTCCAGCTTAGATTTCATGCAGGATCTCTAACCAGCAACTGAACATGCAGCTCTTGTTAGGTAATGCACATCAGTTGATGTCATGGGCAATGAACTTTGTTGGAAGTTCTGTGTACTTAAATAGAGACTTACCCCTGGTTAGATTATTACTGACCCACATTGGTAGGTGTTTAAGCCAGAGGTCTTATTTTGTTAATACTCTTGCTGTAATTGCAATGAATTGTTCCCAGAGCATCCATTCTGGACACTCATTTATAACTTTTGTAGGCTACTTCTTGGAGCCACGATGAAGTGGTGTAATTTGGGTTCCCACTGTGACACAAATTATACACCCATATTTATTTGAAATTTACACCAAATTCTGATTATTACAGCTTATTTGCTTTCTAGTTTAATTGCTGTTGGTTATTACAAGTAAATGATCTGCAAAGGGGAATATGGGGGGATAAGCTGGATGCTTGCTTGAGAGAAAATCCAATATCAAGCTGAGGGAAGGCAAGAAAATCATGTATACAGAAAATAAATTAAAAGAAAAAAAATGGAAGAGAATAATAATTGAGGCTACCATCAACAAAAAGTCAGCCTAAAAGTAGCTTGAATGGAGTTTGTGAAGAAGAGCCCCTTGAATATCCAACTGTCAGAAAACGCTGTCAGTTCTCTGAAATAAGAAGACAGTCCTAACTTTGTAGGTAAGGAGCAAGGACAGAGTAAGCATATCCTCTCCCTCTTCCACTCATCTTTCCCCATTCCATGCTGTCAGGGTTCCTTCCCCACTCTGAACTTCAGGGTACAGATGTGGGGATCTGCATGAAAGACCCCCTAAGCTTATTTACCAGCTTAGGTTAACAGTAAGCTGCCACCACCAAGCATGTTCCAAATCTTAGGGGAGAGCCACTTGGAACTCTGCCTTCCCCCAAATATTTCCCAAGTCCTTAACCCCCCCTTTCCTGGGCAGATTTGAGACTAATTCCTCCCCCCCCCAAGTCCTTACACCCCTTTTCCTGGGTAGGCTTGAGAGCATACCCTCACCAATTAGTCCTGATGAACACAGATCCAAAACCCTTGGATCTTAAAACAATGAAAAATCAATCAGGTTCTTAAAAGAAGAATTTTACTAAAAGAGAGGTAAAGTTCATCTCTGTAAAATCAGGATGGAAATAACTTTACAGGGTAATCAGATTCAAAGAGCCCAGAGGAACCCCCTCCAGCCTTAGGTTAAAAGTTACAGCAAACAGAGGTAAACCCTCTAGCAAAAGGAACATTTACAAATTGAGAAAACAAAGATAAAACTAACACGCCTTGCCTGGATGTTACTTACAAGTTTGAAATATGAGAGACTTGTGCAGAAAGATTTGGAGAACACAGATTGATGTCCAGTCCTTCTTAGTCCCAAGAGCGAACAACACCAAAACAAAGAGTACAAACAAAAGCCTCCCCCAAGATTTGAAAGTATCTTGTCCCCTTATTGGTCCTTTGAGTCAGGTGTCAGCCAGGTTACCTGAGCTTCTTAACCCTTTACAGGTAAAAGGATTTTGGTGTCTCTGGCCAGGAGGGATTTTATAGTATTGTACACAGGAGGGTTGTTACCCTTCCCTTTTATAGTTATGACACATGCTTTTGGTATTGAGTGTCCTGGCCCCTTCAAAAACAAACAAACAGCCCACCACCAGAAGCTTCCTGTGAGTTAAGAACTTAAAGCCTGTTATTTGGAAAAAGGCACTTGCTCCACTGCTCTTTAGCTCAGCAGCTACACATCATTATGTTTTGTCACTCCACCTGTCAAGTGTCCATCCCACTAGTTCTTAGCTCCGGTTAAATCTCTCAAACCTCTTAAAAAGTCTTCAGAACTCTTTTGATCTACTGATATATACCTGCTGTGAGCATCCTTGACCTGTCTGAACTGAATATTATGGTCAGACCACCCTGTATATTCCCCTGTATGTGGCTTCTCAACATGGTGGATTCAAAACGAGCAGGCTTCAAGCTGTGCGCATCCTGTGATGTACTCTTTCTGTGGAAAGTACACAGCAGGTGCCTCTTCTGCTTAGAATAGTCCCATATACAGAGTAGATGTTGGGTATGCATATCTTTCTCTGCAAAAACATGTAAGTCATGTGATGCCTGGTTGAAGAGTCTTCTTTTGGAGCAATCTATGAATGTTCCTTCAGATCCTGAGGAAACAAGCACCGGAGTCCCAACAATAGACGGATGGACTTCATCCAAAGCCCTGTTTAGCAGACAAGCAACCCCAGACCGTCCTGGAGAAGACAGCATCAAGAAAGGACCTGGCATTAACACCAGTGCCAAAGCCAAATTAATTGGCATTACAGACATTGATCCTTCCAGTACCAAAGTCTGGCACCAAGGGGCCACTCCAGACACAGAGGCAGAGACTCCAGGAAAAGCTTAGGCCCAGATATTAAATCCCATAGACAGCTGATAGGGATTTAATGCTCAAATCCCTTTTGAAAATGAGACTTAGGCTCCTAAAACAGTTAGGCATTGTGATGCTGAGCACAGCAAAGCCTAAATACCATTAAAAATCAGGCCTTAGTGTCTTCCCACAAGGACAAACTATGTAAAGCTTCTGGAGGCAAATCTACCAAGTCCTGCACATTGCCAACGGCTGGAGATAAGGAGCAGCCTAATACACTTGGGTGGACTTCTCCAACACTGAGCCTAGATCCAGCAGTGCCCTCCTCAATATCAGTGCCTATAGCAGATGATTCACCTTGGAAAGAACCGAGACACCCATTGGCATCAAAGCACCTGCTGGTACCAGTACAGATCCTGGTACTGAGAGAGCTGTAGTCCTTAGCTCTGCCCACACAAGTGGTTTATTCCTCCTTTCCATCACCAGGGTATATGTTCTTGCTGCCTTGAACAGAAAACCCTCTCCTCTATGATCTGTGATTGATGTCATGAAGAGGCCTCCTTACTCTCCCTACAGGACCCAACTATCATCTCAACAGGAATGGCATTGGACTATACTATATCAGACAAGCCAGACATGGCCTTACTAGGTCCACCATCTCATACCTCTCGGAGCTGGTCACTATACTCAAGAAAAAAGGAAGAGAGTACTTTCCCCTTGGCTTTTCTGGCCAGATCACCTGTTCCAGGCAGAGGGCCACCAAGAAAACTGGATTTGGGGGCTGAGCAACACCAGCATCTGGCTTCATCACCAAAAAACCTCTCATCATCACCACCTAATGAAGTGGTGTTGGTACCACTTGTATTCATTCCAGGAGCTCCTTATCAGAATTGCAGAGATGCTAGAGATAGAAATATTAGTCATATTGGAAAATTCTCATAAAGTGTTTGATATTTTGACAACTGCCTGTTCAGCCAGAATCACCCCTTCCTATAAATGAGGGTGTAACGGGGCAAGACTCACCCCTGCAGCGCCTCCTGCTCTTTTTAGCTCTGGAGCGCCCTCTGCAGGCCGGTGTCCCGCTTGCTGCTGGCCCCCATGTCCCTCCTGGACCCTGGTGCCCTTTACCCAGGGGTTCTGCCCATTGCAGAAACCCCCAGTCTGGGTTTCCCCACTCAGGGGAACCCCCAACCACCTATCCCCACCTCACCTCAGTCTTGGGCTACTGCCAGTCACCATCTAGCCTCTACTCACTGGGGAGGACTGCAGTGTAAAAACCACTCATCATAGGCAAGGAGAGTTTGGACCTGCTGCCTGTGCCTACCCTTGGGCTGCCCCTCTGCAACCCCAGTACCTTTCCAGCCTTTATCAAGGCCTGCAGCCTAGGGAGTTTCCAGGCTGGAGGTCCCCAGATCCTCTAGCCATTCCCTAACCCTGCTCCACTCAGGTGCCCTTCTCAGCTCCCAGCAGCCAGGCCCTCTTCTCTCAGCAAGCTAGAGAGAGACTCTGGCTGAGCTCCTGGCCCACTGCCTTCTTATAAGGGCCAGCTGGGCTCTGATTGGGGCGTGGCCCCAGCTGTGGCTATTTCCCCAATCGGCTGAGTCAGAGTGCTTTCCCCAGCAGCAGCTCCCCTCCACAGCCTCAACCCTCTCCCAGGGCTGATTTTGAGCCCTTCAGGGCAGGAGTGGGTGACCACCCCACTACAAAGGGACTACAAGAACTCACCGCAATATTGCAAAGAACCAGAGTTACTATAGGGTAAGTAATTGTACTTTCATTGAATACAAATATTTATGCAAACCCTATATTTAATTAATTTAATGTGAATGATTGTTTATCCAAAATTCTTACTAGAAAGTGTGCTATTCATTATTTTCCATCTTCAGTTTTAAAAATATTTCTATCAATTAATAGTGGAAAAGTACTGTGTGATTTAAGTAACCAATCAGATAGCAGGAATTACGAACAAAGTGAATAGTTCATGAGCAAGCTGTAGGCTCAAATTTGTGTGCAAAAACTATTCAGGAGACACTTATGAATAACCAATACATTAGTAGAAATCAGGATTAGTATGGAAATGCTTTATGAAAAGAAACCAAAGCTATATTAATTGTAAAACTTATTTGCAGTGAATAATTAGAGCAGGCTTAATTGAGATCATGGCTGAAAAGTGAAGCCCTGAGTTTTTATGCGAGTTAAATATGTGAAAGGGAGCTGGTTTTCATTTAGGTATTTTAAATCTGAGTATTATATTGCATATATGATTATATAGAAAATATAAAATATATTGCAATTTATTGACATAATCTGTATATATATGGCTTGATCCTGCATGAGTTCTAGCTGCAGTCTAAAATTGAGTAACCTAATTATACTGCTCTCATAGTGTTCTTCCTTCTCTCACACATTTAAAAGGTATGATTTCATACTGTAATCATTGAGGCTAATGACAGGGAGAAGTCTATATATTGGAATAAACAGGCAGTGGATCAACACTTTTTTGTAGGTTTTAGGAGTTGGACTGCAGCTAGGACTAAGGATTCTGTCTGGGAATACAAAATCTCTTTACTGCTGCTGAGCTGTTCAGATGTTAGGCTACAGTAAAATTACAAACCATATATATCATATTGCAGGTTTACAAATATGAATCTCACAGGAGGACCATAATGCTCCCAGCTAGCGATGGCCCAAGAATGAAAAGCACCACATCAAAATCCTTCTGAAGAGCTGGGCTGCCTGACTCCCCTGACTAATCTTCTGCAACAACCCTTCTCCCCATTCTCTCGCCCAGAAAAGCATGCAGGTTAGATATTGAACTGCCAAGGAACTTACCCAGAAAAAACTACTTAGGAGTGAACCAAGTAAGCATCATCAATATAACATGAATGAGGAAAAATATTTTAAAAAACCATGAACACCAAAGAAAGGGAGATAAAGGGAGAGTGCAGAACAGTATGTTCTTTTTAACTGAGTCTGAGGAGGAGGAACAGAAAGCTTTACAGCTTTGGGTACAGGGAATGTTTTTCATTCATGTCATCCAATCTCATACTGAATATTCTTGCTAATAAGCAGGAAATCATGTAAGCAGTGCTACAAGGCACCCTTTTTATTGTACCATTCCTAGCTCTGTTGTGTGAGTTTTCTCTCTTATGGCTTTCCTTTGCGTTATACACTGAGTAACTGCCACGTGCAATGTACTGCAGATAGAACAGCAGTAGTTCACATATTGATGCCAGCTTTCAATTGTTTACAAGACTGTCAGCCAGCATATTGCAGGATGTTTGCAAGTGTTCAGCAGTACATTTTCATGGATTCATAGATTCCAAAGCCAGAAGGGACTATTGTGGTCATCTAGTCTGACCTCCTCTATAACACAGGCCAGAGTACATCCCCAAAATAATTCCCAGAGTGTATCTTTTAGAAAAACTTCCAATCTTGAGTTAAAAATGATCAGTGATGGAGAATCCACCAAGCCTTTTGGTAAATTCTTCCAGTGGTTAATTTATTCTTTTTTAAACAGAGAGGGTGATTAAGTCTTATTTCTGGTCTGAATTTGTCTGGTTTCAGCTTCCAGCCATTGGATAATGTTATGTTTTTCTGCTAGATTGGAAAGCCCATTATCAAATATTTGTTTTCCATATAGGTATTTATGGACTGTAATCAAGTCGCCTCTTTGTTAAGTTAAATAGATTGAACTCCTTGAGTCTGAAACAGTAAGACCAGTTTTTTTTAATGATTCTCATGGGTTTTTTCTGAATCCTCTCCAATTTACCAACATCCTTCTTGAATTGTGGATGTTAGAACTGCACACGGTATTCAAACAGCAGTCGTACCAGTGCCAAATACAGAGATAAAATAACCTACATGAGATTCCCCTGTTTATGCATCTAAGGATTGCAATAGCCCTTTTGACCACAGCCTTGCCCGGGGAGCTCATGTTTCTCTGGTTATCCACCACAACCCCCAAATCCTTTTCGGAATCCTCCATCCCGTAAGTATGTTCTTTGTTCATAGATGTATATACCGTATTTTCTGGCGTATAAGGCGACTGGGCGTATAAGACGACCCCCTAATTTTCCAGTTAAAACATAGGTTTTGGCCTATATTCGCCGTATAAGACTACCCCCCCTTCCGAGGCAACACCATTTAATAACATCAGATTTGATTTAAATAATTTTAATTAAAATGGTTTTGACTTACCGGTACTTAAAATCCTTCAAAATCCTCATCATGTTCATCCTCTGACATCATAAGTTCATCAAAGACTTACTTTGCCGTCGAGATCTGCAGGTAATTTTTGTGCAATTCTGGTCTTTTGCCTCAGTACCAGATTATGCCTTTCCAAGAACCTAGTACACCAGGATACAGTGGCCTTAAATCCTTTGCTGTGATCTGGGTTAGATTTGGCCCACTGAAGTGCAAACATACGTATTTTGTTTCGTGTCACTACATAACCATTTTGACGATGCTCATGCACCATGTCTGCTACGTGCTTTTCAAGTTCTGACCAATGTGGGGTGCCTCTTCTTAATGCACACTTACTCCTTGGCATACTCTTTAATGCATCTTCATTTGCTTTCCAGTCTTGGACCATCTTTTGTTACTCCATATTGACTTGCAGCAGCACAGTTATTATGTTCCTTGGCAAAGTTTACAACTTTCAGCTTGAAACTGGCTTCAAATTTCCTTCTTCTTGCTGGAGCCACGATGGGGTCTTTTCTACCAGCCATTTGTTGTACACCCACTTACAGAACGTCCCTAATCTTTTAGGCCGCTGGATGTGCGGTAATACAGTACTGTAGCTTCGGCTACATACAGAACGTCCCTGTGCTGATACTGTATGTACCGTGCTGAGCCAATCCCAGCAAGTGGTGTATTCTATTAATGCATACAAAGCCTGCTCGGATTGGCAAAGGTTGTAATAGCCCGCCTCTCAGACTCAGCCAATCCGAGCAGGCTTTGTATGCATTAATAGAATACACCGCTTGCCGGGATTGGCTCAGCGCGGTACATACAGTATCAGCACAGGGACGTTCTGTATGTAGCCGAAGCTACAGTACTGTATTACCGCACATCCAGCAGGCTAAAAGGTAATAATAGGGACGTTCTGTATGTAGCCGAAGCTACAGTATGTTTATACCCGGCGTATAATATGACCCCCCGATTTTTGGGGGTTGTTTTTTAGTATAAAAAGTCGTCTTATACGCCGGAAAATACGGTACTTTCATTTAGCCATAATAAAACACACATTGTTTGCTTGTGCCCACCTTACCATGTGATCCACATCACTCTGTATCAGTGATCTACCCTCTTCATTGTTTACCCTTTCCCCAATTTTTGTGTCATTGTCAAACTTTATCAGTGATGATTTTATTATTTTCTTCCAGGTCATTGATTAAAAATGTCAAATACAGCAGGTCCAAAAACGGATCCCTGTGGGGCCCTACTAGGAACACACATGCTTAATGATGATTCCACATTTACAGCTACATTTGGAGACTTATCAGCTAGCCAGCTTTTAATCCATTTAATATGTGCCATGTTAATGTTATATCATTCTAGTTTTTTTAATCAAAATATCATCTGGTGCCAAGTCAAATGCCTTACAGAAGTCCAAATATATTACATCAACACTATTATCTTTATCATCCAAACTTGTAATCTCATCAAGAAAAGATAAGTTAATTTGACAGGATCTATTTTCCATAAACCCATTTTGAGTGGCATCAATTGTATTGCTCTCCTTTAATTCTTTACTGGGTCCTGTATCAACTGCTCCATTATCTTGCCCAGAATTGATGTTGGACTGACAGATCTATAATTACGTGGGTTACTACATGTACTCTTTTTAAATATTGGTACGACATTTGCTTTCTCCCAGTCTTCTGGAGCTTCCCTAGTGTTCCATGACTTACTGAAAATCAACATATCAACATTAATGGTCCAGTGAACTCCTTAGACTCCTCTTTTAAAACTCTTGGAGGCAAGTTATCTGGAACTGATTATTTAAATATGCTAACTTTACTAGTTCCTGCTTAACATCCTCTTGAGATACTAGTGGAATGGAAAGAGTGTTATTAGCATATGATATGACTACATCATCTGTTTATTCACCAAATGCAGAATAGAAATATGTATTGAACACTTCTGCCTTTTCCGCATTCTTGAAAAGTCTGACATTTGCATCTTATAATGGACCAATACCACAGTGAGGATTATTTTTGTTCCTAATATACTTAAAAAACTTCTTATTGCCCTTAACTCACTGGACATATATTTCTCTGTGTCTCATTGCTTCCCTTATGAATTGTTTAAATTCCTAGCTTCTGTTTTTTATTAATTGCTATCAACTTCCCCTTTCTTCCCTTTGTTATATATAATTTATTTTTTTTATAGCTGCCTTCACTTCTCCTCTAAACCAGATCATTATCTTTAACCAGTATGGCCTTCTTCCTTGATTGTGGCTTTTGGGGCATCTAGTAAGGTGTTCTTAAACAGTTTCCAATTATCATTCACATTTTTCTGATTAAATTCTTTCTCCCAGCTAATTGGGCTCATAATTTTTTCAGCTTTGTGATTTCCCCCACTCCCTCCCCGCCCCTTTTCTTCCAGTTTTAGATTCAGGTACTGGGATATAACCTAAGGTTTCCAGAGCACAGACTATTAGAAATTACACATGTCTCAGAAAGTGCTTGTGAGACATATCAACCACCACAATTAATCTGGCTAATTGTGTTTTTTAGTTGACATACAGTACATAACATGCATCTTTGTGCTCAAAGTGCCTAAACTGTCAAATCAACAAAAACAACAAAACAAATCTCTTACTGGTTTTTATATTAAGGAGACTTATCCGTCTTTGTGGAATTACTCCATCAAGTTGTGAATGGTGAATAGAATAAAAAAAATCCCTTCCCAGTGCGCAGAGAATGCAGACAGTGCTGTGTCTAATTGCTTTTGGGCCAAGAGGTTTGCCTTTTCTGTCAAATATTGGCCATTCAATATTTAGCTGAGAGTCAGGAAAACTCAGAAGTCTTATAAATTAATGACAGGCCAACATATTGGGCCAAATTACTTGGACAAAATAGATGTCTTCAAGTCACCAGGGCCTCATGAAATGCATCCTAGAATACTCAGGGAGCTGACTGAGGAGATATCTGAACCATTAGCAATTATCTTTGAAAAGTCATGGAAGACTGGAGAAATTCCGGAAGACTGGAAAAGGGCAAATATAATGCCAATCTATAAAAAGGGAAATAAGGACAACCCAGGGAATTACAGACCAGTCAACTTAACTTCTGTACCCTGAAAGATAATGGAGCAAATAATTAAGCAATCAGTTTGCAAATATCGAGAAGATAATGTGATAAGTAACAGTCAGCATAGATTTGTCAAAAACAAATTGTGTCAAACCAACCTGGTAGCTTTCTTTGACGGGGTAACAAGCCTTGTGGATGGGGGAAGCAGTAGACGTGGTATATCTTGACTTTAGTAAAGCCTTTGATACTGTCTCGCATGACCTTCTCATAAACCAACTAGGGAAATGCAACCTAGATGGAGCTACTATAATGTAGGTGCAAAACTGGTTGGAACACTGTTCCCAGAGAGTGGTTATCAATGGTTCACAGTCATGCTGGCAGGGCATAATGAGTGGGGTCCTGCAGGGATCAGTTCTGGGTCTGGGTCTGTTCAATATCTTCTTAGATAATGGCATAGAGAGTACACTTATAAAGTTTGCGGATGACACCAAACTGGGAGGGGTTGCAAGTGGTTTGGAGGATAGGATTAAAATTCAAAATGATCTGGACACACTGGAGAAATGGTCTGAAGTAAATAGGATGAAATTCAATAAGGACAAATGCAAAGTACCCCATTTAGGAGGGAACAATCAGTTTCACCCATACAAAATGGGAAATGACTGCCTAGGAAGGAGTACTGTGGAAAGGGATCTGGGGGGTCATAGTGAACCACAAGCTAAATGAGTCAACAGTGTAACTCTGTTGCAAAAAAAGCGAACATCCTTTTGGGGTGTATTAGCTGGAGTGTTGTAAGCAAGACACAAGAAGTAATTCTTCCGCTATACTCTGCGCTGATTAGGCCTCAACTGGAGTATCGTGTCCAGTTCTGGGTGCCACATTTCAGGAAGGATGTGGACAAATTGGAGAGAGTCCAGAGAAGAACAACAAAAATGATTAAAGGTTTAGAAAACATGACCTTTGAGGGAAGATTGAAAAAATTGGGTTTGTTTAGTCTGGAAAAGAGAAGACTGAGAGGGGACATGATAACAGTTTTCAAGTATGTAAAAGGTTGTTACAAGGAGGAGGAAGAAAAATTGTTTTTCTTAACCTCTGAGGATAGGACAAGAAGCAATGGGCTTACATTGCAGCAAGGGAGGTTTAGGGTGGACATTAGGAAAAACTTCCTAACTGTCAGGGTGGTTAAGCACTGGTATAAATTGCCTAGGGAGGTTGTGGAATCTCCATCATTGGAGATTTTTAAGAACAGGTTAGACAAACACCTGTCAGGAATGGTCTAGATAATAATTAGTCCTGCGATGAGTGCAGGGGACTGGACTAGATGACCTCTCAAGGTTCCTTCCAGTTCTATGCTTTTATGATTTCAGTGAAATTCATCCGTTGTATAACTCCACTGAAGTAAAACGTTCTGCAAAACAGATGAATTTTGCTAGCATTTGTACATTTATTTTTCTTTAATCCCATGGTTGATACTTGCACTTACTTTATGGCAATGTGTATTGGTTCATCAATCTGTGCCAGAGAATGGAGAGCCCTAAAGGGAGGACGGTGTACTGGAATAGCCCATCCGGGGTGGAGAACACTGTCTTTTCTTTAGCTTCTTTGGTGAGGGGAATCTGCCAATATCCTTTTGTCAGATCCAGTGTAGTCAAGAATCAGGCGCTACCCAGTTGGTCAACCAGTTCGTCGATGTGTGGTATGGGTTATGAATCGAATTGGGATACTTCGTTCAGTCGGTGAAAGTCATTACAGATACTGTCAGTTTTAGGTCCTAGAATGATTGGACTGGACTACTAACTATAAGATTCTTCAATAACCCCTAATTCTAACATTTTCTTTACTTCGGCCTTGATTTCTTCTCCTTTGGCTGCTGGGATTCAGTAGGGTCTCAATGTTACCTTGGCTCCAGGGATCATGCAAATATGGTGATAGGTCTCAGTCGTCCGCCCAGTTGGTAGAGAACACATCTCGGTTGCAATTAATCATATCAGCCGCCTCGATCTTTTGGGTTGGCGTCAAGTTGGGTGATATCCTCACTTGCTCGTGTAAGTTATCCTCCTGAGGAAGGGTCTCCTAGATGATTAAGCATGCCTCTCGATCATGCCAAGGTTTTAGAAGATTGATGTGGTAAATTTGCTCCATTTTTTTGCGGCATGGCTGCTACACCTTATAGTTCACCTCTCCCACAGTGTCGATCACTTCGTAGTGTCTCTGCCACTGGGCCAACAATTTACTTTCTGCTATGGGCACCAGGACCATCACTTGATCCCCTGGTTGGACCTGTTGAAGCTTTGCTTAGTGTTTATAATAGGTTCATTGGGTCTCCTGTGCTTTCTCCAGGTAGTCCCGTACAATGGACGTAACTTGGGTTATCCCTCATCTGCAGTACATGCTCGACTATGTTCCTTCTGGGATTTGGCTCCTCTTCGCAGGCTTCTCTGGCTATATCCGATATGCCCTGTGGGTGGCCTCCGTATAGTAGTTCGAACTACTTGGACATGAAAGGTATCCCTTGATCAGTCAATATCTCCCTGGGTAGCCCAACCCGGGAAAAGATCAGTACTAGCTCCTTAACTATTGTCTTGGAAGCCGTGTTGCATAGGGGGACAGCTTCCGGGTATTGGGTTGCATAGTTTAGTACAACAAGCACATGTTGGTGGCCCCTAGCTGTCGTCTCTAGGGGCCCAACCAGATCCATGGCTATGCATTCAAATCATACTCTATTATTGGAAGAGGTATCAAAGGGGCCCGCAAGTGTGGGCAAGGGCCATGTAGCTGACACTCTGGACAAGAGGTGCAGTATTGCCAGACATCGTCGTGTACTCCTGGCCAGAAGAACCTCCGCAGGATCCGTGCCTGGGTTTTCTCTACCTCTAGGTATCCTCCAAATAGGTGACTGTGGGCGAGGCTCAATATGGCTTTTTGATGTTTTCGTGGCACCAGAAGTTGATGTATCTCTTGCTCCGGCATTTGCACCACTCGGTACAGGAGATCTTTCTTCACTATAAAGTAAGGTCCTGGACCCTGGACCTTCCCATCCACGGGTAGTCCATTTATCTCGGCCACCTCTTTCCTGATGTTATCATATCTAGGGTCCTCCACCTGGTCCTCCCCGAAAGTCTCTCTCCTGGGACTAACCTGCCCGAGCTCCCAGGGGATGGCTTCTGCTTATTCCAATGGCTCGCCGCAGTCACGGCTGGGGCCAGCCTCTGGCTCACCTTCTGTGGTGGTAGTTTCTCTGATGGCGCCTCGTGTCCATCTGCCTACTAGAGCGGTCTTCTGCCCCTGGGTCAGGATCCGGGTTCCCAAAGCTTTCACAGGCTTCCTCTCTTTTTTTTTGTCTTCTGAGTCTTTTGGGGGGCTGGGAACAGATGCTTAGAAATCTCAGAGAACATTGGGGGTTGACATGCCCCTGGAGATGAGTCGCTGCCATCAGGGTACCCACCTCCTTCCAGCTTCTCCGGGGGGAGTAAATTATCAAACCCTGGATAGTCCCTCCCAATGACTACAGGATATGAAAGTTTAGGAACTACACCCACTGTCACCTCAACGGGGTTCCCCTGAACCTCTGTCTCCACCAGGATGGTCGGGTAATGGCTCATGGCCCCATGCATGCACATCACTGCTAGACGTTTGGCTTGTAGCAGCTGGCTACTTTTTACCAGCTTACCCAATATAAGGGTGTTAGCACTCCAAGAGTCCACAAGCACTGTAGTCTCTGCTTCGTTTATCTTCACCGGCCTGGTGTAGTTATGCAGGGCTAATGCAATGCCTGCAAGGTGGATAATGGAGCATGAGACCTCCCAATCCCCCAAGTTACATTGCATAGGCTCCTCGGTGCTGGGATACTGTGCTGCTATGTGTCCCCGCTCCCCACATGCATAACATCTATAATTGCTTCTAATCACTCCCTTATCACGAGGGTTAGGGGGTTTAGTCCCAGGGTTCTCCCCACTCAGGCCAATCCCTTCCTTCTGGGGTCCCTGCTGGTTTTCAGCCCCCCCTTCTTCCACCTAGGATTCCCCAGGGGTTTGGTGGCCCAACCTTCCAGGGTTGGGATTGGGTGCTTGCTTCAAAAAGGGCCTTCCTTGGGTAGTTGGGTCAATTCCCTGACTGTCATGCGTCTTTCTACCAGTGTGATCATCTTGTCATAGGTGGACATATTGTTCTGGCCTACCCATTCACGGAGATCTGGTGGCAGTCTTCACATGTAATGATCCATGACCAGGGTCTCCAAAATCTCCTCTGGGCTGCACACCTCGGGCTGTAACCACTTCCGCATGAAGTGTATGAAGTTGAATAGCTGGGACCTCGGGGGTTTGTTCTCCTGGTACTTCCACTCATTGAACCCCTGGGCCCGTACTGCTGCCGTCACCCCGATCGTGCTAGGATCTCTGCCTTCAGCTGGGTATAGTCAGTGGCGTCCATGGCAGGCAAGTCAAAGTAGGCCTTCTGGGCCTCTCTGGACAAAAAAGAGGCAAGAATGCTGGCCCACTGCTCCTGGGGCCACGTCTCATGCTGAGCAGTCCTTTAGAATGAGAGGAGATATGCCTCTACGTCATCTTCTGATGTCATCTTTGGAAGACAACCAGTGGCCCTCAGGGTTCACGTCCCATCGGACCCCCAGGACTGGGTGGTGAGGATCTTCAGCTGGTCCACTACCTCTCGCAAGAGGGCATGATCTTGGGTCACCTGGCCCATTAATAATTGATTGGTTTCCTGCTGTAGCTGCATAGACTCCTGTTGCGCCATTGCCTGAACCCAGGTGGCCTCCTTCTGGGCTGAAGTGGCTTGTACCAGAGCTCTTACCACCTCCTCCATTGTGGTAGAAAGCAAACAAACAAAACAAAAAAAATCCAAAACCCCAGTGCACTTTTTTTAAACTTCTTTCTTCTGCCACACTGTGAATGATAATCCCGCTGCTAACACCAGTTGTGACAAAGCTCTGTCCTTGTCTCCGTGGGTCCCGTGTTTCCTGGTGGATTTTGCTAGCCTCAGAGGCTCACTGTGACCCTCCACGTAGCCCTTCTCTCTCTAGAGGCAAGGGTCACAGTTCACTGAGCCATTTTCATCATAAGCCAGCAAGGGAGGTGAGGAGAAGCAACCCTCCCTCGCACAGTCTCTGTTGTCTCACAGTGTCAGTGATTAATCAGGGAGGGGAGAGGGGAGTCCAGGCCCACCCTCTACTCCAGGCTCCAACACAGGGGCCCTAATAGTAGCAGGTATGGTAGCAGACTTTTTGGAAATAGGACGTGTACAATTCCCTGGGCCACTTCCCCACAGCAGCGCCCACTCAGTATCTTCTTCACTGTTACCTCAGGGCCTCCTTCCTTGCACCTGATATGGATTTGTAGTGCTTAACTCCTCCAACAGCGCGGCTTCATCCTATATCTCCTGACACGCGTGCTTCACTGACTAACTGGGAGACTTTTTAACTAGTTCCAGCCAGCCCTTGATTGGCTTCAGGTGTCCCAATCAACCTATCTATCTCCACTGCTTTCTAGAAGGCTCTTAATTGGTCCCAGGTGTCTTGATTAACCTGGAGCAAGTGCCATTTGGTTACCATGGTACCAGGGATTTGTTTAGCCTGGAGCTAACATACCTGTTCCTCACTACTTTACTATAGCCATCTCGCCTTGCCCCATCACAATACATATTAATTATGATGCTATTTAAAAGTACACGTTACCAATTTCTACTGCTACTTTCTGCCTTTGTTTTAAAAACTAAGCTTCATGCCTTTTTTTTTTCTCAACATCAGTCTGGCAAAACATGCATGAGAACTGTCTCTGGGCAAATAAGCAATTGATCTAAATCACATTCTCTGATCTCTTGGGGCCATATCCTGATCCCACTGAAATCAAAAGAAGTTTTGCTATTGAGTTCAATGGGAACCGGCTTTGACATTTGGAGAGGAAAGAACAAAACCACTCAAGCAAGGGCTATGTTGCTTATACCGCAGGTATCAAAGGCTGCTGACTCATGTGCGAAAGTCAGCAGACATCTGATTGTTGTCCATTGCAAGGGAGAAATCAGCAATCAATGAGGCTAGAACAGTCTTTGTACCGTATCCAACTCATAAGTCCATCTGCAAAGGATCAAGGAAATATGAAGGCTCCAGATTACCTTAAAGTCCTCAGTCCCTTGGTTAGACTGCTGCCATCAGTATATATTCATAGTCCAGAGGCTGGATCATGAATCAAAAACACTGCTTAAACACCTTTTGTTCCCCCCCACCCCTTGAGGGCTCCTGACCAACTTAACAGCACAATACATATGCTAGCAAACTTAAACAAAGCCCGTTAAACTCATATAAAGAATGAGCAGAGTGCAGCTCCACCCCTCCTCCAGGGGCAGGGGGATAGACTCCCCAGGTTTTTGTAGTACCCTGTACCTGCTAAAAATCTCTTGCCAGTACTGTGTACTGGAGTGTACCACCCTACTTGCACTCCTGGTCTTATACTATACCTCAAAGCTATGTAAAAGTGTGTGGAAGCATGATGATTCTTCAGTGTGCTTATGACTGGATTGTAGCTTTTAGCAATTTCTGCCATCTGTCTGGATGGGTTTCTGCTTTCTAAAGTTGGATCATTGCTGGGTTCCCCAAATGAAGTTAGTTTAGAGTCAATTTATGAGCCATTGTCCTATTTTTAAAAATAGCATATATATTTTCACAGATGTTTTTTGTAATTAAAAGCTGTGCCAAGCTTACATTGGTCATCTATTGAATACATCTACTTATGTTTCTCTTGAGCTACTATGGTAACAAGAAGTGTAGTTTTTGTAGCATCAAAAATAATGGATTTGAGGTTGCTGTAAAATGCTTTCAATATATACCTGCTGCGAGGTTCCATGTTAGGAAAGAAATTGACTCATGGAGTAGATCCCACTTATGTGCTGGATTTTCTTGATATTTTTTAAATTAACAATGCCATGTGGAAGCTGATAGTCTCTATACATCTCTTACTAAAACTGACCATTTCCTGGGGTCTGGTTGTATTAACAAAAAAGGTGTTCCAAAACATCATATAAAGCCCAGCCTAAGCTTTTTCCACAGGCTTGGCTGCTGCTAGGATTCCTTTCCCCAGCCTAAACATTTGCTCTTTCCCTCAGGACCTGTCTGTTTCTTCCCTAAGGACCTGTCTGTCCTGTGCTTTAGCTTCCTCATCCAGAGGGCTATTCCCATCTCCTGAATAATAAGTGTGAAGTGTAATGAGTCACACATGTCCCAACAAGTCAGAAGTTAACATGCCGTTTTCCACAGCATTCCAACATTTCTGTCATAAAAATTTGGCAGTTTATACCTACTTGGAACTATGCATTGCTTTGGGAGGTGAGTTAATGAAAGGGATATCTGACTATGTTCAACTTCAGCCATAGTAGACAGAAACAGATTACTAATATTTGTCTGGAGTACTCTAAAGAAAAAAAAACCCATGCAGCTGTTGTAAACCTCTGCTGGATTCTAAACTGAAAAATTGAAAAATCATGATAAAACTTGCACCTAAATCATGAAAATTATGACCGTCAACATCTCAGCACTTATTTTCATCCATCATTCTTGCTTCTAAACTTATATAAGCTGCTAACTCAGTGCAAAGACTGCACAGATGTACTCAGTCTCTTTTATCCCTTTAACAAAAATTGGCATTTATGGTAAACTACATTTGACCTCTGTCTACATTTAAAGTGAAATGCAGCAGTAGCAGAAAGTGCAGTGCCCATCACAGTTATGGGTGGACTCTTGTCTTCCCATTAGTGCAAGGGGAATGAAGAGAATTGATGGTTCACGAGATACTTTATTTCGAAAATTGCCATTTTTGTGGAGTGAAACACTCTTAAGGCTGTTTTTGTAGGCTGTGGCAGGACTAGGACAGAATTTTAGGCAGGGCACAGTAGCTTGCTTTATGTGCTCATTATGGAGCTACTCCTATCTTCTACTCCATGGTTGGGCTCCCTTACCAGTAAAACTAACGCATTCCATTACACAAGTAGAGGATGGGTTTGGGGGAGTTCGGAATGAAAACTGCCAAGGAATGGCATTCTTGCATGCCAGCGTGCAGGAGATGGTTGGTAGCAGGACAACAACAGGCTAGGGCAGAGGGAGAAGTGAGGCTGTGGGATCTGTTACTTTGTGAATCCTCCTTTCCTTGTCCCCTGGGTGGGAGATGGCAACTACTGCAGTTTCAGAGATAGAGTGATGGAGGGAAAGCAGCTCTACCGTCTGGGGAAAGAATTCCTTTCCCACTTCCCTAATTTCCTGTTCAGGCTGGGTGCAGGCGCTAATCCTCGGGCGAAAGTCCTGTGTTATGGTTGATGGGCTGCTCAATGAAGTCCTGTTGCTTTGAAATTTGCTACAGGAATGTACGCTGTTCCATCTGAGGCCCCATAAGTTGCTCTTCCCTGGCAAATCTTTCATCTGCAAGAGCTGTTCTTTTAAATTAACATCCATGAATGGTCTGTAAAGTTGAGGTGACAGGAAGTTTGTGACTCTGATATTTTGTTTGTATATTGTTTTGAATGGAGCAGTGTTATGTGTGTGTCCCAGTGTTAGGACTGTCTTAGGAGCAGTTTTTGGGGATCTTCTGCCAAATACATTTTTGATTATTGAATCCATCTATATGCTAACTTTGAGCCATACCCCTGGGTTAAACTTGTGCAGAGGGCCAGCACAAGGCCCATCCACCTTTTAAGCCTTCAAAATAGGCTTTTTGCTGGCTCTCTGCACAGGGGCAAATTTATCCATAAGGAACAATCTGCAGACAAACCTTTAAAGCGTTCACAAGTAATTTGATAGTGAGCTACATTTACAATCTTTATTTAAATAAAATTGTTTTCCACTTCTTTCTGCCAGGAAATTTTCATGCCAAGAAAATGACTAAGCAACATTATTGTTTTTTAATGTCTACTTCATTTTAATCATTATATCATTATTTATGAGATCACTTATCCATTTAATCTTTTAGCCAGTATTAAGACCCAATAATGGACAACAAGAGTGATGTATTACATGTATTAATTTTTAAGAAAAGATATTTTGTTTCACTTCAGTTTGGTGCCTTCATCAATTCTCAATTAATAGAAGAATGTATTCTGTTACATCACTGTAAATCTTTTACAAATATCTTTTAGTCATAAACTGTGTTGCATGAAAATTGTTACCAAAGTATTATATTTAAAAGGACACTGCCGGTGTTTTCTATGGGTTTTTTACTTACCATTTCTTATGAGTAAAATCTTTACTAATTTCTTTTCCATATGAATTTCCAGTCAACATTTAAAAAAAATGTTTGTAAGGGGTTTAAAACTGTCATGTTCTCTCCAGAGTCATAGGACCTTGAGCTGTTTTGCTGTCAGCTCTCCAAAACCTTAGCAAGTCCTGCATAGTTCAGTACTTGGATGGGAGAATATATTCAGGTGGTACCGAAAGTGATTCAGTAGGTGGCATTTTCCTTTGAATTAGTACCAGACCAATGCCTAGCACAACTTCAATGGGTGTGGGCACTCTTGCTAGAGTTGCTATCTTCCAAGTAAAATCTAAAATTGAAGTTCTGGCTATTTATGACTATTATGCATTCTAGGTTTTTCTGCAGTAATAGAACTGTTATGGCCAAAGCATTGGCCATATCCCTAATTACTTCCTGCCGACCTAAATTCCAACATGTTCAGTTGTACTAAAAAGAATCACAGCAGCATTGTTTTGAAAATAATACACCAGATTTGCAGAATTTTCTTTTAAAAAAAAACCCAAAAAACAGTGCCACACTTACTGTGCCTATCTTAAATTTCCCTTTGATGATGGCAGAATGCTATAGCTGAGACAAAAAGAGATGCTGGATACAGCAACACTTTCCTAATTTTATGAAAAGAGATAAAAACATTTACATTTCTCAGAAATGAAGGTGTATTATTATTCCTTGTCAGCTGGACATTGCATTTTTAGTATTTATATTACTTCTGAGGGAATTCTGATCCAAAAAATTAAGAATTATGCACACAATATTTTACAATTCTGCAAATTTTGTCAAAATAACACAACATAATCACACCATTTTTAATTATTTGCTGACAAGTATTTTGAAATAAATTACCAAAATAATTGAAAATGGTGTGATTATATTGTTATTGTGTTAGTGTTATTTTGACAAATAAAATGTGCAGAATTTTGAAGAATGTTAAATTTTTTTGTGGTGCAGAATTCCCACAAGAGCACCAGGGTTCTGTGTAGCACAATCTGGTGCGGGCAGCTTGGTGTGGGGTCTGGGTGCAGGGGGGATTTGGATGCACAGGGGCTCATTGGGGGTTCTGAGTGCAGGGGGAATGTGACTCTGCAGGAGACTGCAGATGAAGGTAGTTAGGGCTAAGCGGAGGGTCTGGGTGCTGGGTGAGTGGGACTTGGTGGGGTGGGTGGCAGGGTGCAGCTTGTTGGGGCTCAGTGTTGGAGCCCAGCCTTGTCGGGAGGTTTTGGTGGGCTTGGTGTGGGGTGGTTCTGGGTGTGGGAGGCTCCCAATGCATGGGGGGAATTGGGTGGGAGGGTTATGAGTGCAGGGGGCTCTAGATGCAGGGGGAGTTAGTGGCGGGGGGGGGGGAGGCTCAGTGAGGGTATCCAGATGCATGAGGGTTGGGCGGACAGGAGGAGCAGCTCCCCATATAATGACTCCTCCCCCCTATGGCTGAGGAACAATGGAGCCTGCTGCTCCCCTTGTCTGTATAATCCCTGTGCTTCCGGATTCCCCCCTGCACCCATTCCCATCCCTGCCAAGTCCCCCCATGGTGCAGAGCTTCCTGCAGCCAGGGGAGGTTTCTGGGGGTTGATCTGCCCCAGCTCCAGCTGCTCCATGCAGGGGAGTGGGAACTCTGAGTCCGTCTTCCTCCTGCCCCGTCCGCCCAGCTGGAACTAATGTCCCTGGGCAGCCAGGACATCCCCAGACCGCCTCCCCTCTCCCCAGTAACTTACATCTCCCCTGGCTGCTTAAACAGACGTGCCCACACTGCTGAGGAGGGGTGAGTGAGCACTGCTGCAGCTGCTCTTTGCTTCCCCACAGAAACCATTTTTTGTGGGAAGCAAAGAGAATCAGAGGGCGGGGGGCGTGTTTCTGCACACATGCAGTGGCGCAAAATTCCCCCAGGAGTAGTTATATAGCATGTGTATCTCTTATGCTTAGAGGTATCCCTTTCCATTATATATATATATATATACACACATATATACATACACATACATACATACAGGGTTATTAAAATGAAACCCCATAATTTGGAGGGTGGAAAAGAAAGAATTACTCACCAATAATCCTTTTGTTTTATTCTTCTCTCTTCCTATCCTACCTGGCAACAGACTTGATTATTAGCTTTGACCCACAGATCAGGAAGTAGGAGACAAAAAATCATGTGTGGTACTTAAGCTCCAGTCTGCCCCAGTTCTTCCAGTTAAAGAGGCTTCCAAAGCAGACTTAGAGATAAGAAAGGGAGGACAAGAAATATACTGCTCCAAGCTACACTTGGGTGGCATAAAGGATGGAAGAAGAAAGGATAAACAGGATCACTAGTGAATAATCTCTAGTTATCTATGCCTCGTCTCCCATTTTATCATACAGGCGCTTTAATCAGTCCATGTAACAGGCAGTAGAACCTAGAAGAGTCTGATATAGATACACAAAAGCATACTGTTCTTCAGCCGGGTCTGTCTCTAATGCCCAGACCACCTAGAATGCAAACAGGAACTGCTCATCCCTATTCTGAAGAGGTTTATGATTCTTCTTTGGACTTTGAAAGGGAAGAATCTGTTTCTCCTTTCAGGTCTTTCAGCTCACCCTACAGGCCTTCCAATACAAGAACTAAAGACTAGGACCAGGTTCCCTACAGGGAAGCTAAAGCTTGGGATCCCCCACCATGGATGACTCAGTCTCTGCCAGTGTTTCTCAGATGTGGATTTTTTTGCAGCCATGACAGCCTTCAAAGCATGGGTGTGGATTGGGGAGAGCAAAGCCCCTACCTGAAGCTCCCAGCTGTTGCTCCTGAATAGCTGTTACCAAGGGCAGCAAGATGCACCGCCTTGGTTTTTGATCAGATGCCGCCAGCAGGGACCGGTGTCCTGCACCACACAGCTCCTTGGGGTCTACGGACAGCGCCTCTGGAGACACATGGAGCCATGTGCACAGTGCTGGAGAGCTCTTCTCAGTAGAGGTGGTTGCTGGGGCACTCCCCTGCGAAGCTCCCTCGCTCCTGCCTGGCTGGGGCATGGGGAGGTTGGGACTCCACAGGCAGACAGTGAGTTCATGACCCACCTGCCCTAGGGCACGTTCTCAATGAAGGGCCGTGGAAGCCAGGGACAGAGAGACAGGTTTGTCAGAGTGACCAACAGCAAGAGTTGGTGGCAGGACTCAGAGGCCACCAAAAAATTTGTTGTGAGAACCTCTGGTCTAGGCTATACGCTCTATGTCCTTATTGATCTTGGGCTGCTCTGAGAAACACTAGGCTTCTGTCTCATTCACTTTCTAGGAGGAAGTCGCCTCTTTCTTTAGCACAGTGGTCATCTCAGCATCTTGCTATCATTCCTTAACCTGCTCTACTGAACCTTACACAGGAGAGAGAATCATTGGAGGAGTCACTAAACATTCCTTACCACATTTCTTCATCTTCACCTGATGAAGCGTTTGCTCCGGAGTCAACATCCCCCACTCTCCAAAGGACTTCAGAGTTTTCCAGGATCTCATAAGGTACGTGGCTACCTCTTTAGGGGTCCATATAAAGATTATACAGGAGAATCTGCGCATCCTTCTGGAACTTTTATACACTCTTGCCCCAGAAAGCATTGCATTTCCTATCCCTGAAGCCTGGTTAGACTCAGCAGAAGACTCTCTGGCAGGCCCTGGCTTCTATACCTCCTATGGCTAAGTGAGTGGACAGACAATACCAAGAGCCTCAAGAAGACTGTCTATATTTAGTTACTCACCAAGTTCCTGATTCCTGTGGGGCTACAACTGCTAATAAGCAGTCTGGTCAATACCCATCTAAGGACACTCCCAAAGATAAGGAATTAAGAGATTAGATTTATATGGTTGTAAGGTTTATTCCACTGTCATACTTCAAATGAGAGCTGCCAATTATCAGGCTCTTTTGCCTAAATACAATTTTATTAATTTCTCTGCCATTTCTAAATTTGCTGTTAAGTTGCCAGTGGAATATAGGAACCAGTTTCTAGCTTAGGTTTCTGAGGGTCATTTTACAGCTTGCATATCTCTTTGTACAGCAATAGCTGCCACTGACACTTCACATTCAGTGGCCACTGAAATCTCCATGTTAATGGCTCCTCCACTGGGTTCAGTCCACTTCATCAGCTTTTCTGAGCAATATTCCAATAGCTTGTATCTGCAAGGCAGCGATGCCGTCGTCCAGGCATACCTTTTCCACTCATGATGTCATCACTCAAGCTTCTTATGACGATGCCAGATTCGGTGTTGCAGACTCTTTTCAGATGATCTGAAGTTCCTCCACTCATAAGAGAACTGCACTTAAATATATATGTGCACAATCACTTGGAGGAGGAAAAATCAGTTACTTATCTGTACTGTAACTGTTGTTCTTCGAGACGTGTTGTGCACATATACATTTCCTGACCATCCCACATTCCTCACTATTTTGGACATCATATAAAGCAGTGCAAAAGAAAGGGAGATGGTGGCCACATTCCGTTTATGCCCTCACTTGAGAGCACATGCAGAGCAGAAGCGTGTGCACCGCCCGGTGGTACTGCTGACAAAAGTCTCTGACTTGAGTGCACTGGGCACACACACACCTACAGTGGAATGTATATGTGCACAATACATCTGAAAGAATAACTCTTTCTCTGCAGGTAATTAAGCGTTGTTTTTTTAATCACTTCCATTTTATAGAGAGGAAACTGAAACACAGAGGCTAAGTGACTTGCTCAGCGTCACACACGAAGTTTGTGGCAGAACTATATTTGGCAATTCTGCTTCAAAAATTTTTGTCATGTTACAGAGAACACTCTTGCTCTCAATTTGCAAAATTTGTTAAATCACAGTAACTTATCCAGTAGTTAGTGATATACACCTGTATCTCGATATAATGCTGTCCTCGGGAGCCAAAAAGTCTTACCGCATTATAGGTGAAAAAGCATTATGTCGAACTTGCTTTGATCCACCAGAGTGCGCAGCCTCACCCTCCCCGGAGCACTGCTTTACCGCGTTATATCCGAATTCGTGTTATATCAGGTCGCGTTATATCGGGGTAGAGGTGTATATCAGGCAGTTATTGTATGCCAGCATAAATATGGAAGTAGTGTACTCCAGATATATGTTAATATGATACCATTACTGTTTATCACACACAAAGAGTAAGGGGAATTTCTTTTTTATTGTCACAGATGAGATTTGAGTACCCTTATCAGAATGGTGACAGGACATTTTAAATATTAAAACTACATTATTTTATTTTCACTTACAGTAGAAAATGGTAGGGTGGATGGAATAAAAGGAAACTGTTTGGAAGTCTAAACAAGGTATTGTTTCTTGATATAAACAGTCCCTGCTTCATGTACCTTTTTACCTTCCCATTGGTTCTAATGTTGCATTTTAAACTTCGTTATAATTACAATTCTACCTTTCCACATATGTAAAGGAATTCAAAGCTGAATAACCTGCATAAGAGGGACAGGTATTTTCCTCATACTCACATTGTTGTTATAGTTTCATTTCTGTGCCAGGGGCTCACTTGCACATTTCTCATCATTAATGGGTGGTATGCATGTAATTTCTCATTCGCTGAGATGACAAAGTACCTTTTTTGCTGGCAAGTGTCTAGCATATATTGTACAAACCTCTTTCTCTTACCAACTGGAGAATTAAGGCAAAATTAATCTAGAATTATGTAATCAGATTTTGGTGTGAAATTTTATTATTTCACTCATAGGTTTAAAGTTAAGAAAAAGGTTTTTGAATAGATGTGACAAAAATAATTGGAGGTTTATAAAATTACCAGTTTTTTAAAGGCAATGATGTAAAACAATGATTCCAATCGACTAATAATCCAGTTTAGAATTTGACTCCATTCCAATGCATTATATATTCCAGTTCAGAATACCATTAGAGTTGATAGGCAGAATGTAAAAGGAGAGAGGGTACACATTATATTATTAATGTTCATTGTGCTGCAGTACCTGAAAGTGCATTGTCTGTGACCCAAAGAGCTTTATAATTAAAATTTAGACATGAATTAAGCCAACAAGCAGTAGGGGAGGGGATGTGGTGAGGAAGGACAAAGGCTAAGTAGCAACTCCAACAGAGACTGGCAGGAAGGTTTGACCCTTGGACTTTCAGGCCGGCAGCACAAACACTACCACTTGAGCTAACAGAATAACTCTGTCAGCTGGCCCTGTTAGCCGGTGAGTATCCCTCTGTGGATCAGTCTCAGATGACAAGAGTGGGAAGGAGGGCCATGTAACCCTCTGAACAGTGGGTCAGTTATGGTAATAAGATCCCATAAGCATCTTGATGGCTGAATTAAATGAAGACCACTCTCCAGTTGTGATGCACTTACTTTTTGACATAATGAGACTTGAATAAGACTTGCATTGATTTCTGGTGGCTTCAAAGACATACTGAAACCATTGGGGCTCTAGGAGGATGCTGGATCAAGGACTGCATTTTGAGTTAAACGTCTCTCCCTAACTGCAAAGGGACACTTCACACAGTTTGGTTTGCAAAAATAAGACTAAATTTTTTAAGTAGGGGTCTATCAAATGACTGCGTCCAGTAGATAATGCCATATTATTCCGCTGAGAATGCATTTTAATGATATTAATGGGATGAAGTTTATAAAAAGCACAGTACAATGCTGCTTAAATATTCTTCCAGTGTGATAATGGAAGTGGGTAGTGTACAAATGTTAGTAGAGATCACACACCATTTATTTTAAATCTCAAAGATAGCAGAATAATCTCAAAGTGGTTTAAGTGATGGTGGCTGTTAAGAAGCTTAGACACATCTTAAAATACTTCTTTAGAATGTTAAAGAGACAGATTGGTTCAAATCCAGAATTCCAACTGCTGGAGTTGAACTGTTAGTAATGGTGATAACTGCTAGCACAGTAAATGCAATTTTATGCAAATTATGATACTTTGTACATCAGTTGATGCTTGTAATGAATTTGTAGTAACTTTTTTTTTTCAGGTTTTCTGGAAAGCAGCCAGCTGCTCTCTGTCAAACTCACAAAGGCATCTGTCATCAGTATAGTCCCTGCTTGGGTTGCCACAAAGGATTGCATGGAATTTAGGGAAACTTAGAAGGAAACTTTACATTTGCATACACTTTTACTCTGTTTTAAGTGTGATCTCTGCTATTTCTTTTCCCTCTCAATTATGCATTAAACTACTTTGTTGCTGGCTGACTTAAATAACAAATACAAGCACTGAGCACTTAAATCGGTTGTCTAGAACTGTTCATTCACCAACAGAATACACCCTGCAATTTGCCTGACTTCGTGGTAGTTCGGAGAAGGATCCTTTAGAGGAAGAAGAAAGCTCAAGAGACACAATGGCTATTCACCAATCAGTTTGCACAGTCCCTTTCCATATTGATTTGTACTATATTGAACCCAATTGTTCCTTTTGGATTGTAAGCTGTTTGGTGCTGGGTTATTACTTGTCTGCCATGCTCTACCTATTGTGAAGTGACGTACTCAGTGGTACTACATAAATAAGTAAATAAAAAGGCACAAAAATATATTGGAATTGGAAAAGGTACAGAAAAGGGCAACAAAAATGAGTAGAGGTATGGAACAGCTTCCATATAAGGAGAGGTCAATAACACTTGGACTTTTCAGCTTGGAAAAGAGAGGACTAAGGGGGGATATGATAGAGGTCTATAAAATCATGACTGGTGTGGAGAAAGTAAATAAGGAAGTGTTATTTACTCCTCATAACACAAGAACTGGGGGTCACCAAATGAAATTAATAGACAGCAGATTTAAAAACAAACAAAAGGAAGTATTTCTTCACACAACACACAGTCAACCTGTGGAACTCTTTGCCAGAGGATATTGTGAAGGCCAAGACTATCACAGGGTTCAAAAAAGAACTAGATACGTTCATGGAAGATGGGTCCATGAATGGCTATGGGTCCATGACTCGCCAGGATGGGCAGGATTGCAAAACCAATCCACTTAAAGCAGGATTTTTCCTTTCTTGTCACAGGCTTTACTAGTATCTTTGGGCTTTAAGGTTCTGGTGTCTTTTTATGACTTCATGGCCTAGATCTTATGATGGAAGTCAAAGGGCTAGAATGTGATTTGGACTGTGTACCCACGCAGGGGCACAAAAGGTAGTCAGCCTCTCTCCCCTTGATGTCCCTGTACAGACCACTTTGAACTTGGGTCCGGGAGTAGGCAGGCACATTGCCACTACTTCCCGCTCTACCCAGTGCTTATTTTGTAATGAAAGAGGTGCCAGGGATGAAGCAATTAGGTGCCGGGGCTCAAGCAATTCTTTTACTTTCGCAACTGATGTGGCAAGCACAGAAGTGAACTGCCACAACTAGAGGTGCTGGAGCTCAGCCCTGGCAAGCCCTGGCACAAATTAAGCACTGCCTCTTAACACTCCTTGCCCAAAGAAGGTGGGGAGAGAGGGAGTAAAGACTTAGCTTTGCCCTCTGTGGCCTTGACCAGTGAGCTGAACTACTGCATGGATGTCAATTTGCTGCTGGTTCTGGCCAGCTGCAAATTACTACCTCCCTCCACCTGAAAGCAAGGGGGAAGCTGGTTGGGAATTGGCCTTTACAGAGGTATTGGAGTCATAATGCCTCCCACATTCCTGGATGGCCCAGCTTATGCGCTGCTCCTTGCTCAGGGAAGTGCATAGAGGCTTGATCTAGCCCAAAGCTGCTTGTACTCCTGAATGTTTAATATCAGGTATTTAAGAATGGCCAGAAAATGCCTGATCTACCTCTTTTCAGAAAATAGTTAGATCTTCTCTACTTACTGCATATTTTGGTTATAAAGGGAGGCTGCTTCTTTCAGCACTCTCATCTCTCATATCAACTTGAAGAGAAAGGAGAGAATTTTCACACTTACGTTGAGCAGTACTTTATAATATGAAAACTACATTGCTTTTAGTGGAACTACTTGCAAAGTAAGGTACTATTCAATATTCATAACGGTGGCAGAATCTGCCCCTTGTATAGGAGCGACTCAAAAGTTTTAACTTAGTACCTTTCTTTACAACTTCCTGATTTTTCTCTCAAGAAGATGGTTTGTTCTGTGGGAAGTCACAGGCTTGTGAGATCTGGGTTCGAGTTTCAACCTTGCCACAGACACACTGTGGGGATATCTTCACTCCAGGGTTCATATGGGCTGTTACTCATGTGTTGCCCCTACCTGCCGTCCTGTCCCCACCCTCCCCAATCATCTCACCCAGATTTAGTGGTGTTTTCAGCCCAGGCCAGCTGATTCGTTTGAGGATGTAGGCTAAAGTTCAGATGCTGGGCTGGTGACCTGCCACCTTGCAGTGAGGACACGGGCTAAATCGATTGAGTACCAATAGTCTACCATTGCCTTGTCACAATTTCCCACACGTGGCCAGGATGACAGATAGGTTTTCCCACAATTCACTGGCAAAGAATAATAGAGCAGTTTAATTTACTGCAGCACAAAGAATCCCATGGCATTTGTCCCCAGAAGTCTTAGGGACACATTCGGGGGAGCGCAACACCAATAAGGACAAGTAACTCAGGCATATCTTTGCAGTGTGGTTGCTCACACTTGGACTAGGCTAATGAGGGTTTTCAGTCTGGATGCGAATGACCCGAGTTAACTCTGCAGTGAAGACATACTCTGTGTGATCATGGGCCAACCTCTTAACATTTTCCTGCTCCATTTTCCCATTGAAAATAGGGACAATACTATGTCCTTATCTCAAGGGATGTTCACTGTTGTTTGTAAAGCACTTTGTGATCCTCTGATGGATGGAATTAATCTGTTCCCTTGATAAGAGGAAAGTTTTGAGTAGTTAGTTAAAATTCTGACAGTTTCCCTACTACCAAAGACAGCCAAACCTAGCACAGCTCCACACAGAGAATCCTTTTACTTAAAGTATTAAAACACTTTTCATTGTTACGCTTAGTGAATCTCAATTTTGTTTTATGCTTCTTTCTGCTGGAGCACTGGCATAATTTGAAGAAGCAGCAACTTTAATGGGATTAAACCTATTGAGCAAAATAATATCTGTGGTGTTCATGGTAACAGCATGTCATTGCTCTTTTGTTCCTGTTCTTCTCTTCTTCTTCTTCAGAATCTGACCTATAATCAGTTTTCTTTTCATGCTTATCTACAGTATTATTACTTTATGCAAAGTCACATCATCCTTTTTCATCAGAGAGAAAATGTATAGTGTGAAGAATTACAAGAAAAGAGAATAATATATGCTTCTCTTGACATAACTACTCTCTCTTCAGTCTCCACCCATGTTGATAATGACATTCCTAACTACCTTTTTTGTGGTCTTTTTTTCTTGGATGCAATAATGTTTTTAAAATAAGTTGGTTCCTTCCAACCTGCAACATGCCCTACGTTCTGTATTGGGATCTGCTAATGTTAACTTGTGAAATCCTTCAGATTCTCGTTGACTTGAATTAGATTCCACAGGGGGCCAGGCTGCAATGTAGCCCATTGAAGGAACGAGCTTATAGTGGCAGATGCCTGCTCATTGTTTGCTTTTACTCACTTATCTAAGAGAAAAAAGAGCATTGGAGGGGTCATTGTCCCATGTATAGTGGCCTGGGACCCCAAAATTTCCTGATAGGACAAACAGAGCCTATGCACCTTTGAACATGTGTGTGGAGGGTTATTATTCCTGTCCAATCATCTCATGTGGTGGTTTAATGTCTCATAGTACTCCCTAGCCTTATAGCACTATGTCTTCCTTCCTTAGGAGTCAGACTCCCTGGTAAGGTCTCAACCAGTATTCTAGATACATATTGCAAAGCAGAACTCTGCATCATCAGCCACCAGTATCTTATGTGAGGAAATCCCTGTGAATTTCCAAGGAGCTGTTTCCTTCCCTACCCTCTCTTATGGAAAAGTCCTAGAATGTAATATAGAGAATGCTGAGCTTTCTATAGCAGGGATATGTTCTTTGCTAAATACTATAGTTTTTTAAACTATAGGCTCCATCTCTAATACATTTGGTAGGACTTCTCCCATAAGGAGATCCTCTCTGAAACAGATGTCTTTTTTAGCAGTGAAAGGAGGCTGACTTGACTTCTTAACAGCATAGCCTGCTATGCTGGATGGAGCTGATATGATGTAGTAATAGTCTGCTGATTTTCAGTCACCTCATCTGTTATTCATGTGAGCAAAAATGAATACAAGTGAAATCCAAATAATCTACATTAGTACAAGTTATTTTCATGATTTTCATCAGCTATCATAAAGATGTCTCTAAATTGTATATTCTACTATTGCCTGGATTTATTTCTATGTCTAGGGTGTGCCGTTTTTATCTGGAGAAAGAGCAAGCGAGAGAGAGAGAGTCTTTACAACAGCAGAGAATTCGGAAAGGAAAAAAGGAGGGGTAGGGAGAAATCAGTGCAGCTGTAACTTGTTTCAATTATTCAGCATTCCCAGAGCTGTTTATTCTCTCGCTCCCAAGATGCTGTTTTGTCTTCTGAACTCTGGGGAATCAGCTGATTTTAGTCTTGCCTTTGGGTAAATGAAGGCTGGAGTCTAAGAGCAGCAAATACATTGGAAAACAGGAAGTAACAAAACATAACTTGTTCCAGAATAATTACATAAAATGTAAATTTCTGCACATTAGAAGCTAGTTTTTAATGGGGAGAAAATCCTGCTTATCTGTGAACATTAGCACTGATGTAAGATTGGCAGTTTGTATTGGTAAATGCCCTGTCACAAGGGTTAGTCCATTCTGATCGCAACATTTTCTCCATTTCTTTACTCCAGGGCAAACTTTAATTTGATCTGGTAGCTCTCCAGGGGGAAATAACTAGTGTTGTCAAACTTCCCAGTGCTCTTCCTCTGGTGACTGATTCCATGATGCTCAACTATTAATACTAACTAGGTCATTGAAGGAGAGGACTGTATAATCTGGCATTTAACAAAAAAAAGAAGCAAATTGTTATTTTATAAGAATTAGGAGAGCATATACAAAATAAACTGGTTAATATGCAGTTTTTACCATCAAGTATAATGAGGATATTATGAAAAGCAGAGCTAAAGTCTGAAATCCTTACTCATGGCCATATTTTGCCATTCATTTTCAAGCAGAACTACTACATGTGCTGGTGTATTAGTGTTTGCAGGATCAGGACGTAAGAAATGACTCTCTGGGTCAGGGATTCAGGATTTGTTCCCATGTGCTAGATTTCAGAAAACCAGGAATTACTTTTCAGGGTAGTGTCTGTCATGATAGCAGGTCATGACAGACATGAGGAAAAAGTTAGATTACACAGGTCTTTGTGAAAAAGTGTTTTATAATGACATTTTCATTACCCCCTTACACTCAACCCTTATTTTGTAACCATACTTAACTTGAGTTCTGCAGTACTTGTAGGAATTGTCCTACTGAAGTGTAAGTGAAGGTTACAGATCAGTGCCCACTGTGAGCAATCACTTACAACTAATGATTAGCCCAAACATTGGATCTGATCACAACCTTGGATCTGATCACAATCTGAAGTTTAGAATCAGTTCTGAATTTCCCAGCTCAGTCCAATGTTTCCTTGCAACACATACACAGACTGCATAATATTACTATTTATTTAATTATTTTCACAGCTACTGTTAATAATGGCCATTTTCTCTAGCACTATATACTGAAAAAGATGTGGCTTAACTCTGCTACTGTACCATAAAAGTTGGAGAAGTGAGGGAAGTAATCTAAAAGTCTGTTTTGGTTAAAAGAACTTACTGTAATAGACAAGTTTCCAGTTCAGGTTTGGAGGTTGTGGAAGAGATAAGTGAAAGTTCAAGCCTTTTTACCTAAACCAGTTTATCCATTCCTATTTTTTTCAAGTGGAAATCCTTAGAGAAACTGCAACATGCTCTTGTTCTTCCACTGAGGCTGGTTCATCTTATTTGGAACCAATTTGTTTTCAGTGGAACCCTCTATCTATCTTGATCAAATTTCCCACTGTGTTGATCTATGGAATTGAATTGCTGATTTGATCAAATGTTATGAAAAAGTAATTTATCTCCCTGAAATAAAGGTCAAGTTCCTGTCAAATTTCATGAAAACAACTGTTCTTTAGCTAGAGAAAAAGCAGAAAAGGAAAAGCTAAAACTGGTAAAAATACTTAATCTTTTCTTAAACATCTGGTCTAACTAGTTTGATTAAATGTGACACCCTTCCTTCTCATATGGGGTGGCCATTCTCAACTTGTAAGTGTATGCTAATTTCAAAGGTTTTGTTCCTTTGGTGGTTATTTTATTCATATACTGCCAGAAAAGAAATAAAAGTTCCTACAAATCTAGTTTCTAGCCTCGAAAATTGAAATATATATACAATATTTTTCACAGTTTTAAAACCTTGAAAATAAAGGTTCATACTAGGGCTGTCAATTAATCTCAGTTAACTCATGCGATTAACTCAAAAATTAATTATGATTTATTGCAGTTTTAATTGCACTGTTAAACAATAGAATACCAATTGAAATGTATTAAATGTTTTGGATGTTTTTCTACATTAGAGAGAGAGATAGTATTCTGTGTTGTAATTGAAATCAAAGTATATATTATTTTTTATTAGAAATATTTTCACTGTAAAAATGATAAACAAAAGAAATAGTATTTTTCAGTTCACCTTAGACAAGTACCATAATGCAATCTTTGTCATGAAAGTGCAACTTACAAATGCAGATTTTTTTTGTTACATAACTGCACTCAAAAACAAAATAATGTAAAACTTCAGAGCCTACATGTCCACTCAGTCCTACTTCTTGTTCAGCCAATTGCTAAGGCAAACAAGTTTGTTTACATTTACAAGAAATAATGCTGCTCTCTTCTTATTTACAGTGTTGCCAGAAAGTGAGAACAGGCATTTGCATGATACTTTTGTAGCCGGCATTGCAAGGTATTTATGTGCCAGATATGCTAAACATTCATATGCCCCTTCATGCTTGGGCCACCATTCCAGAGGACATGCTTCCATGCTGATGACACTCATTAAAAATAATGCATTAATTAAATTTGTGACTGAACTCTTTGGGGGGAGAATTGTATGTCCCCTGCTGTTTTACCCACATTCTGCCATATATTTCATGTTATAGCAGTCTCAGATGATGACCCAGCACATGTTCATTTTCAGAACACTTTCACTGCAGATTTAACAAAACGCAAAGAAGGTACTATTTGAGATTTCTAAAGATAGCTACAGCACTCGACCCAAGAATCTGAAGTGCCTTCCAAAATCTGATTGGGACGGGGTGTGGAGCATGTTTTCAGAAGTCTTAAAAGAGCAACACTCCGATGCAGAAACTACAGAATCCGAACCACCAAAAAAGAAAATCAACCTTCTGCTGGTGGCATCTGACTCAGATAATGAAAATAAACATGCTTTGGATTGTTATCGAGCAGCACCCGTCATCAACATGGGCGGATGTCCTCTGTAATGGTGGTTGAAGCATGAAGGGACATATGAATGGACATATGAATCTTTAGTGCATCTGGTGCATCATATGTGCTGAGAACAGCTCTATGATATTAGCTCTGAGTGCTAGTATAACAGGGATTTCAGTCAGTTCTTAAAGCATGAAGATTACCCTTACTGAGGTTCAGCCATAATGATGAGTAGGTGGAAGCTGATCAGTGCTTTAATGCTAATTGTGATCAATGAATCCTGAATCAGATTCATCATGCTCATTAACCTTGTGTATCCCCTTGAGAAAAGCTGGATGGATGCTACACTGGGTAGATGTTTGTTTCACTTTGTCATTAACTTGCATTATACCAGGATGATGCTAAATTCTGCTGGTCACCAGAATTATTTTAATACTGAAAAACAATGTATTTTCCCCCAGCCTCATTCTCGGAAATGGCTGAAATATTTTGGCTGACGTTTTCCAAAAAACCTCAGCTCAAGGCAGACATCCACCATGGAAAATGTCAGCCCGAACGATTGAAGTCTAGCAAATTTATAATCAATTGAAAATAAGGTCTTATAACAGGAAAAAAAATCAGACAACCTTAATAATATGGAGTGCTACCAATTCTGCTGAGAGAGAGAGAGAGAGAATGTGTATATAATCGCCTGGAATATAAAAGAATTTTTCTCCTGAGTAGTCGAGATACAACTACTTCAGGGTAGTGGCAGCAGGGCTCCGGCAGCTGGAGCCCCAGGCCCTTTAATTCACCCCTGAGCCCAAGGGCTCCCTGCTGCCTCTGCAGCTGGTAGCTCTGGGTGATTTAAAGGCCCTGGGGCTCCCAACCACAGCCAGCGCCCCAGGGCCTTTAAATCTTGAAAGGCCCAACCTCTTCCGGTTGAGGCCATGCCCCCCTCTCAGGACTCCGGTGTACTGGTAAGTCCTTTAAGTTACTTTCACCCCTGAACTGAACCCAGATCTCCTGAGTCCCAGTCTATTGCCATAACCACAGGCTCAGCCTTCCCCATACATAACAATAGCCTATCACTGGACCCTTGAACAGTAGCTGTGTTGCTCCCTGGAACTAACAGTGCATGGGAGTTTTTCAAAAGTTGATATATTTGTGCTGATTAATCTTTCTGTGTTTATATAAAATATATTTTTACAATCTCAATTTGGGGCCAAATGGAGTTGATTTGAATGATTTATTATGTTTTACTGATAAACACAGGAAAACAACTATACATAGTAGAGACTCCCATGTAAAAGGAATACGTATGGGTTCTCTTGGCAAAACATTATGATTTTTTCCACAACTTTTCATGTAGAATACAAAATTGGGAAACCTGCCAGAATTAATGTTATTGTTTAACTTCAGGAGAAGTTTGAATTGTCTGCAGTAGCTGCAGTGCAGCTTCCAAAATCCAAGCACAGATGTCATAAGCATTATTTTTTGTTTCATGTAGCGACAGATAATGTTTTCTTAGCATTTAAGTGGCGTGTTGTTAATAAGTTGGGCTTTGGTGTGTGTGTGATAAGTGCATTCACAAAGATGTTACAGCATAAGTATGCAAGGTAAAGGTCATGCTAGTCAACACAGACAGCTATTGACACTTAAAAGACCTGAAGGTAGAATAACAGCAAACAAGTACTTGCTAAGTGATGGATTAGCTTCTTAGTGATAAACATGAAGGAAAATCATTATGGCACAAGCAGTTTTGTCATTCTTGGAGAAGCTAACATTTGATGGATAGAGCCTTCAGTGAAGATCCTATAAGGAATTGATTACTGCCCTGAATGAACCTAGTGTGAGTTCATCTTTAAGCAACTCCAGTCACCATTAATGGTCAGCAGTTTGTCTCCCTTTTTTTGGGCCTTAACTGCAAAATGATTTTGACTGTGAATAACTTAAAACAATTTGGACTGATTATTCAGCAGCCAAATTAATTACCCAACAATCACAGCTTTGAGTAGTGGGCCAATTTTTTTATCCTGGAACATTCTGTACAACTTAAGTGTGGCACTATGAAAAGGGAAAACAAACAAAAACATTTGGAAGCAAATAAAGAACAAGCTAAGTAGTGAAAATAAGGCAGGATTATAACTGTGTTGTGGAATCTCTCTCAAATGGATCTTCACTAGCCATGCTGACTTTTGCCACTGAGAAGTGTCCTCCCTGGTAAGACAGATACTGGAGAGTGTTTCATTTTTGTGTTTCCCAGTTAGTCAGCCGGAAATACATTGGAGGGGAGGGGGGGAGTTGTTCAGTGCTGTAGAAAAAGACATTAATTTTCTTCCATGAACTCTAGCCAAGTCACTCTTCTCATTCTCTGTCCTTCTCACTTCTGAGTCAACATTTGGACATCTGTTCACAACTGACTTAGAGATTGTTTTGGTTGAAGTCAAACACCAGGAAACATGTCTGCCACTTCTATCTGTACCACTTGTTAATAGGTTCTTGTAACCTTAGCAACTGCTTTTGGTTTTCTGATCTCTACTGTTCACTGTTGTGCTGACCCTCATTGCCTTGTTCCAAAACTAAATGCAGTTATCCTAGATAGAAGACATTATTCTGGTGACCTGGAGAGAAAAATCAACAGCAAATAAAGGCCTGGCTCCTGTTCCTATTGAAGTCAATGGCCAACCTCTGGTTGGCTTCAATAAGAGGAAGCTTGGTACCAAAGGTAGTGACTTTGTACCATTTAAGTGATTTGCTCTGATATTTCAGAACCAGAAGAGCAGAAACCCACAAAGTTTCTTGGTTGAGGACTCTCTGAAAGATTATTTTGATTTAGGGGTTTCAGCTTGACTGTCCTGCGATTTACCAAAGGTGCTTGAGTATAATTTTGCATCTGGAAATAGGAAAGCTATGAATAAAAGCTTCAGTGCTGGCTTTTCAGGTGATTTGAAATCTGACTTTATTTGGAGGTCAGGCCAAATTTGAAACTTTACCTAGACTTTTCTAGGTTCACCCTCCCCTAACAACTATAATCTAGCAGCCACCAGGTATAGAAACAAAAAATCTATGTAAAACAACAGTATCTGAAATTCATCTTTGGATAAGAATAGCTAATATTGGTTGGTCTCTAAAGTCACTGCCAGTTGTCAAGTTGCTATAATGTACAGAAGGGTATTGAGTAGAGTGGGTTGAAAAGGGGAAAAGTTGTGACCACATTTAAAAAAAATTGCCATTTTTTCCAAAATGTTTTTAGTTTTGAAATAAGGAAAAAGCAGCTATCATGAGGCCACATGCTTTGGCATTCCACCAATAATGAATATCACCTTTAGATTTCAGTGTAGTTACTCCAAATTTACACCAAGATCAAAATCAAGGACATAATTGGCAAGCAAGTAAAAATGCAGTTCCTTCTTAAGAAATGTACAATGTTTAATCATTTATGGATGTCAATCTTATCTGTTAGTATAGTGTGTTGTTTAGGAAAAGCTTTGATATTTCTTCTTCTCAGTTTGGAGGGGAACAATCTTTGAATGTTTGAAGAACTGGATATTACTTTTTCATTTTAATTTACTTGCAACTCTTTTCTTTATTTCTGCTTAAATGGGCACATATTTAGAGTGGATCATGGAGCATTAGGACTCAGGTTTGTGTGCCCAATTCTGTGTGCATTGTGCTAAAAATGCTTCCGAAAGCTATTTGCAGAGTGGACACTTCTCATTACATCACCTGCTCACCATTTGCTGAAATGAAAAGGCATCGCACATCCACAAAAGCTTAGTTCAACATCAAACACTTATGTCAGATTCTGTACTTTTTTAGATTACAGTATGAATTAAATTATATGCACTGATTTGCAGAGAAGGACTGTAGATAACACCAGGACCCCTGGAAGGGGCTGAGATAGGAGCAGTGGGCACTGCCAGAGGGCAGTGTCCTGAAGAGGACACCACCGAGCGGGAAGCAACGCGGGCCCAGACAACAACAAAGGAGCAGAGGACGGACAGGACACTACCAGCAGTGGGCGCCCCACCAAGGACTGAGCTAATTCCCGGAGCAACGAATGGGAGGCACCATGGTGGTGAGTCCCAACCCCTCTACAAGTGGTGGAGAATGAGGGCATTGGCGGTCCACCCTGATACAAGGGGCAGGGCAAGGACTGTGGGACAGTTGCCCGGAACAGAAAAAGGACTGAGGGACAGGATGGTGGAGAAAAAGGACGTGTATTGGAGGGCCTGGGTGGCTCGTCTTGATGAGCAGCAGAGTGCATTGCTCTGGCTGCTGCGGGGGTGGGCCTAGACCAAGCAAGAGATTCGGCACCAAGGGGGAGAGGCCGAGGTCGGGATCTCTGAACTGTTTCGCCTGTGGGCGAAGGGGACACTACAGAAGGGAGTGCCCCTACTGGGAGGGGGCAGAGAGGCCCCACCCAGAAAAGACGCCCCCTGTGAGAGTAACAGGGGAGCCCCCAGCTTGTTGGGTCTGTGGGGAGTCAGAACACCTGAAAAGGGGATGCCCTTACAGGACTCACAAGGCCTGGGCCAGCCAAGAAGGAAAGGCTAGGGCCCAAAAAAGCAGGAGTAGGGCCGTGGCAGGGGGAAACCCAAAAAGTGCTTCCACTGGCATGAAGGAGGTCATTTAAAGAGCCACTGCCCCCTGAGGTGGAAGGGCTCGGTCTGAGACCTGCCCCAGGGAAGGGGTGGTGAAGACTGAGGCCCCTAGGGAGAAAGGGGCGGGGGCAGGGAGGCCCCACCTAAAAGAGGGACTGACATAGGGGCTGAGAAGGCTGATGTGGGAACCCAAACTGAAGTGGGAACCCACGTAGGACCAGGAAGGTCTACGGTGGGTACTCAGACCCTAGCAGTAGGGAGCAGGTTGCTCCAGACGGTGGAGAGCCTGCGAGAGGCAGGGGCGGCTCCAGACCCCAGCACACCAAGCACATGCTTGGGGCGGCAAGCTGCGGGGGGCGCTGTGCCGGTCCCTGGGAGGGCGGCAGGCAGGGCTCTGGTGGACCTCCCGCAGGCGTGCCTGCGGAGGGTCCGCTGGTCCCGCGGCTTCGGTGGAGCATCCGCAGGCACGCCTGCGGGAGGTCCACCGGAGCCGCGGGACCGGCGACTGGCAGAGCGCCCCCCACGGCATGCCGCCCTGCTTGGGGCGGGGAAATGTCTAGAGCCACCCCTGGCGAGAGGAAAGGGATGCCTTGCGGGCCCAGCTGCGAGGGAAGCTGGGGTGATAGGACCCCTTTCCTTCCCCCCCTTGAACATTCTTAAGGGGGAGGGTGTGTGGTGGGGCGGCTGCCCCACCCCCATGTGAGAGGAAGCTAGAGTAGGCCAGAGAGGCTGCGCAACCAGCAGCCAATCAGGGCCGACATTAGAGCCAGCCAATCAAGGCTAGGCTAGGCCCTATATAAGGGCTGCCTAGGAGAGGAGCAGGGAGTCTCTCCCAGACCTGCAGAGGGGAAAGTCTGTCTCCTGAGTGAGGAGATCAGCACCTGGGACAACGCAGTGCTGGGCAGGCTCGGGGAAGTAGAAGGGAACTCCAGCCTGCTACCTGCCAGGCTGCAGGCCCTGAGGGAAGGGCCTAGCCTGTGCAAAGGGGCCGAAGGGGAAGTGGCCCAGGGAGAGAGGCGCACAAGGGGAGAGGAGGAGGGCAGGAAGGCTGCCATCAAAGGGTCCCTAGGTTGGGGCCCAGTGTAGAGGGTGGGCCTGGGTCCCCGCCTTTCCCCTTGCATGAACACCCAGCCAGTGGATGTGGTGAGAGTGGACTGCACCAGACCCCTGACACTAGAGCTTAGACTTTGGGGTGTGGTTGACAAAATTTAATATTCTGTTGAGTTTTGAGTAAGCTGTTAGACAAACAGAGGTCCATGAGAGATGATTTATATTTCACACTGTTAGTGATAAATATCTAAGTGGCAGATAATGTAGGAGGCAAGTTGGAACATAAAATAAGACACATAGGACGTGATTCTGCTCTCACTTACGCTTGTGTGTAAATCTGAAGTAGCTCCATTGAAGACCACAGAATTATGCTAGTGTAAAGGAGGGTTGAATAGATCTAATCTGGATTTATGATAATTGTATCTATGGTACAGTCACCATAATATCTAGTTTTGTCCTTTTACATGCCAAATAAATCTTGATATGTTCATCTGTCACTTGCCTTCATCCCTAAGGATTATCATTACACAACAAGTAGTCTCCTCTTTCATTCGGTTCCACAATCTCATTTTTTACATATCTAGAAAAGGAGTTTTACTGAGACACTCAAAAGCTTTCCAGTTATTATTTATGACAGCTCTTCTGCATTTTGTTCCAGTAAGGGCAATGAAAAGAATTAATACATTCTTCAGGAGTTTTATTATATATTATCTGTCTTCATTTGTGTTTTTATATTTTTAATGCAAATTATGTGCATCAGCAGGTTTTATACACAGTGTATCAGTGTGTTGCATGTGCTGATCTGTGAGAGAACGTAATGCTGCCATTTCACATCAGATAAATTGAGTGTTCAAATAAGGGTTATGTTTCTGATTTTCTGAATTCAAAAGTTGTGGGTCATTTAGATCACCCAAAGGAATATAGGGTTAATTGTTAACAGTGTAAGGCAGAAGATAATGGCTGCCAACAAGCATCAGACAAGGAAGGTTACAAGCAGAGTAATGTATGCAGATAATGGTGTGGTGCCTACAATACCTTGTCATCAATTACCTGTTCTTGGCAGCTTAGTCAATACAATTCTTGGCATGCTCATGTGCCAGAATGACAGTCACCAGTGGCATTGGCTTTATGGACTAGGTCTGAAAATGCCATTGTATTTAGATATATTTTAAGACAACTCTTTCTCACCTAGACAACATGACCCCAATTCTGAATTATGGCTGATGCATGAGCTATGCCCATGGCACAGGTGGGTGTGCATTTGGGGGAGGGGAGCGGGGAAGGTCACTATATGCCATCTTTGTGGGCCTCTGATTCAGGAGGTAACTAGGGACCAGCCTCATCCCTGGCATAATGCAGAGCAGTCTCAAAGCTGTTCTAACTGGAACCTGGCTTCCCATGGCCCCAAGGTTGTTCTGGAAGTCAGGAATTTTAGAAGTGTAGTCATGCCTGCCAGAACCCTGTCCAGCCATGTACTCTCCAACAGCTGCAAATTGGGTTGTGATATAAAGACAGCAGACTCATCTACACCACCCAAAGATTCTCCTTATGATAGGGGAATTCCCATTCAATTTTTTATTAATCATATTAATTACAGTAGTGCCTATGGACCAACCAAGAATGCGGTCGCATCGTGCTAGGCACAACCAGAGTTTGGGCATTCTCTGCCCCTAAGAGCTTACAATCTAAACAGAAAAGAAAGACACAGGGTGGGGGAAAGGGTAGAACGCACAACAGCGTGAACAATGTGCTGGCAGCAAACATGTTCATTCTGCAGATTTTTTTGGTAGGGTTAGTTAGGATGGTATGAGCTAATGAAGGGTGAGAGGCCATTAAAAGGGAAGGGAAGTGAGTGAGACAAGGCAAGGTTAAGAGGGTAAAAAGGGGCATGTATGGAGTGAAACTGAGGTGAAGAGACTGTGAGGGAGGAAGAGGGTTGGAGCAAACAGCCAGTCAGCACAGGGCAGAGAATGTTCTGTCAAAACGGTAGAAATTTCCAGAATGTCCAAAGGTTCCTGCTTTGTCTGCTCCTGCTCTTACCAGTTGGTTCCTCTCTGCAGTTTTTCCTCATAGCCATAGGGCAGGAGAGAGCAGTAGCAACCCCCAGAGTTTTGGTGCCCCAATAGCATGTGTAAAAAGAACAGGAGTACTTGTAGCACCTTAGAGCCTAACAAATTTATTTCAGCATAAGCTTTTGTGGGCTACAGCTCACTTCTTCGGATACATAGAATGGAACACACAGACGGGAGATATTTATACATACAGAGAACATGAAAAGGTGGAAGTATGCATACCAACTGGAAGAGTCCAATCAATTGAGATGAGCTATCGTCAGCAGGAGAAAAAAAAACTTTTGAAGTGATAATTGAGATGACCCATAGAAGGTGTGAGGAGAACTTAACATAGGGAAATAGATTCAATTAGTGTAATGACCCAACCATTCCCAGTCTCTGTTTAAACCTAAGTTAATTGTATCTAATCTGCATATTAATTCGAGTTCAGCAGTCTTTCCTTGGAGTCTGTTTTTGAAGATTTGTTGCAAAATTGCCACCTTCAAGTCTGTCACTGAGTGGTTAGAGTGGTTGAAGTGTTCTCCCACTGGTTTTTGAATGTTATGATTCCTGATGTCAGATTTGTGTCCATTTATTCTTTTGCGTAGAGACTGTCCGGTTTGGCCAATGTACATGGCAGAGGGGCATTGCTGGCACATGATGGCATATATCACGTTGGTAGATGTGCAGGTGAACGAGCCCCTGATGGCATGGGCTGATGTGCACTTCAGCCTTCCTGCCCTCCTTCTCTCCCCTTGTGCGCCTCTCTCCCTGGGCCGCTTCCCCTTCGGCCCCTTTGCACTGGCTAGGCCCTTCCCTCAGGGCCTGCAGGGTAGTGGGCTGGAGTTCCCTTCTACTCCCTCGAGCCTGCCCAGTACTGCACTGTCCCAGGTGCTGGTCTCCTCACTCAGGAGACAGACTTTCCCCTCTGAAGGTCTGGGAGAGACTCCCTGCTCCTCTCCTAGGCAGCCTTTATATAGGGCCTAGCCTAGCCCTGATTGGCTGGCTCTAATGTTGGCCCTGATTGGCTCTCAGTAAGCCCTTTCCTGATTGGCTGCCAGTCTGCGCAGCCTCTCTAGCCTACTCTAGCCCCCTCTCACATGGGGGTGGGGCAGCCGCCCTACCACAGTTACATAATAAAAGAAAAATAAACTCAAATTCCTGCAAATTGCAGACCTAATATGTTTCCCTAGTGGGGCTGAGAAGCACATCAACACCACTGTAATGTGTCTACTAATCCTAACAATGAATAGCCAAGAGTGTATGTACCTCTATATAATGAATGAGAATAAAGTCCCTGGAGATTCAATTGGAACTGAAACTGTTTAATGTTGAACTAAGATTGTACAGTGGTGAATGTCTCATTGATTTAAGCATTGAACAGGTGATGCAATAAAAAACCTGCATGTTAGCATCCCCTAATGGGGTAAGAAACAATAACGAACACTTATATGGCATGCTAAAATGAGGACTAGTATATACAGCTAACAGCAGCATACGGGCATTTTCTGTTGTTCTGGAACCTAAATCTACAGGAAAGATTAGACTCTTGATAGATTAAACAAAATTGATTGTTTAAACAAATATAATAAACTAGGGAAATGTGGTCTAGATGCAATTACTGTAAGGTGGGTGTTCAACTGGTTGAAAGACCATACTCAATAGTTCGCTATCAAAAATGGGAGCATGTATCTAGTGGGGTCCCACAGGGTTCTGCCCTGGGCCTTGTGCTATTCAATATTTCCATTAACAATTTTAATAATGGAGTGGAGAGTATGCTTGTAAAATTGGCAGATGACAGCAAGCTGGAAGGGGTTGCTAGCACTTTGGAAGACAGGATTAGAATTCACCATGACCTTGACAAATTGAAGAATTGGTCTGAAATCAACAAGATGAAATTCAGTAAAGACAAGTGCAAAGTACAACACTAAGCATGGAAAAATTAAATACACAAATGCAAAATGGAGAATAACTGGGGAATTGGTAATACTGCTGAAAAGGTTCTGGGGGTTAGAGTGGATCACAAAATGATGCAGTGATGAAAAAGACTAATATCGTTCTGGGGTGTATTAACAGGAGTGTTGTATATAAGACACAGAAGGTAATTGTCCTACTCTACTTGGCCCTGGTGTACTCATCTGGAGTACTGTGTCTAGTTTTGGGTGCCACACTTTAAGAAAGATGTGGACAAATTGGAGAGTTCAGAGGCGAGCAACAAAAATGATAAAAGGTTTAGAAAACCTGCCCTATGAAGAAAGGTTAAAAACACTGGGCATGTTTAGTCTTGAGAAAAGAAGTCTGAGCGGGGAACTTGATAACAGTTTTCAAATATGTTAAGGGCTGCTATAAAGAGTAAAGTGTTCAGTTGTCCTCCTTGTCCACAGAAGGTAGGAAAAGAAGTAATGAGTTTAATCTGCAGCAAGGTAGATTTAGGTTAGATATGAGAAAAAAACTTTCTAATTGTAAGGCTAGTTAACTACTGGAATAGGCTCCCAAGGGAGGTTGTGGAATCCTCATTATTGGAGGTTTTTAAGAACAGGTTGGACAAACTCCTGTCAGCGATGGTCTAGGTTTACTTGGCCCTGCTTAAACTCATAGGGCTTGACTTGTTGGCTTCTCGAGGTCCCATCCAAGCCTACATTTCTGTGATAAATATCTGCCTCTTAGGAAAGATTACTCTCTGGAGGTTTCAAACTAGGTGGAATTTTCATCACTTTTTATCTTTCTCAGTAGATGCTTGTAAACAGAGGTAAGATTTTGATGCTAAATTGAAAATGGCCCTAGTGTACCATAAGGAATAATACCATTCAGCTATTCCCTTCCACCTAATAAATTCCAGAGATAACAACGAGGAACTTAGTTGAAGTAAACTAGAAGGCTTTGTAACATTAGGACTAATAGTATTGTTGTTACCCATTTTTCAGAGCTTTCATCTTTTATTTGGTTTCAAAACATGACTTATCTGAATTAATATTTCAGAAACTGAAGCATGTGACAATAGGAGAAACTAGGGAAATGGCTGGAATACTGGTGTACGCTATCACTGATCAGGGATTTTCTGAAATCCTCCCTGTACTGTCCCAATCATCACTATGTTCGACCTGTTTTCTCTTCCTTTCTCTCCTCTTTCTCTTTTAAACCGACACTTTCAATTCTTGGATTTCAATGGAAGTTGTCTATTTTGGGAAAATTGTCCTTGTGCTTTACTGAGTTAGATGATATAGATGATGGTGGCTTTGGGGAAACAAGACTTCAGTTGTAGAGAGGTGCCAGAAGAGTGAAATTATGACACCAAAAATATCTCACATGCCAATATTGTCAGTTTGACAAAAAAGTGGTGAACATAACGTCATCCATCATTAAAGTATTATTTTCTCCCATTGTGGCTACTTTTTCAAGGAGAATTGGGTTATTCCCATTTTTTTCCAAAAAATCTTGAGGAAATTTGTATATATTAACAAATAATTAGCTTTTCTCTATTAACTGAACAAATAATTAAAATATTAGCCAAAGTATGTATTTTATCTTGAAATCCATGAAATTGTTCAATTTCTTTTATCTGAGTTGCTATAATCATGAGCTTCAAAACACTAGTGTCAGTCATGCAAAATAGGAAGATAGATACCTCAAAATACTGTTCTCTCTGTCTCTCTCACGTATCCTCTGCCAGACAAACAAAAATCCTCCATCTAATTGTGTTACAGTGCACAGCATGTCTGACATATTGCTCAGTATGTAGAGTAAAACTAATTTCATATTTGGTCAACAGACATGAGTCAATCAATAGGATAACTGCTAGTAATAATCATAGGGCTCATATTTTCCTTGATGCGATAGCTGATGGATTCCTTCACCAAGTAGTTGCTGAACCAACAAGAGGGGATGCATTTTAGATTTGGTTTTGGTGAGTAGTGAGGATCTCATAGAAGAAATGGTTGTAGGGAACAACCTTGGTTTGAGCGATCATGAGCTAATTCAGTTTAAGCTAAATGGAAGGATAAACAAAAATAGACCTGTGACTAGGGTTTTTAATTTCAAGAGGGCTAACTTTAAAAAATTAAGGAAATTAGTTAGGGAAGTGAATTGGAGTGAAGAAATTGTGGATCTAAAGGTGGAGGAGGCCTGAAAATACTTCAAGTCAAAGTTGCAGAACCTATCAGAAGCCTGCATCCCAAGAAAGGGGAAAAAATTCATAGGCAGTGGTTGTGGACCAAGCTGGATGAGCAAGCATCTCAGAGAGGTGATTAAGAAAAAGCAGAAAGCCTACAAGGAGTGGAAAATGGGAGTGATCAGCAAGGAGAGCTACCTTTCAGAAGTCAGAACATGTAGGGATAAAGTGAGAAAGGCCATCAGCGATGTAGAGTTAAACCTTGCAAAGGGAATTAAAACCAATAGTAAAAGGTTCTATAGCCATATAAATAAGAAGAAAACAAAGAAAGAAGTGGGACCACTAAACACGGAGGATGGAGGGGAGGTTAAGGATAATCTAGGCATGGTCCAATATCTGAACAAATACTTTGCCTCAGTCTTTAATGAGTCTAATGAGCAGCTTAGGGATAATGGTAGGATAACAAATGGGAATGAGGATATGAAGGTAGATATTACCACATCCGAGGTAGAAGCCAAACTCGGCCAGCTTAATGGGACTAAATCGGGGGGCCCAAATAATCTTCATCCAAGACTATTAAAGGAACTGGCACATGAAATTGCAAGCCCATTAGCAAGAATTTTTAATGAATCTGTAAACTCAGGGGTTGTACCGTATGACTGGAGAATTGTTAACATAGTTCCTATCTTTAAGAAAGGGGAAAAAAGTGCTCCAGGCAACTACAGGCCTGTTAGTTTGACATCTGTAGTATGCAAGGTCTTGGAAAAAAATTTGAAGGAGAAAGTAGTTAAGGACATTGAGATCAATGGTAATTGGGACAAAATACAACATGGTTTTACAAAAGGTAGATCATGCCAAACCAACCTGATATCCTTCTTTGAGAAGGTAACAGATTTTCTAGACAAAGGAAACACAGTGGATCTAATTTACCTCGATTTCAGTAAGGCATTTGATACAGTTCCACATGGGGAATTATTAGCTAAATTGGAAATGATGGGGATCTATATGAAAATTGAAAGGTGGATAAAGAACTGGTTAAAGGGGAGACTACAATGGGTCATACTGAAAGGTGAACTGTCAGGATGGAGGGAGGTTACTAGTGGAGTTCCTCACGGATCAGTTTTGGGATCAATCTTATTTAATCTTTTTATTACTGACCTTGGCACAAAAAGTGAGAATGTGCTAATAAAGTTTGTGGATGACACAAAGCTGGGAGGTATTGTCAATACAGAGAAGGACTGGAATTCATAGATTCATAGACTCTAGGACTGCAAGGGACCTCAAGAGGTCATTGAGTCCAGTCCCCTGCCCTCGTGACAGGACCAAATACTGTCTAGACCATCCCTGATAGACATTTATCTAACCTACTCTTAAATATCTCCAGAGATGGAGATTCCACAACCTCCCTAGGCAATTTATTCCAGTGTTTAACCACCCTGACAGTTAGGAACTTTTTCCTAATGTCCAACCTGAACCTCCCTTGCTGCAGTTTAAGCCCATTGCTTCTTGTTCTATCCTTAGAGGCTAAGATGAACAAGTTTTCTCCTCCTTATGACACCCTTTTAGATACCTGAAAACTGCTATCATGTCCCCTCTCAGTCTTCTCTTTTCAAAACTAAACAAACCCAATTCTTTCCGCCTTCCTTCATAGGTCATGTTCTCAAGACCTTTAATCATTCTTGTTGCTCTTCTCTAGACCCTCTCCAATTTCTCCACATCTTTCTTGATATCATACTGGAAGATCTGGATGACCTTGTAAACTGGAGTAATAGTAATAGGATGAAATTTAATAGTGAAAAATGCAAGGTCTTGCATTTAGGGATTAATAACAAGAATTTTTGTTATAAGTTGGAAGTAACAGAGGAGGAGAAGGACCTTGGAGTATTGGTTGATCACAGGATGACGATGAGCCGCCAGTGTGATATCGCCGTGAAAAAAGCTAATGTGGTCTTGGGATGCATCAGGAGACATATTTCCAGTAGAGAGAAGTAGGTGTTAGTACCGTTATACAAAGCACTGGTGAGACTTCATCTGGAATACTGTGTGCAGTTCTGGTCTCCCATGTTTAAGAAGGATGAATTCAAACTGGAACAGGTACAGAGAAGGGCTACTAGAATGATCTGAGGAATAGAAAACCTGTCTTATGAAAGGACACTCAAAGAGCTTGGCTTGTTTAGCCTAACCAAAAGAAGGCTGAGGGGAGATATGATTGCTCTCTATAAATATATCAGAGGGATAAATACCAGGGAGAGAGAGGAATTATTTAAGTTCAGTCAGTACCAATGTGGACACAAGAACAAATGGATATAAACTGGCCATCAGGAAGTTTAGACTTGAAATTAGACCAAGGTTTCTAACCATCAGAGGAGTGAAATTCTGGAACAGTCTTCCAAGGGGAGCCGTGTGGGCAAAAGACTTATCTGGCTTCAAAACTAAGCTTGATAAGTTTATGAAGGGGATGATATAATGGGATAGCCTAATTTTGGCAATTAATTGGTGTTTGACTATTAGCGGTAAATATGCCCAGTGGCCTGTGATGGGATGTTAGATGGGGTGGGATCTGAGTTACTACAGAGAATTCTTTCCTGGGTGTCTGGCTGGTGAGTCTTGCCCACATGCTCAGGGATTAGCTGATCAACATATTTGGGGTCGGGAAGGAATTCTCCTCCAGGGCAAATTGGCAGAGGCCCTGGGGCTTTTTTGTCTTCCTCTGCAGCATGGGGTACGGGTCACTTGCTGGAAGATTCTCTGCACCTTGAAGTCTTTAAACCATGATTTGAGGACTTCAATGGCTCAGACATAGGTTTGATACAGAAGTGGGTGGATGAGATTCTGTGGCCTGTGTTGCGCAGGAGGTCAGACTAGATGATCATAATGGTCCCTTCTGACCTTAAAGTTTATGATTCTATGAATAGCTACTAGGTTAACTCACATTTTTTCCAGAGTATTCATATGTCTTTGAAACTTCAAAAATTGCCCATCATTCAGGAATGTTAAATGTGCTTTTGACTAAAAGGAACAAGGTATTCTTCAATAAAAGAGGTATAAATTGCCATTCTGTGCATTAATATTGCAGATAGAGGCCTGTGAACTATTTAATACAAAACTGAAATATAGTTACCATCAGGTTTAAACATACAAAGCCAGTCAAATTGGGCTTAAAACATTTTTGGGCTATCTCGGCATGGTCACAAATTTTTCTGTGAGACTATTTTGTAGCATGGCTGTAGTTTAGTTTTGTAATAAAACTTGTGGAAGTTAGTCACATGGTAGGTCATCTGGGACCTCAGCGGTGCTGTGCTGATTTATGCAGCTGACGGTATGGAAGTAAAACTTGCTGAGGCCTACAAACCTTGAAGAGCTCTCAGTAGGGCACCCAGATCCCTTCAGTGTGGCTCTCAAGAAGAGGAAATGGATGTCAGTTCCCCTGTCACGGGGTGAGAAAAACGTATCTGAAGTCTCCACCTGAGCAACCAGTGAGAGGTGTTTGTGTGCACACTAAATGTTAAATTTTCACCTTGAAATAATCACACACACACATTGGCAGAGAAATAGAGGGGAGTTTGAAGATCAAAAGGAAAAAAAACCCTATGATTTGTTTTTTTTTTAAATCTCACATTTTTGGGGGCCAGTTGCATGATTTTTGAGGGTCTAACCCATGATTTTTAATCTCTTGAAGTTGGCAGTACTGGGAAATGAATCTGTCAAATGTTAGGAAACTTCACAGCAGATTGACAACTAGCCTGCTGACAATCAGTCTCTGAAGGTTGTCCTCCCAGAATGTTGGTTCTCAGCAATACCATCTGAATTGAATCCATTTGGTACTACCATTGGACAGCTCCCATATGTTGCTTCTGAAGAGACTAGCAGTATTGCCTGATATGGCTAGAAGGATACTGAGATTTGAGATTATATTCCATTAGTGCCAAGCCATGGATGCTTGATAAATATCCCTATCTGTTTTTTTGTAGAGATTTAATTTCGTGCTGAAAGTATCCTTAAAATGAATTCTGTTTCTCAGATCATCCGTTATTGAATCCTGGAAATTTCTTTATTTTAACTGGGATATAAAATAAATGTATTACCTGAATCATATTAGATCCCTGAAATAATGTGAACTCATTTGTTGTTTTCTTTCATTTTAAGGTCAAATTTTATAGTAAATTTCAGTTTGACATTACATTTCTTTACAACTTAAAACTTAGTTTATTCCCTTTAATGTAAGAATAACTCCAGCAAAATATGTGTTATGCATGTGTGTGCTACACAAAGATGTCAAAAGTGCTATAATTATATTGTATCAGGTGTAACTTAATGTTTTAATAGATAGTGTCTAGGACTGATCTGACAAGGCATTTTCATATTGTGAAATGAATGCTCAAAATAAGAAAACACACCACTTAGAAAGTTAATGAATCATTTCTATAAGACAAGTGCCTTCTAGACAGGGGCGGCTCTAGGTATTTTGCCGCCCCAAGCACGGCAGGCAGGCTGCCTTCGGCGGCTTGCCTGCGGGAGGTTCCCGCTCCGTGGATTCGGCGGCACGCCTGCGGGAGGTCCGCCAAAACTGTGGGACCAGCGGACCCTCTGCAAGCATGCCGCCGAAGGCAACCTGCCTGCCGCCCTCGCGGCGACCGGCAGAGCGCCCCCCATGACTTGCCGCCCCAGGCACGCCCTTGGCGTGCTGGTGCCTGGAGCCGCCCCTGCTTCTAGAACTGCAATAGGAGAATTTTATACAGAAGGGGTTCTATCATCTTCTGAAGTGCTCCAATGTTTTAGTGTTTGTTCCTTTACTTTGATTTCATAGATGAAAAAAAATCTGTATTCTTTGCTTTTTAACTATAGTTGAAAAAAGAAGGGCCAGATGTTAAAGATACCTAGCAAATTTTTAGGTTGAATCAGTGTGAATACTTCAATGTGTAATTCACTGCACTCCACTGAAGTTATCCAACCATTTTATAATCTTTCAAGTGTATAATCAAAGTCAATCACTTTTTCTGACAAGTCCTGATAAGGTAGGAATGGGCCTAAGCTTTCAATTATAATACAGATTATTTGTAGAATGTTCACTAACAGTGGTGATAAATTTAATTTCTTGGGTTGTCTTACTAATAGTCATTTTTATAAGGCAATACAGAATTACTTGCATTAAATCAATAATTTGACTGGAAGCACAACATACATATAGCTTATCCAAGCTTTCACACCCAGAAAAGATATTTGTTTATGATTTTATATGAGATAGTATCTGTTTCTGCCATGAATCATGACAAATGCTTTTTCTTTGGGGGGGGGGTGTGTGCAGCAGAAGCAATCAAGAAAGAAGGCAGGTTCACCAATTATTAAATTGATGGAAAGCTTCATCTTTGCACGTGATGGGTGCTTTCATCCATTGACTTCATTGAAATTAATATGACTCAAGTATGTCCAAAATATTCAGGCTTTAAATATAACTACTCATGCAGTAAACATACTTCTCACTGCTTTTTTTTAACTACACAATTGGTATGATGATTTGCTGTTAGTATGCAATATTAAGTGACATTCACCCCTGTATTGAAGGCTTAAGTGGTGCATAAGGCCTGTGCTGGCCCTCTTCACTGGAGGTGAATTTCGTTGGCCTAAGATATTACTCATCTTTTATTCTGTTGCATGGATCTAGTATACCTAATACAAAAAACTGTGATTACAAATTGAGTATCTTGCAAATTAATAAGAAGCTATTATACATTCATTGTAAATGCCTACCCCACTCCCTGCTTCCTGGACAGGATGAATCTTCCTCCTTTTTCTGCCCTTTCTTTCTTTTTGGAGTGCCTCTGATTGTGTAAGTTAACTTCCCTTTTACTTCTGATTGGTTTATTGAATTAATAAAGTTGTGTCCTTAATATAGCCACATACCTGGTTATTCCTGGCATTTCTAGGTCATTGTCCAAACTCTCCTAAAGCTTAATGGGTCCATTTACATAACATTAAACCCAAAGAAGCCTTGAACACCATAGCATGTCAATGATAAAGCTTCCTCCTCTTTTTAACAGTACACTCACAAATACATTCAACTAACTGTGAAAAGCCTGACTAGAACCTCCAAAAAAAAGGATGAAACTCAAAGCCAAGATACAAAATGAGACATACACACTACTTCCACAGAAAGGGGGAAGGGATAGCTCAGTGGTTTGAGCATTGGCCTGCTAAACCCAGGGTTGTGAGTTCAATTCTTAAGGGGGCCACTTAGGGATGTGGGGCAAAAAAAATTGGTCCTGCTAGTGAAGGCAGGGGGCTGGACTTGATGACCTTTCAAGGTCCCTTCCAGTTCTAGGAGATTGGTATATCTCCAATTATTACCTTTACCTTTAAAACCAGTAATCAATCAATGGGAGTTGCACAGATTTAATAGAGGGAGAATATTCTAGATACTAGATTATGACTGGTCCCTGCATTGGTGTGGAAGGAGTGTCAGAGAGTGTGCAAAAAGCTTTGCCCTCATCTCCGCTCCAGCATGGGATTTAGAACAATCACAGTCCTTGCACTTCCTGAATGCTATACCCATTCAAAGTCAATGCTGAACACAAGAGTTCACCTCCCTAATGGGATATGAGTGGGACCGAGGCCATGGCTCTACCTCCTCCCCTACGTATCAACCAGCATGTTATTTTTGTGAGAGGGAGCACATGATGCACTCTGCCAGTGTCTTTCAGGGGTCAGTCTACCTAACCTTCTAAGCCTGGTCCAGTGTGTTGCTGAGCATCTCCTGCATTGTTTTGAGTGCCTTGAACTCCCATTGAAGACAAAGACCCGGATCTCTGGGGCTGTGGTAATGATGACATTAGAGTGTCTTAAAATGTTATCTCTAAACCTGATGTGACCATCCCAACATAAGAGAATCATCTAGTGTCACAGTGCTAACAAAGTGGCTCCATAGCAACTCCCCTCCCTGCCACCTCTAGAGCTATTCACAGATGGAGTAATTTACAGCAGCCTGGCTCATTTGTTGTGCTGGGGGACTGGATTTGCATACCTTTGGCCCAGCATAAATGTGTTGTTCTGAGTTGTTCTGTATGGTCCTTGGACCTGTTGTGTCTGCATAATGTATGATGTCTCCAGGAGCACTTGCACCTCTACACACCTTATGGGCTTGGCTTTATAGCCACCATCCAGCTTTAAATACCACAAAAGCTGGTAACAGTGCAGAACTTTAGGCTGTATAGTTTGTCTGTGTCTGCAAAGTCCCCAGACTGGGAAACTGCATGCTGCAGTGCCTACTACAGTACAACAGGGTGCATCAGAGACATAGTTTTCAGCTTTAAAACTGAATTCTCTTTACTTTGCTCATTTAACTCACAGCTTTAATATAATTATATATGTATGTTCTAAAATGCAAGGGGCCTTCCTGTTTGTCCATTGTTTTTGGTGATTTAATTACCTATCTAGATTGAAGGTGTGACAGTTTTAGTTTAGTTTTGTTCTATAGCTAACAGCACACATCCCCATAAGGTAATAAGTAGATGTGAAGGCTACAGACTGGTCTTTGGATGTCTCCCAAAGGTAGCCTATATAATGATATATGTGTTGCAACCAGCAAATGCTACAGAGTATGGGATTCTAGCCAGAACAATTACTTTCCATTCCAATACAGATATATTTGCCCAGGCAGTTCTATTTAGGGCTGTTCCTCCTCAAAGAGCAAATTACTTATAAATATTTATGTGCTAGAGATAAAATATTTTTCTCCAAATTTATCTTAATTCTACTATCTCACCAAAGACACAAGACAGCAATTCTAGCAAGGAAAAGATACAATATGTTTTTTAATGTGTGACTTACTAAAATGAATCTATTACCTGAATCGTTCAAGGAAGCCTTTCAGTAGCTCGGAGTGAGGTGGTATGTTCACTTGGAATCACGGGGCTGAATAGCCTTATATCGACTTTTCAACTGATGGAATGGTTGCAAACTTCTCATCTGGGTCTGAAGCATGGTCACACTGAAGCCAGTGACAAAGGTCCTACAGGATTTGGCCCTTGTGCTCAAAGTCTCCCAATTGTGAACCATGTCACAGTGGACACAATCCTGCTGTCTTTATATAGGCAAATTCTCCTGTTCTAGTCACTGCGAGTTTTGTTTCTATCAAGACTCTAGTGTAAGATTCCATGAGAAAGTTACACAAAGATGTATGGCCTCTGCTATTCAGAGGGGGCCTGATTGTGTAAAGTGCTGAAGTCAATGGGACACACAGCATCTACCCATGTCAGGTGCAAGAAGAGATGAGGTGGTCACCTTCCTGGTTCCTTGGAATGCTTTTTTTGTCATTTCAAACATGGGCTGCCCATGGGCTGCCCAAAGTGAAAAATCTTCAAAAAGTTTTTCACAATGTATGTTGGTAAGTGACTAAATCTGCTTTGCACCACTGTAGGTGAATATTTCATAATGCATATGGTGAATTCCTTCCTTACCAATTCCTCCCTTGGACAAAGGACAAACATTGCAATGACTAAACATTGGTGTATACAGACACTACTTATTTAAGTAGATTTCAGTGACTGCAAAGAGGTATTTGTTAAGTATGCATAGTTAGCTAGGAAGCAAAAAGAACTTGTTATTGATGTAAGTTGCCCTCAACATTTGTCATTGCTGTTGATTAGGAAAATGTAAATTAGACTTTGTAGAAACAACATACTGATGCTCTGAAAATGTTCTTATTAAATAGGACACAAACAAGAAGAGATGCCTTGAGTAGTCAAACAATAGAATCATTAAAAAAGATGGAAAATATTTATTAGGGCATCTAGCCAATGTATCGGCCAATTCAGGTGTTTTCCAGACTTAATTCTCCAGTGCTTAATGCAGTCCAGTTTTAAATGACTTGGTGATATTTACTGGGAAGACCAGTAGACTCACTAAATTGACTGCAGCATCGATCCTCTGGTAAGTGTAGACAAGCTCTTAGATCTGCTTTAGAACTTAATCTTTTCATTGTGTCATGACTCAGTGACTGGGGTATTGGGAATTAGATCATTTCCCACCTACCTGACTTGAGGTTAGGAGTGGGGTGATACACTGACATTGAACAATTAAATGTGTTTATTGCTAGGCACTGACTCCATAGAGAAGTGTCACAGCACAGTGATGAACAGAGGTTTAGCAGCCAAATGCCCATGTTTTTTCTGCCCTTCAGTGTTGTTAGCCTTCCGCTGTTTTGTCCTTTATAGCATAAAAATGATAAACAATAAAAGCACAGCAGCTGCACTTTTACTCAGCAAACGAGTAAAAATAAATAATTAAAACTCAACTATCTACAAGCAAGCAAATCAAATTCTGCTATGGTAAAACTTTAAATATTCACTGAATAATTCTGAATTCACTTTGGACATATTGGACTATAAAGTCATGTCTTCAGTTATATCTCTTGGTAGTGCTCATTCTAAAGTTTCAGCACTGATGTCAAATATTGAATCCTTTGATTTTTAATTGAAAATGTTCATCTTGAGAGATTGTAAGACTCCTTGCTTGAAGATAAATTTCAGTACTTTATGTCTTTGAAGTATGTATTTTATAGCAATAATAGATGCTGTACTCTGTAATGTCGTCAGTACCCTGTCCATTTCTTCTGAAATGCTTTCCCAGAACGATACAGGGGGGTTGACGTTTCTACATTACTTTAAATGCTCAATAGAATGTTCAAATGCCTTTTGGTTTCCATACTGTGAAATTCATGATGCAGCACATAGTCCTTCAGAGTTGGTAGTAAACCTGTTAATAAGTGTCAAATGAAAACTGGATATGAGAAAGGGTACTGGTTACTTTGCTGTTATCATCACTAGAAGCAATTCTATCATGTAATTTTTTATAAAAAAAGTGTATTTAATGCTGGTGAAAGCCACTTTGAAGAGTGATGTCTCCTCTCCACAGAGAAGCCAAAACAGTGGAAGAATCAGCACAATTCCCAGGAAATGTCCATCAGTGAATATCCTCATCTACTGCCCTGCAAGAGGTTAGTTCACCTGGCCTATTCAGTCCTTGTCCTCATGCCTGAGATTGCCAACAGGGATGCCAGTTATTGTAAAGAGACGGCTGTTTTGTTATATGGACACCTGTCTACTAAGAACAGGACTTAGACCTCCAACTGCTACCAGCTGGACACTGATTTCAGCCACTTCTGACGTACAGCCTGATTTGCATTTGTTAGCACAGAGAGATGTTAAATTGCACAGGCTATTGTAGCCTTCTTTGGTGTATCCCAATTGAAATACACCCAGAAGGAGAGGAGCCTGCAGTAGATTGAGAAGCCATTTTTCTCCTTCTCGTTTTTTTATGATACTGAAAGTTCAGGGATGTTGTGTGAGACTGTTCTTGAGGGATATACATCTTAGACTGGAAACAAATTGCTACGAATCTTCAGAAAAAGACTGTTCTGTGGACATTTTCAGGATAGTGTTTTAGAGTAGAGACGTTCAGATAAATTTTGAATAGTGTATGAACTTTTTGGATTTTTTTATGATTTCTGAACCTTCTGAGATTCACTCATCCTTAAAGACAGGCACCAGGCATCTCTAGCACCAGGATTCGGGGGGGCGGCATTTTGTGCGCTCCCCACGGGGCGCACAGGAGCTTCCGGTTCCGCTCCTGTTGCGTCGCCGAAGAAGGACCTTCTCCCGACGTGCCGCGGAAAACAGCGGCAGGCAATTGAGCAGCACAATGACTGCCGCTGTCGCCTGCGGCATTTTGGCGGAGGGTCCTTTTTTGGCGGCGCGATGGGAGTGGAACTGGAAGCTCCCACGTGCCCCGTGGGGAACGCACAAAATGCTGCTCCCCGAATTCTGCCTAGGGCGCCAGAAACTCTGGCGCCGCTCCTGCTTAAAGATGAGCTGGAGTTTCTTGGCTCTAGGGTTCTGAGCCTCAGTATTCAGTGAGATTTTGCAGGCAGATAGTTGAAGACCTTCTAAATCATTGGCAGTGTGTTTGTGTGTGTATAAAGTTTCAGTTCTGAAAAAAAAGTTAATTTCTCTCACCTTGTTTTAACATCTTTCATTATCACTGTCAACATGTCTAAGACTTCAAGACTCAGAATAGAGAAAGAGTTTACTTGAAGTAAACATCAGATGTGATGAAGAATTGTATTGGAGAAACTTTGATTATGTTCATTTAACAATACCATATTTCTTCACACATGAAAGGACCAAAGTCACATGGACAGTATCTATGCCAAAATAAGATAAAACTGGGTGAAAACCTAAGCCTAATACTGATTATTATCTCTTCATCTATACTTCTGCTTGCTTGGAACTAAATGTAAACAAGTGGCATTACATATTAGTACTGAAAATCCATTTTTGTGGATAAGTACAATTCCCATCATTTTATAAAACAGACATGTTTTAGATTTTTTTTCAAATATATTGAATAACTTCTGTAGACAGCCCTCTTTGAAAAAAAATATGTGTTCATGAATAGTCTCATGAGTGCATACTGTGTGCCTGATTCTGATTAGACAGCAATACTCGTGTGAGAGAAGAATCAGGTGTGTTTCCTCAAGTGATTGCAAAGATTCATGATAGATATGGATGCATGTATGTTGGGAAGGTTTGGCCAGCTATAGATATGCATATGGATACCAGTGTTTTGGAAAAAATGTAAAGTCTGATGATTTTCATTGAGATTCCAATCCAGAGTAGGGCCATGAGTTCTCAGATCAGAAGAGCTGCCATATATTCGTATTTGAAATTATCCTCTAGCTTCCAAGAACTTTTCTTCCACTGCCACCCTCTGTTAGCTAAGTGTAATTCCTCTTTTTTTGCTTTTGCTATTGTGACAGGGTCAGGCCAGTTGGCTACTGGAGAGTGTTCAAAGGCAGATATGTTAGTCCCAAATTAAGTAGATCCCTTTTCCCTGGGTAAGGTAACAGGGGCAGTTCCAGAACAAGCAGGAACTTGCTGGAACCAATTAAGGCAGACAGGCTAATTAGGACACCTGGAGCCAATTAAGAAGAAACTGCTAGAATCAATTAGGACAGGCTGGCTAATCAGGGCACCTGAGTTAAAAAGGACCTCACTTCAGTTTGTAGCATGCATGCGAGGAGCTGGGAGCAAGAGGCACTAGGAGCTGAGAATGAGAACGCATACTGGTGGGGGACTGAGGAGTACAAGCATTATCAGACACCAGGAGAAAGGTCCTGTGGTGAGGCTAAAGAAGGTGTTGGGAGGAGGCCATGGGGAACTAGCCCAGGGAGTTGTAGCTGTTGTGCAGCTGTACCAGGAGGCACTCTAGACAGCTGCAGTCCACAGGGCCCTGGGCTGGAACCCGGAGTAGAGGGCGGGCCTGGGTTCCCCCCAAACCTCCCAACTCCTGATCAAACACAGGAAGAATTTACCTGGACTGTGGCTTCTACCAGAAGGGAAGGTCTCTGAGCTGTTTCCCAACCCACATGGTGAATGTCACACTATATTAAAAAGGTTTGCAGAAATAAAATGTAACTACTATTAACCAAACCTCCCAAGCTGTTTAATTTATATATATAAATATCAGGGCCGTCTGGGGGTGGGGGGAAATGAGGCAATTTGCCCCAGGCCCTGCAGGGGCCCCGCGAACCCTGGCCCGGCAGTGGTCCAGGTTTTCAGCCAGCATTTCGGCGTTGGGGGGCCCTTCAGTGCTGCCGAAGACGCAGAGTGACTGAAGGGCCCCCCGCTACCGAAATGCCGCCAAAGACCCAGACCGCCGCCGGGTGGGTACAAGCACCGCAGCTCCCCTGCTTTGCCTCAGGCCCCCTGAATCCTCTGGGCAGCCCTGATAAATATAATGCAAAGAGAAAAATTAACCACTTAGTGTACCTAGGCCACAATTCAGGAAAGCACTTAAGCATGTGCTGAAGTCCCATTGACATGCTTAAAGTTAAGGATAAATTTATTATTATTATTATTGTGGTAGCCCTCAGTCATAGATCAGAACCCAGTTGTGCTATGTACTGTACAAACACATAACAAAAATACATCTCTTTTCCCCAAAGGAGCTTACAATCTAAGTAAAGGCCAAGACACAACAGATGGAGTCAAGAAACAGACAAGAGGGAATACAAGGAAACATGAGACTAAAAACAAATCCCGTTGTTTATATTAAAACACCGATTAGTGTCTCTCCTTCCCTTGTATTTCATCTGAAGAGTGTTGTAGACAGTTGTATTCTTCACCTCACTTGGATATTAAATTTGATCGGTACCTGAAAAGCCAGTTTTCCAATGGAGCCTACTAACTTGCATTTCCTGGAAGTCCGATAGTAATCATGAATTCAACTGCAGATTCCTCTGAATTTCTTCAACTGAGGAAAGTCTGAATTTATAATGAGAGAGGTAGAGGAAAAAATACATAGTTTATAGGTTTACCAAAATCTGCATGAGGCAGCATTATTTATCATGTCCTGCTTAGAAATCACATTTCTCCACTAATTCAGTAATATTTGGTCAAAGTCCAAATGCACATCTATTGTACAGGGACAACAAGGTATCTCATTAAAACTTTAGCACTGTTACTGAACTTGGAGCCTTCATTTGTCATGCATGCATACAGAAATTATGCATTCTAGCTAGACAGTATAAGACAGATGATGTATGATTTCTAATGAAAGACGTTATCTGCAATGTACTAATAGAATTAATCCTACTGTAGGTGTTCATTTGAGTTGTTAACCAGCTGGAAAAAATTACAGGCCTCATATGTACGGATTAAAAGTGTTCAGCAGTGCAATTTTTGTTTGAAACTTTCTTTGTCATTATAAAGTACATCTGTCATGAATAGTTAGTAAAGGGTTAAAACATAGTACCTGGTGGACACCTGACCTGAGGACCAATCAGGGAAGAGAATTTGAAACTCCTAGGAGGGAACTTTTCCCTCTGTTTGGGGGGGGTCTTTGTCTTTAGCCGTCTGGAGTTACAAGGGTCCAGATGTTTTAATCAAGTCTACAAGTTTCCACCTTTCTGAACTAATTTCTTCTAGTCAAGATAGTGAGTATTAGAAAGATACGTTGTGTCCTCACCTAATAATCCTATGCTTGCAATTCTGTGTGTTTGTTATTGATTATTCTTATTCTGCTGTTTTGTGTACTGAGAAAGAGAGAGGATTCTCTCCAAAACTTAGCAAGGTTATACCCTATGAGTGTCCAGCTTGGGCTCATAGAGATTCTGTATTTTCTTGTTTTCCTTTTAATAAATTCTTTCTATAAAGACTTGATTAAATCCCTTCTACTGTGGATAGGGGGGGGCGAAGACACTCTCTCGGTGGTGAGACAGGCTTATCTCCGGGCAGAGAAGGGAGGGGGGAGATAGTTCCTCCTGGGTTTGATTCAAACAGTTGAATCAGGTATCTCTTTCCAGTGGCTAGGAGAGAGAGAGGGGGGGAGGTTTCCCTCCGATGAGTGGATCTGTATTTCCCCAGGGAACGTCTCTGGAAAGGGGAGTGGGAGGGGGAATATAGGGGTGTCTCGGCCCACGTAATCGACCGAGTGGTGGCAGCCTGAAGGAGACCTACCCTAGGATTTTGGGGTGGGGGGAAGACATGCGGGTCCTCACTTTGAAACCGCCCAGTTTCAAGTGAGGGTAGACACCTGACAACATCAATTGTCTTAAATGCTCTTAAATGTTTTATCTTCCACTTGTCTTTACAAGTTCAAGACTTGTTATGGGAAAGCTTAGTACTAGATCTGACCTTGCTGAGATTATAATCATTCCTATCATTGTTTTGGATTTCTGTACATTCATCCCTTTGTCTCTCTAAGGAGGAATGGGCAAGACTTCCTTTAGGGCAGTGGTCACCAACCCGTAGATTGTGATCGACTGGTCGATCCTGGAGACTCTCCCAGTCGATCGCGATCTCTGTCCACTAAAAGTCCAGCGGCACAGTGGGGCTGCTGCTAAGGCAGGTTCCCTGTCTGTCCTGGCCCCACACTGCTCCCAGAAGCGGCCAGCATGCCCCCGCAGCCTGGGGTGTGTGTGTCGGGGTCTCAGCACGCTGTTCCTGCCTGCAAACACTACTTCCGCATCTCCCGTTGGCTGGGAATGGGGAACTGCGGCCAATGGAAGCTGCAGGGGCAGTGCCTGTAGAGTGGCAGCACGTGGAGCCAAGTGCCCCCTCAGGCTTCAGGGGCATGATGGCCCCTTCTGGAGCATCATGGGGCTGGGGCAGGCAGGTAGCCTGCCTTAGCCCCGCTGCACCACTGCCTGGGAGCTGCCCAAGATAAGTGCCGCCCAGTGGGAGACCGCACCCCAAACCCCAGCCCAGAGCCCGCACCCCCTGGCAACCCTCAACCTCTTGCCCCAGCCCAGTGAAAGTGAGTGAGGGTGGGGGAGAGTGAGTGACAGAGGGAGGGGAGATGGAGGGAGTGGGTGGGGCTTTGGGGAAGGGGCGGGGCCTCAGGGAAGGGGTGAGGTAGATCTTGAGTTGCACTTAAATTCAAAAAGTGATCTTGTGCATAAAAAGTTTGGAGACCACTGCTTTAGAGTTTGGTAGTGCCAGTCCCAAATTGAGCACAGGGATGTCTCTCTAATATGGTAGGAGCTATTCCTTCGCCCACTGCAATAGTACAGTGCCCCTAATATTACCTCACAGTGGATCAGTACAGAATGAAAGGAAAGAGTCATATACAGATTCACCAGCTCTTCAGGGTCCTATGTTTTCCTGGGATGTCTTCCATCCAAGTTCAGACTACATTTAACCCTACTTAGTTTATGTGATGGTATAGCTACAAGTTCACAGTTCAAGATTAGTAGGCATCTTATTCAACATCTATATCAGGGGTCGGCAACCTTTCAGAAGTAGGGTGACCAGATGTCCCGATTTTATAGGAACAGTCCCAATTTTTGGATGTTTTTCTTATGTAGGCTCCTATACCTCCTATTACCCCCCACTCCCTGTCCCAATTTTTCACAGTTGCTCTCTGGTCACCCTATTCAGAAGTGATGTGCTGAGTCTTCATTTATTCACTCTAATTTAAGTTTTTGCGTACTAGTAATACATTTTAATGTTTTTAGATGGTCTCTTTCTATAAGTCTGTAATATATAACTAAATTATTGTTGTATGTAAAGTAAATAAGATTTTTAAAATGTTTAGGAAGCTTCATTTAAAATTAAGTTAAAATGCAGAACCCCCCAGACTGGTGGCCAGGACCCGGGCAGTGTGAGTGCCACTGAAAATCAGCTTGCATGCTGCCTTTGGCACATGTGCCATAGGTTGCCTACCCCTGATCTATATGAAAGTTTTGGGAGAACTGATGAAACAACGGGACAAAGTGCCGACAGTACATGCACTCTACACATCATTTATCTCAAACATAAACAGCACCAAAAGCAGCTTTTTCAATACCCAGGCAAAATCAGTATATGCATGAAAGACTATAGGGTAAAGACTGGGGTGTTGCTGGTAGGAAGAGGAAAATGCTTAGAACAGTTTGCTTTCAAACTCTTTAACATCCTCTCCTGTCAAAGGGCATCTGTTCTCAGTAGACCTGGTTGAAACTTGGAATTCCTGTTTTGCAGGAAATTTCAACATTTCAGAATTAGATTTTATTCTGAATTGAATACAAATATTTTTGAAATTTCCTGTGAAATGGAAATTTAAAAAAATCTGTTTTGAAAATTGCTTCAGAAAAAAATTAGTTTTGTTTCAAAAGGAAATTTTTGTTTAGAATTTTTTTCATTTTGCATTATTATTTTTACATTACTTTATGACAATAGTATGTAATCACATGTAATATCATATCACATCGTGTATAATATGATGGGCTTTGTCATTTTATGATATAATAGTTAAATTTTATGAAAACAATGAATACTACAGGTATTCTGAGGATGCTTTTCATTGCAGTTTTAAAAACATCATGTTATAGGTTATTTTAAATCATTTTTATGACTTCACTGATGAACTTTTAAAAATAGACCCCCAAGGAGTACATTAAGAAACATAAAAGACTTATAAATGTAATTTGATATGTATGTCAAAAGTTGACAGTCTTTCTCCAGCATGTCTTTTTAAAGCTTTATTTGACACAGTTATTTTTTATATAGCATCTGACACATTCAGTCTTCTTTCTATAGCTTCTTTTATATCTCTGAAATCATTTTAGTCTTTTTTTAAACTACATGTAAAATATTTTATCAATTCATTATAATGTCTCTTCCTAGCCACATGAAATTAATGTTACCTTATTTGAATATTCTAAACAGCTATGTGCAATAATCATCTATTTATGGTTGTCTTGACTTTTATTTTTGTCTCGGGGTGTCTCTTATGGCTGGTTGGAAACCAGAATTTCTGCTCTATGGGAAATTCCAACAATTTGAAATTTGTTTTGTTCTGAATTGGAATTAATAGATGGAATTGGGGACTACACAGCAACTTCGTGCACAGCGGAATAGTGTGCTATAGATTTATAACCTAACTTGTCATGTACTAATTCTCTGTGTAGACAAGCCCTTAAATATTAGCAGAATTTTGGCATAATGCAGGCCCAAATCTTTTGATCAATGCCATATTCTTATTAAAATAACTCAGTTACTCTAAGTAAGAACTCAGTAAGGACCTCAAGATTGGGCCCATAAAGAATAACTATACTGTGCTAACAAATATTCCAAGCAAACATAGCAATAGGTAGTACCATCAATCTCAACAATAGCCATAAATCAAAATTGATTACCTTCAGTCCCTGATAGGCATGAAATACAAAATTATGTTATTGTAAATAATAAGGGTCTGTGTATTCAATCCATGCACACAATTCCTGCTGCCATCAAGGACTTTACTGAATATGGTCTTTAGGGGATAAGAGAAATAGATATGAAAAATAACTGGTTTGGGACTAAGAGTTTGAACAGTTTATGCTAAGAGTTTGAAAAATGTAACATTTAGCACAAATCTATACTTGGTGGTGGACTAGGAATAGAAATAGAAGTAGGAGCAAAGCAATAAAGGGATTACATTTAGTGTAGAGAAAAGAAAGAGAAAGTTAACTCTGCTACAACTCAACAAAAGAATGATTATTGTGACTTACATTTATAGACTGGCTTTCAAACCTAAGGATTCCAAAGTATTTTATAAACAGACTCACACGCTATTTATATAGTAAGAATTGCTTCACACCCCTTTGTGGTGATATCTAACAACTGCTTATAATAACACTACATAAGAGTTGATGATAAGAAGTAAAAAGTACTTGACTCAATGGCAACCATAGAGGTAATCTTAGGTAAGCAGAATATAATTACTTGTTAGGTTTCAGAGTGGTAGCCATGTTAGTGTGTATCAGCAAAAAGAACGAGGAGTACTTGTGGCACCTTAGAGACTAACAAACAAGCTTATGTTCAAATAAATTGGTTAGTCTCTAAGGTGCCACAAGTACTCCTTGTTCTTATAATTACTTGAGTTACAATTTGAGCAGGACACAACAGGTAACACTGCTACCATCATGAACAATGCTATGGGATCCTTAATAATGACAAATGGCAAAAAAATCAGTGAAAAGCCATAAATTGTGTCCTTTTAGCTTGTTATATGGATGATACATAGCATTTTTGGTCGTTATTTATTTCATCTGTCTTGGTTTGGTTGACATGTATCAGTGAGATTGAAGGTTGAAAGTTCATCAGTTGTTTGAAACTGAAATGCTTTTAGCTAAGTGCCAGGGTAAAATGAGTAGCTCTCTGCCTCAGAAGGTCAATACCAGAATTATTCATCTTTCTTCTGTTAGCAAAGTCAGGCTTCACCAAACGATTATCAACTCCCCTCTGTTTCTTCTCCATAGTTATCAAATCAGCCATCCATTCTCTTAGAAATGCAGTTAGAGTGAAACATCACTGTTTACATGTTGCTGCCTGGAGTGTACCTTAATTCATGCTTTGTAAATTACATTGTTGTATTTGATTCCTGGAAAGCACTTTTCAGAATGTACAGCTTCCTCCGAAGTGCTACTGATGGGCACTAAAATCCATATGCATTTCACTCCTGTGCTTAAGTAACTTTATTGGTTGTTTGTGAAACTCCAAATTTATGTCAGAATTTGATCAAAGCGCTTCAAGAATTAGAACTTTTTAGCTGTCTGGCATCGGCTTTCATGAGTGTGTTTATTCTTCACAGTCTTCAGGTACCACACAGTTAAATACCCAAACATGATATACTCTAATTGTAGAGAGCAAAGGTCTTAGACCCTGCTAGCACCACATATTACATCCACTCCTGAACAATCTTTGAACATTTCAAACAAATGTGAGACATATTATTTCAATTTGGCTTTGTTCTGCTTTTCCTAGTCCAGTTGAATACACACATTTAATTTATTTTCTCTCAAACATTCTCCAGGATGCACTGTGCAAAAGGTGCTCCTTTTTGTGCATCTGACGACAGACTGTTGTTTTTTTTTAAAACCTTGCTTTTATACAGGATGAAAGGCAATCTCTGTGATATCATATCATATTATACTATCATTAAAATAAAAATACACACTTTGGGACTTCTTATTGCATTTTAAGAGAAACATTTAGATGGCATTAATGGTAACTCCATTAATGCCAGCTTTTTCAGTATCAGAAGAAAAATATTAAATAGTTCTAATCTGGGATTGAGGAGGGATAAGAAGATGAGACATCAGCATGACTAGTGATTTTCAGTGCCTCGATTTTTTGGTGCCCAGTTAGAGACATTTTGAGTGCCCATCCTCTGAAAAATGGGCCCTTCAAGTATCTTAGGGTGGGCACCAAAATCATGAGTCACCTTTGGAAATCCTGGCCAGACGGTTGCTGCTATTTTATTTTATTTTATTTTATTTTATTGACAATGCTCAAAAGTGTGCTAGGTGCTTTGCAGAACAAACCAAAAGGCATGTTCCCAGCCTAAGTAGGTTACAATCTAACTTTAGAATTGATGTAAACAGTGAGAGTGAAAAATAATAGAGAGCATGGTTGAGGAAGGACTGTGGATATGGCAATAAGATCACATGGTTACTCAGTTATGGCTTGTATACATCATGATGATACCATTAAAGCTAATTGTTTTGTATTATTGTTCCTTTCTTTTTTTTCGATTTTATTTATGCAGTGCCAAAGCCCTCACACTGCTCAGTTTTTACTCAGGCCTTACTCAAGCAGGCCATTGGAAATTTTGCCTGAATAAAGACTGAGGAAAAACTGAGCAAAAATTTTAGAATTTGTCCTGCAGGGAGAACTAGTATTGGTGAAATTCATCCTTGTGGAGAGTGCCAACACAAGTGGAATCAAATCCAAACCATGGGAAGGTTGTGTATTCAGGTTCAAAAAGTTTGTGCAATTTAAATTCAGCCAGAACATTCTGCTTTTTCATTACAAAAATTATAATATGTGAATGATGAGAGCACACTGACTGGTGTGTGTGTTGGGGGGCAGTTCTCAAGTCCCTGTTTGATTTCTATTCACAATGACATATGTTCTTCCTTCACTTTAGTCCACATATCCATCTGCTTTTGCACAAGCCTTCAGTTCTAATCCCCAAAATACAGGCAGAGTGTGTAATTCACTGATCGGTTAATGAATCAGGTTCCCCAATCCTTCCTTTGCTTGGGAGTACATTTGCTTAATAGATTTTACTCATTGAAATGTATAAGGATTTATTGTGCAAGACTCTGAATTGCCTTTTGGACCTGCACTGATAGGACAGGATCTTTGGCTATCAGGATAGATAAGAGGTATTCAGTAGTCCTAATGCAGCTGCAGGAGAACCCAGATGTGTTTAGAACTAGAATTTATACTTCTTTCTGACTCTTTCTCAGGAAAAAGAGAAAAATAAATTATATGTTACCTTCTTTAAACCCCAATGGTGTTTTCTGTCCTCCTCTGCCTTAGGTCCTTCCTTGCCACTCTCCCTTTCAGCTTCCTGAGTAGTTTATCCTCTTGCCTGGTCTGTTTTCTGGTCACATCTGTTTGCAACCATACACTTGAATATAGCAGATGGTTAGAAGAGGAAACCACTAAGCAGTGTGAGTAGTATAAGGGGAAGTGGGAAAACACAGGAGGGTGGAAATAGAAAGGAGAAATAATTATCTAATAATATGGCTTGTGCAGAATCCAAAGGGAATGCTGTAATTCAGTGAAGTCTTGCAAGAAGAAACAGATGTTATAGAGAGGAAAGCTGTGAATAAAAAAGGGTAACAGGGGAACTAAGAGGGAGGCTCTGAGAGGCTTATAGGAGTTGAAGATGGATTTTAAGCAGCCAGGGGAGCTGAGAGGGAATAGCTGACAATAGGAGAGGGGAACTAAGGGTATGTCTATATTGCAAAAAAACAGCAGCAGCACTGAGTCTCAGAGCCTGGGTCAACCAACTTAGGCACTCCCTTGCTGGGTTTCAGAGCCCGAGCTCCAGCCCATGTAGGAATGATGAGACCTGAGGCAGGAACATGTACACTGCTATTTTTAGCCCCAGAGCATGAGCCCTGGGTGCCAAGTCAGTTAACCTAGGCTCAGTGACTTGCTGCTGTGGGTTGTTTTTGTTTTTTGCAGTGTTGATGTACCCTGAGAGGAGATTGGAACAGATGAGAAAAACAAAAGAGAGAAATGGGGTAGCTGAAAAAGTAGCTCAGAGAGAATTGTAGAATTGGAGAAACACAAATGGGGTAATAGCCAGAGAGTTCAGAAAGAGGATTGGAGTGGCAGGGAGTATCTGAAAAGTGTTCAGGGAAGTTGAGAGCAGACCAAGTGATCAGAGCTAACAAGCAATGAAGCTAGAGAATTGCAGGAGGAGGATTGGGAAAAACAGTGGAGCTGTATAAAAGAATTGCAATGGCTCAGAAAAATCCTTTGCAAACACTCTAGCCATGTCTTATTTTAGAGATTCATTGTTGACTGTTAGAACTCTTCCCTTGGCTCACTGCAAGCTTGCTACGTTTTTCTCCTGCAGTCTTCTGTTTGCTATATTTATTCCTGTTGCTCTAACTTTTGCTGCATTACTTTCATATGAGATTCTAGTTTTATGTCTTGTTTATGAGATGTCGGGCTTTACATACTAATTTAATAAATGTGATTATCCATTCCAAACATATAGGAGAGTATCTGTTTACCATTAATTTCTTTAAAAAAAGTTATGTTGTGTTAGTTGTTCCCTGTAAAAAATCTGTTCCCTTTTACTTGTATGGGTCTTTCCTTTCCATGGGTTTTACATTACCTGGCTTTTGTTCATCTATATATATTATAGGTAGGGCTGGGTAGCTCGGCCTTATATTGAGGTTGCCCAGCATTTCCCATTAAAATACCCTGTTTTCAGTTGCTTAGAACTTTGCCATCTTTAACCTTTCAAGCTAAACTTTTCCATCCTGGGTGTCTGCCTCAGGCTTAATTATGTTTGGAAAATATCAGCCATAACAGTCCAGCCATGTCCAAGAGACTAGGGAAAATCTTTTTTTTTTCTTTTTTTCAATATTAAAACCATTCTGGTGACCTTTTCTTTGGAAAGCTGTAGTGTCCCCATGCTTTGGAGAACAAACTTGAAATTTGGCAGTGGAATGGCCTTTGTGTCAGGGATGTGCCTTTGCCATCTCCATGAATATCCCCACAATTTTGGCCAATGTTCAGTCTTTGAAAAATTGCAGTTCACACATGCTCGGTAGACTTGCTAGAGCATAACAGCTAAAATCTTAGATTCCATCCTCACTAAGCATGTGTCATCCCCTCACAGGTTTTAGTCCTGATCATACTGCACATGCAGCATCTCTACAGAATGACTGAGGATGCTTCATCGTTTCACAGCTCCTACATGTGACTGGACATGTGCCACCCACACAAAGCAACTGAGCCTACTCCCTCCAGCCCAGGACTACATGGGAGAAGACAGACTTTCCCTGGGCCAGGTTGGTGTTAGACACTAGGGCTGAGAGCAGGGAGCCTGTCTCTTTTGTGCCATCAATGATCCCCCTGCTGTTGCTATAGCAGTGTGGAGGAGGAAGCCATCTGATTCAAATGCAGAGGTGAAAAGAGTCAGACCTAGCCATTTGGGGAGGAGGGGCAGATTAGGTTAAGGAGTCTGGCGGTGGAGACTGGGCCTTGAGGCTGGCAGAGGAATGGAGACTGGGACTGGGACGCAGACACTGGGACTGTCTGGGCAAGGAGACTAGGTCTGGCAGCAAGGGCAAGAAATGTGTCTGCGTAGGAGAGAAAGAGCCAGTGGGTGGGGGGAGGGATCGTGATTGGATGAAAAGCTATAAGGGGTGGGGGAACTGGAACTGTCAGAGCAAAGAGAGTGGAACTGATAACCAGTGGGGTGGAGGAAAGAAGACAGAGGAAAGGAAGACAGATCTGACAAGGAGCAGGGACTGAGTGGGGAAAAAGTACCAGGACAATAAGCCTGGGTAGGAAGATGAGATTGGAAGAGAAGCCAAGGGTGGGAGACTGGGACTGGGAGCCAGTGAGTGAGGGTGGGATGACTGGAGGCTGTGGAGAGGACTGGGAATAGCCAAGCAAGGAGACTGGAAGTATGAGGGAGTAGGCTAGACTGGGATGGGGAATTTCAAGGTGTGAAACTAGGACTTACTGGGTAAGGAGCCTGGAGTAGAATCAGAAGCCTGAGGAGTGGAGACTGGAACTGAGTAGGTGAGGAGAATGGGACTGGGGTGAGGATGCAGTGAAGGGGGGTGGGAGTTAGAGACTGGATGGAGTCAGGGACGATGGGGTCAGGCTTGAGGGGGCGGGGAAGGCAGAAGAGTCTTTGCCCACTAGGTAACACTTCCCACTAGGCCCGGGAAAGGTACTCAAATCCCTGAGTCTCACCATTCCTCTCCTGTCACCAAATATCTGTGAAATCTACTGGCAAAGTGTCTCATTTCCCTGTAGCACATGTCCACGTAGAGGTTAAAAACCTCTACTGGTATGAGTTACTCCAGTAACTCAAGTGGCAGAGGTCTGTGCAGTGGACCTAAATGTTCCACTCCCAATGACAAACCATTTGGGTGTCAATATGATGCTGCATGATCAGTTTGGAAATTACGCAATAAATTACGTTAAAAGAACATTAATATTGCAAAGTCAAGCATTCAACAAGGAAAATTCAAGAATTAAAGTTGCCGGTGCTCCCCTCTGTGTTTGCATTATGATACAGTCTTTAATTACATGATCATTTGTTATTTTTTTCCATTCTGCTCTGGGGTTGAATCAGGGTTGTTTACTGAATGAGGCTGTTGTGTGTAAGATCCCTGATTCCTTTGCTGCAGAAAATGGAAGGTGTTTTTCTGAATAAGGCAGGGGATTGCAGGAAGAGAGAGGAGAGTCTTATAGTTAAGGCAAATTAATGCCACCCTGGAGAACTGGATTCTATCTTTCCTTCTACCACAGGGTTCCTGGGCAATTTTTAAGGAAATCACTTAAACAAAACTTTTCACATGTGTTTTGTGTTTAAAATGTGTTTTGATGCGAGTGAGTTTGAGAATCACACTGAAGAAAGTGAATTATAATTTCACTTTACACATTCATTTAGACAGAATCACCTGCCTAAGTGCTTACTAGAGAGAAGCTGAGTGTTGGACCATTTTCATTCCTTGTATAACTCCAGTGAATTTAATGGACTGAATTAGCCCAGTGTTTTACCTCTGACAAACTCAACAACATAGCCCCAATTAGCCATATATGATATATTCATGCTCTCTGCTGGACTAGCACATTATCTCCAGAAGCATTTCACCAGAAGGTAATTCCATGAATGGCAATAATTCAGTGAAGCCTTTGTGAGGTTGTCACTAGGACTGTGTGACTCAGAAACCATGCACAACTTGCCTAGCTGTATATTTTGCTGGGAACTCAAAGCCCCAGCCTTTATTTGACAAGAATATCTGAAATCTTGGGTCAATTGTCAAGATTTCACCATTTTCAAAATACCCATCAGTTACCCACTTCCTACCGACAGGCTTCACTATTGCCCAGCAACTTTGTCTTTTGCAGGATTCATCTTGCAACCCACCTTTCCAATGCTGCTGCCTGGCAGAAGAGGGTCAACAGGTCCTCTCTCAGCTCCCCAGGGATGCGCTGTTAACCACTCCACATGTCTTTTATGTTTACAAGGGTCACCTAGTTGGTCTATCTGTTCTTCCAATAATTGCAGGGTCTTTGATTGAATCACCATTGATTATTTTCTCTGTTACTTTATTTCATACAGTGATCAAAAGGGCAAAGCCTAGTTTTTTAAAATTGTTAGGTAAAGTGATTAAATTAAGGCTGCACAGAGAGACATTAACTGTTTAGTCAGTGCCTGTGTGAGTGAAGTAAACTGTTTCAAATTTGGTTGCATCTCTCATGCTGAGCCCTGGGACTTTTGACTGAGGTGCATATGTGTCTTGACTTGTTATGGTAGTTTGTTTATCACTGCTGGATCTGTGACTTCCCTTGTGCAATGGCATTAACTATGTATTTGTGATAATGCGTTAAAATTTGAAGATAGATTTATTGAAGTGGGTGACCCCTTTGGATCCTTCACTGAATGTCTCATTAAGTACATAGGACAGAGGATTTTCCATACTGAATCAGATTACTGTCCATCAAGATTAGCATCCTGCTGTGACAGTAGCCAGGGTTGCTTCAGAAGAAGGCTAGAGGAAAACTAACAGGTAAAGTTGTGCAGTGTGGTGGTGGTGGGGCAATTCTTCCCTTCTCCCTTATGCCATAAAATTTGAGATTAGATTGCCCTGATTTTAGCATAAATAATTGGAAATGTCATTATTATTGTCAATGTCATTCAGCGTTCTTTAAAAGGACCTTTTTGCTTTAACAGTACACTGGCTGCAGAATTTTCCTCACGGTAGTTAATTCTATAACCTCCCGAGGCCATGAATACCATAGATTCTATGGAGAAACATTCCCTCTTAGCTGCTGCAACTATACCTGAAAATGAGATACACCTCAACTATACCTGAAGATTCTCCATTGAGAGAACCCCTCCTCTTTTGCTATAGGATGGCATCTCTTCCTGTCATGACTATTCTTTTTTAAATCATGCATTCATGTGGGCTGAAACAATGCAGGGAAGAGACATTTTATACATACCAATGTCATCCACAACCTTTGAGTTAAAACTAGATTGTAAAACACAGCTGCAAGTCCAGTAACAAGTTTTTGGTTTTTTTTTAAAAGCATATAATAGTGACTCTTAATGACTATATTCAACATCGAGCAATGAAATGTGAACCACATAGCATCCAGCAGGCACAAAAGATCCCAGCATGCAAAGGTTTCAGGCTGACTGAAGAAAACAGCTTCTTTCAAAGTACATAGGAGCAAATCCTTAGATACCCAAGTGCCTAGTCCTCAAAGCAGATTCCTCATCTGCTAGCTGTAGTTGAGAGAGTAATAGAAATTGGTACCCCATGGATATTGTCACTCATTACTCATTTAGCTGGTTCTGACTTCATTTAACACAGTAACTTTCCATTCTTGTAAAGGTGCAACTCTAATTCCTGGACAACAAAGAGAACATACATTTAATGTAATTAATAGGGATGGCCTAATTCATTTTGCCTAATTTAAAACCTACTTGAATTCTAATGTTACTGGTTTCATATTCTTCTTAGGAGATATGGTGGAAAAGGATCAGAGAGGGGCAAAAAAATTAATCAAAGAGTAAAGTAGAAAATGGAGCAGAGATCAAGCAGAGTGAATAATAAATATATTGAAATGGGACAAAAGGGAGTCTGAGAAGAAATATAATTGAAATTAAGCACAGTAAGTCAGATCCTCAGCTGGTGTAACTGCTGTTCAGTGGAGCTGATTTACACTAGCTAGGGATCTTGCCCTGTATATGCAATTTGTGTGAATGTATATGTATATATGTGCTCTACACACCCCATGTACAAGCTATTTGCTTGTGCCAAGCAGGCTTCTGACGGTACTGATGGGTTTTTTTATATTCCTAATGATGCCACAAGCTTCCCTTTCACTAGAAAGACATTTTAAATTTTGTTGTTGACAGAGTTGAATCACATATGAAAAAAAATGAATTTAAATTAAAAGGAAAAAGGGTGTGGAAAGACAAAGCTCTGAACTTCATGACATGTGCCTATATGTCATAAACAGTATATGTATATGCCATAAACAGTATATGTATATGTACACCAACAAGCAATCCTAACTGTTTAAAAATTCCTCTTGTCATTCAGAAAAGGAGTGTCTGTTTTACATAAACTCAGTGTTAACTGAACTTAACTGAACAGGAAATCCTTTTAAGATACTGAGAAATGTTAAAGGGTCGGGACTCCAAATATGATCAGATTTTTGGAATAAGCAGAGCTCTTGGGAATATTTGTGGAAGACTCCCCTGATTATAAACAGCTATTCAGCTTTCCCAAAGTTTGGTATAGTAACAGGGGCTTTGTGCATAACATTTTAAACTTTATGTTCTAATGCTTTACTGGGTGTATTAGACAGGCAAACAGGTAGGCTGGGTATACCCAAATGCTATCATTATGTCTGTTGGCAGGAACAGCAGCAGGAAGTACTCCCAGAGTGTTAGGCAGGATCAGGAACTGCCACAATTATCCAAACCTAACTTATCTTGAACCTGAAGTGGGACATGAGTTTGATTCAGATAACAGGATTTGGATAAGTGAGGTCTGGCCAATCTAGGCTATATTGCATGCTCATTTTCCTGAAGGGGATTGCTGTAGTACTTTAAATAGTGAGATGTTTTCTTAAAGGTTCTGATTTTTTTGTGATGCCCCATATTATGCAAATAGAACTGAAATGCTCCCCTGCCTTGTCTGGTTGCCATGGAAAAATAAGTATCCACACATCCTCAGTGGAATGCAAGAAAGTAACTGAACAAACAGAGATGCACAGTGCTGACAAAAGCTCATTTTCCAAGTAGGTAAAAGGGAATGGATAGTAATTGTTCACTGTTGCTAGCTGCTGCCTTAAAGCTAGGGCAAGGCCAGAGGCATTGAAAACAAATTGCAACAATAGTCCTCCAAGAATAGAGCAGCTCCCATGGAGTTTGGGACCTGGTGTAAACCATATTGATTTCATGCTACCGTCTTACAAGTTTTTAATTAAAGACACTAACACTCTGCTGAAGAATGGCCACACAATGGTGGCTAGGCCTCCTAGTAGCTTTCAACATCAACACATTTTGAATTTCAGAACAAAGCTTCTACATTCTTTATCGTATTTGGAATAAGTTAATGTCCCTCCCGACTATGCATGTGTGAAGCAAATGAGAAGAAAGCAAAAGCTGGTGCTCGAGGCTCTGTCAACTGCCATTTATGAGCTGTTACAAAACAAAGTGTTTTATTGTTAAATATCTGATAGTCACTGTGGAGAACATGAAAAATTTCTGTATTTTATAAAAATGGTGTGACTCAGTTTACACTCTCTCTCTACCTTCTTGGTCTCAAGGAGTTAATTTCTTTCCAGAGATGCAACTTGTCCTATGGAGACAGGGAGGGGCACCTTATTGTCTGCCTCTGAATGGGACAATTGTTAAAGACTATCAATAACTGAACAGGTCTGGCCATAAATAGCAGAACAATGTGGTAGCTGCAGTTTGGCTAAGACCAGTTCTCCCCGACCTTGTCTGCAGGAGGAGTAGGGTTCAAAGGAATGGAAAATCCCCAAAGAGGGAACAAAGAAAGCAAGGTGTTAATGCTAGCTTTTAAAAATTCAGAGGCTAAAGAGCGAAAGGCGCACAAAGGGGCATGCTTTCTGAGGGAGAGGGAACCTTTTCATGGGAAGACCAGCTGAAGTTCAAGGAAGCTGGGCAGATGATGAGGAAAGAGGCAGGGAACAGCATACATGTGATTCTTATTTGCCTAGATCTTTATATATCTTGTGCCATCTAAAGAAAAGTGTTTAGTTAAGAAATCTCTATGCAAAGTTAGTGTCTATTTGCTTCAACTATAATGCATCCCTGAAGGGTTAAACTGTAAACGGGAGTGCCCACTAGAGTGGAGCTCTAGGGAGGATGTGCTTAAGCAACTGGTGACTCTAGGGGTAGGGGAGGAAGGTTTAACCCTGGTTTTAGGACCTAGGGCAGCTGGACCGCAGTGTCCCACTTCTGATGAAAAGGGGTACTAGATAGACATTTTATGCCCAGGGAGTGAACCTAGAGACCAAAGGAGGAAACAGTGCCTGGAACCTGCCAAGAGTCAGGGGGATCTTAAAGCACCTGCACCCAGCACATGGATCCAAAGACATCAGCTGGTGAATGAACAGCAAGAGGAGCTCAAACAGGGTGTGACAGTGACAAAAACCATTGTCAAGTATCAGAGGGGTAGCCGTGTTAGTCTGGTTCTGTAAAAGCAGCAAAGAATCCTGTGGCACCTTATAGACTAACAGACGTTTTGCAGCATGAGCTTTCGTGGGTGAATACCCACTTCTTCGGATGCAAGTGGTGGAAGTTGCATTCACCCACGAAAGCTCATGCTGCAAAACGTCTGTTAGTCTATAAAAAAACATTGTTTACATCAAAGAAATTAAATAAGTAGAAATGTGTAAATTATGGGATAATCCTGAATTGTATTGCATGGGTTTGATGGTGGGGAAAATAATGTAATGGAGCCTCCATTCCCCAATCCATGTAGAAACATGGTGGGATACCCCCCAAAAGCTTTTTTGAGGATTTTTTGGTTAACACACTTTTTTGGCACTCCATGGTTTGAAGGGGGTTTGAATACTTCCTCAGGCCTACAGCCTTTCTGAAATTTTACTGTTCTCAGAAGTACATGCTGTGTGTGTGTATGTGTGTGTGATGCCGTTTATTTTTACAGCAGCAAAATACATCACCTGGCTGTCTTGAGACATCCTGCCCTGTGCCAACTGGATAGCTCAGGGACTTTCTGTGAGGATAGCATTGTCTCTTCCGATGTCACAGAGGTGCACTGGTGGTTCACTACTGTTATATCCTTGGGGGCAGCCGGTTTAGGAAGAAATCACTTGAGGCCAGACAGCAGACAGCTAACAAAACTACCATTTTATTTACAGACACAGAGCTCACCCAACCGGCCGAAACCAGCTGGGCTATCCCCTAATAATCTAACTCAGTTGCCATAGGAACAAAAACCATGACAACCAAATATACAACATATTCCTCCCCCCCTAATAAGAACATCCCCTAAATAAAACACACACTAGACTAGAGAAGGAGGGTAGACTGCCTCCATTCCCAGCTAAACCCTGGGGATTATTTTGCCCCATAACCGTCGGTTCGCCCTAGCTAAAGATCCAGCCGATGAGGAGGCCTTCTGTCTCTAGGTGGATTACGGTGAACTTCTGGTGTTGTTGCACCCAAAAGTACCATGGGCTCTGGGTCCGCAGCACGAACAGGTGAGGAGGTGGTATCAGCTCGTGCTGGGCAAAGTGGTATCTCAGCCGCCGGCAGTAATGGAGGAGAACAGTCAGAAACAGGTGATTTGTGATTCGGTGTCTCACCAGAAGTGGTGAAGTCAGACCACTCAACTGCAGATGTGTCCTGAGGACTGGCATGACCTGGCAACAGCTGATCTACATGTCGCGGCCAGGTAAGATTCTCTGCAGTGCGGACTGTGTAGGAAACAGGTCCTGTTTGAGTGATGATTGTGGCAGGGACCCATTTAGCTCTGGAAGTATAATTCCGAGCCAAAACTGGCTGTCCCGGGCTAAAGGTTCGCTCTTTTGCTCTGGGTGCCCGTCTGATAACTTGATTTTGCTGCTGATGTTGCACAATTTGTCGGGGTTCAGAAGGTTTCAGCAGATCAAAGCAAGTGTGCAGCTGTCGTCCCATCATTAGAAAGGGCGGAGATGCCTTGGTCGTAGCATGAGGTGTGTTTCTGTAGGAAAGTAAGAAGGTATCCAGACGCTTTTGAATGGAGTGTTGTCCCCTTGCTGATTTCAAAGCATGTTTCATTGTCTGCACAAATCTTTCAGCTAATCCGTTGGTGGGTGGATGATATGGTGCTGACGTGATGTGGTGTATCCCATTTGCCTTCATAAAATTTTGAAACTCCTGAGAGACGAACTGCGGTCCGTTGTCGCTCACAAGTTGTTCTGGCAGACCAAAAGGACTAAAGAGTCCTCGTAGTTTTTGGATAGTACTCTCTGCAGTAGTGGACTGCATTATAGAGACTTCTGGCCATTTAGAATGGGCATCTACTGCCACCAAGAACATGCTTCCTTCAACGGGGCCAGCAAAGTCAATGTGAATACGTTGCCACGGGTTTTCAGGCCAGTCCCATGGGTGTAGGGGTGCCCACGGGGGTGCATTCCTCACACCCTGACATGACATACAAGCTCTTCAATAGCACTGTCCAATCCAGGCCACCAAAAATAGCTTTGTGCAATTTCCTTCATGCGCACTATTCTACAGTGACCGGAATGTAGCTGTTCTAACATCTGTGATCTCAGTGAATGACACGTCTCCCCCACAACAAACAACCAGATTGGACCGATAACTCCGTCCTCCTGGACATGTAGGTAACAAGGTCGGGTGAGACTGGAGAGGTTTGTCGAGATTTTCCATGCATCACCAGGTCCATAACTTGGGACAATACTGGGTCAACGCGAGTTGCCTTCTTTATCTGAGTAGCAGTGATGGGTGTATTCTCTACCTGTTCAAAGTAGAAGATTTCCTTTTGGGCACTATCTTGATGTTTGACCGGCAAAGGCAACCTTGAGAGGCCATCTGCATTGCCGTGCAGAGTGGATTTCCGATATTTGATTTCATATGTGTGTGCTGAAAGTAACAATGCCCAACGTTGCATACGACTAGCAGCTAATGGGGAATGCCTGTGTAGGGTCCAAAAATTGACGTCAGAGGTCGATGGTCTGTGAGAAGAGTAAACTTTCGCCCAAACGGGTACTGATGAAACTTCCGAATTCCAAAAACAATTCCTAATGCCTCACGTTCGATTTGGGCGTAGTTAGTTTCTGCTTTGCTTAGAGTGCGTGAAGCAAAAGCAATAGGTCTCTCTTCTCCCGAAGGCATAATGTGTGACACGACTGCTCCCACTCCATAAGGGGAGACATCGCAGGCCAATTGTAGAGGTAAGGATGGATCAAAGTGTGTTAGAACTTCAGAATTTAGCAATGCATCCTTAGCTTTGTTAAATGCAACATCACAGGCTTCAGTCCACTTCCAGGCCTTGTTCTGCCCAAGGAGCTCATGAAGTGGTTTTAGCAGTGTGGCTAACTGTGAGATGAACTTTCCATAATAGTACAGTAGTCCTAGAAACGAGAACAGCTGGCTTACATTTCGAGGTGGGGGAGCCTCCACAATAGCTTTAACTTTTGCAGGGGCCTTATGAAGACCTGCAGAATCAATGATGTGTCCCAAATATTCAAGAGAGGGCTGGAAGAATTCACACTTGTCTTTGCAAACTCATAGGCCATACTCTTCCAGTCTTTGTAGGGTAGCCTCTAAATTCTTTAAGTGATCCTCTTCATTTCTTCCAGTGACCAGGATATCATCCAGATAGCACTGAACTCCTGAAAAGCCACACAAGATCTGGTCCATAGCCCTCTGGAACAGGGCGGGAGCAGACGTTATTCTGAAGGGTAGGCGACAGTATTGATAAAGCCCCTTATGAGTTACAATAGTCAACAGCTCTTGGGACTTTTCATCGACGTGCATCTGTAAATATGCTTGACTCAGATCAATCTTACTGAACTTTTGTCCCCCAGCCAGGCCTGCGAAGAGGTCATCGATGCGGGAAAGTGGGTATTGCTCTGCACACAACACTGGGTTGACAGTGACTTTAAAATCACCACAAATCCGGAGAGAGCCATCTTTCTTCACTATTGGAACGATAGGAGTGGCCCATGAGCTATGGGTAACTGGTATTAGGACTCCATTGGTGACCAGGCACTCCAGGTCCACTTCAACTTTCGGCCTGATGGCATATGGCACAGTTCGGGCTTTCAGATATTTTGGTGGACTGTCAAGTTTAATGTTCAATGTCACAGTGATTCCCTTCATACTTCCCAAATCATCTCCAAAAACAGCAGCATGTTTCCTTAGTATAGGGGTTAGACTGGTTTCTTCTTTAGTCATCCGGTGCACTTCTGCCCAGTTCAGTTGAATCTTCCCAAGCCAGGACCTACCCATTAAGGCTGGGTAGTTACCTCTCACCACAAACAGTGGCAATTTAGCAGCCTGTCCATTGAGCTCCACCTTAACATCAATAGTGCCCAACATGGGCACAGCTTCTCCCGTATACGTCTTCAGCCTTAAGCGGAAGATTCTGTAGCTTTTCTTTATACACAGTCTCGGAGACCAGCGAGACGGCTGCACCGGTGTCCAGTTCCATGCGTATCGGTTTGCCATCCAACAACGGGGTTACCCAGTATTCATGTGAGCCCATTGCCAAAGACAAAACATGCAGTGGCACTTCCTCTTGCAATGAGGTGTCACTTTGATCATCCTGGGTCTGCTCTAGGGTATGCAGGGTTCCTATTTTTGTCGGCCAGACCACAGGCCTCTTTTTCTTTTGTTTACAGGCACACTCAATGTGTCCCCTTTTGCCACAGTGTCGACACACCAGGTCCTTACACCAGCATTCTGATGCCTGGTGACCCGGCTTACCACAGCGGTAACATTCTTGACTCTGCACAGTTTTGTGGGTTGGTTCTTGTGACACTTTTTGCACCCTAGGGGATGCACCGATGTATTGCGCCTCCCTTGTAGCTAGTTCCATGGAGAGAGCAATATTAACAGCCTTCTGTAAGGTAAGCTGAGCCTCTGTCAGTAGGCGCTTCTGTATAGCTTCACTGTAGAGGCCACACACTAACCTGTCACACAGGGCATCATTTAACATCTCCTTAAATTCACAGTGTTCTGCTAGCTTTTTTAAAATTGCTACAAATTGTACAACTGTTTCATCTTCCTTTTGGTCTCTTTTGTGGAACCTATATCTTTCAGCAATTACCAGTGGTTTTGGGGAAAAATGGGACCCCAGGATTTCCACAATGTCACTGTAAGATTTAGTCACTGGTTTAACAGGGTGTAGTAAGCTGCGTAGCGGGGGTAGGTTTTAGCCCCTACAACACTTAAGAATATTGGCACCTTCTTCGCTTCTGTAATGTCATTTGCAATAACAAAAAGCTCAAAATGCTCAGTATACACATGCCACTGCTCTATATTTTCATCAAAAGGTTCCAGTGGCCTGGTCAGAGTAGCCATGATTTTTAGTTTCACTTTCACAGTCAGTGCAAACAAACAGCTTTTTTGTTTGTTTGTTCTTTACCTTGACTTCTACTTCCTTCTGTTACTGGAGCAGCACCGGAATCCCATCCTCGTCGCCACTTGTTATATCCTTGGGGGCAGCCGGTTTAGGAAGAAATCACTTGAGGCCAGACAGCAGACAGCTAACAAAACTACCATTTTATTTACAGACACAGAGCTCACCCAACCGGCCGAAACCGGCTGGGCTATCCCCTAATAATCTAACTCAGTTGCCATAGGAACAAAAACCATGACAACCAAATACACAACAACTACTCTGTGTCAACAACTTTTGCCAGGCCTGACAGACTCCCTACACCTCACCCACTGTTGTCATGATATATACCCAAAAGGTGGCATGTAGTAAATCCTTGGAAAACTAAAAACTCACTAATCATTAATATTCTTGCAGGTTGTATGTATGAGGGGTGTATGTTCTTAAAATGTGTTTGGCAGGCAATGCATAAGCACAGTCTGCCTTAGATAAAAGAATGTGTATTTGCTTGTCTGACCAGCCTGGCTGTCAGAGACAGTGAAAGTACATTTACATAAAAAGTAAAGAAAACCATCAAACTAGCGAGTGGGGGAGATAGCCTCATATCTTTCACGCTGGGGAGGAAACTGCAAAAATTAACATGTCATCAGCTCCCTGGCGGACACAGAAAGCTGAACCCCCACGTGGGCTTCCTGCCTTCTGAAGCAAGGTTATTGAACTTTGGAAGATATAAGTAAGGACAGAAAGCCATTTTGGCATCCATCTCTTGAGGGAACAAAGAAACCAGCACTTTGATTCTGTAAGCATGGAGCTTGCTGGAACAGCCACTCACTGGAGAAGTTGCTGTAAGTAGGGAAACCATCTTGAACCTATGAACTTTTGTTTAATAAACTTGTTTTACTTTTACCATGATCAATTCAGTGCTTTGATTAAAAGACAGTGTTTGTTAACCCCGGTTAAGGTAATAAGTTGCTGAGTACTGTTTCTTTAAGGAACAAGTGAACGTAATGACTTCAGTAAGTTTTCAGGGAGAGGGTTGGATAGTACATGGCAGATGATTTTGGGGAGGCAAGTTTCAATTCCTTATTAGGTACTTTGAATGATATGATGAAATTATACGTTGCTGGTGTGTTAGCATTTTTTGGTCTTTCCTGGGTTATGACTTCTGTTCTCAGGGCCGCCCAGGGGGGCAAGTGGGGCAATTTGCCCCAGGCCCTGCAGGGGCCCCCATGAGAGTTTTTCAGGGCCCCGGAGTGGGGTCCTTCACTCGCTCTGGGGGCCCCGGAAAACTCTCGTAGGGCCCGGGCCCCCGAAGCTTCCTCTGCTCTGGGTCTTCGGCGGCGGGGGGTCCTTCTGCCCTGGGGTGGAAGGACCCCCCGCTGCTGAATTACCGCTGAAGCGGGACCCGCCGCCAAAGTGCCGGGTCTTCAGCGGTAATTGGGCGGGGGGGCGCCCCCCGCTGCAGGTCTTCGGGGCACTTTGGCGGTGAGTCCCGGAGCAGAAGGACCCCCCGCTGCCGAATTACCGCTGAAGCGGGGGCCCCCCGCCGCCAAAGACCCCAGGCCCCCTGAATCCTCTGGGCGTCCCTGTCTGTTCTATGATGGATACTTCTTGTCTTTTCTCTCCTTTATCTACCACAGCATTGCTTCTCTTTTGTCCTTATGTTGTATTGCCAGATATCATTTAGTTGATAAATTTAAATTCCCTTTCAGTATACCCCGTTCAGCTGTTCCACAACTACATAAAGCATAATTTCAGCTAACTTCCTCTGCTGCTATGAATGCCAATATGAAAGCAAAATTACAGATGAGACCCAACAACTGAGTAATAGAAACAAAAATGGTTTCTCAATACTTGTGAAATGTCTTTTGATTTCCCCTCCCCCCAATGTGCTCCTCTTGCCCTTTACTTACTGTGGTAGTTGATTAGTACTGGTTGCAATAAATACTGACACTGGGCACAGCATTATATAAGATATTAAAAAGAAAAAAAATGTGCCCTGAGGAACTGCCATAATAGTAAGAAACCATCTGAAACTGAGTGGTACAGCAAGTTAAATCCTTCCCTCTCCTGACTGTGACACCCTCATTCCAGTGTCACTAAGTGAAAAATGATTTTGCTCTATAAAGGCAGATTTTCGGTGAAAGCAAAAGTTGCAAAAGATGATAATGTAAAACTAGCAAAAAATGTTTTACCTTAATGTAAAACCAGCCAAAAAGCCAAATTGACTGATTTTGTTTTGCTGTTCAGTTCCCTAGGCCCTAGGTGACCGTAGCCTTAGCCTCTTCCACATTAAATGTACAAAGAAATAAGCTAGCTTTTAACAAAGTACTTCACCTGACAGGAAAAGCTACCATTGCCTCTCTGTAAGTTAAAGATGTGTTGCTTCCTTCATGCTTACACCCTATAGCATTCCAAATGTATATGGGAACATAATCCTCAGAACTCTCTTATAATATTTAAATCCTCACTAGCACCGAGGCAGATAGACCTAGCTAGCTTCTAGGGATCCAATATCATAGGCTGAGGTCCGCAATTAATTACTTTTGATCCCGTTACTGACATGTTTTTTGTTTATTTATAACTAGTAAAGGCTGGTAGGCAGAGAGAAAAATACGTTTCAGAGGCTTTGGTTGACAACCTTAAGCATTAAACTTGTGCGTGTGGCTGATAGAACAGAGCAGCAAGGGATCTAGATTTTTTTCTTCCTTTTTCTTGCTAACAAATACTGTGGTGGTAGAGTCCACATACAATTTTCCAAGAATGGCATAGAAATGTAGCTGTGTGGCTTTAAGGCAAAGTGTGTGGCTAAATTCTCATGAAAGTTTTTGAAAAATATAACTGTAAATGACTGATGATGATATTGAGAAACTTGTTAAGGACTGATCAAAAAAGATGCAATTCATCCCATATGCAGACAAGAGCTATGCATACTGAAGTTTTGCTAAGGTCTCAGAACACAGAACTTAAGTGGGACTTCACTGGTGCATAGACCTTTTGCTGTTTGTTTGAATCAGAGTGAATTTTACCCGTTATGAAAATAAATATTTCCAGTTCTATTCCCTGGTATTTATAGACGCATATTGTTTGTTGTTTGCATATATTTAGATAATGATCGTCTATTCATGAGAATTCTTGTGATTCCTGAAATTTTCATGAATTTGTACTAGAAATGTATTATTTGCTATTTGCCAATCATCATCCTTGTCTTTAAAAAGTTTCTAATTAGGGACCTGGAAGAAAACTGTGTCTTACGTAATCTGTTTCTAAACAAGAATATCAAATGCCAAATATAAGCATCGATATTTAGGAATAATCCAGTGTAATTGGATTATTATGTTGCTTGTGTCATTTATGAATGCAAGTATATTTGAAAATAAAGGGAGTAATTTGTAAGCAATCAGTGATGCCAGCCCCACCCTTAGTTCACTTAATTTCCTACAAACACTATTTTATGAGTTCTAAACCCAATAAACTGTAAAGTTAATCGTGTTTTGGCTACTTCACCTCAATTGCATTAGTCAGTAACTATTACTAAGACAACAGTGACAGTGCAATATGTTATTTTTAATAAGACAAGGCAATACAAGACAAGAGGATATGTTATTTAAAAGTACAACATGGGTAGGTCAAGAGAAAGTGGTGATTGTCATGTACTGAGGGAGAAGATGAATATGTAATACATCTTTAATATTAGGATAGTTCTTCCAATTATTTTGGTACAGAGAAAAATTGGAAGTTAATATTGAAAAAATCAAGATGATATCACAATGCTCTGTATTGTTCATGTACAAATACTGAAGTAAATAACTTCCCTATTTGCTTGTGTGTACAATTCAGCCCAGCTCAGTTCATTAGGGTGTCAGGAGACTGAGCAGGCGCTGGTGCAGGGCCCTATTCATGATATCTTGTTGGAAAATGTAACTAAATGTACAGATGTTGCAAACAATTAACTGGCAATCAGTGTTGCAGAGTAATCAATGAGTAGGACTTCTGTAAGGCAAGATCCATGAGTAAAGTTATAAACAGGTAAACTGATATTTCTATAGTAATCCCACCCCATGAAGGACTCAGTCCTCCTTCTACTGGAAGCAATGGCAAAGGAGGTGCTGGAGTACCACATCATCACATATTTGCTCAATCTGGACCTGAAATACATGTACAAAAAATATCTCCTGTGTGGTGGCATGGAAACAAAGTGTGCTTCATATCTTTTAAAATTTTGTTTTTTAAAAGACAAACCTATTGGAAAAAGCTTTTTTTTGTAATGTTCTCTGCTGTAGCAGCAGGACCTGTGAACTTCTTGTCGAGCAGTATTTCAGAACTGGAAATATCATTTCATGAATATTCATATTTTCTTAATATAGATTTAATTAAAGTTTTTTGGGGGTCAACCTTGTGACTTTGAGGATGGTACAGCAGTCAAAGGGTTAATTAAATATATGCTTGGGCAGCCTGAGGCTTATGATCTGGCAACAAAGTGAGAGACAGGGAGGCAGTTTCTTTAAATTAAATGTTATGGCTGTAGTATACAATTTCCATTTACAAATTAGGTTAGGAAGCAGGAGTTGATCGTGTGTATCTTTGAAATGAAGTGTAGAAATCCTTATGACAAATCTCACAATCTCTAAGGAAGTTTTAATAAGAACAAACTCACTCACTGAGAGACCTATTTAGACCTTCTGCCCAGGCCTAGAAGCAGCCTGGTATGAAAACACATCAAACAGTGTTGTTTTTTAAATCAGTCACTTTAGCAGCATAGTTAAATAGCCCGGTCTGCCACAACTTCTGATTCTCAAGCAGCCCTGTTTGCCAACCGGCCAATATAACCATGTGGGTTTTTTATGAGGCATTCCTCATTCTGAACAAAGATATAAATGATCCATATGCAGATAAGTATTCTCATGTATTTAAAGGTGCTATATAACTATTAGCCAAATAAGATATTTTAAATTAATTTAAAATACTTAGGTTTAATTTTCCCCTCCAGCTGTATTTCCAAGTTAGAAATTAGTAAAAGCCTTAAATGCCTACAGTTAATGTATTGCTTATCTTTGACCTTCCATGGTGTTTCCCCATAGCAAACAGAAGACAAGAGGTATCCAATGCCCACTTGCCATCCCAGCTGAGGGTTCTCATATGCTAGGAGAAATTCCCAGCTGGCCTTATTTTGGTTTCTTTGCACAGCCAGAGTAACATAAATGCAGAAGAATAGAGGAGAGAAGCTGGCCCAGTAAATCAATAATAACAATTTTACAGTTAAAAAAAACAACCCACCACCGACCCACCCTGGAAAAACCTAGGAAAAATGTAACAAAAGCAAGGTATTCATTTTGCTGTTCAATATGTTGCTCAGTGTAGAAATTAATAACCTCTGAATCATTGTATATTATAACAGACATGATAATCCTTAGTTCAGATTTAGAATGAGACTCAGTTTATCGGCCCAATAGTTTTTGACTTGCCTTACTGCAGTACTATTGAAACATTTTCCTGGTGGCAAAATAAAATAAAATAAAAATCAAATAACAATGGTGTAATCATTGTTGCATGCAAGCTAATTATCGGTGGCAGAATATAGATCCAAGGAAGCTTTCGAACTGCAAGTTGTTAAAATCAGTTTTGATACAATTATGCTAGGAAGTGTTCTTTTTTGGTACAATATATTTTCCACGCATATGCACATTCATAAAATTTGGATGCAGCATGTATGTGTAACAAACGCACACACACACGCATATATATACACTGCAATAGGAGTTGGGTATTAATTCCATGAGGCTTCTTTGAAAATCCCAACCTAGATATTTACATACCCTGAGCACATAGGGATATATATATGTGCTCAGGGTATGTAAATATCTAGGTTGGGATTTTCGAAGAAGCCTCATAGAATTAATACCCAACTCCTATTGAAATTCAGTGTGAGCTGGATGGCTAAATCCTTCAGGCTTCTTTGAAAATCCCAGTTTTAGGGCTTAATCCTAAATATTCCATGTGTGGAACTTCCAGTGAAGTCAGTGGCAGTGTGTCATAGCTGTAGTATTGGGTTCACAATGTCAAAGCAACAGTGTAATTTTAGTCACATTAGAGAGGGAAAAACAGGAACTCTGTACAGAACAAACTGGATGGGGCATCAGGTGTACTTGACAATATCAAAAGCTGAAATGTTGTTCTTCTGGGCCCCAGAGCTGAATTAAAACAATCTGAGGCCACAGCCCAAATCACATTTGGAATTGGCTCAAGCTAAATTAGAAAAAGGCACTCTTATTCCAAAACATAAGTGTCCACATGGGGATTTATACTGAAACAGTGATTCTGGAATAATTATTTTGGAATAGCTATTTAGGTAAATTTCCAAGTATAAAGACAAGCCCTTAAAAAATTAAAAGTTGCTCAATGAAGGTTTTGATGTCATGGAATAAGAGGGTAGGTCCTCCCATGGATCCGGTTAAAAGAGGGACACCCCCGCCCCAAAGGATCTATACTGGGACTAGTGCTATTCAATATATTCATAAATGATCTGGAAAGGGGGTAAACAGTGAGGTGGCAACGTTTGCAGATGATACAAAATTACTCAAGATAATTAAGTCCACAGCTGACTGCATAGATTTACAGAGGGATCTCACAAAACTGGATGACTGGGCAACACAATGGCAGATTAAATTCAGTATTGATAATGCAAAGTAATGCACACTGGAAAATATAATCCTAACTATACATACAAAATAATGGGGTCTAAATTATCTGTTACCACTCAAGAAAGAGATCTTGGAGACATCATAGATAGTTCTCCAAAAACATCTGCTCAATGTGCAGTGGCTGTCAAAAAACAGAATGTTAAGAACCATTAGGAAAGGGAGAGATTAATAAAACAGAAAATATCATAATGCCTCTATATAAATCGATTGTATGCCCACATATTGAATACTGCATGCAATCATGTTTGCCCCACTGCAAAAAGATAGATTTGGAAAAAGCACAGAGAAGGTCAACAAAAATGACTAGGAGTATGAACCAACTTGCATATGAGGAGAGGTTAAAAAGACTGGGACTGTTCAGCTAAGAAAAGAGATAACTAAGTGGGGTTCTGATCATCGGTCTTTCAGGAATGTATTTTCAAAATGATGGCCCAAATTCGTCCAAGGAATAAATATGGCTTGGTGTCTGGAAGACATTGTGATCCTGACAGTATTTGCACTTTTACCTTACACTACTTTTAAAAAAACATACTCCTAGCATTTATTGTTAAAATGATTATTTAATTAAGTAAATGTGCTGTGTCCAATCCTGGGAGTTGTGCTTGGAGCTGTTGGAGCAGCTGCAGGAGTGCTTTATATACAACATTGTTCTTGGGTCTTGTAGGACCAATAAAATTTGTGGTGTTGTGCACTGCAAATGGCTTCTTGTGTGTAGCTCCTAACATGCAGCTCTTAACAAAATGCTCAGGTACCATCATGGTTGTAGTCTAGGCATGCTGAACAACTACCAGGACACATGGCTGTGATAAATTTTTATGCCCTGCTTTGCCTCTTCTGTAGTGACCTTCTGACCTTATAGAATTAGGTCTGGAGCGTTTGAGTATCCAGAATATTCCATGCCTTTTCACCTCCCCTGTTCAGGGTGTTCACTAGTGGGAACTGATTCTGATATCAGTAGTTGCCTTCTTCTGAAGCTGGGAATCTCTGCCTCAAATGGCCTTGCTTGCCAGTTTTGAATGGCACTTAATTTCCCCCAGAAAACAATAAAGCCCATCAAGTGCACTGTGCCTACACTACCACACACTCTTCATTCCAGCACTGATGATAATTATCTGCCTGAGGCTTGAAAAAGCCTTGAATTCTAAAGTAGAGCGTATAACATTTGTAAACAACAGTTAGCAAGAAAAAAGGTAAAATTGTATGTGTCATTCTGTTTTCTATCATACACAATTTGCAGTTCAAAGGGAATATATTTAAATGAACTCCCCTGCAGCGACTGTTTACAGTAGCCTTCAAAGAATGATGAAAGGTTTTAAATAATGTAGAATATTACATGACTTATTTTTAAAAACACATGCACTGAATGTTTTAGAGTGAAATGGCTGGGTGTTTCAGGTTAGATGGATTGCAGACAGCTGCTGTGCTTACTGAATCTTACAGTTGGAGGGGAATATATGTATGTAGGCAAAAGACTAAGAAAATTTAAGGATTATTAAAAGCACTTTTTATCCTATATCAATAACTAAAAGCAGGATTTGGCTATCCCAAAGCATAATCTTGATATGGCAGGAGACTGCTTTTTCTACTTAGGATCCATGAATGGAACTTCCCTTGAAGATTTTCTTGGTTACATTCTCTGTTTTGTCTGGTGTTGTTTTGCTGTATGTATTTTGGAAGAGGATGTTGTGCTTTTGTTTTTTGCTCTGGTAATTTACTTGGGTTGATTGCGCTAATGTTTATAAATTTGTTTGAGTTATTATTGATCCCCACAGGTTACCTTGACAAAAAAGTCAAATTATTATGGATTTTAGGATGCAAGTAGATAGAAAATGCCATACCTGCTCATACCAGCGCTCTGCTTGCCCAGTATCCTGTCTATGACAATGATCAGGAAAAGATGCTGTAGGGAGGTGCAAAATAAAATAAAATATTACACCCCACCCCACACTCATTGTGGGGGATTATGGCATAATCTCGCCCTCTATTTGGCATTGGTGAGGCCTAATCTGGAGTACCGTGTCCAGTTTTGGACCCCACACTACAAGAAGGATGTAGAAAAATTGGAAAAAGTCCAGCGGAGGGCAACAAAAATGATTAGGGGGCTGGAGCACATGACTTATGAGGAGAGGCTGAGGGAACTGGGATTGTTTAGTCTGCAGAAGAGAAGAATGAGGGGGGATTTGATAGCTGCTTTCAACTACCTGAAAGGAGTTCCAAAGAGGATGGATCTAGACTGTTCTCAGTGGTAGCAGATGACGGAACAAGGAGTAACGGTCTCTAGTTGCAGTGGGAGATGTTTAGACTGGATATTAGGAAAAACTTTTTCACTAGGAGAGTGGTGAAGCCCTGGAATGGGTTACCTAGGGGGGCGGTGGAATCTCCTTCCTTAGAGGTTTTTAAGGTCAGGCTTGACAAAGCCCTGGCTGGGATGATTTAGTTGGGGATTAGTCCTGCTTTGAGTAGGGATTGGACTAAATTACCTCCTGAGGTCCCTTCCAACGCTGATATTCTATGATTCTGTATCCTTCAATTTTTTCATATTCTATTTTCTCCTTATTCACAGAAATGGCTAATACTTTAAAAAAATCCTACTAAATCTTTGCCCTCAATTGTATTTTTAAATGAGTCCTATGGGTTCATTATGCACTGTGTAAAAAAAAAAAAAACTTTCTTTCATCAGATTCTACTTGTTTCTTTTCAATTTAATTGAAGAAGTCCCTTCATGGTGTATTGTGAAAGGATAAATATAAGCAGGAACACCCGACTTGCTTTCTCTATTTCACACTTTATAACTCTATCAGGAGCTCTTTTATTCATCTCCTCTCAAAACTAAACAGTCCCAATATTTTCAGTCCCTTAACTATCCTTTTATTGTTGCTTGTCTCCAGAACCCTTTTGTCTAAAATGTAGCATGTATTGGAAATGAATTGTGACATAGCTCTGGTACTTAGCAAAAGTTATCTGTGCTTCTAAGAACCCCCTTGGCAAAACTGGAAATAATCCATTTGCTAGTTTTGCAGACTCACCGTTTGCTCTGTTGACACTATTTTATTTTCTGGTTTCAGATATTTTTAAGGGGACAAGAAGCTATTTTCTAGCAGTGGTTGATAATAGTGTGTGCAGCACTGAATCCAGTAAAGTAAGCAGATTTCAGTGAAGAGCTATGCCCACTCCCCTGTTGTAAATACTCTTCTCTAGTAATAAAAGCAGATGAATAATACCAACCCTAGGTAATGGGTGAGATTCTATGTTACACCTCTAAGGGTAGGTCTATACTCACCGTCCGGGTCGACGCAGTGAGTTCGACTTCTTGGAGTTTGAACTATTGCGTCTAATCAAGACGCGATAGTTCGAACTCCCCGCGTGCTCCGGTTGACTCCGGAACTCCACCACCGCGAACGGTGGTGGCGGAGTCGACCTTGGAGCCGCGGAGTTCGACCCCGCCGCGTCTGGACGGGTAAGTCAGTCGAACTAGGGTACTTCAAGTTCAGCTACGCTATTCACGTAGCTGAACTTGCGTACCCTAGTTCGAACCCCCCCCTTAGTGTAGACCAGGCCTAGGAAGAGCAGCACAGAGCTCATAGGCCTGGTCTATACTACAAACTTAGGTTAACATAAGCCACATTAAGTTGATCTAATGATGTATGTGTCTACTCTACCGACTCCCTTCCCCCAATCACAGTGGCCTGCATAGCACTTGATTCAACATCCACGGGTCAACATGGGGATAGTGTAGACACTGCATTGTGTAATTCAAATGAATTGGCCTCCAGGAGGTGTCCCACAGTGCTCCACTGTGACCATTCTGGAGAGCACTTTCAACTCCACTGCACGTCAGCCAGATACACAGGAAACAGCCGCCCCCCTGTTAAAGCCCCGGGAACTTTTGAATTTTCATTTCCTGTTTGATCAGCTTGGAGAGCTGATCATAGAGACTCAAGGCCACAAACTCGCTCCAGCATGGAGTACACAGGAGGTGGTGGATCATATTGCTGTGTGGGAAGAAGAGTCTGTGCAGGCAGAGCTCTGATCTAGCAGAAGAAATGCTGACATCTATGCCAAGATTGCGCGGGGCATGGAGGAGAAGGGCTACACCAGGGACATGCAGCAGTGCCACATGAAAATAAAGGAGCTTTGGCAAGAGTACCAGAAGACAAGGGAGGCAAACAGTCATCTGGTTCTGCCCCACAGACATGCCACTTTTATGAGAAGCTGCATGTGATTCATGGCAGCAACCCCACCACTACCCCAAAATGCTCTGTGGATACCTCCCAGGAGCTCTGGGTGACCTCAAGCAACAATGAGGAGGAGGAGGAGGAGGAGGAGAATGTGAGGCAGGCAAGCGGAGGATCCATTCTCCTCAACAGCTAAGAACTGTTTTTAACCCTGGAGCCTATCTCTTCACTGGACCTCTTGGCGGTGAAGCGTGATGCCAGGGAAGGGACCTCTGGTGAGTACACATTTCCAGTCAAACTGTAGGGGTTACATGCTATTATTTTTTATATTTAATCTGAACAAAAAATAGGTGTAGTGAGTATCGGTGGCCACTCCAGCTATGCAGAGGGTGATCTCCGAAAAAGACTGTTTATGTGCATGAAGATGGCCCAGGAATACTCCATGGAGATCTCTAGGAAGCTTTCATGGAGGTACTCTGCAATCCTTTGCAGTAGGTTTCTGGGAAGGGCTGCCTTATTTTGTCCACCACACTAGGACACTTTCCCACGCCACTCCAGTATTAACTCTGCTGGCATTGTTGCAGCACATAGCATTGCAGGGCTGTACCCAGATGCTTGGAGCATTTGCTTCCTTGCCACCTCTGTTTCACTCAGGAGAGTGATATCATATAGGGTCACCTAGGGAAAACGGGGAAAGTTTTCAACGCTAGTCCTTAAACAGCAAACAATTCAACAAGTAATCCACCTCCCTGTTTGATGAAATCTGGGTCACACAACCATGCTTTCTCAAATGTGCCATGATTGTGTTTGGAAGGGATCACCATGTATTGCAAGCAGCATTGGAAAAAAATGGGGGTGGGTGCAGCTTCTTCTTTGTCTCCTTTCCCCCATCCCGACTTGGTGCTGCTTTTGTAAAAAAAACAAACTATGTGTTGCTTTACATTGGTGCCTGTCCTCAAGCACCATCCAGGTTGCTAGGGGAAAGGAGGCTTTTCTCAAGTTCCAACCTGTGATCCCAAGGATGTCTTCACAAAAGCAGCAGAACAAGACCTCTCGCCTATGCCTCGTGGCCTTACTCACCATGGCTGGACCAGCAAACCGACTCTTTCAATAGCTAGCGGTTGTGATTACTGTTCTGTGACTTATGAAAGAGCAATCAGATATGTTGAGGAGTCTGGCTGAGATTCAAGAAAGGCAGCTGGATTTGAGAGTCCCTCTGTAGCCTATGCTGAACCTGCTGCCATCATCGCCCAGTTCTACATCCTCTTCCCCAAAATGTTCTATAAGGCGGGCAGGGGGCGGGGTTGGAGTTTGGTGTCCCTTGCACTCAACACCAGGGGAGGATAGAAGGACCAGAAGGTGCCCATTCCCACAGCTTTGGTTTTTATTGCAGTGCATCTGTAAGCAAGCTTCCCTTGTTTCTCCCCCACAATGTTATCAGCCCTTTGCCTCAAGTTATCTTACTTTTCTTTGCTGTTTCCTTGTGTTTGTGTACATAATAAAACTTAACAGATTGAGGAGAAAAGGCTCTTTATTCATCCAACACACGGTGGTTGGTGTGGGTGGAGTTTACAGGGGAGAAAATGCACTGGAGGGGTCAGTTTGGTAAGGAACAACATAGATAAGTGTCACGTTACTCTGACTCATTGCTGAAACTGGTTTTCAAAGTCTTATGGAGACACAGAGCACCTTGGTGTGCTCTTCTTAGTGCCCTGGTGTCTGCTGAAAATTGGATGCCAGGCAAAGGCATATCCCACCACCATTCTGCACTTGCTCAGCCTATGGTTGAACTGGTCCTTACTGCTGTCCAGGCTGCCTGTGTACAGCTTCATGAGCCATAGGAACAAGGGGTAGGCTGGGTCTCCCAGGATCATGATTGTCATTTCAACATCACCAATGGTTATTTTGCAGTCTGGAAAGAAAGTCCTTGCTTTCAGCTTTCTGAACAGACCTGTGTTCCTAAAGATGCAGGCATCATGCACCTTTCCTGACCATCCCACATTGATGTCAGTGAAAAAGCCCCTGTGATCCACCAGTGTTTGCAACACCATTGAGAAGTACCCTTTGGTTTATGTACTCTTTGCCAAGATAAGGATATGCATTCCATCGTCCCACTGCAGTTAGGGAATCCCATCTCAGCAAAACCATCCACTATGTCCTGCACATTGCCCAGAGTCACTACCCTTCTTAGTAGAAGTCTGTTGTTGGCCCTGCAAACTTGGATCACAACAAATCCCATGGTAGATTTACCCAGTAGAAAAATTGATGCCCCACTGACCGGTAGCAGTCTGGCATTGCAGACTTCCACAGACCTATCGCCACTCACTTCTCCACTGTCAGAACAGCTCTCATTTTAGTATTGCCACGCTTCAGGGCTGGGGAAACTCTCACACAGTTCCTGGAAAGTAGCCTTACGCATCTGAAAGTTCTGCAGCCACTGCTCGTCATCCAATAGCAGCATAACTATGCGGTCCCACCAGTCAGTGTTTGTTTCCTGGGCCCAGAAATGGTGCTCAACCATGTCAAGGTGATGCGTGACTATTGCCAGCAACTGCAAATTGCTCCACTCTGTGTCTTCCAGCAGGGCTGCTTGCATGGCATCACATTGTTCTGTGCGGCAGCTCCTGTATTGGCTATGTAAATACTGCTGGATAAGGCATGAGGTGTTTGTATGGTCTCTTTGGCCTGGTCTACACTGGGGGGGGTTCGAACTAAGGTACGCAAGTTCAGCTACGCGAATAGCGTAGCTGAACTCGAAGTACCTTAGTTCGAAGTACTTACCCATCCTCACCGCGCGGGATCGAAGTCTGCGGCTCCCCTGTCGACTCCGCCACCGCCGTTTGCGGTGGTGGAGTTCCGGAGCCGACGGGAGCGCGTTCGGAGTTCGATATATCGCGTCTAGATGAGACGCGATATATCGAACTCCGAGAAGTCAATCCCTACCCGCCGACCCGGGCGGGTAGTATGGACGTACCCTTTGTAGTGTCTGTGCCAGGGAAAACTGGGCTTTTAGGTCCCTGTTACACTACTGCAGCCTGTTTACATGACATAAAAAGGCCAGAGCAGATATGAGAATTTCACCCAATGTTGCTATTATATTGTAGAGATGGCCAAGGTCTCAGTTTTAAAAAGAAGTTTGTGAATGTTTTTGTTAGGACTTGGGCCTGGTCTACACGGGGCAATGGTCGGGGGGGGTCAATGTAAGTTATGCACCTTCAGCTGCGGGAATAGCGTAGCTGAAGTCAATGTATCTTATTTTGACTTACCTTCCGTCCTAACAGCACGGGATCAACAGCTGCAGCTCCCCCGTCGACTCTGCTTCTGCCTCTCGCCCTGGTGGAGTTCCGGAGTTGATGGGAGTGCGTTTGGGGATCGATTTATCATGTCAAGACGAGATGCGATAAATTGATCCCTGATAGATAGATCGCTACCCGCCGATCCAGCAGGCAGTGTGGATGTACCCTAAGTCCTTTTTTGTAATGTTGTTCCTACTGCCATGGCTGTATCATGAGTCATTTCCCCACTTCCTTTTTTAAGGACACTCCTAAGTGGACTGCTCCAGTTTGTCATCATGAAACTTTTAAATTATTACCTTAAATACTATTCCTCTCGTGTTTTATCCTAACAAATAAATAGTAGACAGGTTTAAATATCAGGATGGGTTTGCTTCTTGTAGCACATCGTATGCCAACTCTGGTAAAACTAGAAATAAGGAAGTTGATGTTTAAACCCTATGTCAAAATAGCAGCATGCTCACAAAGAATGTGAAAATGATGTACACCCACCTGGCTATAATATGATCTTTGGGGTTTGGGTGGGAATGAGGGGATAGGAAAAAAACTCATTAATATTCAGTACTGTATTAATAAAATCACTCCAGTTATTCCGCTCTTTCCCCTCTATCTCTCATTACCTTTGTCTCTCCAGCAGGAAGCTGACCTGTGTAAGATGCATTAGCAATGAGGTCCCCAAGATTCTTCATTTCTTTGCAGAACTGACATATTTGTCAAAAATGATAACCCTGAATACAGGATTTTAATACAATACTAATGATAAAGATTCTTATCTTTTGTAGCTACAGCAGTTCCATCTTCTCTGGAGGCATGATGGCTTCTGACCTTACTTCTTCCTCTGACACCTTCTTCCTTAAAATACATTCAAATTGTTCTGTTTGCTTTTCAAATTCAAAATCTCACTCTTTTTTCCCTTTTAAATGAGGAAATGACATTATCCTTAGTTATGTTTATCTATTCAATTTATCTAACAATCATATAAACACAATGCCAATTACCATAATATTTAAACTGTACAGGAAACTTATGTCAGTAAATGGAGGAGGGGCAAATCTGCCATATTTGCCTCTTCTTTCTAATATTAAGTTTCAGCAGTTACTAGAGGGTTTAACAGACTATCTGTGAAATAAATTAATGGTCAAATCCAGTTCCTAGGGGACAAAAATCACATGTGCAACTGGCATTAATTAGCACCCTAGATGACAGTCCCAGCAGATAGGCTAAAGATCGAATGGTCATGGAGAGTGAATCATTCCATCATCCTTTGAAGTGGTCCTTCTAGAACAGGATGGATGGAGGCACATTAGCAGGGCAATATAGGGAAGCTGGCATCACCACTGCCTGTGCATATACCAGTTGAGTTGTAAATAGATAATGCCTCTCTCCAAGATTTGTCAATCCATCTGCACTAAATTTCCTAATATAAATATTAATAATTTTGGATAAGAAGCTGTTCTTCAAGGACAGTGATTAGCTAGTGTTCACAAGGATCACAATTAAAATCAGAATACATTTGTCACAAAGGTAAAATTAAAACAAATATAAGTTATTTCTGTACTATATATTATTTATGATACATTTATACGTCTGTGTTGTTTTGCAGAAGCAGAGAAAAAGGAAATGAATCTTTAATATATGTATCACTGGGAGAATAAGTGAAAGGAAAGGAAATCTGTTTCCCTGCAATAGGAAAAAATATTCTTGAACCACAAATATTCTTAATAAGAAAAAGTATTTCTTATGGAAATGGGTGAGCACTCCATAAATCATGACAGAAGAATATTTTGTGTCATTAGCAAAAACTTCAATTTGTGTGCAAGCTGGGCTTGAGTTTGGGAAACATTTTAACTCATAACGTGGGGGGGAAACACAACCACCAAAGGCCTTTTTTTGGCATTGTAACAGTGACCCAAGATAACAGAGATAAAGGTCCCTTGAGTCATTGTGACATTCCCCAGGGTACAATCTGGACTGTTGAACAGCTGTGTCCCCTCAGCTGTCCAACCTGGGGAGCCTGTTTTGCTGTAAGAGTAACCACTTCTGGCCTGCTCAACGTAGCCTCCAGCATGTAAATTATGCCTAGCTATACTGCAAGAGTACTACAGCCAGTCACCCTGGAATTACACTGCAGAGTAACACTAGCAAATTCCCAGGCCCAGGCTTTCCCCCAGAAATGTGTCTTGTATTGCTCAGCTCTCTCCTGGACAACACAAGCTTATATAAAGTCTTTCATTTTATTATCAGAAAATGATATGCATAAATCTTATCTCAAATGGAGTTTCCCAAATACTTCAATAGAAGCACACTGATTTTTAGATAAAACAATAAAACAAGTTTATTAGCTACAGAAAGATCGATTTTAAGTTATTACAAGTAATGAGGCATAAAAGTCAGAATTGGTTACATAGAAATAAAAAATAAAATGCAACTTACACCAAACTTAACAAGCTCGAGTGAATTCAAAGCAAAGGTCTCTCTCACCACATGTTCTAGTAGTCTTACTGGCTGAATTCCTTTCTGCCAGGATCTCTCCCCAATCCAGTGATGCTTCCTTTTTCCTTCAGGTGTTGTCGATGTCACGAGTAGAGATGAAAGGAGAGATGATTTGGGGCATCTGTTCTCCATTCTTTATACGTTTTCCTCTTATTTGAGAATCATCTCCAGCTAAGGCTCAGTAGACAGAAGGTAGATTTCTCACTCACACCTTTTTCCTGCCAATGAAAGGCCACTTAACCAGATGGCAGTCCATTTGATTTTGTTGACCCCTGGCTGAGTCATCAGTTTGTATTTTGTCTTTGAGGAACTGGTTTGTGCCTGCTTTTCTAAACTTGAAACATATCTCAGTGATGTTATACAGTAGAATTTTATAATTTTACATAAAATGTTGCCATACATATTTTACTAGGACAATAATGATCAGCAAATTATGGGGTTTGAAATGACACCTCACAAGGCATACGTTGTATGAAATTTATCTAGTCTTGCAAAAAGGATGAACAAAGGGATACAGACTGTCACAGGCACTTTCTCTGTCTTTTCCTTGAAACAATGCGTGGTGGAAAGGGGGCTCAAATAATCCAAAATTTGTTCACTTGTGATAGAGAGAAGGGAAAGAGGAAACTTCCAATTCTTAAGGGTGATAAATGAAACTGTAGTTTGGCATCATTCCCCCTCCCTCCCTCCCTCTCCGCCGGCATTCTGTGCCTATTTCAGTAAGTTTAAACAATTTGAGCTACTCTAAAAACCTGTAGCTATCTGGCATGGTGGTCCTTAATGGACCTTCTTCACAGGAAACTAGCTTTCAAATGGTAACCTGCCCCCTAAATTATCTTATTAAACCTGTTCAGAGTGACAATTCCAACAGTTATAATAGTAAAGATTTTTCTTTAAATGACAAAATGGGAGAGGCCAGATTTGTAAGAAATGTGTTCCTGGTCGCATCCCTAATCTGACAAATTTCAGCCCATAAATACATGCTATGAGCTATGAACTTCTAAAAATAGCAGATTATTATCCTAGAAGTGCTGAGTTGCTGACATCACCTTAGTTACAGAAGCATTGCTGCCATTGTTCAGGTAATCCATTTACATATCTTTGAGGAAAGTAAAAAGTGGCATGAGAAGAATAATGATGTCTCTTGAGCAGTAATATGATTGCTCCTCTGTATTATTCCTCTGAGATTTTGTGCCTAAAAAGGGGGGAGAGAAATATTTTTTCATACTTTTTCTAGAAGATGCCAAAATCTCACTTAAAATTAACCTGACTGTAACCAAGAAGAAATACATATGAAATTCTCATTTATGATAAAGTCCTCAAAATGACCTTCGCTACCTGTTGATATATAGGAATCTCTTTCTCCTTGTAACCTAGTATACACATTATAGGCTGAATTTCAAAGGTGCTGAGATCCCACAACTTTAATGGAAGTGTTTGGGAGCTGCAGGTGCTCAGCACCTTTGACAATCAGATCTTACAATTCTGTGGCACACATTACACTCTATATGCCATAGAATAATTTGCGAGAGCACTATGATAGATTCAGTAAAAGTAATTTTAGTTATCTGGATACCTTATACTATATTCCTCATGGATTGTTGAATTAGGACTGCTTAGCTATGAATAGCATCAATAATTCCTACAAATCTGTGTTATTAATGAAAATGTAATGGAAAGATAAATAAGAAATCATAGATAATTAACAAAGAAGGTTATAGAATGATGTTTCTGAAGGTTAAATGAATGAATTTTAATATAGGATCTTAAAGTTATCAAGAAGTAATAAATCAAGTTGCAATAAATCAGTTATATCACCAAGTTGAAAGCTTGTTCTAGACTATACAGAGGAAGTAATTGTGGTAGTGGTGTGGAAATATATGTCTGTTTGATACAGGTTTAGTCAGTGTATATATTAACCAAAAGTTAAGGGGCTGTCAGTGACCATTTATCCAAAAGGAATTCTAAAGTTAGAAATGCAAACCATTAATTACTGAAAGGCTCAGTCAGTTCCAAATGTCCTTCCCAAATAATGATAATGAATAGCTAGGACTTTTCTACTCTAACAAATATTACACAGGAACCCCAAGTATTCATGTAATGGGCAAAGTTACTTTTATTTTCTTTTGAAATTTACCACTAGGTGTATTGTCACCTTATCTGAAACTATAACTTTAGAGTTAATCTTAACCATGTGATAGATCCAGCTGTTTCTCATCCAAGTGTTTTTGGTTTGTTGAAAGCAAATGGCTGATGTTGTCCTAGGCATTTTATCTTGTGGCCGGGGTAAGATCAGGGCTGGCTCCAGGCACCAGCGTAGGAAGCAGGTGCTTGGGGCAGCCAATTCAAAGGGGCGGCACTCAGTCCAGTATTGGGGCAGCACGTCCGGGTCTTTGGCGGCAGGTCCCTCATTCCCTCTCTTTCTCTTTGAGCTGCCGCCAAATTGCTGCCGAAGAGGAAGAGAGGGAGGACCCGCCGCCGAACTGCCGCCGAAGAAGCGGCGCGATTTAGCTGCCGCCGAAATGCCACCGCTCTTTTTTTTTTTTTTTTGGCTGCTTGGGGCGGCAGAAAAGCTGGAGCCGGCCCTGGGTAAGATATATGGTAGTTTTGAGCTTGATAACCTCAAGGGAAAATTTCTCGAGCACAGACCCAATTGGGATAGAATTGCTATTTGCAATCTCTGTCAATAGTGCTCTCAAATGTAGCTTACAGGATTTCACTAATCATGAGGGACATAGGTCTTGTTCATAGAAAATAGTACAGATTTCTCCCAGCAGTTTCTGGACCTGTGCTTGTCTCTCTGTATTAGGGTGACCAGATAGAAAGTGTGAAAAATCGAGACGGGGGTTGGGGGGTAATAGGTGCCTATATAAGAAAAAGCCCCAAATATCAGGACTGTCCGTATAAATCGGGACATCTGGTCACCCTACTCTGTATCCCCATGAAGAAAGCTGTTTTGCTTCATTCCAAGTCAATTATTTCTTCAAGTTTTCACAAATAGATTTCATTAGTGTTAGAAAGTAGGCTTGAAAATACCAACATGAGTGCTAGAATTATTGAGCGATTTGTGTGCGGAGTAAAAATGAGTGATTTTAGAATTTATACAGCCCCTTTTGAAGAAGCCAGCATGTTCTTACTGCATTTTCATCAATGTTGTTTGACACTGGTTTTCTATATGGAGACTAATAAGCTCCCTGCTGTGATCTCTTGATGAAGTGGGAGAAGAGTGGCCCAGAGCTGACTAAGAACTGCAGATGGGCCCAGACTCTACTGGGGAGGGAGTTCTCTGCCGGCATCTGTTGGAGAGCAAGGAGAATTGACTGAATGGGCTACTCCTCATTTGCATGTTAGTTATGTGACAGTTTGGGCCAGTTTGGTAAAAATACAGTTAAATTTTGAGTATGGGGGCAATAAAATGCTGTTGATCTTGTTGGGAAATACAAAGACAAGATATTGACATTGGATGTATCTGGGATCATCTTGCTGAGACTGTTGTCAGGCCCAGGTGGGTAAGGGAGCCCGGACAGAACTAAAGAGAAGTAGAGAGGAAGGTTGGCTGGGTGGCCAGTTCCTGTCTTCTGCTGAGAGTGCCCTCTGGTGGTAAGGACTCTGTAAATGGTCCTAGATACCACTGATCTCTCTCTAAAGAGCTGAGCTGAGGCTGCTGTAGAAATGTTAATTATTGCAGGGTAGTTTTGAGGCAACTGGTGGTGCAGAGTAAAATCCTCTAATGAGGAAAAATAATTTCACGGGCACCCTCCATCTGTATGGAGGGACATGGTGGGTGAGGTAATATCTTTTATTGGACTAACTTCTGTTGATCAGAGAGACAAACTTTGGAGCTTACACAGAGGTCTTCTTCAGGTCTCGGAAAGGTACACAGAGTGTTACAGCTAAATACAAGGTGGAAAAGATTTTTTTAGCATAACTAATTAACTCATACTGTAAGAGACCATTCAGTATGAAGTGGCCAGTTAACATCTCTGCAGTCATTGGACAAAAAATGGGGGTTAGTTAGTGTCTTCATTATGTCTAGTTGGCAGCCTACGGTATCGAGCGGAGTACCCCAAGGGTTGGTCCTGAGGCCAATTTTGTTCAATATCTTCATTAATGATCTGGAGGATGGCGTGGACTGCACCCTCAGCAAGTTTGCAGATGACACTAAACTGGGAGGAGTGGTAGATATGCTGGAGGGTAGGGCTAGGATACAGAGGGACATAGAAAATTAGAGGATTGGGCCAAAAGAAATCTGATGAGGTTCAACAAGGACAAGTGCAGAGTCCTTCACTTAGGACGAAGAATCCCATGCACTGCCACAGACTAGGGACCGAATGGCTAGGCAGCAGTTCTGCAGAAAAGGACCTACAGGTTACAGTGGACGAGAAGCTGGATATGAGTCAACAATGTGCCCTTGTTGCTAAGAAGACTAAAGGCATTTTGGGCTGTATGAGTAGGGGCATTGCCAGCAGATCGAGGGACATGATCATTCCTCTCTATTTGGCATTGGTGAGGCCTCATCTGGAGTACTGTGTCCAGTTTTGGGCCCCACACTACAAGAAGGATGTAGAAAAATTGGAAAGAGTCCAGCGGGGGGGGGGGGGGACAAAAATTATTAGGGAGCTGGAGCGCATGATTTATGAGGAGAGGCTGAGGGAACTGGGATTGTTTAGTCTGCAGAAGAGAAGAATGAGGGGGGATTTGATAGCTGCTTTCAACTACCTGAAAGGGGGTTCCAAAGAGGATGGATCTCAGTGGTACCAGATGACAGAACAAGGAGTAACAGTCTCAAGTTGCAGTGGGGAGGCTTAGGTTGGATATTAGGAAAATCTTTTTCACTAGGAAGGTGCTGAAGGCCTGGAATGGGCTACCTAGGGAAGTGGTGGAATCTCCTTCCTTAGAGGTTTTTAAGGTGAGGCTTGACGAAGCCCTGGCTGGGATGATTTAGTTGGGTATTGGTCCTGCTTTGAGCAGGGGGTTGGACTAGATGCCCTCCTGAGGTCTCTTCCACCCCTGATATTCTATGATTCTATGAAACATTAACAGAAATTTGCCTATTACTTATGGTTCCTTCATAACTTGAGATATGTACTCCATCATCTTCAACTGTTCTGTCAGCGTTCAGGTGAGTGAAAAGGGGAAACAGACACTTTGGAGCAAAGAAAGGGGAAGATAGGGTGGCATAAAATGGAACCAAGGTGGGGCACACATTTTGAAGTTTAACAAAGAAAGTAGGATCATCCCTTCCTTAATTCTTCCATTGGAATACCAAAATCTCCTTGAAAGTTCAACAAAGCAAGGTGTTTGATTTTATCTATCTATATAGGTTTCATTATATAATGATTTATTCATTGTGCAGTACAGGGATAATAGTGTAATTGCTCAGCTCATAATTCAGCACACAGCTTTTAAAGTTCACGAGTGCCAGGTCTAATTTAGTCAGTGCATATGTTTATCTATACAGTAAAATCAGTCTGTAAGTTTTAAGAGACAGGAGATAGAAAAATTCTCACAACACAAAAGTCTCATCTTATTATTTGTCTTCACACAGCATAATAAAATCAAGGAAACCAACTCTGCTGCCTACCAACACTGAGGCACAATGGTGTCATTCTAGTTTTCCACCCCTTAACTATTTCCTTATGATTACATCGTCTTAAATGATTGATGATGCCTTATAGCTATAACTTGATTTCTTTGGTTCTACAGTTTGTTTGTTATTGGATCTATAGCAGGAGAGTGTACCAGCCTAGAGTGTTTTGAGCACTACAGCCAGATGTTAAATGGAGCATTATTAATGCACCATCCCTTTAACAGGTGTGTGAGGTATACCAACCCCGCATTGGGCCAACGGGACCTGACCAATCCCTGTGGGCCCAGGAGATCTCACCCCCGTCACCCCTGCTGCACATGCTCCAGGTGGAAGGGACAGATAAAGGAGGCAGCCCAACTCAGTCTGGGCTGGCTGAGGAGGAGGAAGGAAATGTGCTGCATGCTCCTGCAGAGGCACCTGCGATTCTCCCAGAGGTGGGAACTATGGACCCGGACTACACTGTGGATGACCAGCCAATAGCGGAGACCAACTGGGACACTGAGCCACTGCCGGCTGAGACGATGCCTGAGATGTTGTAGAAAGTGAGCCAGGGAATGTTTTAGGAGCTGATCCTTAAACCCTTAACTGTGAATTTCCCAGCTTCATAGGGCCCTGGTTCAGAACCCAGTGGATTAGGGTGGGCCCAGGTTCCCCTACACCCCTCACCCACTTGCCATTAGGTGAGGCTACTGAGGGCTTGATCTGTCCCACCAGGTGTCTACAGACTGATTGCTTGTTCTGCCCCACCCAGAGGGTCTGCACTCCAAACAGCTATTGCCTCCCCCAGCCAGGAGACTCAGGGGCCATAGACAGTTTGCTTTTGCTCTGTCCCATGCAGGGGCTGTGGACTGATTATTTGCTCGGCCCTGCCAGGCATCCTGAGCACTCCTTATTGCAATTGCCTGATCCCACAGGGAGTCCTAACGATTGTGCGGCAGGGTGTACCAACCCTACACTGGGCCAATGGGGGCGGCCTCACTCGACACGCAGGGCCCTCCATGACAAGGTGTAAATGTCATGATCTTAGTAACATCTCGGGGTGAAGTTTGGGGAAATATATTAGGGCAGACGTAGTGGCACCCAAAATAAAGGAGTTGATTTGCAGTCTCAAAGAAGCAAGATTGTAAAAGTGGTTCTCACACAGGAAGGGGAAAAATTCTGTTTCCTTTTCTATGTTCTTATGTAAAATGTATAACACATAGTCCCCGATCGACAGCCCACTGAATTTAATGGGGAGCTTTTCCATTGACTTCAGTGGGCTTTGGATTAGACCTTTTGTGCTTTTTTGCATTATGATTTCCAGTGGAGAGAGAGTAGAAAACAGTAGGTGAGGGTGCCTTGCCACAGCCAGATAGTGCAGCACATACTTTCTTCTGGTAAACCTAATCAGCTCCAACACAAGTTTCGGTAAGTGGCCCTGAAACAAGCAGTGGTGTGGCCCTGCAGCAAGAGAGACAGATTTTCCTTTAGAACAACAAACATGGTTCTTCTTGGAGTGCTTGCTCGTATCTATTCCAATTAGGTGCCGCGTGCACAGTCGCCGTCGGGTCCACTGTGGAGCCCCCTGGAGTTGAGCCTTCATGGCGCTGCATATAGGGCCCTGCCGACCCACCACCTCTCCAATTTCTTCTTACCACCAGTGACGGTCGTTGGAACGCTCCCTCTCTCACTTATTGAGTGGTCCCCTAGTAGCTTTTGCTTATTTTTTCTTGTAAATAGTTTAGACAGATGTTATAGTTGTAGTTTAGATAGGTAAGTTTTAGTGGTTATCAGGGGTTCTTCTCCCTGTTTCTTCCTTTCCCTTTTCTGGGCTGGGGCAGAAAAGGGGTTCAAACTGTGTGGGGTCTGCCAAAAATGGATGCCCAAAGGCAACCCACACACAGCCTGTCTAAAGTGCCTGCGTGCCCCAAACAGACAGGTGCAAGATCTACAGGAGTTTTCATCCCCACACTAAAAAGGAAAGGGACCATAGATTAAAGCTCCTGTTTATGGAGGCAACCTTGCGACTGCAATCGGAGTCGAGGCACCGGGTTCCTCTGCATCAGTACGCGGTGCACCAGCTTTGATTAGGGAGGCTGCACCAAGGAAGGATTCTGGGACTAGAGATCCTCAGCACCAGCACTCCCCGGAACCAAAGACAGCACCGCGTGAGTCTCGACACTGCTCCCAGTAACTTGTGCCTTGTAAGAGGTACAGGAAGACTGACAGGGGGTGCTCCCCTTCTCGAGCGCCGTAGCATGAGACAGTTAAGGGAATGGGACCCATGCCAGGTCACTCCTCTCCAGCGGTGCAACAAGCGGCACCACTGACTCCAGGTACACAAGTGGGCCCGTCGAGTCTGGCGCCAGTGGAAGAGAGACAGGAGGAGGACCTGGACCTTTCGTCTACCCCTACCCCAGAGACTTTGGAAGCGGCCCAGGACCTCATAGCTCTGACAGATCCGCATTTGCCAGTGCCCAAGAGACCATTGGCGAAGCCACCAGTGCCATCCTGAGGTAAACCCTCAGTGTCATGGCGACACTCACCATCCCCCTGGCACCGCACTGCCTTGGTCATCGCGGTCCAGTTCCTCGGTGTCCGACTCTGACGCAGACTCATAGGTATCGAGGAGGAGCAGGCACAGAGGACAGGGGCTGGACATGACCAGACCTTTTTTCTGGTACCGTGGCCGGATGGTACATGTGTCACTGTTCCTGGCTACAGGCATCAGGCCTACCTGGAGAGGTGCAGCAGACAATAAAAGACATACCTTTTGAGGGGGCCACGTTATTCTCGGAGAAGACTGACTCCAATGCATAGCTTGAAGGACTCCCATGCTTCTCTAAGATCGTTGGGACTGCACAAGCCAGCCAACCAACACAGGCATTTTAGGCCTGCACTTTGCCCATACCAGGGCCAGCCCAGACAGGACCACAATAGAAGGTGGCCTAGAAACCAGAACCACTGTCGCCAACCCCAACCTCTGAGCAACCAGGGATCTTGTTCATCTAGACAACTGCTGGGCCCTAGACAGACCTTTTGAAGATATGCCTGAGGATGACATACCAATGAGCCAACCAGATCCTTCCTTCCCCTTTTTGGCACATCTATCCCATTTCTACCAGGGCTGGTCCCAAATCTCTAAAGATTTTTGGGTCCTTTGCACAGTAGAAATGGGATAGTCTCTCTAATTCTCTTAGCCCTCCCTCCACCTTCCCCATCCCTCTTCAGGGACCCTTCTCACAAGCATCTCCTTTTGCAGGAGGTGCAAACCCTCCTGTTAGCAGGAGCTGTGGAGGAGATTCTGCTGGAGCTCAGGGGAAAGAGGTTTTACACCTGGTATTTTCTAATACTGAAAGCAAAGGCGGGGCCTCAGACCCATCCTGGACCCACGCAACCTCCTCTCCCCTATGTCAGGAAGCCCTCCAGCTCTGGGAGTTCTGTATAACACACTCGATCCTTCTGGAAGCTTCCTACCTGCTTGGATCTCGGAAAGAGCTGGCCCAGGTCCCAATCCAGGAGATCTGTGGAGCCGTAATGTGGTCGTCAGTGCACATGTTCACATCTCATTATGTTGTCACCGAGCACTGCAGGGACGATGCAGCATTCAGCAGAGCTGTGCTTCAGACAGTGATTCCATGAACTCTGACCTCATCGCATAGGTAAAGCGTGGGAGTCACCTAATTGGAATTGATATAAGCAAGCACTCGAAGAAAAAGAAACAGTTGCCTACTTTCTTGTAACTGTTATTCTTTGAGATGTGTTGCTCATATCCATTCCAAACCCAACTGCCTTTCCCTCTGTCAGAGTAATCTGGCAAGAAGGAACTGGAGAAGAGGTGGGTCGGCAGGGCCGTATATGTGGCGCCATGAAGGCGTAACTCCAGGGAACTCCACAGCCGACGTGACGGGTGCTGCACAGACACCTAATTGGAATGGATGTGAGCAACACATCTTGAAGAACAACAGTTACGGGAAGGTAGGTAACCGTTTCTTCTGTGCTCTTGCCTGAGGGTCCAAAGTTGAGAATACCCCATTGAGTCACTTTTACAAAAGGATCTGAAAGCTTTGGGTAATTCTCATATGATTTCTTCACTTTCTCAGGCTATAGTTGTTCTTTCACATTCTATTGACTAGCTCTTGTACTTTGCCTATTCAAAGATGGTTCTTTTCAGAAAAAAATTGATGACATAATGTGCAACTGTATATTGCAGATCAATTTTGTTTTGCATAAAGGTGAGGAACCTCATGAAAAATACATAACCAAAACACTTTGGACTAAATCTTTCCATCGTGTAACTCCATTGACTTCCCTGATTTCAATTAGATTACCCCAGGGATGTACATGGGATTTTTCTGCCTAATAAGACAAAGCCTTCCTTTATTCAGTTTCTCTCTCTGTCAAATAATAGTAGAAATGAGTTCTCTTTAAAGCAAATGAGCAAGGAAACGAGCATCATGCATAAACATGCCCATACTGTATTGGAATGAGTGCTTGAAGTATCCACAAACACATCAGGCAAAATGGGCGGTATAAATTCCTTTGTCATGAAAACACTACATTAATCTTTGATTATTGAGTGAAAACAGTAAGACTCTTTTGGTGCCTGAGACAGGGAGCACAGCACACTGCCAAGAAATGCTTCATGCTTCAGTTGCTAATAGGTTCACTAGCAAGTGCTTTTAAAGGACCGACTCTTTCATTTCTCTGTGTAAGTCTTTGCTGGCTGATTTCATTACATATACAAGTTTATTACTATGCTTAACTCTGTCTTAATTTTGTCTTAGTGGACGTTAGTAAAGTATTAGTTTTTAAGAAATGTTTAGAAAGGCTCTTACCCTCATGGGATACTGAAGCCAATCAGCTGAGAAATGATTAAGCAGCAGAAGCCATCAATGGAAGATATAGGAATTCTTCTGCTTGACTGGTAATGAGTTTAAAATATAGGGTTTTATAGTATACTTGATAGGTAATTGTAATAAATGTTAACATTCATAGACGTCATATGAGGGGCCCAATCCTCAGCTGGTTTAAATTGGCATAGCTCCATTGAAGTCAGTGCATTATGACTGAAGCTCCATTGAGGTCAGTGGAGCTGTGCTAACTTATATCAGCTGAGGAGTATTTTAATGAAAATTATGGGTTTTTTAAACAAAACTGTATTTTAGCAAATCAGAACCAAAAGGAAAAACAAGCAGGAGATTGGACAACTCTGTACTTTTTTGTTAAGGACATTTGAAAGAAAGGGCACTAAGTATAAAAATCATCCCACTATTTAATATACCATTTAATTCCTTTTGAAAGTCAAAGCCGAGTTCTATTTCCTTATCAATTTCCTCTGTTATATTAGGTTTGAGTTATTGCTTGCTCATAGATGTTAGGCTGTTGTCATTGTTTTTATTTTTTAAAATAAGTACAACTAACTCCCATAAACAATTAGTAGGTGGCCCTTTAATGTGAACTTAGTCATTATGGTACCAGTAGCTTCAAAACAAAGTACTGAATGGTCTGATTGCGAGTAACAGATAAGAGTGCTTTATGTGATATTTAAGGAATCAAGTATCAGCATATGACTGGAAGTGATAATACACAGTGACACACAAAGATGTTTTGAATGAGATCCCCTTTCTTGCATGCCACTTAATATATATTGAGTAGTGTCACTACCCTATCCTTTTGGGAAGTGAGGGATGAGTGACTTCACCATGACCCTCCATAGGGGCTACTAGGATGAGCTTATTCTTTCCACACCCTGGCAAGGCTTCAGGAACCCATCCATTTGTAGTGAGTCTCTTTCCCCAGAGACAAGGGGAAATTTTTTAACTTAAGTACTCTTGTTAGGCTACGTCTATACTACCCGCCCGGGTCGGCGGGTAGCGTTCGACTTCTCGGAGTTCGATATATCGCGTCTCATCTAGACGCGATATATCAAACTCCGAACGCGCTCCCGTCGACTCCGGAACTCCACCACCGCAAACAGCGGTGGCGGAGTCAACGGGGGAGCCGCGGACTTCGATCCCGCGGCGTCTGGACGGGTGAGTAGTTCGAACTAAGGTAGTTCGAGTTCAGCAACGCTATTCGCGTAGCTGAACTTGCGTACCTTGTTCGACCCCCCACCCCCAGTGTAGACCAGGCCTTAGTTGCTTTCCCTGCTGGCCCACCCATTTTCTGCCCATGTTATGCCTCCATCTAATTTGTCTTCTAGCTTTTGGATTTGTATTTCCCAGTCATGTATTATACTGACCTTCATGTCAAAATATCAGTGTGAATGTACTCTGCTATAATTTTACATTGAACATGGAAGTGTTTAATTTAAATTATGGAACAATCAGACTTTTCCTTAGACTTCTTGAGACTTCGAAAAGGACCTGAATCTTGTTAGAGTTTCACCACTTTTTGCTGCATGGTAGTGTGCTTTTGGAGTGGAATTTTCAAAAGTGCTCAGTACTGTCCTAACTCCACCTAAAGACTTCTAATTGGAGCAAAGAGTCAGGCCAGTGCTGAGCGTTTCAGAAAATCCCATCCAGAATTTACCTTCATTTCCTGCTTGACCTGAAAATCAGTTTGAATATCAAAATTTAACTTCCAAATATGTCTGTCTTTATCTTTCACTTTATAAAATGGTCTTATCACAACTTCTAGATACATGTACATGTGTGTTAAAGTGTCACAACTGCAAATGGACAAAGCAAGTCAATTCAAGAGAAGCCATGCAAATCACCCACCAAAAAAATCCTGACTAGCCACCCCCTTAAACTATCTAATCTACCTAGATTCTTGTAACGGTGTCCATCACTGTAATATCTGAGAATTAGATTCTGCCATCATATAGGTGTAAAGCTGGATTTTCACTGTTGTAAGAACAGAATTTGACCATGAGTGAATAACTAGGCCTTTCAGTGTCTCCTGAAAGTCAACTATCTGTCTCCTGAAAGTCTCTACCAAAAGGGGAAGGAAATTCCAGAACTGAGGAGCCCATTGAGACAGCATGGATCAGATTCTTAGTTTGATCTCAGTTACACTAACATAAGAACATAAGAATGGCTGTACCGGGTCAGACCAAAGGTCCATCTAGCCCAGTATCTGTCTACCGACAGTGGCCAATGTCAGGTGCCCCAGAGGGAGTGAACCTAACAGGCAATGATCAAGTGATCACTCTCCTGCCATCCATCTCCATCCTCTGACGAACAGAGGCTAGGGACACCATTCCTTACCCATCCTGGCTAATAGCCATTTATGGACTTAGCCACCATCAATTTATCCAGTCCCCTTTTAAACATTGTTATAGTCCTAGCCTTCACAACCTCCTCAGGTAAGGAGTTCCACAAGTTGACTGTGCGCTGCGTGAAGAACTTCCTTTTATTTGTTTTAAACCTGCTGCCTATTAATTTCATTTGGTGACCCCTAGTTCTTGTATTATGGGAATAAGTAAATAACTTTTCCTTATCCACTTTCTCAACATCACTCATGATTTTATATACCTCTATCATATCCCCTCTTAGTCTTCTCTTTTCCAAGCTGAAGAGTCCTAGCCTCTTTAATCTTTCCTCATATGGGACCCTCTCTAAACCCCTAATCATTTTAGTTGCCCTTTTCTGAACCTTTTCTAGTGCTAGAATATCTTTTTTGAGGTGAGGAGACCACATCTGTACACAGTATTCAAGATGTGGGCGTACCATGGGTTTATATAAGGGCAATAATATATTCTCAGTCTTATTCTCTATCCCCTTTTTAATGATTCCTAACACCCTGTTTGCTTTTTTGACTGCCTCTGCACACTGCGTGGACATCTTCAGAGAACTATCCACGATGACTCCAAGATCTTTTTCCTGACTCGTTGTAGCTAAATTAGCCCCCATCATGTTGTATGTATAGTTGAGGTTATTTTTTCCAATGTGCATTACTTTACATTTATCCACATTAAATTTCATTTGCCATTTTGTTGCCCAATCACTTAGTTTTGTGAGATCTTTTTGAAGTTCTTCACAATCTGCTTTGGTCTTAACTATCTTGAGTAGTTTAGTATCATCTGCAAACTTTGCCACCTCACTGTTTACCCCTTTCTCCAGATCATTTATGAATAAATTGAATAGGATTGGTCCTAGGACTGACCCTTGGGGAACACCACTAGTTACCCCTCTCCATTCTGAGAATTTACCATTAACTCCTACCCTTTTTTCCCTGTCCTTTAACCAGTTCGCAATCCATGAAAGGACCTTCCCTTTTATCCCATGACAGCTTAATTTACGTAAGAGCCTTTGGTGAGGGACCTTGTCAAAGGCTTTCTGGAAATCTAAGTACACTATGTCCACCGGATCCCCCTTGTCCACATGTTTGTTGACCCCTTCAAAGAACTCTAATAGATTAGTAAGACACGATTTCCCTTTACAGAAACCATGTTGACTATTGCTCAACAGTTTGTTTTTCTATGTGTCTAACAATTTTATTCTTAACTATTGTTTCGACTAATTTGCCCGGTACCGATGTTAGACTTTTACCGGTCTGTAATTGCCGGGATCACCCCTAGAGCCCTTTTTAAATATTGGCGTTACATTAGCTAACTTCCAGTCATTGGATACCGAAGCCGATTTAAAGGACAGGTTACAAACCTTAGTTAATAGTTTCGCAACTTCACATTTGAGTTCTTTCAGAACTCTTGGGTGAATGCCATCGGGTCCCGGTGACTTGTTAATGTTGAGTTTATCAATTAATTCCAAAACCTCCTCTAGTGACACTTCAATCTGTGACAGTTCCTCAGATTTGTCACCTACAAAAGCCAGCTCAGGTTTGGGAATCTCCCTAACATCCTCAGCCGTGAAGACTGAAGCAAAGAATCCATTTAGTTTCTCCGCAATGACTTTATCGTCTTTAAGCGCTCCTTTTGTATTTCGATCGTCAAGGGGCCCCACTGGTTGTTTAGCAGGCTTCCTGCTTCTGATGTACTTAAAAAACATTTTGTTATTACCTTTAGAGTTTTTGGCTAGCCGTTCTTCAAACTCCTCTTTGGCTTTTCTTATTACACTCTTGCACTTAAGTTGGCAGTGTTTGTGCTCCTTTCTATTTGCCTCACTAGGATTTGACTTCCACTTTTTAAAGGAAATATTTTTATCTCTCACTGCTTCTTTTACATGGTTGTTAAGCCACGGTGGCTCTTTTTTAGTTCTTTTACTGTTTTTCTTAATTTGGGGTATACATTGAAGTTGGGCCTCTATTATGGTGTCTTTAAAAAGGGCCCATGCAACTTGCAGGGATTTCACTTTAGTCACTGTACCTTTTAACTTTTGTCTAACTAACCCCCTCATTTTTGTATAGTTCCCCCTTTTGAAATTAAATGCCACAGTGTTGGGCAGTTGAGGTGTTCTTCCCACCACAGGGATGTTGAATGCTATTGTATTATGGTCACTATTTCCAAGCGGTCCTGCTATAGTTACCTCTTGGACCAGCTCCTGCGCTTCACTCAGGATTAAATCTAGAGTTGCCTCTCCCCTTGTGGGTTCCCGTACCAGCTGCTCCATGAAGCAGTCATTTAAAGTATCGAGAAATTTTATCTCTGCATATCGTCCTGAAGTGAAATGTTCCCAGTCAATATGGGGATAATTGAAATCCCCCACTATTATCGGGTTCTTAATTTTGATAGCCTCTCTAATTTCCCTTAGTGTATAAATCTAGAGTAGCCATTGACTTCTGTGGAGTTACTCTGAAATTGCACTTATATAATTGCAAACAGAATCTAATTCTCCCTATCCTCCAGCAGTCCAAATTTAATCTGAGAACTGGTAGCAAGAGCTTAACTCAAACAGCTTAATAGGACTAAATCAGAGGACCCGGATAATCTCCATCCAAGAATATTAAAGGAACTGGCATATTAAATTGAAAGCCCATGAATCTGTAAACTCAGGGGTCGTACACTATGACTGGAGAATTGCTAATATAGTTTCTATTTTTAAGAAAGTGAAAAAACAGGATTTGGGAAACTACAGGCCTTTTAGTTTGACCTCAATTATATGCAAGGTCTGGGAACAAATTTGGAAAGAGAAAGTAGTTAAGTATATAGAGGTAAATAGTAATTGGGATAAAATACAATATGGTTTTACAAAAGTAGATTGTGCCTGGCAAACCTGATCTCCTTCTTTGAGAAGATAACTGACTTTTTGACAAAGGAAATGCAGTAGATCTAACCTACCTAGATTTCAGTAAGTCATTTGATACAGTTCCACGTAGGGAAGTATTAAATTGGAGAAGTTGGGAATTAAGATGAGAATTGAAAGGTGGATGAGGAACTGGTTAAAGAGGAGACTACAGTGGATCATACTGAAAGATGAACTGTCAGGCTGGAGGGAAGTTACTAGTGGAGTTCCTCAGGGGTTGGTCTTGGGACAAATCTTATCTAACATTTTTATTAATGACCTTGGCATAAAAAGTAAAATTTACAGATGACAAAGTTGGGAGGTATTGCCATTATGGAGGAGGACCGGAATATCATACAAGACGATCTGGACAACGTTGAAAACTAGAGTAAGAGAAATGGGATGAAATGTAATAGTGCAAAGTGCAAGGTCACTTAGGGAATAACAACAAGAATTTTTGCTATAAATTGGTGACTTATCAGTTGGAAGCGACAGAGGAGGAGAAAGACCTGGGTGTATTGGTTGATCACAGGATGACTATTGTGATAGAGTGCTAGGTACAAAGGCCTGAGTCAGCACTCTTCACAGCCAGCTCCAATCAGGCAAGGCAGATTGGAACCAACTATGCAAAGCTGTGCAAAATTTGTGGGCAGGGCAGGGCAAAAAGGCCAATTAAGCCATTAGTCAAGAGCCCACAAAAAGGCACAGGAAAAAAGAGCACAGGGGGAAGCAGGTACTAAGAGGAGAGAGAGATTGCTCTTCTCTGCTTGGGAAAGGTCTTAGGTATGCTGTGAAGGTGGTAGGATGCAACTGTAAATAAACTGCACAGGGTGTTGAACCAGCAAAAGGATCCCCGCATAATCTGTGGACTGAGAAAGAGTCAGGATCAAGGCAGCTCTGTTACGCTATGGACCCCCAATGTGATGTGGCTGTAAAAAAGGCTAATGCAGCCCTAGGAGGTGTCAGGCAAGGTATTTCCAGCAGAGACAGGGAAGGGTTAGTACCATTATACAAAGCACTGGGTAGACCTTATCTTGAATACTATGTGCAATTCTGGTTTCCCATGTTTAAGAAAGATAAATTCAAACTGGAACAGGTGCAGAAAAGGGCTATTAGGATGATCAGAGGAATGGAAAACCTACCTTATGAAAGGAGACTCAAGGAGCTTGCTTGTTTAACCTAACCAAGCAAAGGCTGAGGGGAGATATGATCGCTCACTATAAATACATCAGAGGGATAAATACCAGGGAGGAAGAGGAATTAAATAACTAGTTAAGTTAAGGGCCAATGTGGACACAAGAACAAATGGATATAAACTGGCCATCAACAAGTTTAGGTTTTAAACTAGACCAAGGTTTCTAACCATCAGGGAAGGGAAGTTCTGGAACAGCCTTTCAAGTGGAGCAGTGGAGCAAAAAACCTAACTGGCTTCAAGATTGAGCTTGATAAGTTTATGGAGGGGCTGGTATGATGAGACTGCCTATAATGGCATGTAGCCGATCTTCGACTGCTAGTAGTCACCATCAACTGATGATGGGACACTAGATGGAAAGTGCTTGGAGTTACTACAGAGAATTCTTTCCCGGGTGTCTGGCTGGTCAGGGTCTAACTGATCACCATATTTGGGGTCAGGAAGAAATTTTCCAGTGGATCAGACTGGTAGAGACCCCATGGTGGTTTGTTTGTTTTTTGGCTTCCTCTGTGGCATGGGGCCTGGGTCACTTGCAGGTTTAAATTAGTGTAATTATTGATTCTCTGTAACTTGAAATCTTTAATTCATGATTTGAGGACTTCAGTAACTCAACCAGAGGTTAGGGGTCTATTACAGGAGTGGGTGGGTGAGGTTCTGTGGCCTGTGATTTGCAGGAGGGCAGACTAGATGATCATAATGATCCCGTCTGGTCTTGAAGTCCTTTAGTCTGAGAGTCTGTAAGCTTCCTATATGTCAGGCTGGAGCACAAGAGGAGAGACTGTCTCTGTTAACCAGGAGCCAGGCTATGTAATGTTTATATATAGCACCTCGGCTTAATAACAATGAAAAAAAACATTTAAAGGTCCAAGCAATGAAATGTTGTATACAACAGGGATGGCCAAACTGTGGCTCATGAGCCACATGAGGCTCTTTTACTGTTAAAGTACGGCTTGCATAGCCCCCTCACGCTCCCCATTCTCCACCTACCAGACTGGGGGGTGGAGGGGCAGAGCTCGAGACCTCTACCTTGCATCAGGGTGGTGGGGCAGGGGCTTTTGCTCAGCGGGGCGGGGGTCTCAGGGCTTCAGCCCTTCAGGATGAACCTGCCAAAGCTCAGGGCTTCAGCAGGAGCAGAGCTGAAGCCTCAAGCCCCGTCAGGCTCCTCCCACGGGGCTGAAGCCCTGAACCCTGGCAGGAGCACCCGGGCTCTCGAACTTCTGAAGATTGTCATATGTGGCTCTGAGAGTCACTAAGTTTGGCCACAGCTGATATATAATGTATTCCTTGCATTGTTAAAATCACCATGCTCTTGTAGTAATGTTGTAACTGCTCAGAAGAAATGCACTAGTTATCATATATTATAGGCTAACTAATTAACCAGGTTAAATTTTAAATTTGAAGAGTACACACATGATGTTTGTGACTGGTAGCTGCAAAAACATGCCTTTTTTTTACTAATGAAACACTGAACTAAGTTGTATGAGGCAATTGTGCATTGTCAATGTAGCAATCACAGCCTCCCATTGATTTTTTTGTTAACATCAAGAACATTAGCAAGAAACTGGCTTAAATAAAAAGCAAAGTGTTGTTGCTTAATTGGCAATAGATAAGCTATTGACAGGAGAATGTTGAAAATTTTCTAGTTTTTTTCTTTTTAAGGTTTGAATCATTAATTTAAATTAATTACATCATTTATTACATGAGGAAACTAGGCCCCTTCAGGATCAGGAATCTGTTCAATATTTTTACACTTGCAGTCTTGCCAGAAAAACTTAAAAAAAAAGAAATTTCTGTAATGATTTAATGATTTAGAACATGTGCTTTTTAAATACTTGCATGGCCACCATTCTGCTGTATCTGTAGCTTTAATACAGGACTGAGCAAAACGGGAAATTTAGTGCAACGACTGGAGGACAACAACAAGCAGGCCTGAGTTTCTTCTAAAAGTACTGCTTAATGAATTATTTCATCCTTATGCTTTACTGCACCAGATCTCATTATTGTGAGGTGGTATCAGATATTGTGATGCTAATCTCAGATAATGATGGTCATGCACATTCTTTCATTTATTTCACAATGTAATGTTGGTGGATGGAAGGAGATATTTTGGCTAGGAATAATATTTTGATAAAACCTAGAGTAATTTTGGAAAATACTGGCATTTAAAAAGGTGATTTTTGAAGCTGTTTTGATGATCCTCATTTTGATTTTATAGAGGTACTGAAGTACAGTGCCATATGAAAGAAGAAGACCAAAGTAAAGGTGAGTAGGACTGATAGGTTGGAAACTGATCAGAATAAGTTATCAATCAGTTAGAGAAGGTGAAAGAGATGGTGCAGCTGAGAGCAGTTTTGCTCTGGAAAAAGAGATTTCAGGAGAGTGATTTGATCAGCTTGACATGACATAGAAGTTTCAGAGGAGGAAAACAAGCCAGTATTGATTCCTGACTTTTTGTACACATGTCTGTTCTGTCTGTCTGTCTCTGTCAAGGACACAGCAAGGAGGCTTCTTTTGATAATGTTTTGAAGCTTGGACTCCTTTACCTTATCACCACATACCAAAAACAAATGTGTGGGATAGTTGGTTTCTGATACATTTTGTTTCTTTGAAACCAAGAAGTCTTCCAGAAATGAAGGAATGTTACTATTTTTCTTTACTTTCATGCAAAACAGAGAAGTATTCCAATTCTATAGGATTTGCTTCATAAAATTTGTAGACAGAATGGTTTAAATTAGCGCTGTTAATTAATCACAGTTAATGCCTGCAATTAACTGAAAACAAAATTAACATTTACATTTTTTTAATGGCATTGATCACATACCTCTGGGCGGGGAAGGAGGCATTGACTTGTGGAGGGACCTGACAGTGTCCGTTCAGTCGCAGTAACCCAATCCGTCTCTGGAGGGCAGGAGAGAAGAGAAAAGAGGAAGTGCCTGCCATCCTGGCTCCGGCGGAGAGATAGGGATCCTGACCTTGCTGGGCCCCATTACTCCCAGCTGGCCTCTTGCTCCAGGGACTGACCCCTCCCCCACAGCATGCCTCATTGCCCTGGCCAGCCCCTCACTATGGGGGTATCTCATAGAGAACAGGGGCCTGGAGAGCTCAGTCTCCCTGTACCAGCCTTAGGCTTGCCAACTTTCCAATGGCATAAAACACCCTAGTCCCACCCCTTCCCTGAGGCCCTGTCCCCTGCCTCAACCCTTCCCCACATCCCCACCCCAGCTCACTACATTCTTCCTCCCTCAGTGGCTCACTCTTCCCCACCCTCACTCACTTTCACTGGGCGGGGGCAGGGGCTTGGGGTACGGGAGGGGATGAGGGCTCCAGCTGGGGCTGCAGGCTCTGGGGTGGGGCTGGCGATGAGGGATTTGGGTTGCAGGAGGGGGCTCTGGGTCTGGGGGGGCACTCAGGGCTGAGATGGGAGTTGGAGTGTGGGGGGGTGAGGGCCCTGGGGTGGGGCCAGGGATGAGGGGTTTAAGGTTAAGGAGGGCTCCAGATTTTCGGGGGCTCAGGGCTGAGGCAGGGGGTTGGGGTGCAGGAGGGGGTGAGGGCTTTGGGGTGCAGGAGAGGGCTCTGGGTGGGTGGGATCTCAGGGCTGGGACAAGAGGTTGGGGCTTGGGCACGGGCTTACCTCCGGTGGGGTGGCTCCCAGTCAGCGGTGCAGCGGGGGAGCTAAGGCAGGCTGCCTGCCTGTCCTGACACTGCGTTGTGCATGACCAGAAGTGGCCAGCAGGTCCAACACTAGGCAGGGGGCAGGGCAGAGCTGCTCTCAGCTGCCGCAGGCACCACATCCAGCTCCCATTGGCCGGGAACTGGCCAATGGGAGTGCGGAGCCAGTGCTCAGGGCAGGGACAGCGTGCAGAACCCCTGCCTAGGAGCCGGAACTGCTGGTCGCTTCTGAGGCACAGTGCGGTGTCCCAGGATAGGAAGGGACTAGCCTGCCTTAGTGCTGCAGCACCACCGACCAGACCTTTAATGGCCCAGTCAGCAGTGCTGACCGGAGCCACCAGGGTCTCTTTTTGACTGAGTGTTCCAGTGGAAAACCGGACATCTGGTCACCCTACCTAGCCTCTCCTCCCCTACCACATGTTGAGTCCCTGGTATAATCTACCCTCTCTTGCAAACAGGGGCTCGCTCACATGAAGATGGCCCACCTTTCTCAGGAAAAGGCGGTGAGCCTGAGGAGTCCAGTACCAGAAACCACCTTTCAGAAGCAGCAGCAAGACACTTCGCTCACCCTCCTGCACAAGTCATTGCTTGCTCTCTCTTCCTCTCCACCCATGTCCGCCCAGCACACTGAATGCAGATTTCTAAGATGAAACTCTTCCTCTTTGGTCAGGAGGTGAGCCTGGCAAGCTCACCCAACCTGACAGGAGCAACATCAAGAATTCACCATTTTTCTGCACAACTCACATCCCTCCCATCTCCAGAATGCTGGCTGACTTAGATAAAAAATCTTACACCCCACCACAAGGGATATCAACCCCTCACCAGTGCAACAGGGACTTAACCCTTCTCTCTTGGCTGAGGAGGCCCCCTTGGCTCTGTTGGGCATAATCCAACTGGATACAGGATATTAAAGGCAGCAGAGAAGCTCAATCTGCGCTGACCCCTGGTAAGGAAAGAGGAGTGCTGCTGACTGCTGAGGGAGGACCTCCTGCATGCCAGAATGCGGAGGCCAGCCAGCCAGAGACAGACCCCTATACACAGGCTTGAGATGCCACAGAGAGGGGAGACACCTTGGAGACCCAGAGACTATGAACTTCTTACAGTCGGGTAGAAAGTAACGCAGGGAAACTTGGTGGGGAAGCGGTTGTAGAACCAGAGACAGGCTTGGTGTGTTTCGGTAGGATCCCCACTGAGCGGGTGGTGGGCAGCCCTGCCAATGACAGGGCCCTGGGTTGGGACTTGGTGAAGAGGGCAGGCCTGGGTCCCCCTATCCTGACCACCATCCATCCTGGGGTGGTGGCCCAGCTCCCTAGCACTCCCCGTATTATTGACTCTGGCCATCAGGCCGCGCTGCCCTGATCACAAGGGTCGTATCACTGACTAAAGCCACAGGGCCACGCAGCCCCAAGATCAGGGGCAGCCCAACAGATGCAACCACCGAAACGCACCCCCCTCCCATGGTGACGGGTGTATCAACCCCGTGATGCCCCTTCAGTAACCCAAGACTCCTCTAAAGGAGGAACAAGAAGTAGGACTCACTGGATTTGTAGGCTCTAAAGTTTTACATTGTTTTATCTTTGAGTGCAGTAATGTTAAAAAAAAAGTCTTAGTACAACTTTTATGATAAAGTGACTGCGCTACAGTACTTGTATGCAATGAAATACTATTTTATCTTTTTTAAAGTGCAAATATTGTAATAAAATAATATAAAGTAACACTATATGCTTTGTATTTTGCATTGTAATTGAAATCAATATATATGAAAAATGTAGAAACCCCCCAAAATATTTAAATAAATGGTATTCTATTATTGTTTAACAGTGTGATTAAAACTGCCATTAATTCGATTAATTTTTTAAATTGCTTGAAAGGCCTAGTTTAAATGAATAAATCATGATAAACAAGTGAAAAGATTTCCTCTTATATTGACTCCTGCATCACAATGATTTGCAGAGTCAAAAAGACGAAAATGCACAAGTGCCTTCAAAACTTTCTTTGGGTGAAAAATGCGGATTGGTTAGAACAAAAATTTGGGGAAGGGTCACTTTCAATGAATTATTCAAGTAAAAAATTTTCTGAAAAAAGTTTCAAAATTATCAAAATGTCCCATTTCAACATTTTCAAAATGAAAATTTGCAGTTATCTGGTTTTAAATGACTTTTCATTTTGAAATATAAGATAATTTGAGTAGAATTTTTTTTAAAATGGTTGAAATCACAATGAAATGTCTCAGTTTTCAAAACAAAAAGGTTCAATTGACTTGAACCAATTTTTTTTCAGATTTTTGTTTGTGAAAATTTTTGGTATTTTGATTCTTTGACCTGATTCAGGATGGGAAAATATTTGGAAATGTCAAATAATTTTCTGGGACAGGAAAACTACTGTATTTCCTGCCCAGTATACTTCAAGGTGCACAACTCCGGAGGCTCTTAAAATGGTAGCATCAGCTACTGGTAGACTAAATACATAGGGCCAGAATAATCTCTTGTTTATACTGACATAAAACTGGAGTAACACCATTGAAGTCAATGGAGTTACATGGTTTATACAGTTAGTGCGAGTGGAAAATCAGATTCAGACATGCTGATTTAACTGAGAGCAAAATTTGACCCATTGATTCAAATTTATTGTTGCATATGCGGGCCAACTTGAATTATTTCAGTGGAGAAGTGTCCCTTTTTGTCAATGGTGAATTTATCCCTTTGACTTTTGTCTATCTCCCCCACACACACCCCCTTCATAATTTGGAAGTTTGCTTGCTCTGCCTTTGCATCCATCAAAGGATATAGCAAAGAACTGCTACTTCCACACTTATTTAAACAACAGTCTTTGAAGAATTACTAAGTCTGTTCCACTGCAAATTCCATAGTTTGCCTTCTCTAACAACTCTATGCCCAAGGCCAGCGTTCGACTTGCTGGTGCCCAGGGCTGAAGCCGAACCCTGAGCAGTTGCCTGCTTGCCATCCCCTAACACCAGGTGCTATCTGTGCCATAACTCTGTCTTCACTAGTACAGTGCATTGATGTTTCATTATAACATTTTGCAGCATGATACATGAAAAAATGAACATCACACAATGAGCCAACGTATTTTTGAATTCTCTGTGGTTGCTTTACTTTTCACAACTGGTGATGATCTAAGACAGGCATGTTAGATCTAAATCAGTTTTGCTAACTGAAAGAATAATTAAGGCAGACACCAAGGGAAATAGAAAGTGTATTGCTGGGCTTATCCACCTAATTTGCTCTTTTAATTCCTGGGTTTTAACTAGATAGGTAAAATAAGCGTTTCTTCCTTTTTCTAAGCCTTCTTCCCATTAGTAACACAGTGTTACTGTAATTGCGTGAAGTTTTCATTGTAATGAGAAGAAGTATAAAAAAATTCTGAAGAGAAGAATCTTTTTGATCCATATTTCAGAGAGCTTGAATACACAGAATTTCTATTGTATTCTTTTACCCTCAGCATTGTTGGAAAAAAGTACCCCTTTATATGTAGTCTTTTAAGTGCAAAGATAAAAGCTCTTCATTCTTTGTATTCCGTTTGCAAAGAGCTCTGTCCTTGCAGAATGAAAACATCTTTTTAATGCAATTATTTTTGTTGTCGGGAACTTAAAAAAGGCAGTTTGAGTCATTGAAGAATGTAAACAGATAAGCATTGCTTGCATGCCTCATGCATGTGATTGAATTGTCATGTGAGCAGTTTTGAGTCACTGGAGAATCTTTGAAGTGGGACTTGCATGAATTCTAACCACATTATGATTCCTGTTAAAAAATCAAGTGTCTGAGATTTCAGTCACCCCATTCTAAAATACAATAGAACATTAGAGTCGTGAACACCAGAGTTACAAACTGACTGGTCAACCACACACCTCATTTGAAACTGGAAGTACGCAATCAGGCAGCAGCGATCCCCTTCTCCCCTCCGCCCCCCAAGCAAATACAGTACAGCACTTTGTTAAACATACACTACTAAAAATAAAGGGAAAGAGTTGACAAGGTAAGGAAACTGTTTCTTTGCTTGTTTCATTTAAATTAAGATGGTTAAAAGCAGCATTTTTCTTCTGCATAGTAAAGTTTCAAAGCTGTATTAAGTCAAAGTTCAGTTGTAAGTTTTTGAAAGAACAACCATAACGTTTTGTTCAGAGTTATGAACATTTCAGAGTTAGGAACAACCTCCATTCCCGAGGTGTTCGTAACTTTGAGGTTCTACTGTAAAACGAATTGTTCACTAGGGAAGGAGGGAGTATTATCCTAATGCGTTTTTAATAAAATTATCTTTTAATGTGTTAGAGAGGGTAAGACTTTTAAAAATCTTAACCAATGCATATCTTCCTTCTGTACCACTTACAGTGCTTACAATTTTCTGTTGTTGTGTATGCTTTCATCTATCCTTAACACCTCACCACTGATTATCTTGATTTTAGCTGATAACTCTAAGCCAAATGCATGTTGGGATATATGTCTGAAAACATCATTATTCCTCTCACACTCACATGGTATATGCCTGTGGTATGTTGGCAAAAACAAACGTGTTACCAGGTCCTTTGTTAACCTTTCACTCCCGATGTTTACTAAGCACACTGGGATTTCATAATGAGAATTGCTTCTTGCTTACAGCAAGTAATATCGTGAGACAACAATAAGAGAATGTGGGAGGGAGAATGTCTGTCTACTTTTTTTGTAACATCAGAAAAAGAGCAACATTGCCTGGATCTGTATTACATGTGAAACATTTTACACAACTCTAATTCAAATACGAAAAGGCTGAAATAGAAGTAAAATTACAAAGTGGTGTCAGTGTGATCTTTGTATGCATGAAGCAGATTAATACATTTTGATAATGTGTGAACAAACAGCTTTTTATTCTGATGAAAGGAAACTGAGGCTTTTGTTTCAAAGTATTAGGGCAATGAAAATAAGAGGAGATTAAGTGCCATAAATTGAGGTGACATTTTGTGATTCAAATCCCATTGTCTATCTCCTGGTATCATGGAGTCTTATCCATATGATCTATTTATTAATATAACCCCTGGCTTTATCGGATCTGAACATCGCACAATTGTTAGACAATTTAGCCTCAAAACAACCATGTGAGGTGGGAAAATATTCCTTTTTCTAGGCGGGGATCTGAGGCACAGAAAGATAGTGACTTGCCCACAATCACACAAACTTTGTAGCAGAGCTAGGACTAGACCCTAGGTCTGCTTGTATCTAAAGTGCAGTGCGTTAACCATACCACTGGCCTTTTGCTCCCTGTTGTGCGATACCTTTTTTGTAAGATCATTATTAATAAGGGTCAATTAATAACATTTTAATGTTATGAAGTTCAAGTAAATGCAGCTGAACAGAATTTGAAGATGCTGCCCTTGTTCTGAATCTTAAATCTGCTCCTGAATTTCATGATTTGCTATGTAATTTAGGCCCAGTCCTCCAGTTCTGATGTAGGCATATCCCTGTGATCGTACGTACCTCTGCATTCACTCCTGGCACACTATTGTAATATTCTGTGTTCAAAATATACCTTGTGAGGTATCATTTGAAAACTCACAATTTGCTGATCATTATTGATAAAATGTGTGTGGCAACATTGCATATAAAGTTATAAAATTCCACTGTATGGTGTTACTAAAACATGTTCCAAGCCTGGGGCGTGGCCAAACCAGTTCCTCAAATAGAAAGGACAAGCTGATACCTGAGCCAGGTGTAAACAAGGACAAATGGGCCATCACCTGCTAAATGGCTGTTCACTGGCAGGAAAAGGAACATGAGTGAAAAATCTATGTCTTAGCAAAGAAACAGCATGGAGTTCCCATCTTCACAGTTTGCCTATTGCCATGCTCCCAGTTGGAGATGTTTCTCAAAGGAGGGACAGCACTGTAAAAAAGCGGAGCAGAATCCCCAAAGTATTCCACCAGAAGTTTAAAAAATACAGGACAAGAGAATCAGCTAGGAGGATTATGAAGACAAAAGTAGTTTACTCACTGCAAGATGAAATGCTGAATATTCAAAGAAGCACAGTGCCACTGGTTTACAGCCACAGAGCACTTGCCCATTCCATGTAATATCACCTCTCAGCATTTGGAAAGTCTCATACACAGTCAATGAGGATTCTCTCCAAAGGAGAATCTCTGTAGTCTCAATAGAAATTTTTAAAATTTTGCTTTTTGATGGTAAAATGTTTCTTGAATGGGAACAGAGACTTGTTCTTGATGAAACGATCCAAGGTGGAAGCTGGTCCCATAGGGCCATACATAAGAACATAACATAAGAACGGCCGTACCGGGTCAGACCAAAGGTCCATCTAGCCCAGTATCTGTCTACCGACAGTGGCCAATGCCAGGTGCCCCAGAGGGAGTGAACCTAACAGGCAATGATCAAGTGATCTCTCTCCTGCCATCCATCTCCATCCTCTGACGAACAGAGGCTAGGGACACCAACATTGTGTATAAATGGTTTAGAAGAGCACGTATAAAGTATCCCTCTCCTTAAACTAAGTAATTCTATTCATTTAAATGGAAATTGTGTAGGCAAGTTAGTAAGAAAACCATACTGTTTGATCTAGCATTGATTGGAGGGGAGGGGGTTAAGGGAGGCAAATATCGGATTCTATTCACTGGGCTCAGAAGAATCTGTGTTGAAAAAACTCAGTTTGCTAAACAGATTCAGGCAGGAGTTTTCAATCACTTTCACAGTGCCGAGTGCATTTTAATAGAGAGAGAGGCTAGTTACCTATTTGCAGCCTCTTCCAGGCTGCTGCCCTGTCCGCATGCAGTTGACTATCAATGCAATTTCTTCCATGGAAAAGTAATATGCATAAAGTTGTTTAATATTGCAAACTCTACTCTTGTCTTTAGCTGCTAAGGTTACATGTGACTAGCCATGTACCACAGGTTCAGAACCACTATATTAGTACGTGTGTTGTATAAAAAGTCAGACTGGTATAATTTAGAATCCTGTAAAAACTTTGGATCCATTTCAGCAAATGTCTTTTGAAAGAATATAACTTTAACTGCAACCACTAATAGTTGTACAGCTGATAGTAATCTCAACAATAATACAATAACATTACAGTAAAAGTTACATCATCCAGTTGGCCCAATTAATTATAAATTAAAAAGCAAGTTAAAACAAATAGAATACATCTTAAATTTGCACTTAAACAGAATGAGAGTAGGAACATTCTTGTTAACCAGGGCAATTCACTCCGAACAACAAGTGCATGCTATTGTCTTTACTGTATGTTGTCATTTCAGGTGACACATTTTGGCACTGAAACTGTTAGATCTAAATCAATCCAACTGATGACAAGAGGAGCAAGGAATACTAATTCTGAGGTCATGCAAATTGGTTCCTGTTGTTTTTGAAGGGCTTTCCAAGTCAACTCAAGATCTTTATAAATTAATGTAAAACTTAAGTAGTAATCAAAGGAACTAGGACAAAATTTGATCTGTCATGGAATGTCATGCACCAAACAAAATTCCAACTGCTGCATTCTATATTAATGGAACATTATTAATCAAACAATTTGGAATACTAAAGTCAAGCACTGTAGGAGGTCACACAGATATTGATCATAAACTTAACACCAAGAGAGGAGAGAACCCTAAAATTAATGGAGATCAAAAGATGTAGAGTATGTTTATGTTGGCCCCATGTATATAACAATTTCATTCAATTACATTTAAGAACATATTAAATATCATGCCTTAATGTTTAAAAACAGGTGATAAAATATAAATTGCAGAGAAGTACTATAATTCAAATAATACTATATATAACGCTAGCCTATTCTGTTGGGTCATTTAACCTGAAAGGAATGTGTAAACACTGAATAATAATGGAACAAAAGGGAAACCCCAGGAGAATATACAAGGAACAGGATATGGCTAAGTAAATAAAGCCACAAGTTGGTATCATTGCTGAAAAACCTATCTTCAGCGAGGGGTGGAAGCTGTTGAAATCGTGGTGGAATTTTTCCAGAGTCTCCTTCCCATGGGTCCAGATGATGAAGATGTCATCGATGTAGCGTAGGTAGAGAAGGGGAGTGAGTGGACGGGAGCTGAGGAAGCGTTGTTCCAGGTCGGCCATAAAAATATTGGCATATTGTGGGGCCATACGGGTGCCCATAGCGGTGCCATTGATCTGGAGATATATATTGTCAGCAAATTTGAAATAGTTGTGTGTGAGGATAAAGCCACAGAGCTCAGCAACCAGGTGTGCTGTGGCATCATCAGGGATAATCCTCAGGAAATCAGTGGTGTCACGGAGATAGCTGGGAGTGCTGGTAGCATAGGGTCTGAGTAGAGAGTCTACATAGCCAGACAGTCCTTCAGTGTCTGACCAGTTCTCGCCCACAGACAACCTGCCAACCTGAAGCATATTCTCACCAGCAACTGCACACCGCACCATAGTAACTCTAGCTCAGGAACCAATCCATGCAACAAACCTCGATGCCAACTCTGCCCACATATCTACACCAGCAACACCATCACAGGACATCACCGGTTCATTCACCTGCACGTCCACCAATATAATATATGCCATCATATGCCAGCAATGCCCCTCTGCTATGTACATCGGCCAAACTGGACAGTCTCTAAGGAAAAGGATAAATGGACACAAATCAGACATTAGGAATGGCAATATACAAAAACCTGTAGGAGAACACTTCAACCTCCCTGGCCACACAATAGCAGATCTTAAGGTGGCCATCCTACAGCAAAAAAACTTTAGGACCAGACTTCAAAGAGAAACTGCTGAGCTCCAGTTCATCTGCAAATTTGACACCATCTGCTCAGGACTAAACAAAGACTGTGAATGGCTTGCCAATTACAGAACCAGTTTCTCCTCCCTTGGTTTTCACACCTCAACTGCTAGAACAGGGCCTCATCCACCCTGATTGATCTAACCTCGTTATCTCTAGCTTGCTTCTTGCTTGCTTATATATACCTGCCCCAGGAAATTTCCACCACTTGCATCCGAAGAAGTGGGTATTCACCCACGAAAGCTCATGCTGCAAAACGTCTGTTAGTCTATAAGGTGCCACAGGATTCTTTGCTGCTTCTATCTTCAGCTTGATTGCAAGATCAGTGATACCAAAATGCAATCAGAAATTAGTCATACAAATCTGATAATGCTTGGTCATGAGTATATAGACATTGAGAAACGGGACTTTCACCACCAAACCAATGCACTCTGTGTACAACAAATGGGTTGCAAACCTGCTTGTTAACACTCTAAAAGATTGCTAACAACAAGGTATCGAGACAATTGTCTGGCTGTGACCCACTTGAGCATTTTGGCAAGAAGGGGTAAATTAAACACTGCTCAATAATTGGATTGTACGTCATGATCTAATTCACTCTTTTTCTTGAAAGGATTGGGGTTACGAATGGGTTGTTTTAGGAACTGCAGAAGCAATTTAATACAGTTGGGAGAGCTTTCATTAGCAGTTTGCTAATGGGCATCAGTAAGCTTAGGGATCAAGAGAACAGACTGGAGGCTTACATTTCTGAACTAGTTTCCTGACCTCAATTTACTAGATGACATTAAACTCTGAAAACATTGGTATAGAAATAAGTAGAATAACCATTGGCTTTTAATCACTAGTGGAGAAATGAGAGAGGAAGTGAACTTCAATCTTATCCATGACAAGGCAAATTCCCCATCAGGAAAAACCGTACGATTTGTATCTGTACTGCCATTAAGTATAAGGAATTGATCAATGTTTTAAAATAGGGTTCCTCTGGGATTTTCCAGACCATCAACAATGAGAGCTGACTAATACCTCTCCCTAGCCAGCCCTGTAGTTTGATTGTATTCATTAAGCTATATATTTTCAAAGCAACTTGGTGTATAATAAAGCCAGTTGCTCTCTAGTAAGGATGCTTGAGTTTGCAACCTTTTCAGTTTCTCAGGTGGCTAGTAAACCAGGCACCAAAAATTCTGTTGACCCAGCCTAGATATAACTGGAACATTTGAATTTGTACTGTGGTTACACTTAGCGCTTCAAAGCGCTGCCGCGGTAGCGCTTTGAAGCGCTAAGTGTAGTCAAAGTGTCCGTACTCCACCTCCCTGTGGGGAATACGTACAGCGCTGGGAAGCTGGGGCTTTGACCACACTGGCGCTTTGCAGCACCGCAATTTGCAGCGCTGGAGAGGGTGTGTTTTCACACCCTGCTGCAGCGCTGCAAATTTGTAAGTGTAGCCAAGCCCTTAGGAAGTGCTTGAAAGGACCCCAGCATTTCCCACCCTGGTCAATGGGGAATGAAGAACTGTAAGGATGAATTTGCCTTCAGGATAATGGAAGTTGGAAGTGGGAATTTAATGAAAAAATATTTGAAATTATGATACCATTCACATATAAGTTATATGCTATAGGAAGGAAGATGTCTTTCTCTGACCTTAATGGGAAACTCAATGCTTTTTAAAACAATGGGGCAGATCCTCAGCTAGTATAAATTGTCATAATTCTGTTGAAGCTGTGATAAATGAAAGGGAAAATATCTGGGAAGATGCAATTAGGTTTATCTCTCTTATTTCTTTATGACTTGTGGATTCCTCTGTGCTAACCCCAGGTGCTTTTGTTTTACTTATAACTTTTAAGCTGGACCTGAAGAGAGCTATCTTGATGCTTAATTGTTTTTTTTGTTTTTTGTTTTTTTTTAAATCTAGCAAAAAGCCTAAGTTCCAAATGTATTTTCTTTCTTTTTGTTTTTAATAAAATTTACCCTTTTTTAAGAAGAGGATTGGATTTTTGTGTCCTAAGAGGGTTGTGCATATGTTGTTTAATTAGCTGGTGGCAACAGCTGATTTCCTTTGTTTTCTTTCTCAGTTCTTCCCTAGAGAGGGGCGGGGGTGAAACGGCTTGAGGTTACCCTACAGGAAGGAGTTCCCAAGTGCACCTTCCTGGGTTCTTAAAGGGGTTTTTTTGCACTTGGGTGGTAGCAGCATCTACCCATCCAAGGTCAGAAAAAAGCTGTAACCTTGGGAGTTTAATACAAGCCTGGAGTGGCCAGTATTAATTTTTAGAATCCTTGCGGGCCCCCACCGTCTGCACTCGAAGTGTCAGAGTGGGGAATCATCCTTGACAAGGTGGCAGAGCGGTGGGAGCATTTTGAACCAGAAGCACAGACCTCAGGATTTTAAAAGGACACATTTTTCCTTTTGGCAGCTTGCAAAGCCAGGGAGTTTTTTTCTTTCTTTCTTTTCTTTTCTTTGCTGCTTGAGGGGGAACAGACACGAAAAGAGTTCAGCCTGCCAAGCCAGGGAGTCTAATAAGCAGTTTGCTTTTTTTTTCTCCAGCTTCATGGCAACAAAATAGGCTAGAGTAGGGACGTCCTGTGCATGAGAGTGCTGTTGGGCACCGAAACCATAGAGCAACCAGTCTTCCCACAGCTGCATGCCCCAGATCCAGCCCAGACATCCAGCTCGATGACAGAAATGCAGGGAGGGGATGAGGGACTAGAGCCTTCCCAGGAGAGAAGGGTCAGCCCTCCCCCACCTGAGATCCCAGGGCCAAGATGGATGCCCTTAACCCAGGTCAAGTTCTAACTGCAGAAGAAAGGAATTTCTTCCTAGAGATGAAGCACTTGGAAGCGGAGGAGAAGCACTTGGAGGCGGAAGCAGATGCAAAGTGCTTGGAAGCGGAGGCGAAGTGCCTGGAGGTGGAAGTGGAGGAGAGGAGAAAGGCAAAGCACTTGAAAGTGGAGCTGAAGTGCTTAGAGCTGGAAAAGGCTAAGCTGGGTCAACCAGGTAGCCCTAACAGTCCTTCTACAAATACTGCTCCCCATTCCAAAAAATTCCCCACATACAAGGTAGGTGATCATACAGAGGCTTTCCTAGAAAATTTTGAAAGGGCCTGCCTTGGGTACAGCATGCCTCCAGACCAGTATATGGTGGAGCTGAGGCCACAAACTCAGTGGACCCTTAGCAGGGGTGGCAGCTGAAATGCCTAAAGAACACATGAACAAGTACGAACTTTTTAAACAAAAGGCCAGAATTAGGATGGGGCTAACACCCGAGCATGCCTGTTGGTGGTTCAGAGCCCTAAGGTGGAACCCAGACATAGCATTTTCCCGACACACCTACCACATTGTAAAAAATTGGGATGCCTGGATATCGGGAGCAAATGTTAAGTCTGTTCTATGTTCTATGTTACATATGCCATGTAACATATCTCTGTAAAGGTTATGATCTACTGAATATATTCATCCTATTTGTATGCATGTATAATTTTTGTATTAAAAGTTATGAATATTTGCTATGTACTTGTTTAATTTTAAGTAACCTCAGTGAAGCAGTTGGTCAGCTTCCTTACTATTCTCAGTAAGTGCCCAATCAAGAAACACTTAAGCTAACAATGAACTTTGAGATGCCAATCCACATCTGAGCTTTCCTGAGAATGTGGCCTGGCTTGTAAGGATTGAGTCATGCATGGACATGTGACTTGTCCATATGACTCCAAAACTCCATCTTGGAGCTGGATCCTGCACAGGAGAGAGGAGGGGGTCTCCACTCACAAGATAAAGTCTATTTAAGCCCCTGGGAGACCTATCCATTTTGTATTCAGCTGGCTCAAGAGATAACCTTTGAACCCCCAAAGGATACCTGAAAGAAACTGGAACAAAAGATAGTAACCACAGAGGTGTGAGTGATTGCTGGACCCAGACTAGAAGGAGGCTAGTCTGTAAAAGAAGCTTACTGGAACATCTCTGAGGATAAGATTTCATCTTAATCGCTTTATGACTGTATTAGGCATAGACTTGCGTGTTTTATTTTATTTTGCTTGGCAATTCACTTTGTTCTGACTGTTATTACTTGGAGCCACTTAAATCCTACTTTTTGTATTTAATAAAATCATTTTTTCTTATTAATTAACCCAGAGTATGTATTAATACCAGGGGGGACCTACTGTGCATATCTCTCTATCAATGTTATAGAGGGCGAACAATTTATGAGTTTACCCTGTATAAGCTTTATACAGGGTAAAGCGGATTTATTTGGGGTTTGGACCTCATTGGGAACTGGGCATCTGAGTGTTGGAGACAAGAACTGTTTTAAGCTGTTTTCAGTTAAGCCTGCAGCTTTTAGGGGATGTGGTTCAGACCGAGGTCTATGTTTGTAGCAGGCTAGCGTGTCTGGTTCAAACTAGGCAAGGTTCTGAAGTCCCAAACTGCCAGGGATATTTTTAAAGAGATAAATTAAATTGAAATTTAAAACATCAAAACCCAAACTGTTTAAATTTGTCTTTTTCTTTAACAATTAAGTAATTTTCAATGTAAAATTATCCCCCTCGAACTCCACATATGCCCTAATTCAGCCAAGTACTGTAGCATGTACTTCATAAAGCTGGCCAATGAATAGTTGCAAGGAAAAAGAATATTTTTTTGTTTTCTTTGAAATTCAGGTTGTCATAAAAACAAACCAAAAGCAGTTTTTATTGATGAAAATTGAAAAATGTTGGCATTTTGAGATTTCAATTTTTGACAAACTGATTTTTTTTATTAACATGGTGTTTTTGTCATTAAAATTTTCATTTTGGTGAAAAATGTTTGACCAACTGTAGTGCTAAGCTTTAAGCATGTAAGTACTCCTATTGACTTTGGTGGGACTATTCTTGCTTAAAATTATGCACAGTCTTACATACTTTACTGAATTGGGGCCATAATGAAAGATATTTTACTTTCTCCAAAAAAGTCCCAATTTGCAAGCTCTAGTAAGGAAATTTAGTATAGCATTGTTAGGACGAATAGGTTTCTTGATTATATTGCTTTTGCAAATAGCAGATCCTTCAATACAAACTACTTGCATATTATCCTTCCAAACAACATGCTTTTAGTGAAGTAGATAGACAAAGAGGGGATTATTGCACCACTTGTAATATGTTGATGATCCCAGTGCCATCGCCATGTAATCATACCTAGGCTTTTGAAGCACTGCTTTTAAAAGGAATTTGAGTTCTAGGAGGAACGGTGAAATGTTCCAAAATATTGGTGCTGAGGGGTGAAGCAGTTTCCTTTCTGTGAGATAACAAGGTTTCCGAAAGTGTGAATATGAACAGATATGCTTCTTTTATGAATGTTTTTACTATGCTGAGCTTCTGAGATTCAAGCATCTATTTCCCCAAATGTTAATTATATTGCTCTTCTAACATCATCATTTATTACAGAGGCTTAAATTATTAGCACTTGTCTATACAATGTAACCTTTCCTGGTCCCAGAAGCAGCATTTAAAGTCTTAAAATTATGTCATCATAATATTAAATGTGAGCTTTAAAGGTTAGAATAAATGATGCATCTTATCTAAAATGTAAGGTGAATTACTTGTATCAACTAATAGTAACACCATATATATATGAAGGACAATGATTGGACACAATGTACACATCTTTTTTCTTTATATGTAAAATATTTACTAGTAAACGGTTGTAGATTTTTTTAAAATATAACACAATTCTGGGAATATAGCCAGCAGAGGGCAGGTCTGGAGGTCCACGGTAGAAAGATAGCTCAAAAAATGATTTTGCAGGAGAGTGCAGTGTGTAATATTAGGGGAGGAAGCCCAGGCATTGGGGTTAGCAAGCACCAACTTTATTTTGGGAGAATGTGACCAGCACCCAAACAAGATGAAGTGGGTTTGCAGGGTGCAAGCTGGGCAATAAGAGATTGTAGAAGAGATGCATGTTTAGCTATCGCTTATTGCAGTCTAGCAGCTGGAACGAAAGTGAAGAGGCAGCACCATGTGTCCAGCCAGCTGTCTGCAGCGAGTACTCTACAGACCACAGTTTGGGAAATTTCTTCTTAATCTCTATCAGTAGTTAATCTATGCCCTGAAGTATGAGGGGATATATTCCTTATTCAGTATGTTAATCTAACTAATGTAACTGGATCTTCCCATTACCCTTTTTTGAATCCTACAAAACTCTTGGCTTATATCTTGAGGCAGTGAGTTTCTTCCACAGAATAGTTATAAATTATGTAAAAAAAATTCCTTATCTGTTTTTAATTTGTTGCCTTTCAGTTTCTTTGGCTTTCCCTGTGCCTCTTATATTATGAGAGAGGGTATATGGAAGTGCCCAATTTACTTTCTCTGTAACATTTATTAATTTAGCTTATTAAAGAAGCAACATGTATTGACACATATGATTATTGGGTTGCTTCACCTTTGGCGTAAATGGGCATAGCTCCATTGCAGCTATGCTAGTTGAACCTGCTTATGCTAGAATTAATCTGGCTATTAACAGCTAATTAGAATGTAAACTAGACAAAGGTCTGGCTTGAGCAAAGACTTACTTGTGATAGCTTTGCATTACTAGATGCCTGAGCTCAATTCGAAGTTGTAGATGAAAATTGTTTATGGTTCTTTTAACCCAAAGCATCTCTGCACTTCTCTGCTAGTGTACCTCAAACTGGCCCTGTATCTATCTTTAGTCTTTTAGCCCAGATCTTTTTATTCAGACATTACCAATTGTGGCAAACATTTACCAGTCAAAAAGAGGAGGGCACAAACTAATTTTCACTTTTGAACAGAATCCTAAAACAGGATTTGAACCTCCAAAGTATCCGGAGATGAAAAGCTTCTGAAATGCAGAAATTTAAAGTGCAAAAGCACAAAGAGACACTTTTAAAACTTTATAGACTTGGTTGTAGTACAGTTTCTCAGTCTAAAAAAAAGAGAGATTTCCTTTGTGATGTCTCCCCACATATTTAGGATGCTTATCAGCTATTTTTCTGAAGGCAAATGTTACCTTGTTAATTTTTATAGTCTTAGGGTCCATTTTGTGCTTTGCTGTACTTAACTCGCAATATCAGTTCTAGGTAATAATGATCAAAACAACATAGTCACCTCCTTAATTTGTGCTCATAAATCCCATTTTCATTTACAAAGATCAGAAGACCTTTCTCTTCACAATGGACTCTTGATCTATTATAATATTCATAGACTCCAAGGCAATATGGGACCATTGTGATAATTTGTCTGACCTCCTATGTAACACAGGCAATAGAACTTCCCCAAAATAATTCCTAGAGTATATTTTTAGGAAAAACATCCAATCTTGATTTTAAAATTGCCATTGATGGAGAATTCACACCTCATGATAAATTGTTCCAGTAGTTTTTACCCTGTTAAAAACATTTACACCTTATTTCCAGCCTGAATTTGACTAGCTTGAACTTCATGTTAAAACCTTTCTCTGCTAGACTGAAGAGCCCATTATCAAATATTTGTTCCCCATGTAGACTGTAATCAGCTCACCCCTTAACCAATATTGGATTTGCATTAACTACAGCACTTAGAGCACTTGAAGTTGCCAATTGCTGCATTAAGTGTCATGCAATTATTGGGGAAAAAAGCAACTCAAATAACTCCCTAAGTTAAATCAAAGTTCTTTTCAACTGAAAGTGATTTTATTCCAACCTCTGATCTGACCCAAAACAAGTTACTATATTATGGAAAATGTATGTGGGTTAATAAGGATGAACTGCATCAGCTAAACCTTAAGAGCTATAAATGAATACAGAGAATTTAAATAATTTTATTTTTGTCAGGACCATTACAAAAATATAATATAGGAATATATTCAATCAAGAAGAGAGTAGCTGCAAATCCTATATTAATCTATCCTGAGTAACTCCTGTAGTTGTAGTACAAATAAGGTCATTTCTGACATTATATTCACCCAAAATGTTCCTATCTTTGCTGCCAAAATGATTCCTTCATCCTGTTTGCCTTTCAGTTCTTTAAAGCATGTTTTATGGATAGAGTCCCTGAAAACTGGAGAAAGGTGTGAAACTGAGGCTGTCCCATTTGAACAGGCCACTGTGCAATTATTGATGTTTATCCCAGGTTGGGGGGGAATAGGAAGCAGTGGAACTGCATTCTTATTTTTGCCAATTTCACCTTCAGATATACATTTAATTGGCTTTGGCAAGTGTATGACATCAGGTCCATGCTTGTGGTTTCATCTATCCATTACAAATATATCCAGTTAACAGTTAAAAGCAGTGAGAATATCTGAAATAGATACTGCCTTATTCAGAATAATAGTTGACAGGCATGAAAGAAATTGTGGTAATTGATGCACACCTTATGAAAATGAAAAAGTAGAGACGCGACAGTGTGGATGAAGAATGATGTAAATAGGCTGTCAGAAAATTAAGTCAGCTGGTAAGATTTGTAGAAGAGACTGAAGAACACTTTTTTCAAGTAACTAAACCTTTATTAGAGATGGACCTGAGCAGTAACATTTGGGGATTTGGGTTTGGCCTTGTCTCTACTTGAAAAAGATGGTAGCAATGATGGTGAAAGACCGAGGATGTTGTATTTCCTTTTGGCTCTAATAACTCCCTTGCCAGAAGTAGCTTTTCCCATTGTCTGCTTGCCTTAATACGGACACCAATTCCCAGATTCTCAGCTGATATGAATCAGTGTAGCACTATTGAATGATTTACACCAGGGATCGGCAACCTTTGGCACACAGCCCATCAGGGAAATCTGCTGGGGGGCCGGGATGGTTTGTTTACCTGAAGTGTCCGCAGGTTTGGCCGATTGCAGCTCCCACTGGCCACGGTTCGCTGTTACAGGCCAATGGGGCCTGCAGGAAGCAGTGGCCAGCACATCCCTTGGCCCGTGTTGCTTCCTGCAGCCCCCATTGGCCTGGAACAGTGAACCGCGGCCAGTGAGAGCTGTGATCTGCTGAACCTGCAGATGCTGCAGGTAAACAAACTGTCCCAGCCCGCCAGCGGATTTTCCTGATGGGCCACATGCCAAAGGTTGCCGATCCCTGATCTAGGACAACCACCGAGAGCACTAATGTTACTGCTATATGCAATAGGCAGCAAGTGGGGGATGCTGGGAAGGGAGAGTTTTACTGGCACCACCCTTTGTTCTTTCTTCACTCCCACTACTGCTATTACAATTTTTTTTTCTGCAAGCCTGGAAAGCAAGAGGCTTCTGTTTGCTCCCCAACTCTGGTGTCCCATAGTTTACCATTTGATGGTAAAACTCACTGTGGCATCTTGCCCCAGGCTGACACAGAATTTGGATATTTGAAAACATGGGTAACAAACCTTAGGCAAATCTAGCCAAACTATATCATGCATCAAGAACAGGTTTTCTTTGAAATGTGCTCATTCCTTTGATCTCATTTTAATGGATACTCTCAGCGGTATTTGCTGTGACCTTAATATCATGCATAATTACTTAGGAAAGAAAACAATAGACGGGAGTAAATAGAATACTAAATGTGCATAGCTTATTCTTTAATGTTCTTAATTTTCAGTAAGTTTCTACTCTCTTCACTTCACTCTATTTGCATTTGCTCTCATATGTAAATGAGATGGTAATAGTTGATTAAGGTTGTCAGGTTTTCAGTCTCACATGTCTTTACTTTTCTACTTTCTATGGAAGTCTCAGAGCTTTTTTTCTCTTCTCAGGCTTCCCTCAAAAGACTTTTGCTGTCTCTCTCTGATGTGGTCTTCGATAATACCAATTACAGTGAGCAAGATTGTCCCTTCAAAATCTGAACAGATGGCAACCTTATGGTTTGTGAGTGTTTCCTGGTTCACATATTCATTTTCCCTTTTGGGTATTTCTGATTATCTAAAGCCTGCAGGATAATCAACACAGTCTGTTCTCAGAACTGCAAAAGAGAATAGACAGGTATAAAAAGGTCTATACATTCTGGCTATGGCTACACTTACGGTTTGCAGCGCTGGTAGTTTGCAGCGCTGGTCATCCAGCTGTGCAGGGCCAGCGCTGCAGTGTGGCCACACTGACAGCTACCAGCGCTGCAGTGTGGCCACATTGGCAGCATTTCCAGCGCTGTACTGAGAGGTGCATTGTGGGCAGCTATCCCACAGAGCACCTCATCCCGTTTTGGCGCTGTTTTGGCGCTGAGTATTGTGGGAAGGGGAAGGAAGTGTGTGGGTCATTCCGCTTCCTGTTCCAACGCCCTGTGGTGCATCGCTTCACTTCCCAGCAGTCACAGTTTCGCCGTCCACGTTTCTTGCCATTGTGAGTTCAGCACGCTGTGAAATGGAGCCTGAGCTGCTGAGGAATTTGCTGCTGACTGTCGCCAGCACATCACGTTTGGCAGTTGAGCTATTCCTCCTTCAGCTCCAAAGTGACAGTGAGGAGTCCGATGATGATATGGATTTGCCTAAAGCGGGTGACATGAAATTGCTTGTGGCGGTAACGGAAATGCTCAGCACCGTGGAACGCCGCTTTTGGACTCATGAGACAAGCAGTGAGTGGTGGGATCACATTGTCATGGAAGTCTGGGATGACGAGCAGTGGCTGCAGAACTTTCGTATGAGAAAAGCCACTTTCATGGGACTGTGTGCTGAGCTCGCCCCCACCCTGCGGCGCAAGGACACAAGATTGAGAGCTGCCCTGACGGTGGAAAAGCGGGTGGCTATTGCAATTTGGAAGCTGGCAACTCCAGACAGCTACCGGTCGGTCGGGAACCAGTTTGGGGTGGGAAAGTCGACCGTTGGAATCGTGTTGATGCAAGTTTGCAGGGCCATTAATCGCATCCTGCTAAGGAGAACCGTGACTGTGGGGAACGTGCAGGACATTGTGGATGGCTTTTCAGAAATGGGTTTCCCTAACTGTGGAGGGGCAATAGATGGGACGCATATTCCTATTCTGGCACCACCCCACCTAGCCTACGAGTACATTAATCGCAAGGGGTATTTCTCTATGGTTCTCCAGGCGCTTGTGGATCACCGTGGGCGTTTCATTGATATTTACACAGGCTGGCCTGGAAAAGTGCATGATGCACGCATCTTTCGGAACAGTGGCCTGTTCAGGAAGATGCAGGAAGGTACATTTTTCCCAGACCGAAAGATCACAGTAAGGGACGTTGAAATGCCCATTGTGATCCTTGGGGACCCCGCTTACCCATTAATGCCTTGGCTCATGAAACCATATACAGGGAAGCTGAACAGGAGCCAGGACCGTTTCAACTACAGGCTGAGCCGATGCCGAATGACTGTGGAGTGTGCTTTTGGCCGTTTAAAAGCTCGCTGGAGATGTCTGTATGGGAAGCTAGACTTGGGGGAAAGCAGCATCCCTGCGGTTATATCCGCGTGCTGTACCCTCCATAATATTTGTGAAGGGAAGGGTGAAACATTCAGCCAGGCATGGACCAATGAGGTGCAAGTCCTGGAGGCTGAATTTGCACAGCCAGACAGCAGGGCTACTAGAGACGCCCACCACAGGGCAACAAGGATTAGGGATGCCTTGAGGGAGAAATTTGAGGCTGAAAGCCAACAGTAATGTTTTTTTGCCTTGACCAGGAGTGACGTGCACTGGTTACAGTGCTTTTAAGTGCCTGTGTTTTCCTTGATGTTCGTTACCTGTGTTTTCATTGGGGTTTGTTATCTTTCACTTTATGCAATAATAAAAACTGATTCATAATCAAAGAAATCATTTATTTTAAAAAAAGGAAGTACATGGGCAGGGGGGTTGGTTGTTGAACTGTACATTCATAGTTTTTCATATGTACTGCCAGGAGTGCTGTGCACCTCAGGATTGTACTGTTGCATGGTGATGGGGGTTGAGTGCAGAGGGTAAGGGTCGTAGTTCTCTGGGCTCATAGGTGACTGTACAGGTGTCGGGGGCAGCTGGTGATGGTGTAGGTAAGAACCTGGATGCTGGGGAACGGGACTTGGAGCTGACATTGGTGCATAGGGGAAAGAGGTTTGGGAGGGTGGGGGTTTGGCACGGTAGTGCTCTGCCTGCATTGCTACCATTGACTGCATACAGTCTGTTTGGCGCGCAATAAGGTTTATAAGCTGCCTCGTGGTTTTCTTCAGCGTCAATGCCTTTCTCCTGCTTTCTGTTTGCCTCCAGTGATGCATCTTTTCTCTCCATTCCTGCGCATTTTTATTCTCTGTTGCACACTGGTTCATAACTGCCTTCACCAATTCTTCTTTGCTTTTGTTCGGTTTCCTCCTCAGGTTTTGAAGCTTTCTTTCAGTCACTGATAAGACCGGCCCAGGACTACTCAAGGTCACTGTAAAAATACAGCAAATGATACATTTTAAGAGAGCTTCCATTGTGTATAATCTGAAGCTATTTTAAAGTCTCACAAGCATTCCTCACACATTTCAGCAACTGCTAGAGAATTCACAGCCTCCCAGAAATGGTAATGGTAATTAACCCTGGGGTTTCCTTCCGCGGTCTGCTCGAGCAGGGTGCTTCTTGCTTCATGGCTAGGCTGCTTGATGTTAAACGCAGCAGTGCCATGTCCCTCAGGAATTAACCCTGGGGTTTCCTTCCGCGGTCTGCTCGAGCAGGGTGCTTCTTGCTTCATGGCTAGGCTGCTTGATGTTAAACGCAGCAGTGCCATGTCCCTCAGGAATTAACCCTGGGGTTTCCTTCCGCGGTCTGCTCGAGCAGGGTGCTGGGGCTTTGTTAAACGCAGCACTGCCATGTCCCTCAGGAATTAACCCTGGGGTTTCCTTCCGCGGTCTGCTCGAGCAGGGTGCTTCTTGCTTCATGGCTAGGCTGCTTGATGTTAAACGCAGCAGTGCCATGTCCCTCAGGAATTAACCCTGGGGTTTCCTTCCGCGGTCTGCTCGAGCAGGGTGCTGGGGCTTTGTTAAACGCAGCAGTGCCATGTCCCTCAGGAATTAACCCTGGGGTTTCCTTCCGCGGTCTGCTCGAGCAGGGTGCTTCTTGCTTCATGGCTAGGCTGCCTGTTTCGGGGCTTTGTTAACCCTGGGGTTCCTGGGGTTCCTGCCTGCCGCGCTATGCAGTTGGGGAAACCAGCACTGAAACACTCCCTCCATTTCCCACAGGAGTTAATACTGGAAGATATCTCCCTTCTGCGGGTTACCAAAGAAGCAAGGGAGGGTCTCCTACAACAATGTGGATTCCGCCCGGGTCCTTATGCAGCGTGCCTCTGTGCAAGCATGGTTCCCTCACCCCTCCTGGAACAGTGGCGCGGACGCGTTAGCCTGAATGGGACAGGGACCACAATGGCTCTCCCTTTAAACTTGGTCACGCGAATTGCCTATGCTCTTGCAGAAACTTTTGAAGAGATTACAGAGGCAGATTATTGCGACGTGATAGACCACATCAATGGGATATTCCATGTCTAGGCATGCAGGCATGCAGCCATACCATCCCCCCTACTCTCCAAAAACCTTTGCATTGCAATAAAAGCTGCTTACCTGGGACCTGCTCCTGTGATTCTTCTGCACCAAGTTCCAGGGGCTGCGACTGGCTAGCTTCCTCCTGGCTTGAGAAGAGCTCCTGACTGCATGCCTCCTCCGGGCTGGCTTCCCCCACCACAGTAGCCTCACTGTCTGCCTCCCCCTCCCTCTCCCCCTCCTCTACCAGCTCTGAACTGTCCATCGTGGTCCTTGGATTTACAGAGGGGTCACCCCCATAAATCGCATCCAGCTCCTCGTAAAACCGGCAGGCCGTGGGGGCACTGCCTGATCTGCGGTTCCCCTCACGTGCTTTGCAATAGGCACTCCGCAGCTCCTTTACTTTTACCCTGCACTGCACCGTGTCACGCTCATGGCCCCTTTCCAGCATGGCTCTCGATACCTGGGCAAAGGTATCATAATTCTTACGGCTAGAGCGCAGCTGTGCCTGCACAGATTCCTCCCCCCAAACACTGATGAGGTCCATCAGCTCGCCATTGCTCCATGCTGGGGCTCGTTTGCCACGTGGAGGCATGGTCACCTGTAAAGATTCACTGATTGCATTCCATACCTGGCTGAGCAAACAGGAAGGGGATTTTTAAAATTCCCGGGGCATTTAAAGGGCGGGTCACCTGAGGCCAGGGAAGTAGAGTCTGACCTGATGAGCAGAGTGGCTGAACAGGCATTCTGGGATACATCCTTATAACCTGGAGGCCAATCACAGCGCTGGTGTGTGGCCACACTTGATGACCAGCGCTGCAGCACCAGCGCTGGAATCCTTATTCCCCATGCCGAGAGGGGTGTTCGGCCAGCGCTGCAGCCAGGGAGTTGCAGCGCTGGAAGTGCCTTGCAGGTGTGGCCACTTACTAATTGCAGCGCTGGTGGAGGCTTTCCAGCGCTGCAAATCGCCAGTGTAGCCATACCCTCTGTCTGGTTCTTGTGTAAGCAGAGTCAGGATGAGATCTACCCTGACATCTGGTGGTACATTATGAGGAGTGGGCAAAGGAATTTTAGGAATGTGCATTTGCATTGGTAAACCCACTCCACTTAGCATAACACACAGCAGCATGGGATGGTTATTTTCACACTGTGGAATCCCCAATTTCTTTGTTATTGGGGCAGGAAGGAAAAAAAAGGGCTGTTACCTTAATTATGTGAATGAGGAACTATGAGACTGCTTTATGACAGAAATGACTCAACCTACATTAAATAGTACTTGCTAGACAAGGGACATGAGTTCCAAAACCCAGTGAAGGGAGAGAGGCTGGGGACTGGTGTGTGTACCTGATAGTATGGGCCCCTTTTGAGGGCCTAGAACACCAAAAGCTCACCTCCAAGTACATTTGGCACTGTCCTTTCTCCCTTAGGGTCTTAAGTCCAATCACCCCAAAGTCCAACAACCCAAGAGTCTCTGTCTCTGGTCAGTGCCACCCCAGAGTTCAAAAGTTTATCTGCAGAGTTTTACCCCCCCAGCCTGGGTGGAAATGCGGGGGGGCACACGCAGGGTGTTAAGGGACACCTTACGTGGGCCAGGGCCGACAGCCCTGCTTCTCCGTGGAGTTCTGCTGTAGCCTTCACCATGACTGGCTCCACTCCATCAGCTGTGCCGCTCCTCCAGCCAACCCGTGAACCGCATCAGCCGTCCACACGAACCGCTCCACACTGCTCACTGTTCTGCAGGCTGCGCCAACGTGCTGCAGACTGCTCCGCTCTGCCAGCTGCTTAGCGATTGATCTTCAGGCTCCCCCACTCAGTGATCTCAGCTCAGTAAGCTTAGCTCTGTTAGTGATTTCAGCTCTTAGGGGTTTCAACTTGTAGTAGAGAAGCCCCAGTGCCACCTTGGCCCAACGTGAATTCAGGTCAGCAGCCTCCAGATGGACTCCTAAAGGATTCAAAATTAGCTCTGCTCTTTAACAGTGGAGAGAGGAGGATGTGCAATTGGTGTTCCAGGCCCTCAAAAGGGGCCCATACCATCAGGTACACACACCAGTGCCCAGCCTCTCTCCCTTCACTGGGTTTTGGAACTCATGTCCTTTGTCTAGCAAGTACTATTTAATGTAGGTTGAGTCATTTCTGTCATAAAGCAGTCTCATAGTTCCTCATTCACATAATTAAGGCAACAGCCCTTTTTTTTTCCTTCCTGCCCCAATAACAAAGAAATTGGGGATTCCACAGTGTGAAAATAACCATTCCATGCTGCTGTGTGTTATGCTAAGTGGAGTGGGTTTACCAATGCAAATGCACATTCCTAAAATTCCTTTGCCCACTCCTCATAATGTACCACCAGATGTCAGGGTAGATCTCATCCTGACTCTGCTTACACTTGTAACCAATGAAAACAATCCGAGTGATACACAGTATTTCTACAGAGGTAAAGAGCATATCTAAGATGTCCAAAAGCTGTGCTGGTGGAATTGGGGGAGGAGGGCTAGCACCAGTGCAATAGAAATATTGGGGGAGGGATCTGTGTTTCCACCCCAACAATGTTTTCTTCCCCTACAATATCTTGCAGCGGCAAGAGCAGAGTGGGACACAGCTGTGTTCCTCCCCTGCACACACACACACAAAAACAGGACCCAGAGAAGGGGCCGAAGCAGCTGCCAGCTGGTGATGCACAATATCTGGCCAGCCACTGACGAGCAGGCAGGACTCTCTGGTCCAGTCCAAACCCACCTTCCAGCTACTGTGGGTCTCAGCAGAGACGCCAGGCCCTGGGGAGAGGCAGGAACACATGTGGCAGCAACCAGGGTGGGGGATGGGCTAGGACACTGGCATGTGGGTGGAGGGCAGTGGGACATTAATGCATAGGGTGCCAGCAGCTGAAGAACTGTGCAGGAATGGCAGGAGGAACTATTGAGACAACACCCCATCCCAGCCTGTAATGGTTGGCCTGCCTCCCACAGTCTCTAGCTCCCCTTATTCCCCCTCCTATCCCTCCATCCCCCCCATTCACAGAGAGCTTCCCCCATTCAAAAGTATTCATTTAAACACTAAACCCTTCCCTATGAATGGGGGGGAGGGATAAGCGGGGGAATGAGGGACGCTAGAGACTGGGGGCGTGGAGGAGCTAGCTCCAGGATGGGAAGGGGCATCCCTGTAGTTCCTACTGCCGTTTGTACAGCATATCCTCAGCAACTGACACCCTGTGTGCTGACCCCACTGCCCCACCCAGCTCCCACTCCAGTGCTGGTGCACTGGGCTTTCCCCAACCCAGAGGCTGTTGCCCTGTGTACCTCCTTGTCCACCAGCCAGGTTCTGGAACTTTGTTCTGGAACTTTTCCCCACCCTGCCCCAGTGGCTGGTGAATGTGCTTCTGCCATTCCCCTGGGCCAGGTGTCTCCACTAGCAGCATGGTGGCTGGCTGGTGGGACCAGGCTGTGATGGGGTTTCCAGGGTGCAACCTGGACTGTGGGACCACTGAGCCCTCTGTCCCACCTACCTGGGCTATCCCTCTCACACTGTGATGCTGTTGCCAAGTTACAAACATCTGGCGGGTACTGTACTTACACAGACATCTGCAGGCAGGGACACATGAGTTACATGAATGCTTTGCCAGCCACTCATGAACCAACAGTAGAGAGTCTCCAGCCAATTCCCTCCCAGCCTTACACCCCAGAACTATATAATCTTGCCCTGGTCAGAAGCCTGAGCAGTGTAAGTTCATTATCCAGGCCACCCCTCTCCCCATGTGGAGAGGACACAGACTAGCCTTTGTAAACTGAGCTGAGATTTCCCAAGCACTTCAACCAAAACACCTTGTGTTAGGTAACTATAAAACAGATTTACTAACTACAGAAAGATTTAAGTGTTAAGTAGTAAGCATAGAAATCAAAGTTGGTTACCTAAGAAATGAAAGTAAATTTGCAATCTGAGTTTTATAAACTAACCAGGATTTGAATCAGGTAATATCTCATCCTGATACATAAACAGGTCACAGATTTTCACTACACAGGTGGGAACTGCATTCCAGCCCGGGACCACCCTCCTCCAGTTCAAAGTCTTTGTCCTCCAGATGTGTTTCCAGGTGTTGAGTTGTGGGGAGAGTGAGGCCAAATCATGATGTCACTTCCCTTCTGCATAGTTTCTTCCAGCTTGCTGAAAATATCTTTTGCTATGACATAGGTCAAGTATAGATGGCTTTTGGGAGAGCGGATTCCCTTCAATGGGCCATCAGTGCATCTGGCTACTCCATTGTTGTACCAGAAAGGCTGATTGTGGGTGTTCCCAACCTCACAATATATTTCAGTAACACACATATAGCAAAACTTCATAACTTCACATACAGTTGTAACCCTTCTCCTAGGTGGAGCCAGCAGCAACAAGAGCCGGGTTCACTATCTCGGGGTTCCTTTTCAACAATGCAACATAAAACCGGCTTGAGCCCCCACCCAATGACCTGGGACAATTACACATCACCCTTGGACGCCTCTAAGAGGCAATACTTCCTCTCTCGCAAGCACAGAGTCTGAGTGTAGCAAAAACTTTTAATAAAAGAGGGAAGTAACTCAACATTAATTTGGGAAAGCACCGCAACTAGGGTTCATAAACATAAACCATGAGCAAAAGACCCACCCCCAAGTAAGTTGGGCAGTGTCTTTTTCCCCTCAGGTTCTTAAGTCAGACAACCCAAAAGTCCCTTTAATGTGCCCATCTCCCAAACACTGGGAGAGTAGAAACATAGATCCACCCCTCTAATATTTTCACTGCAGGGGCACTAGCCTATCCCCCAAGTTCTGCCACCCCTGCATGAAGGAATTCCTGTATCTCTATTCCAACACTGGAGCCACAATTAGATTAGTAGGAATATGTACGGTAATAAAATTAACAGCCTTCCTTACAGGTGACCAAGATTGTTATATCTAACTCTACTCAATCTTAAGAGCTCTGTACTTGTAGAAATGGCTTACAGTATTTAGGCTAATAGTTCCCAGTTATTGCCTGTGACTTTTCTCTTCCCTGACTCACCAGTGCACACATACACCTCCTGAACTTCCTTTATACCGAGTCTATAGCCTGAATGGAGCATAAATTCTTCTTAGTCAGGGCCACAAGAGGAAGGCTTACCAAACAGTACTGTGTGCCATCTGTGTCTACACCTAGAAATACATTAGGGTTTAAAATGTCAACAATAAATTAACGCAGGTGCTAAAACAGAAAATGGTTATTGCAGGTCTCCTGAGAGTACTGAAATTAGGATGTCTTAGCTGATGAAATGTTACCTGTACACTGTGATTTCAGACTTCCTTTCTCAGTAATCAGATTTCTTGTTCTTGCCAATAGTTTGACATGGAAAGCTAAATTTTCCTCTATTTGTTTGTAAGATCAGTATCCATATATTTCTCTAAGGATTTTTATATTGCCTGAGTATCTTCCACTTAATAGCAATAGCAAAGTCCCTAGTGGACTCAGTGGAATTTCTGGCACGTTTTCCTTCACAGGGTAAGACCTCTTCTTGGGGTAGGAGCTTTTTTTCAGGAGGGTGGGGGGAGTTGGGAGAGGGTGGGAATGTTGAGCTGGGTATGGGAGTGTTCAAATTGTGAATGTCACTTATGATGGAAAGGCTGTCTCAAAGAGGAAGGCTTTCAAACAGTTCCTAAAGATGGTCAAAGATGTGATGTCCTTGGAAGATTGTTCCATCAACAGAGAATTCTTTGTCCCCATCTCTCACATGTTTCTCTTGGGCTTTGTGATCTGCATTATCTAGAGGAGCACAGCTGTCAGTCATTCATAGATTGAAATTTGGACAAGACACTTCATTTAAGAGTGCTGTAGATTTGGTATCTTTTCAAATCAGACATACTATATTTCTTAAATATAACACTGGAGGTGGGAATGAGTTTTGACTGTGATTCCTTGGTACATTCATATCCAGAATGAAAGACATTTTAGTTGCTTTGGGGCCAGTGCTTTCTTAACTGCCACTTAGTCAGGGGGTGGCTTATTTATTTAGGTCCCATTTATTGACATGTGTGTCAGGTCATGCTGGCTCTCTAAGAAACTGAAACTATCCCCCTAGGGGACTGCTTGGACCCGATGATTGTATAGGGTAATTGGGCTGGGCAGAGTCTGGTATCACTCCTTTCTAAATTCTTATGTGAAACTTAGGGCATGTCTACATGGCTCTTTAATCTGCAGCAGTGGGTTGTACATTTTAGTCCGCACTAGTGTGTGGACCCTGTTGGTGCACACTAAACATTTCCTAGTGCACGTTAACATAGTACTATTGGAAATGGGACCACATTAATGTGCAGTAGGGAATTTTTCATGCACACCAGCAGGGTTCACATGGGCCAGTTAGTGTGGGACATGCTAGTGTGGACTACAGTTTACACCTCTCTGTGGTGGACTAAAGCACTGTGTAGACAAGTCCTTGGACACCTCACCACACCTTCCATTTTTACCCATGAAACTACATACATACAGACTGACCAATAATCAGGTCAAATTAAAAGAAACAAAGCATCATTAAACTAACCTTAGAGATATGGTGTGATCCTTGCAGTACATGTGGGCCAAACTCTGCCTTGAGATGTTCCTGGCTGGCAATTACATAGGTGAATGCATGTACGTAAGGGCAGAATTTGTCTCATGGTAAAATTAAATCCACCATTTGGAGACCTGTGTAATACAAGGTGGATTAAAAATGAAGTGTCATTCTTAGCTCTGGATTTCTTGTCAGTTTAAACAAGCCCCTTAATGTAGCTGTAACCTTTCCATTTGTGAGAGAAAGTACATCTCATTCCATGTGCTGAAAGAGAGCCTTCTTTTCAACACATTCTGGAATAGTAAAATCGTATTATCAGACCTGTCAAGTCACACTGATTCACAGTATGACAGGCAGTTTCCAAGAGTAGAGCAAGGTCAGATGATAAATCCATATAATTCTCATGGTTTCTGCTGGTCCAGTCTCAACATTGATTTCTCAACTGCCATATGTCACACACGTCCTCTAGCATCAGGAATGAGAGAGGTGGAGCAATAAGAAAATCAGACAGCCAAGTGAAAAGCAGTAGAAATTGATCTGGAAAGAAGCCAGAGTTTTCAGCAAGACGTCTCAGTACAAATATTCCTTCAGGGGAAATGGCAACAGAAAGGAAAAGGCCCCTCAAACAGGTCCTTTCCAAACAGACAATGTCATTGTATTATAAGTATGTAACCCACATACTTGCATTTTAGCATTTGGGGGGGGGTAAATAGGGGAGGAGACAGTATGTAGGACATAGTTCTTGTTTTTGTTTTGGGGGACTCTGTGCCTGCAGCCTTGCCAGAGCTGCACATGGCAACTCTGCTGAATGGCTTAGAATCATTCAGAAATTGATTGTGGCAGGCACTGGAGATGATCATTAGCTGTTTGAAGCTACTTGGGTGACTTCCATTGTGGGCAAGCAGCCTGGCAGGAGACACCCACAATCACACTCTGAGAGTGGAACCAATGGAAACTCAAGGGATGGGGAAGGAGTTTATAAATATGAGGAGTGAGAGCCAGACTGGAGGGCACAGTGGTTGAGCAGAACAAGGACCAAAAGGATCTGCAATAAGGTTGTGGATTTTTCCAGTTTTATTGGATTAGACTGCAGGGTCCCCCACCTCACTGGAGAAGATGACTAGGATTTGCTGCAGGCTGAGCAAATTGCAGAGTGTTGTTGCAAAGTCTCAAAGAGAGTTTGAAGAAGGCCATGGGATAATTATTTGTTTAAGGAGTTGGCATGACCTACAGAGGGCTCTGAAAAGGGCAAATTTCATTCGGGGTGTATTAGCAGGAGTGTCATATGTAGGCCATGGAAAGCAATTGTTCCACTCTACTTGGAACTGGCGAGGCCTGAGCTGAAGTACTGTGTCCAGTTTTGGGCACAACACTTTAAAAAGATGTGGACAAATTGGAGAGAGTCTAGAGGAGAGCAACAGAAATAAGAGGCTTAGAAAACATTACATGTGAAAGGTAAGGTTGAAATAATTGAGCATGTTTAGTCTATAGAAGAGAAAACTGTATGTGTGGGAGGGAGGCCATAAGTCTTCAGATATGTATAAGGTTATTATAAAGAGGACATGGATCAATTGTTCTCCATGTCCACCAAAGATAGGACGAGGTAATCAGCTTAATTTTCAACAAAAATATTGATTAGATATTAAGAAAAACTTTCTAACTATAAAGATAGTTATGTACTAGAACAGGTTATTTCGGGAGGTTGTGGAATCCCTGTCACTGGAGGTTTAAGAACAGGTTAGATAAACATTTGTCAGGGATGGTCTAGGTATATTTAATCCTGCCTTGGAACTTAAGGAGCTAGTTGAACAGAATCTCAGAACCATTATTATCTTGCAGAACTAATTGAGGATGGGTGAGGTCCCAGTTGACTGGCGTGCAAACATAGTACCTATCTTTCAAAATGGGAACAAAGAGGAGCTAGGGAAATATAGATCAGTCAGCCTAACTTCAATACCTGGAAAGATACTGAAACAAAATAACAATCAATTTGTAAGCACTTAAAGGATAATAGGATTATAAGGAATAGCTAGCATGGATTTGTAAAGAACAAATAATGCCAAACCAACCTAATTTCTATAGAGAACAATGCAAATTATTGCAGTTAGGAAGGAAAAATTAAATGCACAACTACAAAATGGGAATAACTGACTAGGTGGTAGTACTGCTGAAAAGGATCTGGAGGTTATAGTGGATCACAAATTGAATATGAGTCGACAATGTGATGTAGTTGTGAAAAAGGCTATCATCATTCGGGGTGTGTATTAACAGGAGAGTTGTATGAAGACACAGGAGGTAATTGTCCTGCTCTACTCGACACTGGTGAAGTCTCATCTGAAGTACTGTGTCCAGTTCTGAGTGCCACACTTAGAAAAATGTGGACAAATTGGAGAGAGTTCAGAGGAGAGCAACAAAAATGATAAAAGCTTCAGAAAATCTGACCTATGAAGAAAGGTTAAAATAATCTGAGCATGTTTAGTCTTGAGAAAAGAAGTCTGAGGGGGGACCTAATAACTGTCCTGAAATATGTTAAGGGCCTTTATAAAGAGGTTGGGAATCAATTGTTCTGTGTGTCCACTGCAGGTAGGACAATAAGTTATGGGCTTAATCTGCAGCAAGGAAGATTTAAGTTAGATTTTGGAAACAAATTTTTAACTGTAAGGGTAGTTAAGCTTTGGAATAGGCTTCCAAGGGAGGTTGTGGAATCACCATCATTGAAGGTTTTTAAGAACAGGTTGGACAAACTCCTGTCAGTGATGGTTTAGGTTTACTTGGTCCTGCGTAAGCTCAGGGGGCCAGACTTGATGGGCTCTCGACAGGGCCGGCTCCAGGCCCCAGCACGCCAAGCGTGTGCTTGGGGCGGCATGCCACGGGGGGCACTCTGCCGGTCACCGGGAGGGCGGCAGGCGGCTCCGGTGGACCTTCTGCTGGCGTGCCTGTGGAGGGTCCGCTGGTCCCGTGGCTCTGGTGGACCTCCCACAGGCGTGACTGCGGATGCTCCACCGGAGCCGTGGGACCAGCGGACCCTCCGCAGGCACGCCTGCAGAAGGTCCACCGGAGCCGCGGGACCAGCGGACCCTCCGCAGGCACGTCTGCAGGAGGTCCACCGGAGCCGCGGGACCGGCGACCAGCAGAGCACCCCTCATGGCGTGCCGCCGTGCTTGGGGCGGCGAAATTGCTAGAGCTGCCCCTGGCTCTCGAGGTCCATTCCAGCCTTCTATTCCTATGATTCTGTAACATACTTAGTAATACTTACCTCGAATGGCTTACTCAGTTTGTTAACAGTTGGCATTAGACAAGGATGCTTTATGTAACCCAGGAACTTCCTTTTGGTAATGGGCAGGGTAATATAAAAGATCACAGAACAACTAAGGAGCATACAGTGGACTTTCATACAGAAGGTAGAAGACTCGACATTGCAGATGACCTAACCTTCCAGTCACAGATATATGCAGGCTAAAACAAATGATCTCCAGACCTATGCCCAGTTAGTTTGGCTTAAAACCAACACAGAGAAACCTGTGAGAATCAACACACAGCAAGGAACACCAATAACACCTTCTGGGACTGACATAGAAGAGGTTCGTTCTCAATAGCATTGTAAGCAGAACAGGTGGAACAGATGAAGACACTCAGCCAGAATAACAAAATCCAGACATGCCTTTGGAACCCTAAAGCTGATCTGGAGAAACAGAAACCTTGCCCTCTGAACCAGGGGTGCTGGAACAATTTGTATTGTGGGGGCTGAGAGCCATTGAACCAAACTGTAAACCCTGTTATTAATAGAAATCACTTCAAGCCAGAGGGTGTGGCAGCACCCCTAGTTCCAGCATCTATGCTTTGAACTAAATTCTGAATATTTGACACCTTTGTAAAGTCTATCTTACTATATGGCATTGAAAATTGTCTAAATTCCAGGTTTTTTATAAAGAGCTGCCTTAGACAAATCCTCAACATCAGATGGCTAGAAAAAAATCAGAAATGAGGAGCTTTGGAGCAGGAAAACAGAAACTGATAGGACAGGAAATTATGGAATGAAAATGGAGATGGCTAGGACACACACGGAGGAAAGAACCAAGCAACATAACAGGACAAACATAACAGTACAGAAATTTCCAGGGCAAGAGGCGACAAGGTAGACCAAGGACTACTTGGAAACACACAACAGAAGCAGAACTGAAGGTCATTAAAATGAAATGGGAAGAAGATAAGACTGCAGTAAGAGGCTGCCAAAGTTGGAAGGCAGAGGTGAAAGCCCTATGTTCCAAGTCCAGGTCAGTCACTCCTTGAGGTAGGTATTATAAAGAATATTTGTACCTTTTGTAGCTGAAGAAATGGAGGCTCAGAGTCACACAGCAAGTCTAGGCAGTAGAATCTAGCTCTCTTGGTTCTCATTCCAGTTTTTAACCACTAGAAAGTACTTTCTCAGTTTAGATCAAAACCATAGTTGAACATGTAAACTGTTTTTGGAATGTTTATCCATCACTACTGCCATCATTCCAGCATATTACCCAAATCCCTTTCAGTGCTGCATATCAACATCTATCTGAAAGCTAAAGGTTGACCATCTTCCATGTCCTTAGTAAAAGGGAAGCTCATTTTAGTCAATAATTTGTAATTACATTGATCATATCTGCATTCTGCAATATGACCTGAAAATTGAAACTGCCTTTGGGTCTTTTAGGTTTGAGTAGGCAATGAGCACATGACATGATTATTAGCTGGTTGTCTGCAATACTGTTGTTTTCACTATTCTTAATAAGATCTGACAATATGCTTGGCAGTGTTCAATGCAAAAGTGAAGGCAGTCCCTGTACTGAGGCGCTTACAGTTTAACAAAGACAGAGAAAAGAAAAGTATACACAGTCTTGTGCTACTTCTTTTAGGAATTATTAAAGAAGTAAGTTTATGTCAATGGAATGCAAAATGAGATTTTATTGCAAACAGCTCACAATTGGTATTGCGTTTATTTACTCCAGAAATTAGCTCTTTTTTTAAAAAAGAGTAATATTTTTGATCAGCAGTAGTTTCTTTTTTCCTTGTTTCCTTTTTTAAAATTTAGCTGAGTGGTGAGAATGTGTTAATTTATAATCCCATAGGTGGCAAAAAGTTAATGGAAATACAGCACAAACACAAGTATCGGGGAATTAAAGGCCTCTAGTTAACCACAAAACAAGACCCAATTCTTTCCCAGGAATGCAATAAAATTGTTTATAGTCGTAAAGAAAAACATAAATTAAAATTTACTGCAGAGTACAATTTGTGTGTGATGTGGATGCACAGAACCCTTGGTAATAAGCAAGTCTACCCTCAGGCATAGTTTCATAACTTAGTACTGTGTACTATGGTTTACTACTTAGATTAAAAAGTTGTTTAAATAGATGTTAACTTCAGAATCATGTGAGATGATAAATATATTTAAGTGTTGACACTGAAACAATGTAGAATTGTTATAATGTATTTTTTATATAGTGTCTTAGGTATACATTATCCCTTGCAAACATATAGGAACACAAGAGCCAAGATTTCCAAAAATGGGTTCCAAAAATTAGTCGCCTATGTTAGTTTTAGGCATTTATGTGAGTGATCTTATATTCAAATGTTAAGCATTCAGAGCAGCTCACATTAAATTAAGTGACAGCTACTGAGTAGTTAGCATTCTTGAAAACCTGGCCATTTATTTGGATGCCTAAATACGTACACTATAGCGTAACTTTAGGCTCTTGTTTTGGAAAATGTTGGTCCCTGTCCCTGCTCTGAGGAGCTTACATTCTAAAGTAGGCAGATCTGATGTAAAGGTCATGATAGGATAGGTTTCTGGTCCAGTCCTGCAATACTTGGCTTTAGTGGGAGTTTTGGGTGTGCAATGACTGGACCAGTAATGCTTACAAGATCAACAGTGAACATAGGCACAGAGAAGAAGAGGTCAGCCATGAAATGCTAGAAAAAAGTAATGAATTTTAAGGAGGGTTTTAGAGGGTGAGATGGGAAAGAAGAGGCTATTCCCAGTGACAAGACGAGGAAACGTGTGTAAGAAAACAAAAGAGATCACAAAGAAGAGAGAATTGGGTGGAGCATGTTTGGTGCAAAGGGAATGGAGCTGAAAGAAACAAACTGACATATAGAGCAGAGCAATGGAGTGTGGATAAGTCAAAGAAAAATTAATTTCCATCAGAGCTTGGAATACTGTATAAGGCAAAAGGCCTTTATCCATATGGTGACAGTCTTTGGGTTACACACGCAGGACTTGAAGGTGTTATGTCGTCTTCCAAAGTGGGATTCAGAGGCGAGTTCTGTGGCTGACATCAAGAGCCATGGGCTTGATCCAAAGCCCACTGAAGTTAATAGGAGCCTTTTAGGCCCTATCTACATACAACAATTCATGAAAATGAATGTACTGTGTGTTCTGGTTTCTAACAGAAATCGAAGAGGATATGAATGAGAATTCTGACATTTGTTTGGAGATTTCTGCATAAATAGGGCATCCATCTGTGTTTTCCTCTGTGAAGGTCAAATTATTAGAGCCCCAGTCCACTGAAGTAAACCAGAGTCTTGGGCCCCAGAACTGCACAAAAATGTGAAAGAAATACTTTGATTCCAGACAAGTTTGAATCCGACTAGTTTCAGTATTGACAATAACGGTCTCTCTCTGTTTTGGCTATGAGTTACTTGTGAGACTTTTCAATTCAGTTTTTGCAATGAAAGGGGAAATCATTTGGTAATATGTTGCTGCTTTTATGGTAAGATAACCTAAAACTAATTGTTTAGTTTCTAAAAAACCTCTTATGTGCTATTTTCCTTGTTCATCTTAGCAATTAACTATAATTACTGATAAAACAAACTTCTTAAATATCTTACATTTTTAAAGACAAAAATATACAAGCACCATGGTAAGCAATGACTCTTATCCAATATGCTGTGGGATCAAATATAAAGCTGAGGAAAAAGGACAAATAGATTAAAATATTAATTCAGAAAAAAAATCATTAAAATCAATAGGGACAGGGGCAGAGGTTGACAAGTGTTATTTCTAATTTGATGTAAACAGATTACATTTCTAATAAATACAATAAAACATGTATTTGGCTGGAAGATGAATACAGTAGAATGAATGGTGAAATGGAATCACATGTTACTTCAATGTATTCCAAGGGATTTTCATTTTGCTCCCTTATGGGAAAGTCAGGGATCCAGTAGAAACTGGTCTAAATATTTGTAGAGACAAGGTGGATGAGATAATACTTTTATTGGATCACCTTCTGTTGGTGTGAGAGAGAAGATTTTGAGTCTACACAGAGCTCTTTTAATGTTTTCTGACCCTCAGGTGAAGAAGAGCTCTGTGTAAGCTTGAAAGCTTGTCTCTCTCACCAACAGAAGTTGATCCAATAAAATATATTATCTCATCCATCTTGTCCATCTATTATCCTGGGACCAACATGGCTACAACCACCCTAAATATTTGTAGAATTCAGTAGAAAATGATACCTTCCACAACTATTTTGAACCATCTTATAGAATTCTATACAAGGGATTCAATTCTCTAATAATTCTATAGGATGATGCAAAAGGTCTGTAGACAGGCTATCATACTCTATTAAATTCTATAGGACTTTTCCTTAAGTGGAAGAGAGAGAGAGCTTTTCCTTCAGCTATAAGAAGGTTCCACTGTAAAAGGGATTAGCACCAGCTCCTCTGCTTAGTCAGAAGAGTTGAAGTAGGATAGAGCCCTGGCTGCCTTCAGACATGCGGGTAAAAAGATGATTTTCTGGAGCTGTGCTGTAGTGAATCTCTGCTCATAGTAAAATTGTTTTATGTTTATTAAAGCCCCCTAAGAAAAAGTCAGTGCAAGCAGGTTCCCTTGTATATGCCATGCTGCTTGCTAATAGCCCAATCCAACTCCCATTAAAATAAATGGCAAAACTCTCACTGACTTTAATGGGAGTTGGATTGAGCCTGAAACAACTAAATGGTAATACCAGTTACAAAGTAGCCTGCCAGGAGAGAGCTGTCGGCAAGCAGGGAGGCATTTCTGTGGATGCTAAATTAACATGGTATTTCATGTTCTCTCTAGCTGTCCACATTTTGGATATTTACATTTTTTGTCCTGTAGTCTTAATCATTTTTGAGTTAACAATGTTCTCTAGCTTTCTGTGAAGAGTGCTAATCAGAGATCTTTTGGGGATCAATCCAAGATACTCCTCTCCTCACCACTATGTTCAGTGATTTGGCTGTCAGGAGGAAAGTACTTCAACAAGCTCTTGGAGGGTTGTTCCATCTTCCTCATTCATTGTGAAGTAATTAGTTAGATCCCATATTAATGCCTTCACACACAACACAAAATTCTACTATGAAGTTGATTTTGACTAAGATTTGACAGAGATTTGAGTTGCCTATTGAATCAGTGTCACAATTTTCCCCAGCTTTGGTGGGATGGCTGAGGGCCTGCTCCTCAGTGAATTCACCAAGTGTAGCTATACCAAGTGAACCAGTAAAGCACATGCATGCACTGGAGTAAAAAGCTATGCTTTGCTTTGTTTGCTGATATAAAAAATTGCTTTGGGATCTTAATCCAAAGACCATTGAAGTCAGTGGAAAGGCACAGTGAATTCTGAATCCGGCCCTAGTCATTGCAGTCTACCTGACATGGCTTGACATGCAAAACTGCACTGAAGTCCATCAGCAGCCTAGGAAGAAAGTTATGTGACCAGTGCAGCTCAGGAGAGTTGAAATGTTTATTTGCTAGAATTTTGAAATACTATCAAATGGTTCACTAGAGGTCTGATAATCTGTAGCTAAGTACCAAATTACATAGCCCAACCCAAATTTACAGTACCTTATATGTTTATGAAACTCCTTAGGGCATTTTGCAGAAAGCCTGCTCATTTATCCATTCTGGCAGCTGTCATACCAGCATGCATATATTTTGGTGTGGGTTGCTTTTTCATTTTAGAATTGTTAATATTTTATATTTAACAGGCTGTTTGACATTAGCATAACAGGAGGAAAGTTGCTTGTGATTTTTCTCTGCAATCTAAGTTATGCTTAGTTAAAATTGACTTTCTGAAAAACCTTTTGACTTCTTAAGAGCATCTGAAATGTGCCAGATGACTGATGGAAAGTTTCAATTGTTCTCTTCATTTCTGAAGAATAACAGAGGAACAGGCAATTGAATTTTTAATTGGACACATTTTTAAAATAGTTCTTGTGCACAGATCATCAATACAGCTAATTACTGTATGTGGACATATAGTTTCACCTTTATTTAGAAAGAAAAGAGATTATACAAGACAAGGAAAGAGAATGATTTTAAGGGGATACCAATCTCCTTTACAAAGAACCCAGCCCCACTCCAGAAACCGTTTATATTTACAAATTTAATGTTTTATTGAAGAAATGGTATTTCTCTGTTTCTTCCCCATCATTGTTATGTGACCAAGATATTTGTCTGGAAAAAGAAGTGCAGTGTTCCCTAAGCAGTCTTCCACCTCTGTCTGGACAACTCTTGTCACTCAGCTTATCATGGATACAGTTCTGGTGTCTGCGAAAGAGAGGGCAATTCTGGTTGTTGAAGTCAATGGGAATTGCCATGGTTACGGATGTAGGCTGGCAGGGCCATCCCTCTGCATCCATGTCTGAGGAAGGCCATGCCTCCTTGCAATTTGGGTCTGCTAAAGCCTTCTCCAAACAGGGAAAAGGAGGGGAATTAGCAGTTCTCAAGGGGCCTATCCTGCAGACAGGGTGGGCACACAGTCTGGGCTCTGGCCTGTAACCAGGAAGAGTGGTAGTAGTCTATCTGACTAGCTGTTAAGCAGGGTGGCGTAGCCAACAGTTAGGTAAATAGGAGATATACCAATCTCCTAGAACTGGAAAGGACCTCGAAAGGTCATTGAGTCCAGCCCCCTGCCTTCACTAGCAGGACCAATTTTTTGCCCCAGATTCCTAAGTGGTCTCCTCAAGGATTGAACTCACAACCCTAGGTTTAGCAGGCCAATGCTCAAACCACTGAGCTATCTGGTCTGCAGCTGGGCAGAGCACCAGCAGTTTATTCACTCAGCGGCACCCAGCCAAGGCTCTGACCTGCAAAGCAGTCTCTTCATCCCACCTTTAAGTAGTCCAAGGCAACAAGCAGTCAGGACTCTGGCCTGCAATCAGGCAGAGCTGTAGCCCCAGTCTAGTCTATGGGGCTCAGGTTCGGGGTGAGCAGAGGAGCACAGGCCTCCTAACCTACAGAAGGGGAGCACTGCCACCCCAGTGGTTGGGTAGCAGGGGGGATGCAGGCCCACCCAACTCTACTAGATCCCAACCCAGGGCCCTAACAGTGGCAGAGTAATCTGCCACTGGGTCAGCAGGGATCCACCCACAACACCCTGACCTGATTTCAGGCTCACTCTCTAGCAGACTATTGCCTGGTTCACCTGGGTTTTTTCCTTCTCTCCCCCTTGGGCATACTTGGATCCGGGGCTCATCCTCAATCTCCCCAGGGTACACTGCCAAGGGTAGCAGTAGTAGTTCCTCCACATCAAGAACATCAGGGCTCCTTGGAAGCTCATGCTGGTCCTTGGGGTAACAGCAGTTTGCTTTAGGGCTCCACTCCAGCAGCAAGGAAGAAGCATCTCTCTCCTCCAACAGCTTCCTCCCAGCTGAGCTTCTGGGCCAGCCTTTATATTTCCCCTTCCTGTCCTGCCCCTCTGCTTCTGGCATGCAGGTGTGGTCCTCCTGGCTCCACCCACCAGGCAGCTTGCAGTGTTCCATTCACGTCTGCATCTGAGAGAGGCCATGCCTCCTCGCTACAATGGAACACTAGTTTTACAGGAGTTTTGCCGTTGACCTCAATGGGAGCGTGATGGGATATATCAGACCCTCTGAGGCCCCCTGCTGGAGACCTTGTGGCTCTGGCACCCACTCCACCAGAAGAGGGCAGTGGAGAGGTTCCTCCAACCTGCCTAGAGTGGCTGTGTGGGAGACAGCCAATTGGGGCCCAGCAGGTCAATATAAGAAGAGGTGCAGGGCCAGCATAAGTTTCAGTTCCTTGCTAGAGCTGGAGGTATGTGGCTGGCTGAAGGAGCTGCAGGACCTCAGTTGAGGTAGTGCTGCCCAAAGCCAGGGAGAGTGAAAAGGGGCCCTGAGCTGGTTGTGGCGACTCTATCAGGACAAGGCCTTGAGGTAAGGGTGAAGATGGTACAGGTCCACAAGGAAGTGGCCCATGGAATTAGAGCAGCATTGTGACTTAGATAAAGGGACACAGCAGATAACTGCTATCTTCAGGGTATCTGGGCTGGGACCCAGAGTAGTGGGAGGGTCAATGTCCCCCCAAGCCCCAATTAGCCACTGGGGGAAGTGGCTTGGATATTAAGGCACCCTAGAGAGGGGAACTGAACTACAGTGGCCCAGCTGGAGAGACCCTAAGAGGGTGAAGACTTTGTTGCCAGGAAGGGAGCCCTGAGGCACTGCTGTATCCTGGAACAGAGACAATTTGTGGAAGATATTACAGAGGGTGATGAGAGATCCCTATTAGACTTGTACCCTGATAGGGGGTTTGCTTTGCTTTCATCACACAGACAGAGTGTGTATGACTTGGCTGGAGGGCTGAGTTACTGTAGTGTAGACATACCACAGAGAGAGAGTGCAGGCACACATACTCGGCTAAGGGGGTGCTTATGAGAGGTGAGTGTACCCTGTTACGGGGAGTAGGATGTGGCCATGAATCAGGCTGGAGATGGCCAGGGAGTTAGTAATTAGGAAGCAGGAAGCCTCTGTTGAAAAACAGTAATGACTAGCTTGTGTCTTAGCCTGCAGGGTGCATGAGAGAGGGAAGAAGACTAAGGAGCCTCCCTTTCCACCTTGTGCCTTTGCACAAAGGCCGAGCACTATCCCAGCCCTAGCACATATGGTGTAGATGCTCTGATGACTAGCATTGACAGTAATGTTAGGCTCGTTAAAGGAGATGGGTGTAGGAGTTGCAAATGGTGGCGCTTCCCATCCTTCCTTTGTCATAGCCAGCAGATGGAAAAGAGATGGAGGGCACATGCTGGACTTTTCCGAAGGAAATGGTAGCAGTTGTACTCCCAGCAGCATTGTGCCAACTTCAGAGCAATGTGTCTGGGTTTTCCCACTGGGGTGGTGGACCTCCACATCCCTTATCTGATGGGGCTGTCTTAAAGGCACCATCTAACCTGTGATCTTAGAAATTTGTGATTACAAAAACAAATACAGCAAAAGAGATGATAAGTAATGGATTATTTGCAAAAGCAGATGTTATTTTTGTAGGCTGTGGGTCCTTTCCTATTCCTAACTGCAACTTTCAGCCATAACTCTGAAAAAGGAAAGGATGTGGATTGAATGTTTTCTTGAGGACAAGTTTGAAAAGCATGATTCCATGCTGAATTACTATTTAAGTCTATTTACATCTGAAATCGTGGAGTGTGTTGCAGTACCACAACAGTCTTTTTTTCCTTTATAAATTGCACTTGGCATGACATTCCCTTCTGGAGAGCTCATGAGGGGACATTGCCATCAGTGGTGGAAAGAGACAATGTTGTATATGTCATGATCAAGTGGTGATCTGGTGAAATATTTGCTCAAAGAGAATAAGTCTAGCTAAGAATGTTAGAACTAACAAACATCACCAGTCCATAAGCAAAGCTGTAGAAACACAAGGTTTCACTCTGAAGACCTACTTCTCCTCTTATTACAGCTTCACATTGATTTGAGTGAAGTACTTCCCGATTTATATCAGGCCCCAAGTTTTTGGGTTCATCTGAACCAGAAACTTAAGATGGAAAGGAGCGGATCCTGAAATTGCAATCCAGACCTGCCAGAAATATTCACCAAAAGCCATATGAACGAAAAGTGGCTGATTCTGCCTATTTCTAATTCTGATTACGTTCAAGCTTGTAAAACTCTAAATGTACATGAAACTACTGCATTTTACCTTGTTTTTTTACTGTACTGAAGGTATTAAAAAAATGCATGATAAGAGCAGAGCTCCTTTTAGTGTCAATGGGAGTTTAGTGAATCAAGGGGGAAATAGACCCCATAGGATGTAATTGTCCACATTTTTAACCTACTATCTAATGGATTTTATTTCTTTTTTTATGAAAACTTTTTATTATTAATAGTGTGCTCGAAAGAAACTAATGAGCTGTAATAAATTTGCATACTTATGAAGCCTGATCATTTATTCATGGAGATGGCACAGAGAATGAAGGGCTAGCATTAATTCTGCTAGAAGTTAGCCGAGAATACATGCTGTTCCTCACTGTGTCTGCTTTGGAACGCTCTTCACTTTAGTTTTCACTGAAGAAAAATACAGGCAAATTCTGTTTAAAGAGAATTTCCTTTTTGGAATGTTTCACTAATTGATAAATAGCCCTGAAGTCTGATTCACATGGCTGTTCATATGAGGTATTGCAATAACTTAAAGTTTTCAATACCTAAAATTTTCAAAATATGGGAAGAAACCCAGGCTTTATTGAATAACTGCAGATATGTTTGTCTTGAGTACAGGTGGCAGGAGTAGACATAGTATTATTTTGTATTTTAATTGGCATTAATTTAGCACTTTCCATGTTATTTAGAACAATGAATTATATGCTTGTAGCTCACTGATTGTATGCAGGCAAATGCAGCAATTGTTATCCAATCAACAATATGTCATCTAAAACTATATAAGCTTTTCTATTTCAGCAGTAGTTATAGTAACTGAGGGTGAATACTATCTAGGGCACCATGACACACTAGCATTGCAACAGCACTAAATATATGTGCAGAAGTAATCAGAGCAAGCTGAAAACAACAATAATAGTGATGTTATTTAGCCCTTATTGCATTTTCCATCTTCTAAACATGACATAAGCTTAAATCTTCACATCACTTCCTGTGAAATATGGTGGGTATTATCAGAGCAAGGCAATCAACGTGCAATAAATAATGTATTGATAAATGCAATCCTTATTCCTGGTTACAAAGTGTCCATATACAGACTACAGTTTTTATGAATTTGTTGGCTACTTAGATTGTCAATTAGTATTTTGTATGGAACAGATTTCAGGCCATGGATTCCTTCCAAATTGTGTGCTGTGAGAATTGTATTGAATATTTTATTTTCACAATTTGATATTAGAGCTGTATGACTGGTAGCCTAAGCCATATGGTATTGTTTCTTTTCCCCAGACTACAAGGCCCAACCTTCATGAGAAACTACTTCCACCAATGCAGATATCATTTAGTGTAATGAGTAAATGAATCTTTCTTCTGGGCCTGAAATTTTGTTAATGTTCATATTAACAAAACTTTGTTCACACAAATGTTTATGAGCAGTAAATAAAAAAGGGATGTAAACTTGGTGTAAGCACAATTCTATTTTAATGTCACTGACTGTTCAAGGGTGCTATTCACTCAGCTCTAAATGATTTATCTCACAGGAAAATTGAAGTAAAGAGACTAAGCAAATTGCAAAAAGCTGAAAGAGTCAGCTTAGAAGTGTAAAGAAATTTGACCTTGAATGTTACCTGAAGATGTGCAAGGGCAAGCAACGCGAAGTGTACATTCCTGTTTCATGTTTATTAGAGAGTGTAAGGCTGGAATAGAAGAAGGGTGGCAATATTCAGGAGTCTTGGTGCTTGGGATTGGTTTGGACTCCTTTCTAATTAAGGTGGTCCAAAACATCACCAAAGCAATTTCTTAGTTTACAAATGTTAAAGTGCCAGCGCTACTTAATTTTCCATAAAGTTCTAATCGGAGAGAACTCTGTTGGACTCAACTTCTAAGATGATACACACTATAAATGACTAGTAACAAGCATCAGTGCCTGTGTTAATCATTCTAATTCAGCTCCATGTGTTTAGGCAGCACTACAGTGCATGTTATTTTTACTACATAAGTAATACAAATGGTGGAAGTCTAAAGCGCCAGATTTGCTTTGCAACCCACTTTTTTTTTTCTTTATCAGAAACTACCACTTGAAAATAATCTTTTCAGTAACAGGGAAAAAATTGACCTATTTTTCTCCCATACAATTGTCAGCATTTGTGGGTATCCAGATATGTTCTGAATAGGCTTTCGTGCCTAAAATAGCTCCAGAAACATAACAACCTACAGAGACCAACAGCAGAGCTGGGGACATTTATGCTTTTTCTTTTAAACCTTGGTGATGTTAATTTTTCCTTCCCAAAAGTACAGAATTATGGGGACTATGCTCAGACTATTTTGCAATCCAACAAAGACCTTGAAGTTGCCAGGTTTAAATAGATTTTTTTTTTAATACTATACAGTATTGGCTCATTTCTCTTGCTTCATAAAGAAATTAAGATAATCACAGCTGGGTTAAATTGTAAGATCTACTGAGCTGTCATAGTTCATTGGCTCTATTGGTGCTATCATTACATTAGCAGGGAATATGTTCAGTTGTAAATAACTTAACTGGAGGTAAACAAAGCATCAAGTTACAATTTGTTGGTCTATTTGGACAGAAATAATAGTCATGCTTAACAAGATCACATAATGAGTGTAACAAAACAATGATGTTTTCTAGTATTTTTATTGCAGTACCAAAGAAAAAATAGGCCTCAGTAATAGGATGCCAGTTAGACATAATTAAACATAAAACAATACCACAGAGCAAAATGTTTCTAGCCACTATGGCTTTTTGTACACACAGATATTTCCTATACAATCACATACATTCAGTCAGAGTGACTTATTTTAAATTAAGGACATGACAAATCAAGGAGAAACTGTCTTCGTGAAACAGTAGCACGTGTTTCTCCTCTGTGGCAGTCTGCACAGAACTGAACAACTCCAGAACTGAGTCCTTTATTTACACTGCAGATCTCTGTTTGGTCTGCATTTATTCTGCATGCAGAACTCCCATTAGGCTAAACTCTTCCTTAGGTGAAGAGAATGTAAATGGCTGAGAATGATCAGAGTATTCAGTAGAGAAGAAACATGCTATCTTCAGGTTGTTTTAAACCCAACTGAATTACCAGGTGACCCTACTAGCTATTGGAATCACACCACAGGTAAGCTTGTTGAGAAGAACCAAAAATTATTTGTCATGAGTCTATAACTTTGAGATTTGATAATTCCAGTGAATCAATTGGACAAAGCCCTCCTCAAAGCCAGAAGATGACAAGAATCATGCTTTTAAAAAGTAGGAACCTAAAGTGAGGGGCTTTTGAAAATCCCATTTATATGATTTAAGAATACATGTCCCAGTAGGCTTTTAAATAAATGATTTGGTTTTCAAAAATGCTGGCCACCCAGTTGTTCCCACTGCGTTATTTGGACCTATAATTTCTGTTAAATATTATTTTCAACTCTAACAGGAAGACAGACAAGAGGACTAGATCAGGTTCTAGGCAGAAGCTGTATGGTAAAGTAGGGAAAGACATATTAACTATGGAGCTGGAACTGTTTTCCTTATTCTAAAAAAGTTCCTTGCCCAGTATTAGAAGAAAGTGACTCTTTCTGTGACTCTACCTTTGTCATATAACACAGAAGATTGATTTCAATGGAAGTAAAGAGGAGTGTATACAGTGTCTAATAATTTATTAGGGGGAAGAATAGTATTAGGCCTGATCTACACTACATGGTTAAGTGGACACAAGACAGCTCATGTTGATCTAGCTGTGGATTTGTCTACATTTAAATTTCACTCCCACTGATGTAATTGCCTTGCTGCACTGACTTAATAATACCACCTTCCTGAGTGGCATGGAGTCAAAGTTGATATAGTTAGGTTGACACAGTGTCAGTGTAGACACTGTGTTACTTACATCAACTGTTACTGGCCTCCAGGAGATGTCCCAGAATGCCCCTCTCTGACTGCTCTGGTCACTGTTGTGAACTGGCCAGGGGGACAGGGAACCTCCCCTCCCCTTTAAGCCCTGTAAACTTTTGAAATTCCTTTTTCTGGTTGCCCGGCTTGGCGAGTACACCTAGCAACTTTTGATTGTTGTGTTCAACTGCTGGCTACGTGCTGCAATCCTCTGCCAAAGGTTTCTGGGGAGGGCTGCCTTATTTCTTCTACTGCAATAGGACACTTTCCCATGCCATTCAATGATTACTTCAGAAGGCACCATTGCAATACACAGCCCAGTGGCATATAGCCCCAGGCAGCATCAGAATGCCTGCAGTAGCTGTGCTCTTTCTGCCTCCATTATCCTCAAGCGTGAGATATCCACTGCCTGTGGAAAATGGTGCTACTATTCAGTTCCATTGCCCTTGTAATAGTCCAGTGTTGGGGCCGTGCCCTCTCAGGGGCCGTCGGGAGCCAGGCCGCCTCACTACACGGCCCAAATCAGTCTCCGGGTTCTGAAGGTCTCGGGGTTCGGCCCCTCAGGCAGGGGCTGAACAGAAGGCACACGGTCACTGCAATGAGCCCCCAGCCCTCAGTCAGGGCGGGGCAGCAAACACTAGTTCTAGGCTCAGATCCTTCCTGCAGGCTGAGCACCAATAAAGTCAATAAGCCCCGGCCCTCAGTCAGGGCGGGGCAGCAAACCAGTTCTAAGCTCCGGTCCTGGCAGCCGGAGCTGAGCAATCACAGAGTCAGTAAGCCCAAGTCCTAGCTCAGGGCGGGGCACCAAACTTAGTACGAGGTTTAGGGCTCCGGTCCTTGCCTCGGGAGCTGAGCAGTAGTAACAGTTTCAGAGCTCAGGTCCTTGCCTCAGGAGCTGAGCAGTAGCAACAGTCTCAGAGCTCAGGTCCTTGCCTCAGGAGCTGAGCAGTAGCAACAGTCTCAGAGCTCAGGTCCTTGCCTCAGGAGCTGAGCAGTAGCACCAGTCTCAGAGCTCAGGCCCTTGTTGCAGGGGCTGAGCTACAGCACCAGTTCAGGAAGCCAGGCCCTTAGTCAGGGCGGGGCAACAAACAATAGTTCAAGGCTCAGGTCCTTGTAGCAGGAGCTGAGCTGTAACAACAGTTCAGGCAGCCCAGGTAAGTGCAGGCTTCTCTGCCTGAACGCTGGTAGGAGGGGGAGTCTGCCACCCGTGAGTGGGGTGGCAGGGGGGACACAGGCCCACCCACTCCACTGTGTCCCAGCTCAGGGCCCTAGCAGCAGCGTGGATCCACTGCAGTCAGTGGGGATCCTGGCCGCAACACACTGACATGGACACGTCGGTGCCCTCAGCCGGACAGGGGTCGGCTACCCCTGGGCTACACTCCATCTCCCCCTCCTCAGATACCTGCTTATCGCTGGGCTCGGCAGCAGGGTCCCACACCATGGGCTCCTCGGCGGGCTGAAGGCGGTCTAGGTCGAGCTGCTCCTCTGGACTCGGGTCAGGGGTACGCTCAGGCGGCTCCTCGGGGTACCGGGCTCGGGGCAGGCTCGGCCAGTCCACCTCGGGGTACCGGGCTCGAGGGAGGCTCGGTCCGTCCACGTCAGGATACCTGGCTCGAGGGAGGCTCGGCCCAGCAGGAGCTTGATCAGGAGCGTCTGTCCTCTCCGGCCGCTGGGCTCCAACTGAGCGCTGAGGCCGGGCTTTTATACTTCCTGTCCCGCCCCTTAACTTCCGGGGGGCGGGAACAGGTGGCGGTGGCTCCGCCCACTGAGGTGGCTGTTCCGGTTCCTCTCTCTCAGGGGCGGTTGGGAGCCAGGCCGCCTCACTACAGCCCTATACACCTATACTCATGTGTGTGAGCTATTTCCCCAGTCCCCACCCTGGGCCATACTCACCATGGCTAGTGCCGTGACTGGTGCTGTGCTGTATCAATCCCAAGGAGAAGTGAGTAGTGCTTACAACTTGTGTGGATCAAGGGGAGTGAGTTCAGTATCCTAAGTTTCAATCTTGGTTGTGAATACAGACAGTAGTACCTCTGTGTGTTGTAACTTCAGCTGCTGGTATTGTGGGCTTGAGGGTCTTCCCCTCCTCACCAGCAGAACACCTGAACCAGATAAGAAGGGGAAAGAAGAGAACTTGTTCCAAGCCAGTGCTGCGTCAGAAAGTGAGCACGGGGCCTGGAGGACCACCCTTGCAGACAGCATGGACCAGGATAGAGCGGAGAGGTGAAAGGGAGAGGGACATGCAGCAGAAGATGTTTGTGCTTCTCAGGCAGCAAACAGAGATGTTGCAGACTCTGGTGGACCTGCAAGTTCAACCATCCCATGCTTGCCTCCCTCTGCAGCCCATAAATAACTCTATATCAGGACCTCTCTACATCCCCCACCCTCAACATTCGATGTGGCATAAGGGGCCATTGCATTACCCTTAATACTTCACCCCCCCGGGGGGGGAACATTAAAGACAATCACAGCTGCACATACACTGACCTGTGAAAGACACGGCTGGTGTATGTGTACCTGAAATGGAAATGACCTTTCTTTCCACTTAATTTATTAAATTTTACTAAGTTATAAGTGTTTTTTATTTGTATGGTTATAGAATAACATTCTATTTTTGAAACATATTTTAACTTTATTAGTTTGCAACATATACTCACTTGTGCTGAGCTGGTATGACACCCACCAATTTCCTGTTATTTCATTTTGTCACAGAACTCATAACATCATTGACAGACAATATTTAGTGGGTGCATTGGCAATGTTATATTCCTACACACACAGAGCTCACTATAAGGTTCATACTGGTCTTCAACACAGCAAAGCCAGGTAGAGCCCACTATAGCAACATACCCTACTCTGCCTCACTATTAAAATGGTATTTCACAGCCTCCCTGAGCTGTTTGGCTCCATGATGATCTCTTCTTATAGCCCTGGTATCTTGACTGTTCAAAATCAGCAAAAAGCTATTCCACCTCTACCCTCCACCCCAGTGGAAACTCCCCCCATTTTGTTTCACAGATATTATGCAGGACACAGCAGGTAGCTATAACCATTAGGCTTTTTTTTCCACTGAGGGCCAATCTGGTAAGTAGACAGCATTGGTGACTTTTCAAACAGCCAAAGGCACGTTCAATTGTCATTCTGCACTTGCTCAGCCTGTACTTGAAGCACTCATCAGTGCTGTCAAGATGATCAGTGTACAGCTTCATGAACCATGGGAGCAAGGAGTAGACTGGATCTCCCAGGATCAATATTGGCATTTCAACATTCCCAATGGTAATCCACCGGGCAGGAAAGAAAGTCCCTGCTTGCAACTTTCTGAACAGTCCTGTGTTCTTAAAGATGTGTACATCATGCACCTTCTCTGACCAACCCATGTTGATGTCAGTAAAGCATCTTGGTTGATCCACCAGCACTTGCATTACAATAGAAAAACAGCCCTTTCTGTTGATGTATGGTGTGTCAAGATGGTCTGATGCTAAAATAGGAATATGCGTGCCATCTATCACCCCACTGCAGTTCGGGAAACCCACTGTTGCAGAACCATCCACTATGTCTTGCACGTTACCCAGAGTCACAGTCGTGCATAGCAGGGGGTGATTAATGGCCCAAACACATTTGCATCGCAACAGCCGTCCTGGTGGATTTCCTAATTCCAAATTGATTCCCAGCTGACTGGTAGCAATCTGGTGTTGCAATTGCCACTCACTTCTCAATTGTCAGTGTGGATCTCATTTTGGTGTTCTTGTGCTGGAGGGCTGTGGCAAGTTCAGCACACAGATCCAGGAACATGGACTGGTGCATCCAAAAGTTCTGCAGCTGCTGCTTGTCATCCCAAACCTGCATGACAATGCGATCCCAGCAGCCAGTGCTTGTTTCTTGGGCCCAGAACTGATGCTCCATTGTATACTGCTGCTCCTTGAGGCCGCCAACAACTTGGAATTGTTTCTTTCTATGTCTCACAGCAATCTAGCCTCTAAGGAATCATGTTCCCTGCAGCAACTCTTGTAGCTCTGCAACACTCATCCTAATAGTGCAGAACTGTTCAGAATCCATGCTTTTGTCACAAATGGCGGACAGTGAGGAGTGACCGGCAGGTTTGCAGGGATTTTGAAAAGAGGCAAGAAATATTATGGGATGCAGATAAAATTATGGGATGGAGAACACCTGCATTATGGGAAGTTGAACCCATGTTCCCAGTCATACCAGTTTGAGATTTCAGCCCCATAAGGCATTGCAAAAACTCCCCAAAATACCCTGTGCTGGATGGTGGCGAGCTGCCCAGTGGGATAGCTCTCCATGGTGCACTGCACTCTACATTGATACAAGTGCTCCTGGTGAGGACGTGCACTGCTAACACAAGGAGCGTAGTGTGGACATGCACAAGCAATGTAATAACTACGGTAGCTTTGTGTTGATGTTACTTAGGTCGACATAATTTTGTAGTGTAAACATGGCCTTAGTGAAAAGAGAAGCAAAATGAGGATTTAAAGGAAAATTGAAACAAATCAGAAATTTCAAGAGACGTGAACCAGAGCCTGGAGTCTTAAGCCAATGAACATTTAGTTTAGTAGAAAAAGTGAATAGCTTTCTAATGAATTGATTCACACTTCCTGTTTGTTGCTGACTACAGACTCTGTTCATCCTGTGTACTTCAACTGAACAAACTAACAAAAGGCTTCCAAAATATTCTTTCAAATTAGAGTCTTGAGACACTCTTATGCAGGCAAATAGTCCATCATGATCCAGATTTTTGTTCATGGCTTAATTCTCAGTTGTCGTTTGCTGCTGTCAAACCAACCATCTGTTTGGACTAAACTTGTTTCCTATTCTGTCCAGTGGGAAAGAATTTAGCAACAGAAAAACCATTTCACCAAGGAAAGTGGAAATGTTTTCTGGAAAGCTGAAGTTGCCTAGTGTTTTTTCATTAAAATCCCCTTGTACTCCCACAGTTTATAGTCATTTGACATTTTGGAAACACAAACATTTGAACATAAGCTCCAGAAAATTAAAAACATCCCAGATTTGATCACACATTCTTAGAAATGCCTAGAGAGTAACAGATATTGTACAGTAATTTTCTTTTCTGTCATGGAGTCAGGAAGAAAATGATACAGTATTAGAGTAAGTTGCTGTTTAGGCAAAGTGGCCAGGTGTGACTAGTGAAACTAATAACATGTGCAAACACGCCTGTCTCTGCTATTGCCTGTTTATCCACCGGTTTCATATTGTTTCAGAAGTCTGATTTCACCTCACTTAAAAACTCGGGCTTCAGCTTCAGCCCCCGCAGTGGGGCTTGGGCTTCAGCTTTCTGCCATGGGCCTTAGTGAGTCTAACACTGGCCCTGGCAAACCCATTAAAACAAACTTGCCCACAGTTTGAGAACCGCTGCTATAGTATATAGAACAATATAAACAAGTCATTGTCTATCTTTTGAAAAGAAACTAGGGCCAGTATGTGAGTAAATAAGTAGTGGTGAAGACAATGATCAAAGTATCTTTTATTTTACGTGAAACAGAAGGTGACATAGGGTTGTTTTTATTAAAAAATCACAGGGTAAGTGGTAGAGGCCATCCAACGAAAGCAAAATTTATTTTACGTAAATGCAATCTTTTTGCAAAAGTTTTGAGTACAGCTGACATGGGCTCTAGCAAATTTGAAGGTTTCATATTGTAAGGTTGAAAAATAAGAGAGGACTTTGAAGGGATATGGGCTTTGTTTTGAGACCTATTATTTGGGTTACAGCTATTCATAATGCATATTTGTGTGCTTGTAGTGGATTGCCCTCTTATGTACTAATATTTCTATTGCAGCAGTACCTGAAGACTCCCAAGCAGAGATTAGGGGACCCATTGTGTTTAGACCTCTACAATCAAATAACAAAAAGAATCCCTACACCAATCAAGGACTTAGACCAGTAGTTCTCAACCAGCGGTATGTGTACCCTAGGGGGTATGCAGATGTCTCTATATTTGCCTAGTTTTACAGGCTACGTAAAAAGCACTAGAAAAGTAAGTACAAACTAAAATTTCATACAAATGACTTGTTTATATTGCTCTATATACTATACACTGAAATATAAGTACAATATTTATATTCAATTGATTTTTTTATAATTATATGGTAAAGCAATTTTTCAGTAATAGTATGCTCACACTTTTGTATTTTATGTCTGATTTTGTAAACAAGTAGTTTTTAAGTGAGATGTAACTCGGGGGTATACAAGACAAATCAGACTCCTGAAAGGAGTACAGTAGCTTGGAAAAGTTGAAAGCCACTGGTGTAGACAAGCCCTAAATAACATACAAACTAAACAGTAGAAACTCTAATCAGAATGGAGAGTTTGTTTTTAATTACAGAGGTTTATAGTAATGAAAAGGGAAGTGATTTTTGACTATCATATTTATATTTAAACAGATAAAGGGCTATTACTTCCCCAAATCTCTTCAAAACTAATCAAAACCCACTAAGTAGTATATATCTCCATTCCTTTCAAGAAATCAGAGAATAGGCTTCTTTTTCCATTTTGCATTTTATGTCTGTTCAATCCCACTCATCATAACATGAGGAGAAGACTGAAAATTATGGCTGATAAACAGCTTTTTCTGTGTGTTGCAATGAGATATAGAATATTTCTTTATTTTAGGTAGCACTGATCTTAGCTGAACATCACCATCCTCACACTAGTGAAATGGGAGCATTAGTTTTTTCTATTGCATTGTAAGTAACTGTAGTTCGTTCAGAACATTTTACTTGTCCATTTTTCACAACATGCATTAAGCAGATTAGATTTTCTAATAAACTGTTCCTTGTTTCATTTAAAATGTTACATTACGGTAGCAATCAGAAGCCCAAATTAGGATCAGGGCCCCACTGTGCTAGGGCCTTTATTAAATACAAGGTAGACAAGTTCTCTGTCCCAAGCGATTACAGCCTAACAGGATGAGGGGTGGTGCTGTTGCTATGGATTTGAACTCCTGTTTAAAGTTAGGAAGTATCTGAGGCCTGGTCTACACTACGCGTTTAAACCGGTTTTAGGAGCATTAAACCGATTTAATGCCACACCCGTCCACACTAAGAGGCCCTTTATATTGGTATAAAGGGCTCTTTAAACCGGTTTCTGTACTCCTCCCTAACGAGAGGAGTAGCGCTAATATCGGTATTACCATATCGGATGAGGGTTAGTGTGGCCGCAGATCGACGGTATTGGCCTCCGGGTGGTATCCCACAGTGCACCACTGACCGCTCTGGACAGCAATCTGAACTCGGATGCAGTGGCCAGGTAGACAGGAAAAGCCCCGCGAACTTTTGAATATTTCCTGTTTGCCCAGCGTGGAGCTCCGATCAGCACGTGTGGTGATGCAGTTAAAAATCAAAATAAAGAAAGAGCTCCCGCATGGACCATGCGGACGTGATCGCTGTAAGGGCAGGCAAATCTGTTCTATCAGCGCTCCGTTACAGAAGACGAATTAAAAAACATTTTTAAAAAATCTCCAGACAGACGCCATAGCAGGGACTCAGCGCACTGCTGCGTGACAAGCGTAACAGAAAGCCAAGGAATCAAATGGACGCTCATGGACTGGAGGACTCAAGCTATCCCACAGTTCCTGCAGACTCTCTGAAAAGCATTTGCATTCTTGGCTGAGCTCCAAATGCTTCTAGGGTCAAACACAGTGTCCGCGGTGGGTCAGGGCATAGCTTGGCAATTTACGCACCCCCCCCCACCCACCCCCAGAAGTGAAAGGGAAAACAATCCTCTCTTGACTCTTTTACATGTCACCCTATCTTTACTGAATGCTGCAGATAGACGCGATGCTGCAGCACTCAACACCAACATCCTTGCTCCCCCCCCGCCATGGGTGGCTGATGGTGCAAAACGACTGGTACCCATCCTCATCATCAGCCTATTGGCACATGGGGCAGTGCAAAAGGGCTGATAACCATGCTGACTAGCATCCGTCAGGTTGATCAAGGGCGCCTGGCCCTAATTTTTCCTGGTAGATGGTGCAATATGGCTGGTAACCGTCTTCATCATAGCAACAGGGGGCTGAGCTCCATCAGCCCCCACCCTTCATGTGTAAAGAAAAGATTCAGTTGCCCCTGGACTAGCAGTGGGATGCTGGGCTCCTCTCCTACACACTGCTTAATGTCCTGTCTGGACTATCATAGCAGCTGGAGGCTGCCTTCCACTCATTTCTCACTAACAAGTCACTGTGTCATCACACAAGTGGGGGGACAATGCTATGGTAGCCCAGGAAGGCTGGGGGAAGAACAGAATGAACAGGTGGGGTTGTTGCAGGAGCACCCCCTGTGAATAGCATACAGCTTATAATTTCTGCAGGATCTGACACAGAGCAGCTGTGCTCTCTGGTTCTATGATACAGTGGTTCTCTAGTACACTTGCCCATATTCTAGGCAGGACTGATTCTATTTCTAGATACCAAAAAGGAGGAATTGACTCAGGGAGTCATTCCCAATTTTGGCTTTTGCGCCCCTGGCTGATCTCAGCCAGGAGCACTTATGACAGCAGCAAATGGTGCAGTGCAAAAGGACTGGTAGCCACGATCATCTTATTACCAATTTATGGTATGGTAGATGGTGCAATATGGCTGGTAACCATCTCTGCTATCATGCAAAAGCAAAAGCATGCTGCTGTGTAGCGCTGCTGAATCGCCTCTGTGAGCGGCATCTAGTACACATATGGTGACAGTCACAAAAGGCAAAACAGGCTCCATAATTGCCATGCTATGGCATCTGCCAGGGCAATCCAGGGAAAAAAGGCACGAAATGCTTGTCTGCCGTTGCTTTCCCAGCGGAAGGAGTGACTGACGACATTTACCCAGAACCACCCGCGACAATGATTTTTGCCCCATCAGGCACTGGGATCTCAACCCGGAAATTCCAAGGGGCAGGGGAGGCTGCGGGAACTATGGGATAGCTATGGAATAGCTACCCACAGTGCAATGCTCCAGAAACGACGCTAGCCTCGGACCGTGGATGCACACCACCGATTTAATGTGTTTAGTGTGGCCGCGCACACTCGATTTTATACAATCTGTTTTGCTAAACCGGTTTATGTAAATTCGGAATAATCCCGTAGTGTAGACGTACCCTGAAATAGCAATGGATTGAACCAGTGGAAGTCAAGTCAGCTCTAAGGCCTGGTCTACACTAGGCTTTTAAACCGATTTTAGCAGCGTTAAACCGATTTAACGCAGCACCCATCCACACTACGAGGCCCTTTATATCGATATAAAGGGCTCTTTAAACCGGTTTCTGTACTCCTCCCCGACAAGAGGAGTAGCGCTAATATCGGTATTACCATATCGGATTAGGGTTAGTGTGGCCGCAAATTGACGGTATTGGCCTCCGGGCGGTATCCCACAGTGCACCACTGTGACCGCTCTGGACAGCCTTTTGAACGCGGATGAACTGGCCAGGTACACAGGAAAAGCCCCGCGAACTTTTGAAATTCATTTCCTGCTTTCCCAGCATGGAGAGCTCATCAGCACAGGTGACCACGCACAGCTCATCTGCACAGATAACAATGCAGTCTCCTGAGAATCGAAAAAGAACTCCAGCGTGGACTACACGGGAGGTACTGGATCTGATCGCTATATGGGGAGAGGATTCAGTGCTAACAGAACTGCGTTCCAAAAGACGAAATGAAAAAGTATTTGAAAGAATTTCCAAGGCTATGATGGAAAAAGGCCATAGCAGGGACTCAGTGCAGTGCAGAGTGAAAGTTAAGGAGCTCAGACAAGCCTACCAGAAAACCAAAGAAGCAAACGGAAGGTCCGGTGCAGGGCCAAAAACATGCTGCTTCTACGCTGAGCTGCATGCAATTTTAGGGGGCTGCACCACAACTACCCCACCTCTGTCCGTGGATTCCGAGGTGGGGGTTGTAATCTCAGCCATGGCTGAGGATTATGCGGATGGGGAAGATTACGATGAGGAAGGTGACGAGGACGACCTTGCAGAGAGCACACAGCACTCCGTTAGCCCCAACAGCCAGGAGCTTTTTCTGACCCAGACGGAATTACCCTCCCAGCCCTTCCAAGCAACTATCCCAGACAATGAAGCCATGGAAGGGACCTCTGGTGAGTGTACCTTTGTAAATATCAAACATTGTTTTTTAAGCAAGCGTTTTTTAATGATTGATTTGCCCTGAGGACTTGGGATGCATTCGCAGCCAGTAAAGTTACTTAGAAAAGTTTTGTTAACATGTCTGGGGATTGAGCGGAAATCCTCCAGGGACATCTCCATGAAGCGCTCCTGGAGGTACTCCAAAAGCCTTTGCAGAAGGTTTCTGGGCAAGGCAGCCTTGTTCCGTCCACCATGGTAGGACACTTTACCACGCCATGCATGTAGCAAGTAATCGGGTATCATTGCATGGCAAAGCATAGCTGTGTATGGTCCCGGTGATTGCTGGCATTCAAGAAACATCCGTTCTTTATCTCTCTGTGCTATCCTCAGCAGAGTGATATCGTTCAGGGGAACCTGGTTGAAAATCAGGAATTTAATTAAGGGGACTTAGAGATGGCCATTTTCCTACTGGGTTCGTGGAATGCAGCAGCTTAAAAAAAATTCCTTTCCTGCCCGTAGCCAAGCAGGGGGAGGGGAGGAGTGAAATACCGATGAGCTTTTTCGCGTTTGGTTAGCAGGGATCTTCCCAGCTAACAGCCACGCGATGGTGGGGGGGAAGGGGGGTGATTAGCAGTGAGCTTTCATGGTACCAGCCATGCGGTGGGGGGAGGGGTAAAGCACTGCTGAAGTCGAAAGACAGTGGCTTACCATGGCCGCATGCAAGCTGAATTCTGATGTCCGGACCTGTGTCTGTGAGATCTGTAACACCAGAGCCGCAGGCACTCATTATTAAGATGAAAAATGTGACCTTGTAGTGAAATCACATGTGCTATGTAAGGTGAATAGTGCTGTTCACTGTGAAAGAGTATAACCATTGTTCTGTAAAATGTATCTTTTTAAATACTTCTCTCCCTTTTTTCCCTCCCTCATGCAGCTGCAAATTTTTCAAGCCTCCCTACTCCATCCCAAAGGCAAGCTCAGATAAGGAGGAGGAAAAAGAAGACGCGAGATGAAATGTTCTCGGATATAATGGAAGTAACCCGCAAGGAAAGAGCTCATCTGAATGAGTGGAAGGAGGTGGTATCAAATTACAGGAAAGATGCCAGTGAACGTGAGGACAGGAGGGACACCCGAGATGAGAGGTGGTGGCAGGAAGATCAGCAGGAAGATCAGAGGTGGTGGCAGGAAGATCAGCGGTGGCGGGATGCAACTCTGGGGCTGCTGCGTGATCAAACTGACATGCTCCGGCGTCTGGTGGAGCTTCAGGAACGGCAGCAGGATCACAGAGTGCCGCTGCAGCCCCTGTATAACCACCCTCACTCCTCACCATGTTCCACCTCCTCCTCACCCAGACATGTAAGAACGCGTGGGGGGAGGCTCCGTGCACCTGCCCACTCCACCCCCGTGGACAGCCCAACCAGAAGGCTGTCATTACTTTGAATTTTTTTTAGTGGGCTTTTCCATCCCTCCTATCCTCCTCCCAAACCACACCCGGGCTACCTTCTCAGTTCTCTCCCTCTTTTTATAATGAATTAATAAAGAATACATGATTTTTAAACTATAGTAACTTTATTTCCATAAGCAAGCTGTAATCTAAGGGGGAGGGTGGGTTGCTTACAGGGAATGAGTCAATCGGGGGGGTGGGTGTTCATCAATAAACACAGCAGTCACACCCTACCCTGGCCAGTGATGAAGCTCGTTTTCAAAGCTTCTCTGATGCGCACCGCTTCCTGGTGTGCTCTTCTAATCTCCCTGGTGTCTGGCTGCGCGTAATCAGCGGCCAGGTGATTTGCCTCAACCTCCCACCCCGCCATAAAGGTCTCCCCCTTACTCTCTCAGAGATTGTGGAGAACAAAGCAAGCAGCAATAACAAAGGAGACATTGGTTTGGCTGAGGTCTGAGCGAGTCAGTAATGTGCACCAGCGCACCTTTAAACGGCCAAAGGCACATTCTACCACCATTCTGCACTTGCTCAGCCTGTAGTTGAACAGCTCCTGACTACTGTCCAGGCTGCCTGTGTATGGCTTCATGAGCCATGGCATCAAGGGGTAGGCTGGGTCCCCCAGGATAACTACAGGCATTTCAAGATCCCCAACTGTTATCTTCTGTTCTGGGAAGTAATTCCCTTGCTGCAGCCGTTTAAACAGAGTAGTGCTTCTGAAGACGTGAGCGTCATGAACTCTCCCTGGCCATCCCACGTGGATGTTGGTGAAACGTCCCTTGTGATCCACCAGTGCTTGCAGCACCATGGAAAAGTACCCCTTGCGGTTTACGTACTGGGTGCCCTGGTGCTCCGGTGCCAAGATAGGGATATGGGTTCCATCTATCGCCCCCCCCCACAGTTAGGGAATCCCATTGCAGCAAAGCCATCCACTATGGCCTGCACGTTTCCCAGAGTCACAACCTTTCGTAGCAGCAGCTTAATGATTGCTTTGGCTACTTGCATCACAGCAGCCCCCACAGTAGATTTTCCAACTCCAAATTGATTCCCGACTGACCAGTAGCTGTCTGGCGTTGCAAGCTTCGAGAGGGCTATTGCCACTCGCTTCTCCACTGTGAGGGCTGCTCTCATCTTGGTATTATGGCGTTTCAGGGCAGGGGAAAGCAAGTCACAAAGTTCCATGAAAGTGCCCTTACGCATGCGAAAGTTTCGCAGCCACTGCGAATTGTCCCACACCTGCAACACAATGCGGTCCCACCAGTCTGTGCTTGTTTCCCGGGCCCAAAATCGGCGTTCAATGGCTAGAACCTGCCCCATTACCATCAGGATCTCCAAAGCGCAGGGGCCCGCGGTTTGAGAGAATTCTGTGTCCATGTCCTCATCACTCTCATCGCTGCGCTGCCGTAGCCGCCGCCTCCTCGCCTGGCTTTGCAGGTCCTGGTTCACCATAGACTGCACGATAATGCGTGAGGTGTTTAAAACGTCCACAATTGCGGTATTGAGCTGAGCAGGGTCCATGCTTGCCGTGCTATGGTGTCTGCACAGTTCACCCAGGAAAAAAGGCGCGAAACGGTTGTCTGCTGCTTTCACGGAGGGAGGGGTGACGCTGTACCCAGAACCACCCGCGACAATGATTTTTGCCCCATCAGGCACTGGGATCTCAGCCCAGAATTCCAAGGGGTGGGGGAGACTGCAGGAACTATGGGATAGCTTTGGGATACCTACCCACAGTGCAACGCTCCGGAAATCGATGCTAGCCTCGGACCATGGACGCACACCGCCGAATTACTGTGCGTTGTGTGGCCACGTGCAATCGACTTTATACAATCTGTTTTACAAAACCGGTTTATGTAAATTCGGAATAATCCCATAGTGTAGACGTACCCTTAGTGTTTACTGAAAAAGAAATTCTGAAGTTTAAGTGTTAATGGAGGAATTATTAACATGCTGCCTGCCTGATCCAGTTCCTTGTAGCTAAGGAGTTACTCTGAAGTTCATGATGAATATTCCTATGAGTGAAATTTACAACAAATAGGTTGTGTAACCTATCTTCATAATGGCCCATTAATATTCCTGAACTATCCTTCCCCTCAAAGTGGTACTTGAGATGATGACATAATTTATGGCAAAGTTTGTGGTGACGTCATCTTTTCTAGAACTGCCTTTTACAGTCCATGTTTCCATTTGTGGAAAACAAACAAAAAATTCACAGACTCTGGCATAAACACTTGCAGGCAAGTTGGATATCTTCATTAGATTTATAGGTACCAGCTTGGGTCATTCAAACCTAGACTATCTCTGAGTAAATGCAAACAATTCTGTTCTAATTGAAGTCATAAGGAAAACTCACACTGAATTCTAGGGGAGAAGGATCTGGCTCTTTGGTATCAGGGTTATAAATCTGCAAAAACTAATTGTAAAATGTAGATTTTTTTTTCTTTTTATAAGCTGTAAATATTTATGATGGGGTGTGAGCTAAATGATACTTTCAAGAATTTTCCAGGAGTGATTCACTGGGTCTGTGTTACTGAGTACTTAATATTTCAAGGTATAGCTCTAACTCAGACTGGATTCCACAGACTCAGGCCTGGTCTACACTAGGACTTTAAATCGAATTTAACAGCGTTAATTTGAATTAACCGCTCAACCGTCCACACCAGGAAGCCGTTTAATTCGACCTAGAGGGCTCTTTAGTTCAAATTCGGTACTCCACCCCGACGAGGGGAGTAGCGCTAAATTCGACATGGCTATCTCGAATTAGGCTAGGTGTGGATGCAAATCAAACTTACTAGCTCCGGGAGCTATCCCACACTGCACCACTCTGTTGACGCTCTGGACAGCAGTCCGAGCTTGGATGCTCTGACCAGCCACACAGGAAAAGTCCCGGGAAAATTTGAATTCCTTTTCCTGTCTGGACAGTTAGAATCTCATTTCGTGGTTGGACATCGGGGCGAGCTCAGCAGCACCGGCGGCAATGCAGAGCTCACCAGCAGAGGAGTTCATGTAATCTCTGAATAGAAAGAGGGACCCAGCATAGACTGACCGGGAACTCTTGGATCTGATCGGTGTGTGGGGCGAGGAGTCTGTGCTTTCGGAGCTGTGCTCCAAAAAACGGAATGCAAAGACCTACGAGAAGGTCTCCAAAGCCATGAGAGACAGAGGATACAGCCGGGATGCCACACAGCGCCGTGTGAAAATCAAGGACCCCAGACAAGGCTACCAAAAAATCAAAGCGGCAAACGGACGCTACGGAGCCTGCCACCACTGCCCCACCAGCGACCATGGACTCTGACGATGGGACAGTGTCAACGGCCAGTTCCTCGGCGATGTTCGCGGACGGGGAAGATGAGGAAGGGTTTGTGGAGGACGAGGCAGGCGACAGCACTTACAACGCTGGTTTCCCCGACAGCCAGGATCTCTTCATCACCGTCACGGAGATCCCCTAACCGTCCCCGGCCATTAACCCGGACCCTGAATCAGGGGAAGGATCACTCGGTAAGTGCTTTAACCATGTAAACTTTTATTCTTAATATAACAGGAATCTGAAGTATGTGAAAAGGAGGTCTCTCTATATATGGGGATAGAACAGAAATCCTCCTGGGAGATCTCCACGAAGCTCTCCTGGAGGTAATCGAAAAGCCTCCGCAGGAGGTTCCTGGGGAGAGCTGCCTTATTGGGTGCTCCGTGGCAGCACACTTTTCCGCGCGAGGCTTTCATGAGGTACTCAGGGAGCATTGCCTCCCCGAGCACGGCTGCATAGGGCCCTGGTTTGTGCTGGCTTTCACGCAGCATGCGCTCTCTATCTCCTTCAGTGACCGTCCTCAGGGTGATCTCGCTCGGAGAGTCCTGCATCTAATTAGGGGAATTACTGTAATGTTACGCCTGGTCCAGAGTATTTTTCAAAAATCTCCGGACAGACGGCATAGCACAGACTCAGCACGCTGCTGCGTGACGAGCGTAACGGAAAGCCAAAGAATCGAATGGACGCTTATGGAGGGAGGGGGGACTGAGGACGCAAGGTATCCCACAGTTCCTGCTGTCTCCGAAAAGCATTTGCATTCTTGGCTGAGCTCCAAATGCTTCTAGGGTCAAACACAGTGTCCGCGGTGGGTCAGGGCATAGCTCGGCAATTTACACACCCCCAGAAGTGAAAGGGAAAACAATCCTCTCTTGACTCTTTTACATGTCACCGTATCTTTACTGAATGCTGAAGATAGATGCGATGGTGCAGCACTGAACACCGACATCCTTGCTCCGCCCCCCCGCCATGGGTGGCTGATGGTGCAGTAAGACTGATACCCATCGTCATCATCAGCCTATTGGCACATGGGGCAGTGCAAAAGGACTGGTAACCATGCGTACTAGCATCAGTGAGGTCGATCAAGGGCGCCTGGCCCTAATTTTTCCTGGTAGATGGTGCAGTATGGCTGGTAACCGTCCTCATCATAGCAACAGGGGGCTGAGCTTCATCAGCCCCCACCCTTCATGTGTAAAGAAAAGATTCAATTGCCCCTGGACTAGCAGCAGGATGCTGGGCTCCTCTCCTCCACACTCCTTAATGTCCTATCTGGACTATCATAGCAACTGGAGGCTGCCTTCCACTCATTTCTCACTAACAAGTCACTGTGTCTTATTCCTGCATTCTTTATTACTTCATCACACAAGTGGGGGGACAATGCTATGGTAGCCCAGGAAGGCTGGGGAAGAATGGGATGAACAGGTGGGGTTGTTGCAGGAGCACCCCCTGTGAACAGCATACAGCTCATAATCTATGCAGGATCTGACACAGAGCAGCTGTGCTCTCTGGTTCTCTGATACAGTGGTTCTGTAGTACACTTACCCATATTCTAGGCAGGACTGATTCTATTTTTAGATACCAAAAAGGAGGGATTGACTCAGGGAGTCATTCCCAATTTTGGCTTTTGCGCCCCTGGCTAAGAGCAGCCAGGGGCACTTATGACAGCAGCAAATGGTGCAGTGCAAAAGGACTGGTAACCATGCCCATCTTATTACCAATTTATAGTATGGTAGATGGTACAGTATGGCTGGTAACCATCTCTGCTGTCATGCAAAAGCAAAAGCATGCTGCTGTGTAGCGCTGCTGGACCGCCTCTGTCAGCGGCATCTAGTACACATACGGTGACAGTCACAAAAGGCAAAATAGGCTCCATGGTTTCCACGCTGTGGCGTCTGCCAGGGCAATCCAGGGAAAACGGGCTTGAAACGATTGTCTGCTGTAGCTTTCCCGGAGGAAGGGATGACTGACGACATTTACCCAGAACCACCCGCGAAAATGGTTTTTGCCCCATCAGGCACTGGGATCTCAACCCAGAATTCACAGAGACAGACTACACTGTGTTCATTGTTCGCAAAAATTTATCTTTGCAAGGAATTCACTCCCTTTTTCACATCACACAGCTTCGACTGTCTCCAGACCTGCCACAGCATCCCCCTCACAGAGGCTGGCAAAGATTAGGCGGCGAAAGAAAAAGACAGGGGACGAGATGTTCGCTGAAGTTATGGGGTGCTCCCAAGACGAGGCGGACCAGCAGATCCAGTGGAGGGAGACCCTCTCTCTGTACCAGCGCTCACACAGCGAACGGGAGGAGAGGTGGCGTGAGGAAGACAAGCAGTCGATTCAAACGCTGCTTGGACTAATGAGGGAGCAAACGGACATGCTCCTGCGCCTTGTGCATGTTCTGCAGGACCTCAGGCAGGAGGACAGAGCCCCCCTGCAGTGTATCTGCAACCGCCCTCCCCCGCCACAAAGTCCCATACCCCCCTCACCCAAAATAACCAGAAGGAGGGGCGCCAGAGGCCGTGTAAACTGTCACTGCACCCCAGCAGAGTGCTCAAGTACCGAAAAGCTCTCATACCCTAAATTTTGAGAAGTCCTTTCCTTCCCGCCTCACCCAAGCCCCCATCCCAGTTTCATCCCCTAACTGTCTAGTTGATAATAAAAAATACTTTTCTGTTAATTACTTTTTCCGTCATGTTCTTTTAGAGGAGACTGTGTTTGAAGGGGGGGAAGGGGGTTGGTAATTTGACAGGACAATCACCTTTACCAGGGTACAGACATGGGGGCAGGATCAGCAGCAGGTCACACACACACTGCAGTCAGTACGCACCCTGGTTGGTATGGGAGGTGGTTTGCAGGTTCTGTGTGGGTGGGGGGGTACGTGACTTTGTAGCGGGGGAGGGGGGTTACAGATCTCATGCAACGGTCCCTGTCCTGGACCACAGAGCCACGCAGCAGAGGAATCTGTATCCATCCTCCCCCGCCAAAAGGCCACATAGCCCCCGCACACAGAGTCCCAAAAAGGAAGGATGGCAGGCTCCGTTGAAACATCCAGTCTGGCACTGCAGACCGCTCTGGGAGCAGGAGCCTGTCATTCCTCGAGTTTACAGGCGGTCTTTACATCACCGCACACCCTACCCAGCACAGTCCGTGTCCCAGTTTCAACCCTGTAACGCAAAGTCATCAATAAAGAAACCTTTGTAAAGTTACAGTGGAACATGTATTTTATTTTTAAACGTGTGTTGGAAGTTGGGGAAGCCGGGTGGGCGGGGTATGTAACTGCAGATGCTAGTCAACAGTCACTTTGTAAAGAAACAGGGGCAGGTTCAGCTTCTCTGTAAAGAAACTGAACAGTCACAGGTCACGCTGCTCACTGCTCGCTGGGACTTGAAGAGTTCCTTGTCGCTGTGCAAGGCGTCTGCACAGAGCTTCACGAGCCAGGGCATTAGCGGGTAGGCTGGGTCCCCGATGATCACTGTAGGCATCTGCACATCCCCAAGACTTATTTTGTGGTCCGGGAAGAAACTACCTTCCTGCAGGCGTCTAAACAGACCAGAGTTCCTGAAAACACGCACGTCATGAACTTTGCCTGGCCACCCGACGTTGATGTTGGTAAAACGTCCCCCATGGTCCACCAGTGCTCGCAGCACCATTGAAAAGTAGCCCGATTTCTCAGCAGCTGACTGTGGAAGAGGTGGACGATAAGGTGCGAGGAGTTGACAACGGCCATAACTGCAGCGGGATCCGTGCTCGCAGTGCTGTGGTGCCCGCGCTGTCACTGAGCAGAAAAGTGCACGAACAGATTGCCCGCAGGCGCTTTCAGGGAGGGAGGGAGGGCGTGATTGACGGTTCAATGATGACAGTTACCCAAAACCACCCTCGACACATTTTTCCCCCCAGCAGGCATTGGGGGCTCTACCCAGCATTCCAATGGGCAGCGGGGAGTGCGGGAACTGTGGGATAGCTTCCCACAGTGCACCGCTTCCAAAGTCGACGCTGGCCCCGTTACTGTGGACTTAGACAGTCGAATTAGTGTATTTAGTGTGGATACACAAATTCGACTTCATAAGGTCGATTCCACAAATTCGAATTAAGTAGATTCGAAATAGTCTTGTAGTGTAGACGTACCCTCAGTTACCAACTTTCTCTAATCTCAATTGTTATTTCAGTCTTTTCAGTTGACCTGCAACTGCTCAAATAGCAGAAAGCAGGACATTGAGGATGCTCTCTTTTTTTTTATAAGTGCAGCGCGGTTGCCACAGAAATCTTCCAATAAAAGCAGAAGAGTCTTCTTTAGGTATTGCATATCCTTGCCAGCCTTACTCAGAATATGCTGAAAGACAGATAAAGAAATGAAATGGAGATGACACCTATAGGGCTAGTTTGAAGTAATGCAAGGTTCTACACACTGTCACAAGGCTCTCCTGTGACCTCATCCCTCCACGTGTAGATGTGGTGGCAGGAGCCCTTCTTAGAGGTGCAGGAGCAGCAGCAGGAATCTCTTATCTTCCCTTTATCCTGGAGAGAGGCTGAGGTGGAAGTAGAGTGGCCCCAGTATTTACTCAAGTAACTAGAGTGAGTGGGTTGAGCTCACTGTGCCCTTGCTCTCCTGCCACACTTGAGGCTCCCTGCTGTTGTGGAATTGGTGGGGTGCCTCAGAGCAGCGAGTCATGGACTTAATAGCCCATAGAGATGTGTGGCATCAGTGACCCTGTTAAAAGTTATTGTCACAGGTGGTCGGCAGCCTCAGGCAAACGTCACCTCATCAGTTACACTCAGGTCACGTTATTAAGCATTTCTTTGCAACCATAAGGGCTAAAAAATTCCTTTGTTAAAAAAATGGACAGCTGAGATTCTGACCTTATCATTTAGCTCCAGAGTTGATGCTCTAGGCACAGACCTGTAGCACCTACACCTTAGTCTAGTCTTGGTCACCTGCCTTATCTAAGTCCTAGTAAAAGAAGGGAAGATTCTGACCCTTATTGAGAAGAATAACTGCAACTTATTGAGGTTCTTCACTAACACATGGTGCTGTGGATGATGTTTTGCTGTGAGCAATAATGTCACTAAATAGTAAACAAAAGAAGCTTTAGAATTTAGGAGAAGCTTAGATCTTTGGCGCTGTGCCTCAAATTATTCAAAGGTGAATAATTAGCTTTTAAAGAATTTTATGAAAGAATCTCAGTAAATTACTCAGAGTTCATTTTCTTCCTCGGTTTTATTGGTTGCAATGATGAATGGAAGACAAAGAAATGTATGTCTAAATGTAGATAAAATAGCAAAAAGTCTGAAGGTGAGATGGTAAAAGAAAGTGTGCATTTGATGGAGTGCAGTGCAGGGTAGTGAACTTAGTGCCAAGTTGTGGCCTTCCATGGATTGTCACATGGAAAAGAATTGCAGGAAAAAAGAGGTTGGGACAGAAATTATATTGGGTCTCTTTGATGACATGGCTTCCTCTCACTGGCAGAAAGGGGGTGAAAAGCAGCCCCAGGGAGGCTGTGCCAAGGCAGCCAATTAGAAATTGGCTCAGAGGAGCAGCCAATCGTGGCCCATCAGGCTCTGATAAGAAGGGCTGCAGAGCAGAGTTCAGTAGCTGACTGGAGCTCAAAAGGAGAAGACCAGGCCCCTAGCACGAGGAAGGCTTGCTATCACCTGGGACAGAGCAGTGTTGCAAGCAGGGACTGGGGGAGCTAGAGAGAGCTCCTGGCTGGCTGCTAGGGCCTGCAAGCTCAGGCCCTGAGGTAAGGCAGAAGAGGGTGCTGGAGCCACATGGGAAGCGGTCCTGGGACAATGGTCTGCAGTTGCCACTGAGGGAGTGGCTGGACAGAGGTTGCAGGTCTCCCAGAAGGGGGGGAACCCAGAGTGTGGCACAGCTGGAGGGCAGTGTCACTGAAGAGGACACCGCTGTCCTGGGAGTGGTGTGGGTCCTGGAACAAAAGTAATGGTGTCAGTGCACCACCAGAGGAGGGTGCCCTGGCAAATAGAGCTAATTCCCGTGAGAGCTGACAGGAAGTGCCAGAGTGGTGAGTGAAGCCCATCACAGTCTCCTTGAAAGTCTCATCACAAGTGGGAGAGGTTTCAAAACCTATGGAAGAGGTGGGTGTTTCCCCTCTGAAGATGTGTCACACCATTGTGGATTCTCTAGGCCCAAAAAGCGAAAAGGAATCAGTGTTGTAAAGGGGCAACTTTTCTGGATTCTCTTTCCTCCTGCTGGAGCTGGGCATTTGATAGGCCAGGCAGCCCTCCAGGAGGGGGTTCAGGTGCACAGCCTGACTTACTCCTATAGCTGATTAGAAATTTTCTAACTGTTTTTCTGTTGGAAAATGCCAGCTCCTCAAAATAAAACGTTCCTATGGGAACATGTATGTCAATGAAATTTCCGATGGAGCTCAGGGTTCTCGGCAGCCCACCTTGTGAGAAACATGGGGAGCTAGGGCTTCTATGCTCCAGCTCCCCAGCAGCCCACTTGGTGGGCTACTATGGAACCAGGGCTCCCAGGCTTAAAAGCTCCTAGGGAGGCTGGGAGCCTGGGGAGCATATTTAATTTCAGAAATACCAAAATATCGCCACTGCAATGTTTCTGAAATGAATATTGCAAAACTTCACTTCCACAGACCATCTGTTTTAGCTTTTCATCCCAATTCATGATGAAAAAATTTCCTTGAAATTTTTCACTGAAATGAAATTCAGTTGCCCACCCAGCAGTACTTACTGCTGTTTCAAACAAGGAGGCAAGGTGGGTAAGGTTGTCTCTCTAATATCCTGAGACTGACATGGCTACAACTACACTGCACACTTCAACGAAAGGTGACTAAGCACTAACATCAACATCTCATTTCTAGCAGATCCAGACAGTTCAGTTTCCTTACTTTTACAGTGTTTCTCTAAAATAGAGACATGGATGAGATTTAGGTGGCTTAATGCAGGGGGAAAGCTACCAGGTAATGCTGATTAGCAGAAGGAACCGATGAAGGTTGTGTGAGACACATCTATTGGTGATTAAGTCCACCTGTTCCCAAGAGCTTTGCATTCATGGGATCTGATGTGAGTGCTTTCCTATAATTTCCTTTAAAATGCAGGTGTTTCTCTTCAAAGTTCTTTCAAGAAGACATGCTATAGGAGAAGATGAAATATGGAATGGTTAGTATGTGAAAACAGGTGGGTCTTTATAAGTGATCTATTGTGTGAAGTGTGTATTTTCTGGAATTGGGGTTTGTTTAGTATATCATTGAGTAAATAAAACAGAGGTGGGTGGGAAGAATTCAGGAGGAGATAAAACAAAATGTTAAATTCTAGGTATTTAGTCTTATTATGACATTCATGCTAAATCATTTTCTCAGCTCTTCCCCTCAGTGTATAGGATGCTTTCATGTTTTAGATCTTGCTATAATTGTCACTATCTGTGGACCAATAAAATTTACTTAAAAAAATGTGACTAATGTATAACACTTTGTGAAGGGTAAGCAAGGAGATTGCAACACAAGCTGGAGAAGTGCTGTAATAAATTATAGATTCAATAAATTATTGTACCCTGTAGAGTTTCAATTACAGAAACACATAGTTTACACACATAATTACTGAAGAAGCACATCTACTCTGAATTACAGGAGATAAATTCTTCTGATTGTATATTTAGTTGCAAGGATAGCAATCGCAGACACACACCCAAGCTCTAATACAATCTTTTCAGCAGTAAAACATACTACTAGATGAGGAGTGTGGAAAATGCTGATAAGAGGCTGTTGATTCATATTCACACAGATAATGAATGAGGCAAGCTAATTGCTAAGCAAGACCTTTGAAAGTTGGCTATTAATCTAGACAGATTTTATCCTATAGATGTCTTCCAAAGCTGGTTATTTGAGGTCATTTATCTTCACGTGTGTGTGTGTATGTATGTATGTGTGTATATATATATATATATATATATATATATATGTATATGTCATTAGGGTCAGTGTGAAGAACATCAGAGATACCTGTGTTTTTTTTATGAATATTGCATGTATCTCTGTGTGTTTGTAATGTGGCCTACTATATGGAGCAGCACTAAGGATTATCTTAGTCCTGGGTGATTTTTATAGTCAAGGCAGACAATGAATCTAACTGAATTGCCAATTAATTAATTTGCCAGGCACTAATTCCTTTGAAGTTTACCTCGACCAGTTTGGAATCAGGAGTCTGGCTTGACCAGGAGTCTGGTACATTGACTCCAACTATATTATTCACATAACTGCTGGAACATATAGAACAGCAGGAGAAGAGTTCATCAGTAAAAGCCATGGGATACTGCCAGTTCCTTGTTTACTTAAACACTGCAAATTAAGCTGTCAGTTTAATAAGACTCTAGCAATGCTAGTATCTGGGGAGCCAAACTGGTGATGGGCAATGTCTGCCCAGCCTTTGCAACTCTGTTTTTTTCATTAATTTCTGAGGGCAGAAGCTGCAACTTCCTACTGTTCCATAGAGTGGTTAATCTGTGTCTCTCTGGCATTTATGAGTAATTGTTCATCTGATACACTTTTGTTAATAAGCTTGGTGCTATGCTTTGTGCTTCTTGCATTGGAACAGCGGCTAGCATGTGTCTGTTAAATACCCTGGGTTTTCTTGTGAGCATGTTCACAATGAGGCTATTTACAGTATCATCCAGCACAAAGTCCCTGAGACTGAATGGTAGAGTGGCTGTAATTGGCTGGTGGTAGAGGTGGCTCTTACAGTCCGTCTGCTTCCCGCAGCCATTGGCAAGAGCACATTGGCTTCCACCATCCCAGTTTCAGGGCAGGGTTAATCAGGGCAGAGGTTGCAAAGATCAAGGCCCTGGTCATGTTTAGGTTTGCTTTTCCAGGCCTCTCCAAACTACTACCATTCTAGAATGTGAATGTGTATTTACCTTCCCTACATGGCAGAATCATAGCAAACAATTGGCTTCCTCTGGAGTTAATGTTAATGCCATTCTGCAGGTTGGATGCCAAATGCATGATGCCAAAGCTGTATGGCTGGCACCTTTCCCTTGAAGGCTAGGCCCATTATGTCTGGAAAATGTATAGCAAACACAAGGCCCTAATCTTGTTCCCATAGCATCAGGGTAGCTATTCTTTTGCAACTTAATGCCATTATAATGCTTTCCTTTAAGCTGTGTCCTGCTTTTTAGCATAACTCTCTCCACATTTGATAACTTACTTTTGAAACACCTCTGAGATTGCTGCTAAAAGAGGTTTATAACTGTTCAGACACAATCAGTTTAAACTGAGACTATTTTAGAAAAAGAGACAAAGTGGTGAGTTTGAGGTTCCTTGCACGCTGTCTGAGCCTTGAGGAAAACACCTGGGTGCAGCTGCATTTGGATTTTAATTTTATTTGCTGAATGGAAATTCATTTTCCTGACAGTACTGCCTGTGGTTTACAAGTGCTAACGTATCAAAGAATTCAATATTTGTCACAAATAGTGGGTAAGCCACATAAAGAGGATTGGGGCACATTTCTTAGGCATGTATATCAATACTAAATGATGGTATGGAGTCTTCCTTCATTTGGAAAATATGTTCCTTTTTCCTACCATTGGCAGCTAGTGATGGTCCCCAATCCTTGGATTCATGCAACCCTGATCTTCTAAGGTGTTCAGAATCCAAATTCTGAACCTGATTGGGACCAGAATGTTGCAGACAGTCCCTGTCAGCCTGGATCTCCTCATCACCAAATTTAGGGAAATTTCAAATAAGGATCTTCATCCAAATTTTACAGCATGTGCCAATCTCTTCTGAAAATGAGAATTTACAAAATACTTACCTTGCCATACCAGGAATATACTATAATATGTCAATGTAAAATGAATTTCCTATGCTTATTTACAAAACAGTGTTCAGTTCATTTTGTGAGTATTATGATGCGCTGGGGCATGTGTTTCTGGTCTGTTCATCCATATATTGGCAATCACCTGACATGGTTTTTATATAACATTCCACTGCTTGTCTTCATGGACATAAGCGATACTGTCCAGTTTTGTTTAACTTATAAGTAGTTTTCAATTTATGGAAAAAACTATATTTTTCTAATATGAAGTGATTTATAGCAGAAAAATCAAATGGAAGAACATTAATTTCAAGTCTATTTAAATCTCTGGATTAGATACCAGGAGTTCCACATGTGGTTTGGACTTTCCCTATCTTTCTCCTCCTATCTCCCATTGACACAGCAACTAAGTTCACTGGACTCTTACAGAATAAAGCCACTTCCAAGTCTTACTTTCTTTTTGCAAAGGTTGAGCCAGTTTTAAATCAAAGTGTAACATGCTTCCCTCCATCTAAGTGCAGCATTGCCATTAACATCATTTGTCTGGCCCCAAGTGCCTATTTCAAAAGCTATATCAGGAACTTAATGAACTTCCACTGTAGTTGCTTACAGGAAGCATACTGACTTGAAAATGGCCTGGTTGCACCCTCAAAGTATTACTGTGAGCCAGGCATGGGCAGCTAAGTGAGAAGGAGGTGGGACAGCTGAGCCATGTGAAATTCTCTTTTAAAGGTCACTTGTTTAGGCACCTGGCTCAATAGAGCTTCATAAGTGTCAGATGTCCTCTAGAAGGTTTTGATTTCGTTTGTAAAAACTACAGTGAGAGCTATTAAGGGTGCCTGATTCTGCTTTTTATAAGTCCAAGTTTAATGCCAAGGATGCCCATTGTCAGCAGAGCTAGGGTGACCATTTTGGCCGGGACAGTCCCTTTTTTAAACTCTGTCCTGGCCATCCCTATTTTTGGCAAAACTGGGCATTTGATCAGTTGGGAAGAGCACACAGAACAAATGCCCACTTTTGTCAAAAAATAAAACGGGTGCAGAGGAACATGCAGGGTGCGAGGGGGGGTGTGCCAGCTCCTGGGGGAGGGGGAGCAGGGCTTGTGCGGGGGACAGTCAGGGTTCCAGCAACAGCCTCTTGTAGGGGCAGCCAAAGTTACAGCGATCAACAACCCCAGCCTTACAGGGGAGGTGTGAGGGGGAGCATGTGTGGGCAGGCGGCTCAGGTCAGCCCCGTGCAGTGTCCCGTTTTCCCTTTGGGATATATGGTCACCCTAAGCAGAGCACTGAAGGCCTGAGGGAGGCAGGGAGCCAGATAAAAATGAGAGAGCAAATACAAAAAGATCCCAGTGGGGGCAAATTCTCCTCTCAGATACCTGTATTTAACACCCCTTGTAGGAGTAGTGTGGAAGGGTAACATTTGGGTTACAAGCTTCTGGTAGCTGCATGTTTCCAAAGCCTGCAATACTGTACTGAAAATGGCATTCAATGCCAGAAGCACAAAAATGCTTTTGAAATGCCTTGTTCTTGGAGCAGGTTAAGATGGAATCCTTGGATCTTGGGGACATGGGCTTGGTGTTCTAAGGTGGCCCTGCTATCGCAGTGATAAATTAAGAGACTGTCTGTGATGGGAAGGGAAGACCAAGCTCTTATTCAAGGACATGTGTGTTAGGAACTAGGATGAGCAGGAAGGTAAAGTTTGTCTGGATGAAGGAGAGTGGAAGAAGAGCTTTGCCGCCTCTCAAGGAGTCTCTCTAGGCACGGCCCAGGAAAAGGAGCTTGTAGAGAGAGGGTAATGTCTTTTCCAGGACCTGAAATTTTGTTTTGATGGCTCCTAGCCCTATCTTAATCAACCCTATGTTTCCATCCACTCCACCCCACTCTCAAGAGCCCAGTTACATATTATGTATGTTGGTATCTATTATGTAGGTACAGTACACTTGTCTGGTGCTAAGGCTTTCTTGCCTATGTTTCAGGCCCAATCCTGCAAGGTGCTGAGGCTCTCCTGTGAAGAAGTGATTACCTTTAGTTCCCACTAACTTCAAAGGGAACTGACAGGTGTCAGCATCTTGCTGGATCAGGCTCTTCATGCTTGTATTCAAGTGGACTTTAAACATTCATGTGATATTGCTAACAAGACCCAATCAGCTGATCATTAAGTTACTGTCTTGTTCTGAAACTGGAAGACTTGCTGCAATTAATATTGGCATAAGATTGTGGTGGTGCTTTTGTGTGTTGCTCCTTTATATTTCCAAGAACCATCCACGCAACCATTTTGTTTTCAGAGCCCTTGCAGTCTGTAACGAGGAGCAAGACACACTGATTTCTTGTCAGGATATTTTGGCTTAAGGAAAAGCAACATGAAAACAGTCATTTGCACTGAGGGAAGGTGGTGGTTCTGTGTATGGAAGAAACATAACATGTATCATTTACAAGCATTGAAATGTGCGATGGGACAACACACGGAGAGAAACTGTGATGTGAACTTTTTTTAGTGTGGTGTTTTTTTTTAATTTGCTCAGTGTTCGGGAATAAGGTTTTTCTTGTGTTAAATCTAATCATTTGGTTCTAACATTAGCATACCCCATCCTCAGCTGATGAAACATGCACATACTATCATACATATATCCATTGATTCAGATTTATTTAACTCTGAAACAATAGATCAAAAAAGTGCTTGCAATAGAATATGTATTTAGCTTTAGCTCTCTCTTCTCATTTAGGAATATTTTTTCTTTTTCTTTTTAAAAGATCATTTCTCTAAAGATTTCCTTGAATTTTCCAATGGCAGGTGTGAGAGTCATCAAGAAAAATAGGGGAAAAAATAACCCTAAAGCTCACTGGAGATGAGGTTTCTGAACATCAGACACAGCAGGGATTTTTTTCTATGGGTTCAAATGCCTTGTAGGAACAGCATGTGGTCTCTAATGAAGTTCATGAATTGACAATCCATAAAGTGATCTCACTGGTGACTTTTTTTTTCTTTTCTTTTTTTTTACTTTCACTTTAAAATGAAAGTGAGATTATAATGATAGCTGATTTAAAGTCTCCTGATGCTGACAGATAATGAATCAAATTGGCCCTAGTTATAAAATGAGCCCCTAGAAGAAAATTATAATCAAACTCCTAAGTGGTTATAATCGCTAAGGAACAGAGTAGAAGGCTATTTAAATAATGCTCCAGCTGTAGGCAGTGTGAAGGGTTTACACAAGCCTTGAATCTTTTATTTCTTACTTTGTCACAATTATTATCTTAAAGTGAACAAAAACATTTCTAAAAGCCATTACGCTGTGTGACACACAATACTCCACTTCCTGAAAAATGATCAAGGGGATTTGATATCACATTCTTTTTTTAAATGGGTACGTGGGTAGGGTCCTTTTTTAGTATGGCTCCTGGTCTTCCCTTCATAGTGAGGACACACTAACAATCTGTGCTTATTTACAGTGTCTCTTTAATTAAGAAGCTTTTGAGGTAAAGCATATAAGAATTTTACAAATGTGTTCTAGGCATAGGGCTAGGTTTAGTGTAACCTCAGGTGCAGGGACTCCAATGGCAGAAAATCCAATGGTGAAGGTATTTATGATGGGAAGCTGCAGGGATCTGCAAGCAGAGGTTAGGATAGCCCCAGGTGATTGATGTATTTATTTAGCATCACTGACCCAGGCTCCACTAGTAGTGCCCTGGTGGAAACTGAAGCTGCTTTTCACCTCTAGTGGGAAGTCTGAGGAAGGATAGGCAGGGGATATATTCCTTCTGGGGCATGGCTGTGATGACTCAGGAAAGTGCAATTTTACAACTCCTTGTAACAGCAAGAGGAATATATTTTCACATCCTGTGACAGGGTCTAGGGGTGCTACCTGGTCCCTGGTGAATAATTTGTTGTTTTCCAGCTTGACTGCCCCTGCTGCTTGCACAGATGCTCAGAAGAAGGACTGTAGTTTTGACTAATGGGAGAATGCTTTTGGGTGGCTAGGACTGCATACCAACATGTGATAAGAATAGAAGTTTTCTGATTTCTTTCTGGCTACATTAATTTGTTATAAACACTAACCCTTGAGATAAGGCCAGGCTGACTGCCATTGTTTCTTCTCTCATCTAGTCGGGGGTTACATATTGAATATAACTCCCAAGGAAGATGATGGCCGGTGTCAACAGATAACAAACCTATTGCAGATGTGTGTTAAAGCATAGCTGTTGGAAGAAGTCATTGGCCCTACTCACATTAGTAAGGCAAGCAGGTTTCAGCTCCCACCACCCAGAAATCACACTGAGATGAAGAGTAAAAATATTACTAACAGAATTCTAAGTTAAGCACTAAAGCTGGTTCTGCAGTGCTAATGCTAAATTCGTTATCCCTGACAATGTGAAGAGCAATGAGAAGGTAAATGTCAGAAGTTCAGAGTTTGATAAAACACCATTGTAAAATTATGTGGTCAGGGTTTCAGTTAGTCTTGAAGTGATCCATGGACACCATCTGGTATTGTTTTTGTGTATGTAATTTAGTACAGTACCCATGAGGCTACTGCTTGTTGAATGAAGTGAATGATCTAGATGAAATCAAAACCAGTAATGTGAAAGAAGAGAAACAGAGGCAATTAACATTTTGTGTGTAGATGCAGAAGGGTGTGAGGTTTTACTCCCTGGGGATGATTCTATCATACAGGAAAATGCCCACTTCTCATGAACATTAACTCTTAGCTATAATGCCACAAAGTTCTCTTGGGCAGGGATTATGATAATATGTAAGCTAGGTCTAACTGCCTAGCAAAAAGAAACATACAGAAGGAAAAACTGAGAGCCTTAAAAGGAATATGCAGGATAGGAGGAGAGCCACAGTGAATGATCTTAACATACAAAATGGAGATAATCCTTCCTTATGCTAATCACCGCATTTATTCTTTGTTAAATTTGCCAAGTAAATTATTTATCGACATCCATCACAGCTCTTTACAGCATTAAAAACAACCCTTTATCATTCATTAATTCAGGAAATTGAAATGTAATATCTCTTCCTTCATATTATGGGGGTGGGTTTGTGAAAGGTTTTAAGCTGTTTATTATTTTATGTACAAAATATATTAACTCAATCTCTTCACAGAAAGGAATCTACCTAATCAATGAAGGTTGAGAAACAGGGTCTAAATGGCCTAATGATTTGGGAGCTGGGAATCTGATTCAACTCTAGCTGTGAGGCTGAATGAATTAGGGACAGATTCTTTCACCTTTCTGTACATTGTGTAGCATCTTAGTCCACTGTGGTTCTGTTCAACATGAGTGAGGGCAGCAGAATCAGTCCATCAATGGTTGTAAAATACTTTAAGTGTCAGGTGGTAAAGAAATGCAAAGTATTATACTAAGGCAGATCTACTGTGACCCTGTTAGTCTCTCTCTGTTCAGTTATGTGGATCTTAATGCTAAGCAGAACAATGGCCACAATGGCTCTGATTTTGTATCTTTCTCTGGATAATTCATTTTTAAACAGATTGTCCCTGCTGGTGGTTGTGTCAAGAAAGACAAATCTTGCATTCTCTTATTTTGTTCCAGTTTATTGCTTCTCTTATTCATGCACTCCTCAAATTTATTTTCAGTTGCTCTTTTCCATAGTGCACTATGGATTTAGGGCTAGACAGTAATTAGAACATGTGGCCCATAGTTAAGAGTGCAACATAAGGAGACATTGTGCCTCAAGAATGCCTCTGGGTACTACCCTGCCCCTGTTCTGCTGTTGCAGTGGGGAAGGGGGTTGTTGGCGAAAGTAATGGAGCATAGTTGCAGCCATCTACTTTAGCTGACTCACATATGGGCATTACCCTTACACTCTTCACCAGTTGCTCCTATAAGGAAAGGTCTGTACTCTTTTGAGTGTGCTAGGGCAGGCAGTCCAGTGTGGACCACACAGAGCGGCATGCTTTCTCCATTCTAACTCCCGGCATGGCTAGCCCTTGAGGAGCAAGTGTAATACAGATACCATGGCTTCTCAGCAGACTATACAAATCTTGCAGTACTACAACACTCAGAATCCCAGCTGGCTTTTTGTTTTGTAGCAGAGAGTTGGGAATGTTAAAGGACAAAATAATCCAATGGTCCATCAAAGGCTGTTCCTATAAATCAGGGAATACAAATATCTCAACCTCACAACCTTCTTGATCGAGTCACATACAGGCTACTAGGAATTTTGTTTAGTTTCCTATATTTTAAGACGTGCCCAGTGTCATCTGTATTAATCGTTAAAACTCTTGAATGAATTGCTGCAGGAGTCTACCAATTAATGTGTTCTGTCATTTTAAAGTACCCTCGTGTCTCATGTCATCTTGTTGCTATCTCTTTGCTACCCTCCAGCACTGACTATTTTTACTGTGTCTAATAGCAACAGACAGTGGGGGATGGCAGGTTTAAACCTTTCCTGTCAGTATGAGGAAATTGAAAGTCTCTACAGCCTCTTTCTCAAATCTCTTTACAACTCACACAAATGTGAATTCTTTCAGGGCATGATTTTGCCACCCTTACTCATGTTGAGTAATGCCTTACTCTGCAAGTGGTGCATTTGATTTGAATGGGATCATACTACTCAACAAGAATAAGGGTGGCTGACTCACCCTTGAAGAGAGTGCTCCGATAGCCAGTACAGAATGCATGAAATCACTCAGGGATATTCCTCTTTTTGTGAAAATGTAGCTATATGGCCCTCATAAGTACCTGGATAGAGAGAAAAAAGGGAAGAAGCAGGCATGCCCGGAGGCAAATCTATGTAAAGATTGATGGTTCTGCTGCAGTGGGCTGTTTGTCATAAGGGGAGCTGTGTGTGAATGTATGTAAAGGGAACCCTCAGCAGTGAGGCAAAGTTTTATAGCTAGCACAGTTTCCTTACAAAGTGTGACTTTCTTTAGAAGCAAGGTGAACTGAGGTAGGAATAAAGTTTTTTTTATTTTAAATTTCACTTCAGGTATAAATGTGAGTTTTTGAAAAGAATTAGACACCAAGGTTTTGAATTTTTATACTAGTCTCTTCTGGTGCCCTCTTTGTGCATTCATATTGTTATAAAAGAGCACTGTTTTCTATTGCTTGCCTTTCAGATTTTTCATTAAAACGCATTGCTAGCAGAGACATCCTGTGGGCATAAATAATGACTTTTTAAAAAAATAATATTCCTATATAAATAGATTTTTAATGCTAACAAGCAGAAATTCAACTGTTTTGTGTATTTGTTTTTAGCCAAACATACATGTTACCCTATCCATTGCATTGATCAGGTTGGGTGCAAAAGATGTTTCGCGCCCTAGGTGAAACTTCCACCTTGCGCCCCCCCCCCCCCCGAGCCCTGTGGCAGCTCCCTGCTCCCCCTCCGCCCTGAGGTGCCCCCACGGCAGCTCCCCCCAGCCCCAGGAGCCATGTGGCAGCTCCCCGCCCCAGCTCACCACTGCTCCGCCTCCTCCCCGAGCATGCCGTCGCCGCTCCACTTCTCCCGTCTCCCAGGCTTGTGGCACCAATCAGTTTGGCACCACAAGCCTGGGAGGGAGAGAAGCAGAGCGGGGCAGCGTGCTCAGGGGAGGAGGCGGAGCAGAGGTGAGCGAGGGCAGGGAGCGGTTCCCCTGTCACACACCCCCTTACTTGCTGCAGGCGGCCATCCCCACGCCCCCCAGCCCCAGGTCCCTCCGCCTAAATGCCAATGACAACTGGGGTGGCCGAAGATCTGGTCACCACCGAAGGGCCCGAAATGCCACCCCACGAATGCTAGCGCCCTAGGCGACTGCCTAGGTCGCCTAATGGGTTGCACGGCCCTGGCATTGATTAGTGCTACCAATAGCTACCAATACATCACATTTGTACAATTCTAAATTCTTATCTTGGAAATTTTCTTTGCTAGAGTGTTCCAAGACAAAATCAGTTATGATGTTTATATGATGATAGCCAAACAACTGGAATGTTTATGATTATGAGCAAACCATTCCTTCCAAAGGAAAAGGCAACATTCTTGGGGCATGAAGATTCAAAACAGCTGTGAAAACTCTTCAAAGGCGAGGTTTGCTATGAGTAGAGCCCCCCTCCTAAACTGCATTGATCTCAGTATTGCTGTTGAGTCTGTCTCTTGATTTTGGTACAGTAAGTTTAAAGTAAATGTGCTTCACTCAATATATTTTTGTCTTTTGTAATTGCAGAACAAATTGCAAGCATGAAAAGCTCTTGTACAGCTGTGTATATATAGTGTGCAAAACAAATACTGGGAAATGTACATTTGTTGTTTTTAACCAAGGTAAAATGGGAACTCAGGAATCAGGATTGTAAAACTGAGCAGGAAATAATATTGTAACTTAACCCCACAATTGCTGTAGGTAGCAAGCTGAGCAGTTCCTTTTTTTTTTAAATATATTTCACATACAATTAAATAGTGTATTCTTTTTCTAAATCTGTTACAGGAACTCTAGCATAATGCTGTGAGTTTTACTTAGGTACTTGGTTTGAATACAATATCTGCGTAATGAATTCATTGGTAATATTGTTCCAATTCATGAATGCTGAAATGAAATACCAGATCTGGACACCCTGCAAGGGGAAGAGGACATGTGTAACAGTGTGCTAGGAGCCTAGAGCTACTCCAGCACTCTGCTCACAAAGGTACTAGCTCTTTGTCCCCCAGTGGATTCAGTTAGTGGGATAGATGCTCATTGCTCTTAACCTCCTGCTGAATTAAGCCAATCAGCCCACCAGGTGGGAACAGTTAGACAGGAGGGAAAGGAGGGATTGGGGAGGGAAGCTGGTCTGGGCCAAGAGATACAGGATGGTGAGATTTTGCCCTCTCCCTCCCCAGAGAGTGGGCTAAGGGGGAAGTTTACTTCCCCTTGTGCATTGCTGCACAAGGCTATATAGGTGGAAGGGACTTAATAAATAACACACTGGTGCTTAGAAACTCCAAAGTGTCATGCCTATGTGTGGTGGTCCAAGGGGTGCAGAAGGTAGTTACAGGTTGAGAGATGTCAGCTTATATGTGAATTTCAAATTCTGGAGTTTCAATCTGCATATGTGAAGCTGAATAACTTTGTAGTTTGGATACAACTCTAATTCAACTTGATTCTAGGGCTTACATTTAACTTGATTTGATAAATTCTTCTGTTGAGGGGGCTAGATGAAACTGGAAAATTAAAAACAATAGCAATTGAATCCTTGATTAAGCTGATTTTTAAAAACATCTCAATAGCTGAGAGGCCAAAATTCTAGGTTAAGAATACCTAGAACCACAGTAGTGTTCAGAAACTGTACTTAGGATGGGATCCCATTGTGAATGGAACTGCACGAACACATATGGGGACATGGATTTTGCCCCAGAAATCTTACAATCTAAGAAATAGCAACATAGATGATTAGACCACAGTACTTTGGAGATGGATACACTGAATATCATTCAGTCTACTGTGTTGGGCACATTCCAGTTAAGACTGTAAGGCCAAGATTTTCAAAACTTACTTGTGATGTTTGGATGTCCATCTTGAGGGGGAAAAAGGGGCATGACTTTCCAAGGGTAGGTGCTCCAGTGTGTCAAGTTGGACACCTAAAATCACTTTTCAAATGGGGAAAAAAGGAGGAAGAATTCTGCTGTGCTCTGGTTGAAGTGAAATGAGGGATGGACATGTAAATATTATTGTAACGTTAAATTTTACATTAAGAATATTTGAGAAATTAAAATAAAATTGATGCATCACTCTGTACTTATTTATATGCCACAGCATTTATATAATGTGTCTGGGAATGCTCATTGACATTATCAAGATGCCACACACCATAAACCAGGGGTAGGCAACCTATGGCACACATGCGAAAGGCAGCACGTGAGCTGATTTTCAGTGGCACTCACACTGCCCAGTTCCGGGCCACTGGTCTGGGGGGGGTCTGCATTTTAATTTAATTTTTAAATGAAGCTTCTTAAACATTTACTTTACATACAACAATAGTTTAGTTATATATTATAGACTTATAAAAGAGACCTTCTAAAAATGTTAAAATGTGTTTACTGGCACATGAAACCTTAAACTAGAATGAATAAATGAAGACTCTGCACACCACTTCTGAAAGGTTGCCAACCCCTGCCATAAACTATCTAACAAGAGGCCTGATACTTGCATAAATTTTATTCTTTTTAAACTGATTCTACTTTAAATGTCCTGTTGTGACAGAAATCTTTACCACATTAACCTAAAGAGAACCTACAGAGGGGTTTAAAAGGAAATATGCATAAGTTTACAAAACTGGAAGTTGCTCTTTTTTTCTTTTCTTACTATGAACTGAAATATATAGGCACTTACAGCCAAAGTATTTGGCTTGGGAAAAAATGAAACAGGAATGCTACTGCCTACTGAATATGTACTTGTAAATTGTGTCACTGTAGATCAGTATTTTCACTGGGATCTGGTCTAGACTGTGGGCCAGATTCTCTGCTGGCCTAATGTCAGTGGAGTTGTGCCAGAGGAGAATTTGGCACAGCAATTCTACCATTTATCGTTACATTATCAGCAGTGGAGATTAGCAAAAGCTCTGCAGCTAACAGCCCCTTGGTTCAATGGGAGGGAAAGCTGGCAGGGTGATTGAGCAGCCGTTGAATATACCACTTGCTTCTGCCAGAGGCTGCCAACCTTCAGGGCCTATCTGTTCTCCCAGACCTTCAAGGAGGGAGGTGGGCTTGGAGAGTAAGGTGGCTAAGACCAGTAGTGTTTAAACATGAACAAGCAATTGTTTTGAACAAGGAAAGAGCGTGATGCAAGGGATGTGGTTTAATTAGGCTACAACTTCATGAACTTAACTCATCTAGGAACTTCCAGCAATAACTAGTACAGTGCCGATCATCATCCCTTCCTGTACCAGACATGAAGAACCCCAGCACCATTCCCTAGCCTTCCAGTTCCTCTTTATAAGAGAGCCAATCCCCCTATGGAACGAGTACCTGCATTGGACACCTGTCACAAGTGGTGACAGCAGGGAGCTTGGCTCCCCTCCCTCTCACTCCCAGTCCTGTTCCCAGATAGCTAACTGTCAGCCAAAAATGTATCCACTCCCCCATCAGAAGGATATACTCCATCGTCCTGAATGATCCAGGTACCAAATAAGATATTTTTGGCGGGTTAATACTGACTCTCCCCTTTCCAAATGCTTCATGTCTTCTGGCCTTGTCAGCCCACAGAAGTCTGGCAGCTCCCTGCCATATCCATCACTGCAGCATTTCAGAACCATTTTACAGTCACTCCTGGTGAAAGGTCTTGGATCTGTCCTAAATCTCTCTTGTGTCCTGATGACTAAGTCAACTCACTAACAAAATCCCAGGGGATTTCATCCAGGTGTACAATAATTTCAGGCGTCTGCTTCCCAGCTGCTAAAGAGTATAAGATGAACATCAGCTGGTCCCTGAACATCTTTTGCCATTCCAACTCAGATTTGCATCACCATGGAGGCCCAGCTGTGAATCACCAGGGGAACTGGCTGCTTACGTGTGGGCCCAATGCATGTAGATCCAAACATCATTCCTTCACTCCTCAATCCATACCAGTTCACAGCTACCCCGCCACTGAGGCCCAGCAGTGAACTTCCAGGGGAACCAGCCACCTGCCTGCTGGACAAATGCACACTATTATGCCTGCACGTCCAGTTACTGGATTCTGTGACCTGTTCATGTGATTCTGAAGAAAGGAATAAGTAGGAAGAGTTTAGCACATAAACCACTGATTCATCAGTGGGGCCAGTGAAAGTGAGTGAGGGTGGGGGAGAGTGAGTGCTGGAGGGAGTGGGGGTGGAGTGAGTGGAAGGTGGTGCCGCAGGGAAGGGGCAGGGCCTCGGGGAAGGCGTGGGGCAAGAGCGTTTGGTTGGCAACCCTACCACCATCCCTTCCCGACTCCTGAGGGGAGTGGGCATTAAAGGAGCCCCTACCTACCTGCTTTGAGATTGCCGGGGTTGTAGTGTGTGAGGAAAGATTTGAATATGTTCTTTGGTATAAATGTACCTATAGAGATTTATAGGCACTTTGTTTAAAAACTTAAATAAATAAAATGAATTATTCATTCATACTGTTCAGCTTAAAGGTTTGGGATCTCCTATATATTTGATCTCGTGCTTCTTCTTTGCTGCTCCTTAGATGCTCCAGGATTTTTAGAAGTCATTAGGGAAGAGGCCCTGCTGTGTGCTCCAGGTAGTGAATTTGCATTATTCTTGAGCAAACTATTCTCTGAGCTCATCTAGTGTCTCCCCACCCCCATCTCCTTTTTCCTCTTCTGTTTTTTTTTTCTGCTATACCTTTGTCTTGGCCCTCAGAAATGAAAGGAGTATACAGGGTTATTAGCATTTACATGCAGTCACAAGGGTGTTTTGCCTGGATAAGGGATTGGATCCAGTGTGTCCTTTCTCAATCAGTGTAATGTAATGCTGTTCAAATGAGCTGATTCACAACTCACTTGACAAAATACTTAGGCCCCAATCCTGCATGCAGCTCTGCCTGGGTGTGTAAATAATATTTACAGAGAGCACTGATGGAATTGGGGCCCTAAAGGCGTCTCGTGGGACACACATCATTTCTGCTGATACAGTGTTCTATTTTGTGCATTTTTAGAGTATTTGTATTTTATTGGAAGGGTCATGCCTATGAAAATAGACATTTTCCTTGCTTAGGGGCTTATTGACTCCTACTTAATGTCACAGTTCTCTGTTTTGTATTCCTGAGTGTTCATTTTTATTGCATGATAAATGATTATTTATTGGACCTAGTTGAGATTGCCAGACTCCTGCCTCCTTATGATCCTTGTTTCAAACCTAAATTTATTTATCAGTTCAAGTTTCCTTATCTCTTTCTCTGTAGTGATGCTGTGGACTCATGCTTCACTAGCCTCAACTTATTGTTATGGCTAAGTATATGATAGTCAAGTTGACTTACGGTATGTAATTAGTGAGGCAGGCTGAGACACATCATTCAAACGATTGTCAGGCAAAGTATTCACACAGAACCCCTGGAGCTATCCCACGTGTTAGGAGCTTGATGCCGTTTCCTGTGGAGCCAGATGGTAAATTGTACGCAATCCATAGTTACGGTCCATGTACAATGAATGAATATGCTTGTGCTGAACAGAACATTCCACAGGCTGCATTACAGCCTACATCCCTTCACTTTTGCTGTATTTTATTCCAAATTTTATTTAAGCTACTACATAGTGATCATCATTACAACCTCCCTCTGATGTCATTAGAGTGCAAATAAGTCAAGACCCATGTTCACATCAAGCATCATATACTTAGTACTTTGTTAAAGCAAGGAAGCAGTTAAAGCTGGGCAACAATTGAACTGTGAATTTGTCAGCTGCTGCAGTTACTCTGAAGATATCAGGCTGTCACTGTTGGGGCGGATATATGGCTACAAGTATATTGCAGGTTGTCTTGACTTATAATAAGTGATGTGCCCCTGGCATGACTGACAGCAGCATGAGTAAGGCTGATGAACCATTTGGGTGGTGACATTCTGACATTCCCCTGAGCAAATGCAACAAGAACAGCTGCAGTGGTGCTTCCCAATGGTAAATAAAATCTACAAAGTGTAAGAGAAATAAAGAGAACCCCAACGAGGCACTGAATAGTTCGAAATCATTTTAAACATTAAAATCCCCACACAATTTCACTTCAAAATTGCTGAAGACCTAGCCCCTGCCATGTGTCAGCTAAGATCCATGTGTAGGATATAATTCTCCCCCTTCTGCCCCCCCTCCCGTTTTTCTTCCTTTGGGCTCAACCTCTCATTTCAATTTAGTTTCCTTTCCTAATTTCTTCCCCTACTCATAGATTTTCTCTCTGACTCCACATGGAGCTATGAAATGACGTTCAGGGCTGGACCAGCTAATGAAAATAGCATCCCACTGCTCTTGCTGCCCCTGAAAGCCAGTGAGCAGATTCTCAAGCTGGGGCAGCCCACATAACAGCCATATCCTTGAGTCACATTCCACATCTTTCTTCAGTGTGGGTTTATTAAGCAAAAGAATATACAAACGGCTCTAAATAATACCAAATGCTTAGGGACAGGGACCTTTCCAGCTTTCCACTGCTGGGGAGAGGGAGGGCATAGCCTACTCTTTTGGTAGCCCTTCCTTGCTACTGTGGAGAGCCCCACCCCTGGGTCCTTCTCTGATTTTTTGGTCTCCCTATATGGATAATCTTTATTTATAGCAGGCACTGCTTGCAGCCTATAGTCACATGATACCTGTTGTGCTCCCCGAATGCAGTCCCTCAATCTTAAAGGGCCAACCCTTGGAACACACTGTAGGAATACATGCATGCACTCCAGAACCTGGGCCCTCTTACATTTCCCAAGTGCTTTTGGACCCATTCTAAATTCCCCTGAAGCCTTGAAAAGACTCGCATTGACGTCAGTGGATTTTGTATTGGCCCTGAGTGCCCAAGCATCTTTTTAATAGATTTTTAAGGCTAGAAGGGCATGTGGTGGTCTAGTCTGACCTCCCGCATACCACAGGTTATGGACTTCCCCCCCCCAGTGATTCCTGCATTGAGTACAACAATTTGTGGTTGCATCCCTTTTTTAGAAAGACATTCATCTGCTATGGTGATCAGCCGCAGACCATGTGGGAAAATAGCTGCACTAGTGAACCCATCCCGACAATACTTCACATCTTCATACCAGTCCAGTGACCTTAAATAGAAGAGACTATCTTTAGAACGGCCAAATAGAAAATGAAAAGGTACAGGGGAGGTAATGATTCAAAGTCCCAATTATATGATCACGTAGCATTTCCTGCAGAACTCCTTATTTATCACAGGAAAAGAGAAAATTCAGAAGTGCTATTGTACTACATGACGCTCTTTCTTTCTTTCACTGAAGATGTCTTTTATGTTATATAAGACCATTTGAATCCTCTGAACAAATCTCTAAAAATCCTAATAAAAAATTGTAATACAGTGTAGCTCAGGCTGGGATCTGACACATTCAGGAGAGGAAAAAGTGATATTAAAATAGATTTAGTACTGAGTGGGAGCTAATCTTGATATCAGATGACATTAATAATATAACAGAATTCGCTGTGCAAGTTGGCTTCAGTGGAGCTCAGCTTTCTAATTGAAACCTTCCAAGAAAATTGCACCAAGTCATCAAGGTGGTTATTTTAAACCACTGGAAACAAATCAAGGCACTGAGCAAATATCAGTGTACAGGCATCCAAAGTGGTATATTAGATTAAGCTGTTTAAATGAATGTTGACTTGTGCTTGTTTAAAAATCCTGAGGTTCTATTTTAGTACGTTTAGGATAGGGCAGGTAAAACTATGAGTTAGAGCAGAGCTGTAACTACACATTTTAGTGCCTGGGTGAGCAGGCATGTTTACGCCCTCTGCAGTTTTTTCATGGCATTTCTCCACCCCATTTTTCCATCCCCATGGCTTTGTGCCCTGGGCAGCTGTTCCACTTGCCCCGCCCTGGTTACAGCCCTGAGCTAGAGTATCATCGCAGCAAGTCCTTCTTTTACTTCCTCAGTGCTGACAGTGGACGGTTCTCCTTGGGGGGAAAGGGAATAATGATTACTTGGTATAGATATTAAAAATATATGCTGCATCCATTTTATTACATTCTAGCATCTTTTAATCAAAGCCTCTAGTCTATATCCTGCTGCCCATTGGCAGGATGGGTAGCAACCATCTACTTTATTTCAGATACAGTGGCCAGAGAACATTTTTAAAATATGTTAAAGGCAGCTAGACAGAGAATGGGGATCAATTATTCTCTGTGTTCACCACAGATAGGACAAGAAGTAATGGGCGTAATCTGCAGGAAGAGAGATTCAGATTAGATATTAGGAAAAACATTTTGACTACAAGGATATTTAAGCACTGGAATAGGCTTTCAAGGGAGGCTGAGGAAACTCCATCTTTGGAGATTTTAAAGAACAAGTTAGACAAAAACTCATCAAGGAAGGTCCATCCTTAGTGCAGGGGGCTGGACTAGATGACCTTTTAAGGTCCTTTCCAGCCCTGTCTTTCTGAGATTCTATGAGATGAGCTGGAGATGTTGTTGTTAAAGTCTGATCATTTGCAGCAGACATTTTGGATCCATTTCTGAAAAAGATGAAACCCCCCAGGATTCTTTGTAAACTGTTTTCAGTTGAAACGTTGTATTTTGCTTCTGCTCAATGGATGTTAATTCAATGGAAAAGCAGCCCATGGAGTGGCTCAGTCAGTGTAGTGAAGCAAAGATGAAAGGCAGGATTTCACAAGACTGTCTAAAACCTGAACTTTGCCTGGTAGAAGTTTGAAGTGATGGTACTGCTAACACTTACCTATGTAAAAATCTTTAAGACTGCTAATACCTCCTACCCCCCCCCCCAAAAAAAGTGGTATTGCAGAAAGACTAGTGCACCTTCACTTGGTGATGACTGTTTTGTCCATCATCATTACTCATCTAACTTTCACCTTCTCATTCAGAAACACGCAGAGCCGTCACAGTGAAGCACTCTGGGATAGCTCCCTGAGGCCAATACCATCGATTTGTGTCTGCACTATCCCAAATTCAACCAGCAAAGTCAATTTTAGCGCTTCTCCCCTTGTCGGGGAGGAGTACAGAAGTCTATTTTAAGAGCTCTTTAGGTCGACGGAATGGGGTTGGTTGTGTGGACGCATTCATTTTTAAATTGACCTAATGCGGCTAAATTCAACCTAACCCCGTAGTGTAGACCAGGTCATGGTCTAAATATACTTAATCCTACCTCAGTGCAGTGAGATGGACTAGATGCCCTCTTGAGGTCCCTTTCAGCCTACATCTGTATGATTCTATGGTTATAGTGCGGAAAATTACCAGTGTAAAGTTACCCTTGTTTTCTTATGGTTATTTTGTCCAAATATTTATAGGGCTTGTATATTAGAATTTTCTCTATTCTTAAATTTTAAACAGAAAACATTAGAAAGAATAGTATATTTATCTTCAGGCATTAATTGTCTTTCCCAAAGTTATGCCCTGAGGTCTAGATGAAGAAAAGAGATTTAATTCCAACTAAACAACTGAAACCACAAATAGAATATTCTTCCTTTATCCTCTAAGTGGATGCCACAAATATTTACCCACCTCAGGGTTGGCGCAAGTATAGAACCTTGTGATAGCCCATTGTTTATGATACAGAATGAGCTGATCTTACTACCCAGGTACCCCCAGAGGCATCTGTTACTCAGCATGGTCCACAGCAGGCAAAGTGTTTGGTAGCAAGGTATAATTTTAGTAAATTTCAGCATCATGCCCTTAATCCATACAATATCGTATGCAGATGACAGGTCAACAAATATTGTGCCAGTGTTTTAGGGTTTTTTTTAGCCAGCTTCAATGTGAGTTGTGAGTGCCAACACTTGGTCACAACAACTATGTTTTGGCCAGAAGCCTGCCTGTTCGACAGGGATAATTGGCTCAGTAAAAGGGCATATTCTTTTGAGAATGATACATTCAAGAAGTTTATAGGTCGTACATAGTAGAGAAATTGGCCTATAGCATTCCAGGGGGCTTTCCAGGCTTTGGAATGGCAATTATCATTGCTTCACGCCATATTTTGGGGATCTGTACTGTCCTTAAGGTAGCGGAGTACAATGTTGCTAGCCATTGGAGTTCTACGGGGATGAGCTGGTGGAGGAATTCTGGTGGAATACCTTCAAGGCTTGTAGCCTTCCCTTTTATCATCTCAGCAAGTCCTTCTTTTACTTCCTCAGTGCTGACAGTGGAAGGTTCTCCTTGGGGAAACTGATCCAAGTGTTCGGTAGAGTTGTTGATACACTTCTCTTCTTATGTGTTTATCAAGTGACCCTTTTGTGTTCTCCACCAGTTTGGATGGATTTTTGGTGGCCATTACTCTGTGGGATTAGTGGCCCCAAGATGTTGTAGTAGTGTCCAGGCTCGTCAACTTCAATGTGTAAAATCAAGGTTTTGCACACAATCAAACCAGCACTGGTGTCTTGCTGTGTCCAGGGAGTGTAGCAAGGCTTTTGCAGTATGAGAGTTTCTGGTCTGATTGTATTGCTGCAGCAACTCCTGCATCTCTCTCATCCAGCAGGGAGAGTGCTTTTTCTGGAAACCTCGGGGAATGTTTTTCTTTCCTGCTACTTTCAGGCACCCTGCGAACCGTTAATAGCATTCCAGTCTCGCTGGAATCCTTGCAACAGTTATCTCAGCTGTCTGTTTGTAGGTATCCCAATCAGCTTTAGCAAAATTCCATTGTGGTACCTGTTTCAGAAAGAACACAGGAATTTTGATGCCCACGTAGATCATTATAGGCCTGTGTTGGCTGTTTTGGAAATGCTGATAGTAATTCATGTGTTACGATGAGTGTGTTACCACTTTGGTCTTCAGACGTGAATGTTAGGTCTGGGTTGTATCCACGTTGCCAGTGGCTTGAATGGAATGTTGATTGTTTTAGTTCGTAAATTAGTTGTAAGTCTCGTGCTGATATCCAGTCCATGAGATCTTTGCCATCGGTTTCATTTGTTTTATAGCCCCACATAGTGTGGTGACTAAAATTACCTGCATAGATGCATGGAATAGGAAGTGGAGCAGAGGTGAGCTGGGGGGGAGTGGTTCCTCTGCCCCCCCGGTTACTTCCTGCGGCTCTCCCTGTGCCCCCCAACCGCTGCAGCTCCGCTCAGGGCTGGCTCCTGGCTTTTTGCGCCCCAAGCGCAAAAAAAAAGGAGCTGGAGTGCCACCCCTTGGAAAGTGCCACCCCAAGCACATGTTTGGAGTGCTGGTGCCTAGAGCCGGTCCTGACCCCAGGTCAATGGATACTTTTGATCTTACCCCAAAGACAATGCAGTAGTGAATTTCTGTAGTAAACTAACTAAAGATTTATTAGCTAAGAAAAAGAAATGTGAGTTATTCAGAGGTTGAAGCAGATAAAATACATTGCAAGTGAATCAGAGTTTTTAAATCCAAATGGTAGCAGAGGTTTAGTAATCTGCTGGTTTTCCATAAGTCTCTCAGGGAAACCCAAACAGCTTTGGGGATCTCTTTTGTGTATCTGGAATGCCCCCTGAAAGTGTCTAAACAGCTGAGATACAGGCTTGCTCCCAGGGTTCATTCTTATAGCGGTCTTCCCTGGAAAGCAGTCTGGCATATGTTCCCATCACCATATAGGTCCATAGATTTCCCATTGTTGATCGCAGTGGTCCGTACTTTGACATTAGCATGCTTCTCATTTACAGTTCTAAGGCTTCAATCCTGGTTAATGGGCAATGCAATTACAGAGACATACGTAATGCATTTAGTTTCAGTCAGGCAGACAATCTTTCATTAGTTTTCCTGGACAATGTGATAGCCAGAAACAATCCTTCATTAGTTTTCATGCAGTTTTACACATTAAATAAATTCTCACCTAAATGCTAATACATCCTTTGATCTAGGATTAATTATCAGGATACACATCATGTAAATCAACAAGTTACGGATGAGTGAAGACAATACCATCAACATTTTATTTTGATCTGTATTAACAAGTGAATTGGTTTGAACACATTATGACCTTTTATCATGTGATGAATGTCAAAGAAAATTGATCTGTGGCTTTAGCCTGAGCTGCTCTTGAAATTGCATTAAGCAACCTGACAAAATCTGTCACATGTGGGTCATTCTTTCTATCATCCTTTTCCTATGGGTGGAATTGTGTATATATAGTATAGTGTTTTGGTAATGTTTTTGTCTTGGGTTGGAATATACACTCTCTTTTTAAAATATAGCTTGGGGGTGGGATGTAGGTTTACAGTTAATTCTTCCTCAAGGATAGAACAAATGTGCTTTCCCTCTAATGTTATGGGCCACTTGTTGGGAACTTTGATCAAACTGCTGTTGAAAGGACTGGGAAAGTGATTTCCATACTTTAAAGACAGAAAAACATTTCATTTCTGTTAACGCACTTGATTTGCTGTACGGGAGGCTCCAAGATTCAAAGGTGGTAGAGTCTTGTGTCCTTGCTCTCTGATATGCTTCCTTTTGAGTGCATTGCTTCATTGTCTGTCTTCTGTAATTTCTTGTACTATTCAAGGCCTGACCTTTCCTATGCCCTCTCTAATGTAGAATGGATTGCAATGGAAATAAGAGAGTGAGATGATAATTGGTGCCACGAATCCTTCTGCTAAAGTTTTATGAATACTGCATTTTTGCTTATAATCTCTTCACTAGAGAAGTGTGCTGCTATCTTTGTCTGCTTGTTTGCCTACCAGTAAGAGTTATCACTGTACTTTGTGTATAATTAAGAGAACAAATTTAAAAAAAACAAAACAGACTGGGACCATTCCGTGAAGGACAGCAAACAAATTGATTAGTGCCCTTGGTAAAGGTTAATCTCACTCTTGTAAATTTTGCTTTCTCTCTGTATGTATGTTTGTATAGAGCTTCTTTCAGAGGTGCTGAGCACCTACAACCCCAGCTGATGTCAATGGGAGCTGCAGGTTCTCAGCCGCTCTAGACATCAGATCCATAGTGCATGGTATACCTGGAGTTTTACAGCCAGCAGATATTTACTTCTTGCACAGCTCTAGTGAAATTGATAGTGTTTCAAGGGCCACTGTTAGGACTTAGGGGCAATCAGTAAGGTTATTCTTATAATTCACTGATTTCTATCTTGCCTTTCCCCTACTAATCCTCTTCCCTATATGGCATCTTTCCCTATTCCTGAATTTAGAACATACATATTGATCAGTTCTGTTTATTTTTAAGCCCCACACTTCAAAAAACTAGACGTTACTCAGCAAACTGTCTGTCAATGCTTTCCGAGAGCAATAGACAATAGTCCCATGTTAAGTCTTTCGCAGCCGCACATTATTGGTTTCTCACATCTTTCACAGGATCCAAAAGAGAGCAGAGGGCACTACTATTTTAATTAAATACAAAAGTTTGTATCATTAATGTTAGAATCTTAAGGTCCCCAAAGTCAGGAAATGCAGTGTGAACAGTCTCATCATATTAATCGTAATTTATCCACATTGCACATAGAGGGCTCAAACTTGATCTTGCATACCCAGCCACATCAGTCCCATTGAAACAAACTGGAACTGTGTAAGCAGATCTGAGAACAGAAATAGACATGTACTTAAACAGCGCTAGCCTTCAGTGATATTCCATACTTTATGTACAATGTTTGAGTTAAGGTTGTTTCCAGACTTTTATATTTAAAATTTCAATATTGAGCCAGATCTTACCCAAAAACATGGGGAGGAACTTTCATAGTTTTTTATTCCAAGTTCCTTGTGAGAGGCATCATTTGCCTCTTTGCAGAAGAAGCAGGGCTAAAGCCCTGCAAGCACATAAGTAGAGCTGAGCAAAATTTAAATTTATGTCCCATGAGACATTCCAATATGTCAATGTTTGTTTATGTTCCAAATCAGGATGAAATGTTGAAATGTATCTTTCTTTTGTGGAACAAATTATTTAAAAAAAAATTCAACTCAAAGGTGAAATGTTTTGTTTCCCCAAATCAAAATCAAAATGTTTCATTTTGCTGCTTTTATCTTTGTTTTCTTATTGTGGTGCATTATCTCATTGGAGTTTTAATTCAGGAGCCTGATGCCCCCATTCACCCCTAAGAGCCAGGTTGCCTGGCTAGACTACATCTCCCATGATGCACTTGTAGTCATGTGACTTCCATGAGACACTATACAGGTTTGATCAGAATGGAGTCAATTTGGTCCCTCTTGTATAAGGGAAGATGTAGTCTTCCAGAGAGCTCAGCCCATAGGGGAGAATAGGGGCTGAGGAAGGGGGAGGGGAAAGAGAGATGGAGAAACAGACACAAACTACAACTCCTATAAGGCACTGTGCCATAATAGGGAAATGCAACTTAATATTGAGTTGAATAGAAATGAAATTTGTCAGGTGAGTTCAACAAACTGAAATATTCCAGGTCAGGTCAAACTGACTTGAAATAAAATATTTTGTTTAGATTTTCCCAATAGAAAATTGAAAAACATTAACAAAGGTGAAATTTTCCTGTGGCAGATTTTGATTTCACAGAAACTGAATTTTCTGTCAATAATTTGATAGAAAATTCATAACAAGCTCTACCCATAAGAGCTGTGTGAAATGATAGGACAATCTGTGCTTAAGCCTATAGGTTTCCTGTAAGACCGCCTGCTGCTCCCTCCAGTTCTTTGTTATTTATAACCTGGGCTGGAGACTGGTATTCAGTGAGATTTAGCTTGCACAGTTTAGACATTTGAGTTGTGTCCTAATCTTTTCACATCAGAAAGTGTTTATTTTCCCCATCTTTGCATAACTCAAAAATGGGAGGAATTTATTAAACCCGGACCTGAATTCAGTCCTTAGTCATTAATTAAGTAGTCATTAATTATTTGTTTAATTGAGCAAGTATACCAATTCATCATTCAGAATAATTTGAGTGTTTTATGTGAACATATTACAACTAGTGTATTTGCTTGCAAATGTTTTGCTGTGTGCTTTGATAACCTGCTGGTCAATATTTAAGCTGTTGGGTTTCTTTAGTCACATGATATTATTTCTGTTTCCCTCTATGGATGACTGTAGCCTGTAAAAATGGGAGATGGGCTTGAATAGGTCACACTGTTGAATGTGAGTGTTCACCAGATATTTATGTGAACAAAATGAGTTGTCAAAGAAAAGTAACTGAGAAAGGCAGTAAACATGATCCAAGAAATGTTAACAGAATTTTTCCACCATTTGCCCATAGATGGATCACCAGGAGTTAAATTCTCTTTTCCAGTCTTCTGATTCTTTCAAGCCTGCATGACCTGTGCTGTAGAAAACAGCAGGTCAGGTGAGGTTGGAATAGAACATTATTTGCACTGCCCTTGTTTTACTTAGAAATGTGACTTCCTGGTTAATTCCTAAAGTCTCTAGAAAACAGGTGTGTTTTAGCACAATGCTGAAGGGTTCTACTGTATCTATGGCAACCCTGGTCTCAGACCATTTTTATTTTATCTAAAGAAATAGGCTGGCTTCCTGAAGATAAGTAAATTGTTGTTCTGAGCTGTTAAAGAGCTCTGGTAATAAAAATACTACTGAATACCACTAATGATTTTGCATGAAATAACAAATTATATTTCTGCAAATCATTATTTGCCAGACTAATTATAGATTTTTTTTTATAGAGAAACACAAGAAAGAGCATGAAATTGGACCTCATTACCTATTCCAATCATTATTTCTGGCATTCTTCTTTTGTTAATCGTGTCCACATACTCTATTGTCTGACCACTGAAATAATGAGCGGGCATTAAAATTTGTAAATTAGATCCAGTGTGTTAATGTTCCCAAACAGAATAATACATCTAAATAATATAGCTTCTTTAAAGGAGAAAGTGAATTTTGAAGACAGTTTTTTATTTGAAATAAACACTTTTTTCTTTATCTGCATTTGTATTTATTTCCTTCCCCTTAGTCGTCTTTGATTTCTTCTCTGTATCCATATCCCCAATGCTCCCATGTTTAATGATGGGAAGAAATGGCTCATTTAAGTCTTCTCAAACTTAGAGGCATTCAAAAGGGGCACAACAAGCATCTTGTTATCTGGTGCATACAGCTGGATTGGACTCCTTTCCAAAGCTATTGCCACAAATGCCTTTAAAAGCGGATATTGGAGGTAAGGGTACGTGCAGAGAAGGTGGGTGAAAGAAGAGACAGAGCGGCTTGCTTTCCTTAAATGCCCCACATTTTGAAATATTGTTTGACTGACACTGTTTACCACACAAGTGATGAACAAAGTCTACCTCACCATCCTAGTGATGAAATCTCATTGTTAATTTTTCCTGTTTCCTGGACTTCTAGGTATTGATATGTATCCATATCAGCACTCCCAGAGATAGTAATAAAAAGGACACCTATACATAGCAGACTGATGCAACAATACAATTCAAGATGAATAGAATTCTCATCCCACTTATTAGAATCACACTTACCAAGGCTCGCTACTCAAAGGTTTGTATGCGGTGTTGAGGTAGCCATGTTGATCTCAGGATATTGGAGAGAAAAGGTGAGTGAGGGGACCTGAAGAAGAGCTATGTGTAAGCTTGAAAGCTAGTCTCATCAACAGAAGCTGGTCCAATGAAAGGTATTACCTCACCCACCTTGTCTATTCAAAGGTTTGTTTTTCTCCCTCAGAAAGGAGGAAATGCCAAGCTATAAAGATCAGCCTGTTTAAAATGGGGTCTTTTGGTCTTACATCATCATCCTAAGTAAAGAATATACACTATGGAATAACCAGATAGATTAGCTCATATATCCAGGTAACTTACTGGTATGAAAAGAATATATGAATTGGGCAAATAGACCAAATATTTAAGTTCCTTTTTGTTTCTTTAGTGGAGACTCATCTGTATTACACATGCTCTTCTAAACGTCGCACCTTAACAATGATTCTTCAGAGTTCTAACTCCGAACTGCCTCTCCTTTGTTTTATGCTTTAAAATGCAATGTATGTGGAGCAGCGGGGAGAAGGAAGGAAGGTAAATTCACTTCTTTCAGTGATTGGCTGCCCCTAGTTTGACAAGGTCTCTGAAGGTTTCCCAGTTACTGAGAATTAGTCTGTAAAATGGAGCAGGAAGAAGATGAACAAATTTGCACTCGTTTGATGAGCACTGTAAACTAAATCATCTCATTGCACTTGTCAGCACTTAGCATTTAGGAAAAAACTGTGTGACCGCATGCACATAGAAATTGATAATCCAGTTCAGTCAACTCTTCATGAAGGCTTCCACAAAAACATATGAGACTAAGAACATGATTCATTATTAACATTGTATGCAGTTTTCCAAGTTAGCAGGCAGCACGTTTGCATTGACAATTACTTTTTTTTTGCCTTTATTGAATCCTGAACAACATACTGAACTTTTTTTTTTTTTTCCAAGTATCAAAGGGGTAGCCGTGTTAGTCTGGTTCTGTAGAAGCAACAAAGAATCCTGTGGCACCTTATAGACTAACAGACGTTTTGCAGCATGAGCTTTCGTGGGTGAATACCCACTAGGGTGACCAGATCACCCAGGTCAAATATCGGGACGCGGGGGGGCGGGGCGGGGGCAGAGGGGGAAAAAATGGCGGCAGAGCAAAAAAAAAAAAAAATCCCCCACCCCCGATTCCTCCTCCCTCCGCAAGCGCTGGAGGGAGGCCCGGGAGACTCAGGGGAGCACGGGGCTGGGGTGAGTGTGAGTCCAGCCTGGCCCCGAGCAGGCAGGACTCAGGCGCGGTATCTGGAGGGAGAGTACGGGGTGGCCTGCAGGGCCAGGCAGCGGCTGTTCTCCCCACCTGGGCAGCAGGACTCGGGAGCAGCCGCTGCTGCAGCTCCCACTGCCGCGGGGGGAGGAAGCGGCCGCTGGCCAAGCTCGGCAGCTGCGGCTCTGGCGCCCACGAACCCCCTGAGCCCGGGCCTGCTGCGGGGACCCAGCGCGCATGCTGCGCATACCCAGCCCCTGGCCACTCGCGTCTGGGCTGGCTGCCCAGCTGGCGCAATCCTGCGGGCGGCCTCAGAGTGGGGGCAGCAGGCCCCAGCCCCCCGCATCCCGCTCGGGTCCTGCAGGGGAACGAACGGGACTGGGCTGCCGATGCCTCCGCCACGGGATTGCACCAGCTGGGCAGCCAGCCCAGATGCGACTGGCCAGGGGCTGAGCGCAGTGTGCGCGCTGCCCCGCAGCGGGCCCGGGCACCAAAGCCGCAGCCGCCGAGCGCCACGTGCTTGGCCACTTCCTCCCCCCGCAGCAGTGGGAGCTCCCGAGTCCCCTGCCCAGGTGGGGAGAACAGCCGCCACCTAGCCCCACGGGCCGCCCCCCTACTCTCCCTCCAGGTACCGCGCCCGAGTCCTGCCTGCTCGGGGCCAGGCCAGACTCACACTCACCCCGGCCCCGCACTCCCCTGAGTCTCCTGGGCATGGCATGCTTGGAAAGAGGCGGGGATTTGGGGAGGGAGACAATGGGGCAGTGAGGGGGCGGGGATGGGGGCGAGGATTTGGGGAAGGATCCAATGGGGGAAGGAGGGGGCGGAGTCGGGGCAGGGGAGGGCGCGAGCCCTTCGGGCTCCGGAGCCTTTGCTTGTTTGTCCAGTGTCCCGACCTAACATTGGTCGGGACGCGGGACAAACAAGCAAATATCGGGACAGTCCCGATAAAATCAGGACGTCTGGTCACCCTAATACCCACTTCTTCGGATGCAAGCAGTGGAAATTTCCAGGGGCAGGTGTATATATAAGCAAGCAAGAAGCAAGCTAGAGATAACGAGGTTAGATCAATCAGGGAGGATGAGGCCCTGTTCCAGCAGCTGAGGTGTGAAAACCAAGGGAGGAGAAACTGGTTTTGTAATTGGCAAGCCATTCACAGTCTTTGTTTAGTCCTGAGCTGATGGTGTTAAATTTGCAGATGAACTGGAGCTCAGCAGTTTCTCTTTGAAGTCTGGTCCTAAAGTTTTCTTGCTGTAGGATGGCCACCTTAAAATCTGCTATTGTGTGGCCAGGGAGGCTGAAGTGTTCTCCTACAGGTTTTTGTATATTGCCATTCCTAATGTCTGATTTGTGTCCATTTATCCTTTTCCTTAGAGACTGTCCAGTTTGGCCGATGTACATAGCAGAGGGGCATTGCTGGCATATGATGGCATATATTACATTGGTGGACGTGCAGGTGAATGAACAGGTGATGGTGTGGCTGATCTGGTTAGGTCCTGTGATGGTGTTGCTGGTGTAGATATGTGGGCAGAGTTGGCATCGAGGTTTGTTGCATGGGTTGGTTCCTGAGCTAGAGTTACTATGGTGCGGTGTGCAGTTGCTGGTGAGAATATGCTTCAGGTTGGCAGGTTGTCTGTGGGCGAGGACTGGCCTGCCACCCAAGGCCTGTGAAACTGTGGGATCATTGTCCAGGATGGGTTGTAGATCCCTGATGATGCGTTGGAGGGGTTTGAGCTGGGGACTGTATGTGATGGTCAGTGGAGTCCTGTTGTCCTGTTCTCTACTCAGACCCTATGTTCCCAGCAGTTCTCTAGCAGTTTATGAAGTCTTTCAAATTTATTTGAAGTAGTTAAAAAAAAAACAGTCCTGTCAAAACAAACCTCAGGCTCTTTAGAATGGAGTTGAGATGAAAGGGGTGTCTGAAAGTTTGGTAGATTTAAATCAAGACTTGGCCAAACTCAAGAATGAGGAAAGGTCTCTTTTTTATAGAATCCTTTTGTACTTTCTTGTTTCTCATAAAATAAATAAACTCCTCTGCTTTGTGACTGAAGCTCAGTTAAAACCTACTGAATCAGATGCAAAGAGTGTTAAAGAAAGAGTACAATCAGGCAAACTCTGTCACTTTCATCTTACATTTTTATTATATGATTGTGAATTATGCTCTTTTGCGTTTAAAGTTAAATATAGAACAGCTAGTGGAGTCGTAAAGTTAGGTGTTCATTAAAATATTACCTGTGCTGACAAGTGGGTCAGTTTTAAAAAAAAATATCCTTCTGAGTATATACTACTTTGTTATAACTGTGGTTTCTTTTATTGATGAGCTATATTACTTAATTTGATGAAAAAACATGTTATAATAAATTCAATTGGAAAGAAATATTTACCATATGGGAAAGATGAATCCATTGTGTTTTTTTTAATGATAGTAACTGCACTTAATATTATGTATTGTAAAATTTACTAAATGGTCCAATATACATAGATATGTCCATGCTATATATTTTCAGAAGTTGTACTGTTTATATAGAATGACCAACGTAATAAAGGCAAGATAAACCATATGAGAGACAGCAATGTTTTATTCATGGTACAAAATCATACATTTGTATCTGTGATTATCCTTTCAATCATCATTGATGAAATATGGGACGTGTCCCATATTGACTTTTATGGCACACTGAGCCATAGGAGATGTTTCTTAAAATAAGCAACTTTAAAATAAGGGTCACCTTATATATGCAGATAGCTTGCAATTATTTTTACCATAGCATCCACTTTTCTACTGCCCTATCTTATGACAGACTAATTTTTTAAACATTGTCGTTTAGCTGCTGGCATGCAATTAAAGGCAATCTTAATTTCATTGTTCAAGAAAGTGACATGCTGGAGCAAAAGGTCACCATGAAAGGGCTTTGAGAGGAGATACTGTATGGAAGCATTCAGCATGAAAAAATATCAGTCTTGCTAATGTACATGTTTTTTCCTCTGAAATGTATTTAGTATCTGAGAGCAACTGAAATTTAAGTAGTGATTTTTTGAGGGGGAGAGGATAAAGAATGAGAAAAAATCTTGAACATACAAATGGTCTGGGCTAGTGTTGACTCTGGTGACATGCTAGTTTGCAAATCTGGAGAACATAATGCATCGGAGAAGCATAAAATCAAGGAAATGTTTTAACCTAATTAAATTTTTTCCTTACGAAAAAGCATTCAACTAACTTCTTTAGTTCCTTCTTTCTGCTCATGTATATTGGCGCTCCCAGCAGAAGGAGCAGGTAAGCAGAAACAGATGCCAATTAATTTGGTACAAGGACAGCTCTACAACCTGAATAGAGTGGTCCACTGATATTAATTTACTGCTTTTTGAAGTCTTTAGGAAAATGACTTTAATATAGAGCATTATTTCAGTTATTTAAGTATAGTCATTTAATTAGTAAGCTCTCTTATGGAACACCCCACTTTATGCTGTCGAAACTTAATACCATGTTCCTTACTGTGAATTTAATCTATTGCCTGGTCCACTGGTCAGTTATTACACATCATGCTTTGAAAGGTTTGCTACTAGAAAAGATTAATATTTTGCTCACTTCAGAACATCTGTACATCTGACTGTAATTGAAGCTCTCAAACAGCATTTATCATTTCATTTATATCCTGATGTGTGATCCTTTGGCTACATCAATGAGAAAGAGAAAAGAAAAAAAAAAGCAAGCTATTCTCCTTGACAGGGATTCTTGGTCCTCCTGGGGTTGTTTTGTTTTGTTTGTTTGTTTTTTCAGCCACAGAGTGTATGCAAGTTTGGCTGCTTTAGAGTTGAAAAGTCATGGAAAGACTTTTCATAGTGACTAGGGCCGACGAGTTTTAATAGAGAACGTCTGTTTAATCAAGAAGGCTTGATTCAGGCTGTATGTATTCACATGCACCTTGCAAAATTAATTACTGTATGTCATAGTGGACTTTACAAGATTGGTAGAAGTATTCATATTTTAAGCTGGAATCCACTTCATTCTTGCTGCTTCTTAGGCTCGGAATGGTCTCCCTTATAATACACACATTCCCTGAAGGCTCACCTTGTTAATCCACCATAGAGACAAATGCCACAAGTGCACACAACTGACAACATTCATACAGCTTTTGAGCTTGGGCACCTAGGGTGTTATGGATTGTGACAGGAACTTTATGTAATATGCTGTGCTGAACACAGTGTTTACTTTTCTTTAGGTAGTAATAACCTTTCTAAGTGTGGAGGGATTTTGTTTTATATTTGGTGAATGCGGCTATTAGACATAGAAACACATGCAGTTATGTCATTTTATAGGTACCATAAGGGATTTGGTACTTTTTTGTTGTTTGGTTTTTACTAGCCAATGGACACCCAGCCTTTTCTGCTCATAAATACCTAATGTTTAGTATAGGACTTAAGCCTGACACCCCTTCTTTGCTGCTCCAGAGAGTCCTGATGGTCAATCTGGTGTCACTGTTGGGGAAAGGGGAGAGTTCAGAATGCTTGGAGCTCTACACAAAGGACCTCATTCCCTGAGTGCCACAGAAGTATGTTCTGCAGGACTCTCTGGTGTCCCAGCACATGTGGAGTGGGGGTTAATGGGCGTGACAGGTGTTCCATAATTACACAATTGCCAGTTATTATTTCTTAGTAGTGGTTACAACACCTGCTGGAGCTACTGCTCTGCAGGGTATGTGGGGGGGAATTTCTGCATCATACCCTTGTGGCTTTCACCTGTGCACTGCTCAGTTACTAAGGCTTTGTTGCAGGAAGACAGGTTTAGCCCAGAAAGTGTATGTAAGTATAACCTGAGAGCAAATGCACAATAGGTGAAATCTCTAGTGCTATGGGGTGTATTGAATATTGTGTCCATGGGTAGCATTCCCTTGAGTCAGTCCTCACCCATGTCAATGGGCGTTCTGCACACAAACTGAAGCACAGTCTAGTTCTCAGTGAGTAGTTGGCCATGCAGAAAATAACAAAGTAAGGTATGAATGAGTGAAAGCACAGGAGAAGTACTTGTGTTGCTTAGAGATGTGTGTGGCTCAAACAACTTTGAACTTTGGAGATGCTGGAACCTGAACCCAAATATGGCAGTTTGGAACCATTTCAGATAGTATTAGACATGTTGTATAACCTCAGTTTGCTGAATAAGAGTTAATCACCGTCTTAACATGCAGGACTGTTTCTTGTCTTAATTTGTAGAGTTGTTATAAATTACATAAGAACGGCCATACTGGGTCAGATCAAAGGTCCATCTAGCCCAGTATCCTGTCTACTGACAGCGGCCAATGCCAGGTGCCCCAGAGGAGTGAACCTAACAGGTAATGGTCAAGTGATCTCTCTTTCTCCTGCCATCCATCTCCAGCCTTTGACAAACAGAGTCTAGGGACACCATTCCTTACCCCATCCTGGCTAATAGCCATTAATGGACTTAACCTCCATGAATTTATCCAGTTCTCTTTTAAATGCTGTTATAGTCCTAGCCTTGACAACCTCCTCAGGTAAGGTGTTTCACAAGTTGACTGTGCGCTGTGTGAAGAACAACTTCCTTATATTTGTTTTAAACCTGCTGCCTATTAATTTCATTTGGTGACCTCCAGTTCTTGTATTATGGGAATAAGTAAATAACTTTTTTCTTATCTACTTTCTCTACATCGCTCATGATTTTATATACCTCTATCATATCCCCCCTTAGTCTCCTCTTTTCCAAGCTGAAAAGTCCTAGCCTCTGTAATCTCTCCTCATTTGGGACCCATTCCAAACCCCTAATCATTTTAGTTGCCCTTCTCTGAACCTTTTCTAGTGCTAGTATAAATTGATGCGAGCATCTTGACGGCTTTATTCTTAAACATAGAAAATGGATCTATGGTTAAATTAAACAAAGTAAACTGCTCAATGCTAGAGAGCTGACAGTGAAAAATATAGCAAGCTGCTTTATTGAATCAGTGACTGTAATAGCTGTGGATACTGGTGACTGATTCACTTTAAAATGCAATGAATGCTTCTGAGGAGAATATTCTGAGTTGCTATATCACTGGTGGGCAGAATGTATGGAATGTATAGGCTATGACTACACTTCAAACTCTACAGCAGCACAGCTGCAGCATTTCAGTGTACAAACTTAGGCCTGGTCTACACTGATGAAGTGGGTACATGCATCCGACGAAGTGGGTATTCACCCACGAAAGCTCATACTCCAATACATCTGTTAGTCTATAAGGTGCCACAGGACTCTTTGCTGCTACTACAGAGTTAGGTCGACATAAGACAACTTATGTCAACCTATATATGTAAATGTCTACATTAAATTTTTGCTCCTGCTGACGTAACTGCCCCGCTTCACCAATTTAATAACTCCACCTCCACAAGAGGCATAGAGTCAATGTTGAAGTAGTTAGGTTGACACAGCGTAGACAATGTATTTCTTATGTTGACTGTTACTGGCTTACAAAAGCCATCCTACAATGCCCCACCATGACAGAACAATTGATACAAGCGCTCCTGCTGAGAACATGCACCGCCGACACAAGGAGGAAAGAGTCTAGACATGCACAAGTAATGTAATTACTGTGGTGCCTGTATGCCGACATAAGTTAGGTCGACTTAATTCCCTTACTCATTCCCTTACTACAGCGACAGGGAAGGATTTTCCTGTCACTGTAGTAAATCCATCTCCCAGAGAGGCAGTAGCTAGGCCAACAGAAGAATTCTTTCATCAATCTAGTGTTGTCTACACAGGCACTTAAGTCAGCTTAATTATGTGCTCAGAGATGTGGATATTTCACGCCCCCAGCGACATAGTTGGCTTGATCTAATCTTTTAGTACAGACCAGCTCATAGTGTATATTACAATAAGAATACATTCTTCTCTAATGGAAAAGAAGTTAGAATCTAATTGTAATATGACTGGTCTTTCCACACATGTATATGCCCCAATAAACAGAGCAAACGTCCCACTGCCAGCCACCAAAAAAAGGAATATTTCATGGCTCTGACATCAAAGCCAAGATATGTGTTTTTCTTCACGCTTCAGAAAAATCACATTACAACTTTCTTAGCATGTGAATAACTGTGGTCAATGGGAGCTGAGGGAGCGGTGCTGTCAGAGAGGGGCAGTGCGGAGAGCCACGTGCCCTCCAGCCCCTCCCCAGGAGTCACAGGGGCATGTTGGCTCCTTCCAGGAGTGGTGTGGGGCTGGGACAGGCAGGGAGCTTGCCTTAGCCTCATTGCACAGCCGACTGGGAGCTGCCCAAAGTAAGTGCCTCCCGGTGGGAAGCTGCACCCCAACCCCCAGCCTCGAGCCCCCTCCCAGAGCCAGCACCCCATACCCTCTCCTGCACCCCAACACTCTGCTCTAGCCCAGAGCCCCCTCCTGCACCCCGACTCCCTCCAAGAACCTTCAGCCCAGAACCCCCTCCCACATTGCAAACCCCTTGTCCCCAGAGCCTGCACCCACTCCTGAACCCCAACCCCATGCCCCAGCCCAGTGAAAGGGAGTGAGGGATGGGAGGAGCAAGTGACAGAGAGAGGGGGGATGGAGTGAGTGCGGCGGGGTAGATCCTGGGTTGCCCTTAAATTCAAAAAGTTATCTTGGGTGTAAAAAGGTTGGAGACCACTGGTCTAGATAATGTTTAATCTTGTCATGAATGCAGGGGACTGGACTAGATGACCTCTTGAGATCCCTTTCAGTCTTGCAATTCTATGATTTTATGCTTCTTGCCTTGGTATCTAATAATCTAGTGCTACTATAAAACAAATGATTAGCAATAATATTAAACAATACTATCATTTTATTTGTTCGGCTTCCTCCTGGGCTCACTCTCCAGGGTCTCTGGTACTAGCTTTGACGTACAACAGGGTTCTTGGGCCAATAAATAGTTATAATTGATTCTCTTATCTTATTAGTGTCATTCCTCCTACAGCCCAGACTCTATCACCAAGCAGTCTTCCTATCTTACACTCTACTGGGCTAAAACTGGCTCTCCCTACACTATCTTAACTCCATTCCTATCCCTTTTTAAAAAATCAAAAACACAACAAGCCTCTGAATTCTTTACTATTAGCTATGGTATATTTGCCCCTGAGAGAGTCATCCCCTATATCTCACCTGTGCATCCAGGAACATCTCCGTCCTTTGGGTAATCAGAGGTTTAGATTAATTATGCTAATCAGCCACTCCAGGCTGGCACAATTAACCAGAGCATGCAATACCTTTGGAAATCTGTACAGGATCTTCCTTTCCTGCTGAGTTTAATTTCACAATCCAGTGCAATAATTTAAAAATAAAGCCAAAAAACCAAAACCACACTGTTTGCTTTTTCATTTTGTACAGTAGATTACACTAAGCCTCCAAAAAAGCCCATGGGGGGAGAGGAGGCAGCATAACCCCTGAATCAAAATGCCCTTCTACTTGCTGTTTCATTTTTGCTGTGAGGTGATATACAACGTTATAGAATATATGTTTATATCCCACCATGAAACATTTAGCTGGAGCGCCATGTTCGGTTCTGGCGGCCTCAACACAGGAAAGGCGTCAAGACGATCTACAGAATGGCTAGTAGAGTGGCAGTGTTAACATTCGATATGAGAGACTGTAAAGTTTAGAAGACTGTGAATAAAAAAGGTATAGGGAACTTGATGGAGGTGTTCAACGTTAGAAAGAATTGGTGAAGACTGACCATACCCACCCTCATAATGTGAGAGCAAAAGGATGCTCTGTGAAATTGCCTGCCTTTTACAGCCTTCTCATTGTTTGTTAATATTGGGTCCCTGTACACTCAAAGGAAAAAGGGACATAGATGCACTCTCCATTTTACTTCACATTGGTTTGTTTGTTTTTTAATTTACTCTAATCACCAAATAAATCTTTAGTATATGTGCTATTTTGATCAGTCTAAGATGGCGACACTATGATGAATTGCATTTGCTGGGACATTGTTTACATTCTCACTGTTGAGGCAACATCACAATCACTTCTTAGAGTAAAAAAGCACTAACAAAATAGACAACTTCATTTATTTACTTTTACTAACATTGCAAGGCACTAGATAAAGATTTAGTGTTACAGGAGATTCAGAGCTGGGAACTCCAGGGGTGAAATCCTGGTCCTGTTGAAATCAATGGGAGTTTGGCTACTGACTTCAATGAGATAATGATTTATCTTCTGAATGTTACATCCAAGTTTTGATACTGATTTCCTCTGTGGCTTCAGCCAAGTCCCTTAGATCGGGGGTGCAGGTGGGAATGTGTGTGTGTGGGGATGTGTGTGCAGGAGCTCCCATTTAGTGCTCAGGGTGGGGGTGGGGATGTGTGGGGTGCAAGAGTCAGGGCAGGGGGTGTGGCGGGGGCTGGTTATGTAGGCAGGTGAAGGGTCAGGATGGGGGGCTGGGTGTGTGTGTGGGGGGCTTCAGGGGTCAGGGCAGAGGGCTGGGGTGCTCACAGCAGGGGACTGGAGGGGATATGACCCATCCCCACCTCTTCTCTGCCTCCTCCGCAGAACAGTAAGCACGCTTTGGGTCCACTCCCCCTTCCCCTCCCCCTCCCCCTTCCCCTTCCCCTTGCAAGGGCGATCAGCTGATCGGCAGCAGGGAGAGGGAGTGGGAGGGGAAGGAGCAGGAAAGTACCACGCTGGGGGAAGAAGCGGGGGATGGGGGAGCTTGGCTGCTGGCAAGACCAAGCTTCTGCCTCCTGTCCTGGGGGTGGGCTGAGTGGGCCCGGGACCCTGGCAGGTAGCAGCATGCCATTAAAAATCTGTTCACGTGCCATAGGTTGCCGACCCCTGAGCTAAGGTGTTAAGTGCAGCAAAATGTCATCAGAAGCATACAACCATAAAAAAAAATGTTTATTTTCCATTTATTTAAACCATTCACACCTCTTTTGCAGATGGCTCCAGAATTAAACCTAATAGGAAAGGGGACGGAGGACAATGCTCTCTGTTTCCTTAGACAAAGCGAACTGGTCCCAGTACACACTGTCATACCTGATGTTGTAGGATTAGGCTATAAAATGGTCAATCAATAGACAGATCCCATGCCCATATTAAAGGTATGTAAGATTTGAAATGGAATCTCCCAATCCACTTCATAAAATGCGTTTCCAATGGCCATCAACACAAGGAAAGGAGAAATGAGATTTATATGAAAAATGTGCCTCAACTTAAAGGAACATTGTTAACAAAAAAAGTGTAATAAATAAATTGATTTTACTTCAGGATACATATTCTCCTCAAGAATAGGGCAAAATTCTCTTCATTTCAAACTGTAGCTATCTTATTGGCAATGCCCATTCTTCCCTTGCTCCACATGTGGAGATTCCATTGATACCAGAATGAATTTTTGCATGTGGACTAGATACAGAATATACTGTTGAGCTCTGTATTTAGATAAAACAGCCCCAGTATGAATTGGAAAAGAAGCATTTTACCCATCATTTGAAGAGGAAAGCCCAAGGTCTTAGTTATGATGTTTATATCATTCTTGATGGATACTGCTAATGTAAAGTACATTACATTATGCCCTTTCAGAAAATTTCCGTGTTGCCTTTCACAGCAACTCCTTCCCTTCAATAGATTTCAAACTTATATGGATATTCTTAAAATATCATTTAGTTTTGAATATCACATATTTGTAGTGATATTAGAGGTTCTAGCATTATTCCCGATTTTTAGCATACAGAATATTTCTGAAACCTGTAATATCACTGAGAATGAACATTTTAAATACAACTACTGTATGAAATACACAGATTGCCCCATTTAACATAAATCATTGTTTTGTTTTTTTAATAAAATATATGGGCCAAATTTTCTTGTCAGTTATTTCTGTACAACCCCAATTAAGTCAACAGGGTTGCACAGGTGTAACTGAGAGCATAATTTAGTCTTCTGCTTTTGCTTCCCATCTTTATTTTATGAAGACTATTAATATTCTGCTCATAATTTTCTGTTATTTCTCGTATCTCTGGAGTTGCTGATTTTTCATTTTATATGGTTTTCTATTTAATTTAGTGATATCCTATATTAAAATGGGAAATAGGAAACAAAAGAGGTCAAATTTTGATTTAGAGTGCCAATGAGACATCTTTAAAACTCCTTTAAAGAGTTAACTCAAGCTTTATTAGTACTTCTGCTTTTCCTAGCATAGGTTGACATTTTTAGCATCATCCCTGATTTTCAATGTTACAGAGCAGAGAATTATGAGTCAGATTACTTCGTGTGTCGGGTTATAAACATGAGCCATGAATCCCTGAAATCCTTTGTTGTTTTAGGCAGAATACATTAAACTCTCCCCATTTAGGGTTTAGTCATCCTCTTCATAAGACTTTTGATAAATGAGGTCATTAAAATTAATACAATATTAAAAACTGGTCTCAATAATTATAATGTTTCAACACTATTTCTTCCTAGATTAAACTTTCTATTTGTTTTATCTTTCCATCCAAGAACTTTAACAAACCTTATTTATAGCAGCCCTGAAGCTTTGCAGCTGGTTATAGCCTAAGGCAACCACAATATTCTTGTCTAAACCCTTTATAAAGTAGGTTTAAATTACATAGCATCTTTCTATGGAGAAGTTTCAACATTCTCCATTTTATTCCACACCTTATATTTAAATATGTTGATTGTCTTTTAGTAATCATATTTTTAAAATGTTGTTTCAGTCCTTCCTAATCCTACCAGGTAATTTGTTTGATACTCATTAGCTTTTGCATTAACATATATTCCCACCTACCCATTAACTGAGTCGTTGTATATTGACATGTACTGTGGTGAGGGGTTTTCATGTAAGTAGAGGCAAAAAAAATCTTGCTTATAATAAAACAGATGAAATTTATGGAAAGGGCTTTCTCTAAAAGGTAGTGTAATAAGATGGAAAAGTCTTTTAACCATAATGAGAACGACTGTGAAGCAGCCAAATGAGATCACCATCCCATATGATCCAACCCAGGTTGTGTATTCTGGTACAGGACTTCAAAAGCTTATTCCCACAGACACTAATGCATATGCTTCATTAGTGGACCCATTATGAGAGGTTAAGCATGCACGTAAGTGTTTGCTGGATTGGGATTGTGGTTAGTCCTGTGTAGAAAGCAACTCAGAATAGATGTCTATATGATTGCATTAATACTGAGTCCAAGTGCCATCATTGAAAAGCTCTCTGAAACTTGAGGCACCACAAACTTTTTATTAGCAGAACAAAAATAGAAACAAATTATAACCAAGTCTATACTCTTGCATTGGCACTCTCACTGAAGGACTGTCCAGATATGTGGACTCTCTACTCAGACCCTATGGCACCAGCACTCCCAGCTATCTCCGTGACACCACTGATTTCCTGAGGAAAACTACAGTGCATTGGTGACCTTCCAGAAAACACCATCCTAGCCACCATGGATGTGGAGGCTCTGAACACAAACATCCCACACACAGATGGAATACAAGCTGTCAGGAACAGTATCCCTGATGATGACACAGTACAACTGATTGCTGAGCTCTGTGACTTTATCCTCATGCACAATTATTTCAAATTTGGTGACAATATATACTTCCAGACCAGTGGCACTGTTATGGCCATCTGCATGGCCCCACAATATGCCAACATTTTTATGGCTGACCTGGAACAACGCTTCCTCAGCTCTCCTCCACTCACGTCCCTTCACTACCTACGCTACATTGATGACATCTTCATCATCTGGACCCATGGGAAGGAGACTCTGGAAGAATTCCACCATGATTTCAACAGCTTCCACCCCACCATCAACCTCAGCCTGGAATAATGTATATGGGCGGTCCACTTCCTAAACACCACGGTACAAATAAGTGACAGTCACATTAACACCACCCTATACCAAAAACCCACTGACTGCTATGCCTACCTTCATGCCTCCAGCTTCCATCCCAGACACACCACACGATCCATCGTCTACAGCCAAGCACTGAGGTATAACCGCATTTGCTCCAACCCCTCAGCCAGAGACCAACACCTACAAGATCTTCACCAAACATTCTCAAAATTATGATACCCACACGAGGAAATAAGGAAACAAATCAACAGAGCCAGATGTGTACCCAGAAGCCTCCTGCTGCAAGACAAGCCCAAGAAAGAAACCAACAGAACTCCACTGGCCATCACCTACAGTCCTCAGCTAAAACCTCTCCAACGCACAGGGATGGCTCCAGGCCACAGCACACCAAGCGCGTGCTTGGGACGGCATGCCGTGGGGGGCGCTCTGCCGGGAGGGCAGCAGGCGGCTCTGGTGGACCTCCCGCAGGCGTGCCTGCGGAGGGTCCGCTGGTCCCGCGGCTCTGGTGGACCTCTCGCAGGCGTCCCTGTGGAGGGTCCGCTGGTCCTGCGGCTCTGGTGGAGCATCCGCAGGCACACCTGTGGGAGGTCCACCGGAGCCGCGGGACCAGCGACCGGCAGAGCGCCCCCTGCGGCGTGCCGCCGTGCTTGGGGCGGCGAAATGGCTAGAGCCGTCCCTGCCAACGCATCATCAGTGATCCACAATCCATCCTGGAAAATGATCCCTCACTTTCACAGGCCTTGGGAGGCAGGCCAGTCCTCTCCCACAGACAACCCACCAACCTTAAGCATATTCTCATCAGCAACCACACACTGCACCATAGTAGCTCTAACTCAGGAACCAAACAATGCAACAAACCTCAGTGCCAACTCTGCCCACATATTTACACCAGCGACACCATCACAGGACCTAACCAGATCAGCCACAACATCACCAGTTCATTCACCTGCACGTCCACCAATGTAATATACGCCATCATATGCCAGCAATGCCCCTCTGCTATGTACATCGGCCAAACTGGACAATCCCTACGTAAAAGGATAAATGGACACAAGTCAGATATTAGGAATGGCAATATACAAAAACCTGTAGCAGAACACTTCAATCTCCCTGGACACACAATAGTAGATTTAAAGGTAGCCATCCTACAGCAAAAAAACTTCAGGACCAGACTCCAAAGAGAAACTGCTGAACTTCAGTTCATTTGCAAATTTGACACCATCAGCTCAGGATTAAACAAAGACTGTGAATGGCTAGCCAACTACAAAAGCAGTTTCTCCTCTCTAGGTGTTCATACCTCAACTATTAGAAGAGGGCCTCATCCTCCCTGATTGAACTAACCTCACTATCTCTAGCCTGATTCTTGCCTGCATATTTATACCTGCCTCTGGAAATTTCTACCACATCCGTCTGACAAAGTGGGTATTCACCCACGAAAGCTTATGCTCCAATACTTCTGTTAGTTTATAAGGTGCCACAGGACTCTTTGTCGCTTTTTATAAGTCTAGACTGTTCTTTTAAATCTCTACCACAGGCAGTGGTACAGAGTGAGCTTCTCTACACTAGTTTACCAAATGTTTTAAGACAACATAGATCCACTTTGGGATGAAGAATTAACTTTCTTTTAACTTGCTGCTTCCCTGTTTGTGATAGCTCCTATAATCCTCCTCTCAGCAGAGACCCAATAAACTCCTCTCATGGGCAGCACAAGCTGAAACATGCTGTGAGCTAATTACCTTACATGTGGTATTTCAGAAATTACTGGTACCTAATCTTCGTAAAGCTAATCACTCAGAAAAGACGGCACCCAGCAAATAAACACCACAAGCCTTTATTCTAGAAACAATTAGGAATGACCCTAATCCTATTTAAAAAAATTTGGAGTGCTTTCAAAAACGGAACAGTGTGCGACTGCCTTCACTAATTCTGTAAAGTCCTTGTTTTGTTACTGACGATCCTTTTTGATCCATTTTTGTTTTTCCCTTCTGATCCCCTAAAGCTTGAGTTTTCAAATGCCTTTATAAATCTAAAAAGGTAATGTCAGCTGCATCCAATTTATCAGATACCGCTGGCTTTTAAGTCTGGTCTTTTGAATTTCTTATAAATTTCAAAAAGTTAATTTAAATATTTCAATTCACGCATTCTTTAGTTTTAGAGAGAGTGATAACATTTTCTCTTTCATTTTGAATCTCTCCTCCCTCTCCTTTACTTACGCCCTAAATCTGCTGAAATAGTATTTTAGAAATGATACCACTTCAAACAGTCTAAGTTCTAGTGGATACTGCTTGAGCTGCTTATTATCACAGAAGAAAGCAAAGAGTCTAGATTTTTAGTATAATCACAATACTTTGCAATTATACAGCACCTTTTTTCTTCAAAGCACTTTGCAACATTAATTGAGATCACTTAAATCTGAACTGAATGTGTTGTTTTAGGAATAATTGTGACCTCACTTGACAGTCTATGTAGTTCCAGATGTAAATGTATTTTTAGTAGATATGGGACAAATCACCATAATCTGAATGCCCCCCACTTTAGAAAAGGTTGGCTCCATACACAGACACACAAACTGCAGATCACGCTGACCATTAATTAACATAAATACATCCCAACCCAAAGTTGAATAAAGGAGTGCTCTCTCTTCATTAAAGCAGGTGGCCTATCGCCTGATTCCTGTCCCACACCAGTTTTACACTGACTTTACTGGCGTTACCGTTGATTTACACCAGTATAAGTAAGAGGAGAACTGGCCCTTGAAGTCAGGACTCCAGTTCTATTCTTGACTCTACCATTGACTAGCTCCGTGAACTTGGACAAGTCATATATACTAAAGTTTGTGGAGCCATAAATGCATAGCACCATGTAAATCAGACCACTAATTCAGTTGCCTAATCATAAAAGTGTTAACCTTAAGGCTTAATTACCGCTTGTAAAGTGCTTGAGATCCTACAATGCGTAATGCTACTATAGACCAAAGTAGTTCTTCCATATTTAAGGTTCCAACCAGGTTTCATTTATTTCTGATATTCTTCCCCCTTTCTCCAAAGTAACAAACATTTTAACATATGGTCTTCCAAACTGGTAGGTTAGGTCTGGGGCCATGGTAGAATTTTTCCACCAAAGTTGATGTGAATTGGATGAAGGGTTCATGACCAATGACACCCTAAACTTAGATGGGTTCACCAGAGTTCATGGTCTTCTAACATCCCCCACCCCCTAACACACACACATAATTATTATCCATTACAAAAGGGGTGAAATTAAATGAAGAGGTAAGAAAGAACCTAGTTTACAGGACTCGTCTAACTGAAATCTAGTAGACTGCACCAAAGATTACTGGATCATAATCAAATTGGAAAAGCCAAATTGCATCGCAGGCCTTGACATGCTCAATACAGGGCTGCAAATGATTGCAGGATTCTTAGCTTTCATTGAAACAACAACAAAAAATCGATTTTGAGCAACCAGACACCAGGGCGATTAGAAAAGCACAGCAAGGTGCGCTGCACATCAGAGAGGCTTTGAAAAACAGTTTCATTACTGGCCAGACTTCAGTGTGACAGTTGTGTGTGTAAAAATACCTATTTTAGGATGCATCTCCCGCTGACATTAACGTTGTTCACACTGGCCCATTTGTGGGTGAAACTTATGCTGGTCAGGGGTGTGTTTTTTCACACCCATGAATGACAAAAGTTACTGACAGAAAGGTGCTAGTGTGGACAAAGCCCAACAGATGATAAAGAAAATGAAGCTTCAAACAATGGATAATAACATTAAATTATTGTATAGCACTTTTAATCTGCAGATCTCAAAGCACTTTACAAAAGGCAGTGAGTGTTATCATAATTTTAGATAGGGAAATTAAGGCAGAGATAGATGAAATTTTGTCTTATTTGATACAGTAGGTCAGAGATGAGACTAGAACCCAGCATTTTTTCTACTCTATTGCACTGCAGCTACACTATGATTTGGATAGGTTGTCTGGAAATACAAGGTGTTTAGTCACTTACCCTCCTTGAGTTTTAATTTTTTCTTAATATATGATGACATACAGTATGTTGGGGCCAGAGAAGAAAACTGAGAGTCAGGAAGCCTCTTCTCAGCTCTACTATGTACTCACTGTGTGACAGAAAAACCAGTTGACCTCCTTATTCTTCAGGGCACTTATCTTTAAACTATAGAAAAGAATGCCTGCCTCGTGGAGTATTGTAAAACTTCGGTAATTAATATTTTAAAGGGCAAAGTGGAAAGTAAAAGTGTACCTAATAGCTAACCTAAATCTCCCATGCTGCAGATTAAGCCCGTTACTTCTTATCCTGCAGTGGACACTGAGAACAATTTATCCCCATCCTCTTTATAGCAGCCCTTCACATATTTTAAAACTATTAGGTGCCTGGTGTGTTCTTTTCTCAAGACTAAACATGCCCAGGTTGTTGTTTTTTTTAACATTTCCTTGTAGATCAGGTTTTCTAAATCTTTTATCATTTTTGTTCCTTCTCCTCTGGATTGTCTCCAATTTGTCCACAGCTTTCTTAAAGTATGGTGCCCAAAACTGGACACAATATTCCAGCAAAGGCAAAGGCCTCACCAGTGCTGATTAGAGCAGTACAGTTACCTCTTGTGGCTTTCATACAACAGTGCTGTTAATGCACCCCAGAATGATATTAGCCTTTTTCACAGCTGCATCACATTGTTGACTCGTATTCAGTTTCTGAGCCATTATAACCTTCAGATCCTTTTCAGCAGTACTATCACCTGGCCAGCTATTTCCCATTATGTAGTTGTGCATTTGACTTTTCCTTCCTAAGTGTAATACTTAGCACTTGTATTTATTGAATTTCATCTTGTTGATTTCAGACTAATTCTCCAATTTATGAAGGTCATGTTGAATTCTGATCATGTCCTCCAAAGTGCTTGCAGCTCCTCTTAACTTGGTCCCAGCTTATAAGCAAATTCTCCATTCCATTATCCAAGTCATTAATGAATAGTACTGGACCCAGGACAGACAACTGTGGGATCCCACTAGATACATCCTCCTATTTTGACAGCGAACCATTGATAACTACTCTTTATTATAGTCTTTCAACCAGTTTTGCAACCACCTTCTAGTAGTTTCATCTAGACCACATTTCCACAGTCTGTTCATGAGAATGTCAAAAACCTTACTAAAATCAAGATATCACATCTATATCTTCCCCCGTCTATTGGCCAGTATCCCTGTCAAAGAAGGAAATTAGGCTGGGTTAGCATGATAGAATATGTCTAACTTATCCAAATATTCTTTAACTTGTTCTTTCCCTATCCTGTCTTGTATTCTTTCCCCCTTTTTAATATTAATCATGTTAAGTATCTGGTCACCGTTATTCTTTTCAGTGAAGACTAAAGCAAAATAAGCAATCAGCACCTTTAGGCTTGTTGATGCCATCAGTTATTAGTCTTCCTTTCCTGCTAAGTAGTTGACCTACAGTTTCCTTTGTCTTTTTTTTTTTTGCTTCTAATGTACTTATAAAATCTCTTATTGAATCATAGAATTGTAGAATGGTGTGGGGGGGACCTTGAGAGGGCATCTAGTCCAGCCCCCTGCACTCATGGCAGGACTAAGTATTATCTAGACCATTCCTGACAGGTGTTTGTCTAACCTGCTCTTAAAAATCTCCAATTATGGAGATTCCACAACCTCCCTAGGGAATTTATATCAGTGCTTAACCATCCTGACAGTTAGGAAGTTTTTCCTAATGTCCTACCTAAACCGCCCTTGCTGCAATTTAAGCCCATTGCTTCTTGTCCTATTCTCAGAGGTTAAGCAGAACAATTTTTCTCCCTCCTCTTTATAACAACTTTTTATGTGTTTGAAAACTGTTATCATGTTCCCCCTCAGTCTTTGCCTTTTACATCCCCCTTTGTGTCTTAGCCTTTCTGATTTTGTGCCTATATGCTTGTACTATTCTTTTGTACTCCTCCTTAGCAATTACCCCATGTTTCCACTTTTTTGTAGGATTCCTTTTTGATTTTCAGATCATTAAACAGCTCCTGATGGAGCCATATTGGTCTCTTACTATTCTTCCTATCTTTCCTGTGCATTAGGATAGTTTGCTATTGTGCTTTTAATATTGTCTCTTTGAGAAACTACCAGTTCTCAACTCCCTTTTCCCTTAGATTTTCTTCCCATGAGATCTTACCTACAAGTTCTCAGAGTTTGTTAAAATCTGCTTTTTTGAAGTCCATTGTCTTTATTGTGATGCTCTCACTCCTTCCTTTCTGTAGAATAATGGCATTTATCATTTCATGATCGCTTTCACCCAGATTGCCTTCTACCATGAGACATGAGATTTGCAACCAATTCTTCCCTATTAGTCAGAATCAAGTCTAAAATGGCTGCTACCCTGATTACTTCCTACCAGTGGTGCTGGAAAAATTTATACAGTGAGGGTGCTGATAGCCATTGAACCAAATTGTAAACCCTGTATACGATGGAAGCCACTTCAAGCCAGGGGATGCTGCATCATCCCCAGCACTCCTAGTCCCAGCACCTATGCTTCCTCCATCTTCTGAAACAAGAAGTTGTTTCCAATACCTTCCAAGAGCTTATTGGACTTCTTGTGTTTTGCTGTACTACTTTTCCAATAGATGTATGGGTAGTTAAAGTCCTCTATTAGTACCAGATGTTGTGTTTCAGGTATTTGTATTTGTTCTAGAAATGCCTCATTCACCTTCTCCTGATTTGGTAGACTTCTACCATCACTCCTGATTTTTTCTCATTTTATCTTCACCCAGAGACTTTCAACTCCTTCTGGACTTCAGAACAAGTATATATTTTTGATGTACAATGCAACACCACCTCCCTTTGTATCCTGCCTGTCTTCCTGAACAATCTATAGCCCTCTATATTCCAGTCAGGAGATTTATCCCAACAAATCTCTGTGATGCCAATTAAGTCATAATTTAGCTTATGTACTATTACTTGTTTATTCCCAAAACTCTTGCATTTATGAATAGACATCTAAGATGATGAGGAGATTCCCCCACTGTTTTCCCTCTGTTGCTCCGATGATGCTGTAGTGATTTTTCCATTCTTCCCCTCTCTCCAAAACATCTAGCCCTCTATTAGTCATTTTTTTTTATACCTACCTGTGGGCTTTTGTCACCTGCCCCTTTTAACATCGTTTAAAGGCCTCCTCACTAGATAAGCAAGTTGGAGTGCAAACATACTCTTCCCTTTCTTGGGCAGGTGGACCAGTTTTCTTCCCAGCAGTCCTCCTTCCCAGAGTAGCATCCTATGGTCAAAGAAGCCAAAGCCCTCCCTTTATAACAGGTGACAAGCTAAAACTTGCATTTATGCAACATTTCTAGTTACTCTGGACCTTTTAATATTACTAGAGGTAAAACCTTAATTGGTTTTCCTGTTATCTGTTAACACTAGACATTTCTGAGACACCTCATCATGAAAAGACTATTTAGGTCACTTCATAAACAGCAGAGCAGATTTGTCTTTTGAACAATTTTTTTTTTACTTTTAGAAAGGAAAGACCATTTTAAAATACTGTCATCCAATTGGCTAAAATGAATGACACTTGCTTGTCTAGTCAGAATTAGCACCCTGAAGACAGATATCACAATGCAGTGTTCCCACCAAAACACCCTAATAGTGGTATGAACTGCAGTAATTCTTATCCTACATGCTCTAAATTAAATTTTGCTGTGGATCAACAGACCAAAACTCCGCCCCCCCTTTTAAAAAATCCATTAAAGGAATAAATGAGATTGATAGTATGAGAATGATTTTTAGTCTGATAAGAAAGCACTTTAAAATAAAATGCAATGCAGGGCAACAGTATTTTTGCAGAATTATATCATGGGTCACAGAGATTCTCTTATCTCACAGCAATCTCATTTTAAATAGTCTGGCAGCATCTGACTTTTATTCACTCCTTGAGATACTGCAGAGTTTATACTGCCAGATGGAGCCATGTAAATTATTCTATCCAATACTGGAAACACCTCAGGTAGGTGAAGCAGAGGCTGCTGGGTAAGGGCCAGAAACCTCTCCCCAAGACCACTTGGCCTAGGAGGAAGGGGTGATGGTCTCTTACAGCCTAGAGTTCCTGCAGGAAATAAGAGCAACAGAGCAGGAGTATGGTGCATGGGCCAAAGAGCAACTGGCCCACTCCAGGGAAATGGGAGTTGGGCCCACAAGTGCAGAGCATCCAAATGGAGTTTCTAGCTCCTTGTATGCTGTGGTTGAATCACTGGGGGAGTCTGCAAGAGCACAGACTTTGTTAGCTGGACCAACAGTCAATTCCTACCCAGAACCAAAACTTGTATCCTTTACCTAACATGGCACCCACTCTTGAGTCCACCTAAGGCTCTGGGGGTGGCACTGCCACCTTCCTGTAGATTGCTGGCCTGTCTACCCACCCCATAAAGGATTAAACACTACATCAAGAGTCTCTTTAGACCCTTTCTGCAGGAGGCAGTTTATTATTCAAACACAGAACTGCCATGGTAACATAAACAAAGCTATTCCACGAGGTTGCAGGGACCCAGAAGACTTTCCCCTTGCATCTCTTCTCCTACCCCTGCTCCAAGTCCTGCCACAGGCACCAACTTGCGTCCATAGCATCTCTCTCCCCTCTGACCCTTTCAGCTTTTATAGGAATCACTTGACTCCTTCCCAGCTGGGTCTGATAATTCCCTCTTCCAGGCCCAAATGCCTATTCTTAAAGGGACTCTGCCTCTGAACAGGACTGTCCATTAAAGGTACAGACCACCCTGTTACATTCTCAGTAGCCTTTCCCACTTGTAGAGATGAAACCTTCCCACAGCCCATCACCTCCACAAAGTATGTGTGGCCACACCAGAAGTAGGGGAGAACCTACAGCTGTCTCTGTTTTTCCTCCAAGACATAGTCATTCACAACTGGGTACCTGGGGAGACCTTGCAGTGCACCACTAGGGGGACAGTCAGAAAATCATGATGTTACAAATGAGCTCCCCTCACCTATCAGTAAACCTTATAATTTAAACTTACATCTGTGCAGTCCTCCCTCTGCCGCATACATGTTGATTGTTTTTTGCAGTCCAACACTTTGCAATATCAGTAGAGAATAGTGTTTTGTTCCTTCACACCTTTGCTTGTATCTTCTTGAATTTAACCTACTTTCCTCCCTCACCAGGTATCTTTGTCACATCCCCACAAGCAGCATTTGCAGCATGAGTAGGAATGCAGCCTACTGCTCATACATGAAGATATGGCCTCTGCGTGGCCTGACTTTTCAGTGCTGAAACTACTGATGTGCTCCAGCCTATAGTTCAAAGGCCTCAGTAAAGTACCTAACCTCATGGATATGCCAACAATACCCCCAAAGATGTGTGTTCTACTCCCTCGTGACAGGACCATCTTTCCTCTTTCAGGTGCATTTTTGAAATTCCATGGTCCCATAAATTCACCCTACCTGCCAAATAGCTTTTTATTTAGGTGTCTCTAGCTATGAAAATTTCAGTCTTAAAGTCAAACATAATGTGTACAGAATATTTTATAGATAAATACTTTTGCACTGGCTTATGCAATGCCATCCTTAATTCTCTCTCTCTCTTTCAATACAGATACAATGGTGTGGATAATTTGCCAGAGATTAAATTTAATCCAGCTGTTCTGAAATTTTTCATTTATTTTTGAAGATTAATATATTTTGTACTAGCACCCAATCTCATGAATATGGAGATTGTGAAACCAAATCTTGCCAAAACCTCCCATTCTACTGCAAGAATAGTTCTCAAGTAAATCAGGTTTCCTCTTGAATTTACAGTAACCTGTAATTTACACAAGACATTGACATTTCCCTTAAAGGCTTGGGCTCTCCCATTGTTTTGCATTTTCTGAACTATGTAAAAAAAATAGAGGTTTATTTCTCACTTTGCAAATAAAATAAAATGGTTTGTCAATACGTGAATTCATTTAGGACAAGGAATTGCCAAATAAGTTAGACCTGGTACACTGGTGAAGTGCCATAGTTTTATTTTAGATTTGTACAAATGGCAAGATATGGTGTTTATCCGTATTCTCTATATGCCCTTGGCAGAACTTAAAATACATCACAATTACTATGCTAAATGCGCAGCAATGCAATTCAATATAAACCACCACCAGAAAGCCAGGCAATTTAAAATATCAATTCCTCTTCCTCTTTCACCACTTCCCTATCCTTACTCTTCTAACTTGGCCCTCTCTCCACAATTTCAGGTGTTGGTGAAAAAGTGCTTTGGAGACTGGAGATCATCAGATTCAGGCTGTTTGGAACTGAATGGGATGAAATTCCAAAACTGCAGGTCCCTTCCAGAGAGGGTTGTATCAGCAGACCCTTCATATTTACAACAGTGTTGTCTTGCTGGAGCACCTTTGCTGATCTGCTCTGTGGTAATATGGGACAAAGAGAGAGATGGTCTCTTTTGGGTAGGTAGATAATTGCATCTTATTGTGAGGACTGGTGGCAATATGCAAATATTTTGTTCTCTGGCTTTGCAACAGTTGTTAACTAACAAACACTTCCCAGGAGAAAGAAGAATCCAATTTCATTGGGAATGATCATGTTTGTGTAAGGGGACTGTCCCCTTACTAACATTCAGTGCAGGTGTTTTGGTTGGCTAGCTCCCACTACTAAAAGAAAGGGGAAGGGTCAATGAGAAATCAGGACCCTGAGACTGACAGTCCCCAGGAACAATGGGACGAGGCTAATGCTCCAGGTCAGCCTGATTGACAGAGTGGGAAAGCTAATCAAGGAATCAGGAGGCCAGGGTGGGTCCCATCCTCCCTGTGAGTTGGAATTGCCTAGGTCAGATAAAGTGGGGCCGAGCTAAGGAGAGAGCAGGGGTCCAAGCTGAGCTGGGAGCAGAGCTGCAGCAACCAGAGCCAGAGGGGCCAGAAAAGCAGCCCAGGTAGCTGGAGGCAGAGCAGCAGCAGCCGTTCTGAGGCAGAGTGGAGCTGGAACTGGAGCTGGGTGCAGTGAACAGCTGGGCAGAGCGAGGGGAACCCTGGGCAGTGAGCCCAGCACAGGGGGACGCCTCAGTCAAGAGGCCCTGCAGGCCAGACTTGGAGGGGGATTGTAACCCTGACAGGGCGGGGGCGACACTGGGAAAAAGGGTCCTGCCACTTAGAGCCTGAGAGCATGTGGCCACCGCCAGAGCAAGTGTCCAACCCACAGCATCCCTGAAGCACAGCCAAAGCCTGAGAAGGAGGCCTGGGACCTACAGGGAACAGACTGTGAACTGCCCTGACGTTCCAGAGACACCATTTGTAGTGTTCCCTGCCACAGAGCGGGGTGATGTGTTTTCCTTTAACCTTTCCCATTTTTCCTTATTCCTTTTTAAACTAATTGCTGACTAAATAAATTGTATTTGCTTTAAATCATATGTAATGATCAGTGGGTCAGAGAGGTGCCCAGTGCAGAGAGAGTACCCCGGAATGGGGACACCCTAGCCCCTGTCCTAGGTGACCACAGCAGGGTTGGGGGTCGAGCCCCCCAGGAATCCTGGGCCCAGCCTTGTTGGAGTTACAAGGACTCTGCCAGACAGGAGAGAGCAAGGGGAGTCCTTGAGGACAGGGAGGCCTCTGGGTAAAGGAAGTGGGAACGAGGACTCAGATCCTTCCGCTAGACCATTTCCCCAGGGTAGTGCATAAGCCAGGAAAGTTCCCCACAATAGCGGGACCATTCCCTCGCTTACGTTTGGTAAGTCATCCTATAGTTTTACTACAGCAGAGTCCTGTGGCATCTTATAGACTAACAGACGAATTGGAGCATGAGCTTTCGTGGGTGAATACATCCGACGAAGTGGGTATTCACCCATGAAAGCTCATGCTCCAATATGTCTGTTAGTCTATAAGGTGCCACAGGACTCTTTGCTGCTTTTACAGATCCAGACTAACACATCTACCCCTCTGATACTTATAGTTTTACTGTGTCCATGAACTGGCTGAGCCCACCCTGTATGATCAGAAGAGTCAGTTAAGCTGAAGGCAATTTTACCTAATTTCTGAGAGCGAAGGCTTGATTTAGCCCTTGCTGGCAAAGGGAAGTGTAAATTTCATCTTCCTGTGCCATTGGGATTTTCTCCATCTCAGGAGAGATTTGCACCATCCCTCTCCTTCCCAGGCACTGCTATGGGAAGAGGATACTAAGTTGTAATTGAGACTACTTAGGAGCTGTACCAGAAGGCTACATGCAATGTTCTGACTAGAGCTGAGTGAGTGATTGATTTTTCAGTTGAGTGGCTGAATTGAAAAAAAAAAAAGGTTTTTTTTCCAAACCCAAATGTAATATTTTGGGTTTTCTTGTTAATATGTAAAACCAAACCATTTTTTGTTTGTGTCGAACTAAACATTGTGAATGTGGATTCAAAATGACATTTTCCAAATGTTTGTTTTCGGGTTTTGTTTTTTTTTTGCCAAAACTGTTCACCAAATTCAGCCCAAATTCAGTGCCCTGAAAAATGCATTTTTGTCCAGTAATAAGTTTGCAAAAGAAAATAGGCCCAGCTCTAGTTCTGACTTAACTCATGGCCAGCTATTATGTCCATGCCCCCTCCCCTAGCCAGAACTGCCTGCTTTTGGAGCTGCTTCTTCTAGGCCCACCATTACAGACAGGGAATTCCAGCTGTGCAAAAAAAAGCTACTGTCTTTTCTCTCAACATGCCATTTACCCTGAGTTCAGGGGCAGATACCAAAACACTCCTGGGCCAAATCTGGCCTAGAAACTGCATTTGAACAGAGTTCTCTGATCCTACTAGAAAAAAAAATCAAGAAAACATTTTTCCTATGCCCGAGTCTCTGTGACTCTGGTAGGCAATGGCTGGTACATAATTTCTTCTCTTCCTTTGCAATTTCCCCAGTTCCTGGGAAGTGTCTCTGTTTTATCATTTGGACTCTTGTAATTATATCCCACTTTTAAAGGGAGAAATTAGGAGTTAAATAAAGACACAAAAGTTTAGTTAGTCATCACTGTTAGAGCTTATTCCAAAGCAATAATGCAATAGCAGACTCTTACTTCAAGCTCACTTATTTCCTGTTTTCCCTTCACTCTTGATTTTTACAGTGGAAAATTCTCAAAAGTCCTTAAATGATTTAGAAGCCTAAGTCCCATTTTCAAATGTACCTTAGCTTAACTGATTTGGTGCTTTTGAAAAATGGACTTAGGTGGCTTTGAGAATGTTTTACACCATGTCTAGTTCTTTTTTCCCAAACGTGAGATAACCAGTGATTCTCTTTTCAGGTGTAACACTTTTTTTTGTCATTGGTGCCTTAAACCAGCATATGATAGATTGCCAAGAATATTTATAAATATATTTCGCCAAAACAATGGATTCTCAACTACAGAGAACTCGTTTTAAAATACTGTGTTTTCTGTTTACCATAGTCATTCTCTCATGTCCTACCCTGGATCCCTGTAATTTTACAGTGGAAACAGCAGCATGTCATGTCACTTAATGAAAGGGTTTAAAAAGATCTCAGTAGCATATGTCATATGCACAGCAGTTATCAAGTTCTTCCAACAAACATGAAGCAGATCAGTGGATTAGAATTGACTATTGGGTTATTGCTATAAATTTGCTCTTTTCTAATTTCTGAGTACACTCTAATTGCTACTATTGTACTGTAAATAGATTATAGATGTCAAAATGTAATTTACAGGGCCATTCTTTCATTATTAATGCTTTATACTATATTTCCAATGGCCTAATCTTATAATTTAGCTTATATATGTCATGTTCTTGTTGTTTGTTACTCTAAAATATCCAGAAGTGTTCTAGATGCTTTATGATACAGATGAAAAAACTTGCTGTCTTCTCCAAAGAGCTTTAAGACTCATTTAAGATATAACCCAAAAGAGGTATGAAAGGAAGGAGTAGGGACAGGAGGAATGAGTGAGGTATGGTGAAGGTTGCAGCAATGAGATCACACAATAACTCAAGTGAAAAGCACATTATGGGAGAACAATATTGTTATGTTATTAACAATAAAAATATAATTATCAGCTCACGTACAGGTAGCATGTGAAAAGTGAATTTTTAGAAGGGAAATGAATGAGAAGTGATCAGTCGCATGGTGGAGCAGATCTGGGAGGGCATGTAGGGTGGGATTCGTAAGGGGGACTTAAGTGCCGAACGGCTACTTCAAATGCCTAACTACAACATTTAAGGGCCACTAGCATTCACAAAACCCCTGCTCAGTTGCCACCTAACCCTGTAGGTGCCTACATTCCAGTACTAAAGCCCCCCCTCCCAGGGAATTTCAGTGGCTGGGCATGTGCTCAGCCACCTGAGACCTGAGACTGCCCATCAGGCAGCTGAGCTCCAAGCTCTCCTGCCTGAGCCCCAGCAGAGTTCAGACTAGACATTCTCCTGCTTATCATGCCTTTTTAGTCCCAATGCAGTAGTCCCAATCCTTAGAGCACACCTAAACCCACACAAAATATGATGATGGTGGTGCCAGCGCTGCTCCCTCCTCCCCTGCCCCCAGATTCCTTATCCCAGTGGTTAGAGCACTCACTAAGGATATGGGAGATCCTGGGTTCAAATCCTCCCTCTGCTGATGTGGCATAGGGATCCCCAGTCCTGGGTTTACAGTAGCACCATGGAGCCGGGCCCATGCTCATAAGGGGCCCCGGCCTGCTCCGCTTGCACTGAGCCCCAAGACCCCACTGGCTCCCCCCACCTACCACTTGCTCCTCTCGGCCTGCCCGCCAGGTAGCTGAGGTCATCTCTCTGCCCCCTGGCTGAATCCCAATTCACCTCTCTTCCCCCTGGCTGGAGTCCAATACACCTCTAGCTCCAGGCAGTCTCTGCTTAGTCCAAACCCATCTCCTTGTTTTTTTTCCTACTGGCAAGCTTAGGTGGGTCCCCCCTCATCATGCTGGCTTTTCTGAATCCTGTTTTTAGGCCTCTAACACACCCCATGCATTGTACAGGGAGCTGGGGCACCTAAATCAGGGTTGTGAATTCCACTGGGCAGCAAGACTCCTAAAGTTAAGCTGAGCCTTGCAGCATCAAAGTCCTCCTTATGCATCCCATTCTCAAAGCATGGAGGCCGGTATGGAGAAAGTCAGAGAGAGCAATGTGCGGGTTGGAGTAATACAAAGATTTGTATGTCAGAGACACCAGAGAGGAGGAAATCTGATCAGAGATGATCCAGGGATAAACTGTCGTGTTCACTGTCTGGAGTGAGAAAAAAGATCTGGACTTTTGAAACGTGTCCGAGGAAATGGTGACATTTAGACATTAGTTCAGCAAAGTACTCAAGCATATGTCACGTCCATCCAAAATACTAAAGCACATGCTTAAAATAAACATATGCTTACATGCTTTGTTGAATAGGGATGAGCTTAAGTTTGTGAATTGGCTCTCCAGCCATAGCCTGAATTAATGGGGAGATGAGTAGCAAGGATTCTAAGATCATCCCCAGATTATGAGCCTTGCCGACAGTGGTGGTCTCAGCAATAAGAGAGGATGGGCTTGAAAGGCTAGAGAGGGTTTAGTAGGAAAAACATAGAGCTCAGTTTTTAGCTGTGTGTTTGTTGGTGGTAAGATACCTGATGCAATGGGGTAGATTACCTTTGGGCTGGAGAACATGTGGCCAAGCCAACCCTGATTACAGAACAAGCTCCACGAGGGGAATTAGGCAATTACCTATAAAGAGCCGGAAGTAGCTGCAGGAAGTGGGAAGCTTAGGAGGCTATATTGAGGGGAATGGGAGTTTCATTAAATCTTTGCATCTGCTTAGAATCGATCAATGTCCAGAAGACTGTTCTGAAAAACAATGCACGATTCTGGTAGCCACTCAGTCACAATAATGGGATATCTTCAAGGAAAAGGCACTAATTTCCAATTGACAAATTTCTAATATTAAGCTTTATCCTTAAACTCAAATCTCTCTCTTACTTCACTGGTTCTTGTTGATAAAATCCAGTCAGCCTGGAGGGGATTTATAATTCTGGTAATTGCACCAGATGATTAGTACCTACAGAAGCAATCACTTACAGTACATCACCTGCAGATTGATGAACAATTTATTATCAAGAGCTTAATTGCTTGTAATATATAATACATCCTTGTAGTAGAGAGACACATAGCTAGCTAACTTGTACACATTTATAAATATATGCCATTTAAATTAGGAAAGAGTGAATGTTACGGGTTCAGTGCAGATAAGACTCTGCAGAGCTGGCAGTTAGAGTACTTCTACAAATTCTATCTGATCCCCTTTGGTCTAGAATCAGGCTGTACAGCTCATGAAATTGGGTTTTCTCACAAGACTTTTAGAAGTCCTGGTCTTCAGCCTAAAATACCATTAACATTGTATTCCTCCATTGTCAGTGCTTGTTTAACCCAAGAAGTAGAAATTAAATATGTGAATATATATAAATGTTTAGACCTGGAAGAAGATATGCCAGATTTGTTTCAGCTAGAATTTGGAGTGAAGATTGGTTTAGATTGATTCTTACTTGAACTTAATCAGCTGATGACCTGTTACCCTTAGGGGCCATGTCTCTCCTTCCTAAGCCGGGGTTTGTGGGACCTGGGCTTATGGACTTGAGCATCCACAGTGCATTGTGTAAACCTGGGTTTACAATTGCTGGACCCAGGTCTCACAGCTGTGCTAACGTGTCCATGCTACACTACACAGACCTAACTCTGGTCTGCAGCTTTACCTGTGTCCACACTGCAAAATGAACAGGGCTTGGACCTGAGTCACAGTGGGACTTGGTGTCTGACCCACGCCCCCCAGTGGGGTCTTAGGATCTTGGTCTGAGTGCTTGTTGACTCAAATCAGAATGATGGAAGTGGGGCCTCAGTTCAAACCTAAGTCAGAGCTCAGGCTTAGTGTGCTGTGTAGACATATCCTGATAGGCTCTTACCAGAAAGACAGAAATGGCCACTTCCTCAGGTGAGAGGATAGGTGCCAAAAAGATACCTGCAGTCTATTATGCATGGAGGAAAAAACAAGTGGGCAAGGTCACAGGCAAGATGAAAGGCGCTGTCCTGACAGCTTTGCAAATTGAAACTCTCTCTTTAGTTATAAAAGAAGCACAGTATAGGCGGTGATAGTGCAAGATACCCAACAAATGTAAAGCTCAGTCATGCATCATTGTATTGTTGGCCTTTTTGCCAAGACTGCTGGTGAAGGTGACAATTGTGATGGTTTTGGTGATTTTGGACACCTGTTCATTGGAAATTGAACTAAGGCTGCCAAACTCATTTCTCATGAGCCATTATGAGACAGTAACAATTTGGGGTTGTTGCTAATCTGGTCTGGGTTAGAATTGGAATTTGTTATTTTATCTGGATAGGTTTGCTAGTCTCTATTTAAACTCGTTGCTTTAGTGTCTTTCAAAGCACTGAAGATGGATCCAGCAAAATATCTTTAAAACAGTTGTAATATTTGTGCTTTAAATTTAGGGCCCAGCTGCCAGGTTCACCCAAACCACACTTGGTATAGGGCTCATGGAGGAAAGAGAAAGGTAGCAGTAAAGTACACTGTTTTACAATATCCAAAGGCTGCTTCAAATTTTTCTAGCTAGAACAGAAGGTGTGATGGTAGCATGGATATGCATACTTCAATCTAGTGTTAACCTATTTAGCACAGGTAACAATAGTAATGAAGACCTGGGGGCATGGACTTCAGTGTGGGTAGCAATCCAATTATGTATCCAGTGGGTTCTTACTAATACGGCTAGCTTGTTCTGCCACATCTTCCTGTACTAGCTAGATTAAAATTATTATGGGGATGCCTACCTGCACTACAGTCACACTTTCATTTGCTGTATAGATATATCCTCAAAGACATTCTGCATCCCCTGTGCACCACCAGAATCGTGCAAAGAGGATGGAGACAGGGGCCCAGACAATACCTCTTAAACTATTTGCTGTGGAGTGATCTATTTGTTCAGTGAATTTGCATGCTTTGCTAAGTACTGTTTGGGATATACTTAGAATGGACATGAAAACCAAACTGGGTGCAAACTTTGTTTCTGCATGAAAAGGTAGATAATGAAACAATGGAAAATTTCCCCTTTCCTCTTTTAGAACTGAGTGTACAAGCACCTCCCATTTCCAAATGCAGCATTTCAGTGCTGGCAGTGGAGAGTCTGCACAAGAGGACTTTGTACGCCCTGCACATCTCAGTGAAGCTCCCCACCCCCCACAGTGACTCAGTGCACCATAATAATTGAGGGGAGAGTGAGGGTATTTTGGGTATTTCACAATGGATCAGGTCTTGTGAGGTTCCAAGAGCAGACAGCAACTTACTCAGACAATGATGACTGATTGAGGGAGCACAGCAATTCACAGAGGATTCTCACCAGCCTCAAGGATTGGACCTATAATATTAATCCACTATGGCCAAACTCTGTGTTGGAGGGGGGGAAAAAAGGCCACCAGATCTCTACTACCAGCATGGCAGTGGCTGGCCACAGGCCAGCTATGTAGGTTGAAAACCCTGAAGCAAAAGGGAATTAGGATTCCTTCCCTCTGCCCTGCTGATTTCAGCTTATGCAGGTTTAGCTCCATTTTTGCAGAGTTGTCCCTTTCAAGTTACAGCACAAATTCTCTTATGGAGAAAGCACCACATCATATTACAGCAAGATATGCATAGCTGCCATTTTAGAGTGGGCCTCCAATAAATAATAAACTATTATTCTCAAACGTGTCTGCTGGTATTTCTTCTCTGCAATCGTGAAATTTGCTGCTGTTCGTGATAATACTACTCAGTGGGGAACTCTCCCCCTTTCCCTCTACTATTTGTGCCTGCTCATGCTATAAGGCAAGCCAGAGTAATCGGAGAATCAGCACAGCGTGAATCTTTCTCACACTGTGGAAGTCTCATTTCACTGCATGCACTGTTGAAGGGCCATTGGAAAAGATCATGAATGTCTTTTTGTTTTGGGAGCTTAGTGACTGGGGGAAGGGCTAGTTAGAAACACGGAATAGGATCCATCTCTCTGTCTGCATTGCAGTACAGTATTGTCAGCACTGCAGTACTGTAACAGGGAAGTGGAAAGACATCCAAATGGGAGATAAGCTTCCTTTAAACCTAAAGAAACCTGAGAAGAGAGAATAAATTAAATTATTTGCCACTCAAACTATTGAATTTCCTGGGCCACATCCAGGTAAATGTCCCATTGAAACCAGATTCGCTGTTGAAACCAAATGGATGTTTTGCCTGAGAAAAGTGCAGGGTGAGATCCAGCAAGCTTTGCATTGGCTGTTTAATAGTTAACACTATGTTTTAGTCACGGGTATTTTTAGTAAAAGTCATTGCCAGGTCATGAGCAGTAAACAAAAATTCACGCCTGTGACCTGTCCATGACTTGTACTATATACCCCTGACTAAATTGTGGGGGAGGGGAGGCAGCTTGGGGGTTCCGGGGGTACTGCACATGCCCAGTGGGGGTGGCCCAGGGGGTGCTGGGAGTGCTGCAGGGGCAGCTCAGGGACACTGGAGGGATGGCACAGGGGCACCACATGTGCTGGGGGGGTGGCTCAGGATCATCGCTGGTGCTGGAGGAGGGCTCAGTGGCGCACAGCCAGGGACCCCCACTGGTGCTTGAGGAGGGAGGTTGGTTGGGTGGGCAGGCTCCCTACCTGGCTCCATGCCTCCCTGGAAGTGGCAACATCCCCCTCTCTCAGCTCCTAGGTGGAGGCATGGCCAGGCAGCTCTGTGCTCTGCCTCCACCCCAAGCACTTGCGCCTCATCTCCCATTGCCTGGGAACTGCAGTGAATGGGAGCTGCGGGGGTGGTGCCTGCAGGTGGAGGCAGCACGCCGAGCTGCCTGGCCATGCTTCTGCTTAGGAGCTCAGAGCGGGAGATGTTGCTACTTCCAGGGAGACAGCAAGGTAAGTGCCGCCCAGAGCCCTCACCCCATCCTGTGCCCCAACCCCCTACCCCCTCCTACACCCAAATTCCTGCTGCTTCAGGGGTGTGTGTGCAGTGGCATGCAACTGCTCCAGCAGTGACCACTTAGATAGATTAATGAGTTTGCTTAACAGCCAGTTGGCTTTTAGCTCATGTGGTAGGGACTTATGCACTGAGCTCCAGAGGTCCTAGGTTTGATCCTGCCTGCCAACAACCAGGATCTGTTGGCGTTATATATGCAGTGAAATTAGCCCCTCACTTCAGAGACTCATGTTTTGCTGATGCTGAGGAAGATTTTCTCTGAATGAGAGGAGTAACAGGTAAAGAAAGTGTAAGAATACAACCTCTCTAGCACTTGTTTGAAAAGCTCAGAATGTTCTAGACCATGTAGAATTCCCTTGATGAATGTGCATTTTTATCATGCAGTGAGGTGTGGAATCATCTAAACCTAGAGTGGAGCATTTGCTTACAAGATGGTAATAAGTAAGTAAGTGTTTATAGGAACTAAACAGTTGTTATAAATTAAAGCTAGAGAGGCAGCATGGTTTAGTGGCTAGGGCACTGGACTGTAAATTAGGAGACCTGGCTTCTTTTGCCACCTCTACCACTGGCTTGCCATGTGACCTTTGACAAGTTATTTCACCTCTGTGCTTCAATTTCCCTTCCAAACCTTTGTCTTTCTTGTCAAGTTAAGCTGTAAACTCTTTGGAGCAGGGATTCTCTTATTATATGTTTGTACAATACTTAGCACTGGGGTAGGAGGGTGTTAATCTTTCTTGAGATCTCTAGGTGCAACCTTAACAATAACAATACAGTGAAAACCAAATTCAAAATAAAACCACAAATGCTTTTTTAAAAGCTTTCTCTGTTTACTTGTACCCGTGTTTTGTCTTTTCGTTTTCATTTTTTCTTTATAATGGTGATGAAATTACAGCCAGTGAAGAAGAGCCATATCCTGCAGTCTTTCATCAGGCAAAACTCCTGTTGATGTCCACTGGATGGTTGCCTGAGTAAGCATTCTAGGATTATCCTGTAACAAATAGATCTGACACACACATTGCTGAGAATTTCATTATAGTATGTAGAACAAAGGACGGGTAAGACAGGTTGAAAATAATGAGAGGAAGGTGACTACTGTTCCATCAGAAATGGAGGTGTGTGTGTGGTGGGGGAAGGATAGTGTAGGGAACACCCTGTAGATGGCAAAAATTACAGGCAATGAAAAGACAGACACTCGCAAAGAGCACCTCCTACCTATCTTTGAACCTGACAGGATGAGAGGCAGATAGACAGTCAAAGGAAAGAGTGATATTCTGGAGCTGTAAATCTGGAGCAGACTTTCTTCTCTTTTCTCTTTCTTTGCTCACCACATTTGTGTCAGGTTTTGATCCATCTTTTGTTTGTCTGCCACTTCTTTCTCTATTTTTTATTCTGTGTTGGTCTTTAATCTCTGTTTTTTCGATTCCATTTTTGTTTCCTGTCTGAGACTGTTGCATCTCTGTTTTTATTCTGTAGCATCTTTTGTCTTTGAATCCTTCTGTGACACTTTCTTCTGTCCTCATTGTCCACTCTCTCAATTTGAAATGGTGTACTGAGTGTGAACAATAAGTGAATTGATTCAGAATGAATTGACAACGGCCATAGTGAATGCTGAGCTGTAGACTTGCTTGGAATTGATTTTTTTCACCACCTCCTTGAGCTAGCCCTTTAAGAAAGAGGGACAATGGTGGAAAGACGAAAACATAAGCTTTTTCATTCCACATTGAAAACTCAGACTGGAAGAGATCAGAGAGGAAATGACAGGTTAAGAAGGAACAAGAGTAGGGCCTAAAAATTGTTTATAGAGGTGTGACAGAAAGGCCTATTGGTGGTTCACTACCACCAGCCTGTCAGCAACTCTTGCTAGGCCGGACATACCTACTACACCTAACACACTGTTATCATGATATAAAACCAAAAGGTGGCATGTAATATATCCTTGGAAAACTAATAATTCAGTGACTATTAATATTCCTGCATGATGAATGTATGGTGTGTACAGAGGTATAAATATGTGCTAGAATTATGTTCTCAAAATGTATATGGCAAGCCACGCCTAAGCCACGTCTATTCCAGAGAAAGGAATGTGGTTCCACCTGCTGGAACGTGTTTCCAATATAAGAACTTAAGAACGGCCATACTGGGTCAGGCCATCTAGCCCAGTATCCTGTCCTGTGACAGTGGCCAATTCCAGGTGCTCCAGAAGGAATGAGCAGAACAGGTAATCACCAAGTGATCCATCCCCTGTCACCCATTCCCAGCTTCTGGCAAACATAGGCTAGAGACACCCTCCCTGTCCATCCTGGCTAATAGCCATTGATGGATCTATCCTCCATGAATTTATCTAGTTCTTTTTTGAACCCTGTTACAGACTTGGCTTTCACAACATCCTCTGGCAAGGAGTTCCATGACTGTGCATTGTGTGAAAAAATACTTCCTTTTGTTTGTTTTAAACTTGCTGCCTATTAATTTCATTTGGTGACCCCTAGTTCTTGTGTTATGAGAAGGAGTAAAGAACACTTCTTTATTTACTTTCTCCACACCAGTCATGATTTTATAGACCTCTATCATATTATCCCTTAGTCATCTCTTTTCCAAGCTGAAAAGTCCCAGTCTTATTAATCTCTTTCATATGTTCTTATGTGTTAACCATTTCTATCTTTGCTCCTTACACCTGGTATCCCTTAAACTGGTGACTTTTTGTTTAGTAAACTTGTTCTACTTTTACTATAAACCAATTCAGTGCTATGAGTGCAATAAGAATGTTTGTCAAGCGTAGGGTGACCAGATATCCCGATTTTATTGGGACAGTCCCAATTTTTGGGTCTTTTTCTTATATAGGCTCCTATTGCCCCCCACCCCCATCCTGATTTTTCACACTTACTGTCTGGTCACCCTAGTCAAGCGCCAGTTAAATTAATGAACTGCAGTATATTGTCTCTTTAAAGGAGCAATGAACATTCTGTGAATGTTCCAAGAGAGGGCTGGATGCTGCAGAGAGACATCTCTGTGGAACTCAGGAATTGAAGTTCAGTGTTTGTTAGCTGCAAGGCAAGATATGGACTTGCAGAGTCCAGGAGAGTTTGCTGGCAGGGCAGACAAGCTGGTGTGTCAGAGAGTTGTAACACATCTTAGCTATAGCAAAACTTTCACTTGCTGAATCTGAGAGGGGTAACACAATAAACTCACAATTCTGAGAACATCAGCAGATTGTGACATTAGCAGACGACTTTGGGGAAATTTGGGACTGGGAAGGTGTTGGTGTCACTCTGCAACTGGTAACTGGGCGATGGAAGCCAGGGTGTGACCTGCATGCTTGTTGGTGTCAGGACGGTCAGCCTTAGCAGCATAGCATTTAAGGCACCCAGAGCTGCAGGGCATGTGGTGGCAGTACCCCTTACAGTACCCCTAATGTCATAAAGAGGCATGATGACTGAAAGTCAGTTAAAAATTATAACAAATTGCAAAATAGAGAAAATGCCCTTAGCCATTCATAAAATGCTTTGAAATGTCCTTAAAATGTAACGAAGAAGCCTGCTACTTGGGAGCCGAGTTGCAAAACTAATCCTCTGAGGCAATATTACTTTATTGCTGCATGACATCTACGTATGACTTGAAAGGAAATAAAAAATATCCAGGAACAGAAGGCTTATAATTGAAAAAATTTGACAGAAACTCCTTTGTGTAGTGTTCCATATCTAAAGATTTTTCATAACCATGTCAGAATCTCATTCCTAATAATTTCACATGTTGAGATAAAAGTGTTATCTAAAGGATAGTGTCTGAATTTATATTAATTTTTCAGTTATTATTTCTTGAGTAGATCCAGATTCAAAAATCTGTACAACCAGTGGCAACTGCCAGGTTTCTTGGGCTTTTTTCTTTTCTTTTCTTTTTTTTTCCGACTGAACTACTTTTCTTACAATGTGCCAGAACTTGACATTTCTTTTAAACTTTTTCTAAATTTCAAAGGAGCAAATAAATTTACAACACTGGAAAGTTTTACAGTTTCTATGTTTAACTGCTTTTTGATGTGTTACATCTCAGGACATTAAATAAAAACATGTTCTGCATAATCTTAATTGAGAAGACTCTTATCTTTGCCTGTAATTACTGATGAACAAGATTTCAGCATGGATTGAGCTGTAAGATACATGAATTGCATACACTGAAATCGGAACAGATTTTATTCTTATTTTCTTGTCCTGGTAAAGTATTGTGTGTTAAACCTGGTATACCTGCCACCACATAGGTGACTGTATTCTAGTGATTGCTGGAGTGTTTTCTATTTTATATAGCATGTAACTCCCTTGGAGATGCTTGAAACTGAGAGGTGCTATATAAGCATAAGCTAGTATTATGAGGATTTCAATACTTGCATAGTAAAACATGTCCTTTGAAATATCTAGGAATGAGCGCCTCAGTACCTACTACAGCATGAGAGCTTTTACTGCACCCTAGGCAGTGAAACAGAAACCAAGCCAATTCTACTTAAAGTCATAGAGATGTCAGCCATGGCTAATATGGGACTGCATTTTACCCCACCTTCATTAGAGCTGTACAGAATCATAGCACTCACCTCAAGATTGAAAGGATTGGCTGTCATCTAAAAGATGGGTGCTCTGGGCTGGTGGGGAGGCTCCAGCTTGCTTGGCCCATTTCCCTGGCAGCTGGGCCTGGGAGGGGAGCAGAGGGGGTCCGTTGAGCTGCCGTCCCGACCAGGCTCTCTCTCAGGCAGCCATCACGCTTTGCAGAGTAGCAACCCAGAGTGGCCAGCTTCAGCTGGCATGAGAAGCAGCTCCCTCCTGCTCCTCACCTGGGCTTGGCTGCCAGGGAGAGCGATGGAATGTGCTGGGTGGGAGGCACAGTGGGAGAAGGACGTAGGCATCCCCCTGCAGGTAACTCTGGTGGGACAGGGAGAGTGTGGTGGCACCAGGCTGGGCGCAGGGCAGGGAGTTTACTGGGCAGAGGAGACATGTGAGACGGTTACATGTCCTCCCCTTTAGATTGTGCCGTCCCCCCCCCACACACACTATGGGGAAGCAGCAAAGAATCCTGTGGCACCTTATAGACTAACAGACGTTGATGACAGATGCTGTTGTCATCATGAACAGGTCTGACTACCAAAAGGAGGCCGCCAGACAACTCTCCAACACCAAATTCTACAGGCCACTTCCCTCAGATCCCACTGAGGAATACACTAAGAAACTGCACCATCTACTCAGGACACTCCCTACACCAACACCGGAACAAATCAACATACCCTTAGAGCCCCGACCAGGGCTATTCTATCTACTGCCCAAAATCCACAAACCTGGAAATCCTGGAAGCCCCATCATCTTGGGCATTGGAACTCTCACTGAAGGACTGTCTGGATATGTGGACTCTCTACTCAGACCCTATGCCACCAGCACTCCCAGCTATCTCCGTGACACCACTGATTTCCTGAGGAAACTACAATGCATTGGTGACCTTCCAGAAAACACCATCCTGGCCACCATGGATGTAGAGGCTCTCTACACAAACATCCCACACGCTGATGGAATACAAGCTGTCAGAAACAGTATCCCTGATGATGCCACAGCACAACTGGTTGCTGAGCTCTGTGCCTTTATCCTCACACACAACTATTTCAAATTTGATGACAATATATATCTCCAGATGAGTGGCACCGTTATGGGCACCCGCATGGCCCCACAATATGCCAATATTTTTATGGCTGACCTGGAACAACGCTTCCTCAGCTCCCGTCCATTCACACCCCTTCTCTACCTACGCTACATTGATGACATCTTCATCATCTGGACCCATGGGAAGGAGACTCTGGAAAAATTCCACCACGATTTCAACAGCTTCCACCCCACCATCAACCTCAGCCTGGACCAATCTACACGGGAGGTCCACTTCCTAGATACTACGGTGCAAATAATTGATGATCACATTAACACCACCCTATACCGAAAACCTACCGACCGCTATGCCTACCTTCATGCCTCCAGCTTCCATCCCGGGCACACCACAAGATCCATTGTCTACAGCCAAGCACTGAGGTACAACCGCATCTGCTCTAACCCCACAGACAGAGACCAACACCTACAAAATCTCCACCAAGCATTCTCAAAATTACAATACCCACACGAGGAAATAAGGAAACAGATCAACAGAGCCAGACGTGTACCCAGAAGCCTCCTACTGCAAGACAAACCCAAGAAAGAAACCAACAGGACTCCACTGGCCATCACATACAGTTCCCAGCTAAAACCACTCCAGCGCATCATCAGGGATCTACAACCCATCCTGGACAATGATCCCACACTCTCACAGGCCTTGGGTGGCAGGCCAGTCCTCGCCCACAGACAACCTGCCAACCTGAAGCATATTCTCACCAGTAACTGCACACCGCACCATAGTAACTCTAACTCAGGAACCAAACCATGCAACAAACCTCGATGCCAACTCTGCCCACATATCTACACCAGCGACACCATCACAGGACCTAACCAGATCAGCCACACCATCACCGGTTCATTCACCTGCACGTCCACCAATGTTATATATGCCATCATATGCCAGCAATGCCCCTCTGCTATGTACATCGGCCAAACTGGACAGTCTCTAAGGAAAAGGATAAATGGACACAAATCAGATATTAGGAATGGCAATATACAAAAACCTGTAGGAGAGCACTTCAACCTCCCTGGCCACTCAATAGCAGATCTTAAGGTGGCCATCCTGCAGCAAAAAAATTTCAGGACCAGAGTTCAAAGAGAAACTGCTGAGCTCCAGTTCATCTGCAAATTTGACACCATCAGCTCAGGATTAAACAAAGACTGTGAATGGCTTGCCAGTTACAGAACCAGTTTCTCCTCTCTTGGTTTTCACTCAACTGCTAGAACAGGGCCTCATCCTCCCTGATTGAACTAACCTTGTTATCTCTAGCTTGCTTCTTGCTTGCATATATAAACCTGCCCCTGGAAATTTCCACTACTTGCATCCGAAGAAGTGGGTATTCACCCACGAAAGCTCATGCTGCAAAACGTCTGTTAGTCTATAAGGTGCCACAGGATTCTTTGCTGCTTCTACAGAACCAGACTAACACGGCTACCCCTCTGATACTTGACACTATGGGGAGGCATGAGTTGTCTATGCTGAAGACTCTTGCCTACCAGGCAGGCTGTCTTGGCTTTCTAAATACTTTGTCACCCTTTTGAAGTGTTCAGCTACATTTCTTGTACTTTGTTTTTCCTTTTGGATTAAAGTTGGACGCTGTTATAAAGCAATAATATGTTTTGGCTTCTTCTACAGCTTACTCTCTGGCATTCCTCCAGAGAATGGGTTTCCTCATTGATTTTTTTTTAACTACTTCAAATAAATTTGAAAGACTTCATAAACTGCTAAAAATGGTTCTTAATTTGTTGTGTTTTCTCTGGTTTTGTTTTTTGTGAAGGGTGACCTTTGGGTAATTGATTTTAAGCATGAAAATTACCAAGTAGGAATTATTTGCTGCTTGTGGGGAATTAAAAACAATGGAAAATATGACTCCAGTCTAAACGACCAAGCTTGCTGGCTCAATTTTTGAGGTTTTATTCTTATAACCTTATTAAGTTTGAGAAGCACATGAAAGTGTGTCAGAAATTTTTAGAAACATTTGAAAGATGGTGATCAAATCTACTAATTATTGATCCAGCAATATTTGCAGTTAAAGAATCTCTGTGCATCACAGAACAATGGCCTAAAGACAATGTTGCATTTATAGATTGATAGCAAATCACTTCCTTCATTACAAGAAGTCTTACTCCTCTTAACAGATATATAACAGTTTTTTAACATTACCTATTCTAACCTGTGTTATTAATGATTCTAAGAAACAAAAAATAATAAAGCTAATTGACATTGAATATGGAATTTAGGAGAGTGTGAGAATGACTCCATAGCTCAGTGGTTAAGGCATTCACATGGATTGTGGGAGACTTAAGTTCCTGCTCAACATCAGGCAGAAATAGGATTTGAACATGAGTCACCTATGTGCTGGGTAAGCATGCGAACCACTGGGTCAAAGCATATAAAGGGTCTGCTACCATCTTTGGATATGAATACCAACTGGTGATAGGTGCCTATATCCCTCTTCTGGGCAAGGCTTACGCCCCACTCCTCTCCTCTGCACTTCCTACTGGCTAGTTTAGGTGGTTCCCTGCTCAGTTTGCTGGTTTTTGTGGATTGTGTTTTTAGGTGCCTAACTTTCCCATGCATTGTTGGGGGAGCATGGTCACCTAACTCAGGGCTATGGATTCCACTGGCACTATGTCTATACTGCAGCTGGGTGCAAGCCTCCCAGCCTGGGTGGACAGACTCATGCTAGCAGGCCTTGTGCTAGCAAGCTAAAAATAGCTTTGTGGACATTGTGGCACTGGTGGAGGCTTGGGATAGCCATCTAAGCTCAGACCCAGGGGTTGGGTAGGTCTGAACTCAGGTGGCTAGTCTGAGCCTCTGCCGGTGCAGCAACATCTGCACAGCAATTCTTAGGGTGGTAGTACAAGCCCAGCTAGCACAAGTTGCTGGGAGCGGTGGCCAGTAAGTCCCTCGGCCCACGCTGCTTCCAGCAGCTCCCATTGGCCTGGAGCCGCGATCGGCCGGACCTGCGGATGGGGCAGGTAAACAAACCGGCCCGGCCCACCAGGGGCTTTCCCTACAGAAGCAGCGACCCCTGTTTGAGAAACCCTGGTCTACCTGGACTGGGAGGCTCAGGCCCAGCTGCAGTGTAGACATGCCCTAAGTGGCAGGGCACCTCAACATTAGACATTACAATGCTGAGTTTAAGTCCCCATGGTGGATGTAGCCAAAAGTCTATAATTACTTAGGTTGGAATGTAGGCGGGTCACCATTAGGTAACAAGCTCAATTTTTCAAAAATTCACGAGCTGTATATTAAAACTGTAGTTATTTCTCAGCCCGTTGTATTTGGGATACCCTCTGAGTTTCTTCGTCAATGTATGTCTACTCTGCTAAAAAACCACCAACAGCTAGCCTGTGTATGCCGACTTGGGCCCATGGAGCTCAGGCTGCAGGGCTATTAACTGGAGTGTAGATAGTCAGCCTTAGGCTGGAGCCCAAATGCCTACAATACAATTTTATAGCTCTACAGGCCAGCGGCGCCAGAATAGGAGGAGTGGGGGCATAGCCCTCCCATTTTTTGAAAGTGGGTTTGCTATGGGCCCTTCCTGCCCTTCTCTCCCCCCTGAGGCCCTGCCCCTCCTGGCCACGCTGCCAGTTGGAACCTGGGCAGTTGTGGGGCACTACGCCATGGACCCTCCCCCAGCCCAGGTTGGAGGGCCAAGAGCAGCCCCCGGCCCATGTCCCCGCCCCATGGGCCCCCCCCTCCCAGAGCATGTGGAAAGTCTGCAGCTCTTCAAAGTTGCCTGTGGAGCTCTTACCATGGCTGGGCTGCCACACCCCAGCCAGAGCCAGGTAGGGGTAAGAGCCATGCAGGCAGCTGTAGGGAGCCCCGGACCCTCTTGCCTTGGGTGGGGGGTCCCAGGGCAGGAACATGGGCCAGGGGATGCTCTTGGCTCTCCCACCCTGGGCAGGTGGAGGGTTCATAGCACCATGCACAGCTCTTACCCTGACCTGGCTCCAGCTGGGGGGGCACAGCCCAGCCACATGGGCAGCTGTGGAGTCATGGCCCCTTCTACCCTGGGAAGGGGGCCCTGGGGCAGGGACATGGGCAGAGGCTGCTCTCAACCCCCCCACCGGCAGGTGGAGGGTCTGTAGCTCCCCACAGCTGCCCACGCAGCTCTTACCCCAACCCAACTCTGACTGGGGGCCACAGCCCGGCCATGATAAGAGCTGCACGAGCAGCCGTAGGGAACCATGAACCCACCTGCCCTGGGTAGGAGGTGTCCGTGGGGTGGGGACATGGGCTGGGGCTGATTTTAGCTCCCCCACCCCAGGGATGGAGGGTTTGCCACTCCAGCTTCTGGCTTTGCTGGGGGTGGGGCCACAGAGGGCAGCCCCCCCCTCACTTTAAGGACGGCTCCGCCACTCTGCTCCAGCCTGCGCCAGCTGATGGGCCAGCTGTGGGTGTTTTATTGCAGTGCAGACATACCCTTAGCTGGCTAGACAGTCATTCAGCACAAATGGAGGGAGATTAGTGAATCCGGTTCTGAGACACCTAAGTCAGCATTCTAGGCAAGGAGCTGCCTAAGCTAACCAATGGGAGATGCCAAGGAGAGGGATGTTTCCAGAGCCCCACCCCCTCAAACTGTTCAGCACTTCCCTCTGCTTTGGATTCTCACCTGCAAATCCTTTCTTGGAGTTAAGTGCCTGTGCCATTTTTGCAAGAAGCTGAGGCTTTTCCTCAAGCTTTTAACCCAGCAGTTGGGGTATTCAGTTGGCATGTAGGAGACCTATCCCAGTTCAAGACCTCCCTTACCTCTCACGTGAGTACCCTAATCACTGGGCTATGGGATAGGCTGATATGAGGAGTTCTCGGTCTCTCCTGTTGAAACTGTTTTGTGGTTGATAAATAAGTATAGAGTCATTGGAGCAGGGGGATTGGATCCTGTGGCATGCTCTAACCACTAGGCTGCAAGTCATTTTTATTCTTTCTCTCTATGGCCTAATGATAATGAATCTTCCTCTTCTCCCCCTTCACCCCCATTTTGTGTGAGTTTGCATATGGGGCCCAATCCTGAAGGCAAGCTATGAGCATGCTTACCAAATTGGGCTCCATAGACAAGTCAGGCAGAGCAATGCCTAGCTTTTCCTGGTTTGCTCATTCTCTGACAGTTAAGTGTTTGGCTGTGTAGAGTGAGGCAGCAGTGCACATGCACAAAGGCAGAAACATAGGTGCTAAGGGAGATTTTGATGCCAAAAAGTTAGGTGTTGAGTGAGTTTAGGTGCCTAGAGGGTGTGGCAGCATCTGAGTGGGGATTTTGTGAATCCCATTAGGGCCTGATTCTGGAATTTAGGTGGCTAAGTCCTTCTGTACATCTCACCCAACATGTCTATCAGCACAGTCTCCTAATACTATATGGATGCATAATATTAGTATTGATTCAGAGGGAAGCATGCCACCTTCTCGTGCACCTGGGTGGTCATTGCAGGTCTCTTTTCTAAGTATTGACTCAGCCAGACTCTGGAGATTTCACATGATCACAGCACATGGTGGCAGCAATAAACAAATAGCTCACAGGGTCTGCTGTGGATGCCTGAAGCTGAAGATTTGCTTTTAGAACAATGTTATATTTATACAAAAGTATTCAGAGAGAGTTCTCAGATTGTTCTGAAATATCACAATTTGCCGCATCTTCATTCTGTTTCTTATGGCTTTCTGCTTCTGAGACCTCTTCCTAGCAGACTAAAATCATTCCAGATGTAAGATGATAAATTAATAGAACAAAACAAATTGGAGTCGGTAGGAGTGCACTTAGCACTAACAAGACCCATCTGAGTTTCACAATGTCTCTAGCCTTATTTTTTATAATTGCAGATGTCAGAATTTCTTTTCATTAATTGCTGCTACACAAAGCTTATGGACAGTGGGTTTTTTAAAAGGTTTTATGGGGGAGCGTTCTCTCCAATTTCTGGTAGGTGTTGTACACATTTTTCCCCCTCCACATTACAATCACTAGGGATCTGTCTGAAACTTCCTAAGCTTAATTAGTACTTTTAAGATTATGAAATCCATCAGTTCAGTCCAACAAGTGGCCCCTCATGACTCAGGATAGTCAGGTAAGAATTCAGCAAAATATTGTATTTTCCAGACTACAAAAGAGACATAGTAAAGTGCTGAACTCTTCCTACCTCACCCCACTCCAGGCTTAAACTTAATAGAGGGTTTTGTGACATCCAGCATTATGCTTGAGTGTGAAAAGGAGCCAGGGGTATTTGCTAAGAGGCCTCTGAAGTTGCGTGCTATCCTGAGTTTTCCCCTTTCATTTGGTTCATGAGAATAAGAAGCTGTGTTCATAAGTGTTGTTTTTAAGTAGCATTTTTATTATGCATTTTTTTCAGATTGAGATTTTTTATTTTCACATGGTTAAGTGGGGAAAAGGATTATCCCATTTAAAATGTGGAGCAAGGAGGATTAATTGATCTGACTTCAATAATACATTACACGTTCATAAATCTCCTTTGAGACATTTGAAAAATCATTTAATTTTGAAGTGTATGCAAATGTGGCATATTGAAAAGAAGGTTTCAAAAGATTACAGAATCGATTATATAAATATCACAATTTACAATCCAGTTAGACTAGTAGAGGGCTCCGGAAAGCAGAGGCTTTACACTGCTCAGGGTTTACTAAGCCATCAAATATTAAGATACCTTAAATTTAAGACAGAAAATATAGTGTTGGTAATAGAAGTGCTCCCAGACAGATGGATGTGGCCAACTAGTTCTTTTCCATCTCTTATTTCTGGGATTCAATTACCAGCAAAGTCCATAATGTTATCTGGAAGGATATTATGCACTAGGTTCCTTGATTGTGAACTTGGGAGCTAGAGAGCTTGCCTGGGAAACTATTTTTCAGGTTCCACATGTCCAGACATAACTGACTCTTGTCTGCTCTGATCATGTTGCACCATTGTGCTCAGGGCTGCTTTAGGATTTTTGTGAGGTTCAGTGACCTGACTAATTTTTGTATTAAACAAAAGGGGACATTTGGGCCACCCTGTCTTCTGCTGCAGGAGATGCAAAACCCCTCTGCTTGTGCACTTTTAAAAATGTGGTATAAGGGACAATTCTCCAAATGAATTGCAGGTCTCTGGAGTTGCTAGGCTCCCATCTATTAGAAGGTTTGTGTATGCATTCTGGTGAATGTTATATATCACTTCACAAGCCTTAATTAACTCTTACAACATCCCGTGATATAGATACATTTTATTATGCCTAGTTTACACATAGGAAAACAAGTAACTTGACCTAGAACACACTGGGAGAGCCAGGATTAGAATACAAAAGTTGCTCTTGTCTCATGCTTACAATTATACTGTTGTTCAAACTATGAAGATGTTCTCCTTGTGACTACAGACCATAATGACAGGCTTAGTTGCAGGCAACCAGATGGGAGCATGGTTGGCAGTATCCTCAGCGACACAAGTGCAGCCAGCATGGCACTTCCTCACATAACTTTGAATTGGTCTATGTTCCTTTCTAGATGTTAAAAGGGACCAATTGTGGTGGGTTTCCTGGGCCCCAAAGACTGACCTGTGATCTTTCTGAAAAAATCAGAATGACAATTTCATAACCCATGACCATCTTTCAGTTTCAAGGAAAGTGCCTTCAGTGGAAGAGCAAGAAGTCTACTTTGGTAAAAAAGTGAAAGCAAAAACTCTCTTTTATAGGCCCTTCAAAATTGTGGGCGTTGTGTGCCCTAAATACCCATCTCTGATAATATGGTTGGAAAAGTGTCTCTGTATCGAATCAGCAGAAAAATAAAAGACCAAAGAAAATGAAAAGCTTGTCAAGGTCATGCTTATCTTTCTGAAACACCATTGTTTGGCGTTTGAAATTTTTTGGGGGGGAGGGTTCTAGTAACCACAGTAAAGCTGATTTGAGTTGAATTAATACAGTAGATCCTCTCAGAACTGATGTGTTAAAGAGGTGCCATTTATTAGGAAATGTTTGCAATAGTGCTTTTCTCTTGCACTGTCTTGTGGAAGAGGGAGGTGATGAAGGATCCTCCTGTTAAAGGGAAATTTACATCCAGTAATTTTGTCAAATTATATGTCCTTTTCTGTTCAACAAAATACTTTTACTGTTTCACAGTAATACAAAGGGCAAGTGCATACAGTACTCATGTATTATCATTAAGAATAAGAATAAACTATTTAATCATGAATATATATTTATATGTATATCTGTGGCAATTAAATTTTGGATCTGAGAGTGGCTGTGTTTGTAAAATATGTGTTAATGGCATTTTCATTGCTGAACCAGTGATTACAGAAATCAAGATGAATGCTGATATTAATGTTCAATGAATTAGACTGTCCATGTCTATGCCTTTTACGTGACTGATAGTTTCTTTATTTGTTAAAGACTCTAACTGGATGCAGGTTAATGTTATAAGGATGATGCAGAGGGGATTCTGCTGACTAAAAAAGTAAAAAGATCAGGATTTGGTTATGAAAAAGCAGAAATCTGTTCATCCCATCAGCAGAGCAAGGAAAGAGAGTGCAAAAGGAGGTAGTTTCCATATCTCAATGACTGCAAATTCTGGTGAAATTTTACAATCAAGAGTTTTCATGATTATTTGAATAGAGGAGTAACATCACAGAACCAGATATGTCAGATACCTGCAAAATCAATTTCCTGGGTACACTACATACCACAAATTTAACCTGAGCAAAAAGCAATGTTTGAAACACAAGTATCTCTGCAGGTGAAACACATTGGCATATCAGATCTTCCAAGAGGGCATTCCTCTGGACTGTGTATGTTTGCTAGGATGCAAGTTCTCTAATAAGTTTAAAAATCAGCTTTCTCTCAACTTCCTGAAAATGTTTCAGGAACCCTTCCTAAAACCACTGATGAAGCCCCTATCACAGCTGCTCTGAAAAGAGAAGAAGTTGCAGAATGGAAATATTTTATTTACTAATATCACAAATAAATGTAGATAACAATAACAACAGAGCCTTGCAAAGCTATTGATTGATATTTCCTAGGTTATGGTTGTATATATTTATTGAAGATATTCATCAATTGATATCAGTGTTTTGCACTAATTCAACCTTAGTGATACAGAGCAAACAACATTTATCCTCAGTTATTATCAGTTATTACTGGAGAAGCGCTTTCAATGTCACCTCTGTTAAAAGATGAGAATTGAGAGTCTTCTTGTAGAATATCCATAAAGAGGCTTTCAGTTGGCGTACTTATGGACATACACGCGATTATGGGCATACTTAGGAAAAATGCTACATTGGTCAAAACTTTATTTGTACATTTAAGGGGTTTCTATAATTCATATAAAACTTCATTAATCCTCAAATGAGTTCCACATGTTCCTATTGAGATGGCAAAACCAAAACTGCATTAGTAATTTCTATCAGTAAACAAGTAAATATAACTAGAACTGAGATCAGACAGGATAATTCTCTTCACAGGCCATATCTTGGTCTTTTTAAGTGATATTGAAACCTCCCTTAACACACTAGGTGTGTCTTAAAGAACAAAGGGGGGGTTGGGTTCCAGGGAAACTTTTTTCACCAGCCAAAAAACTAATTATATATCTATATATACACACACACAAGTTTTAAACAATTTAATACTGCACACGGCAATGATGATTGTGAGGCTTGGTTGAGGTGGTGAAGTTAGAGGGTGGGATATTTCCTGGGGAATGCACTACTGCTAAATGATTGAACTAGCATTTGGCTGACCCCTCAAGGGCTAACACATTGTTAATGTAGCCTCACACTGTACAAGGCAGCACAAATGGAGGAAGGGGAGACAGCATGACAGACAGAGAGACACACCCTGTGTGTGGGGGAGAGAGTGAGAGAGATGCACATTGCCCCTTTAAATATGCTGACCCCACTCTAAGTACATTGCCTTTAAAAAAAATCAGGAAGTTGAGACGGCAGCTGCGGCCAGCAAGCTCTCTCTGTCCTGAGCCCTGTCTTGTCCCCACCCTGCTCTATATGGAGAAGGGGTAAGTGGGGGGCAGGAGTAGGGGGGAGGGAGACACCCTGACATTAGCCCCTTTCCTCCCCCCTCCCCAGCACAGCAAGCAGGAGGCTCCCAGGAGCAGCTCCAAGGCAGAGGGCAGGAGCAGGGCCAGTGCAACCCATTAGGCGACCTAGGTGGTTGCTTAGGGCACTAGCATTTGGGGGGTGGCATTTCAGGTCCTTCCTTCGGCGACGACCGTGGTGGCCGGATCTTCAGCCGCCATGGTGGTCATTGGCATTTAGGCGGAGGGACCTGGGGCAGAGGGCTGCGGGGAGGGCTGCCTGCAGCAAGTAAGGGGGGCGTGGCACGCAGAGGAACCGCTCCCCGCCCCAGCTCACCTCTGCTCTGCCTCCTCCCCTGAGCATGCTGCCCCGCTCTGCTTCTCTCCCTCCCAGGCTTGTGGTGCCAAACAGCTGATTGGCGCCACAAGCCTGGGAGGTGAGAGAAGTGGAGCGGCGAGGGTGTGCTCGGGGAGGAGGCGTGGAGCAGAGGTGAGCTGAGGCAGGGAGCTGCCGCTGGGCTCCCCAGGCTGGGGGGAGCTGCCGCGGGGGGCGTGCCTTAGGGCGGAGGGGGAGTGGAGAGCTGTCACAGGGCTGCGGGGGTGGGCCCAAAGTGAAAGTTTCACCTAGGGCACGAAACATCCTTGCACCCACCCTGGGCAGGAGCAGCACATGGCAGTGGGGGGAAGGACACATGAACTGCCGGCAATTGGTAGCCTGCTGGGCGGATGCTGCACAGGGAACTTGGGAGAGGGGGGGCTGCCGGTCCACCCCGGTTTCAAGCTCCCACCAGCTAACTCCAACAGGCTGTTCTTCCTGCAAGCAGGGGACAAAGCAGGCAGCTGCCAAACAATGTTATAAGGGAGCATTGCACAACTTTAAATGAGCATGTTCCCTAATTGATCAGCAACGTAACAACAAAACGTTAACTGGGATGACTTTAAGTGAGGAGTTACTGTAATTGCAATGGTAAAAGACTCCGGAGGGATTAATTTAGCAAACTGGAACTTTAAAGATGGACAGCCTCTTCCAATAAATATAAGATCTTATTACGTTAGCAAAAAATGTTGGCAAATTTACTTGTCAAATATTGAAGCTAATAATTGTAAGGCTCTGAAACTCAATCTGATATATAATATACATAAAATGCTCAGATATATTGCTACAAGTCCATTAAACATTTCTGGCATTGCAGGTATAATATAGTGTATATCTAAGATGTTGTTTTGGATTTGTTGTTATTCGGGGGCAAGATGGACCCTAACATAAAAAAAAATTAAACTCAAAAGTTAGGTACAAGTTAAAGACTTTTCCCCCCCTTAAGTGTGTTAGCAAGTTCTGAATAATTTAAAACCAGTTAAAATCTCTGCCCTAAAGCTTTCCATAGGTCTCTTTATATCAGGCATTTTCTTATAGTAGTAAAAGCATCAGGCTGGTCAAAATTCTTCCATCTTAATTGTTTGATGGAAAATTGGGTTTTCAATTAAACACAATTTTTGGCCCAGAGCAACTATTTTCTCTGAAAAACTTCAGGGTTTTTTTTGTAAAAAAAACTAAAAAAAAATGTGCTACCAAAATTTTTTTCAACAAACAGTCAAATATTTCTGCTGAACTATTTAATGACAATTTTTTTTGTTTTTCAATGTTGTCAATTTTCCATGAGAGGTGGAGGGGAGGAAGATTCCAACCAGTTTCAATAAGGGTTGAATTCCACACAGTCGTAAATATCCCTGGTTTTACTGCCACTAGTGCTTTATGATGCAAGGAACTTCAGGCTCTCAAAACCTTCCCTTGATTGAAAGATTATCTTAAATATCTGAACCACATTTCCTGTACCCACCTTTAAAACATGCTAAAGCCCAATCAAGGCATATCTGAGCTGTCTCTGAATTACCTGTTTCTTAAAAAATATGAAATACAGGGTTTAGAAAACCTGGAAAGAGATTTTAGCTTGACTTAAAAGCTACAACAAATTAGCATATTTTCACACTTTGCTGCCTACTGAGTGACAAACTGTTGATACTTCTTCTAGCAACATAATACTATTCTATGGTGGGGTCTAGCTTATTGTCACTTAGTATACCCCGGTGAAGGAATAAATTATAGGATTTTAGAACCAAAATGGGGGGGGGAACCCTGTTAACTAACTAACTAACTTGTTTTTGAGGTTTATATGTTGGGCTTTTGTTTGAGGTTTATTGATAACAATTTTTGAGTTTTATGTAGATGTGAAAAAATGGGTTTCTGGGGCTTTCTCTTTGGTATGTACTGTAACGAGTAACGTATATTATATATAATATACTATGGTAGTATATGCCATAATGAGTAATATCTTTGTAATGTTTCCAAGTGTGCTTTGGTTCCCTATTGTTTAACACAATACTACATTAATCAACCTTTTTGAACATATAAATGCTTAGTAATAATAACAGCAACTGTACATGTATGTGATGTACCTACCCTCTAGGTATAGCTTTTCTGCTAAAATATGTTTGTAGAGGTTGCAGTGGGAGGAAGTCAAACATGAGATGTCTTAGAAATCTGTCCTACTATAAACTGAGACAAACATCACTTAATCTCCCAGAAGGTGGAAAAAAGAGGGTCTGTGTCAGAATAAAAGGAAATGGGTGACCATGGCATCAAGGGAAATGCCTCACTGTGGCAATCTTGTGACACAGCAAATAATGATGAAAAGAAAATTTTAGCTCAAATTGTTAGAGGCCCATTACAGTAATATAACATGTTGACCACATGGTTACTAGATTTCAGTTCCTACACATGCCACTGGAAAGAGGCACACAATTCCTACTTTATGCTACATATTTATGGGTTTTAAAGAAACGCATACATTTGAACTGCTACTAAGGATGATTAGGTCAGATTTTCTTTTCAGTAGAACACATATGTTCCAATTTGCCCAAATGATCTCATTCGGGGTTTTCACTTTCATTCTTCTTATTTGCAACAATTTGTGTGTGTGTTTCTTTGAAATCTGATGATAAAGATGCAGCAACAGATAATTTAGAAACTGGGGGGATAGCTCAGTGGTTTGAGCATTGGCCTGCTAAATATAGGGTTGTGAGTTCAAGCATTGAGGGGTCACTTAGGGATCTGGGGCAAAATCAGTACTCAGTCCTGCTAATGAGGGCAGTGGGCTAGACTCAATGAATTTCAGGGTCCCTTCCAGCTCTATAAGATAGGTATATCTCCATACATTATTAGTAGTTTGAACTCATATAGGAAATGAAACAAAATAAACACTGTGTGCTAGATATTGCCTTGTCTTTATGTTAACCAAATAATACAACGGACAGTGTATTAGTCACTGTGTGAAGTTAAATATGACTATTTGGCTTTCTAAAATGATAGGTACCCTAATTGCTGTTCAATATGTCCCCAGCTTCAATGGAGAGAAGGCCAGTATTATATAGACATATGATTACATCAATGTCTTGCAAATACAGATACCATTTCATCATGATTATTAGGTAGAAAATGTGAAAATTCTGAAAGTCGAAATGCTCCGGTTTTCCCAATTCAAATGATTGCAAACATTCTGGCATTGACTCTGGCTTAACTCTACATACTCAAGTAGTCATGTTGAGTTGAATTTCAGTGGGGACTATGCATATGCTTATCTTTCCACAAATAAGTGAGTGTTTGCATGTCTGGCACCTACACTCAGGGTCATCCTTAGGCATATGCAGCATACTTGGCTGCATAGGGCACCCAAAAATTTGGGGCACCCCTGGGCCTTAGTGTCTACCCTCCCACCTCTTCCTATCCCTGTTCTGACCCTTCCTGCAGGCTCCCACAGCTAGCTGCTGCAGCCTGGTGATTCTTCCTCTGGAGGGGATCTAGTAACTTAAAAGTGAAAAAGCCTGCCAGACCTATTAGCTCAACACTGAAACTGTTAAACAGCCATTCAAGTGGTAATAAAGCCAATTAAGAGGCATTTCCCAACCCCCAGGTATATACTGTCAGTTTCTGAATTTACTGATTTTTTTTAAAAGTTGTTACTTTAATATTTATTCAGAACATGTTAGTCTACAGAACCTTAGTTTAAAATTTTCATTAAAAATATTTTATTGGTGTGTTGCTGAAGATGATAAAATCACATCTCTAAAAAATCCTTGAATAGATTTTTAGATGCACAATCTGAGTATTCATCTTTAGCCTTAAATGCTTGGATCTTCAGTTCAGACATAGTTTTTTAAATAAATCCTTCAAAGGCCACCCTTATCTAAAATACACATTTTAATTACGATAGTACAAAAAACTTGCTTCCAAAGTCTTCCTGTCCATCTCTTTCTCCCTTCACTCCCCCTGTTGAGGAGAGCCTTTAAAGGGACAACACCCCTTTCCTGCCAGATAGGGAAACTCGTTTGTCCAGCTTTCTTTACTTCTGACTATTTGATGAAGTAGTTTTAAGAGAACCCTCTAACAAAATCAGTACCTTAGTAAGATATAAAATCCTTTGTTATGCCTAAAATCTTTGGACATGTGTTTTTTAAAGTTGGTGAAATTTCATAAGCATGTCTATTGTTATGGAGATCACACAAAGTAAAGTTTTCTAAAAGCAATGAACTTTGTTATGAACACATACAACCTCTGAGACTGATTAATTTAAAATAATGTCTTTGTTCCAGTGAGAGAAATATGTAGTATTCTGGAATGATTATTTTATGAAGGCTTAAGGACACATTTAAAATATTAAATCAGCTTAGAAATACTGTTTAAGAACATGTAAAACAGAGAAGAGCTGCATCATGTATTCCAGGACAGCCAGAGGTGAAAGTAAGCCGGTACGGTACCGTACGGCATACCGGCAAGAGCTGGTACGCCGTGCCAGACTGGACTGGCTTCCCCGGTGGTGATTTAAAGGGCCCAGGGCTCCAGTGGCTGCAGGGAAGCCCCAGGCCCTTTAAATCACCGCCGGGGAATCCAGTCCAGTCTGGCACGGCGTACCAGCTCTTGCCAGAGCTCCGGCACCGAGGCTTGGGCAGCGCTTTAAAGGGTCCGGGGCTCCCCACAACGGCCGGAGGCTCTGGCCCTTTAAATCCCCACTGGAGTCCAGCAGCCGGGCTCGGGCGGGGATTTAAAAGACCCGGGGCTCCTGCCGCTGTGGGGAGTCCCGGGCCCTTTATATCACCGCCAGAGCTCCGCAGTGGCCGGAGCCCTGGGCCCTTTATTTCGCCCCACCGCCCCGGGGCTCCCAGCCGCCTCTGCAGCTGGGAGCTCCAGGGTGATTTAAAGGCCCTGGGGCTCCCAGCCACAGCCAGAGCCCCAGGACTTTTAAATCTTTAAAGGCCTCACCTCTTCTGGTTGAGGCCCTGCCTCTTCCAGTTGAGGTCATGCCCCCACTCAGGACTCCGGCGTACTGGTAAGTCCTTTCAGTTACTTTCACCCCTGAGGACAGCTGACTTGCCCTTTCTACAAAGTTTTTGCAAATAAATCTCTGACAGACTTCAGGGTATATAAAAAACCTGTGACTGACATTTTTTATTCCAAGTTTAGTGCTTTTAATTAGGTACCTTCTGTATGTCCAGTCTTCTGGCATGGAGTGGAAAACATACTCCATTTTCTTAAGAACAAATTTGCAAAAGAGTAGGGTTTTTTTGTTTTGTTTTTTTCCAATGTCATTTGCTTCATTTGGGTTCAGAGATTTGGCTGGAAGTGGGTGATTGGGGAGGAGACAGGGGAGTGGGTGGGGCCTGGGTGGAGTGGGGCAGGGCCTGGGGCAGAGCAGGGGTGTTGTATAGGAGGGGCCACAGGCAGAAGAGGTGGGCTGGGGAGCTAGCTGCCCCAAGCAGCAACTTCACCCACTGCCCATGACAGCAGGTTAGAGCTGGTCGGCTCCTGCACACCCAGTGCATACTGCAGTCTCATTAGGCAGGGGCCATATTCACAGAGCCAAATGCATTGCCCCCATGCATTCTGCATGAGGCAAAAGGTACGGGGGTCTCTGTGGGGAACTGTGACTCTCTGTCACCATGAGGCGGGCTGGGTGACTCGGTATCCTTTGCTGCCTAGTCCCTATTCCCTCCCCCCAACCCCCTGGGCTGCAAACCCAGGCTGCCGTCGGGCATAGGAGCATCAGTTTAATAATACTGTGTAGGACCTCATAAATCCTAAGGACAGCCCTGCCTATGCTGGAAAAGTAGAAAGGACTGAACTTCAGCATTCTGACCTTTTTTGTTGTTTCTAAGGTAACATTTAATACTTTTCGACGAGAGATGGATGTCGGTCAGGGTTTCCATGTATCTGTCATTGTTCTTTAAGTAAATTAATATTTAGTTTTGAAAAATAAAAATACTTAGTTGTGATTCAGAATTTCCCAATATCTCTGGCTTTAATTATTTTTATTAATCCTGTTTTGGTTGGTGGAGTAATTCTTCTGAATAGCTTAGGGTTTTTAAGAGACTTTTCATTTAATAAATTCAGTTCAAGATGTACAGCTACTACCATACTTTTAGTACAGATTGTCAATGTTTCTTTACAAAAACACTGGCATCATAACATATTTGGATATCCACATTGTATTCTTCATCTGGAAACAATGCAACAATCATGTTCTTAAAATCAGTCTGGGAAAATCTTTTTTTCTCTATAGACTTTTTTTTTAAATATACTGAATAGAAATACAATAGAGGAATGTACTATAAAACAACCCAGCATAAAGAAATTATGTAAGGCGTCATGATATGGTTGCCTAACTAATGGTACTAATATTGTTTTCTTCTCTCTAAAATGAGTGCATGCTTAAAATAGACAGATCGCTGCGTGCTTTTAGGAAGAGATTGGGTTAGCATGATAATCTGGTGCCATTTTCCAGATCCACAGCTACTATTTAATTTAACTAAGATGGCTTTCCTATCCAACTGGAAATGTCATATTCATGATATTTAATTGGGGTTTTAAGACCATGTGTCTAACTGACTTTTTTTCCCCCTAGTCCAGTGGTTTTGCTTAAGATAAGAAGTTATGACAAAAAATAAGGTTATATGGCATATTTATTTAGGATGCATTTCCAAGGCATAAGGATTGTTTATGTGGTTCTTTCTATTTTGTGACTTCCCCATACTCTAAACTCTTTTTTTTGCTTTTGATATATAATGTTGTCTCTGTGCCTGTCTGTGGGTACGTCTACACTACGGGACTATTCCGAATTTGCATAAACTGGTTTTGTAAAACAGATTTTATCAAATCGAGTGTGCGCGGCCACACTAAACACATTAAATCGGTGGTGTGCGTCCATGGTCCAAGGCTAGCGTCGATTTCTGGAGCGTTGCACTGTGGGTAGCTATCCCGTAGCTATCCCATAGTTCCCGCAGCCTCCCCCGCCCCTTGGCATTTCCGGGTTGAGATCCCAGTGCCTGATGGGGCAAAAATCATTGTCGCGGGTGGTTCTGGGTACAGCCTCACCCCTCCCTCCCTGAGCAGCAGACAACCGTTTCGCGCCTTTTTTGCTTGGTGAACTGTGCAGACGCCATAGCACAGCAAGCATGGACCCTGCTCAGCTCAATACCGCAATCGTGAATGTTTTAAACACCTCGCGCACTCTCGTGCAGTCTATGGTGAACCAGGACCTTCAATCCGAGGCGAGGAGGAGGCGGATACGGCAGCGCGGCGATGACAGTGATGAGGACGTAGACACAGAATTCTCTCAAACCGCGGGCCCCTGCGCTTTGGAGATCCTGATGGTAATGGGGCAGATTCTATCCATTGAATGCCGATTTTGGGCCCGGGAAACAAGCACTGACTGGTGGGACCACATTGTGTTGCAGGTGTGGGACGATTCCCAGTGGCTGCGAAACTTTCGCATGCGTAAGGGCACTTTCATGGAACTTTGTGACTTGCTTGCCCCTGCCCTGAAATGCCATAATACCAAGATGAGAGCAGCCCTCACAGTAGAGAAGCGAGTGGCGATAGCCCTGTGGAAGCTTGCAATGCCAGACAGCTACCGGTCAGTCGGGAATCAATTTGGAGTTGGAAAATCTACTGTGGGGGCTGCTGTGATGCAAGTAGCCAAAGCAATCACTAAGCTGCTGCTACGAAAGGTTGTGACTCTGGGAAACATGCAGGCCATAGTGGATGGCTTTGCTGCACTGGGATTCCCTAACTGTGGGGGGGCGATAGATGGAACCCATATCCCTATCTTGGCACCGCAGCGCCAGGGCACCCAGTACGTAAACCGCAAGGGGTACTTTTCAATGGTGCTGCAAGCACTGGTAGATCACAAGGGACGTTTCACAAACATCCACGTGGGATGGCCAGGGAGGGTTTATGACGCTCGCATCTTCAGAAGCACTACTCTGTTTAAATGGCTGCAGCAAGGGAATTACTTCCCAGACCAGAAAATAACAGTTGGGGATGTTGAAATGCCTGTCGTTATCCTGGGGGACCCAGCCTACCCCTTGATGCCATGGCTCATGAAGCCATACACAGGCAGCCTGGACAGTGGTCAGGATCTGTTCAATTACAGGCTGAGCAAGTGCAGAATGGTGGTGGAATGTGCATTTGGCCGTTTAAAGGCGCGCTGGCGGACATTACTGACTTGCTCAGACCTCAGCCAAACCAATGTCCCATATGTTATTACTGCTTGCTGTATTCTCCACAATCTCTGTGAGAGTAAGGGGGAGACCTTTATGGCGGGGTGGGAGGCTGAGGCAAATCACCTGGCCGCTGATTACGCGCAGCCAGACACCAGGGAGATTAGAAGAGCACACCAGGAAGCGGTGCGCATCAGAGAAGCTTTGAAAACGAGCTTCATCAATGGCCAGGGTACAGTGTGACTGCTGTGTTTGTTGATGAACACCCAACCCCCTTGATTGACTCAGTCCCTGTAAGCAACTCCCCCTCCCGCTTCGAGTACAGCTTACTTATGCAAATAAAGTCACTCTCATTTAAAAAGCATGAATTCTTTATTGATTCATTATAAAAAGAGGGAGAGAAGTAAGGGTGTGGTTTGGGAGGAGGATAGGAGGGATGGAGAAGGCCATTAAAAAAAATTCACAGTAACGACATCCTTCTGGTTGGGCTGTCCATGGGGGTGGAGTGGGCGGGTGCACGGAGCCTCCCCCCACGCGTTCTTACTCGTCTGGGTGAGGAGGATGTGGAACATGGTGAGGGTTGAGGGTGGTTATACAGGGGCTGCAGCGGCACTCTGTGATCCTGCTGCCGTTCCTGAAGCTCCACCAGTCGCCGGAGCATGTCAGTTTGATCACGCAGCAGCCCCAGAGTTGCATCCCGCCACCGCTGATCTTCCTGCCGCCACCGCTGATTTTCCTGCCGGTCTTCCTGCCGCCACCTCTCATCTCGGTTGTCCCTCCTGTCCTCACGTTCATCCCTCCTGTCCTCACGTTCACTGGCCTCTTTCCTGTAATTTGATACCACGTCCTTCCACTCATTCAGATGAGCTCTTTCATTGCGTGTAACTTCCATAATATCCGAGAACATCTCATCTCGCATCTTCTTTTTCCTCCGCCTTATCTGTGCTAGCCTTTGGGATGGAGGAGGGATGGTTGAAAAATTTGCAGCTGCATGAGGGAGATAAATATTTAGAAAGATACATTTTACAGAACAATGGTTATACTCTTTCACAGTGAACAGCACTATTCATCTAGCACATGTGATTTCCCTACAAGGTCGCATTTTTCATCTTAATAGTGAGTGCTTGCAGCTCTGGAGTTACAGATCTCACAGACACAGGTCCAGGCATCAGAATTCAGCTTGCATGCGGCCATGGTAAGCCACTGTCTTTCGGCTTCTGTAGTGATTTACCCCTCCCCCCCAACGCATGGCTAATACCACGCTAGCTCCCTGCTAATCAACAACCTTCCCACCCCGCCACCCACTGCGTGGCTGGTAGCTTGGGGAAGATCGCCGGTGACCAAACACAGAAAAGATCATCGGCATTTCACTCCTCCCCTCCCCCCGCTTCGCTACGTGCAGGAAAGGTTTTTTTTTAAGCTGCTGCACTCCACGAACCCAGTAGAAAAATGGCCACCCCCCTTACTTAAATTCCTGATTTTTAACCAGGTTATCCTGAACGATGTCACTTTGCTGAGGATAACAGAACAAGATAAAGAGCGGATGCTTCTTGAATGCCAGCAGTCACCGGGACCATACGCTGCTATGCTTTGCCACGCAATGATACCTGATTACTTGCTACATGCATGGCGTGGTAAAGTGTCCTACCATGGTGGGCGGAACAAGGCTGCCTTGCCCAGAAACCTTCTGCAAAGGCTTCTGGAGTACCTACAGGAGCGCTTCATCGAGATGTCCCTGGAGGATTTCCTCTCAATCCCCGGACATGTTAACAAACTTTTCTAAGTAACTATACTGTCTGCGAATGCATCCCAAGTCCTCAGGGCAAATCAATCATTAAAAAAGGCTTGCTTAAAAAACAATGTTTGCTATTTGCAAAGGTACACTCACCAGAGCTCCCTCCCATGGCGTCATTGTCTGGGATAGTGGCTTGTGAGGGCTGGGAGGACGGTAATTCCGTCAGGGTGAGAAAAAGCTCCTGGCTGCTGGGGCTCACGGAGTGCTGTGTGCTCTCTGCTAGGTCTTCCTCCTCTTCTTCATCTTCATCTTCCCCATCTGCATAATCCTCAGCCATGGCAGAGATTACAACCCCCACCTCGGAATCCACGATCAGGGGTGGGGTACTTGTGGTGCAGCCCCCTAAAATTGCATGCAGCTCAGCATAGAAGTGGCATGTTTTTCGACCTGCCCCTGACCTTCCATTTGCTTCTTTGGTTTTCTGGTAGCCTTGTCTGAGCTCCTTAACTTTCACTCTGCACTGCACTGAGTCCCTGCTGTGGCCTTTATCCGTCATAGCCTTAGAAATTCTTTCAAATACTTTTTCATTTCGTCTTTTGGAACGCAGTTCTGTTAGCACTGAATCCTCTCCCCAGATAGCGATCAGATCCAGTACCTCCCATGCAGTCCATGCTGGGGCTCTTTTACGATTCTCAGGAGACTGCATTGTTAACTGTGCTGATGAGCTGTGCGTGGTCACCTGTGCTGATGAGATCTCCATGTTGGGGAAGCAGAAAAATGAATTTCAAAGGTTCGCGGGGCTTTTCCTGTCTACCTGGCCAGTGCATCCGAGTTCAGAATGCTGTCCAGAGCGGTCACTGGTGCACTGTGGGATACCGCCCGGAGGCCAATACCGTCGATCAGCGGCCACACTAACCCTAATCCGATATGGTAATACCGATACTAGCGTTACTCCTCTCGTTAGGGAGGAGTACAGAAACCGGTTTAAAGAGCCATTAAAATCGATATAAGGTGCCTCCTAGTGTGGACGGTTGTGGCGTTAAATCGGTTTTACGCTCCTAAAACCGATTTAAACGCCTAGTGTAGACCAGGCTACATCTGTCTTCCACTCACCATGTATTTCTGTAGCAGTTGCTGCCATTGAACAGGTCATTTAACTTCCTCATGCCTCTGTATCCTCATCTGTATAATGGGATTAATAATACCTCACAGGAGTGTTGTGAGGCTTGCTAGTTAATGTTTATACAGTGCTCTGAAAATATGAGGTGCCAAATGAGGTACTAAGGTGTTTATATACTTGTGTGTGTGTGTGTATATATATTTCAATTTCCAATAGACTGTGTAAGGGAGTGTAGTGTGTATATATGCTTATTGTATAGAGAGACTAAACAATGAATGAATTTCTGTGTGCTAGCTAGCTTTTCCCTGTAACCCTGGTGTTTGGTTTTTTTTATCTGATCTCATCAGTAGTGGCACAATGATGTGTTGGACACTAAATGAAGCCATTATGTCACATTCATGAATCCAGCCAACAGGGCACCTTTTCTATATGGACTTTTGTTTAAAATAAATAAAAAGCATATTTCTTTACAAGTGTGTTACTGGCTCTATTATTGCTAAGCAATTGCTCAAGCAATTGTATCTGAATTTTCTTGCAGAGGGTTGAAAGTAATGGAAGAGAACATATGTACATTAAAGAAATAGTGTGCCTGATTAAAGTCTGAAATTGTGCTTAGTAGAAAAGACATCTTACATTGTAGTTTTTTGTAATAATGCTGTTTTATTTATATAGCTGTTTTCTCCCTGTCCACTGCCCAGGCATTAAGGGCACCAGCATACACCAATACAACAAAAGGATTATGATGCTGTAGTGAGGTGGAATGGTCTCCAACAGACCCAGAGGCAGAGGGGCCACTCTCAGAGCCCTAGTGGGCAGAACCAGGCTGTGCTAATCCCACCCACCAGAAGTCAGTGGGCGGGACAGGAAGTACAAAACGGGGGCCTGCAAGCTCAGCTGGGCTGCAGCTCTGAAGGAGTCAGGCAGCTGCTGCCCACTCCCAAACTGGGAGACAGCCGTGGACCCCTGTGGCGCTGATGACTGGCTGATGCTGCCGGAGCCTCACACTGACCAAGCCGAGGAGGAGTTGCTGGGACTGCCACTGGCCTTCTACGCAGATGACACAGAGGATCCCTTACAGACCCAGGTACGCCCTGAGGGGAGATAGGAAGTAGCTCTGGGGAACTAGACAATCATCTGGTTGAGAGCTGGCCTGTGACTAGGTCAGCATGTAGTGGGAGGATCCCTGCTGACCCAGTGGCAGACTCCTCTGCCACTGTTTGGGCCCTGGGCTGGGATGTGGTGGAGTTGGGCAGGTCTGTGTCCCCCTGCCACCCCATCCCTGGGGTGGCTGTACTCCCCCTCCATAGGCTGGAGGGCCTACATCCACCTACAGCCCACCGAGGACACTAGGCTCTACCCCTGCCTGAGACCCCACAGGCTGTGCGGTTGGGTGCTCTACTTGACCATAGACTGCATGGTTGGGTGCTCAAACCCTGCCTGAGGCCAGAGGACTTGCTGCCCCACCCCGATTAAGGGCTTGGGCTCTGAACTATTGGTTTGATGCTCGGCCCCGAGTGGAGGCCTGAGACCCAGACTCTATACTGCCTTGCCCCGAATAAGGGCTTGGCTTACTAAGTGTTTGTTTGCCACTCACCCCTGAGTACAGGTCCAAGCCACTGACCCTTCATTGCCCTGATTATGGGCTAAAGACCCTACCTGCCTATCAATCTACCCAGACTGCCGGCCACAGCTACAGGCTGAGAGTGACTCAGCTAATTCCTCAACTGCGAGCAACACCCTGTGACATAGTGAGGCAAATTGGCCTCCACCGGGGGGAGGGGCTACCGCTAACCCACTATATTACTCACTAAGCGTAGTTTATAACATAAATCACCTATATAACAATTCAAATAGAAAACTTTAAATAGAATAAAGGGCGGGGGGGGGGGACAAGTAGAAACTAGAGTAGGAACTGAGCAGTTCAGAAAGCAACAAGCCTTAGGGTGAAGGCTGGAGCTGAACTTTATTGTTAATTTCTTTGCTTATAAACTCAGGCCTCAGAAGAGGCATTGAGTTTGGGCTCTAGGCAGAGTAGGAACTTTGTTTAGAAGCAGGTGAGAAAGTTGCTTGTTCCCTGACTAATTTACCCACTCACTAGTGTGTATACCTTTTGTTTTGTTAATGGCAAACCAAATTATAATGTATTGAAAAAAAGTTTGTGTGTTCCTCAGACTTTGTTTAATGATGTAATGTTTTCTTAAAGGCTAGTCTAAAGGCTGAGTCCTTAGCAGTATGTGCTATCTTGTGATGAAAGTAGACTAGCTTTGGGTCTATCCTTAAGATTCTCTCTCCGTTATAGCTGGAGATGTGAAAACCATGGGTTAATATTTAGCATTTGGGTCACTGGGTTGACTTTACAGTGGGTACTGGAATTAAATAGTTTTGTTAGCTGATTCTGGAGCCTCATTGAGTCTCAATGGTGGTTGCTTGCTCATCCTGCTGGAAATAATGCTCAGCAGTCATGCTTGCTGTGAGGGCAAAATGAGATATTATACTGGGGGAAAATGCATCAGAACAAAGGAATGAGTTGAGGGTAAGACGAAACTGAAATAGCTTCCCCTTAGAGGGCTGCTTGTTTCTGACACCTATTCAAGTAAAAGCCATGTGCTGCACTGTTGATAAATTTGAGAGCCAGAGGATTTAGTTTAGGAAGAGCTGTCTAGGTTCAGAGTGTGGATTAGCTGCTTCACCTCAGTTTCCAATAGTTAAAAATGACTCTTGTTTATATGAATTTTAGTAAAAAACAGTGTAAGGGGAGGGATAGCTCAGTGGTTTGAGCATTAGCCTGCTAAACCCAGGGTTGTGAGTTCAATTTTTAAGGAGGCCACTTAGGGATCTGGGGCAAAAATTGGTCCTGCTAGTGAAGGCAGGGGGCTGGACTTGATGACCTTTCAAGGTCCCTTCCAGTTCTAGGAGATTGGTATCTCTCTCTAATTATTACCTTTTATTACCTAAGAATAAAATCAAAGGAACTCATCAGTAAAACTAAAACTACTACACATTTCATTACATCAGTTAAGAAGTTCACAATGTAGTTCTCAAACTAAGGTCAAAGTAATGTCAGTCAAACAAGTTAGCAGTAATATTGGTGTTAATCATTAATTTAGTCAAATCCATTAAATTAACAGAAGTAATTACTTAATCCCAATGTTCAAGGAGGGAGCTTCATAAGTTAGTTATAGATAGAGAACTCTTACTCACAACAATGAAACAATCTCTAGCTGGGTATTTTTGTATAGAAGCCAAATTGATGCTTTCCTCCTTGGGGCTTCATTGTAACTGCAGTGGCTAATTGCTTTGTTTTTTCTTCTCTCTCGCCCCTCCATAACAGGATGGCTTGAGCTTGGGCTGGAGAGCCTGGGGACCAAGCCAACCCTGAAATGAATCCAACCTGAGAGGTATCAGTCAATTCCATATAACGAGCAGAAGGTGGCTGTACTAAGAGGAAAGCTCAAGAGGCTATAATGAGACCATAGAGAGCAATAGGCTTTTGCAGGGAAGAGCCCGAGATCAGGGAAATTGCTTCAGCTAGGAAGGGCTGGGAGTATTCTGCTAAGGCAGGAAGGACTCTGACCAGACCAGAGGGGGGTTGGCTGTACCTGGCTGGAGGGAAGACTGTTGTTTAGTTTTGAATTTTGTTAATAAATCAGACCTCAGGGAGGGCTGTTGTGACTAGAATGGAAAATCCCTGTGTGGAGTTTATTGAGGGATCCAAGAAGTGAAATTGAGGTGAGGGTGATGCAGAGTTGCCCTGAGACTACCAGGAGGAGCAGCAACGTGGCCCTTTGTGTATACCCACCTCTATTTCCCCCACCAATCTAAACAAAGTATAAGCATTACCAGCCAGTTTTTAACAGCTTTTCAGTAAACAATAGCAGCTTTGGTTCTATGAAGAACTCGCACATAAACAGATACAGTATAATAGTTTCTAAGGCTCTCTTTAGGGTTATGTTAGGAATACTCTTGGGTGCTTTCCCTGATGGTATTAACAGGATCTTGGACACACAAGTCTTCACCTGCACACAGGTAAATTGCATTTGGGATGTTTCTCATAAGGTCAAAGAGAAAAAGGAAAGTACAGTAAAAAGGTTTGAAATGCTTCAGCTCCTTGCCATTTTCTTATCACATGATCTAAGGAGCTGTAATGCAGTCACAGACAGATGATGTCTTCTGGCACTTAGTGCTTCTTGCCAGTGGTCATCTTCATGTACAAAAAGGACTGGTAGTAGGTGCTGGTGTTGTCTGTTTCTTTCTCTCTGAACCTATCAGCTGCAGAGTCTCGAAAAGTCAGTCTTCCTGCAGTGGCTGGAGACCCTTAAAAGGCACCCAGTGCTAACTGTGTACTTGGATTTTATGTGGGATGATTCTCCCTTGCATCTTGCAACACCTCCTTTTGGAGCTGTGGGTAAATCATGGGCTGCAATACATCCTTGACATGATGATGAGGTCCCATCATAACCCAGTGACCAAGTTCTGGCAGATGGCTGCAGCTTTATCTGCAGATGATGATGAAAGAGCAGCACGAGACATCATCTTGGGGGAAATTACCCCTTGTCTGCACTGATCAAAATTATGTTAAATTGTATCATACAATGTAAACATCCTAAGTGGACTTAAAGAAATTCCCTAAAAATAGTTGTTTGCCCACCTAAACATTCACTCAATCACTCTACACATTAACCTATTCTAGTCCTTAAAATAAATCTGAATGTGTCTTATGACAGCTGTCAAACCAGTTTCTGTTTGATGAAATTGAGGAACTGGTTGGTTAACTGGGTGAGAGTTTGCAAGCCTTAAATAAACCAACTGTTTCCGTAAAAGTTCATCAAGCCTTACTGGGTGAAAGTTCACAATCTAATTGTGACTGGGGGAAGGCTTTGGTTATATAAGTCAGGGCCTGTACTCCATCTCAAAGCAGAAAGCTGTTCAATACTTTGCCTTATTAATTAATATTAATTCCATTTAATATAAGTTTAGTCTCATAGGCTATTTTGCTTGCATAGAACAAAATCAGATTATAGTCCCCATGAACAATTGTTTAAGGGGGGGATTCCCTTTCGTGCAGCACTGTAGAGCATGCCTTTTAAAATATTAATTCTCTCTGATGTATATTTTAAAGGTTCTCAATCTATTGAAGAGGGTTTTGATGATCTCTCTGATGCTCTTTTGTTATAATTAATCTGTGAAACATTGTGCTGTATGTTAAATGGATCCTTTCTTATCAAATCCCATGTCTTGCTTTCCTCCTATTATCTCTTTCAAGTGTGATTTCAGCATGCTTCTTATAAATTAGGTAACTTAAACTATCTATTAACCTTCAATCATTGAACCTGCAAGGATAGGGAGAAACCAGATTTCTCTACCAATAAAACAATGAACAGAGCCATTCATACCCTGTCAAGTATGGTTTTGGTCAGGGCACAGTCACTGTATGACAGCATTGGACAGCTTGAGGAGGTATGGTGAGATGATAGTGGGGAATCATTTTTTGCCTTTTATTTTTATTTTTTTTATTATCCACATTCTCCTAAACACACCACTAGGATACATTGATCTCCTGAAAGTAATATATCAGTTCCTGGAGATTACAGTCCCTGCCTTACAAAAGTTCAGCATCAGAATAAGTCTTAAATGGCACAAAAATGTTGGGAAGAACAGCTAATTTTACTAAAAGCCCAAATGATTAAAAGGCATCATATATGGAACACAGAAAATCGCCCTTCAGGCATAAACCATCTTTCAACACATCCTTTACAAATACTTATCTTAATAATAGTCTCTAATTTACTGCTGAGATGGCAATGCATCATCAGCTTACTACTTTTCCATTGTCAGTGTGTGATAAGTGGTAATATATTTATATAAATGGAACATTATGGATAAAATAGTTCCTTCTCTGAATTTGTGGTAAGCATGCATTTACCTCACTTGCATTTGTATAAATGTTGTTTATCATTTCTAAAACTGCACATTTTTCTTTCTAAAACAAGTTTAAAAAGGATGAAATTTACTCATGTTCCAAGGGTCAACATACAGAACATAAGTGGCACTTGTCCTCTGCACATGGGAGAATTTCACCCAGTGTAATTGTATTGTCAAGTACAACAGTGGCCCACATCCCCCTCAAAATCCTATATTTTTTTTTAAATAAAAGGAACTAATGTCATGCACACTTCATGAAAACTAGCAGCATCCTATCTTACTCTGTGTAAACATGCGACCTTCCCTCTCACCTTTCTCCTAGTATTATGCTGTTTGAGAGGAGAAAAATGAGGCCATACTCTGCAGGTGGTCAGTAACAACCTGTGGTGATTGTTATGAAAGGCCACTGATGGAACTAAAAGCATCAGCAAGGACACAATTTTTTTTGCCCATTGGTGTCTTCTGCCAATGAGGCTAACCCAGTCTCTGTTATCATTTCATTTTAAAACCTAATTAAAAGAAGCCATGCAAGGCAGAAGACTTAATATTTCAGTTGCCAGGTGACCATCTTCCCCAAAAAGGGAGGCTAGAGACTGGCTGATAGTTGGCAAGACTGTCAGCATGAAAAGATAGCTTCTTATCACAGGCCTAAAAGTCACTTGATGGACCTTGCTGACACAAAGGGTGATCTAAAGCCCAATGAAGTAATGGGCCTCTTTCTCATGGCCTGAATGGGCTCAGTCTCAGGCTCTTAAAGTGGCATTGACATGGAGAGCTAGGTGAAAATTTTCAAATGTTAATAAAGTGTTGTCAATCATGGTAGTGAAAAAACAACAATCTCCAACAACAAAGGGCATCACTAGATTTTTATTAGCCAAGAAAAATATGGATCTAATAAATAGGTTGCAGTTCTCTCTACACAGCCAGAAACTCAATAAACGAGTCCTGTTGAAATACACTCAAAAGAGACATTCCATTTGCCACGCCTGACATACATTGTCTAACTCAGAAGTAGCCAATCTGGTTCAAAACCAATTGAGCATATTACTAAATAAGCAAACAGCTCCTCACAGCAAGAAATATTCCAGACTGCTTCCAGTTGGGAACATTCTCGTTTTGATAAGCTATCCATGATCCAGAACAGTTCTAGTAGAGTTGTAAAATGCTTTGTTTTAAAAAGTACTATATACACTTGCAAAATGTAGTCAGGCTAGAAGAGGTTACCCAATATTCCCCTATTTGTTTGTCATAAGTAGGCATGATGTCATAGATGTGACATTACACTCTATATTTTCCATAGAAATATTGTTACAATATGAATATGGCATAAGTAAGATATGTTTTATGCAAGATGAGTCTTGTAAGGTATCATTGGAAGGGTTATGATTTACTGAATGTGATTATCCAACTTGTATGCATGTATAATTTCTGTTATCTAAAGTTAGGAATATTGACTATGTAACAGTTTCAATGGTGTGTGCGTTTGGGAGACACCCACCAGACAACAGGTCATCAGCTTTGATGGGCCATTAGGAAGAAACAATAAGACTTTAAAGATACTAATCTTTCTCTTCCTGAGAGGAGTCCTGGGACATAGCTTTGACACTACTAGGTCAGGTGGTTCTGTCACCAGCTACTAAACACAATCTTCAACTTCTAGTAATTTTCCACTAATAGAAGGAGGTCAGGGCTGGGAAACAAAAGATTCCCACCTTATATAAATCTTATTTAAGTCTGAGGCATAAGGCAAACATGATTCTCTCCTCCATTGCCTACCTACGAAGAGAGACTGCTGAAAATACCTGAAAAGACAAAGGAACTAAACTGAGGGGAAAGAAAGGCGTGAGTCCAGACTGAGACAGGGGTCCAGTCTGTAAGAAGAGATAACTGGAACTCTAAGCTACAGAAACTCTGCAACTTGCCTAAAATAACATTTAGGGTGAGGAATTACTTGTTGAAACCAGTCTCTTTAAGACCCTAAGCTTAGTATGCATGTTTTGTTTTATTTCCGTAGTAATCTGCTTTGTTCTGTTCCTTATAATCAATTAAAACTTGTCTTTTTTGTAGTTAATAAACTTATTTCTTATTTATAATATAACCCAGTCTGTACAGTTCATATCAGTAGGGGGCAAGAAGCTGTGCATCTCTCTTCACATTGAGGCAGAGGGTGAATTTTTATGAGCTTGTGCTGTGTAGAAAGATCTGCACAAGACAATATTATCTAGGGTTTACCTCTCTGCAGTGGGTGTGCACGTGAGTGCTGGGTGAATCCTCTCACACAGATCTAACTGCAGTCTGTCTCTGCAGCTGGGTGTGTGCTGGAAAGGGGCTTGAGAGCCTGGCACACCAACCCAGTGTAAGGGAAATCCAGGCTGGCAGGGCCGGAGGGCTGAGTGAAAGCCCAGCACATCAGGTGGCATTGCAGACAAGGGGGCCTGACCCATCACAAGATGTTAAGACTGTTCAGTTCACATGTATCTCTAAAAATATAGAAGAATCTTAGTCTGTGCTGCTTTTCCATAGAAGAATTTGCCCATATGTCAAACTCTTGCTCCATCCTTTTCCTTACTTAATACTTTTGTATGCTTATTAATCTTCTGGGAATGCATAGCAATAACAAATTAGAATTGTTATGTATGGGTTGTAATTTCTGTGCTGAGGAAGTCATGTCTTAATGCTGCTATCTCACAGGACTTTTGAATACAAGATTATGACATGAAAGTTTTCCTACTCGTCTAATAAGTGAAAATGGAATACCTCTGTATTTTAAAATTGTATTTTAAACAGTTTAATTGCATCCAGAGGATTTTATCCAGGAGAGCTAGCTATATAAATTATAATGCCTTTGCTGTTTTGTGCCCTTGTAGTGGGGTGGTCACCCTGCTCTGGCCCTGAAAGGGTTAAAAACCAGCGCTTGGAGAGGGCTGGGGCTGAGAGCCAATCAGGGCCAGGCTGGGCCCTATAAAAGCGCTGGAGGGCCAGAAGGCAGTGAGTCAGTCTCTCTCTCTCTCTCTCACGCTTTGGGGAGAGATGGATCTTGCTGCCTGAAGGAGCAAGGGTACCTAAAGCTGAGCAGTGCTGGGGAAGGGCAAAGGGAGCTGGGGAGATCCAGCCTGGCAACTCCCCAGGCTTAGGCCTTGGTAAAGGCCTAAGGAGGTACTGGGGATGCAGAGGTGCAGCATAGGCAGAGGCAGCTGGTCCAACCCCCTTGCCAGTGATGAGTGGCCATTACCGACTGCAATCTGTCCCAGAGAAAGAGAGCTAGATGACAAATGACAGTAGCCACTGAGGCAAGGTGGGTATAGAGGGAGGGGGTTCCCTTGGGAAGGAAGACCCAGAGTGTGAGGGTACTGTGGTGGGTAGAAACCCAAGGGAAAGGGGCACCGGGGTCTGGGAGGGACACAGGGGCTTGCGGCAGGCAAGACACCGGTGCTGGAATCGAGCTAATTCCTGGACTACCAGCAGGAAGTGGGTTTTAGCCCATGAAAGCTTATGCCTAAATAAATTTGTTAGTCTCTAAGGTGCCACACATACTCCTCCTTCTTTTTTCATGGGAAGAGTGTTCTGTTTGGCTATGACACAGCACTTTTTTTTTTTTTAAACTGGCTAAAAGCTCTCTTTTATTAGCTAAATCTCATGGAGTTTCCTGAGCCCTCCAACTCCTTCCCATGGCAAAACCTGTAGGTAAATATGGTCTTTTCTAAAACATTACTTTTAAAATCACCTTAAAATGATGATGCTGCTCATCATACTGTGAAATATATGATACTGCATATTGACATCCTCATACGCTGGCCAGCATTAAAAAATCATCATATAACCACGATTACTACACTGTGGTATCTGGGATACTACTTTATTTTCCTGTCCTTAGCGTAGTAAATGATATTAGTGGCCCAGAAATAGCTATGTAGTAACCAAAGATACAGGCTAACCTTTAATGATGTTGTATAAAATGTATGGAGTCAGGGCACAGGGAAATCCTCATTGCCCCTCTCTCCATCACAGGCTTGATCCAACTCCCATTGAAATAAATGGAGGCTTTTCCATTGATTTCGATGAGAATTGAATAAGGGTCCAAATTTTTTTTAGTGTTCTGACTCAGCCCAGATTATCATATCCTCTCTCCCTGCCCCTCAGAGGATTGCAAATGGAGGATATAGGAGCTACTTTTCACCCCATCTTTCCCCCACATCATGCTGCCTTCTTCCTCAAGATTGGTCAGGTTGCCACAAAGCTCCTCTCTGTTGAGCAAGGAGTCTGTGCAGGCCATAGAATTTGGTCAAGTTGTATGAACAATAGAAGCAAAAATGGATTAAAAATAGAAATAAAATAGTAGCTTCTTTTTGGTATAGATAGGGTTGTTAGAAAAAGCTTGTTTAATCTACAAAATTGTCTTACTCCTTCACATAATCCACAAACTAGGGGTCACCAAATGAAATTAATATGCAGTAGGTTTAAAACAAACAAAGAAATATTTTTTTCACACAATGCACAGTCAACCTGTGGAACTCCTTGCCAGAAGATGATGTTGTGAAGGCCAAGACTATAACAGGGTTCAAGAAAGAACTACATAAGTTTCATTGAGGATAGGTCCATCAATGGCTATTAGCCTGGATGGGCAGGGATGGTGTACTTAGCCTCTGTTTGGGAATGGACAACAAGGGATGCATCACTTGATGATTACCTGTTCTGTTTGTTCCCTCTGGGGCACCTGACATTGGGCACCGTCAGAAGGCAGGATGCTGGGCTACATGGACCTTTGGTCTGATCCAGTATGGCCATTCTTGTATCTTCCTGCTGCAACTGAGAAGATGATGTTTCAAAGACTGGTTACTGCCTGTGTGAGCTTCCCATGATCCTACTTCTCATTAACCTGTAGAAGTGTTGATTCACACTAAGAACTTTGTGAAATGGTTTATGATCTTTGTGTGCTCTCCAAGGTAATCTTATACGCCTTACATGTACAATGGTGGTGTTAGAGCAGTCTATTTAGAGCTAAACTATTTAATATGTAGCATTCCTTTGTTTTGTTTGCTGAAACTGTTTTTTTCCAGCCACTTCTCATCCATTTTTAAAAAAAAAAAAAGTTAAACTATCAGAATCATAGTCTTTGTTCCCACTTCCCCACTATTCAGTTTATTACACAGTGGAGAATTGGTACAAAAGATCCATCTGAGCAGATCTTGTGTTTTTAAGATATGGGAATAGTTTTAAGATAAGGAATAATTTGGTAAACATAAAAGAAGCTATGGCCAAAGATATTGTTTACTCCCACGGATACTATATTTTTCACTAGGTTTATTTTGAATTTTACAATTGACAGAGAAATTACTTTGTACTGGTTCTTACAGCAAGCAAATGGTCTAAATTCTGGCTTCTTAAGCAGACAGGTTTTGTTTATCAAGGTTTAGTGTTACATAATTCTTATCAATTTAGCAATTCAGAGACAGCCAACAGACTTTTCCAGCCAGAAAGAGTCTGATAACATTCTATTTTCTCTTGCATTTTCCTAGCTACAGGTTCTAATTTTGTGTGCTAGTTATATAGGTTGTCTAAAATTATAGGCAGCACTAATTGTGTTCGCTACACACAACTCCATAGTTATTGCCCAAGGTAACTATTGTACTAAATGCTATTTAGCTGGGGGTAGTAAATATGGAACATATAATAACTAACTTTTTAAAATCATATTTGCCTAGGTATCATTCAGTGATAATTACTATACAGAGTATTTACAATTTAGGATAAATAATACTTAAGTGTTTTTTCTTAATTATGCAGCCATTAGCCTGTCGAGCTCCATGCTATGATACAAGTCCAGCGTTTCAAATATAATCAAAGCAAGTATCATTAAGTATATTTTTGTAGTCTACCAAATAAGACTGGCTCATATACAAATGAATCATACTTTAGCAACGATACAGTGACAGACTAACAATATTCTGTAATATCCTGAACAAACTTGATGAATTTAAGATAAACTTTATTGAATTATGGTTGATACCTTTGGGGTACATTGTATTAAAATGCAAATGTTTATGTGCTGTTGTGAGAGTATATGGAATGTCTTTAGCAGGAGGACAAGATTAATGCAATCTATGGGCAGTATTAGCAACTTCAAAGGTCTTTTTGGAACAATATATGTGAAGTGGATTTTGTAGGATGTGCCCGGGGGTGATGGGAATGCAAATTCTTTCCTCCAAAGCCAACCTTCTGAAGTTATACCCTGGGGAGAGAAATCCATTGTATACTAATTACCTGCTTCTGGAAACTCCAGATCAAAGACCAGTGAACTAAACATGTTTTGAAAGTGGTTGTTCTGAGCTGAAACTGTGATGAACAGGTAACCACATGGAGTCTTCTAGGGTGAGGGTGGAGGGGGTGAAAGACTTCTCCTGCCAGAATCTATGTTGGGGTTGGGGTTAATTCTGGTAAGCTTATTAGCATGCATGAAGCTTCTTTTAATGTTTTCTCTGTAATGCTTTTTACCTTAAGAATAAAATAGGCTTGCTTAGGAAGAACTGTGTGGTACTTGTAATTATAGCAATTACAACTGTTAACCATTTCTAAAGAGAAAGTCAGCACAGACTTCTCTGTGCTGGGAAATACACAGTGAAGGCAGAGAACTGTGCAGCCTGGCAATACCCTGATCAGAAGGGAGAGGAACACAGGTCACCACCCAAGAGAGGCGACAGCTGGGGAGTTGGAAGGCTGAGGGTTGGGTGCCCTGGCTTGACCACTGAGGGGAAATACAGGTTGTGGTTGTCCAGAACTGAGACGGATACCTTCTTATGATTCAGAATTCAATCAGTTCTCCCCTGCTTCAGAATAAAGAGTTGTAAACTCTTTGCATATTGATTTTGATGAGGGTGCTTCTCTGTAATAAACAAAGTTACCCCAAATTTGTCACAACTGGCGCCTCTCACACGCATTTTTGTGAGGTGACCATGAGCCGTTCTCTATGGGACCCCTGCTGCCTACTGTCATGTGTCAGATAACAAATCCTTTAAACTTTAATTTCTCTCCCAGATATTGAAGCTGACATTTCTGCTCTCTCATCTGCAGCCTCAGACTTCCTCTCAGACTATAGTACAGTCTTCCTAGACATCATATTTCAGCTAGAATGGAGATCATAACTATCAGTCAGACAAGTCTATTATAGGAAACAGTTAGGATGGCCCTTTTCTTGGTGATACACAAAAAGGGAAGGTTTATAACTGCTTTCCGAGAATTACAAAGCTGTGCTCTTCATTAAAGAGGATTGCAAGAGCTCGGACAAAGTCCCTGCTACTAACTGGGAATGCCTCCTCCTTTACCAGATGTACCCTATCAAGACTGCTTGCGTAAATGTCAGTCCTATGCTGATTATGTCAGAACCTCCTGAAGTACTTTGTTTGAATCTTCTCCCTGCGTGCTGCAGAAGCCTTTTGGGACAATAGAGTAGGCAGTTGCTTGGCCTTACTTACATACTTATGATTTAGGGGCTGGGTTTTTCAGTTGACTAAAGCTTTTCTATATGCCACCTCTGGCTACTGCCTCATTGGAGTTTGCTCATACATTGAATGAGGTGCAAACTAGAGATGTCTACTCTGACCACTTCCTCTCTTTCTGAAAATGGAGCCACTTATTCATAAAGAAAGACCCAGTCAGGAACCGACTTCATCCTGAAACTCCGCAATATTAACAACCTCCCTCAGAACACCATCTTTGTCACCATCCATGTCATCTCTCTAAACATCACCATCCTTCACAATGATGGCATTGCTGTCCGCCTCAAATATCTTCAGGACAATGGACAACACTCAGATATCCACAATAAAGACATCTCCAAACTCATCCATTTCATCCTCACCCATAACAACTTTACATTCAACAACAAATGCTCTTTTCCAAAACATGGGAACAGCCATAAGTACTAAGATGGCTCCCCCAATATGCCGGCCTCTTCATGGGCTACCCCAAATAAAAATTTCTGGGCAAATGCACCACAAAACCAGTGATATAGCTGAGATACATCAATGATATTTTCATCCTCTGGACAGATAACCCGGATAGATTCCCACTACAACTTCAACAATCACCATCTGTCCATCAGACTCTCTCTGGAACACTCCCATACCAGCATCAAATTCTTGGACACCACGATCAGCTTCAACAATGGAACCCTACAGACAACTATTGACAAGAAACTCATGGATTACCCCACTGACCTTCCAACATCCAGTAACCACCTCTAAAGACACAACACAATCTGTTCTCTACAGCCAGGCACTCAGATACCACAGAATATGTTCCAAGGAGAAAGTCCAGGATATACACCTTAACTCAAAATCACCTTCACCAAACAATGAGAGTCTATCAGAGAAGTAGATCATATCATGGAATGGGCCACTGAAATAGCCTGAGAGAATCTTCTTCAGCAGGTGGGGAGGGGGGGAGAAACCCTCTGACTTCACACCTCTAGTTGTCACTTACCCAGAATGGGTTTCAGTGTGAGGTGGCATCATTAAACAATTACAACCCATGCTTGATGGGGACCACCTGAAAGAAATCTTTTCTGAATCCCCTTTCTAGCCATCAAAGAATCTTCCTAACCTTGCCAAACTCCTCATCAGAAGCAAGCTGGCCAGAGATTAGGACCCATCATAACAATAGATGCAAAACCTGCATACATATCGCTACTGCTATGATGATCAATACTCCCCACAACACACCTTTCAGGATCCATGAGTCCTACACATGCCTATTACAACATGTGGTTTACCTCATCCAATGCACTAAATGTTCCAGTATCAACTATTTGGGTGAAATGAGACAATCACAGCTCTTGAATAAACTATAGAGAAAAATGATAAAAGACACAAACACCATATCACGTGTGTGTGAACTTTTTTTCATAAAATGATCACTCTATATCTGACCTCTCAGTCCTCATCATCAAAGGAAACCTGCACAACACTTTCAAATGACCAAGCCTGGGAGTTTAAATTCATAACTCTTTGTTAGACACTAAAAATAATGGACTCAGTAAAGACATTGGATTTATGGCTCATTACAACAATCTAAAACCCACTAACCCTCTTTTGTCCTATGACTGTAGAGGTGTTGTCACTTCTCCTTGAATGGTCTCTTAAAACATGTTAACTCCTTTATACTAAACAATCTGTTCCACCTTGTATTTAGTTTTTGACACTCTGGTTATGTCTACACAAGGAGTTTAAAAAAAAAAAAAACAACCTGTGGCTGGCCCTGGTCTGCTGACTCAGGCTTGTGGGACTTGGGCTCAAGAGCTGAAAAATTGCTATATTAAATTATAGATACTTGGGCAAGGGCGGTCCCAGAGCTCAGGCTCCAGCCTGCATCCAAATGTCTACACAGATTTTTATCCCTACGGCTGGAGCCCCATGAACCTGAGTCAACTGACCCAGCCCAGTCCCACCCACGCCGTGGGTCTTTTATCCTTGTATATATGTACCCTCTGAGTACCTTTCCCAGAAGGTGAGCTCTATGTAAGCTCAAAAGCTTGTCTCTTTCAGCAACAGAAGTTGGTCCAATAAAAGATATGACTTCACCTACCTTGACGGTCAGGAATTACTCCATTGTGACAGATACTCACTGCAAATTTGTCCCTTTTTCCTATTCACCAGGTTGATCCTGTTATTTGTAGGTATTTGGCAAATAGTTTGGACAAGCCATTTCCAGATTATGGGTTGTCTAAATTTTTCACATTGCCATTGGAGGAGTGTGATTGGCTCTCTACTTTTGCATTGTGTCTGCTGGACTGGATCCCTGAAGCTGTTCAGAATTTTTAAATAGTGAATAATGAATGGTGAATAATGAATTCACTGAGTTTTTTGGCATGTGTTAAAATTTGGGCTGTGAAACTTGGGAGTAATAAACTGTTTCATAAATATCCCCAGCAATTATCCAAATATACCAAAGTAACCATAATCTCAACCCACAACCAGCAGCGAAACAAGGCTGGTCCTTTTAGAAAAGGTGCATGTGCACTAACGAGTAGAACATGTCCTGTTGAAGCCATGGGGTCCCTAGATTTAGGGAAGCCTGTTCAGTGCTTTTCTGAACACAAGGCACATATCTTGCCCTGCTGCTGCATTAGATAGAGGCGCTCAGTTCCCTCTTTCCTGTCTTCTGATCCACAGGTATTGTCCCAAGGAGCCGAATGCAGACTCTGGGTACTACAATAATATATGCGCTAAGGGGTTGGAGCCATTATTTAGTGCTCTAGCAGTAGATGACACTGGTACTCTGCCTCTGAATCACACTCACTGTGCTGTGGATTTGTCTCCAGTTATGTACTGCTTTCATTTGTCCCCTTTCATCCTTGATTTTTTTGTGATGCATTTCAGCTACAGATTCTCCAACTGTGCTTAAGTACTACTTTGAGTTGTTGTTGTGGTATTTAATGCAGTGGGATTAATACTTCACCACTACTCTATCAGATTAATATATAAATTCATTTAATGTATTGCTTGCATTACCTGGGGGTGATTGGAAAATTCAGTCCAGTGCAGAAGGCTCACACAAGGCTCACTGCATACGCATATTAAAGGACGAGGCAGAACTAGGGAGTAGTTGCTTTATGCAGTATGTTTCCAGAGCAACCCACTCCAGCTCCCAGGCAAGACTGAAAGCTTCTCTGTGCTGACCCCCACAGGGGAAAGTAGGGTAGGAATGGCATTTGAGTGGATTTGGACTCATGAAAAGTAGGTTCAACTCCTGATTTAGCCACAGGCTTTGTCATGTAATCTATGCTCTGCCTCTGTTCCCCATCTGTAATGGGAGGAATAATGCTTCCTGGTCTCACAGGAATGTTATGAGGCTATAATCCATTGATGGTTGTGATGTGCTCTGACACCACAGCGATATGGGCCAGAGAAGAATTTACATAGATGGTAGCATGCAGCCGTATTCAGGCAGTCAATGACAGTGTAGATCTAGGTCCTACTTATTTATTTAAACACCTGCAAGTTGTGCGATGAGTGTCTCCACAGATCACCCAGTGCCCTGTGTACTGCTGCATTGCAATGTTTGTACAGAATGCAAGCCCTTGCAAGAAGGGACTGAGTCTTTCTCTAAATGCTGTAGAGCAGCAAGACACATGGGGGGCGCTTAACAAATAAATAATAGCACCTCTCTAGGTGGGTTTAAAGATTTACATTGGACCACCTGAGAAATTTGTATATACTATTTTAGTAAAGAACAGCACAGAATTTATTTCCTCGACAACTGAAAGCAGTATTTAAAATGTGAGCACAAGAGTTAGGAATAGAACTCAGGTCTCCTGTCTCTGAATCTTGTACCTTATCTACTGGATCACCCTACAACAAGTTTTTGCAGATATGAGCTTAAATAGGGATCTAAAGGAGGAAATGGAAGTTATTCTGGTGCACAAAATGTGGGAGGTTGCTCCTAGCATAGGACTAGGCACAAAAGAAATTAAGTCCTACATGATGCCATCCTATAATCCTAATTATTTATTTCATTATCACTAAGTGTTCTAAATGCTGTACAGTACAAACGGGCCATTCTTTCATCTGTACTTATAGAGGAGAGGCTGACACTTAAGGTCAGATTTTTAAAGCTATTTAGGCACATAAAGATGCAGATTGAAAATCCCACTAGTTGTCTAACATGCCCATTGACTTCATTGGGGGTTGTGCATGTAGACACTTCTGAAAATCCCACTTAGGTACCTAAATACCTGTCAAAATCTGGCCCTAGGCAATTAATCCGTTTAGGTGAACAAACAAGGCCCATTTCTCATAGTCCCAGGTATAACAATTGATGTAACTGAGTATGAAAACCCTGGCAATGTTGCCATGCTTTTGTCGCTCTCTTCAATTTCAGGACAAGGTACAGTTTATTCCACCTGTGAGTGAGACCTCATGGAATCTGTGGGGCTTTTAACTAAAGTGATCTCTACTACTCTAGGCATTCACAATAGCCAACCAGCATTTAGAAATCTTTGTGATAACCAAGGAGATAGGAGTGGGGCATGGAGGGACAGAAGGGGTGAACGGTCTGAAGAGGTCAGTATATTGCCATTTGTCAATATTTATGACTGTCTTTTGGTTGGGGAGCTCTCTAATATTGCGTCATAGGAAAAGAAATGTTATAACTAGTACTAAAGCAGCCACGACAGGGGGTTTAGAAGCCACTCTAGTCTTTCTAAAAGATGTTGGCATTAAAAACATCCACCCACTAGTCATTATAATTTCTGTGTTTTTGTGATATGAGGCTCACCCAGACCAGTAATGGGTTGTGTCGCCACCTGCCCTTTAACCCCCTACTTCAGTGCTGTGCAGCTTTGGCTCAGAGCCCTGCCACCAGCAAAATGCTCAGAGAACAGTGGGCTCACCCTGACTTCCAGTAACCCGGTTTTTCTTTGCAGGGTGACACCAACAGGCCTTCAAATCCCAAGTTTCCCCAATATAGTCTCCCCTGCAGTGTCCAGTCCTCCTTACTGGACCCTTGCAGAAATTAAGTTCACTGTCTCCAAAGAGACCAAGTAAACACCAGCCTACTAGATTAGCTGAGGATTTCACCCTTTAGTTTAATATACAGCACTGAGGTGGTTTTGTAAAGTTAAATCTAGGTTCTATTGTTGCAAAATTTGTTTTAAGTGATACAAAGTAGGAGGGAAAAGGATAGACATGACTACAAACAAAAGTAAAAATACATTTTAGTCTTCAAAGCATAACTTAACAAGTTAGTCTTTTGTTCAAAGTTGTTTTCTAACCACAGTACTTCTTCCATTATAGCTGGTCAGTCCTTAGCCAGGATCCAACACAGAGCCCAAAGCTCTTGGCTACTTTGTTTCCTCAGGTGAAGAATAAACCAAAATCCATTTCCAGTTTCATAATTTCCCCCTGAAGTTGATTATCCTGATGTCAAGGGCCAGGAAAGTCTCCTGGGGGATTCAGTCTCCTGTCTCCCCCAGAGGGGAGACACCATGTTAATTGAAGTGTCCCCTCTGGGTGAGTTCCCCAGTGATGTTTCCTGCTGCAGTTTTACAATGCAAATAACATGTCTCCCCCTCCATTTCCTGATTGCTTTGTTTACTGCTGATCTATCCCATTGTCCATGGCTCACAAGGTGGAAAGGGCATTCACAGCCCTTTGTCTAAGAAAACCTATTTATCAATTTTTCCTGTTATGCCTGGTTGAAACACGTTTTAATCACCTATTTCCAGCATATCCATAGAGTTCTTTGCACATTAATCATAGAACTGGAAGGGACCTTAAGAGGTCATCTAGTCCAGTCCCCTGCACTCATGGCAGGACTAATTAAATAGACCATTCCTGACCGGTGTTTGCGTAACCTGCTCTTAAAAACTCCAATAATGGAGATTCCAGAATCTCCCTAGCCAATGTATTGCAGTGCTTAATCACCCTGAGAGTTAGGAAGTTTTTTCCTAATGTCCGACCTAAACCTTCCTTGCTGCAATTTAAGCCCATTGCTTCTTGTCCTATCCTCAGAGGTTAAGAAGAACAATTTTTCTTCCTCCTCCTTGTAACAATCTTCTACATACTTGAAAACTGTTATCATGTCCCCCCTGTCATCACTTTTCCAGACTGCCAATTTGAAAGGGCATGTCTACCTGCTACTAAGTTACAAGTACAGATTTAACAGAAAGCCATTAAAGGCTGAGTCCTAAATCACTAGCTATCTCATACTGTAGAGTGTAGTTGTCTAACAAAATATTTGTCTAGGAACTACATGTATGCTTGTTGATAATACTGATGGAATGAGGAGTACTTGTGGCACCTTAGAGATTAACAAATTTATTTGAGCATAAGCTTTTGTGGGCTAAAACCCATGTCATCGGATGCATGCTGTGGAAAATACACTAGGAAGATATATATACACAGAGGACATGAAAAAATGGGTGTTGCCATACTAACTATAACCAGAGTAATCAGTTAAGATGGGCTATAATCAGCAGGAGGAAAGAAACTTTTGTAGTGATAATCAGGATGGCCCATTTCCAACAGCTGAAATGTTCTAATAGCTTCTCACATGTTTACTCTGTATTTTCTTGTAGTGGTTACCTTTACTCTACCCTGGATCCTGGTGTGAATTGGTACAGCTCCACCAACTGAGGATCTGACCCTAGGGCTGTTACATAGTGGTTTAATGATCAGTGTTATACAGAAGAATAGGGAATGACATTATCTGATTCCCCTCAATAAACTGGTGTCCTTGGTACCCACAGAGGTGCTGGTAATAACCCCAGTTGAGAACATGAAAAAGGATTCTAAACACTAATGTTAGGTAAAAAGCAAGTCCTTACTCACCTCTCCAGCACCCGAGTTCGTGCGGAGTTGGTATGGGACTCACAATCTGTCAGAGACCAGACACCACTTCGTTGATCAACGGGCTCACACTATCCTTAGCTTAAAAGGCTTCGGAGTAAGTGTGGCAAGTTTATTAGGGGTGAGCATCAATATTTATACACAGAAGTAAACAAAGTGATTAACAGATCATAATGGTCATGCATAATCAATTAAGATTCTACAGGATAAAACAGGTTAAATGTAAATTTAAAAAGACAAAGGGGGAGATGGCTACTTAAGGGGAGGGGGGTGTCATGAGTAGTTCGCAGGTCAGAGCTTTGATTAAAAGTTTCAGATAGAGACATCAAGTCTGGGTTAAGTTTAAGCTCATCAAAAGTTCAGACTCAACACTAACATTGGGGAAATAGTTTTGAAAACCATGGCTACACATGTGCTCCTTTTCCCATCTCATTTGTAGATGCAAACTTGCTATTTTATTATTAATAATACTATTTCTAACAAGTTACAATAGCACCCAACGTGTGTTAGGCACTATACAGAGAGAGATTTTTGAAATATTTACTAACTAAAATTCCCTCTTTTTTCCATTAATTTCTTCACTTCCAGATTCCAGCCCAACTATACGCAGGAAGGACTGTTCCTATGAGAGATTGTGGCTACGCTCGTTTTGGTTCTGCTTAGCTAAGGCCAAAAAATATATATCCCCACCTCCAACATGTAATAAACTTAATTTTTGTGGTTCCAAAAAAGCAAATCTTCCTATTATAAATATTAATAGTTTATCATTACATAGCTCCTTTCACCCCAGCTGTACAGAATTCTACAGACATCAGTTAATTAAGCCTGACTATACCGTTACTATTATAACCATGTTAGAGATGGGTAAGCTGATGATGCACAGCAGAGCAAAATCGCTTGTCCATACTCATAGGATGAAATTCACCTCTATGCAGCTGTAAGTCTCACTTAAGCCTTATTATGGGGGATTAAGTGGTGCATAGGTCTTGTGCTAGTCCTCTGCTCAGGGGTGAATTACACACAACAGAAGAACCATCCAGTTCCTTGCTCTAATTGTTATACATACACACTCCTTCCTAGATGATATTTTTCCTGATTAATATAGAACCATAAATTAAAATGATAAAAACCCAGCACATTTTAAAGGACTCCATTCTGCTGTTGCATATAAGTGGGCATGGGCTCAGAGAGCCTCCATATGGAGCTCATTGAAGAATCTGGGCCTGTGCTTGTAGACCACCATGAATTGTGCTATATAAATGAATTTTAATAATATGTCCTGCATATTGGCTGTAAGAATAATTCTAACCCCTTTGAATGATGAGGAATTATGTAATGTTAATGGTCATTGAGTAGAAAAAGGCTTGTTAGTAAGGTGGGGAGTGCAGGAAAAGGAGTAGCTTTTTTTCCTCCTCCTCTGTTTTTAGTGCATTCTTCTTAAGTGAGATCTATCAGTATGGAAAGCACAAACATTTTTGCCAGTCAGTAGAGTGCCAGAGAAACACACTTAGCTGTATTCTAAGAACATGTGCAGCAGTACAACAGTGCTTTACTCATTGTGCCCATAGGACTAGAATCCGTTATCCTGATCTCTTTTGATATGTTAATGAAATGCAAAAACACTACACTGTTACTTGAGGTGTAAATAAGATGCTTTGTCAGTTTCACTGAAAATTAAAATAAACCAAGAGACTCATACTCAGATATTTAGTTGAGTGAATTAAGGTATGTGTGAGCAATACCATTCTCATCTCTGTATTGAATTTTCTAGGGTGTCAGAGGTGGGAGGACACACTTCCCCTTACCACTTTTTTTTTTAATACTTTTACTCAACAAGGTCTATGCATCCTTCTGCTATTTGATCAGAACAATTATCAAAAATATTTGAGTCATAAGTATTTATCTCCATTGGTATTGCAAGGTATTATAATCTTTGCTTGGCATGGGTTAGAGGCTGTATTCAGAGGTTCTTCTTTCTAGATATTCTTTCTAGAGGTAATCAGAAAGAAATGCATATCTAGTCCAAGAGACATACCAAATACTAACAATGGAAGACACGGGCAACCTGCAGAGGCAGGAATGGATTTGGGGGTGAATTTTTGTGGGATATCAACAAAAGCAGGGAGCTGTTGGGAACAGAACACACTTGGGAATAGCAAAGGGAGTATTTGCATGAACCTGCCAATAGATTTGGGTTTCGATCCCATTCCTATTTTATGAACTGATTAATTAATCAATCCTTATTGAAAACCATGCTGAAGGTTTGAATTAAAATGAAAACAAAAGTACACAATGCAGGTACACCTATGGTAGATACACTTACAAGGTTAATTTTGGTCTTGGAGATGTGCCATCCCAGAGATAGTCCCAACACTTAAAATGGAGAATACCACTAGAACTTTAAGGAATTTGTGTAAGTATGCTTACTGAGAGATCTCAGAACAGAAAGTGATCTTGCTCCATATATAATTTTACCCTATGGTTGTTGGGGCTGATGTTGCTCTTATTCACATGAACAGTCCTATTGACCTCAATAACTTCATTCATGTGAGTAAGGTGAGCAGGATTGGTTGGGAATGTTACAGGTTTTACTTTTATTTTCAAATGGCAACAGGCCTTCTGAGGCAAAATCCTACTCATGCAAGTAATTCCACTGAAGTTAATGAACTAAGGGAAACAGGGAATTATGGGAGCAAGAAAGTGGGACTTAGTTGCTATTAAAGGTCTTGGAAAATCCATAATGGAACTTGATGAACTACACTGATAATTAACAACATAATAATGGATGACTTTCTAGCTTTAAAAAAAAAAAGCCAATGCATATGATTTATTGAGACTTGTATATAAAGTTCTAACTTCCTACAGATTAAAACTTCACAAATTTGAAAGTTTACCTTTGGTTTGGATAAACATCCATAAATTCAAATGTCTATAGCATCTGAAGTGTAGCAAATCTATCCAGGTTTGTAAATTCTGTAAATCTATGCTGTAAATCTCCTGGTACAGATTTTTAGAATTCTGATGCTTCCAGTTCCAATTCCAGAAATAAACTGGATGTGAAAAACACTAATTTGGACATTTCAGGACCTCAGAAAGGCTCTGGTTCATGTTCAGTCCTATAAATGAGCAGATTTAAGGTTCCTTACCAAGAGGAAAGAATGACGGTCTTTTAACTTCATTTAGATTCTGTGCTCCTTGGAATGATTTTTACACCACCTGTGAGTTTGAGGTATCTAGGACAATGGGACACTGATTCAGTCTGCTAGGGACAGCCACAATGTAAATAACTTATGTGGTGATTTCTTGGTGATGGTTATTGTGGTGTTCAAGCATTTAAGTAATTATTAATGGTATTAACAATCTGTAAAAATAATTAGCTTGCACAACAGCAATTTTATCTGGCACACCGACCTCACCCTCTCCCACCTCCTGCCACTGCCCCCCCCCCCAGTAATACTCTCTTGCATGAATCTTCCCTGATTAAGTTAGGGTGTATATTTACTGTGATGAATTCAAATGCATAGTGGGCAAACAAGCTTCTGTACTTTAATAAGCAGAAGTCACAGATGTAAAAAACCTGTTTTTCAGCTTCCCAATTACATGCCTTTAATTTATTTTTAACTCTTGTGAGCATCCTAGCTGCATCAGTGACAAAATAGGCAAACATCAGGCAGCTAACACTCTTCTGATATAGATGGCATATCTATTAAAGTCACATCTGGTGGATTTGATTGACATTCAGGAGAACTGATTAACCACAGAATGACTTGCCAGAATCTTAACAGAAAAAGCAGCAAAGAATCCTGTGGCACCTTATAGACTAACAGACGTTTTGCAGCATGAGCTTTCGTGGGTGAATACCCACTTCTTCGGATGCAAGAAGTGGGTATTCACCCACGAAAGCTCATGCTGCAAAACGTCTGTTAGTCTATAAGGTGCCACAGGATTCTTTGCTGCTTTTACAGATCCAGACTAACACGGCTACCCCTCTGATACTTAACAGAAAAAGTCACTTTTGCTTAATACCAATCAATCTCCCACTCTCTGCCAGTACAAATGTACATTCAGAGTAGAATGAGTTTGACCTCCACTGTTATCAGAATAATAGCGAGCAACCATTGCCAGACTTTAGGCTGGGGGGGAGGGAAGTACAGTCCAAATGCCAGGAAGAGAAGTCACAGATGGAGATACATATTGCTAAATGGCACTACAGCATGTGAACACAAGAATAGGGCAATTCTCTGTAGTGTAATGGATGCATTCAGTATGCCAGTCTTAGAGAATATCAGGAATTTACTATATTATTTTTACATATGTGGTATTTCAACAGTTGAGCATTTTAAAGATTAGTTTTCCTGTATGTGCTACAGACAAAATAATCTAATGCTTACATCAGAGAACAAAGGACTTAGATGGAAAGAGTACGGTTAGCTTATATCTATCTAATCTATCTAAAAATGAAAATAAGATAGACCTACTCTTTCTGAGTCCTTTGTTCTCTTACCTATGCATTAGGTTATATAATTTCTCTTTAGTCCTTATTCAGCAAAGAAATTAAGCACAGGTTTAAGGCTCTCTCTGTTCAGCAAATCTTTTAAGCACTTATTTAAGTCCTACTGAGTTTAAGTTTGTGCTTTAGTGCTTTGCTGAATTGGTGCTTTATGCTCAAAGTCAAAAACTCTTCTCAATCTACCTGCCTGTTTGTTGTTCATAAAGGTCAGATCTCACCCAGCTGTCCAGGGCTGCTCAGAAGCTTCCCACTATTGCACTTCCATGTGGCATTCAGCCAGAGTTGCAGTCTCTATATTCTGGCAAGCACAGAGATTACTCCTTCCCGGTGCCTTTTGGAGCACACGTTCTTCGGGGCAGGAGTGAGTGAAATCTGGCTATGGAATAGTAATTGAGCACACATAGGGGAATATTACAGCTTTTCCTGTAGAGGTGTAGCAGTGAGCATATACCCTCATGACTCCACACCACCACCGATGCATGCCAGTGCCTATAAGGCAGGACTGAATACAAAGTTTGATGAAAATTTGTACAAACTTTGTCAGGAAGAAGCTACATAGGAAATCTTTCTCTTAAGCAGTTTCCTAGTGCCCCAAGGTTGTTGCTTGTACTTCTGGAGCTCTTTGAATCCCTGATGGGCTTGAATGTATTCTTTAGCGTTCATGCACTAGATAGAGGATTTCCTAGCTAGCTGTAGAGAGAGCCATGTGCCCCAGTTATGTTTTAAAAGATACTTTTACAATGATCTTTTCTTACAAACTTTTTTGTTACCATTTTTGCTAGCAACAGCTAGTACCCTGCAGCCCCCCTGTGAACTCACCCAGACTGGTGTAAATAAGGAGTAACTCCACTGGGGTCAATAGCAGGGGTGGCTCTAGGTATTTTGCCGCCCCAAGCACGGCAGGCAGGCTGCCTTCGGCAGCTTGCCTGCGGGAGGTCCCCGGTCCCGCGGATTCGGCGGCATGCCTGCGGGAGGTGTGCTGGTGCCTGGAGCCGTCCCTGGTCAATAGTTACCCTAGTGCACTCTAATGTAACTGAGAAAAGAATCAGGCTTGTAGGTTCTGAATAAAATGAACCTATCTACAAAGATATACCCATTGCATTCATCATTTCCTTGAAACACAGCTTTCTTTGGGTTCCAAGTCTAAAGCTTCATCACATTTCACAAGAAATGGTTGTGCTACACTCTCTGTGGGGGAAAAAAATAGCTTTTTGAAAGTAAGCCATATGCTGAATGCACCCTAAAAAAAGACAAAACTGACTGAGTATAACTGTGGAGATAATCTCACTCCATTTTTAAAAGCTCTAAGCACTATGTGATTGGCACAATTACATTAATAATTTATAGCCTTGGAGAATTGTTGGTCTGTGCCTTTTTTTGGAGCATATCTGAATCACCATGATTGCTTGCTTTGACAATATTGAGAAAAATTGGAGATACGAAGCTGAAGGGAGCAAATGTGCTGCAGGAATGTGCAGTAATCATGCTGGTCAGCCTGGCTGCTGGAGCTGGCCATCACATGAAAAAAAAATATATATATATATATATATATATATAATATATATATATTTCAGTTAGAGAGAATCCTTGTACAAAGGGAAATATCATCCCTGGGGGAAAAGAATCCCCACTAGTTGTTGTTGTTTGGGAGTGCTGAAAATTCCCTACTTTGTTTATATCATAGATGAAATGTGAAATGAATTCCAAAATGTGCAACCTGGCTTTGTTTGGTTTGTCACCATGTCAAGAAGCTTTAGAGCTTAAGCTACCCCTCCTGTTTCTAACAGAGCAAAATAAAAAATGATGCATGAAAGGAACCCTTCTGCACTGCACTTTACTGGTTTTGGCATGCCAGTGTGTGTGTTCTGTGTACTGAACTTGTTACTTCTGGAATAAAATGCATGGGTGGTTAGGAGAATGATTTATTTTCTGAGGCGCACCTTTGCAATTTGATTTTAAAAGGGTGTGTATTTTTGAAGAATTTAAATTTTATCCACTTTCTTTTATGCTAAAATGCAAATTATGTACTGGAAGGTGTATGTATATGTATATATGTGTGGGCATATATAAATATGAGAGATATTTGGAGCCAGAGAGAATGGTCCATTGGCTTCCCAGCTGTACAGCCAAATTCATCCTATGTTCATCAACCTTCGCAAGCACGTGGAATCTTCAATGCAAGAATCAGTTTAAATTGGTCTGATGTTTTGCACAGCTCTATTTGTTTGCCAGTGCTGTATTATTTTTTATTACTTTCTGCTCTCTTCTGACCTGAATTCTGACACTGTCCGCCAAGAAACAATCATATTGAATCCAATGGTAAAGTTCTGTATAATACATTTGGGTTCACATTTGTAAGAAAAATAAAACATTTTCTTCTTGATTCAGCTATGTTAAACATGCTTGCAGGTGAGCTGCAGTAAACATTACTCTTGCTGGAGTTCAGGCAGATGAGTCCCTCACAGTCTGCAAACTATTTGATCAGTCTGAGGGGAGCCTGCGTGTTGTCATTAGAGCCTGGTTTACACTGAAGGGAAAAGTCGATCTAAGCTACGCAATTTGAGTTACATGAATAGCATAATTCAGATCGATGTAGCTTAGATCTACTTACCGCAGTGTCCACACTACGCAACGTTGATGGGAGACACTTTCCCATTGACTCCCTTTACTCTTCTTGATCAGGTGGAGTTGAAGGGAGAGTGATCAGCGTTTGATTTAGCGGGTCTAGTGAAGACCCGTTAAATCGACTGCCGATGCATTGATCGCTGCAGCGTCGATCCTCCGGTAAGTGTAGACAAGCTTATGTACATTGTACCATCTCCCAGTGTTGTGAAATCCTAATCTGACTCTTCAGCTCATGGTAAAGGTTTTTAAGGCTAAAGGATGGGATTTTCAATGGGACCTAAGGAGACTGGGCACCTAACTCCCTTAGGTCCACTTAAAAATCCCGTCTGAAAGTTATATAGCCTTGAAATATAATGTATTTATTTTTCTGAAAAGGGAAAGGGGTTGTTTACTGGAAATTAATTTCAAAAGGCCCTAACATTTTTAGCTTTGTCTTCCTTTAAAAGCTACATATTTTACAGGTCTTTATGGTTTTTTATTATGAATTAATACTGATTTAAGACACGTGTGATACATGGAGTGATTAGAGGCTATTATAGTGACTCAGGTTGTAGGAGTTACTGTAATTTGATTTTCTATAATGTAATATTTAGGATTATATATAAAATAACATGATGTGATGTAATAATGAGTAGTTGGCGCTTCCTAATAACTGTATCATGAACTACCTCTGAGGCTTTTGATATGATTATTACTGAAAAAACTAGGAGGACCCTAAGGGTTCTCATCTGAATATCGCAGTGGGTTGTTTATAAAGGTTCGAGATTCTTAGAGTACAAAGTCCTTCGCCACAGTGGAGTTAGGCTCTTAGCATCATTCAGGGTTTGCAACATCAAAATTTACACATTATCAAAAACTTCATATAACATGGCAAAGCAAAAGACAAACATCAAATATGAATAGGTAAGCAAAATTAATGCTCAGAATTAGCATTCTCATACTATGGTTACAGAGTAATGTTCTGTAGTAAGCTGTATACACACTGGATCTTTTATATTTAAACTCAGCTGGACAGTTATGTATTTTTTATCTGCTACATCGGGGATTTAGCTATTTCTGCCCTTGACCTGTTTTTTGAAGAATCTCCTTCCTTTGATCTGCTAGCTAGACTTGCTTAATTACATATTTTTTTTATTTTTACATTGTTCGTTTATTTTTAAAACTAGAAATGAAGAATCAAGAAAAAAATCAAAAGTAAATGATGACCTTATGCATGCTGAGTATTGCCTTATTACATGGCTAGTTCTGCTGGAGTCACTTGATCTACTGTTGGAGGAGGAGGTAAAGTACTACTCAGTGTGATAATGGGAATTGAAAGCTGCCCCATACTTATTATGAGATCAAGTTGTAGTCATTTTGAGAGGACTTCCTCAAATAAGGTAGAATAAATTACAGTGACTAATGTTCTCTATATAGGGCAGCTTCTGCCTGGAAAATTCTCATATGAAGAGTTTTTAAAACTCAAAAGCAAGTATAAAAGGAAACAAAATATCAAGCCATTCCCTCCCCAGTGTGTCATAGTGGAAATTCTATTTGACTCCCTTAGAAAACTTCGTCTCTGTTTTTTTCCTCCTGATATCTGCTGGTTTCAGACAGACGACGAGTAGCACCCAAAACCAGTACATCTTTGGATTTATTGCTCTCTTCCAAAGCCTACTTGGTGAATTCTAGCGAGCTGAAAAATTTCAGCTGGAATTTCCACTAGGATGTAATATATAAATTAGTCAAAGATGAATAGCAAATTGACTTGTGTCCTTTAAGATAAGGATCATTCCATAAGCATTTTTGTTTTTATTCTGTTTGTATTTGTTTTCTTGCTCATGCATACGTTTATCTCCCCTGAAGAAAAAAGGGAGTTTATATTACACTTACAAACCTTGTTATTTTCCTTTTAAAAATTTGATTTCCGTGGTGTATCTCTGATTTCATTTTCCCCAACATACTCAGCTAATACAACCTTGTTCACGTTGTTTCCATGCCAGAATGTCCCTCAGTTAACATAACACCTATATATTTAACTTTTTATGCACCCTTATTCATGATTCTGCCACCCTTACTCATGAAGAATATACTTCTCTAGTAGAGCTACTGAAAAAAGGTGGCTTCTTGCAGCATAAAATATTACTCAGAGTGAGTACAGCAGCAGGAACTTGCCCATAATGTATAAGAACATACCTTTTGAAAGATATGTTGTTATTTTAATTTACGTTAGTTTGATCCCAGTTTCTCTGCCTAGGGCTTATATTTGACTTCAATAAATTATTTACTGTGGTTAGTGAAGTACTTTGTATTATCCAAAAATAAAAACACAAAATATAGGGACAATGAAAACAGTGAAAGATCTCTATGATTTATTGATAGGCAGACAATTTAATGAGTCATAATTCTCCCTACATGTTGATTTGCCAAGTGAGATGGGAACAATTAATTATACTCCTGTGCTTTTGAAACCAAAATATGTGAGCAATGTAAGCAAGTGTCAAATTCTTGAAGCTTAGATCTGAATAAATCCCTCTGCTTCCAGCTGAAAGAGGGATCATATATCCCACACTGAGCTAACAAGGTTTTACTGCAGGTGTTTAATTATTACTGTTATACATTAACAAGAAATTATATAGAGGGTAAAAACTTCATTTATGCTTCAGCACATTTAATTTGGTAATGGATCATTGTAGTGAGGCAGAGTGGCCTCCCTCCTGACATGAGAGCGAGGGAGCACTATACTCCTGTTGGTGGGCGGAGCCGAGCCTGCCCCATCCCCCCTTGCTGGAAGTACCACAGTGGAGCAGGAAGTATAAAAGGAAGGCTCTGCAGCTCAGTTGGGCCAGAGACAGTGGAGGAGACAGATGCCTCTGCCTTGCTGTGGCACCCAGGAGCAGAACCTGCGCTCTGCCACAGCCTGCCCCCAGAGGAGATGAATGTAGACAAGGAGTTGCCAGGACTACTGTTGGCTGTATACCCCGAGGAGCATGAGGACCAGCGGAGGCCAGAGATACCAAACCCCGGGGAGGTAGGAAGTAGCCCAGGGGCAGCCGATGACTGGCTGGCTACAGGGCTGACCGCATCACAGTTGGCGAGTTGTGGCTGGATCCCTTGCCGACCCAGCTGCAGACCATTCTGCCAATGTTAGGACCCTGGGCTGGGATGTGTTGGAGTAGGGTGGGTCTGTGTCCCCCTGCCACCCGAACCTCAGGGAGGACGACTCCCCACTTTAGGCCAGGAGGCCTATACTCCGTGAACCCCCCTGCTAACACCCCAGACTGCCTGCCAGGTGCACAAACCCCTTTTGGAGCCCTAGACTGTGTGGCTGCTTGCCCTTACCTGAACCCAAGACTGTGTGTTTTTGCTGGCTGCCTGAGCTCCCAGCTGAGGCTAAACTCTGACCCCTGGTCTGCCACACCCAAAAGGCTAAAGCTTATAGACTGTGTTTGCTGGCTGCCTGAGCTGTAGGCTTAGGCCAAAGCCTGCTCCCTGCTCTACCCCGCCCTAAAGGGTGAGGGCTAATTGACTGTGATTGTTTGCTGTCTGCCTGAGCCCACAAGCAAAGGTTAAGATTTTATTGACTCGGCATATCTGCTGTGCTGGGAGGTGTAGGATACAGTCCCTACCAGCCAGCCCTGCCTGAGGGCTAGGCCCCTACACTGTTACTTACTGTCAGACCTATTGTGGGACTGCGAGCTAGACACTATGCAGGCCACTGCCCCGCCCAGGGGTGGGGACAAGGGGCCCAGACTGTTGTTGTGTGTTTGCCTCTGCCAGGCGGTCCCAGAGCTCTAGACTGCTTATGGCTCAGTCCCAGCAGTGCGACCCGAGGCCGAGGACTAAACCCCAAGACAATGAGGCAGAGTGGCCTCCCTCCCCAGTGAGGGAGCACTACACTTCGTGGAGAATGCGGGCATCGTCCCCTCCTCTGAGATAAGGGGACGAGCCAATGACAACCTGAGACAGACCCCCCTCCACCCTTATCCAGTGAGAAGAGGGTGGAAGTTGACAAATTGGTTAAAAGGCTCATCAAGAGTCAGCAGCAGCAGTAACAACAGCTGCTGCAACAGCTTGGCAATCAGCAACAACTGATGCGAGAACTGAGGGCCCAAAACCGGGAGTAGCAACAACAGTGCATGCAGCAGCTTGCGTCACTTCTGCTGACCCTAGGGGGCTCCCACCCCAGGGGTGCAGCGGGACCCGCTGAACCCGTAGTGCCGGTGCACTTGACAAAGATGGGTCCTGAGGATGACCCCGAAACCTTCCTTATTACATTTGAGAGGGTCACCTCCACAGCTAAGTGGCCTCTGGAGCAATGGGCCACTCTATTGGCTCAGTCTTTGATGGGCCAGGCTGCCTATAGGACGCTCCCAGTAGGGGAAGCCAAGGCCAATGGGCAGTTGAAGGCTGCGATCCTCAATACCCTTGAGATCACACCGAAGGTGTTTTGGCGGTGACTCCAGGAGAAGAGCTACTCTCCCAGGGCCTGACTGAGGGCAGTAGCCCAGCAGCTGAAGGAGGCATGCTGGCATTGGCTACAGCCTGAACGGTGTACAGTTTCATTGACTGTTACCTGCTTCTGTGCTATAGGATAGGTTAAATAGAAGTGCCTGATTTACCTTCTCTGGAAGATTAATTTGTTTGCCTATGTCTATCATATTATCTTCTGTTTGCCATTTTAAAGGAAACTATCTCCAACCCTACCTTTCAATCTGTTTTCATGTGGAAGTCTTCCCTTTTATGTAATCATCCCATTACATATTTCTTAGCCTCTTCTATTTCTGCTCTACCTTTTTTGAGTTAGGGTGAACATAAGAACCTATTCCATCTAGCCCAGTCCATCCAACAGTGGCCAATGCCTGGTGCCCCAGAGAGAATGAACAGAACGGGCAATCATCAAGCAGTCCATCCCGTCACCCATTCCCAGCTTCTGGCAAACAGAGGCTAGAGACACAATTCCTGTCCATCCTGGCTAATAGCCATTGATGGACCTATCCTCCTTGAACTTACCTAGTTTGGTTTTTTTTAACTCTGTTATAGACTTGGCCTTCACAACATCTTCTGGCAAGGAGTTCCACAGGTTGACTGTACGTTGTGTGAAAAAATACTTCCTTTTGTTTGTTTTTAAACCTGCTGCTTATTAATTTCATTTGGTGGCCCCTAGTTCTTGTGTTATGAGGAGTAAATAACCCTTCCTTGTTTACTTTCTCCACACCAGTCATGATTTTATAGATCTCTATCATATCCCCCCTTCAGGGGTGAAAGTAACTTAAAGGACTTACCGGTATGCCAGAATCCTGAGCGGGGCGGGGACTCAACTGGAAGAGGCGTGGCCTCAACTGAAAGAGGAATGGCCTTTCAAGATTTAAAGCCCCCGGTGCTCTGGCTGTGGTTAGGCCTTTAAATCACCCTGGAGCTACCAGTTGCAGAGGAGGCTGGGCGCTCAGGGGTGAATTAAAGGGCAGAGCTCCGGGCCCTTTAAATCACTGTGGGAGCCCTGCTGCCGCTACCCCGGGGTGGCAGGGCTCAGGCTAGGGATGGGGTAGCGGTGGCAGGGCTCCGGAGAAGATTTAAAGGCCCCGGGGCTCCAGCCACTGCAGGGACAGCCGGGCTCGGGCGGGGATTTAAAGGGCCTGGTGCTCCTGCCACTCTGGGGAGCCCCGGGCCTTTAAATCCCTTCTGGAGCCTGGCTGCCAGGGCCCTGGGGCTCCAGCAGCCAGGCTTGCAGGGCCAGCTTCAGCTTTTCTGCCACCCCAAGCAGCCAAAAAAAAAAAATGAGTGCCGGTATTTCGGCGGCAGCTAAATCGTGCCACTTCTTCAGCGGCAGTTCGGCGGCGGGTCCTCCCTCTCTTCCTCTTCGGTGGCAATTTGGCGGCAGCTCAAAGAGAGAGAGAGAGAATGAGGGACCTGCCGCCGAAGACCCGGATGTGCTGCCCCAATACTGGACTGAGTGCCGCCCCTTTGAATTGGCTTCCCCAAGCACCTGCTTCCTACGCTGGTGCCTGGAGCCGGCCCTGCTCCGGCACTTTAAAGGGCCTGGGGCTCCCTGCAGGGGCCATAACTCCAGGACCTTTAAATCCCTGCCCAAGCCCAGCTGCCAGAGCTCTGGTGGTGATTTAAAGGGCCCGGGGCTTCCCACAGCGACTGGAGCCCCAGGCCCTTTAAATCACTGCCGGAGAAGCTGGTCCAGTCCAGCACGGCGTACCGGCAAGAGCCGGTATGCCGTACCAAACCGTACCAGCTTACTTTCACCTCTGTCACCCTTAGTCATCTTTTTTTCCAAGCTGAAAAGTCCCGGGGTGACCAGAACTGAACACAGTATTCCAGGTGGCAGCATATATAATGGTTTTATACATTTTCATTATTATTTATATATATTGTTCTTTAAAAGTCATAACACTTTTTTTTTGACTGCTACATAGTTGAGCAGAAGTTTGCATTAAGTTATACTCAAGGAGGCTCATGTCTTTTTTTCCTGAGTGGTTATAGTTGATTTGGAATCTAGCAGTTTGTATGAGTAGATCAAATGCCTTCCAGTGTTCATTACCATGCATTTGTCAACATGAATTTCTTTTACTGTGCACCCCAGTGCTTGAATTAAAAAAAAGAAAAAAGAAAAAAGGGGGGGGGCAAACCAGAACACATTTCTAGTGTTTCATAAGTGATAGTACTGGAAGTACCAGAAGTCTTAGAACACACATTCCAGATCCCAAAATGAGGGCTGGAACGGCATTCTGGAGCCTTCTGACAGAACTCGAGCCCTGGTGTAGCCCATTTACCTATATTTGTTAGGTCCCTTTGATTTTTACCACAATCTTCTCTCATCTAAACAATTTTGAATCAACAGCAGATTTTGCTACCATAGTTTAGCCTCTTGTCTTGATCAATAATAAATATGAAAAAGCGCCAGTACTAGTATGGAGTCTTGTGGCACCTTTCTGTTTTCTGCATCCTAGTATGTTTCTAATCCATAACAGGACTTTACTCCCTCAGTCCATGACTACTTAATTTCCATAATAGCCTTTTGTGAAGGACTTTGTCTAAGTGTTTGTGAAAATCCAAATAACTTATGTCAACCATCTTTTCTTTATCTGCTATCTAATCTGGAATAAGACTTTAGCACATATCCATGACTTGGTTGAATCCAGAAAATCAGAAGGACTAATTATTATTGTTTGTTTGCTTAGCCCTTGCAGAATAATAATCAAACTGAGCGTGTCCTTGACATGAGAATAAGTAATCAGAATAAAAGCTGTTTGGGTCAGCAGTTTATTTTGTGTGGGTGAAGCTGAGTTTAAGAAATCAGAGGGTAACTGTATCTGTATAAATTATAAGAAATATATACATGACTTGGAGAAAACTTTTAGGATATAGCTATGCATCCATAAGGATATTGTTGCCAGAGGTGAAGCAAAGTGCTCTTTATATGCAGAAATTCTGTTAAGGAAATAGACGTTACCTTCCATTAAGTCTTTGTGATCAACCCAAAAGGAGAATATTAGATGTCATGCTTCAGAGCATAAACTGCTCAGTAGCTAGAGTCATGAAGAAATTTCCCCATGGCATAATATTCCACAATTATCCATATGTAGTCTAACTTTCTAAAAGTCCTTTTCTTCATTTTTGTAATAGATGAATTATGTAAAAATGCTAACAGAATTAGGTGACACAAATATGTGTTTTCAAACAAAGACATAGAGGGCCAAATTTTTATTGGTTGGAGATCTACAAGCACAAATACCAACCTATACTGGAGAAAATTACAGTTACTGCATTTATAAGTACAGGCACAAAGATGTGCACATATTTTGCACATGGATCGCTAGGTCTTTTTTTTTTTAAAGAGCTGCAACAACATCTATAAGGTAATAAGTCAGTTGTTATATGTTTGCCTTAAAGCCTAGTTATTCCTATGCCAGTGAAACATTGGGCAGTCCAGTTCCTTCACTGATTATGGTTGCTTGCTAGTTGTGGTACTCCTTTCCAGGGGTTCCAGTGCATTTAACATCCTCTGTCACAGTCTTCCCAGGCCTTCCTCACTTTCTTTTTCCTCCCTCGGGTACCCAGTTCAATGCCCACTTAGCATGTCTCCCATCTTCCATATGTTGTATGTGTCTCAAACACCTGAGCCTTCTTTCTTTGATTATATTTTTTAATATGTTCTGCTCTGTCATCTCTCTTACTACACATTTTATAGGACAAAATAATAAATGTCAGAGTATCTTCCTTTGCCTTCTGCGGTGGGAAGCTTCCAATCTCTTTTTGTTAGCTACTGTCATCAGCCAAGTCTGTGCTCTGTACAGTAGCATGCGCGGTAGAATCACATGGTTTGGTTTGGAGACCCCTGTTTGACCAGATGTTGTTCATTCTTCCACAAATGGTTGTTGCTTTTTCTAATTTCATATGAATATCCTTATCGCAGCCACCTTCAAATGTCATTACGCTCCCCAGATAGCAGAACTCTTCTACCTGTTCAGTTTCTTTTCCATCCACATTATTGCATCTATTGTTCAGTTTCCTACCTTCATAATCTGCTTTTCTCTGCATTTTCTTTCACTATTTTTGCTGCTTCCTATTCTACTCCTGATGAAAGGGCAGTCATTCTGTTCTACAACATATTCAGTTAAGCAATGTTGTCAGCAAAGTCAAGGTCTTGTAACTCGTCCGTGTGTGTGTGTGTGTGTGTATATAATATATGCTTAAATTGTTACATATTTACATGACTGAAACTTAGTATGGCCTAAGGAGCATATGAAATTAATTTACATCAATTCCAGGCATAAGTTTTATCTATTCAAATTGTGCCTGCATAAGGAATGCTGCCTGGCTGAAAACTTGGTGCCAAATTTGGTGTACAGATGCCATTAATTTAAATTAGGGCTGTCAAACAAATAAAAAAATTATTCGCGATTAATCGCACAGTTAAACAATCATAAAATACCATTTATTTAAATATTTTGGAGGGTTTGCTACATTTTCAAATATATTGATTTCAAATACAACATAATACAAAGTGTACAGTGCTCACTTTATATTTACTTTTTATTGCAAATATTTGCACTGTAAAAAACAAAACAAATAGTATTTTTCAGTTCACTCATAGAAGTACTGTAGTGCAATCTCTTTATCATGAAAGTTTTACAAAAAATAACTGCATTCAAAAACAAAACAATGTAAAACATTAGAACCTACAAGTCCACTCTGTCCTACTTTTTGTTCAGCCAGTTGCTAAGACAAACTTGTTAGTCTTAGTGATTGGCTGAACAAGAAGTAGGGCTACGTGGACTTGTAGGCTCTGTTTTACATTGTTTTGTTTTTGAGTGCATTTGAGTGCATTGTTTTTGAGTGTAGATGTAACAAATCTACATTTGTAAGTTGCATTTTCATGATAAAGAGATATGGTACTTGTATGAGGGGAATTGAAAAAATACTGTTTCTTTTGTTTATGTTTTTATTGCAGATATTTGCACTGTAAAAATGATAAAGGTGAGCACTATATACTTTATATTCTGTTTTGTAAATGAAATCAATATTTGAAAATGTTGAAAAACATCCAAAAATATTTAATACATTTCAATTGGTATTCTATAGCTCAACAGTGCCATTAAAACTATGATTAATCAGGATTAATTTTTTGAGTTAATTGCGTGAGTTAATGTAACTACTAGAACATTAGGTTCTAGACTAATTTTTAAAGCAGGGAAGAGGTCTAGATTGAACATCAATATTGAAAAATATCTTAAGAAGCTGTCAAAGAGGCAATGCAATGAACAAGTCGGAGGCAGTTTTGGAATTGCCTACTTGAAGCATTGAAGCTATCTACAATGGAATGTCAGTCCATCATCCAGTGCTTCCTCTCTCCTGAGAGGAAAAAATGGAAGATGGTTTTGAATTCAACTCAGAGAAGGCTCTTGTAGAGCCTTCATAACTGAAGTGAGGCATACCTTACCCAAATTAACATACAGGAGAAATATGAGGTAGGCACTATGTTATTACTCAAATTGTTCTTTTTGCTAGGCATTGGGATTTACATTATTACTTGCTAACAGGGGCTTGTACACAGGTACAGGAGTCTGTGGAATGATTCACTTTCCAGAATCAGGGTTTTGGATGGAAGGATAGTGAAATACTAATTACTGCAGGAGGTAGTATTGGTGAATCAGCAGCTGGTACGCTTTCCTGTGATACAGCACTGATCCAAAGTCCCATTATCATGTTGGAGGGCACACAGCTGCTACAGATGATAAGAACTGAGGTTCTGCCCTGCAGAACTAGAATTTCACATGAGTACTCCCATCCCTGTGGATGGACCCCATTGCATACCCTGAGCTCAAGCAAAGCCCCACTGACTGGGGCTCTGTAACAGTGCAATGGTCTGCCCATGTAGCCCACTTTGGTAGCCTGGGACCCAAGTACTGGCGGCTGCTGTCTCTGCAGCCGAAGGTTGTAACCCTACAAGCTATTATAAAATTGTAATCAGTTTTTTTGTTTTTTTTAGTGTGTTATGTCCTTATGCAGCTTTTTGAAGCTCTTCTTATTTACTAAATAGAATGAAACAGTACCTGGGGACCCATTCCAGTCTATCAGGTAAATCTGTAATTAGTATCCAGTCGATCTGTAGCATGGTGCTGTCATTATGTTGATATAGACATGCATATTAGAAAAGATTACTACACAGGCACAGTAGGTGATTCACAGATACTAATAACTCAGCTGTTTTAATTTAAAAAAAAACTCTACTGGTCTTGACTTCAGGATTTAAAAATGTTAACAGTTAAAACACTTCCACTTTAGGGAGGCAGAAAAAACTGGGATTTCTCTTTTTAATTGCATCTCTATAATTTAAAAATAGTTAATCAGATTTTTATAAAAACTATTAAAAATATACCATGCTGTGAGCTGGAACTCCATTAGGATTAAAAAGATAAATTGGAGATGTGCAAAACTTAGCCCTGGTCTACACTACACACTCATGTTTGTATAACTATGGCACTGAAGAGTGTAGATTTTCCACACCCCTGAGTGACCTATACTGACCTAACCACTGCTGTAGATAACACTACGTCAACTGGATAGCATCTCCCGTTGACATAGCTACCACTTCTCGGGGAGATGGAATACCTATGCCAATGGGAGACACTATCTCCCATTGGCTTAGGTAGTGTCTTCTCTAAGGGTACGTCCATACTACCCGCCTGGGTCGGCGGGTAGCGATCGACTTCTCGGAGTTCGATATATCGCGTCTCATCTAGACGTGATATATCGAACTCCGAACGCGCTCCCGTCGACTCCGGAACTCCACCACCGCGAACGGCGGTGGCGGAGTCGACGGGGGAGCTGTGGACTTCGATCCCGCGCTGTGAGGACGGGTAAGTACTTCAAACTAAGGTACTTCGAGTTCAGCTACGCTATTTGCGTTGCATACCTTAGTTCGAACACCCCCACCCCCAGTGTAGACCAGGCCTAAGCGTTGTAAATGTAGACAAGCCCTAAATATGTGTATGGAGGGCCTGGGGGAGGAAGGGGCAAGTCAGGAGTTGCTTTTTGCAAACCATTTTGGATTTGGTTTAATGGTTTGGATTCAGTTTCCAGTTTGTTCTCAGACTCAAAGTTTAGCCGTTGGTCTGCATGAGTTGTTTGGTCCTTCACTAATATATAGTAGAAACACGTTTCTCAAATGAATTTAGTGCAATGTGACGGGGTGCACTTACACCACCCTGGCTCTGCATGGGTTAACTGTGCATTGCACGTTGTGGAAGCCACATCTCCTGGGCATGCTCAGCCTGGAGGCAAGATATAAAAGGAAGCAGCCAAGCTCAGTCTGGGCAAGCTGCTGAAGGGAGAGGATGCAGACTGTAGGCTCTCTCAAGGGACCCGACCCCAGAAACAAGGCCTGATGAGCCCCAGATGGATTCCAGGTGGCCGGACCAACCCAGAGGGGAGGCTGCGCCATCAGGAGCTATGCTGCCTGAGGAGCCCGGAGACCTGTGGGAACAGTGGCCCATCACTGGCGAGGCAGGGTCGGAAGCAGCCCCGGGGACTTAGACTTTCCTCTGGTGGGTGAACCAGAGAACTAGACAGTGTGTTTTGGGAGGATCCCTGCTGGCTCGGTGGCGAGTAAACCCGCCATTGCCAGGGCCTGGGGCTGGGCCTCAGAGGAGCAGGGAAGGCCCAAGTCCCCCTACCTAGGGCACTGCCCTCCCCACCAAGTGATGCCCCATTTCCCCAATGGGCCAATAGGCCATGCAACCCCACATTGGGGTGCAACTTTATTGACTCTGGACATTAGGCCACCCTGTCCTGATGGTGGGGGCTGCTTTATCAACTCTGGCCATTGGGCCATGCTACCCTGACTGTAAGGGACTTGTGTATTGATTCTGGCTATTAGGTCATGCTGCCTTGAGCGGAAGGGCCACTGTCTGCTGACTCCGGCCATTAGGCCATATTACCAGGTCTCATAGTAAAAGCCTTCTGCATAGGACCTAACTGGCTGCGGTACAGCCTTTTCAGTCTTGTGACCAGGCTTCCCGTGACAGGGTGCACCTACCCCGCATCATGCAATTATACCAGAGATTAATTCAGCCCTTTAGTGTTCATTATGAACAATGACAGCGTAGCTCTCATGCAGGTAAGAGGCATGATTCAGTTAGCAATGGAAATTGTCCCATCATATTGCACATTGTACTGCACTTGCAATTTATTCAGCCTTCTTCTAAGTAGTCAATTAAATCTTTAGTTAATAAAGAAGATTTTCTATATTTCATTCCCAGATCATCTAGAGAGGCGGGACATCACAAATAAAGCACAGATCAGTGTGTGATGTTTACAGGAGTAGGTACTGTCTGTATGCTGTAAAGATAGGAAAATAGGTCTCTCTTGTCAAATATTCCACGGCCCCAATATGCCAGAGCCGGTGTGGTGATAAGACAGATTCCTTAATGGGCATACATCAATAATAAACTATCCTTATTCATATGTCATGCTTGAAAGGAGCAATGTGAACAAAGACTGAATGCTACATGGAGCACTGTCAGAAACATTTTCAAACAGAGCTACAAAAGCTATGAGCTATTATGTACATACAGAGTTCCTGGTTTTGGATTTAAAATGACATTTAATGGTAAAAGTGTGTCAAATAAATACAATCAGGTGCACAGAGAAATACAAGCTCAAAGTAAACAGAGAGGAAGGCTGTTCTTGTGACTGAGGCGGTGGACTGGAACTAGGGACATCTGTGTTCAGTTGTCAGTTCTATCAAAGTCTCCTTGTGTGACCTTGAGCAAGTCACATAACCTCCTTGTGGCTCATCTCTTCATCTATAAAATGGCAATAATAATTCATAGACTCCAAGGCCAGAAGGGACCATTGTGATCCTCTAGTCTTACTTCCTGTATAACACAGGCCATAGAACTTCCCCAAGATAATTCCTACAGTATTTTTTAGAAGAACATCCAGTCTTGATTTAAAAACTGTCAGTCATGAAGAATCCACTATGACCATTGGTGGTAATTACCCATTGGAATAACTTCTCACTGTTAAAAATGTACACCTTATTTCCAGCCTGAATTTGTCTAGCTTTAACTCCTAGCCTTTGGATTGTTTTGTACCTTTCTCTGCTAGATTGCAGGGCCTATTATTAAACATTTGTTCTCCATGTAGGTATTATAGCCTGTAATCAAGTCACACCTTAACCTTTTCTTTAAGATAAATAGATTTAGCTCCTTGATAATTGCCTTTTTCTCATCCTTTGTCATATCCATTAGGAGGCAGAGAATGTTTCTTACTGTGTTCATGTACAACAGCTAGCACAGTTGGACCTTGATCTCAGATGGGGCTTCTAAGCTTGGGTAACTTTTTATCTCACCTCTTAGTCTTGGCCTTAAGACAGGATCAGTGGCAATAAAACTTGTTCACAACCCTTTCTGAGAATTAGAAATTCTGATTCTAAAATTTTGATTTGTCATGTTGGCAACTGTGTTGGATTCTTTCCTCAAACATTCATGTGAGCAAAGTTCTGTTAACTTAGAATCCATAGCTCATTTTTTCCCCATCACTGGTACTAGTTTCAACAGTCATAGAATCAGAAGACTGGAAGGGACCTCAAGTCCAGTCCCCTGCACTCGTGGCAGGACTAAGTATCTAGACCATTCCTGACAGGTGTTTGTCTAACCTGCTCATAAAAATCTCAAATTATGAAGATTCTACAACCTCCCTAGGCAACTTATCGCAGTGCTTAACCACTCTGACAGGAAGTTTTTCCTAATGTCCAACCTAAACCTCCCTTGCTGCAATTTAAGCCCATTGCTTCTTGTCCTCTCCTCAGAGGTTAAGAAAAACAATTTTTCTCCCTCTTCCCTGTAACAATCTTTTACATACTTGAAAACTCTGTCTTCTCTTTTCAAGACTAAACAAACCCAATTTTTTAAATTTTCCCTCATAGGGAAAATGATACAGTTCTGCGGCGATCTGGAATGATACAGTTCTGCGGCGATCTGGAAGCCTACTTTCGCCGTCTCCGACTCAAAGAATACTTCCAGAACAACACTGAACAGTGCACTGATACACAGTTACCCTCCCACCAACAGCACAAGAAGAAGAACTCCACATGGACTCCTCCTGAGGGTCGAAATGACAGTCTGGACCTATACATTGAATGCTTCCGCCGACGTGCACAGGCAGAAATTGTGGAAAAACAACATCGCTTGCCTCACAACTTAAGTCGTGCAGAACGCAATGCCATCCACAGTCTCAGAAACCATCCTGACATTATAATCAAAGAGGCTGATAAAGGAGGTGCTGTTGTCATCATGAACAGGTCTGACTACCAAAAGGAGGCCGCCAGACAACTCTCCAATACCAAATTTTACAGGCTACTTCCCTCAGATCCCACTGAGGAATACACTAAGAAACTGCACCATCTACTCAGGACACTCCCTACATTAACACCGGAACAAATCAACGTACCCTTAGAACCCCGACCAGGGTTATTCTATCTACTACCCAAGATCCACAAACCCGGAAATCCTGGACGCCCCATCATCTCTGGCATTGGAACTCTCACTGAAGGACTGTCTGGATATGTGGACTCTCTACTCAGACCCTATGTTACCAGCACTCCCAGCTATCTCCGTGACACCACTGATTTCCTGAGGAAACTACAATGCATTGGTGACCTTCCAGAAAACACCATCCTAGCCACCATGGATGTAGAGGCTCTCTACACAAACATCCCACACACTGATGGAATACAAGCTATCAGGAACAGTATCCCTGATGATGCCACAGCACAACTGGTTGCTGAGCTCTGTGCCTTTATCCTCACACACAACTATTTCAAATTTAATGACAATATATATCTCCAGATCAGTGGCACCGCTATGGGCACCCACATGGCCCCACAATATGCCAATATTTTTATGGCCGACCTGGAACAACGCTTCCTCAGCTCCCGTCCACTCACGCCCCTTCTCTACCTACGCTACATTGATGACATCTTCATCATCTGGACCCATGGGAAGGAGACTCTGGAAAAATTCCACCATGATTTCAACAGCTTCCACCCCTCCCTCAACCTCAGCCTGGACCTATCTACACAGGAGGTCCACTTCCTAGACACCACAGTGCAAATAAGTGGTGGTCACATTAACACCACCCTATACCGAAAACCTACCGACCGCTATGCCTACCTTCATGCCTCCAGCTTCCATCCCGGGCACACCACAAGATCCATTGTCTACAGCCAAGCACTGAGGTACAACCGTATCTGCTCTAACCCCGCAGACAGAGACCAACACCTAGAAAATCTCCACCAAGCATTCTCAAGACTACAGTACCCACACGAGGAAATAAGGAAACAGATCAACAGAGCCAGATGTGTACGCAGAAACCTCCTTCTGCAAGACAAACCCAAGAAAGAAACCAACAGGGCTCCACTGGCCATCACATACAGTCCCCAGCTCAAACCCCTCCAACGCATCATCAGGGATCTACAACCCATCCTGGACAATGATCCCACACTTTCACAGGCCTTGGGTGGCAGGCCAGTCCTCGCCCACAGACAACCTGCCAACCTGAAGCATATTCTCACCAACAACTGCACACCGCACCATAGTAACTCTAGCTCAGGAACCAACCCATGCAACAAACCTCGATGCCAACTCTGCCCACATATCTACACCAGCAACACCATCACAGGACCTAACCAGATCAGCCACACCATCACCGGTTCATTCACCTGCACGTCCACCAATGTAATATATGCCATCATATGCCAGCAGTGCCCCTCTGCTATGTACATCGGCCAAACTGGACAGTCTCTAAGGAAAAGGATAAATGGACACAAATCAGACATTAGGAATGGCAATATACAAAAACCTGTAGGAGAACACTTCAACCTCCCTGGCCACACAATAGCAGATTTTAAGGTGGCCATCCTACAACAAAAAAACTTCAGGACCAGACTTCAAAGAGAAACTGCTGAGCTCCAGTTCATCTGCAAATTTAACACCATCAGCTTAGGACTAAACAAAGACTGTGAATGGCTTGCCAATTACAGAACCAGTTTCTCCTCCCTTGGTTTTCACACCTCAGCTGCTGGAACAGGGCCCCATCCTCCCTGATTGATCTAACCTCGTTATCTCTAGCTTGCTTCTTGCTTGCTTATATATACACACCTGTCCCTGGAAATTTCCACTGCTTGCATCCGAAGAAGTGGGTATTCACCCACGAAAGCTCATGCTGCAAAACTTCTGTTAGTCTATAAGGTGCCACAGGATTCTTTGCTGCTTCTACAGAACCAGACTAACACGTTTACCCCTCTGATACTTGACCTCATAGGTCATGTTTTCTAGACCTTTAATCATTTTTGTCGCTCTTCTCTGGACTCTCTCCAATTTGTCCACATCCTTCCTGAAATGTGGCACCCAGAACTGAACACTTCAGTTGACGCCTAACCAGCATGGAGTAGAGCGGAAGAATTACTTCTCATGTCTTGCTTAAAACACTCCTGCTAATACATCACAGAATGATGTTCGCTTTTTCTGCAACAGCGTTACATTATTGACTCATATTTAGTTTGGTCCACTGTGACCCCCAGATTCCTTTCCGCAGTACTCCTTCATAGGCAGTCATTTCCCATTATGTACGTTGCAACTGATTGTTCCTTCCTAACTGGGGTACTTTGTATTTGTCATTATTGAATTGCATCCTGTTTACTTCAGACCATTTCTCCAGTTTGTCCAGATCCTTTTGAATTTTAATCCTATCCTCCAAAGCGCTTGGTATCATCCATAAACTTTATAAGTGTACTCTGTATGCCATTATCTAAAACATTGATGAAGATATTGAACAGAACCGGACCCAGAACTGATCCCTGCGGGACCCCACTCATTATGCCCTTCTAGCCTAACTCTGAACCACTGATAACTACTATCTGGGAATGGTTTTTCAACCAGTTTTGCACCCACCTTATAGTAGTTCCATCTAGGTTGCATTTCCCTGGTTTATTTATGAGAAGGTCATACAAGACTATATCAAAAGCCTTACTGAAGTCAAGATATACAACATCTAGCGCTTCCCCGCATCCACAAGGCTTGTTACCCTGTCAAAGAAAGCTATCAGGTTTGTATGACACAATTTGTTCTTGACAAATCCATGCTGACTGTTACCTATCACCTTATTATCTTCTAGATATTTTCAAATTGATTGCTTGATTATTTGTTCCATTATCTTTTCAGGTACAGAAGTTAAGCTGACTGGTCTGTAATTCCCTGGGTTGTCTTTATTTCCCTTTTTATGGATTGGCACTCTATTTGCCCTTTTCCAGTCTCCTGGAATCTCTCCCGTCTTCCATGACTTTTCAAAGATAATCACTAATGGCTCAGATATCTCCTCAGTCAACTACTCGAGTATTCTAGGATGCATTTCATCAGGCCCTGGTGACTTGAAGACATCTAATTTGTCTAAGTAATTTGTTCTTTCCTTATTTTAGCCTCTTCTGATCCTACCTCACTTTCACTGGCATTCACTGTGTTAGATGTCCAATCACCTCCAATTTTCTTTGTGAAAACCGAAACAAAGAAGTCATTAAGCACCTCTGCCGTTTACACATTTTCTGTCAATGTTCTCCCCCCGCCCCCGCCAATTGAGTAACGGGCCTACCCTGTCCTTGGTCTTTCTCTTGCTTCTAATGTATTTATGTTTTCTTGTTACCCTTTGTCTCTAGCTAGTTTGATCTTGTTTTGTGCCTTGGCCTTTCTAATTTTTTCCCTACCTACTTGCGTTATTTGTTTATATTCATCCTTTGTAATTTGACCGAATTTCCACTTTTTGTTGGACTCTTTTTTTATTTTTAGATAATTGAAGATTTCCTGGGTAAGCCAGGGTGGTCTCTTGCCATACTTCCTATCTTTCCTACGCAGTGGGATAGTTTGCTCTTGTGCCCTTAGTAATGTCTCTTTGAAAAAACTGCCAACTGTCTTCAATTATTTTTCCCCCTACACTTGCTTCCCATGGGATCTTACCTACCAACTGCCTGAATTTGCTAAAGTTGGCCTTCTTGAAATCCATTGTCTTTGTTTTGCTGTTCTCCCTCCTACCATTCCTTAGAATCATGAACTCTATCATTTCATGATCTCTTTGACCTGAGCTGCCTTCCACTTTCAAATTCTCAAGTTCCTCCCTATTTGTCAAAATCAAATCTAGAACAGCCTCTCCCCTAGTAGCTTTCTCCACCTTCTGAAATAAAAAATTGTCTCCAATACATTCCACAAAATTATTGGGTAATCTGTGCCCTGCTATGTTGTTTTCCCAACAGATGTCTGGATAGTTGAAGACTCCCATCACTACCAAGTCCTGTGCTTTGGATGATTTTTGTTAGTTTAAAAAAAGCCTCATCCACCTCTTCTTCCTTATGTATAAAACTGGCTATCTTCATTGCCGAATATTGGAAAACCAAAAATGGTACAGTTCCAAGTCTAATGAGAAATATAAATGGTATTAACAATTTTTCAAAACAATCAATTAATCAAAAGCAATCCTGAACTGTTGTGTCCTTTAGGGACTACAATCAGGTTGCTGAACTAAGGCATATAAATTCAATCACTCTGTGGAAAAATAAAATGTCAGTGTCTTAGAGCATTATATGAGATGAAAAAATATTTTTTAGAAAAACCACAGGAGAGATTTTTAGGGTCAGAGTAAGACGCACTTAACTCCTTGAATAGTCCTATTGCTATCAATGGAACTGTATTGCTCTAATGCATACAAAAACTGCCATCTGATAATGGCTAGTCAAGTGCCAAGTTGTAATTACTGCTCCTGATTGGTCAAGATTTGCACACATTCTGTTATTTTTGTTACCTCATCTCCCACTTCTCCCTCACCAAAACCTGTTTGTTTTTCTCATCAACCTAGGACTTTTCTTTCAGATCGTAAACACTTTAGAGGAGATACTGCCATTTACTATATGTTCATACAAAGCCTAGCTCAATAGGCCTCTGACCTAGTTAGCTTCTATGTGCTATCACAATAGAAGTGTTAAATAACTGAGGAGATACAGTACTATTCCACCTGACTACATATATTCGAATCCAGCCTGTGTTAGAATGCTTGTACCCTCCTCCTTCTGAAAATCTTCATCAGTCCTGGCATAACTTCCATTTGCTGTAGTGCTTTTCCACCTTTTAAAATAACTAGGTATCCACAAAATGACTGTATTCGTCTTGCCTCTTGCCTCTTATGTAAGCTGCGGAGTGATAAATATAATTAATGTGTAACTGGACTTCAGATGTTCATGTAGTGATGTGTTTTCAGGGCATTTAGGAGTATGGTATTGACTAGGTTGTTTGACTTATGGATTTTAAGTGACAAAAAAAAACCCAGTACATATGAGACTGGAGTGTATTATATCCAGCAACAACATCAAAATCCAATAATTCTAACAGCTGCTTGTCACAGGGTGAAAGGGAAGGCACCTGTGACCAATTGGCTGCTGCTGACTGAAAGGGAAGATACCTGGGTTTTATAAAGCAGAGAAGAATAGACAGGAAGAGAGTGGAAAGTTCCATGTAGGAGACAGTCAGGAATGGCAGGGGAGTGTCTCTGTAGACAGAGGGGCAGCTGGGGAGCTGTTTGAGCTGGGGCCAAGCTCATGACAGGATTTCTGTGGGAAACCTGCTAAAGATTTAGTTTATCGTACTGGTTCGGTTCTTCAAATGGATCACTCCCAGGCCCCCAAAGAGCTTTCATTGCAGTATATAAGTGACATTAGCAATGAAATGCAGTTAAGAGGAAGAAGGTAGGTTGAGTAATTTTAATAGTCAAGTAACCTGTTGGTATAATTTGTGTACATCTATGCTCAGTCACCAAAGCCTCCTGAATTGGGTAATCTCATTTCTACTTTAGCGGTTTAATTTATTGACTGCTGTGGGAGGATAGACATGTTTCCAGCAATAGAAACTACTTGAAAGTCCCAGTGAGGTACATTTTTATGTTCCATTGATAAAATTGAAACATAGGCTTCCTCACAAACATAGGCCTGATTAAAGAATCCTAAGCTTCCTCACAAACATTCAGGTAACCCTCTCTCCAGAGATGAGGGTCAACCACCTTGATAACATGTGGATAGCAATTCTTTTTGTGTAGTTTTTCTGTCAACAAATGTGATGACCTATCTCTGACTCTCTAACATAATTCAGGTAAGTGCTGTCAAGGAATCTGGTATAGGTGTAAAAGAAAGAATTAAACAATTTGCTATTCGAATATTGGATGGGCTTCTGGCTATTTCTTAACAGTTTAAGATGTTTTCACAGGAATAGTAATAGGAATTAATATTGAACTGTTAGGCAAAACCTTACACTTTGACTCCCCTCAGGTTGACCGAGTCTCCAGAAGAGTATAGAAGGGACAAGAAAGTAAAAGAGGTGAACAAAATAGCCAAAATGAAGTATAGATTTAATATTGCAAGACCAAATCAAGGAAGTTTTAGCTGTCAAGAACATTTCTTAATATTTTTTACATATATTTGCCTTCCTCAAAGAATCCTTCCATTTTTTTCTGGTCTGACTGCCTTGTCCTCTTCCTGTCCTTCTATTCTATATATCTTTAGAATGAATAAGTTGTTTTACTTTTATTTTCATATCATGAAATAGAGATTTTTTAATGAAACTCACTTTCACACACCAGCAATAAAGTGACCATACAACCACATCATTTTCAATCAAAGTGGAAAGCAATTTTGCAGAATTGCTTTCCATCTGCTATTTTTGCCTCTCTGCCTAGCAGGTCAGCTTCCCGTTAGAGAAGAAATCAGTGAGATGGAGTCTTGTTATTAGTATAATCTGTTTTATTTGCACTACATACACCAATCCTTGACCAGAAATGATCATAAATGACATATAGGCAAACTCATTTTTTCAGAAATCTCAGCCCAGATACCATATTCAGTTTCCAGGAAGCAATTCTGCCCTAAGAATTTACTCTAGTTAAAGAGATTAAGACAGGCAGTAAATTTTCTGTTTTTTTAACAGCTTCTCCTGCAAAGTGTCATAATTTGATCTCTGACATATTTGGGGCTTTAGAATTTTACTGAAATATTGAATATTTAAAACAAAATATCACAGAAAAAAGCAACTACTTCAGTCTGTCTTATTTTACAGGGTATATATATTAAACTTAATTAAATTAACCATTCACTAGCTCTTAATTCTTCATAAATCTTTGAATTATTCAATGGCAAAAAGCTACATTAAGGTAGAGTTCAGATTGCTTGGTGATATAGCTTGCTTTGCAGACCACTGAGTTAAGCAAAACCCAAACTTCTAAAAATCAGGAAATGCAGAGTTAAAATTGTTCTCTTTAAGCAGTGCCCCACAGTGTCCTGTTAACACACAGCTTTACTCTGCAAACCCCCAGTTGCTGAAATGTACAAGCTCTTCTCCTTTTACAACAGATTCACTTTCCCCCATAGCATTCGATCTAGCACTATTAAAGAACAAAAAGGTGCGTGGAGGTAAGGTAGTTGCCCATACCACCTTCCTTCTGCCTTCATTGAGCAGTGCCTCAGTATGCATGTAGCCTGTATGCATATAGCCCACGCTCACGCTGGCCCTTGGCAATATAAGATTCAGGAGTTCTAGATCCTGGCGCACGCGTGTGTGTACACACACACACACACACACACTCTTAGCCAACTACCCAGAAAGAATACCACATGGGTACAATTTAAGAACCATTTTGTGGCCCTTTACAACTCCCTTGCCCTAAGGGTACATTTACATTTGAGCTGGGAGCTATGATTCCCAGCTCATGTAGATGTACCCATACTAGCTCTGCTTGATCTATAAACCTTCCCTGAACCCTTGGCTACATACTTGGGTGGTTAGTGCAAGCTGCCGCCCTTACTACACTGGCTACAGTGATACTTTCAGTATGCTAGTGTGTGCATGTCTATGTGACCTGGGAATCAGACCTCCAACTTGTTTTAATATATCCTACAAGTTAACTATTACCGGTATTAGCATAAGTGTAAGCTCTAGCGCTTAGAGGGATGCAACTCTCTGCTCCCTCTATGCGGGGGTGGGAAAAGCCAGCCCTTGTCTTATTCTTCATTTATATGAATTATAATATAGTTTACCCATAATTCCTTATATTGTAAATTATTGATTTAGTTGAAGTATGTACATGTTCTGATTGTATAAATGGTTGTTACTGTGATTGTACTCGTGAAAGGGCATGGAATAGAAACTGTGCAAGAGATGCCTTGGAGTAAGTGGGTCACCTTGATTTTACAAGTTGATCTCTGGTTAAGCAATTGGATACAGTTTCAACCAAGAGAGGGTAGAGAGCAATGTCTTAGATGCCAGGACCTGTGTCCCAGGGACTTTGTCCAAGGGTTCTGTTTTGCTCTGGATTCTCCACCTGGAGAGTCTAAACTGTGTGTGAAGTGATTCTCTGGGACCGGACTAGATTGGTGGCAGTGGTGCAGAGGTGAAATCACAGAAATTGACCAGGTAGCTGCTTATTGGAGTGGGACCTGGTGGTGCAGACTTCTCTAGATTGGAGTAGATGTGAAAAAGAGCCTGATCTCTTGATGCCCCTGACTACAACTAAATCTAGCCTGTGAGTGGAGATTGTTTTGTGACTAAGTTCTCTGGACGTCAGCAAAACTGATTATTAATAGTTGGGAGTGTGAGGATGACCATATACTGACTGGCTTTTGCTCATTTTGTCGTATGTAAATATTTATTGGTTATCATTTGTCTTGATTATTTTCTCCCTAAATAAAAGGTACTTGTGGTTCCACATTACCAAGGACTTATCCGGAGCACTTGAAAGTGGAGAAGAACCACCTGCAAAGGTGACAGGAGATTATACTTTAATTCCTCAGAGCTAGCAAAAGGAAAAGAAGCTCTGGGAGTGGGCTTGAACCATATTTTTGTTACTTTAGAAAAGGACTCCTAGACAGTTTGAACCTGGCTCTTGTTGCTGCTACTGGCTCTTGGCATACTGGTTACACAACAATTCTTAAGTAAATGCTTCCAATGTAGTAAAGTGTTATTGAAATATGTATTGAGGTTCACCTCCTATGGATCTAATTGAAGATCTTTGGTTCCAATGGCGTTACACCAGAGTTATGTTTGTCCTAATATGATCAACTTTTTCATCTCCTGTAATTCTTCTTACACTTTTATATGTATAGTGTTTTTAATTGTGGTTCCCAAAGGAAAAGCTCTTTCAGGGAATAAATTGCCGAATAGACTGGTAAAGTAATTACCAATCTTTATTTCCAATTGATCATACTAGAAATCATTACAAGTTTCATTTGGCCTTTCTCTCTCATCTCTTTAGAATCAATCTCCACCCATTGACCACTTTATAAAGTGAATAAGAACGAAAGATGAGCTTTTTAGAGTAAATGCAATAATATTTTGTGAGACCTTCACATGTACTTTCAAATGTGCTACTTAAATGCTGTGCTGAAAACCTGTTTTTTTAAATAGATTAGATACCATGATGATAGGTGCCTTAAAAATACCCTAGAAAGATAGATGGAGAGATTAGATAATCATACCTAATCTTAACCAAAAAAAATCTGTTCTCTTTAACAGGCTGTATGATTATGGTTTACTTTGTTACAATATCATATATCAGACATTGTGTAACTCTGGACTGAGCCAATTTTTAGAAGCTGGAGTGTCTGCAAAATACATGAGGTACCTGTCCACACTAGGAATAAAAGGGGATCATTTGCTTTGCTAGAGTTGTGGAAAACTCATTACAAACTCTAAAAACCTGTAAAACTCACTTGGTGTGAGATTCTTTCACAAAATGCAAACCAGCCAGGGGAATCTGTTAGAATTCTTTGGGTCCTCAAACCTTGAGATGAAACTTGAAATATGTAGCTTCCACCACATATGTATGAATCATTAGTGGCTGAGTGAAGCTGGCTGGCTGGCCTGGAATTTGATGTGGGTTTGTCACAGAAGTTCACATAGCATAAGTCACGTGGTGCAACGTCAGAGTCTCTGATTAACTGAGCCAGCCACATGCGATCTGGAGTGCCAGCCATTATATGATCAGGTATCCACAGAAAACAGTTCTGGAATTCTATTATTAATGGCACAACCAGAACTGTGTAGACAGTTTACTCAAGACAGTTAAGTCCAAAGCAGACTGTGAAGAGTTAGAGGGGATCTCACAAAAGTGGGTGACTCGGCAACAAAATGGCAGATGAAATTCAATGGTGATAAATGCAAAGTAATGCACATTGGAAAACACAATCCAAATATACATACAAAATGATGGGATCTAAATTAGCTGTTACCATTTGAGAAAGATCTTGGAGTCATTGTGGATAGTTCTCTGAAAACATCCACTTTATGTGCAGTAGCAGTCAAAAAAGCGAACAGAACGTTAGAAACTATTAGGAAAGGGATCGATAATAAGACATAAATATCATAATGCCACTATATGAATCTATGGCACTCCCACACCTTGAATACTGTGCAGTTATGGTCGTTCCATCTCAAAAAAGATATATTAGAATTGGAAAAGTTACAGAGAAGGGCAACAAAAATTAAGGGTATGGAACAGTTTCTACATGAAGAGAGATTTAAAAAAAACTGTGGACTCCTGAACTTGGAAAAGAGACTACTAAGTGGGGATATGATAAAGGTATATAAAATCATGAATGGTATGGAGAAAGTGAGTAAGGAAGTGTTATTTACTCCTTTACATAACACAAGAATCAGGTTAGAGTAACTCAAAAAAAATTATATACAAAATTAACTCAAAAAATGTATTGCAATTTAAAAAATTAATCGTGATTAATCACAGTTTTAATCACACTGTTAAACAATAGAATACCAATTGAAATTTACTAAATATTTTGGATGTTTTTCTACTTTTTCAAATATATTGATTTCAATTACAACACAGAATACAGTGTACAGTACTCATATTATTTTTATTACAAATATTTACACTGTAAAAAATTATAAACAAAAGAAATATTTTTCAGTTCACCTCACAAGTACCGTAGTGCTATCTCTTTATTGTGAAAGCACAACTTACAAATGTAGATTTTTTTTTTATTACAAACTGCACTCAAAAACAAAACAATGTAAAACTTTAGAGCCTACAAGTCCACTCAGTCCTACTTCTTGTTCAGCCAATTGCGAAGAGAAACAAGTTTGTTTACATTTATGGGAGATACTGCTGCCTGCTTCTTATTTACAATGTCACCTAAAAGTGAGAACAGACGTTTGCATGGCACTTTTGTAGCTGGCACTGCAAAGTATTTACATGCCAGATATGCTAACATTCGTATGCCCCTTCATGCTTTGGCCACCATTCCAGAGGACATGTTTCCATGCTGATGACACTCGTTAAAAAAATGTTAGTTAAATTTGTGACTGAACTCATTGGGGGGAAAACTGTATGTATCCTGCTCTGTGTTTTACCCATTCTGTGTTTTAACCATTCTGCCATATATTTCATGTTATAGCAGTCTCAGGGTATGTCTACACTACGAAATTAGGTCGGTTTAATAGAAGTTGATTTTTTAGAAATCAATTTGATATAGTCGATTGTGTGTATCTCCACTAAGCGCATTAAGTCGGTGGTGTGTGTCCACAGTACTGAGGCTAGCATTGGCTTTTGGAGCATTGCACTGTGGTAACTATCCCACAGTTTCCACAGTCTCCGCTGCTCATTGGAATTCTGGGTTGAGCTCCCAATGCCTAAAAACATTGTCACGGGTGGTTCTGGGTACATGTCATCAGCCCCCCCCCCCTCCCCTCCATGAAAGCAACAGCAAAAAATCGTTTCTTGCCTTTTTTCCTGGGTTACCCATGCAGATGACATACCATGGCAAGCATGGAGCCCACTCAGCTCACTGTCGCCGTATGTCTCCTGGGTGCTACATAGCAGCATCCCTTTGCCTTGCCTTGTGGATGGCAGGTGGTGCAATATGACTGCTAGTCGTCGTCGTCCCGTGGGTGCTCCTGGCCGACATCAGTTAGGTTGGTCTGGGGGCGACTGGGCAGACATGGGTGCCCCTGGCCGGCCTCGGTGAGGTTCGTTTAGGGCACCTGGACAAAAATGGGAATGACTCCAGGTCATTCTCTTCAAGTTTCGTCTAATGGAGATTCAGTCCTTCCTGGAATATCATGCCAGCTGGCGGCTTCCACCTCAGGCGGCTTCCACCTCAGGCTGCTCTCCCAGTCCGCAGCACTGTGCGGTTGCACATATCCCAGCCTACCCTTGGCTCATGAAGCCTGGCAGTAGTAAGGAGCAGTTCAACTATAGGCTGAGCAAGTGCATAATAGTGGTAGAATGTGCCTTTGGACGTTTAAAAGCTCGCTGGTGCAGTTTACTGACTTGGTTAGACCTCAGCAAAACCAATATTGCCATCATTATTACTGTTTGCTGTGTGCTCCACAATATCTGTGAGAGGAAGGGAGAGACGTTTATGGCAGGGGGGAGGTTGAGGCAAATTGCCACTGATTATGCACAGGCAGACACCAGGGCAGTTAGAAGAGCACAACAGGGCGCGCTGTGCATCAGAGAAGCTTTGAAAACCAGTTTCATGACTGGCCAGGCTACGGGGTGAAAGTTCTGTTTGTTTCTCCTTGATGAAAACCTGCTCCCTTGGTTCACTGTACTTCCCTATAAGCCAACCGCCCTCCCCTCCCCCTTTGATCTCCACTTGAAGAGGCAATAAAGTCATTGTTGCTTCACATTCATGCATTCTTTATTAATTCATCACACAAATGGGGGGATAACTGCCAAGGGACCCTGGGAGGGGTGGAGGAGGAGGGAAGCAGAGGGGTGGGGTAGTTGTAGGGGCACTCCCTAGAATGGCATGCAGCTCATCATAGAAGTGGCATGTGTGGGGCTCTGACCCGGAGCATCAGTTTGCCTCTCTGGTTCTTTGGTAGGCTTGCCTGAGCTCCTTAAGTTTCGCGCAGCGCTTCTGCGGGTCCCTGTCCTTCATGACCTTGGAGATTTTTTCAAATATTCTGGAATTTCGTCTTTTGGAATGGAGTTCGGATAGCATGGATTCGTCTCCCCATACAGCGATCAGATGCAGAACCATTTGGTCCATGCTGGAGCTCACTCAAAAGTTCACGGGGCTTTTCTTGTCTACCTGGCCAGTGCACCAGAGCGCTGGAGAGCGCTGTCCAGAGCGGTCACAATGGAGCACTCTGGGATAGCTCCCGGAGGCCAATACCGTCGAAATGCGTCCACACTACCCCAAATTCGACCCAGCAGGGTCAATTTCAGCACTAATCCCCTCGTCGGGGAGGAGTACAGAAACAGATTTTAAAAGCCCTTTAAGTCGACAAAAATGGCTTCATCATGTGGATGGGTGCAGGGTTAAATCGATCTAACGCTGCTAAATTCGACCTAAACTCATAGTGTAGACCAGGGCTCAGATGATGACTGAAGCTGCAAATGAGCAACAGGGAATGGATCACTTGATGATTACCTGTTCTGTTCATTCCCTCTGGGGCACCTGGCAATTGGCCACTGTCGGAAGACAGGATACTGGGCTAGATGGACCTTTGGTTTGACCCAGTATGGCCGTTCTTATGTTCTTATGACCCATCATTCTGTTCGTTTTTAAGAACACTTTCACTGCAGATTTGACAAAATGCAAAGAAGGTACCAATGTGAGATTTCTAAAGATAGTTACAGCACTCATCCCACAGTTTAAGAATCTGAAGTGCCTTCCAAAATCTGAGAGGGATGGGTTGTGGAGCATGCTTTCAGAAGTCTTAAAAAAGCAACACTCCAGTGCAGAAATTACAGAACCCGAACCATCAAAAAAGAGAATCAACCTTCTGCTGGTGGCATCTGACTTAGATGATGAAAATGAATGGGCATTGGTCTGCATTCCTTTGGATCATTATCAAGCTGAACCCATCATCAACATGGACGCATGTCCTTTGGAGTGGTGGTTGAAGCATGAAGAGACTTAATGAATCTTTAGTGCATCTGGCATATAAATATCTTGCAATGCCAGCTACAACAGTGCCATGCGAATGCCTATTCTTACTTTCAGGTGACATTGTAAACAAGAAGCAGACAGCATTATCTCCTGCAAATGTAAACAAACTTGTTTGTCTGAGCAATTGGCTGAACAAGAAGTAGGACAGAGTGTACTTGTAAAACTTTAGTGCCTGCATTCAAAAATAAAGTAGTTACTTTTTGTATATAATTCTACATTTGTAAGTTAAACTTTCATGATAGAGATTGCACTACAGTCCTCATATTAGGTTATTTGAAAAATACTATTTCTTTTATTTTTACAGTGCATGTTTATGACAAAATCCTAGAACTGGAAGGGACCTCGAGAGGTCAGATAGTCCAGTCCTCTGCACTCCTGGAAGGACTAATTATCTAGACCATTCCTAACAGGTGTTTGTCTAATCTGCTCTTAAAAATCTCCAATGATGAAGATTCCACAACCTCCCTAGGCAATTTATTCCAGTGCTTAACCAAATATTTATAATAAAAAAAAATTAAGTGAGCACTGTAAAATTTGTATTCTGTGTTGTAATTGAAATCAACATTCAAAAATATTTATATAAATAATATTTTATTATTGTTGAACAGCACAATTAATTGAGATTAATCTTTTTAATTGCTTAACAGTCCTAGTTGCTACCACTGATGGGCAATTTTAGGAGAAAAAGGCCATTGCAAACAATGCCAAAGGGTGCAAGGTTTCCATGGAGCTAGAGCAGCCAAAGAGCCTACCTTCTATGGGGGAAGGAAGGAGGCAATACCCGTGGCCATTACACACGGGCTTCTTTAAGGGATGCACAGCACCTGCATGTCCTGGGAAAGCTGATCAAGAAAAATTAAAAAAAAAATTTATAAAAACATTTTTAAATTCCCCCTTCCTTTAAAAAAAACCATGGAATTTAATTGAAATACAAGTAATTGTGACCAGTTCTGTTGTGGTCTTATTGACCAGAGCATTGTGTCTCCCTCTGTTTTTTCATTTTGTAGGAGTTGGCTCTTTGTTTTTGATCCCAGGCATACACTGGTATGTTGGGACCAGAACACTGAAATGGTGTCGTCATGCTTGTTCATTTTATTATACTACGAGAGTTAGCTCTTGTCAAACAGTGACTGAGGGCATGTCTACACTACTCGCCGGATTGGCGGGCAGCGATCGATCCAGCGGGGATTTATCTAATCTAGATGCAATAAATCGACCCCTGAGCGCTCTCCTGTCAACTCCTTTACTCCAGCTTGGCGAGAGGCGCAGGCGGAGTCGATGGGGGAGCGGCAGAAGTCGACTCACCGCGGTGAAGACACCATGGTAAGTCTATCTAAGTACGTCGACTTCAACTATGTTGTTCACGTAGCTGAAGTTGCGTAACTTAGATCGATTTTTTCCCCCCCAGTGTAGACCAGGCCTGAAACTTAAAGATAATCCTGCATTTAGAAACATCTCTCATGTAACTGGAAATAATGCAGGGCACCAGTATATGTTGTTGAATCTTTTTCACCCATGTGATTCCAGCTTGTTTAGGTTTTATGCCTGGAAACTAATCTAAAGCAACTGACAAATTTAAATCATCCTTGTAATTTGATGTCATAAACTATGACCATTCAATGGGTATTTTAAGAGCATAACCTGAACAGTTAAATTTTGTTTCCTTTCCAGTAACATATTTGCCATAACCATGGACTCACTTCTATCTGCTGCTTTTGTTATAATGTCCAATAAGGGAATGAGTTATCACAGAATGGTAATGACGATCTACCCCATAAATTGTAGTAGATGACTCTGGAATTTGAAAAGAAAAACTGTTTTCTTCTGATTCACTCTCTGTCTTGCTTCTTCCATTCAGTCGCTAGAACACTATGTATATACTGAGAAATACATTTTAAAAATACTTTTGGAGATTTGTACTCAGACTTTTGATCAAATTCCTTCAGTCTATGAAATTGTAAGGTTACTCTGTCTCATGTCATAAGTTTGATTCAAATATAGTGGGGAAAACATCCTGTTTATTTTTATATTTCTGGTTAGTATATATTAGGAGCTCGTATATACAGAGTAGGGCTTCCAATTACAATCTTATTGCACAATGCATGCAAAATGGCCAACCAAGCCAAATGCACAGTACTAAAATGCTCTTAGAGATTTGTGCTACTGTGCTTGTATTACTGCTAATGTACTTTATTTATGATGGAAATTAGCTTTGTTATAACTTCCATTTTTAACTCTAACATTTTTACACCAAATGATGTAACAAGAAAAAAGTGAGAGAAAATTGTCTGCAATCTTTATCATCTCTGTTCAGCAATACATAGAAGGGAAGCACAGTAACTTTTCAAGTAATACTATAAGCTAATATGTAGTGAGGGGAAAAAATCACGTAAAAAACAAAAATAATAAATTTTAGCATCCACCCTAAAATCCCTTCAAATACTAGTCAGATGTCATAAGTTATGTATAATCTTTCCCCTCCTATGCTGCCTGTGGTTCTCTATTTCATATATTAACTACTCTTTGTATGCAAATTAGTTTAATTTCTAATCTATCTATGTCTTTAGAATAGTAAAGAGAGGGCGAGATCAGAGGTGGTATGAAGGGCGATATAAGTAACGTCAGTTATTGCACCTTGTCACTGTTTTATTTTACACCTTCTTTGGAGCCGCTTCTCCTATGCTCTCCCCCGTTCCCTACTTTTCAGGCCCCTTAGCATGTAAGATACGTCATCTTAAACTACAAGGCCAGAATCACCAAAGATGCTGCAGAGAAGTGTAACTTATACTTTTCTGTGCCAACCTCCCTGACTGCATTGTAAGGAGAGGGATTTACCACAAGGTGTACAGGGGTGCCACTACTTCCTTAGCATTTTCTACCAGCAGCTCGGAGAACTTACATTTCTGGTGCCCTGCCAGAGAAGGCTGCCAAGAAGATGCACTAACCATGAGTATCTCTCAGCAGCCCTACCTAGAGGCTTCTTGACTCCCTGCTGGTAGTGACCCCCTGGTGGAGGGGAGTTTACAGCATATCCCTAAACTGAATCTGGCTCACTTAAATCCTTTTATGTTAGCCGATGCCAAACTATTGATAGGCAATTTTCACAACCACTTATCTCATCTCTGAGCTTGGCCCTGCATGGTAGGGTGTTAAGGAAGAAGGGGGGAAAGCTTTGCAAATAAATAGTAATAGCAAAATGCAGAGGAACTCTTAAGCTTCTTAAGATTGCCACTGCCTCCTGAGCACCTTAAGGCCTGAGAGGGTGGATTTCTCCTTATTTTATCCTCTGTCTCCAGGGATTGACACAAAATGTCCATGGGAATTTTTCTCTTCTCTCAGCTAAGTTCTCCAAAGGATGGAAGTGGGGAAAAAATGACAGTCAGACACTTGAATACATGCAAGTAACGGCAGAAGCACTTGTTAAGTCAGATACTTCTCTGAAACATCAAAAAACAAATTAAATTTTCATAGGAAACATGCAGTACTGTGTATTAAAGCACAGTCAACATGCTTCAGCATTTGCAGTTGGAGCTCTGCAAGCGGCCTGCCCCAGTCATCTTGATTTTTCCTTTTAAGACCATTGTGCCAACCCATGAAAGATATTGCTACATCCAACTGACTACACTAAAATCACATTAAGCAGCTCAGCTAAACCCATTGATTTTAGATATTGTAGGGATCTCAAAACAGTGGGTCATCTTATGTAACATCTATGCTATGAGGCATAACTGATGAAGCAGTAGCCTTAGTTCGTAAATGGGACTGGGGAGACTCTTTTAAGTAAATAAATAACTTTTCCTCTGTACAGGAATATTGGCCCACACATAGACTGTATTCCTTAACAAAGCAGTCAGGCCAGCAGCTGTTAGTGATATAATTCACATATCACTGAAGTGACTGGCATGTCAAACAGCATTTGTTTCTGTGACACACTGCATTACTGAGGCTGTGAAATAACACTGCTATTGTAGCTTGTGGCACAGCAGTGTAGACCTCTAGAGGGGAAAAAACTTGCCTCAATGTTTGTCAAACTGAAAAATGGTTGTTGTTTTTTCCTGCCCCTTATGAGCATGCATTACAATAACCTTTAATTACACGATCACATACTGTTTTTCAAACAGTACAATATAATAGCAAACAAATGTTCTAAAACCTTGGATATGAATTTGCAGCACTGTGTACTACAGTGTATACCAGATAGTGTTTATGAAAATAAACAATAAAATTTGCTTCAGCGACGTAGTTTACACTTCAGAATACTGAGATTAGGATTTTGTGTGTGTATTTAAAAGAGCAACTGTAGAATTATGACAGGTAAATGTTTTAAGTATGAATCTAAAGGGTAATAATAAGGAAGTTAGTGATGTAGTTAACCTTCCAATTGTATGAAAGAGTGGTAATGAGAGGTAACAAAATATAGAACAACACAGGGCAAAATTCTGATACATGTACTCACAGCAAGTAGTTCCTAATTCCATTGAAATTGATCGGATGACTGAAGTAAGATACTACTCAACATGAGTAAAGGTTTAAAAATTAGGCCCAGTGTAATTGCACTCTAAATGCAATATGCTTATAGTCACATATTATGTAGTGTAACCACAGCATTCCAAAGTTGAAGTGTATTCAAGTAACAAATGGGTCAAATCCAGAAATCTTTAATCCTCATTTACCTTGGGACAGATTCTGATCCTGTTACTCCCATTGGGCAGCACCTTACTCCACAAGTAGTCCTTGGCAGCTGTTTGTGGAGCCAGGGACCATTCAACATGAGTAAATGGATCAGAATCTGGTCCCCAGACAAATGCCCATAAATGATAATAGATGTATTCCTAAATTTAAAAAATCAGAAATTGGCCTTATGTTATAGCAAAAATAAGGGTTTACAGTTAAACAACATTCTCTGTCATTAACTATGATGCTGTCAGTGATGCTTATATCATTCTCTAAATATGCTGTTACTTTTTACCACAAAACAAGACTTGATTAGATTAAATAGGTCTAGATTTTTCAATTTATGAAAAAATCAGTTTTTAATGTACTTGTATTTGAAATTAGAAATGTATTGTTCATTATCAAAATAGTCGTGGGGAAGCATAACTTTTACATGACAAATTATAATATGAAAGCAAACAATTCTTACAATATTTTAAAGGAAGTATATTCAATACTTAATGTTAGTAATATTTAAGCTTTAAGAGTTGGATTGCATTCTTTTTATATAGGAAAGGCTAGATTGTAATGGACAGGGGAAGTAGGCCCTGCCCCACATCCTCAAAGTTATTTAGGAAGCTAACTGCCTTAGGCTTCTAAATACCATTGAGGATCTGGACATCTCTCCCTGGCACAGTTAACTTCTCTGTGTGCACCAGATCAGCTGTGTTGGGGCCAAGGATCCTCACCCACCTGTTGAGGGTTGGCAGTGTGCTGGCCATCTAGTGGCATTTCCTCTGCTTTCTATGCTATGGATAACAAGTACAGGGGAACAAGTGGGTTCTTTATGCCCAGGTATGACAAATGCAAAAAGGGTCCTGATCTGTCCTTAAGAGTTCAGTGATAGGGTCTTATTTCCCAGTCTTGCCACAAACACCATATGCCTGCTGGCATCTAATATTTGGTGCAGTGTTTGGAATTCATGTTACACATTTCCAAAACATCAATAAAGGATAATGCTGCACTTGCACCTTTATCATCTCATCAGCCATTCTGCTTCTGTCTGTTTGGCACTGGAGACAAGCCACAGCCATCTCCATGTGGTCACTATAGATCCACTCCTGCCCGCCCCCTTACCCCCCAGCAATCGTTAGGTGTGCAAAGCCCCAGACTTGCCCTGTTTGGTTTTTTTCACTGTCACACAAATGCAGAACATCTGAATGTAATTCCTATGCATAGCTGTTCTATTAAACACAATGCATTATTTTCTATTTTGTGGTGATATAGGCCCACAATATGCACTGTACATATCTAGAGCCATTTAAGTGACTTTTTTTTTGCTTTACTAACCCTACAGTATTAAAAGGAATAAACTAAATATGTGAGAATTTTGAATAGCTTCCATATGAGGAAATGCTCTTCAGAAAAAGAAAAGAAAAGAAAACCTTCAGTCTTAGAAAGCATAGTTAAAGTGAACAATAAAATGAATCCTTGAGTCTATGCAGACAAGGCTGTCCCCCTCTCGGTGCACTATGGTATGTTTAAATTAAACAAACACCATCAGAATAATTTACTAGTAAAATTACAGTTATAATTAGGGATTATCATGGAGGTTGCGCAAGTTACGGATTCCATGACTTTCAATGACTTCTGCAGCAGCCAGTGCAGCTGGCCTTGGAGACCACCTGAGCAGTGGTCCCAGGGGTGGTGGGAGCAGCTGTAGCTTGGCTGCTCCCGGGGGTGGTCAGAGCAGCGGCGGGGAGAGGGGCGGTCCTGGGAGTAGTTGGCACAGCCACTGCTCAGTGGCCCCCGGCAGCTGGTGCTGCTGGCCCTGGTGCCCCTCTCCACCCAGAGCAGCAGCTCCCCCGGCGGGGTCCCCCAGAGCAGCAGCTCCCCCAATGGCATGTCCACCACCTAAGATTTGGTCAGGGGCATTTATAGTACAAGTCATGAACAGGTCACATGCCCCTGACCAATCCATGATTAAATCGTAGCCTTAATTAAAATATGGAATGTAATAGGGTTGACACATGGCATGGGGAATGGTATATGAAATTAGATATGTGTAAGACATGAAAAATGAAGTTGAGCAGATAGTTGTAAGTGGGGCACCCTGACAACTGAAAGTTTTATGGCAAAGCAGCACTGCATCTCACTGCTGTTTGTTACATATTTACATGCATTTTGCATACAATGCTGTTTGTTGCACCTTTGCATTCACGCATATGAAGCATTTACAATTTTAGCCCAGCTGCACAAGAATTTTGCATGGTAAATGGGGTTTGCCTGTGTTAAATCATTTATGCACACAAATGGATGGCAAACTTAGAGACACAAGATGGGTGAGGTAATAATATCTTTTATTGGACTAACTTCTGCTGGTCAGAGATACAAGCTTTCGAGCTATCCAGAACTCTTCCTCAAGTCTGGGAAAGGCAGTCAGTGTCACACCTAAATATTGTACAAGACTGAACAGATAGTTTAGCATAAGTAGTTAGCACATATTCTAAGGGACCATTCAAGGTGACATAGCCCATTAACACCCTTGTAGTCCTAGGGCAAAAAGGGAGGTAGTGGGTTACAGATTATTGTAATAAGCCATAAATCCAGTATCTTTATTAAGACCATGATTTTTAGTGTCTAGCAAAGTTCTGAATGTAAGCTCCCAGGCTGATCTTTTGAAAGTGTTGTGCAGGTTTCTTTTGAAGATGAGGACTGGCAGGTCAGATATAGAATGATGGCTTTTTGAAAAGTGTTCACCCACAAGTAATAGGTTGTTTTGTCTTTTATCATTTTCCTATGTGAGTTCATTCAAGAGTGTAGTGATTGTCGGGTTTCACCCACATAGTTGTCAAAGCATTTAGTGCACAGGATGAGGTACACCACATGTTGTGAAAGGTGTACCACATGTAGGACCTATGAATCTTGAAAGGTGTGTTGTGGTGGTGTTGATCATTGTAGCAGTGGTGATATGTCTCCAGGTTTTGCATCTGTTGTTCTGGCAGGGTCTGATGCTGATTGGAGTTGGTGTCCTGGTCTGATGAGCTTGGAGAGGTTGGGGGGTTGTTTGAAGGCCAGAGAAGGAGGTTCAGGACAGATTTCTTTCAGGATGGGGTCACCATCGAGTATAGGTTGTAGTTGTTTGATGAAACCCCATATGGGTTCCAATATGGGGTGGTAGCGAACAATTAGGGGTGTGCAGTCAGAGGGGATTTTATTTCTGTATTGAAGGAGGTTCTCTCAGGATATTTGGGTGGCCTGTTCCATTAGGCAATTCCATTTGGAGTGAAGGCAGTTTTGAATGTGTTAAGGTGTATATCTTTGGACTTTCTCCTCAGAGCATATTCTGTGGTATCTGAGTGCCTGGCTGTAGATAACAGATTTCTTGGTGTGTTTGGGGTGGTTACTGGATCTATGAAGGTAGATGTGGTGATTCAAGGATTTATTGTATATAGTTGTCTGTAGGGTTCCATTGCTGAAGCTGATTGTGCTGTCCAGGAAGTTGATGGTAGTGTGGCAGCATTCCAGAGAGAGTCGTCTGGATGGGTGGTGGTTGTTGAAGTTGCAGTGGAAATCTGTGAGGGAGTTTGATATTTTCACCCTCTGGTTGGACAACAATGCATCTCAAGTATGTCATTGGTTTTGTGGGGCATTTGCCCAGAAATTCTTCTTCATAGTGGTCCATGAAGAGATTGGCATATTGAGGAGCCATCCTAGTACCCATGGCTTTTCCCTTGGTTTAGACAAGGTGTTTGTTGTTGAATGTAAAATTGTTATTGGTGAGGATGAAATGGATGAGTTTGGTGATGTGTTTGGGGTAGGTATCTGAGTGTTGTCCATTGTCTTGTAGATATTTGAGACAGGCAGCTGTGCCATCATTGTAAGGAATGTTGGTGTATAGGGAAGTGACATCCATGGTGTTCTGAGGGAGGTTGTTAATGTTGTGGAGTTTGTGGAGGAGGTTGGTTGTGTCCTGGAGAAAGCTAGCCCTTTGTGTGGTGAGTGGTTTGAGTATGGTTTCTTTGAGTCCTGATAATCCTTCAGTAAGAGTGCTGTGGCCTGATATTATGGGTCTGCCTGGGTTCCCTTGTTTGTGTATCTTGGGAAGTATGCAGAAGCTCCCTGGGGTGGGTAAATAGGGGATGAGTTTGTAGAGTTTCTCTGTGAGCTATTTAGGGAAGGATTTGATGATATCCTTAAATTCATGGGTAAATTATGGTGGGAGGGTTCGTCTTTTAGTTTTTATAGTAGGTGATGTTGGAGAGGTGTTGATTGACCTTGTTCATGTAATAGTTGAGGACTATGATGGTGCTCCCTTTGTCTGGTGGTTTAATCACTATCTAGTGGTTGGACTTCACAGATTGTATAGCTTTCCTCTCAGCAGTGGAGAGATTGTGGTGGATGTGATTGTGATGCTCTGTACCTCAGGGGAACACCCTACACCCCCATGTTCATCTTTATAAATTGATTGTGTGGTATCCAATGCAAAGTTTGTCATGTTGGGTGTCTTCAGAAGCCTCATCATGCCCTGAGCATGTTTGTTATAGTGATGTTATAGTAATTGTTACAGTAATGTTATAATAAGATTATAGGTTATAATTTCATGTATATAGTTATGAGGCTGAAAGTGTATCCTCATAGCTTAAAGCAAGCCCATGCAAAAACTCTTCAAGAACAGAGAGGCAGTTTACACCTCGTCAGGTGTGACAAACACAGCTCAGCCTCACAGGAACAATGGACACTGACTTAGGCAGCAACAAAAGAATCTGTTAGACCCTCGAGGGAGTCACCCCCCTTTCCTTTGGTCAGTTTGGGACTGCGATGAGGTAATTCTCACCTGACTCTTAAGGGGGCCGGGGCGGGGGGAAAGCCAAGAGGAAAGGAAGGACATGATAAAAGGGAGAGACATTTTGCCATGCTCTCTCTCTTCCACATACATCTACAGACACCACCACCACCACCACCAAGCGACTGAAATGCTGATCAATGGGGAGAGCCTGCCTGAAAAGTAACCAACCAGCCTATGGTGAGAAGCATCTAAGTTTTTAAGGACATTTAAAGTATTAAGATCAGTTTAGAATGTGTTTTGCTTTTATTTCAGTTGGCCAAATCTGACTTATGCTTTGACTTATAATCACTTAAAATCTACCTTTATAGTTAATAAATCATAGAATCTGTTTGTTTATTCTACCTGAAGCAGTGCATTTGGTTTGAAGCATGTCAGAGACTCCCCTTGGGAGAACAAGCCTGGTACATATCAATTTCTTTGTTAAATTGATGAACTTATGTAAGCTTGCAGCATCCAGTGGGCATAACTGGACACTACAAGACGGAGGTTCCTAGGTTTGTCTCTGGGACCGGAGATATTGGCTAGTGTCATTCGCTTGCAAGTAGCTGGGAACAGCTTACATGCCAGAGGCTGTGCATGAACAGCCCAGAGGTGGGGGTTCTCACAGCAGAGCAGGGTAAGGCTGGCTCCCAGAGACAAGGATTGGAGAGGCCTAGCAGATCACCAGTCCAGATAACACCAGAGGGGAATGTCACAGTGATGTTTAAGGATTTCACAGTCAATTTTTTTTCCCTGAAGCAATCAGTGTAATGATTAAGAATGTAGCTTCATCTACTCTGTGGTGTCCAGTCAGATGATGCTTTTTTCTTATGATTGTAGGTGGGGTTGTGATAATTGTGAGTGGTGTCCTCATTGTTGTGTAATAATTCTTTGAAGCAGAATTGGTGGAAGAATTCTTCTAATTCTGCTCCACCACAGAACCTGATACCATACTAACATATGAAAGAAGTTCAGTCCCTTAGAGAATACAGATAATTCAGGGGTAGACTTGAAAGTTGATGGTGATTGGGTGTAGTGTACTGTCCATGTGGTCTCTACTGGTGCCATGGTTTCTCCCAGAGGTGATGTTCTGTGGGCTGTTGAATAGAATCGTGGGACTGGAAGGGACCTTGAAAAGTCATTTAGTCCAGTCCCCTGCACTTCTGGCAGGACTAAGTATTATCTAGACTATCCCTGGCAAATGTTTGTCTAAGGTGCTCTTAAAAATCTCAAATGATGGAGATTCCACAACCTTCCTAGGCAACTTATTGCAGTGCTTAATCACCCTGACAGTTAGGCAGTTTTTCCTATTGTCCAACCTAAACCACCCTTGCTGCAGTCTAAGTCCATTGCCTCTTGTCCTATCCTCTGAGGTTAATGAGAACAATTATTCTCCCTCCTCCTTGTAACAACCTTTTACATACTTGAAAACTGTATAATGTCTCTCCTCAGTCTTCTCTTCTCCAGTCTAAACAAACCCAATTTTTTCAGTCTTCCCTCATAGGTCATGTTTTCTAGACCTTTAATAATTTTTGTTGCTGTTCTCTGGACTTTCTCCAATTTGTCCACATCTTTCCTGAAATGTGGCCCCCAGAATGGGACACAATACTCCAGCTGAGGCCTAATCAGTGTGGAGTAGAGGAGAAGAATTTCTTCTTGTCTTGCTTACAACACTCCTGCTAATACATCCTAGAATTATGTTTGCTTTTTTTTTTTTTTTGCAACAGTGTTACATTGTTGGCTCATATTTATCTTGTGATCCACTATGACCCCCAGATCTCTTTCTGCAGTATTCCTCCCTAGGCAGTCATTTCCCATTTTGTATGTGTGCAACTGATTGTTCCTTCCTAAGTGGGGCACTTTGCGTTTGTCCTTCTTGAATTTCATCCTATTTTCTTCAGACCATTTCTCCAGTTTGTTATAATCATTTTGAATTTTAATCCTATTCCCCAAAGCACTTTCAATCCCTCCCAGTTTGGGATTGTCCACAAACCTTATAGTAGTTGTAGTTGGTTTCACTTTTTGTTTTTGTGAAACATGAAACTTGTGTGATCAAGAGATTGCATACACACACAGATCATTTTATAAATTTGGTCTCAAGTGCCTTTCATTTTATACATCTGGAGGGTTAATTCATAGGAACATAGGGCTGGAAGGGACCTTCTGTGTCAAGTCCAGTTGCCTGCTGTTGTTGGCAACCTCATCATATCCCATTCAATAAGACAAATTCCATTTTCTTGAAGTTGTGAGCCCCTCCCCTGCATATCTGTGTATACGTAAAAGCATAGAATTTAGATTCTTTAAATACTATCTTCTTTCTCAATGCTAGGTTTCTTATATAGGAGACCATTAGCCTTAAAAGAGTAAAATCCTTGTTTATAGTAACAAATGCTTCATCGTCATTTCAGGTAGTAGAGAAGCATTTCCCCAAACAATGTTCATTTTTACAACCCTTGCAGTTTTAAATTGACTACCAAAGTAGATTTATGAAAGGCATGCATGCAGAAACATCCCTCCTTTGCTTCATGCTCAGTATTATCGTGGGATACAAAATAAGTGGCCTCAAGCTAATTTTAAGGAAGCATAAGCATATGCTGTTGTTCATTTTCAAATATATTTTTCCCCGGGATCCTAATGATTCACTATATGCTTCACATTTTCAAGAGATAAACAAGCTGATCATGCCAATCTATTAACCCTTTCAATACAAACCTTCTCAGTGCAGGCAGGACTATGATTTTTTTTTTTAAAAGCAGTTTCATTCTACAGTAGGAGGCAGCCCTGGAGAAACAGAACAATAGCTATGTTTTACCATAGTGAAAATTCAATCTGTAATTTTTCATCTGATTCTAGTTGGGCAGCTAAGGTTTTGGAACACAGTAATGAATTTATTATACTACAGGTCCTCCAACTGTAAGCAAAAGAGGCTGTCCAATCAAATTAAGCCAAGTGAAAACCACCTGAACATGGGCAAGGATTCTAATGGAGTCTGTTAGGATTTCTAGTTTATTGGGAACTTGTATCAAAACATTTGCATATACCTCTACTCAGGAGTTACAGTTCTTTATATATATGAGTGGCTCCCAAATATTTGATATTTTGAAATATTCTGGCAGTAGAATAGTCAGCCCAAAATATGTTTTGGGCACAGATTGGTACTGACTGAAAGTCTGTAGCTGCTAAGTGGCCATCATCAAGTGATTGGTGCATCAATCCACATCCTATCCTTCCTCCCTCAGGGCTTGTCTATACTGAGTAGTACATTAACAAACACATCAAATACAGACAGATGTTTGAGAAATGTGAAGTGGGGGCCTAGAATTATTTAATTAAAACTCTGCTTGTTCTTTTCATGTTTGAAGACTTGGTGGAATTCTGTTTATCTTGATACTGTACTCTGAGACCTGGCCTTCTGTCAGTTAGTCATGGAAAATGGAATTACAAGAAATAGTTAATAATTATCAGGTTGCAAGACCACAATATTTTCATTTTAAATGGCTGGAAGTATCACTTGTCCCAAACAGTACCAAGCACAAGTATTCTAAAATATTTAATTAGAATTTATTCAGAAACGCTTCAAAAAGAGTATGTTTTTTTAATGAGTGAACACCGACTCCCATAGCAAAGTTGAGAGCAGCGTGGTTTAGGGGTTAATGTACTGGATTGGAACTCAGGAGACCAGGGTACTATTCTTGGTTCTGACCTGTTCAGTAACCTCGGGCAAGTCACTTATCCTCTTTGTGGCTCCATTTCTTCCCCACCCTCTCTCTCTCTCTCGTCTATGTAGCACTTGGGGGCAGGAGCTACGGGGACTATTTTGGTGGTACAACACCTAACTCCTAGGTACCCTGCTGCCTAGTAGAATTCACAGCCCAAGTTAGGTGCCCATACTCTGCATGCAGTTCAAGTGAAGAGTTAGGAACTAAGAAAGGGATTCTCGGAAGCCACCAACCTGAATGGGATCTGTCAAAGCTAGTCAGGACTGAAATACTGGGGAAAGGAGTGGGGCTTAGGGCCCAGATTCACAAAGCCACTTACTGCCTCCCATTGATTTGTGCCTTAGACAGGAGGCGCCTATCATGGATTCTCAGCCATGAACTCTCTACTGGAGTTAGGACTGATCTGGCTTAGTTTCCTTTCTCATGAAAAGCAAGAGAGCTTCCCTCTCATCCCATTGTAGCTAACAACTCAACAGTTAGAGCCTTCACATTGGATATGGGAGATTTAAGTTCAAATCCCTGCTCTGCCTAATTTGGAGTGAGGGACTCTGAACCCAGGTCTCCTGCAACTCAGTGGAGTGCCTGAACCACCAAGTTGTTGGGTAGTCTGAGGTGAATCTTGGCTGTTGAACCTGTTGCATTTTGTATAAATAATTAAACATTCATTAGGGCAGAGAGAGAGCACAAGATTGACTCTGTAGCCCAGTGGGTGAGCATTCCCCTGGGATGTAAGAGAGTCAGATTCAAATTCATACTCCAAGAAATCTTTAATTAGTTAAGCAAAGTGGAACAGCTCCAATAGATGGTTTTGAGAGAGACGTGCTTCAGAATGCCCAGTAGCCTGAGCACTCTCCTAGGAAGTGAGAGACCTGGGTTCAAGTCTCCTACATCAGAGCAGGCATTTGAACTTAAATTTCCCCCATTCCAAGTGAATGCTCTAGCCACTGGGCTATTGGGTATTCTGACACATAGTCTCTCTCTCTCTCTCTCTTGCCTATGGCGTCTTTTTGTGGAGGTAGTGTACTCCAGTATTGCACGGACCAAGAGAAAAATCATGTGTGGACTCCTCCCTCAAAATATGGAAAACATCAGTCAGACCCCCCAAAATCATGAGATTAAAAAAAATATTGTGGGTTTTGTGTCTGTTTTTGATTTTTGAACTCCTCCTACCTATCTCCAGTGGGGTGGGAGGTGGGGGGGGGGGGGTGAGTGAGACAATTAGCATTGCCCATTCTCTAAAATGTATTGAGTAAGATGATGATGACTTTGGCCCCCACTCTCTACCTGCCCATCCCCTGCCCAGCAATTAATTCTTCCCCCAACCTCCAAACCAATCCTGTCCCCAATCACCACATCAGTTCTGCTCTTCATCAGGTCAGCTCATCTCTCCTCACCCCCTCAGTTCATCCCTCACCCAACCTCCACCCCTATCAGTTCAGGCCCCCCAGTCCCATGTCTGGTACTGTTGGGGCTCTTCAGTCCCCTCTCCCTAGGGTGAGCAGATGTCCCGATTTTATAGGGACAGTCTCGATTTTTGGGTCTTTTTCTTATATAGGCTCCTATTACACCCCACCCCCATCCCGATTTTTCACACTTGTTGTCTGGTCACCCTACCTCTCCCAGCCCTTTTGGGAGGAGCCATCACTGTTGCTTACAGGAGGGGAGGAGGAAGCAGCACTGCTCTAAGCTGCTGGGCTCTTTCTGCTTCCTCCTCCATACCTCTCCTCCTGTGAGAATGGCTTCAGGTTTCTGAAGAGAGAGGAAGGGGTGAGAGCTCTTCCCACAACAGCTCTGATTGTTTGGTCTGCACCAGAAGGCAGGCAAGTGGGGTAGTCAGTCGATGATGGGGTTATCCTCCAGGCAGGGTTCAATTCCCTAGGGTTGGAGCTTCTCATGCCATCATGGGATGGGCTCCAGCCTAGCCAATATCCCATCAGTCTTGAAAAAATAGCGAGAGTTGGCAGTGCTGGTGGTCCAAACATGCATACTGGGTTGGCCACTGCTGGGGAGATGGAGGGAATGCCTAGATTGAGAATCCCGCTTGGGCTCAGGCATGCAGAAGGGCTCTGAGCAGTTCATTAGCTGTGGGATGGTATCTGAACTTAGGTGGCTTTGTGCATAACCACTGCCAGAAACATAGGCCCCTTGTAGACTAGTACTTACAGGCATCCGACGAAGTGGGTATTCACCCACGAAAGCTCATGCTCCAATACGTCTGTTAGTCTATAAGGTACCACAGGACTCTTTGCTGCTTTTACAGATCCAGACTAACATGGCTACCCCTCTGATACCTAGTACTTACAGGGTGAGGCTGCAGCTGTGCAATGGTTTTGAGACTGTTAGTGATGCCTAAATGTTAGACATAAGCATCTAAAGAGGCAGTTCAGCACCTAATTACATTAGTGAATCTGGCCTTAAGTGTTTGTGCAGTGACTTGTACAATGAGGCCTCAATATCGTATGGGCATTTGAGGCACTACTGTAATATAAATAATAAATATACTGCTGAGGCAATCCAAATAACACTGCTGACGTACATGGTATGGACCTGGTTTACATTAAACCATGCTACTGTATCTTTGCTGTTCATCAGGGGGTTAATCCTTCAGCTCAGGGAGTGCCTGTAGCTGTTACTAATCAGGGGCATACCGTTGTAAAAGGTCAGGTGACTGATCCTATGAACTGAATAAGAGAACAGAAGGCAGTGTCTGTCACTCAGGATATGTCTAAATTTGAGCTGGGAGATGTGATTCACAGCTTGCATAGACGTACCCCTGCTAGCTATGCTTGAGCTCACACCTAAAACTAGCAGTGTGTCCACAGCAGCATGTCTGCCCGAGTACATACCCAAGCGGTTGGGCAGGATTATACTTAGGGTGGTTAGCCCATGTGGGTTCCTGTGCAGACACACAGTCTACTATTTTTAGGCACTAGCTCCAGCTAAACTAGCACAAGTACATCTAGGTATTCTGGGAATCAAATGTAGACGTATCCTCAGGAGGAGAGAGACCAGTGGGAGGTTAGGGTGACCAGGTGTCCAGTTTTTGACCGGAACACCCCATCGAAAAGGGATCCTGGTGGCTCCAGTCAGCGCTGCTGACTGGGCCTTTGACTGTCCGGTTGGCGGTGCCACGCAGCAGGGCTGGCAGGCTCCCTGCTAGCCTCCATGCCGCGTGGCTCCTGGGAAGCAGCCACCATGTGCCCCCTCTGGTTCCTATGTGTAGGGGCAGCCAGAGGGCTCTGCACACTGCCCCATCTGCAGGCGCCACCTCCGAAGCTCCCATTGGCAGTGGTTCCCGACGTTCTGCTGCTTCTGGGAGCTGCTTGAGGTAAGCGCTGCCCGGAGCTTGCACCCCAGTCCCCTGCTCCAGCCCAAATCCTGATCCCTCTCCTCCCCTCCGAGCCCCTTGATCCCAGCACCCTCCTACACCCCAAACCTCTCATCTCCATCCCCAGCCCCACCCCAGAGCCCGCACCCCGCACCCACCCAACCCCCTGCCCCAGCCCTGATCCCCCTCCCACCCTCCAAACCCCTTGTTCCCAGCCAGGAGCACCTTCCTACACCCCAAACTCCTTATTCTCAGCCCCACTCCAGAGTATGCACCCCCAGCCAGAACCCTTACCCCCCCCACTCCGACCCTCAGCCCAGAGCCCCCTCCCACACTCTGAACCCCTCAGGCCAGGGAGCCCTCTCCTGCACCCCAATCCCTCATTCCTAACCCACATCAGAGTCCACACGCCCAGCCGGACCCCTCACCACCCCCCTGCACTCCAACCCCCAGAATGGAGCCCCCTCCCACACCCCAGCCCATGAGCCAGCCTGGTGAAAATGAGCAAGTGAGTGAGGGTGAGGAGAGTGAGCGATTGGGGGTGGGGGGAAGTGAGCAGGGGTGGGACAAGGCAAAGGTGTTCAGTTTTGTGTGAGTAGAAAGTTGGCAACCCTAGGGAAGGTGTCTTCAGAGGGGACCAGGGTTCAGTATGGGAATGGCAGAGCGCTGCTGCTGCTGTGGTAGAACTGGGGACTTGCGCGAGAGAGCTGTGGCATGAATAGGGTAATTGAGGAGCTCTGGTACCTGAGCCAAAAAGGACCGTTTGAGGGGAGAAAGGGCTGCAGGAAAGCTCTCCTTGGGGGACTGGCATGAGGCCTTAGAAACAGCCAAGCGAGCTGAAGAGAATAGGCTTTTATTGGACTTCTTGCTTACCTCCAGGAGGGGTGTGTATGTGGACTTTATGACTTACCTGGAAGACTAAGTAATTTAGAAGCACTGGAATCTGCTCCTCCAAGGGCAGAGACAAAAGTGTCTGAAGCCAGAAGAAGGAAACTGAGGCATGGTGCTCCAGGTACCAAGAGAGAGTAAAGTGAGCTGTAGCTCACGAAAGCTCATGCTAAAATAAATTTGTTAGTCTTTAAGGTGCCACAAGTACTCCTGTTCTTTTTGCGGATACAGACTAACACGGCTGCTACTCTGAAACCTGTAAAGTGATCTTGTTACACTATTTCCAAATGGGAGTGAAGGGGCCTCAGTTTTTAGAGCAAGCTGCATTGGCTAAAAGGGTTTCCCCCCCCCCCACTGTTAAATGCCTATATTCTTGGGAACTCATCCAAATAAAGTTGCCTGGATTTCAAATGACATTAATAAGAACCACAATGACATGGACAGCTGTGAGTATTACAGCTAGAAATATTAAAAATAAAATTGACAGGGTCAAGCCTGACAAATTGCAAGCTCTTCACAAAGAGAGGACCAGATTCTGTCTCCAGTTGATCATGATGAACAACACACTGCTCCCTGTGTAGTCCCATTGGCCTAGATCATCACCACCTGTATTAAAACTAGTAGAGGGGTAAAGAATTACTTGCAGAAGAGTTGTTGTCCTTTAGAAGAGGAATAGGGGAGAGGATGAAATGGAGTTTGCCTTCCTGCCTACCTGCCCCCCATAGAAAAGCCAGACCCCAACTTGGGGTATCTCATAGGCTCTGTATCCCTTTTATGGTTCTGGTGGCACTCTGTTCTCTGTGGCTAACTGCTCACTGAGGTCAGTGACTCCCGAAGCTGCTGGAGAGAATCCTAAAGTTACTATAGCTAGGGATGATATACATTTCCCCCACCCCCATAAGTAGCAGGAGTCTGAAGGGATAATGATGTATATTTTTTCCTTCCCCTACCAACTTAACTGCTCTTGATCCTGTGGAGCAATGTGGATTTCAGACCATGGAAGAGCCCCCTGCAGTCTTAGGAAATAGAGGGTGGGATATGATGCTGCAGAAACACCTGAGTCATGTTACCACATAGAGGAGACTTTTGTACACAGAGGAACCTTACATGCACTGTGGTTTGTTGTTTGGGGTTTTTTTTGAGCGGGTGAGTAGGAGGGGAGTGATTAGGCGGGTTGATCTCAGTGGATTGAGAAGTGAAGTATGACTGAATGTGAATAAGTTTGGCAGAATCAGGTCCAGAATGTTTAACTGAGACTCCTGAAAATATCTAATCTGTATGTCAACCAAATCTTATCCTGTGGCTGCCTGCAGCCAGCACATGTTAAGTACAACTAAAGATGCTGTTATGTCACTGCCTCTTTCAATTGTACTGTATCAAGTTTCCTCTGACAGGGTTAGACAAGGTGATCATGCGTTATGTGAAGTGAAAGGACTGTGTTTAAAGGTAAAGCAAGGCTGAATTAAAAAAAAATCTATGTACCTCATCAGCCAGAGAAATGCCCAAATATTGAAGGGTGGTCGGGGAGTGTATTTCTGAACTGGCAAATCTCCACTTTTAAATCCCTTAGTTCAGAATTTTAACTATAATTAGCAAAAGGCATCCATATGGTGACTTTTCTAGTCCCAGATGGGTAGCTGTCATCTTGCACATGATCTTTGCTTCTCATTTGAAGTAGAAATGAGTAATCTTGGAAATATTAATCTGACGTCAACTATATTTATCCTTCTGTCAACAGTGATGACACACTTTGATTTCTTTCCTGGCATAACATGGCATGTGCTGCAGTGCAGAGGATTCCAGTTGCCATTATTTTCAGTGGAAAAAAGAATAATCCCTGGCAGCTATGAGTAAACTATCATGAAATAATGATACATTTAATCATCAAGGCCAAGAGAACGTAGTGATTTTAGGTGCCTGACTTGAGACACCTTGAAGGGGCGTGCTCTTCAGGGTAGCACAATGGGCACTTTCTGGAAATCAGGCCGCTTCAAGGTATCTCAAATCAGGCACCTAAAATCACTAGTGACTCTTGAAAATCTTGGCCTATAACACTCTAGCAGCTGTTCTGTGCATAAGCACATCTGTGTATCTGTTCAGACCTGTCAATCTGCTAGTGTGTATAGCTACATCTTAATTAGCAAACAAAAAAAAAGTTATAATAATATGCACCACCAGGAAACGTGTCTGCTTTTATCTGACTTATTTTCATCTTAACTTCTGAATTGGTTACTCCTTAAGCATTTGTTTCTGCCCATGTCACTATCTCTTATTGTGAATTGACTATGGGCATCTTGTAAATTTAGACTTTGCATACATGGAATCCTAATTTTAAATGTTTTAATGGACAAAGACCTTTTATGCTAGCTGGTATGTTTGTACACACTGCCTTCCTGTGTGTCTGAAATCCTCTCTCCTGCTTGTACCTGGATCATGTTACAGGAGCCTGGTGACCTCTGAAATGGATAGACAAACTTGACATCCTTCAAACAAGGATTCCCGCTCCCCTCCAGAAATGGCTTGCAGTTGTTTTTTTGTCTGTTTATTTATTGGGGGTGGGGGGGGCGGAATGTTGCAATATGGCTGATTTTTACCACATACAATTAATTACTGACAGTGTTGTAGACCAGATTATATCCACTAAAGGCAATGGAACATTGCTGCTTTTAACCCCATTTAACTGGGAGAAGGGAAACATATCTTTATCCAGTGAGGCAAGAGAGAGATTCATGTAAACACGTGTATGGTCCCAAGTTTACATAAGGCTGTATATGAATTCTATCTCTTGGGTTTGTCTCCTCCTCATTCCAGTTACAAAGGAAAGGGAGGTCTCTCTTCTAGCCCCACTAACTCATGTCTCTTTCAAGCATTTCAGTTAAGGGAGATGGAAACATAGCAGAATGCATGTGGATTAGACCCAAATTATAATTAGAAATACAGCTCCACTAGTGCCCCACCTGCTTATCCTCAAAATGAATGGTAAAATGTCCCTGACTGCAGTGATGTATTTCACATCTTGTTTATCATAGGGTTTATTTGGCTACACAATGGCCACATGTTTCTCGTAAAGCCTTGAAGAGTGTGTGTCACAGAGAAATCGTGGGTTTCCCAAGCATATTATTTAATAATGATGATAATTTAGCATTCAATCGTCAGAAGGTAATTTTAAGCTTCAGCTGTGCTCCTTGGATGCTTGACTAAGGAAAGTAATCTCATTGAGCTGTTATTTATACTAGTGACATGCATTAGTAGTGTGAATGTTGCAAGGGAACCAATCTCTGTTTATAAACAATATTTATTATGTGCCTTTCATCCTAAAGCATCCCAAGACACTTCACAAATAAAACAAAATGTTACTGAACTGAAACCACAGCCAGGGCAATATGGCAGCAATAGCATTCAAGTCTTTAAATTTCAGGAGACAAAATGAAAAATACTGTAAATTCTCCAACTGAAATGACAGATTGGAAAACAATTAAAGCCCATATTTGCAGTACAATCAGCATTAAAGAAAATAGAGTCGTATCAAAAATATGTACAAATGTGGCACCCTCTCGAGAGGTTATTTCTCCTGCTCCCATTTGGCCTCTTGCTCATTGAATTGCACACTATTTGTCAAGTTTGGGGGAAATTTTGTATCTTGATGTGCAGAGAGATTTATGCTTGTATTTCCCGTTAGTGTTAATGAGAGTTCACATGCAAAATTCCCTGAGTAGCAAGAGAAAACTATAACCCCAAGAAGGCTATAAATCCTGTTTCTTCCTTGAGCACTAACTTTAATCTGTTTACAGCATATAATTTAGAGATGACAAAAGTCTTTAGATTAAGCACATGTAACCCTTCTGCCGGGCCGAAACGATAGCAGCAAGGGCTGGGTTCAATACATAGGGGTCCCTTCCCCACAACATAATGCAAATCCAGCTCGAGCCCCCACCCAGTGACCTGGGAAAATCTTACACTCACCCCTGGGCGCCTCGAAGGGGCAATACTTCCCCTCTCGCAAGCACAGAGTCTTGGTGTAGCAGAAAAGGTTTAATTACATAAGATAAACAACAACAAGCATTAAATCTGGAAAATACCTTAACTAGAGATCATGGGTCAAACCGTGAGCAAAGACCCACCCCAGCAAATTGGGCCGTGTCCTTCTTTCTGGGCCCTTGAGTCCAGCAACCCCCCAAATCACCCACAGTCCCAAAAGTCCCACAATCCAAAAGTCTCTGTCCCGGGTCAGTGCAGCCCCAGAGTTCAAGAGTCTCTTTGCAGAGGTCCCCCTCCCCAGCCTGGGTAGAAAGGGGAACCTTACGTGGGTTCGGGGCCAACTGCCCTGCCTCGTCATGGGGTTCTGCTTCCACTAGTCGTCCCCGCAAACAGCTCAGCTCCGCTTGCTCTGTGGGCTGCTCCACTCTGCCAGCTGCTCTGGCCCACCAGCTGTCCTGTGAGCCACTCCAGCCGTCCTCACGAGCTGCTTGGCTCCACTCACCCAGTGGCTGCACAAACTGCTCCACTCCGCTCTGCCAGCTGCTCTGCTCCACGGTATAGCTTCAGGCTCCCCCACTCATAAGCACAGTACTCAGTGCTCTCAGCTCAGCAAGTCCAGCTCTTCAGTGATTTCAGCTCTTAGTGAGTCCAGCTCATAGTAGGGGAGCCCCAGTGAGTTCAGCTCAGTAACCTGTATCTAGATTCTTAAGGGAATCAAAAATTAACTCTAACATTCCACAGTGGAGAGAGGCACAGGTGGAACTGGTGCTTCTGGCTCACACAAGAAGCCTGCACCACCCAGTACAGATCTCTGTCCCCAGCCTCTCTCCTTTCAATGGGTTTTGGAACTCATGTGCCCCATCTAGCAAGTGCTATCCAGCTGACAAGGAAACCCCCCATCACAAGACAATTTTGTAGTTCCCCATTTACCCAATCGGGGTGACATTTCATTGCTCCTGCCCCAATAACAACGAAATTGGGGCTCCCACAGCTGTGAAAACAACCATCCCATACTGCTTTGCGGTATGCTAAGTGGGGTGGGAGTGCCCATGCAAATAACTGAAATGCTAATGCGAATACTGGAACCTGCCACTCTGCACTCCCCATAATCTACCACCAGATGTCAGGGTAGAGCTCATCCTGACTCTGCTTACACACATTTAAATCCTATAAATATTAAAATATAAAAACAGATGTATAGAAAAGAGAAGTCAGTTTGGACAATCAGGAACAATTTAGATTGCAGCAGCAGGGGAAGCATTACCTCTTGATGTCACCTACACTGCCTCATAGGGATCCAAGCAAATTAGAAGGCATGTGATTGAGAATTGCCTCTCAAAAATTTGAAAGGAAAGGTACAATTAATGTCAGTAAGTAACAAATTAATTATACAAAGACTAATGCTCAATTATTTTATTGTGTCTAATTTGCTTCCATCACATTTGTGTCACCGAGAGAATCTGAAGCTACAGTGCTGTTGAATTTATTTTTGACCCTGACTCCTTCTACATATTTGTCTTTTTGCTCAAGATCATTTAATAGGATTAAAACGATCTAAAAGAGGTGTTGTCCCACTGTGTGTGTTCCTCCTGTGCTTTTGTCTTCTAAGGGTCCTGTCTTTCAAGGTACTAAGAATCCTCAAATCCCATTGCCTTTAAAGGTACCTGCAGGTACAATTGACTAAAGTTGCTTAGCTCATATAAAATAATTTAGATTATCCCTAAGGGATTTAGGAATTTCTGCATATTTAGAAAATTTAGCATTAGTCAGTAATGCTTGCAAAATTATAGGTAGAATTTACTGGCCCATACACAACATTGATTTGCCCATTCTTTATCAGAATGATTAGTGATTATGATTTACTCCTCCATTTAAAAAAAATTGTCCTGGGATAGTAGGAGAGTAAAATTTTGCAAGGTTGCTTTGCTGCTATTACAGCCTGAATTACTGCCTTTCCCTACTCTTAATTTCTTGTTTTCAAATATTTATTCCTTTTTTTACCCCTCCTTCTTCATTTGACCTCTTTTCTCTATCATTGGGAGCAGGGGCAGCTCTAGTGATTTCGCCACCCCAAGCACGGTGGCACACCGCGGGGGGCGCTCTGCCGGTCGCTGGTCCCGCGGCTCCGGTGGACCTCCCACAGACGTGCCTGCGGATGCTCCACCGGAGCCGTGGGTCCAGCGGACCCTCCGCAGGTATGTCTGCGGGAGGTCCACCGGAGCCGCCTGCCGCCCTCCCCGCGGCGTGCCGCCCCAAGCACGCGCTTGGCGTGCTGGGGTCTGGAGCCGCCCCTGATTGGGAGTTGCTTCTGTCACTCTCTTCTGCTTCTGCTATTTGCTGCATCACTTGACTGACAAGTTGTAATTTTATTATTTTTTGTGGTATTGCGAGCCAGCTCGTTTTGTATTCCTTTTAACTGAACATCTAAGCAGGCTATTATTGTCAATACCACACCAAGTAATGCAATCATGTTTTTATTTATCTCTGTCTGCTCCACTGTTTGCATTTTACTGAAAGTTACTTCAGATTTTTTTTTGGTAAACATAACTGGCTCTTGGAATGGGAAATTGTGCTTATTCCTTTTTTCTTTTCTTTTCCTTTTAATGGAATAAGTACTTTTCTGTTAAGATAAAATTGTAAATGGGATTGTTTTTGAAGATGTCTTTCTTGGTCTTTGTATTTAGAAAGAAATAGGACCAACATCTCACTGCCTGGCTAGAAAACTTGATTGCAAATTAGAAATAGTTGACCAGATTCTCAGCTGACATAATTGGCACAGCTCCATTGAAATCAATGAAGCTATACTGACTTACACCAGCCAATGATCTGGCCCCGCAATTTAAAAATAATATGAAATTTTGTATGTGGTGCTTTTTTTCAAACACTCATTGTCATTACATTCATCAGTTTCAGTCAATATACCCTGCCATTCAGATAATCAGTTCCTCTGTACCTGAGAATGACTTGGCAAGCATTTCTGAAGGCACCTCTTTATCATAATGACTGTTGGAAAGAGTATTCATATATCCTATAGGTGATGTACGATTTAGATGTTAATCTGACATTGAATGTCCACTGGCTCCCGTTTCTTTTTGCTTCACTCAAATTCAGTTTCCCATGAAAATACCAAAGACATCTGATCATTCAAATTAAGAAGAATTCTTATGTTGATCTAGCTGTTTGTACACTAGGGGTTAGGTTGATCTAACTTCAATGCTTGGGGTGTCACATTTTTTTACATCCGTAGTTAGGTCAGTCTAAATTTTAAGTGTAGACCAGGTCTTGTTCTCTTATTAGCACATCTTCCTCCTTTTATGGGATGCAGCTTTTTGAGCTGGGAGCTCCTTGCTAGCAGAAAAGTAATGTTTAGTTTTAAGATACACTGTCTTACGTTTGTATATCATCTCATTTTGAAACTCCCTCCAAATATTACTTACCTGTGCATAAAATATTGTTGTATTCTTATTTATGTTGGTGGAATGTAAAATGTGCCAATTGCCTTGATTAACAAAATGTTTCCATTATCTAACTTTAGTATTTGTGGTGGTCAATGTGTTCCTTACAGTAGGAATGTTTGTACAAGGATTACAAAGGGGATTAGTTGGGAATCAGGAAGGGGCAGCCAAGAATAAACTATTATGTGAAAGTATCATTCCTTTTGAGAAGACAGGGTGAGGTGGGGAGGATGTTTGTACATAACCATTATGTCTGACACTACAAGAACCCACTCTGTTATCCAACTGTTTAGCACTATGTTATATTGTCACTTAAATATAAAATTGGCTTGTGGATGTTTAGGTTTCACAAGGACAGATTGTGTATAAAGATAGCTTGTAGTGATTCACTTAGTTACTAATCATATATTATCCATAGGATGTGGATGAGGTGCTTTTTACAGCCAAGCATTGACTGTTTTTTGTTATGGGATTCAAAGTCAAAATATAAAAGTAATTGTACTGCAGCTGACCAACAACCATTCTTGTCCAGTGCCCTTGTCTTCAATAAGAGCCAGTGGTACATGATCCACACTCGTGCTTTGTAAAAAGAAACCTCTAATGCACCTGTCCTATTGTGCAATACTATATCATCGGAATAAGCTTCATCTCAGGAATTGCTGTCATAGAACTGTGATCCCTTTGCCAATTAGCATTTAGGAGGCTTTAGGGTCACAGGAAGATAAATTGTATTCTATATAGTTTGCTATGTGTGGACTCCTTCTCGTGTCCTTATTCCAAATTTCCTCTATCCCCCACTGTTTTGCATCAAGTTGGATGGACAGTTCACCCTCTACCTCAGGGGAGTTTACATTCCATACAGATTCTGCTCCCTGTATAGTTGTGAAAGTGCTTTGTGGTCCAGAATGCAAGTTGCTATATATATGTAAAATATGATTGTCAAGAAAAGTATATTTTAAATCATCTACAGTTAGGTCAAAATGGTGTAGGGTAAACCTCTGTGCACCAATGTAGTCCTGTAATATCTCTGCTTTAGGAATAGCTAGATTCGGAGGAGAGAGCCCAAAATATGCATGGGGCAAGATGCATGTTATTTTCCATCATCCTGTTTTTTAAATGGCTACTAGCTCTTTACTGCCACAGATACTGTAGGCTAGCTCCTTTCCCTTGCTTCCTGCTACCACCAGAAGGTATTTACCAAGAAGCTGAAACAGTAGCTGGGAATTTAAAAAAATTGATCTAGAAAAGTAATCTAAAAAGTAAAGTGATTTAATTAAAAAAAAGGCAATTGAGGCTTTAGGCTCTAAGATTTTCATTTTCTGCCAGGTGTGGTGTGCCAGAAATATGGTAACACCCACACTTTAATTAAACTAAACATTTCCAGGAAAATAACAGAAAATAAAAAAGGGACTAGTTAGAAACTCAGAATGGCCTCTAATCTTAAATAGATCCATTTTAACTTAATGCTGAATCAGGTGGCCACCGAAAACTTAACTCAAAGGCCTAATTAAGGAAGAGTCTTTGGGGGAGATTTTCAGAGACACAAGTGGAAGTTAGATGCCCAGCTCCTGTTGACTGGGAAATTCAGATACTGGTGATGGTAGGGTATGAAAATTGATGTCCCAGTGTCAGTTCCAGTACAGTAAATACTTTGATTCTACATGAGTAAAACCAAAACTGAAAATTATATATTAAAATTGGAGTTGACAAAGTTGCCTTAAGTATTGACAGTAGAAGAGGAAAGAGGGTTGTTAATAGACTGAGAAGCCTCAGACTCCCTCCTCTTCGTCATCATACAGTCTTTTAAGCTATCTCTATTAGCACAGAAACATCCAACATGGTACATTGTGACAACAGTCAAGGGGGTTGCTACTAGTTGTACGTATGCCACAACTTCACAAGTTCAGATCAAGCCCATCGGGAGTTCTACTCTATAGATTATTGATAAAATAAACTAATACTTCTTCACATTTCCTCTTTGCAGTGATGCCTCATTTATAGGTATTGTAGTCTATCCTGATAACTGGAGTTTGTGTATTGAGAAAATATACTATATCAGTGGAATATCATATGAAAAATGAATGCACTAACATTTCCCATTCAGCATATCTGCTTCTAAAACCTCAGTGTTATACCTCAGCTGTTTGTTTCTAATAGTTATTGCCGCTAAGCCAAGTAACTTTCTAGGGTGGAATTCACCCTGTGCACACAGTAAGCATAAGGCACATGTACAATTTGGGTGCCACTTACGCCTTATTTTGAGTGGTGCATAGGCCCTCTGCACAAGAGTGAATGCCACTTATACTGAATAAGTGTCCATAGTGCTTTACAGGTATAATAAGACAAGTATTCTGGCTCAAGGTACTTAAAACTGAGCCTAGCTGTTTGCAAACTTTTGTTTTCATACTCCTTTTATAGAATAAAAGATTAAGGTGGGAGTTGTCCTGACTCAGCTCCCATTGACATCAATGGAAGTTTTACCATTGATTTAGATGGGAGTAAAGTTGCAGTGCAGAACACTTTTGAAAATCCCATCCTAAGAGTCTGAATCCATCTACATTTTTATCTCAAAATATTTAAACCATTAAAAATCAAAGATCCTTCCTGCAAAGATTTTAATCCAAAGACAATTCATGTCTATTCAGTGGAGATAAATTGAGATTTTAATATATATACTGGTATAGGCATGGGGATAAATATTTTGGGGGATCCCCATTCAAGTTAATGACAAAAAGCCTACTGTCTCTAGTATTTCCACATTGATGTCAATGTGGTGAGATTTAATGTTTGTGGACATGATCTAACTCCTGATTAAATCAATGGGAGTCTATCTATTGAATTTAATTGAACTGATTGGCCCCATGAGAGAGAATCCTATAATCATATCTTTGTATATGGTCAAGAATCCCCTCAATCAGTGACCAGCAACAACTGCATTTTAAAGGGAGAGTTAAAATTAAAATGTTGAATGACAGGGACATTTTCAGAAAATATCTTGAAAGCAACAAAATGTATTAGGGAACTGTGAGAGTTTGTTTTTTTCAGCCTTCACTTAAATTCTAATCCCTGTCATTTCAAGTCTGAGTAAGGGAAGTGGCAGTATAGGTCTTAGTATCATGCAATAAAATGTGGTCATAACTTATTCATGCAGGATTTTCTTCTTTGTGTCATTTTGCTATCTAAAGTATTTGTTCTGAAATTCTTTGGAAAAGTCAGGTTAGAAGAAACATGACTGGACATAACTGCATAGTTAAGTAATGCCTAGGTTGTCTTATAAAAGCCAAAGTGGCTAGATGAAGCAAAGAACACTGCATTAAGAATTTCCAGTAGTTCATGTCAAAATGATGCTTCATCTGCTAGTTAGCTCAGAATATGCTACTCATCAATTAGAATTTTTTTTAAAAAATAATTTAATAGGCAAATTATATTGTACAAATAGAGCTAAATTCTAATTCAGTTATACTGGTGAATCTGGATTAAAGTTAATGGAGTTAACCTGCCTTTACATTGCTGAATCCAGATCTGCTGAGTCACAGCCCAGAGCTTCAATGACTGCACCACCCTACTTCTCTGTTTTATCTTAAAGAATGTATACAAATCCTGGCTTTTTGTTGTAGCTTACAAATATATTTTCTCACTATCGTGGCAAATTTAATTAATCAGACTTAAAGAAAGGAAGGACAATACCTGTGTTAGATTAATAGCCCATCTTTCTTCAAATAGTTCAGTTATGTAGGGTGAAGAGAAATAGTTTTCATAAAAGGAAAAAGGAATTTGTTTATATCTGTCACCCTCTGTCAGTACTTGCAGAAGAAAATAAGTTATTGTGTCAACACATCTGTTGCCCTTTAATAAGAAATAGTAACTGAAATGTGTTGTCCAAAAACAGGACTAAGGAAAAAATTTGCATAAACTGTCAAACTTCTTTGGACTGAACTACAGTTTTCCCCATCCAAACCAGAGAGAAACCCGTGAGAGGTTGTCGCCACAGAAGGGAGGTCCACATGATGTGCTGCAGTCCCACTGAGCCCACCTGTCCCATCAGCCTGGGTCTCTGCCCCCCCATGCTCTGTGCTGCTGTGTCAGGCTCACCAGCCTCCTTCCAGCGCACACACCGGTAGGGACATGCCCAGCTGTCACACAGAGTGTACAATCAGCTCTGTGTGGGAGGATTCAGCTCCAGGACTTGCCCAGCACTTTGGTGCACACTCCCTCTGGAGTGTAAACCCAAAATTATATCGTCTTGTGTTGTATAGAGTGTAAGCTCGTGAAATTCACCTCTTCCCTCAACCTGGAGGAAGATATGCACAGCTTTGTGCGCCCCCTCGTTATGAATTGCACAAACTGGGTTTTGTAATAAAGAACAAGTTTATTAACTAAAAAAAGGTAAATTAAATGTTAAGTGACAACTATAAGAGATAGCAAACAGAACAAAGCAGATTACTGAGCAAATAAAACGAAACACACAAATTAAGCTTAATACACTGAAGTATACTGGCTACAAATAATAATTTCTCACCCTAAATGTTGTTTCAAGCAAGTTACAGAGTTTCTTGAAGGTAAACTGCACTGCTTGCAGCTTAAATCTCCAGGGATTCCTTTTATAGGCTGATCTGTCTCACCTGGGCTCAGCCCCTGCCCTCCCCCAGCTTAGCTCCTTTGTTTCTTCAGGTGTTTTAAGTAGTCTTCCTTCTTGGGCAGGGAGGCAGTGGAGAAGAGCCTCGATTAATTCACTCCCCAGTTTTAAATAGGATTTACATATGGTAGGAACCTTTGGTTTCGCAGTCTGACCCCTACCCCTCTTTTAATGGAAAAACACTGGAAGCCCAAGACGGGGCTCTAGTACCAGGTGACATGATCACATGATTCTGCAGTGTCAAAGCAGCAACCCAGGAAGCTTCTCAGGAAGGCGGGAGATTAGTATCTTCAAAGTGTTATTGTTCTTCCTAATGGCCCATTCAGGCTAATTGCCTACTGCCTGGTGGGCATTTCCTAAATGCAAACAAACACTTTTGCAATTGATACAGAGCTTATATTCCTATCTTCAGATACAGCAGTGATACATGCATACAAATAGGATAACCATTTTCAGTAAATCATAACCTTTCCAATGATACCTCAGTTATGCCATATTCATATCATAAGCATATTTCTATGAAGAATATGAGGCATAATGTGACAAAACCATTGTGGAGAATTTTGGTTTCTTGACCAATGAAGTCATAAGTGTTTGAAATTGCGGGGTGAGTTTCTGGCAGGATGAATAGACTCCATCTAGAAAACCTGGCCCTACAGAAGACAGACATTTAGTCCTTCTGTTCTGATTCATTTCCAGAGTGAGGTGCTCATGTTTTCTGAGGAACACTGATAGCTGCTAAACTGCCTATGTGCACACATTTCTTGTACACAGGGCAAAAATAATTTGGATTAAGGGGCCTGTTCAGAAGCCTATCATTGGCCAAATTATGGGTGCAAAGTGATCCTGGTTTTGTAGTATTTTTGCACTCATTTTGCATGCACTTCTATGCTGAGTCAAAATATGGCCCATGTTGATTATACATAGGTGTATACCATAGAGCTATAATTGAAAAGGCGAAGAGGAATTTTGAAAAAAGGGGGAAAAGGCCCAGAATCGTACAACAAATAATTAGAAATTCTTTAAATATACAAGAGTACCCTGTGGGAGATCCAGAGAAACTAAATGAGGTCTTTGCTATCAGTTTTCACCACAGATGATGGAAATAAACCTATACCAAGGTTATTCTTTAAAGGTAATGAAGGTGAGGCATTATTCAGAGCAAAAGATGTATAAAAAAGATGATTGATCAACTTGAGAAGTGGCTGGTACAGTATTTATCTGAGTGTTCTGATGGAACTAAACACAAGTAACTGAGCTGCTCACAAATATATAATTTATCATTACAATCAGCTGATGTGGCCAATGTTGCATCTATCTTTTTAAAAGGTAATATAGGTGATATTGGGATGCTGTGAGATTTCAGAATAATTAGGAAAGAACATCATTTAAAGAAATCCTGAGTATAAGCTTTCGTAAAGATAAATTATGACTTTCAAACCTGTACCTAACCTTTTTCAAAGAAATCTAACAAAACTGTGGATAAAGTGCACACATCTATGACTTATTGGGACTTTCAAAAGGCTTTTGATATCATTAATCACAAAAAGCTGTTAACTATGAGGTTAAAGTATCAGAGGGGTAGCCGTGTTAGTCTGGTTCTGTAGAAGCAGCAAAGAATCCTGTGGCACCTTATAGACTAACAGACGTTTTGCAGCATGAGCTTTCGTGGGTGAATACCCACTTCTTCAGATGCCTTGCATCTGAAGAAGTGGGTATTCACCCACGAAAGCTCATGCTGCAAAACGTCTGTTAGTCTATAAGGTGCCACAGGATTCTTTGCTGCTTCTATGAGGTTAAAGATGAAGTTCTGTGTTAAGGGGTATAAACCATTAACTAGGAATGAATAGCCAAGTCTCAAAATGCCAGTTTACGCTAGATGAGGTTTTAGCCCATTGATTAGATTTGAACGGTGACTGAGATCAGTAATAGATTATTAATACACACAGAAATGTTGCAATTGGTATTATAGGTTCCCTAGTGGGTCAGCCAAGAAGACAGCTGTCATTTAAGTGAGTACCTGGGACTCCTGCTTCTTACATGACTAGCCCAAGAATCCATCTAGACAGCCCTTCTTCTTGCATCTCCATGTTTTGCAATTGCATTGCTGCTGTATACAGCACTGTAGATAGAAAATGCACATGCAGCTCTAGTGTGCAATTCATCCCTTCAACATGATTGTCAGACAGTGGGTGACAACTGACAAACCAGTTAAAGGTAACATCTGTGACTCAGTGAGTTTAAATAATTATACCCCGCCTCTGACATGTATCTGCATGCTGTAGGATAAGCCCTTTTCAAACAACATCTCAGAGCATCAACTGAAAAGGAACCAAGGCTTTTCAAGTTCTCTTGGTTGTTTTTTCCACTCAGGTTGGTTCCAACATCTTTTTCATACATATGATTTTTTTACTAGTAGCTGTTAAGGAGACCATCACAGAGTCACATTTCATATGATTCTTCTGAGTCATTTTCCAAATGAAGTGCTTAGATTAACAAGGTAATAGCTGCCCGAGTCATAGATGCTAAGTGATAGGTGTAAAGTGACATATAGTGAACCCAGTGCTAATGGGATAATTGGAGCAGCAGCTGGAATTTACAAGGTCTTGGATAGGATGTAAAAGAAGAGCTCCATGCACCTGCCCTCTGCCGCTAATCCAAGAGACCCCCTAGGCCTGGTCTACACTACAGAGTTAGGTCAACATAAGGCAATTTATGTCAACTACTTTAAAATGTAGCTCCTGCTCTTGTAACTCGCCCACTATGCTGACTTAATAACTCTACCTCCACAAGAGGCCTAGTACTGGGATGATGAAATTAGGGTTGATGCAGTGTCATTGTAGACACTGCGTTACTTACATTGACTGTTGCTGCCTTTCAGAAGCCATCCTGCAGTACCCCACACTGACAGTTAAATTGGGGCATGCGCTCCTGGTGAGGACACGCACTGCGGACACAAGGAGCATAGTGTGGACATGCAAAAGCGATTTAATTACTGCAGGAACTGTACATCAACATAATTTAGGTTGACTAAATTTTGTAGTGTAGACTTCCCTCTAGTCTGTCTCTTCTCAATATTTCTCTTACAGCCTTTACTGTATGCATGTGTTCTCTGTTCATTTACCCTCTTATCTATGCTCATTTTTTTTGTTCTCTTCATCTCCACCATTTCTCTATTGCCTTTATCTTTGTCCTCTTCTTTCACTCTCTCCTCAACTCACCTTATTCATTTTTTCACCCTGCCATTTCTCTGCCACCTCCTACCCCTGTTTCCGTTGCCCCACCTGTGTCCTCTTACTTTGCTTCTCCTCCTTTGCCCGACACCCTCAGGTCAACTCAGGTATGCGCCAGCACTTTCAGGCTCCAGCCAAATTGCAACCACTTGCCCCCTATTTTCCTTTTGCTGTACAGTAGATACATTTGTTGCTACTGCATGAGGGGACTCAAGGTGCTGAAGTCCTACTGAGAGGAAGTCATTGGGTCCAGGTCCCCCTGAAATGAGAACTAACGGTGTTGCTTTCTCCACCTAGTGGCGATCTTACCTGCCCTTGAAACCAATCAAATCTCAGGCCTGGTGAGAGTTCTTCCAAGTTAATCACACTGCTTGAAGCAATCAACTTTTCTAAATACCAGAAAAATAGCAGTCCCTTTGCCCATTGTGAACAGGTTTCACTGTATTTGTTTTGCAAGGGCATTCATATTCTAAATAAATAGCAGCACTGTCAGCCTGCAAAGGAGTTTGGAGATACAATCTTTACTATTAACATACTGAAAAATAACATGAAGTTCCATATAAACTATGACACATGTCATATGAATGAGCCAGCTCACATTTGACTCAGAGACTTAAAGCATCATTGCCAAATGCGCCAGGGGCTAAAAATCTCCAAATACAGTAGGGTGCAGCCAAGCCATTACCCAACCCAGTCCTCACCATAGTGTCTGTTTTTTGGGGATGGATTATCTACACCCCACCATTTCCTCCTCCCTCCATACCTGTTTAAACTCCATTCAGGGTTCTACATCACATCAGCCCCATAGTTGTATTGAATTTACTAGCAGGCATTTCTAGTTACCCAAGAGCTGAAAAATACAACCTCCAGGTGGTAGCACCTGGAGGCCCCAATCATGAACCCATTGTGCTAGACATTGTACACATGGTAACAAGAGAAAAAGACCGCCCCTGTCCCCCAGAGCTTTTAAATTTACTTTTTACTACAAACAGTATTTTCTTACGCTTGGGATATCTCTAGGGTTGCCAAGTTTGGCTAGCTGAATTCCTGGAGGTTTCATCACATGACATTATCTTTAATTAAAGTTTAGTGCTTAATTCCTGGAGACTACAGGACAATCCTGGAGGCTTGGCAACCTAGAAATCTCAGGCTGGTATGGTAAAGGCAGTCAGTTCCCTTTTCTGTAATTAATTCCTAGTCAGTTTCACTTTCCAGGTTTCCAGTGTTGTAAGGTTAGGGTTAAATAATATAAATAAAATAAATCTAGATCTTTTATATAGTGTGTTTCATCATTAGATCACAAAGCATTTCACAAAGGAGGTCAGTATCATTATTCCCATCTTACCAATGGGGAAACTGAAGTGACTTGCCCAAGGTCACTCAGCAGGCCAGTGACACCACTGGGAATTGCGTCCCAGTCCAAGAGCCTACCCACTAGGCCATACTGTCTCCCCTCCAAACACCACATGGAGGATTTTGAATTATTCTGACAACTGTTTCCTTTTAATTATTTTTAAAAGAAAGAAACATTTCAGTCAGGACTGACAAAATCCTAGTTTAACAAAACCTGCAACTGTCACCTGATAGCAATGGTCACTTGAATAGACACTCTCTCTGAATCTATTGGGTGGTGAAATAGAGAGCATTAGCTTCTCCCTAAATGATCTCACTCTCTGCCAGTTTGGAGGGTCAGAAACCAGGAATGGGAATGGAAGTCAGGTCTCCCATGTGGCCATGTTGAGCTATTATACTAAACCCTTGGATAGCCAGCAGAGTTTTATTTTATAGATGTATCTAAGCTGCTTACTGAATCAAAACTATACTGAGTTCTAGTTGGAAATTGTACACTTATTTTCGTAGACTGTGAATCAGGTGCTTCCCAACATCTGAACTAGCTTATTCCCAAAGTTTACAAGTCTCTCCTCACAAAATGGGATGGGCAAGTAGTAAATCAATTTTCTCAAGGATGAAATGTCAAGCTTTAACATTCCTATTTAAAAAGGCGTGTCAGTGTCTTAACATTTTATAAAGGCTGCACTGAATACTCTTTTTATAGCTGTAATATCATTTACTTGGCACCTCATAAATAATAATTTGCACATGAAGACCTCTGTATTGAAGTGCACTTAAGATTATCTGGATGAATAAATACATCTGAATTTTATGTATCACAGTGGGAGATTGTTAGGTTGCTGAGTAGAAGTGGGACTGATTAACAAGAACTGAATAACTTCGGATGTAACTACTAAATACTCATTGTGATCGAAGTGAAGCTGCTATGTAATCATTTTCTGAATACTTTTAGACCAGGTCATTGAGGGGAAGTTATTCTGTATTGGGTTAGATGACTTACCTGGGTGAATGCATTGATCCAATTTATACTAGGGTTGTGGGATGAACAAACAGTGAAGCACCACAATGGCTTCCCAAGGAAGAACATCTAGTTATCCATGTGGGCTTCAAGAATTCTGTCTCCGACAACAGATTGGAAATTTTGTTTTGCCAGAGCTAGGAACCTGGCGATAAAGGAGACTAAAGAGTTTAAAAGCTGTTCTGAAGGAGAGAAGGGCCATTCGCTTGCCAACAGCTGCTTAGGGGGACAAGCTGTGGAGAAACCTGAAGGAAATGGGCCTTACCAGATCCAGGGAATGGTAAGCCTTAAGGAAGAAATAGATGTGTACAGTAACTCCTCGCTTAACGTTGTAGTTATGTTCCTGAAAAATGCGACTTTAAGTGAAACGATGTTAAGCGAATCCAATTTCCCCATAATTGGGGAATTAATATAATTGGCGGGGGGGAAGAGAAGGGGTTAGGTTCCAGGGAAAGTTTTTTCACCAGACAAAAGACTATTACACACACACACACAGAGTATAGATATAATAAATATATTATATATAACACACACACAGTATAAGTTTTAAACAGTTTAATACTGTACACAGCAATGTTGATTATGAAGCTTGGTTGAGGTGGTGAAGTAAGAGGGTGGGATATTTCCCAGGGAATGCCTAACTGCTAAATGATGAACTAGCACTCAGCTGAGCCCTCAAGAGTTACACATTGTTGTTAATGTAGCCTCACACTCTACAAGGCAGCACAAATGGAGGGAGGGGGAACAGCATGGCAGACAGAGACATACATCCTGTGTGTGTGTGTGTGTGTGTGTGTGTGTGTGTGTGTGTGTGTGTGTGAGAGAGAGAGAGGCGCATTTTCTGACCCCACTCTAAGTACATTGTCTTTTAAAGTAGATCAAGTTGAGACAGCAGCTGCTGCTGGCAGGCTCCTTCCGTCCTGAGCCCTGTCGTGTCGGCCCCCTCCCCCCCCGCTCTATGGAGATATGGGGTAAGCAAGGGGCAGGAGCAGGGGGGAGAGGGACACCCTGACATTAACCCCCCTCTTTTCCCTCCCCTTCCCCGCACAGCAAGCAGGAAGCTGCCGGGAGCAGCTCTAAGGCAGAGGGTAGGAGCAGCACATGGCAGTATGGGGAGGGACAGATGAACTGCCAGCAATTGATAGCCTGCTGGGCAGCTGTCGCACAGGGAACTTAGGGGAGCGGGGAGCTGATAGGAGGGCTGCCCGTCCACCCTGATTCCAAGCCCCCACCAGCTAGCTCCAACAGGCTGCTGTTTCTGCAAGCAGTGGATAAAGCAGACGTCTGCCAAACAACACAAGGGAGCATTGCGCAACTTTAAACGAGCATGTTCTCTGATTGATCAGCAGCTTAACAACAAAACAGGGACGACTTTAAGTGAGGAGTTACTGTACCATATGCTTTATTGAATATAAGATATGATTTTTTCCCCAGAAATAGTTTTTGTCTAAAGAAGTAATACTTCACTTTTAGGAGACTGGTCACTAATTACCACTCCCATTGTTCTTGAGGGTACACAATTGCACAGTCTGCACATATATCAGTCCTGCTGAGGTGACATGGTTGATACACCAGGGATTGCAAACCGGCACCCTATCTGAGAGTGGGAGAATCACATGTTTCAGTCCCAAGAGAGAGACTTGAGAGCCCAAGTCTGAGACCTCCAGGGGAAACCAGGAGGGCTCAGAGATACAGTTCATCCAGTAACTGTGACAGTCTCACCTGGAGAACAAACAAAATGCTAAAAGCCCAGTTAAAGTTGTTCATCTAGTACAGGTGTACTGAGAAAAAGGTTTCAGAGCAGCAGCTGTGTTAGTCTGTATACGCAAAAAGAACAGGAGTGCTTGTGGCACCTTAGAGACTAACAAATTTATTTGAGCATAAGCTTTCATGGGTTCCAGCCCTCTTCATCGGATGCATTGAATGGAACATATAGTAAGGAGATATATATACACATACAGAGAACGTGAAAAGGTGGGAGTTGCCCTACCAACTCTAAGAGGCTAATTAATTAAGATGAGCAATTATCAGCAGGAGAAAAAAAACTTTTGTAGTGATAATCAAGATGACCCATTTCAGACAGCTTGACAAGAATGTGTGAGGATACTTAACATGGGGAAATAGATTCAATGTGTGTAATGGCTCAGCCATTCCCGGTCTCTATTCAAGCCTAAATTGATGGTATCTAATTTGCATATTAATTCAAGTTCAGCAGTTTCTTGTTGGAGTCTGTTTTTGAAGCTTTTCTGTTGCAAGATTGCCATCTTTAACTCTGTTACTGAGTGACCAGAGAGGTTAAAGTGTTCTCCTACTGGTTTTTGAATGTTATGATTCCTGATGTCAGATTTGTGTCCATTTATTCTTTTACGTAGAGACTGTCTGGTTTGGCCAATGTATATGGCAGAGGGGCATTGCTGGCACATGATGGCATATATCACATTGGTAGATGTGCAGGTGAATGAGCCCCTGATGGTGTGGCTGATATGATTAGGTCCTATGATGATGTCACTTGAATAGATATGTGGACAGAGTTGGCATTGGCTTTGTTGCAAGGATAGGTTCCTGGGTTAGTGTTTTTTTTCTGTGGTATGTGGTTGCTGGTGAGTATTTGCTTCAGGTTGGGGGGCTGTCTGTAAGCGAGGACAGGCCTGTCTCCCAAGGTCTGTGAGAGTGAGGGATCATCTTTCAGGATAGGTTGTAGATCTTTGATGATGCACTGGAGAGGTTTTAGTTGGGGGCTGAAGGTGACAGCTAGTGGCATTCTGTTATTTTCTTTGTTGGGTCTGTCCTGTAGTAGATAACTTCTGGGTACTATATGTTCCATTCTATGCATCCAATGAAGTGGGCTGTAGCCCACGAAAGCTTATGCTCAAATAAATTTGTTAGTCTGTAAGGTGCCACAAGTATTCCTGTTATGTTCTTTTTGAGAAAAAGGTGGCTCACAGAGTTCCTTTTGTCTTCTCCTTCTTTCCATTTCTCATGCTTTCACTCACAAAGTGCAAGGGGGAGCAGAGAACCAACATAGCAATGTTAGCTGATTAAAGAATCTGTGATCAGAGAGTGAATGATTCCAAATCGTATTACTTACTAGTAGATGAAAGCCCATGCTGCTGCACAGGTGTTACATTTGGGCCAAGTAATCAACCATCTGTGCTCTATATTGGATACATTTTCCTTTAGTATTCTCCATCTTCTAGGTTCTCTGTGTCCAGTGACTGTAGCTTTCTTTCTTGGCATCGTGTGTGGCCAAAGCATAGAGTGGTGCTGGTAATGGTGCCACCATATCCCATTACATATGGGAACTGTTTCTCTTGTACCCAATTCTGCATAGCTTGGAATCAGACTATTTCAGTATTTGTGGCAGGCCTTCACACCAGTATGCCTGTGTACTGTTCCACTGAACAGAGTAACAGGAAACATGCTCACAAAACAGAGCAGTGGTAAACATGGTAACACAGCATAAAGCAGCATGTATTAGTGAACAGGAAATTATACAGAAAGAGGCAGTAAAACCACATAGGTAGGTAGTAGTTCGGGGCTCTTGTGTCCATGCGCTATGTTGTAGTGAGCAATATTGCTGTTTGTACGTGTTTCCCAAAGTAGGGTGATCAGATAGCAAGTGTGAAAAATCGGGACAGGAGGTGGGGGGTAATAAGGGCCTATATAAGAAAAAGCCCCAAATATCGGGACTGTCCCTATAAAATCGGGACATCTGGTCACCCTACCCAAAAGTGTGTTAGGCAGAGCTGTCCCTGGGCTGGAGATACAACCACCTCTTTGTTACCCCGCAGAGCTGTTACTCCCACCTTCTCTGATCAACTGTCACATTCCAACTGCCAGAGAACCTTTTGGACTCCAACAGTCCATCTGGTTCTCAGAGTGCCCAGTGATTGAACCTGGTACTATTGTAAACAAAAAGAGCTCTCAACCATGCTTGTGACTGTTTCCAGTGCTTCACATTGGCTCTACAGACATTCTAGGCTTCAGAGTGACATTAATGGCATCTTATTACATAGATTGTACTGCGGTACAACCTAGAGGCATGGAGCATATGTTGTGTCACTGACTGTTCACCCACATAACAAAAAGACCATTTATTTATAATCTAATGGTATGTCTTCACTGGAGCTGGATATGTCCAGCTCAACTAAATATACCCATGCTAGCTCTGATTGAGCTTAGTGCACTTGAAGTAGAAACATAGCCAAAGTAGTGGGAGGGGCTAGGGTTTTGGATGGGATCATACTTGGGGCAACCTGTCACTTAGACCATCCTGTCACTTACTCTGCGGTAGCTATGCTTTTATTTTTTAGCATGCTAGCTTGATCAGAGGAGGGGAAAATCTGCAAAATGGCTCCATTCAGCTCCAGTGTAGATGCATCCTGTGTATACAATGATAGACAACAAAGATAGATACAACATACAGATGGGAAGCACTCAATGGAAAAATTAGACTGATTTTTATATTTCTCCATGCAGTTTTGGAGGTAAATACACAGGAGCAGGTTATGTCTGGCCCTTTCATGGGTGAGCAAGGTGAAGGCATAAATAGTCTTTTCCCTAAGCCCCTCAAGAGCCAGGTACTACTGAGCTCACAAGCACATGGTGTGCTCCTTACTAGAGGCCCCTGGGCTAGTGGTATGTTTTGCCATTCCAACCCCTACTGCACACACACATTGTGACCGTTACAAAGGAGGCTCCCCATGTAGTTGTGCAGGGATCTCACTTTTCCTGTGCTCTGTAGATTCATAGATTTTTTTAAGGCCAGAAAGGACTATTACGATCATTTAGTCTGATCTGCATAGCACAGGCCCTAGAATTTCTGGCAGTTCTGGGAGACTTTGTGCTTCTTTGATTTTAAAGATAATTGGCCATATTCTGCTTTTAATAATCTTCCACTTTATTTGTGGTTTCACCACAAAATGAGTGAAATGTATGTGCCTAGTAGTGTCTGATCTCAGAGGCTGGGGAGAGATCAATAATGGAGCCCACACCACACCTCTTGTAACATGCACTTCATTTACTCAGATTCCACATTGCTATTTCCTATGTAAAAGTTCAAACTGCAGAAGGCACAAGCTAATTTCAGATATTACATATTTTTCTATGCAGTGGTGCAAGTAGAAATCATTTCTTGCTGGTATTGCACTCGTGGGAGGGAAACAAGGGGGGGCGCACGTGACTTCCTCATGTGACCCTCCATGTGACTCCTCTACGCCCCCAACCCAGGGCCCCCTGCTCTCCCTGTCCTCTCCATTTCAGCATATGTACGACTTATTAAAAGACAAATGTTAAGTAGAACTGTATCCTAAACTGCTTTATGGTATTGTACCCAAACATTGCATTTCAATGGAGGATTCAACTTCCTTTATAGGAACAGACTCCTGAAACTCTTACCAGTCCACAAAAGTGGTCCATAGTAATGCAGATAGTCCCATTGTCTTCAACTGGATTGATCAAATGATTAAGCATTTACAGGATTAGGTTCCAAGTTTGTAAATTGTTGTGGATGAAACTGACAATGCCTGAGCTATCAGATCAGAAGTAGCTTCATTTGAATAAAGGTGGGCAGATGTGTGATAAGTCTTAGCTCCGTTGCTAAGATGAGGAGCATGTTTTCAGTAAAGTTCTTGGCAGATGCCTGAGGCAGCTGTTTTAAGGCCATCAGTGTCCAGCATTATATTCTTCACTTATAGTCCTCTCACCCACAAACCTGGAAAATGAGGCATTTGTTTTCTTTGTTTTGCTGCTCCAGTTCCAGTTAACAAAATGCATCTTAGACTAGTTTGGCTGCAAAGAAGAATTCTGTGTACACCTGGTTACTGTAAGGCTGCGGAACTGGGCTGACATCAGAATCCAAACATCCTCTTGTCAGTGCAAACAGAGGCATTCCTCTAATGATTTGGACTTTATGTGATGCAGGGTTGATATCATAGATAATTCAGACCAATGGGAGAAACAGAATAAAAAACACTGTTTAAACACCTTCCGTCCCTCCCTTCACTCCTCCCATCTTGAGGACTCCTGACCAACATAATAGCACAATATATATGCTAACAAACTTAAACAAAGCCTTTGTTTAAGTTTGTTAGCTTATGTATTGTGCTGTTAAAAACATTTCAAGAATGAATGCCCTCCCTAGCCACGTTCTGCTCCTTTAAGGAGCAGAGTGCAGCCCCAAGTCTTTCCGGTACCCTGTACCTGCTAAAAAAATCTCTTGCTGGTACTGCATACTGGTGGGTACTGCCCGACTTGCACTCCTGTTTATAGGGGTATTTGTAGGCTTTGAAGAATTTGGTGCTTTTTATTATTATTATTATTATTATTAGTTTTTTACAATTTCAGTGAATAATATTTTAAGCATTTTTTCAATTTTTATCTATATAAATGTTTTATCTATATAAATGTTTATCTATATAAATTATTGGGTTTAAGTGTACTTTATTATTGATTTTAAATTTTCACTATTGTGGGAAATTATGAGGGGTCAGACAATGGGGGGATTAGATAATTATTTAACAGTAGTTGTTGAGATTCAAAAAGTTAAAGCTTTATAATCGTGAAAACACACATTGTGAAATTCACAAAGTAAATATGCTTAAATCAAACTCTAAAAAGTCCTCAAACAGCATTTTCTTTCTTCAGCCATCAGTATATTTCAGTTATCGATTGAAACATTTTTGTTGGTTTGTATGTGTGTGTGTGGTGAAATCAACATTTATTGACATTTTACCAATAAAAATCGAATCCTTTCAAACCTAGGTATTTGGAACAGAATAGAAAATTAACTAACACCTCCTCTGTGCCTCTCTCCATACAACCAAGTCCATTCCATCCACCTTACATTTTTTAGACGATTTTTCAGTCAATAATCTCTGATTCCTTTTTACCACATGCAAAACAATCAGCAAAACAACGGTGGTACATATACCAGCTGGTTATATGAAAATCTTCCTTTCTTATTCTTAGGACCCAGGCACAAGGTTATTAAACATTCTTCTGTTTGCTTAGCATATGTGGTGTGGGTACATTGTCAATGCCCACATTCCTCCTCTTCATTATTCTCATCCTCTGTTCTCATCTCATTTAAAATGTCAGAATCTGTCACTTTTCTGCCAATTTCATGATGGCCTACATTGGCAAGCATCCTGAACTCTGCTGTACTGATTTCTGCAAAGGGAGAGGAGATGGCCTCTTGATGCTTGTCTTGGATGATGTCATTTTTGTCATTTGGTTCTCATATAATTAACCCATGTTTTCAAGCCACCTTGATGTATGATTCTGGCTGATAAATTATTTTGGGTGGAAACAATACAACATTCAGTTTTGTCTACTTTCAGCCCCAAATCATGTGAATTGTAGAGAGGATTTGTTGAATTTCAGTTTGAACTTGACACTCCGGGTGAAACCCCAGACTACAAACTAAAATAATACTTTGTGTGGACTGATGCAAACAAAAACTACTTTATTTTATTATGGTGCGCTGTAGATAGAGAAGCTAACATGTCCAGTTCCGATTAGTTATTAGGATGGGAATAGAAGTTCACAATTTCTACTCTCCAGCGGTACTTTCAACTCTTTTTTTTATTATTTGGTTGCATAAATCTATTGGTGATCTTTAGTGGAAACCATTTAACCATTGCTTGATTCCCCAAATCAGTATTGCCAAGCATAGTTTTCCTGTTATAACTACTGAAGTATAGTGTGGGTAACAAAGAGAGCTGGTTAAATTTTTTTTTTGAAAGCTTTTTGACAAAAATGGCATCTTCACCAAAATGGAAACTGTGGAAAAAATGACCTCTTTTGACGCCCCAAAAAAAAACATTCCCAGAAAAAGAAACAAGAAAACCAAAAAATGTAGGTTGTCAGATTAAACTTTTTGGGGAAAAAAATTGGCATTTGGCAACCAGTTTTTTGTAATGAAAACAAATTTTTCTTTCAAATTTTTCAATGAAAACTTTTATTTCATCAAAATATTTTGTGGGAACAAAAACATTTCCTGACCAGTACTTGTAACAAATGAACTGTATATTTCAATCACATGTCAGGAGAGATCAACACACTAGTAAGGACTTATAATCAAACAAAAGAATTCTCCCTGTCCTCTGTAAAGAATAACATGATCTGTCCACATTTGCAATTTTATAAACAAACCCTTCATGCTTATTTTTGCAGTCCCTAAATTAAGCAAAATTCCCACAGAAGTCAGTGGAAGCTTTGGTCAATTAAAGACTCCCAGGACTGGCTAAGTAGCACACCAAGATGCTTTTCTACAAACAAAAGACAGGGTGGACATTCAAGTGTGTAACCTGAACAATATGAATTTTTAATTTTTTGACTAGTGTTTTATTATAATTAAATATGTGTATCATGGTAGTGCCTATGACTCCAGTCTGAGAGTATAATACTGTATTAGGTATTGCACAAAAGCCTATTAAAAAGTCAGTCCCTGCCTCAAAGAGCTTACAGTGTAGGTATGTGAACACAACAAGTGGACAAACTAAACAAACGTGGAGATGAGAAGTGGAGGAGCATGTAGCAGCAGAATAAGCACAATCTGAATACAGTGGCTACAGCTCACCACTTACCTAACCATTGTCAGGTGACTGTGTCTTGTAAGCAGCCTGGCTGACTGGCCGAGGTGAGTTGTAAGTAGGAATTTGAAGGCAGATAAGCAGGGTCGGCTTTAGGTTTTTTGCTGCCCCAAGCAAAAAAATTTTTGTCTGCCCCCACCCAAGCCCTGGGCTCTCCCCCTCCCAACCCGCACCCCCCTGCCATCCCTTCCTTGGGCCTCCCCAACCCGCACCCCCTGCCGCCCCAGCCCTGGGCTCTCCCCCACACACACCCTGTGCTGCCCCAGCTCTGGACTCCCAACTTCTCCCCACTCTCACACACCCTGCCGCCCCAGCCCTGGGCTCTGCCCCGCTCCCCCACCTGCACCCTCCTTCGGCCCCAGCCCTGGGTCACTGGTAACTTGCTCCCAGGGCGGGTCATTCAGCAGGAATTTTGGATGTGCACAGATCAGACAGGATTGGTTCCCATATGGTTACAGAACTGCAGTAAAGTGGAACAATTTTCAGCTTGTGTGATTGGAGGATATCTGGATGCATATTATAAGACTGTCCTCCATAAATGAGGAAAAGGTGAGGTGCCTTTATTATTCTTTTGTTCCACTCTCTTTCTATGGGGAATTTGCCAATGCAATATCACTGTCTTCCTTTTAAACAAATACAACTGGGGGAAAAAAAAGGCAATGGCTGTTGAAAATAGCAATTCCAGTCCTAAAAACCACTGGGAAGCATTTCTTGCTCAATTTTATCCTACTTTTTCTACAGCAAATTACAGTGGATCAGTATATTTGATTTGGGAGAAATGAAGTAACAGCTGCCCAAATTGAGCTTGAGCACTCCTGAATTTTGAGGTGTTCAAATCTGGAAGGCAGGTGCTAGATTCCCTTTCTGAATATTAGCTAAATCTGGAAAGGAAAAGTCCATTTCTGCTTCCAGGGCTCAGAAGTGGAAATCCTCCTATGTGCCTGTTACTGTATCTAAAGCTGCTGAAGTCCTCTAGTAGAGCCTCCCCTCCCTTACTTTTCATTTTAAATTCTAGTGGGATCCATATACCTCCCTTGCTAGGCTTCAGATAGAGAGGTGCACTGTCCATTTAGTCCACCCAATTCCTTCTTTGGGGGCTGCAAGGTGAGGTCACACCAGTATCCCTAATCCAGTTTGGGGGATGTCTTCTGAAGGGGATATCTGGGCCAAAGCCTTCTACTCCTTGGGCATACTTGTTCCCCATTCGCAGTGCCACCCCGCTCTAGCAGTGAGCTCTCCATTCACAGCAAGCTGCAGCATGAGGTTTCAGCTACCATACTCCCTCCCCCTCCTTTTCCTGTTGATAGCAACCAAGGGAATGCTGGGAAATGCAGTTCTTTCCCTGCTCCAGGGCTGGCTATATAGGCAGGGAGCTAATCAAGGAACTACAGCTCCTAGGGCCCCCTGTTGGTTCTCAGCTCCCAGGCTGGAATGCTGCCGCTGCCGCCCCTGCAAATGGGCTGCCCCAAGCACCTGCTTGCTTTGCTGGTGCCTAGAGCTGTCCCTGCAGATAAGATTTATTTGGGGCGGGGTTTCCACGCATGCGGGTAAGTATGGGAGAAAGGGATGTGATTGTGGGAAAAGCTGACTGCTAGGTGGTGATGGCTGAGCAATGTTAAACTAATGCAATGTCAAACATTGAAAAAGTTGCTTGCTCTTCAGACGAGGAAAAACAGGACATTTACCAGGTGAATTCTAAATGGCCAAAAATCAAGGGAAGTCTGTCCTTGAGAGCATCAAATTTGACCCCATCTGTTCATTTTCCAGGAGCATCTTTGGAACTGACTCTAAGGAAGGGCCAAACGAAATACCTGATGCTAATTATCTCATAACTTTGATAGTCTGCAGCAAGATCTTTACTGTTTAAGCAGCGGTGGCTCCAGGCACCAGCACTCCAAGCGTGCCTGGGGTGGCAGGCCGCGGAGGTCGGCCTGCCGGTCCCTGCAAGGGCAGCACTTAGGCAGCCTTCAGCTTGCCTGTGGGAGGTCTGTTGGTCCCGCAGATTTGGCAGCACTTTGGTGGCGGGTACGCCGAAGCCGCAGGACCGGCAGGCCTCCCGCAGGCAAGCCGCCGAATCCGCGGGACCAGGGACCTCCCGCAGGCAAGCCGCCGAAGGCAGCCTGCCTGCCGTGCTTGGGGTGGCAAAAAAGCTAGAGCCGCCCCTGTGTTTAAACCTGTCTCTAGTTATGAAGATCCTGAAGGTCCTTCTGAACTGAGTTTGTATGTGCTTGAATCTTTGTGCAGAATGACAGGAGACATGTTTACAACACCCATGGCCCTTTGCCCTGCACCTTATGTAACCATTTGCACCAGTGCAATGTATGAGTTCCATTCTAATTTGGTAACATTTTAAACCCACTTTGCACTGGTATAAGTGACGACACAAAATGTGGGGCAACAGTGAAGTGGGAGCAGCAATCTCAAGCATTTTATAACCATACAGGAAATCTCTTTTGCAGAGAGAACTTATTGTACCAGATTCTGCCACCTTTACCCACAGTGAATACTATCTTGCTCCTCAGGTAGACCCATTGCACTTGAGGAGTAAGGTACTGCTCAATGAGAGCAGCAGAATCTGGTCCTGTTATTTGTTAAGCACTGAAACATATTTTATTCAGCCAACAAATTTCATGGTTTTAGAAAATATGCTGGTGTTCAGGTCTGCAAATAGCCAGCTTTGAACTGAAATAAAATTGTTCCTGGTCTCTAAAGGCAGGCTTCACAGCACAGATCAGCTTTGGAGCCAGGCTATCAACACTGCATGCTGAGATCCCTCTTTCATGCAAATTATGACTTTTTCTGTGAGTAGGTGATAAGCTTTTTTCAAATGGCCATGTAACCTAAGGAAAAAAAAAGCCTCTATCTGCATGAAGGAGTGGCCTCTTTTGTATGCATCTTAGAATGACCATAATTTCCATGCAATGAAATCTCCATCCTTTAATGATTTAACTGTGGTGGGTGACAGAAAAATGAGGGGAAAATTGGAGGAATTGGCACATTTATTGCTTCCAGATGATCTCATTTGGAAATACATAAAATGGATTTCAAAATTCAGTTGAACTGATTCACTTTTCAAATTAAATTATCTTTTATTGTCGTGTAGTTTCTGAGAAATTGCTATTATTCTGTCATAAAAATGTTCAGATTTCCAATTAAAAAAATGATCAATGAAAATTGGTTTAAATCTGGTCTGTATGTAACATAACACATTTTTTTTGTGATTTTTCTAGAGCCATCTATCTCCTTATAACACTTTGCAATACTCAAACATGCAAATTTAAGGACTGCCTCCCCGAGTGTGTTATATAACTTATGGACAGCCGTTGTATAATAATGGAGTGGGGGTGATCAGAAGCCCCAGGAATACTATTTGTTTAATTATATTAATAGTTTAGAAAGAGAAATGTTATCTGTGAGTGAAACATAGCTGATTTAATAGTCAAGTATTATCTATATGCAGATCACTGGGTAAGTCTACACTGGATCCCCGATCGTTCTGCCGTCGACTCCTGTACTCCACTGCGGCGAGAGGTGGAAGTGGAGTCGACGGGGGAGCAGCGGCAGTCGACCCCGCGCCGTGAGGGCACGACGTAAATCGACCTAAGTTATGTCAACTTCAGCTACACTATTTTCGTAGCTGAAGTTGCATATCTTAGGTCGATTCCAACTCCCACACATCCCCCCGCTCCCCCCCCCCCATTGTAGACCAGGCCACTGTTACTTTCAAAATCATAGGCGCTGACTTACTCAGATCCTGGGGTGTGCTCGACCTCCGCTCTGCCTCTGCCTCAGGCCTCGCCCCTGCTCTGCCCCTTCTGCTAAGCCTCCACACCTGCCCCACCCTTGTACCACCTCTTCCCAGCCCCTCCCCCACCTCTTCCTGCTCCCACCCCTCTCCCCGCAACACCTCAATAACTAAGGATAAGTTTCCAGACCCTGATCTGACTCCAGAAACTTCAAATCACATTGATTTTAATAGTTACTTCGGTGTAACTGAAATTAATATAAAGCCCAATTATGAAGAAAAATATCCAAATTTAAGAGGGCAGAATGTAATCATAGAATCATAGAAATGTAGGGCTGGAAGCAGCGGTGGCAGAAGCTTCCCAAAAATGTGGGGGGGGGGGCAGTCCCCACCCCTAAGGCCCCTCCACTTCCCCCGGAGGACCTGCCCCTGGTCAAGTTGGAAGCAGTGGCGGGGGCTGAAAGCAGCTACCGCCTGTGTCCCTGGCCAGGGCAGGTGGAGGGTCCACACCGTAGCACCCCACAGCTGCCCATGCAGCTCTTACGCTGATCTAGATCCAGCCGCATAGGTCAGGTTTTCTAAACCTTCTGTCATTTTAGTTACTCTCCTCTTGACTCTCTCCAATTTGTCCACATAATTTCTAAAACGTATCACCCAGAACTGGACGTAATACTCCAGATGAGGCCACACCAATGCTCACTAGATCAGGACAATTAACTCCCAGGTCTTACATTCAACATGCCTGTTAATACACCGTAAAATAATAGCCTTTTTCACAGCTGTATCACATTGTTGAATCATATGCAGTTTATGATCAGTTGTAACCCCCAGATCCTTCTGAGCAGTACTACCATCTAACCTGTTATTCCTGATTTTGTAGTTGTGCATTTCATTTTTCTTTCCTAAATGTAGTACTTTGAACTTGTGTTTATTGAATTTTATCTTGTTGACTTCATCCAGTTCTCCAGTTTATCATAGAATCATAGAAGATTAGGGTTAGAAGAGACCTCAGGAGGTCATCTAGTCCATCCTCTTGCTCAAAACAGGACCAACCTCAACTAAATCATCCCAGCCATGGCTTTGTCAAGACAGGCCTTAAAAACCTCTAAGGATAGAGATTCCACCAGCTCCCTAGGTAACCCATTCCTGTGCTTCACTACCGTCCTAGTGAAATATTTTTTCCTAATATCCAATCTAGACTTCCCCCACTACAACTTGAGACCATTGCTCCTTGTTCTGTCATCTGCAGCCACTGAGAACAGCCTAGCCCCATCCTCAACCTAGCCCAAATAGTTGAAGGCTGCTATCAAATCCCCCCTCATTCTTCTCTTCTGCAGACTAAATAAGCTCAGTTCCCTCAGCCTCTCCTCATAAGTCATGTGCCCCAGCCCCTTAATCATTTTGTTGCCCTCTGCTGGACTCTTTCCAATTTGTCCACATCCTTTCTGTAGTGGGGAGCCCAAAACTGGATGCAGTACTCCAGATGTGGCCTCACCAGTACCGAATAGAGGGGAATAATCACTTCCCTCAATCTCCTGGCAATGCTCCTACTAATGCAGCCTAATGTGCCGTTAGCCTTCTTGGCAAAAAGGGCACACTGTTGACTCATATCAGGCTTCTCGTCCACTGTAATCCCCAGGTCGTTTTCCAGAGAACTGCCGCTTAGCTGGGTTTATTCACCCTCTCTGAATGTCTGAAGTTTTCGGGTCCAATTCAACTGGAAATCTACAATGTCCCAGTCTTCCAATGCAAAGTAGATTTAAAGCCACCAGAACTTTTTCTGCTGGAGCATTTCCCCATTGTGAAACAATCGAAGGTGCTCTCTTCCACCACTGCTCTCAGACCCACCCTTTCTCCCCCAGACGCACACATAAAGGGTATGTCTACCCTACCCGCCAGATCGGCGGGTAGTGATCAATCTATCGGGGATCGATGTATCGCGTCTCATCTAGACGCGATACATCGATCCCTGAACACGCTCCCTGTTGATTCCGGAACTCCACCAGGGTGAGAGGCGGAAGCAGAGTCGACAGAGGAGCGGCGGCTGTTGATCCTGCGGCCTGAGGACGCACAGTCTATCTAAGTCGATCTAAGATACGTTGACTTCAGCTACGCTTTTCTCGTAGCTGAAGTTGCGTATCTTAGATCGATTCCTCTCTCCTCCCCCCCTCCCCCAGTGTAGACCAGGCCGAAGAGTGTAGATGATAGAAAGTGAGTATGTCCAGAGCAGCCTTGCCCTCTAGCAATATTTAGAGGAGCCCTGTGTTAACGCTGGACTGGTAGAAAACTGGCCTGAAAATAGAAACAGCTCCTTAGTGTCCATGCTTCTTCACACCTTTAGCTGCACCAAGCACTAATTTTGCACAGCTGTGAATCAGGCCTGTGTTATCCCCAGATCTATGATTTATGTGCTGTGCCTATTTTCAATGTCACTTTCAAAGAATTTAGCATAGAAATACCTATTTTTCAGTATAAAATAACACTTCCAATGAAAAAGGAAACCCTGCTATTTTAACAAAAGCATCAGGAGGAGAGGGTATTGCACACATTGTCAAAAATGAATACAAAACAAAGTACAGGCAGAAAAGATATTACATCTGAGCCCTCTTCACCTGATGTGTTCTGTATCCAAACTGCAATTAAAACTAGCTTATTTGTTTTGCTGTATACTCAGTGCCCAACTGTCACACATTCTCTCTCTTTCCCCCTCCTCCCCCAGTCTTTGCTGAAGAATAAATCTTCTCACATAATGGCACGCTAAGTATTTTGACAGAAATTCATCCCCAATGAACCACAAGGAGGGTAGGTGGGTAGTTTAGTAACCAATTTATTGTAAAAGCTACAAATGAAATTATTTGGGCACTGAACAGCAGTCCTGAAAAAAGTGACTTTTTATTAATGAAACTATTTAGATAACTTCACATTTGCTGATATTCTGAAGTACACACAAATGGCTCATTCCCAAGTGCTGGGTGGTCACAAAAGGAATGGGTAATCCTCATTATGACTGGGATGACATTTTTCCTGTGCGCACACTTATAATTGCAATTCTAATCTCTAACTATGCTTTAATTGTAACAACTCACCATGCTCCTATTGCACAGTAAGACCAGCAGGACTTTTAGTTTGCTGCCATGTTGTCTGTGTGATCGTTGAACTGCAGAATCCATCAGAAAGAAGCTGCATACTACTCCAAGTACAGGTGTGGCAGTGATTTTCTTTTAAAAGTTTTGAACTAGAAATGATGGGCCTGATTCTGATCTCTCACAAGTTTGACCACAATGTGCAATTCTGCTGTCTGCAGTACAGTTACTTCTGATTTACACCAGTGTGAATGAGAGCAGAATCGGCCCAAATATATAATCACTTGGAGCCCTTCAAAATCTATTTTGTCCTGTGTAAGGACTGCAGGATTAAACTCCAGGCCTTGTTTGCCCAAAACCAGATAAACCCAAATACTGCAATTTTCCTGGTAAGAAGTTACAAGCTTCAGTAAAGCTATTTTTTCCAGCCCTGGTTTGCGTGTGTGTGTGTGTGTGTGTGTGTGTTCACAGAAGCACATATATGCATGAAATCATGCTGCATTGCCACAGAAATATTAGCCTTCCCAAGAGTCTAGTTAATCCTCTCACTACTGCAAGTCAAGTTTTAAACATAAAAATTCACTGAGGCTTTGTCTACACTGGCAAGTCAAAGACAAAACTTTTGTCGTTCAGAGGTGTTAAAAAAACCACACAACAAAAAGACAAAAGTTTTGTTGACGACAAGCACTGGTGTGAACAGCACTTTGTCGGCAGGAGAGCTCTCCTACCAATATCACTATTGCCACTCGTTGGGGGTGGAAGTTTTTTGTCAGCAGAAGAGCTCTCTCCTGCCAATAAACAGCAGCTACACTCTGTGCCTTTTAGTGTCACGGCTGTAGCGGCACAGCCATGTTGCTAAAAGCTGCGTAGTGTAGACATAGCCTAAGACAAGTTGTAGAATCCTCCTGCTGGCTAAAATATACTATGTGTGAGAGTTCAGCAAAGAAGTTACTATTGTATGTACAGTTTTTTTTAACATGCAATAAAATGTCAAAGCATAGTGCATTTGATCCAAGTCTTTTAAAACCAGTCATGATAATGTGTAACCTGGCAAGCATAATGACTTTTGTATGTTGTGTTCTTTCATGAAAAGCCTATGGAGCAAAATTATATCTGACTTCAGTGGGGTTGCCTCTGCAGATATCTGGCCCCATAACCTCTGTTCAAAGAAGAATAGTTTGTGATATACCTTTGAATGTTTCCACATCAGTTGTATAGTGTAATGATAAACTGGCTCATATGTACGTAACATTGCCCTCCATTGGATGGATTTAGAATTGCTTACGTGTTACTGGCCCTATAATGCAAGAATAGCCAACAGTGATTCTCCTTTAGCTCTGGTCGTATAGTCCTGCGCTTTTGGAGCATCAAGATTTCAGTTCTTTCGTCACTGCCACCATGCAGTTCCAAAAGGCTGGGATGCATAGCAGAGTGACAACCATGAAGTCCTAGGTTGCACTGGATTTAGTCATGCACTGCACTGCACTGTACAGTCATGGCTTATCTACGAAGTTTTTGAAGTTAGAACATTAGCTACATGAAATGAGAGAACATGTACCATACCCAAACTCCCATGTCTCTGAGAACATTATGCAAATACATCCCTTCTTGTTTATTGTCTTATATTGTGCCAATAGCAGAAGTACTTACAGTGGGTGCTGTACAATAATTAAAAGCAAAGGAATCTCAAAAATAACCCAGAAAACTGCCACCATCCACAAAAACTAACCCAGCCTAAAACATCAAACCAAAGAAGACTAACAATAGTAAACCAAACTGAAGGTCAACTAAACTCTCATATATTTTGCAACTTGCCAAACTCAGGCTCTGATGACAACTAAGGGCCAAGAGTTCCCGTGGGGGCACAGTCCTTTAATTGAGAATGCCCAGCTATCTGAGCCCTGGTCTACACTAAGCTCGGGGGTCGAACTAGGGTACGCGAATTCAGCTACGTGAATAAAGTAGCTGAATTCGAACTACCCTAGTTCGACTTACTTACCCGTCCAGACGCCGCGGAAGCGAACTCCGCGGCTCGAAGGTCGACTCCGGCAACTCCTCCTGCCGCGGTGGAGTACCGGAGTTCGAACTAGCGCTTCCGGGGTTCGAACTATCGCGTCTAGATCAGACGCGATAGTTCGAACTCCGAGCAGTCGAACTCGCCGCATCGACCGTCGCGGTAAGTGTAAACGTGGCCTAAGTTCTAGATAGAGCACATTTAATTCCCCTTCCTATTTCCTTTTTAAGATTCCCCTTGTTAAAGCTCCATATTCTATGGTACCTTATTGAGCTACAGTTTGAATCAAAGTATGAATGAACTTTCTTCATAGATGACTGCAAAGGGATTTATTCATCTGCAGAAAAGTATTTGCAGTCCTTTGCATCTATTGCTAATGTAAAGCTTGCTAATGAACTTTAACAGTATAATAGTTCAATGGATCTATTAAATGCAGTTATCAAAGCTGAGTATTTTAAACAAGACACAGTTTAAAAAAAATCAAGATTTGTAAAAGAAGAAAAATGGTTCCTGCATTTGTTATATTCACCCCTTAATGGTCAAAAGTCTATGAGTTAAATGTATTCTTAAGACACGGATAATTGCAGGTTTGTAGAAGTCTGAAGGGTTAACATGATAAAACATTTATTGTAAGCTTGTGCCATAATATAGATCTCCTTTTTGATATGGGGCTTTATTTTTGTCAGACAGTTTTTCCGTCTTCATTTAATGTGGTAAATTTTTAATTACTTCCTTTAAAGTCTGCCTTCCCCTAACCCGTCCCTCCTCGGACACATCGTCACAGTGGCCCTTTTATTTCAGAGAGGATTCTAACATGTGTAGGGCATTTATTTAGCAAGGTGAATTAAAAAAAGTTGGAATTTGGCCTAAGAGGAAAATCTCTATAGGGACTCTTTAGGATTTTTATCCATGCACTAAACTGATTTCCTTGCTCATGTTTCTTGCTTGAGTGAACTTTGCTAAGGTCTAGCCAATATCATTGCAATGTCTCTCTTTATTAGAAAATATCAGGAGAAAAGGGTTCAAACATGATGGTTCAAACAACATGATAAAGTATTGTGAAAATAACACTTGTCAAAATGTTCAGGTTATTTTAAGGGATTAAAAAACAAATAATTACTTAATGCTTCAACCATCGCAACTTGTTACACAGCAGCATGGGAACCAGAGCATCAGTGGGATTTCATGGTATTACTGCTTGAAATATTTGCCCAGAATCTCAAACCCACTCAGACTGAACGTGGATTTGAAGTTTGATGTGTTTGTGAATATCAGCCCATGCTTATGACACATGCAATCAACACAAGCTCATGTTCACAGGACTGGGAAACCAGCAAACCTTACTTCCTCTGGACATTACAAGAAAAAGAAGGGGGCTCCACATTCTTATTGTGACAGGAGCATGCAGATCTCATAGAGATTTGGGCTGGTCAGACCAGAAGGAGATGATACGCTTTCAACCTCTGTGAACCGCACTGCAGGGCTCATGCAGTCCTGACCCTTAGTGCATACATACTGTACCTGCTTATTGATTAAAAAACAGAATTAAGCCAAGCCTTTGTCCTTTGAGGTTCTGAGAGTGTTTCTTTGCGCATAGAGATTGATCTAGTTCCCAGTGAAGTCCACAGAGTCCACACCTGTCAAATGAGAGGGAGTCAGACTGGCCTTATTTATATAGCACCTGTCATGCAAGCATCTCGGAACATTTTATAACCATTAGACTTCACAATGCTCCTGTAAACAGTAGATGGGGGATTAGCATTAAGGGAGAGGTTTTTTGCAAAAGCCAGCTAATGATTAATAAAAGAGACAGTGGAGTCTGCCAGACCTCAGGTATACTTTAGGATTTCCACTTAGTTACGTTTTAAAATTAATCTCATATAGAATCTGGCCCTTTTTACTGCTTTTAATACTGGGCAGAAGGGTTGCATTCCCATTTTACAGCTGGAGAAACTGAGGCACAGAGTGTGCCTTGCACAAGATGTCATGAAAGGCAGTGGCAGTGTTAGGAATGGAACATAAAACTCCTGAACACCAGTGCCATGTTGTAATCTCTTAACCATACTTTTTCTTCATTCAAAATGAACTATTTAATAAAATAATCAAACAGCGCAGCTAATATAAACCAGGTGCTCTGTCTTGCCTCATATTCTTTGACTTACTGAGGTTGTCATTTCACCTGTTGAATCTCACCCTTCTATCAGAAATGAAATCAATCTGGTCTGAGAGCTCACCTGTCATAGCTCAGGCTGGCATAGTAACACAGTGCCTGTCTCTGAATGAGACACTCATTTTTGCCAACTACACACCTGCTTTAAATTAGTCCCCCTACCTCCTATAATCATCAATCAGTACACATCTATTGTTAACATTTTTTAAGCATCTTTGCTTCTGGCTTCCTTACTTTAGAGAGTCCCTGGAACTGATAGGAAAGAGATCACTGCATTTTATGGAGTGTTGTTTCCAGCCCTGTTCTCTCTTTTGGTGGCAACACTGGGCATGGCTGTTGAGCCCTTCAGTAAAGCACTATTGTTTCAAAAACTCCTGCTGAAGAAAGGGAGGATTTGGGGCAGGGCAGGAACAAAAGAATTTTTGCTGGTCAGCAAGATGGACGAAAATAAGTTAGATTATTGTTTCCTTCCTTCATTCACAGATCTCATTCACACCAGTGCAGGTAAGATTTCTCACTATGTAATTTAAGTGGTGCCCAGAAGTAATGGTTTCATATGTTGGGTATTGCTGTTTCTGTCTGTAATACTTTCCTATGGGCAAACACACCCACCTTTCACAAAGCCATAATGATTAAGATGATGCAAGCACCCTATAATAATTTATTTTCTTTTTGTAATTAATGATCTCCAATGGTATTGCTTGGCTTAATGAAGTAAACTATAGAGCACCAAGAGAGGTTATTGACAGAAAGCTGTAGAACCCTTTAACTCTGTAATAGATTGTGTTCCCTTTTTGGAGTAAACTATTAGGGATGCAGAATTTTAACTTCTCCCGACTGTGTAAGGGAAACACAATCCTGCAAGGGGTCAGGCCAAAATCCTGCAGTGATTTCACTGGCGAGAGAGAGAGTGTGTGTGTGCATGCACACATGCATGCATGCACACAAGGGTAACCCTGAACTCACGGTTTCTAACATTAGGTCTCAGCTGTGCGGTTTTGCTACAATACAATATGTCCAAATAGAGTTCTTGGATATGCAATTAAGGAAGACTAGTAAAAATGTGGAGTCAATTGTTCACTCATATTTTAACAAAATATTTAACTTATCAGTTTTTTTAAAATGATAGCGCCAAAACTACAAAGGAATATATATGGAACAACCACAACAAGTAGATGAATTTTACAATATCTGGATGAGGAAAAAAATAAATCAGAAATGATACTGCAGATGAGTTCTGTTGCATAATTACAGTAGGATCAATGTTCCAAATATCAAGAATAATTTTCAAATCTCTAATAAATTCAGTACCTAAGATTTGTTCTAGTTAAAAATCCAGTAAGCAAGATTTTTTTTTAGAAATATCATAATTAGTAACCTCAAAGGACTGATCCTTGGTAGAAAATGTCTTAAGATGTTTTGAAATAAAAAAAAAATTGGACCTCATTAAAGTCAAGAAAGGATATTTCATGATTGCAAAATAAGAAACTCCTGCAGGATAAAATATTGCTATTTGCACACTGCTCTTACTACTATCTGCTTTTAAAGACAGAGCAAAATTTTCAGAAGTTCCAGATTTTTAAAGGTATAGGTGCCAAACTCCCTTTAAAAATCTGGATTTAACTGGCTAAGATACCTAAGTCTCATTTTCAAAAGTGACTATTGAGACAGGTTCTTAGGCACATAAGTCACCCTCTAAGTCTCAGATCCTAAAACTGGTACTCTATGTGGGCAAATCCCTGCCCATGGGGCAAAGTTTAGAGTTGTATTCATTAAATCTAGGTAAATATAATGCAATGGGCTATTTTGAACAAGCTAGAAACTTGAAAATTTTAATATTTGTATGCACCACTGACCATCTTACAATACTACGCCCACACTTTCCTAATGCATATGATAACTGGTTTTACTTCAGACATCTGCTGTTGACAATTCTAGACCAAAGTTCTATTGTAGGAGCTGTTTTCCTGTTAATAGATTTGGTTTTCAGGACATTTCTCACTACTTTTTCTCTTTATGTCTACCTAACCTCTCTGAATAGGAGGCAGATGTATGAGACTCAGTCAATATCAAGTGATTCTGTGCTTAGCAGACCCATGTCAACTGCTGAGTCAGTGATGTGCCTCCATCTATATTTCAGGCTGATTTCTGGTGCTTAGGCCCAAAATCTCATAGATTTGGATACAATGGGGTAGATTTCAGTAACTGAACATTTTATCAGACGTGGAAGACTACCAAATTATGATCTGCAATCTCCTAGGCAGATCTATACACACAAATAAGTTTCTTATTACAGTACATTCTATATTGAATAATGTAAATTTCCTGTTTGCTGGTCTCCCAAAAGCTGTGTTTCAAAGATAGCAATCTGTTTCTAAGATCACCTTGACCTGAAAGAAATACAATATAATGAAATAATATAGTAAAAATAAGTCAGGCACCCATCACAGAAATTAAACCTTTAAATGATCAGATCTACTGCAAATACAGCTCTTTTTAAGGTGCCTTACCACAGTAGCCTTGACATGAAAGACTGAAGTTTCTATTGCTATGGCCAGGCAAATTAATTAATTTTAAGCTGTTCTCCTGGTAGCTGTGGGAGGAGGGGGGAGGGGGTGGAGTTTATAAACCAACTATGGGACCTTCAAATATTTCATATCATTCTGAGATCATCACCTGAAAATGATACTGCTAGTACCTATTACAGTGTAAAGCCCTGCTTCTGGAAAGCATTTAAACATGCTTGGGTGATTTCCTGACTATGAATGGACTTAAGTGCTTTCCTGCATCAGGGCCTAAGAAAGTTGACTGCCTGACAATGGGTGCATGAAAGTATGAGTGTTATGAGGTGTCCTGCTAGCATTATTCCTTTGAAGGCAACTTCTGTCCTTCCTATAACTTTGCCACTTATTTTTTAAGACTCCTTCTGATTATTTCTAAAACCATAAAGCATAACTGCTTCTGCTTAGCATCTTATCTCAAGTTTTACTGTATGAATTAACCTTTTTGTAAATTAATTCTGATCTTTTAGCAGTTCCAAAACATAGCTTACATTTGATCAGCAAGACCACAATTTTCTGAACTTTAAAACAGCTTGCTGATAGCTTCTCAGTGCCAAGGCAGTGAATCCATGCAGGACCCATGGGACATCATAAATACAAGTGTTTATCATTTGAAATGGGCTGGAGAGCCATTTTCCTTATTGTTCCTGTACGTGATCTATGATGCATGCCCAGAAAGAGTTTAAAAACGAGTTTCCATTTTGTTATACAGTTGTGAGGGAAAGGTGACAGCTGGACACCAATTCTACTTGTAGTTTGGAAAGCTCATCAAATGACTCTGTTTGTTTAGTAAATTCAGCATAATTTTCTTGTCTGTATTACCCTAAACTCAGAATGTGGGAATCAGAGACAGTACCAAGCACTTCTAATTTACTTCAGCTATTTAGAGCATGAACGTTCTAGGTTCTTTTTGTCTGAGGCAGCAGAGTGGAGACAGGGGTAACGCCACATGTGGCCTTTCTTAACAGGAACAGAAACAATGGGGGGTTTGTTTCTTGATTTGGCTCAATTTTTTTTGTCCAAAGGAAAGTATTGCCACTCACCTCTTTTCTTTCAACTAAGTTTCTTGAATGGTTTATTTTGATTCAGTCTAACATTGAACACAGTGAGTTTAGGCAGAAAGATAAGTTATCTTGCTAATTAAATGACAGATATGGAGATATGAGACATAATTTCATATCACAAAGTCTCTGGTTAAAATCAGCTTGCTTCATTCTTTACTTCTCAGCATTCAGCTCGGACTTGCTTGTTCGATTTATGTTACTTGCATGTTGCATAGTCTGTTTTTTCAGATGTTTAGAGACAAATGGAATGCTGCACTGTGTGGACTATAAGAGAGATTGAATGTTAATATCCAGCACTGGGAGTACTGGCCCAATCCTGCACACAAAAAAAAGTCAATGAGAGCTTTGCCATTCACTTCAATGGGGCCAAGATTTCATGCACAATGTATAGCAGAGTTCATTTTAGCTAGAAAAATATATTGCTTATAGAATCACAGAGATTTATTGGGACATTGAAGGTACCAACTCGAGCATACACACATGCAGGACTGAACTTCTTGCTAATCCCTCAGGTCAGATCAACAACATAATAATGTACAAGCATTAAGATAAGGATATGGCCCCATCTACTAGAGGAGGTGCTGTCTACACTAATCATTACAACTTTCCCCCTGCTAGTTAAATAAGAATTTAAATAACTCCTAGGAATCTAGGCAGTCTGTCATCCACACAGTTTTCCATGTCCATCTGTCCACTTGAAGCCTAGAGTCAGTCATGGACAACTCACTCATAGTTGGACCTACATTATCAGTGAATGCAGGATGCATGTCCTCTAGTTCAAGCCTATCTGTTGTGGTAGACTGTCCGTTGAAAATGGCAGTGTGGTGAGGTCTCAAGAACACCCTGGCAATTCCTTCACCAGAGCTGGTCTCCTACCTTGAGTCACAAGAACTTGCCAGGACACCTCCACATCCTTTTCTGCATTTCTCTGGCATTCCCATTTCCTTTTTTTTCAGTGAATCTGTGCACCAGTTCTCAATGCAATACAAAGGGGTGAGCTCTTTCTTTTTGCATCAGCAAGACTAAGTTGTTTAGATTTTTTTATCACTGTGTAAGGTCCCCTCCAAAAAGGAGTATGATTTTTCCAGGGACTCAGGTGAGGCTGACTGGCCTGTAGTTCCACAGATGCTCCTCCTTCCCTTTTTTAAAAAATGGGCACTACATTAGCCTTTTTCCAGTCATCTGGGACCTCCCCCGATCGCCATGAGTTTTCAAAAATAATGGCCAATGGTTCTGCAATTACATCCCTCAACTCCTTTAGCACCCTTGGATGCAGCGCATCCGGCCCCATGGATTTGTGCTTATCCAGCTTTTCTAAATAGTCCTGAACCATATTTGTTTTTGTTAATATGCTAATGTGAAAAGACTGACACAAAAGTGGAGAGGGTTAGGCTGCCTAGAAATTGACGTTTGGTTGAGGAGCGGCAGTCAGCTACTGTAGGTCTTGTTCAGAGTTGGTTCAAAAAGACATCATGAAGTACAGGGAGTAATGTACCTACAGCCTGTGATCCTGCAATGAGTTGTTTGTTATTTGTATTGCAGTAATGCCTGTGTGGGTCCCATTCGTCCTTCTTGTAGCCACTATACAAACAAAATGAAAGTGTGAGCTGATGTCAGTGAAGCTCCATGTGCATGCAGGTCCTTCCCATGTGGAGTTCTCTGCAGGACTGAGGTTTCTGTCTGCTTTGAGGGAGCTGCAAAGCATTCCTTCGTGGCTGACAGCAATTCACATTCTACAAGGCCCAATCTGCATCATAAAAGTAAAACTTAAACGTTTTTAAAAGATTAGCGAGCAAGTGGCCCTGGGTGGGCCCAGCACTGTGTACAGTATTTTTCTTTGCTGTTCGGCATCACTGGAAAAGAAAGTTGTTCCTTCCACACACTGCAAAAGGAATAGGGAATGAAGTGGAATTGATAGTTATGGATCCAGTTGGATAACAAGGAAGGTGCTGCTGCTATTTGTTTGTACTCTATTGTACTAGTGTCCTCAGATGGTAAACCTGAAGAGATAGGGATTTTATCATTGTTTTAATCTAGCCCACCCACTGTACAGCACCATACAGTTAGTGTATGATTGGGTAGTACTGCATACTGGTCAGTCCTCCCCCTCACGTGGCATGGCTCTCAGTAGTCTGATACACAAAGCCTGAGGAGATACTGGGAGAGAGGAAAGGGATAAGGGATCCTGAGAAGAAGTAGCACTTAGAGTGAATTCTGTTACTTTATCTTTAAGGACCTGGAGCCTTGCAGAGAGGGTGGGGAGGGCTCCCCTCTCACCCAGACAATGAGAGAGCTGAGTGAAGGGCCAGCATAAATGCTGCCTCCTGTTTCATAGCAGGGCAGATACCTAGATGGTGCAGGGAGCAAGAAGGCTCCTGCAGGGCCCAGAGTTAGCAGGGAGCAGATACCACCAGGAGAAGGCTGAAAAGCCCTCTGAGCCTGAGGACTAAGTGAGGTCAGCTGAGGGAGATAACAGCTCTCTTCCTGGAGCTTGGTTGCAATTTGACTTCTGGTAAGGGGAGGGATATCATTTGTGTAAACTACCCAAGTTCCAGGAGGAGAGCTGAGACTCATGCCATAAGGAGAGAGAGAGAGTCTGAGAGAGAACCCTGAGGGGACTGGGAACAGAGCTTCAAGGGCAGGCTTTGGAGGAACCCTGAAAGCCAGAAGCACCTTTTTTTTTTATTTCGGACTTATTGTTATGGCCCCCTTTTTATGAGGTTTTGTAATAAACAAGCCCTAAGGAGGGTATTATTGTCAAGCATCAAGAATGTCTGAAATGATGTTACTGGCTTCCTGAGACGGGAAACTGAGGCAGGGAGTATTTGCAGTGCCACACTAACTCTGCAGGGCAGGCACACCCTATGACATGGTGCTGTATAAAGAACTTCAAAAATAGCTACTTTTGCACACGGATCTTGTAAATAAATTTGCACTTCTGCACATCCATATTTGTCCATCCATTTATATTATGCTCCTCTCTTTAGTATCTGAGTATTTTTCAGAAATTGACTATTCCAGCAGCTCAGCTAAATATAGGGAGTGTTTAATATGTTCCCTCTTTCCCTGGAAGAGGGATTTTTTAAAAATTTAATTTTCATTGCTTACCATTCTTGGAAAGCTGTAGCAAAGTGATGGGTCTTGGATTTTGTCCTGAAGGCAGTAAAGTTTGTGTCCACTTTCAGTCCTCATGGGAGAATCCCACAGCTATAGGCAAATGTAATTTACGTGGAAAGGTATTCTAGTGAACTGTCTTTAATATCTTTTTTCCCCCGCCTGTATAAAGTGAGAGAGTCTCATGAGTCATATTTTAAAAAAATTGGTTCAAAAGCTAAAACAGACTTGAGATATTTAAGACAATGAAAATCAAAACAATGCTCTGCATTGGCAGTCCTGCAAGACTGCCTTATAATGATTATCTTAAAAGATAGAAATAAACAACCAGAAAGTAAATGATCCTTTTATTTCCTTTCAGGGTTTTGTGGATTCATTATTTGTCAACATCCTGTCTCCCAATATGAATGTGAAGACCAGTGAGACCAAACTACTGAATTACTGACACCAGTGAATGGACAAAATCAGAGTTTGGTCCAAGCTCTCATCAAGTGTTTGATCTGGATCTGGCAAGCTTTCAGGATTTGGCTGTACAATCCACTAAAATGAATGTTTGTCTGAGATTATCCTACAGGATGTGTCTCATGGTTACAGGATGAGCTGCGGTTTACATCCTCTTGCAGCCCCTGTCCAGTGCATCCTCTTGCAGCCCCTCTCTCCAGTGTGGAACCATATGGTCCTACTGCTTTTAAACAAGGGATGTGCATCCCAATCTACTGCTTGTGAAAAAATGACAAGCCCAATTTATTCTGTGCCTACAAGACCTTTTCCCTCCAGGAGCCTGTGACCGGCGGCTGAGTATTGACTCAAAACAGCTTCTTCAACACAAAGGTGCACCCAAAGGTACGTAACATTCCGAGAAGGAAGTTAGAACAACAAAAGGCCTACACAGTGAGTCTTACCTCAACTTTATCTTTTCCTTGCAAGTTTTGATACGGTCTGCTCAGCCTGGACACTCCTACTTCTGGGCAGGAAGAGACCGACAACCCCTACAGCATTCTTTGACTCTCCTGCAGCATCTTCCTCCACTCAGCAACTTCTGCCCGCTTACCCCCGCCCTTCCTTTCTAGGCAGGGGTTTTTAATGGTTTAGTTTTCTTGATCTTAGGCGTGGGAAAGATAAACCTAATAGCCTTTCTTCGGCCATGCTGATGAGTCTTTTCCAATTAATAGCTCCCCCATTTTCTCTTAAAGCCCCTCGATACTTCTAGGGAAAGTATCTTCTCTCTCTAATTGTTTTGTTTACTACTTAGTTTTCTTTCACAGACTCATTTGATTTAATTCTGTGATCACACAAAATGATAGACAGGTAAACTGCCACATACAGCATAGCCATACATTTTTAATACAGATATCTCTCCACAACATGCATACAATCTTCTTTGGGCAATCATTGGTCTTGAGACCAAAGGGATGTTCCTTGCTATACCCAAAGGTAGCTTTTCCTGTCTCTAATATATTTTAAATGTGTGAATAATAGTGCTCCTTAAACATAAGGCAGACCGACACTGGAACTCGGTTGCCAAAATATATCTTATGAAAGGGCAGGATAACTAAATGCATTAAGCACATGACTACTGGTCAGGAGCATTTTTATGTTCTAATGGGCTCATATTCACCAAGCTAAAATCAATGGGAGTTGAGTGTCTCAACACCTTGTGGGCTTGGACTGTTAGGCCATGTAGTCCAAGTCTAAACCTATATTGAAGAGTGAGAACTTCCCTTAAAACCCTGATCAGATTTCTAGCCCTTGGGTCTCAGACTATGTGCCTGCTAACACCCTCTGCACAGCAGGTGGTTGAGGAGAGGCGGGGAATAGGTGGAGCCTTGACTCCACCCCCTCCTACATGTTAGCCCGCACAGCTGAACTGCCTTGGGGAGTATCAGAATTTTCTACTAGTCTAGATCAGCAACAAATTAGTACGCTCTCACACCTACTTGGAGCAAGGAGGAAGCCTAGCATAAAAAACTGTGACTTGTGTGTATCTGAGTCATGTTGTCTCCAAGAGTGATACAGCTTACAAACCACCCTTTGTTCAGGGCAGTGCTTAAAGGCACAGTCTAGCCCATAGCTTCTTCCAAACTATTTAATCCTTCCTGTCTCTCCCAAAAACCTCTGTTAAAAAAAGAGTGTTCTGTAGCAACTTATTAGAATCAGGTATGAGAAGGGTAGCACAGTTTTCATTGAAAAGAAACCTTTCTCTCCAGCATTTTAAACTCTGAGATTCTTTTGCCACAGCATAGTTAAAAATGCTCTTATTTTCTGCATGGAGAATAATAATCAAATTCTCCAACTTCCATCAGAACATGTGCATGAATGCTGGCATATCTAACGTTTGACACATTTTGTCATAAACAAGGTAGCAGATGTTACCTTATCCACATATATTCAGTAGACAGCATATTTTTTTAATTTCCATTTATAATGTTAACTCTTTAAGTTATGCTACTAACACATACTAAGAGGGTCTAAGTGCTAATATTCTATACTTAATGTTACTTTGTAGTTTGTATTGGATCTGATGCTGTGGGGGACACTAGTTTCTTAACTAGGAAAAATGTCATTGAATTATTGCTTTCCTAGACTATGCTTAATATGTACAGAAATGAGATTTTACTTGGCAGAAGTCACAAAACTGGATGTTTATTACCAAAAAGAAGGAAAATAACCTAACCGGGGATGAGCTGATATGGATTAGGTGCTTCTGTGAGACAGGGCACTAATCATTAATTCCTGGAGAGCTGGGTTAAAGTCTGATTTAGGTCACAAGTGAGATGAGGAGTCTGTTGGTCTCAGCCTAGAGTTCTGGCCTTCAAACTGCAAGCTGCTCAATATGGGTGAATTCCCGCTTCCCTGAGGAACTCCATTGAAACCAATTAGGAGTCCATCCACATGGAGCAGTTGGCAGGATTAATGCCATAGACATAAAGTTCTAGGCTGAGACTGCCTAATTCATTTAATTTGTGACCTAAATCAGACTTTAAATCAGGTCTTCAGGGATTAATGATTAGTACACAGTCTCAGTGAGTCACCTGATCCATGAATCTATTCCATGTTATATTGTGTCCCTTCCTTCTGAGTTTTGGAGCCAACAAGGTTCTGCACAGATCTTGAGGGTGGAGTGAGGGTGTCTACCTATGGAGAGAAGCTTGCAGAATCGGTCTTAAATCAGCTCTCTTTTGAGACTTATGTGCACATTTTAATGGGAAAGCAGTTTTAATTGAATTGTGTAATTTAAGTGCATCTTACATTAAAATAATTGTGGATCTGACATGTAAAAAATGATTTACCTTGAAAATCTACTGAGAACAAGTTGGTAAAGAACACTTAGCTTTGTACTATGTTGCAAGAAGCAGAAAAAAAATTTCTGTAGCATGTGGGAATATTCAGTCTTCTGCCAATAGGTTAAAAAATACTATCTTTGTACAACTTTCAGTAAAATGTTTTGTGTTATCCGCCTAATGTAATTGGCTTTCAAAAATTATAATGGATGATCCCATTTGACCAGGGCAAATGAAGAGTGGATTGGCTGTAGTAGTAAAAAATTGCTGTGTTACATTTCCCTTCCTCTTTGTGGTTTTGATTTCTTGATGATTCTTAGGATAAACTTTCCAGCCATCCATGATATCTTATGTAGGTAGCATCTGTTCTGGTTAAGAGGGTTGGAGAATATACAGAATGTGCTCTTTGTGCTCAGCAGCATTAACATGATGCAAGGACGGTGTTTTATTGCGCTGCAGGGACACCAGTTGTGATAGGAAGCACTGATTTTGTGCATGTTATATTTGCTAAAAAAAAGAGCCTTGATTAATAGCAATCAACAGAGAATCAAGTGAAATAGATAGAGGCTTGCATCGTGCTGGGAGGATGCAGGGAGCCTTGTCCTCTCCACTTGTATGTTTGCACAGGGGCTTTTGCCCCTCCTTGTGGGAAAGTGGCAATATAAGGCAGCCTTATTATGCACTGAGTATAAATGGGCCATTTTGAGTTTAGAACTTGTTGTGGGAACCAGGGACTAAGAATAAATCTCTTCTCAAACTCATAATTTGAATTGTCTGTAGCTGATTATTCTAGTTACCAAAAGTGCATATTATCTAACATCCATATCAGTGATGGAAAACCTGGTAAAAATGGCACTTGGGACTGATTTTAGATGTCTAAAATCTAATCAATAACATGGATATTTTTTAGAGTATATTCCCTAGACTGAAATGAAAACCAAGCCAAAGAATACCTTGGTTTTTTTTTGGTTTTTTTTTTTGTTTTTGTTTTTTGAAGGGTTGGGGGAAGAGGAGGGAAATGCCTCTGACTTCTGCCTGGATGGTAAGAAACCCCATTATAGCACCACAACCACACTGTTCATCAAGATCAATAATAATCAATTCCACTTCATTGCTTACTGATCGTTCTTTTTTCAGTATGTTGAAGGAATAACTTTCTTCTCTATTGCAGCCAAGAAGTAAAGGAAATCTGAGGACAATGTTCAGGTAGAGAGCATATAGCTGATGATTAGCAATATTTTTCCCCTAACAGAATATTGATATTTCCTTTTCCTATTCAATAGCCTTGAAATAAAGGCTTCATCTTTGCTTTTAGTTTGGTATATGGTATATCATATTCATTTATTTTAATTATTCTTTAAGTATAGTTTTTATATTTTATTTTTTGTTCATTTTGATTCCAATAATTGTATAGTCTAGTCTAGCATTTAAAAATATGTTTACAGTTTACTACTTTCAGGAGGTGGGGTAGACTGTAAATTATGGTGCATTTTAATTGGTCATTCAGTTCTGTACATACAGATTGTATGCCTAGAGACGAAGTACTGCATAGGTCTTGTGCTGGTTTCTGTGCAGGTGTGTATTACACCCAGACACAACAGACCTTTAGGCAATCTCCTTGTTCTCTTTTTCTGTATGACTGCCAAATGTCTAGTGGCAGTCAGACAGACACCTTTCTTTCTCGTATTCATTGCAGGAGAGGAATTGCTATAGCGAGCACAAACTAGGAGCTGATCCCAAAGAGCTCCTAGTTCAAAAATCTTGATTTCAAGTATGGGGGCTCCATGGCTTGAATGCAACAGAGTCATAATAGGAGCCAAGTAACTTTCGGAGCTTTCCTGTAAAGTCTTGATTATGAACCTTGGCACCAGCATAGAACAAAAATATTCAACTGATCTTGTTACCATGTGAATTTCCCACCCTGGTGGTGGTGTACTAAGTCAATGGAGAGAGTGTTAACAATGAGACATAGAGAAAGATTCTTTCTCTAAGCCACATAGACAAGACCCCAGCATCAGATGGCCTTTAAAAAGATGTTCTCTCCTTTTTCTCTTGTTTTAAAAGCCATTTTATACTATCTGGAACCAGATCTGTCATTCTTTTCAGAGATATGGATAAGAAATAGGCCTCTTATGTAAGGACATAGAGGTAGAGGTCCTTCTAAAAATATCGCGGAAACCTCTTAAATAAGTGCATAGGAACTGCCATGGCAGAAAAGACCAGTAATCCACTGTGACTGCTAAGGGACGTGAAGCATTGTAGTGAACCAACCTATAGAGGATGTTTCTTCCTGGTTTGGGAGTGTTAGTGATTTGGTTTATGTTCTGAAGCATGAGGGCTTATATCTATTCTAATTTTTTATTTAGTTGACACAGCTCATTAGAAATAGAAACCCTATATGTCAATTACATAATTTGTTTCGATGAGCAGAAAGTCTCGGAGATACATTTTGCTGATGTATTCTTCCTTTTATTTAATTAATTCATTATTTAGTGCTAATTTTAAAGCAATTAAAATCTTGATTTAGCAAGGTATTTGAGCAGGTGCCTAATTTTAAGCACATGTGTAGTCCCAGTGACTTCACTGGGAGTACTCATGTACTTAAGATTCTTGTTGAAATGGGGGTTTAATTAATTTTTAAGTGCTGTGGTAAGGTTAACACATAGTTAATTTGGACAGCATAGAAAACAGCATGAGTGAACAAAGGGCTGCAGAGGAGAGAGAATTTACATGGGTAAATATCTATTCATACCTCTTAACTCCTGCACTAGGCTCCGAGACACACCACTAGGTATTTGCATTTGATATAGACTAGGTGTGCCATTTACCTATTGCTTAGGCTCATGGAAATGTACTACACTGAATTGGGTCTCTGGCAATTAGCCCAAGGAGGAGCACCGGGACACTGGGATGCCAGTTAATTAGATTCAGCTGTGGAATCCAATCAGTTCCAGAAGCACTGGCACTGTTTTATTTTCCTTTTTAATTTGCACCACTGGTGCAGTGCCTCTGCTTCCTCTGTCCTATTTCCTTTCCCTACCTTACCCCCTACCTTTCAGTGACTTTCTGCATTTAGATGGGATGTACAGTGTACTGAGGGGGTTTTGTTTGCTGCAGGAAAGATTGTGTCTTGAATATATGGAGAAGCCCATTCCTCTCTGTAACAAAAGATATAAAAGCACCACATGGAAGAAAATAAGAATTCTACAGTGTTAGACTGAAACTCTGTTTGAGGAAGGTAAGTCTGCCTTCCTGTAGAATTACAGGTCATACAATACAATGACCTTGTACAGCTAGTGAGGCCTGGGAAGGAAGTGGAGCCTTGAAATCCTAGAGTATAGAATATATATGTCAAGGCTTCCTTTCTCTCCCAGGCCTCACTAGTTGTACTTGTTCAGGGCTGTAAGGCAGAGAGAGAGGCAAATTATCTTCAAGGAGAGCAGGCTTCTCATTGGCCACTGACACTGGGATCTGTTGTGCAAATCCAGCCTGATTAGTAACTACACCTCTACCTCGATATAACGCTGTCCTCGGGAGCCAAAAAATCTTACCGTGTTATAGGTGAAACCTCATTATATTGAACTTGCTTTGATCTGCCGGAGTGTGCAGCCCCGCCCCCCGGAGCACTGCTTTACCGCGTTATATCTGAATTCATGTTATATCGGGTCACGTTATATCAGGGTGAAGGTGTATTAAGGCTAAGATTTTGTCATGGTTATTTTTAGTAAAAGTCACAGACAGGTTATGGGCAATAAACAAAAATTCATGGAAGCCTGTGATCTGTCCCTTACTTTTACTAAAAATAACCATGACAAAATGGGGAGGAAGGCAGTCTCCCCTGCTGCCTACGGTGGCTGAGAGTGCCAGGGTCCTGTTTCCTTCTCTTTCCCCCTCCTCCCAACCCCCGTGGCTCCAGGGCTGAGCGGAAAATATCATGGAAATTCTGGAAATCATGGATTCCATGACCTCCGTGACAAAATCTTAGCCTTAGTAACTATCTTATTAGTTGAAACGCCTAAGCACCTGTTACGAAAAGTGATGTGAGAATAAAATGGAAATCAACCCTTATGAAATAGGTGGATCAATTATTATTATGATTAGAGATACAGGGCTTGGTTCAGCCTTGGCTTAGGCTGGCTTCCACTGGTGTGAATTAGAGCACAGTCCACCTAATGGTTGGAAGCCAGTTTGTAAATGGGTTGCAGTGGTGCGACTGCAAGGACCCTGCATATGGCCAGTGAATCTCTGTAAGTAGGTGCCATTTGTCAGGGACAGGGCATAGTCGGGGCAGAATCTACTGGAGAAGTTCTTTAGGAGTTCCTACCAAGTTTAAAGCTTCTTTCTCCCTGAAGAATCTGTGGACCAAGGTGTTGGTGCAAATATATAGGCAGGAACTTTCTCTGCCCTTGCCAATATTCCTTATAAACCTTTTCCAGGTGTCCCACCATCATCTTTTCCATAGTATTACCCTAATGTATGTAACTTACTCCTGTACCAGAGATCTTGCTATTTAACAGCAGCTTGTAACAGAGAGCAGTTAAGAGAATGGCCTGTCATCAGAAAGTGCTTTATTGAAGAGAAAACTGTTTTGCTGAGAAAGGAAGAGACTCCTCAAACCACTTATTGCACTTATTGGAGCCTCAGTGTCTCAGGAAATTAAAGGCAACAACACAATTCTGCCAAGGGAAGAACTGCTTATGAGTTCCTTCCTACAGCTCTGTTCCACACAACTCAGGATATTTCTAATAGCATAGGGCTAACATGTGGAATCCCTTTGCAGTGTTTGGCTTTTCACTCTGATTCATTTCTGAGACTACTGCAATATTTGGGCACGTCGGAATGAGTCAAGGACAGAGTGCCTGTCTTGATTTTACTCATCCCAGTATAAGTTGTCAGTAACTCACTGAAGCCAATGGAATTACATTAGGTTTTTGCTGGTAATGAGAGGAGGATCAGGCCAGAGTGGTAGCCTTAATTTTAAATGCAAGTAGTTCCACTGATTATTTTTTTAAATTATTCACTGAAAGCCACTTTTGGCTGGCCCTGCATGTGGAAAAGAGAGGCAAAGTTTTCCTTCTCCCTCCTCCCCTTTTGCCCCTACACAGGTACCACCCACAAACCCATCCTTGCATTCTGTGAGTAAAAAGGTCAAAGTGTAGTGTTGACAATGGACACCTGGAAGAGGGTGGGAAGAGACAAGGGCATGGCTACTGTGTTGTCTCTTTCCTCTTGCACTGAGCTAGGTTGGCAAAGTGGGAACACTGTTAAAGGTATTTTGTTGGCCACTAGATGCAGCCTCCTTCGCTCCTGGAAGAGTTCTGGCTGAGTCAGCCACAGTGCTTCCAGTACCTGCTGCAGTGAAAGCCGTCTGCCATGCACACACATCATGTAGGCTATAGCTTAACCACAGGGTAGCCCCAACATCAATCCCTATATTATATTTTGACATAGATTTCGGTATTTTTATTTTTGCATTCCTCTCTGAATTGCTTACATTTCCTGAAAGGACTGGCTATTGGATTTATGGGCAGTGTCCAACACATCATCCTGTGACACTGGACCTTGTTTTCTGATGAGGATTGTAGGGAACATTATTTGTTGCAAAGAAAGTGGCTTGACTTAACTGACAGACTGCTAGAACTGTTCTCTGAGCTTTTCAAATAAGGTCTGCTAATCGCAACACCTCATTAATTTGGCTATAACAACCTTCACACAAATGTTACCTGACTTCATTTTGCCCATAAAATGTTATCTCCATTTGTCAAAGTACTTGCCTGAGAACTGGGGCGCTTTCTGATTCAAGAAATTGCATGTGGGGGGGAGTTAAGAGCACAGAGTACAGTAGTATAGCCACTTAAGTGACACTCCAAACACACCAAAGCTGGATCTCAGTGGAAGTAATGTTTTATTATGCCAGGGGCCTAGATTAGTAATATCTCAATGTACCACACACTGCTTTCTAAATTAATTATTCAATTCTCTTTTGCCTTCCTTATATTTCTTTCTTTGACTACTTCAGTTTCTGCAAAGAAAGATGGGATAGGGAAGCAGGCGGGCTCCAGACCCCAGCGCACCAAGCGCGTGCTTGGGGCGGCATGCTGTGGGGGGCGTTCTGCCTGTAGACGGGAGGGCTGCAGGCAGCTCCGGTGGACCTCCCGCAGGCGTGCCTGCGGATGCTCCACCGGAGCCGCGGGACCAGCAGACCCTCCGCAGGCATGTCTGCAGGAGGTCCACCAGAGCTGCGGGGCCGGCGACCGCCAGAGCGCCCCCGCGACGTGCCGCCATGCTTGGGGCGGCGAAATTGCTAGAGCCGCCCCTGTAGGGAAGATATAGGCTAAATCCGCTGCGACAATCATGGGACATAATTGACATGACAAGAATGACAGTAGATGCCATACTATGAATGGCCATTTTCCAGCAGTTCCAGCAGTGTATCATCTTGCTTAGCTGCTTGTTAGTTAGCGGCTCTGGGATTTCCTTTGGGCTTGCCATGTAATTGGGCTGCCATAGGGCTGCTGAAGCTTTTCATTTTTCCCAAACATATTTTCAGTTCCCTCGTGCATCACTCTTCCATTTATCACTCTCCATTGCTTTAAGTCTATAGAGGCCTTTAAAGTATCCACGTACAATTTATCTTTTTTATTAATGCAAATACCCTATTACCAGTATCCCTTCATGTATTTTAACTGCACTCCAAAGTTGTTTACTTCCAGGGAATCAAAAGTAAACTCCACTTTACTTGCCCTTCAACAATCCCTTTGAATTCACATATAAAGTTTACTTCTGGATAAGGAATTTATTTTAAAAGCTGTTTCTTCATTATCTGCACTTATAAAGGTGGGAGCACTTTCATTTAAATATAATTAGCATGCCAAAATGTTTTGATCTTGCTTATCCTAGTCAGAAGCCTCATTAGCAGCAGTCTTCTACTGATGAGAAAATCTAACTTTGAGTTTTGGACTCTCTAGATCAAAGTCAAACTTTAGACTAAATTTGTCTTCATTCAGCATTTTTTAAAGTATAACTGTTTTTAAACAGCTTTTCCAAATATCACATTTTTATGGTGTAAGTAAATGAGTAGTGTGATTTGTGGATGTTTAATTGTAGATTTTCCTAAGGATGGACAGAGTGGCAAGTTCATGCTTTTGTTTCTTCATTAATTGATTTACAGCATAAGATTTCAAAAGAGAATTTTACATAAAAGCATAGCACTCTCACTCTCGTTTTTAACAGAGCAAAAAAAAAAAGTGCCAATGCCAAAAATCTAGAAAAAAATCTAATAACTTCTTCTGAGTCGGCTGCCTGTGTCTTGCAGATACATGTAATAAAAAAAGAATATGCATAAAGTTGTTGACACTCAATAGTTACACATTTAAGGCCAAACCACCTGGCTTTATTCATGACAGATTTGGGTCCCACTTCCTGACTTGTCGACCTCAATGGCAAAACTCTGACGTAAATGGGAGCAGGAGCATTTTACTTTAGGGTAAAATTATGGCCCCATTGTAGTCAGCAAGGGTCTTGCTATTGACTTCAGTGGGGCTAGGATTTCACACTTAGTCAGTTGCCCTATTTAATGTAATTCTGTTGACTCTAAATTCAAATCATACCTGGGTACTACCAACGTGATATATGCCATCATGTACCAGCAATGCCCCTCTGCCATGTACATTGGCCAAACCAGACAGTCCTACGCAAAAGAATAAATGGACACAAATCTGACATCAGGAATCATAACATTCAAAAACCAGTGGGAGAACACTTCAGCCTCTCTAACCACTCAGTGACAGACTTGAAGGTGGCAATTTTGCAACAAAAAAAACTTCGAAAACAGATTCCAAAGAGAGATTGCTGAACTTGAATTAATATGCAAATTAGACACAATTAACTCTGGCCTAAACAGAGACTGGGAATGGTTGGGTCATTACACTAATTGAATCTATTTCCCTATATTAAGTTCTCCTCACATCTTCTATGGGTCATCTTAATTATCACTTCAGAAGTTTTTTTTCTCCTGCTGATGATAGCTCATCTCAATTGATTAGACTCTTCCTGTTGGTATGCATATTTCCACCTTTTCATGTTCTCTGTATGTATAAATATCTCCTGTCTGTGTGTTCCATTCTATGCATCCGAAGAAGTGAGCTGTAGCTCATGAAAGCTCATGCTGAAATAAATTTGTTAGTCTCTAAGGTGCCACAAGTACTGTTCTTTTTGCGGATACAGACTAACACAGCTGCTACTCTGATACCTGGGTACTGTAATTTAAAGCATTATCAGTGCTTTCAACATTCAGACGTGGTATAAGAAGGCTACAACTCCAGTAGTTTCAGTGGAATTGTCACTGTTCAGGGCAACTGTGCCTGTATTTCTCCTCAGTGGTCCAGCAAGGGCACCCACTCTTGGTCGTCCAGCTCCCCAGTTTAGCTCTTCAAGACTTTGATTTTGAAATACAACACATTTCAGGAGCCTCTAACAAAGTGGCTGACACACTCTCTCAGGAAGGTTTCCCAGAATCAGCTGGGTAAAAATGTCCCTGCGTTCTAAGTCAATGTAGTCCTTGAAATGTAAAAAGTACTGTTTAGTTCTTCATGTAATTATTAAAAAATTAGAGGTGCATGAATCTTATTACTCTGTTTCCTAAACCTACAGAAAGAAATCCAAGCCGGTGTGGACCCGACCTGAACCAGGCTGGCCAGCACTGTCTGTGATTTGGGGTGTGTGAGATAAGTGAGGGGGGGGAGATAACCCCCATTTATGAACACTCAGGCAGCCAGTTAGCTGTAAAATCCTGCTTGGTGTCTGTTATCTGCTTGCTTTACCTGTAAAGGGTTAACAAGCCCACAGGTAAAAGAAAAGGAATGGGCACCTGACCAAAAGAGCCAATGGGAAGGCTAGAATTTTTAAATTTGGGAAAGAAACTTTCCCTTTGTCTGTTGTTCTCCAGAGAAGGAGACATGGAGCAGCAATGCTGTGTAAGGCTTGAACCAGGCTATGAACATTCTTCTTCCATACTTAGAAGAAATTATTTGGATAGGGAATGTTTAGTTAGACATAATTAGGTTTATTTTTTATTTTGGCTTGTGGATCTTCTCTGTGCTAACCCCAGATGCTTTTGTTTATAACCTTTAAGCTGAACCCCCAAGAAAGATATTTTGGGTGCTTGATTTTTGAAATTGCCCTACGTTCCAGATGTATTTTCTTTCTTTTTGATAAAATTTACCTTTAAGAACAGGATTGGATTTTTGGTGTCCTAAGACGTTTGTGCATAAACTGTTGATTAACTGGTGGCAATTTCCTTTGTTTTCTTTCTCAGCGTGTGTGTGTGTGTGTGTGTGTGTGTGTAAGGGCTTGCGGGTACCCCACAGTGGGATTCCCAAGTGCTCCTTCCTGGGTCCGAGGGGTTTTTTTTTGCATTTGGGTGGTGGCAGCATTACCAGGCCAAGGTCAGAGAAAAGCTGTAACCTTGGGAGTTTAATACAAGCCTGGAGTGGCCAGTATTAATTTTTAGAATCCTTGTGGGCCCCCACTTCCCACACTCGGAGTGACAGAGTGGGGAAATCAGCCTTGACAGGTGATATTAAAATATCTCACAAAAGTGAAATCCTAGGTCCACTGAACTCAATATCAAAAGTCCCGCTGACATAAATGAGGCCGAGATTTCAGCCCAGTTGCATTGGTTGACTAAAGATGATTTGCCATTAGCTAATCTCAATATTCAAGTTCTTTCTTTTCACTAGGAGAAAGGAAGTACAAGGGAACACTGTAGATGCTAAGATAATTATATATATTTATCGTAAGCATTACTGGCAAATTTTTCAGCTCTACCACTGTGTATATTTGGGAAATTATGTATGCTTTTATTGCAAGCGATAATTTGGGAAAGCAAATTTGCAGCAGGCAAGATTGGAACTTTCAATATTCTATAATAAATATTCCTGTTATGCATGGGAAACCTTCAGATTTAGGGTCCAGTGGGGTGTAGTGTGTTGTAAAAAAATATTACTGCTGTTATTTTTCTTGTACTTTATTAAATGCATTTTAACCTCTAAGCATAGTATACAATAACAAATTTCTTGATGGTGTAATTTCATTGAACTCAATGGCATTACACCAGCAAGGTATTTAGCTCAGAAACTTATATTGTGTTTTGTAAATTCTACTTTAATCTATCATTGTATCCACCAACACCATCAATACTCCATAGGTTTGGGTGCGTGGCTACGTCCCTCTTCCACCTCCTCCTCAAAAGCCTAGGAAAGAAGATGGGCCTTCATAGTAACATGCAGCAAGTTCCTTAGTTCATTTTTTCTTTACGTGACTATTCTTAATTTTTTTCAAAGTTTTCACTTGAGCGATAGGAGCAACTAGATCATTACAGCCAAGTTCTGTTCTGAGTTCTACTGAAGCCTGGGAGTTTCATTCAAATCAGAATTTGTCACATAGAGTTCTTTTTCCTCAATGAATCTGAAAGTTTCATTTCCACTTGGATCCAAGTTATTTATAGCTGCTTTGGGTTATCATTTATAGTCTCATTTTGCTAAAATTTGTGTATTTCATATACTGTTGGGATTTAAAAAAAAATCAGGGAAATAAGCATCAGGAATATAATTTTCAAAATCATTATTTCCCTCTTCACTTCCCAATCTCAGAATGTGTTGTTTACTATTCCATAACTTTACAGAGGCATCTTATCACTTTATGTCTAAAATCAGAATAAAGGAGGCAATGGGTGGGATTTGGGAATTGTAATAATCATGGAATCCAATCAGGTTCTGACCAAATAAATTCTCAAGTACCTTTGCTTTTGTGCCGGGAAACTGAATGACCCACTAACCAACAATGTTCCCTTCAGCTCATTGTTGTAAGTGGGAGCAAACTTGCCGGTGGTATACTTGCTCTGTATATAGACACTTCAAATTTCTACTGCTCTAAATCCAGCTCCTTATCAGTATTAAATTCACTTAAATAAAAATAAATATATAGATGGAAACACAATAAACTCCTGCTCCAAACTGATATCATTAGCTCTAAAGAACACATTTGAATGTGAAAGGATATGTATCTGCAATTTAACAGTCACCTTTATTAATTTTCACCTCACCTAGGGAGTTGACAGCATTACTTTCCCACGTAGATTAACCAGTTACAAAATGTTTCTTCAAGTAATAGCAAGGTGCCAGATTTACATACAGAGGATGGGTAGTGGTAACTTTAATTTGCTTGCAAATTAAATTGATAACCCACATTGTCTGTATATAGCTGGATTTGTCAAGAAGTTAATTAACTCTTACAAGTCATTCTTTCTGGTCAGAGCCGGCTCCAGGCACCAGCCCAGCAAACAGCTGCTGTGGGCAGCCAACGGTGAGGGGCGGCACGTCCAGGTCTTCAGCAGCAATTCGGTGGCGGGTCCCTCCCTCCTTCTCGGAGCGAAGGACCTGCTGCCGAATTGCCGCCAAAGACTGAAGGGGCGGCGGTAGAGCTGCAGATTGCGATTGCAGCTTTTTTTTTTTCTCTTTGCTGCTTGGGGCAGCAAAAACCCTGGAGCCGGCCCTGTTTCTGGTGCTATTAAATCAGGATGCCAGGCAATCAATAACTGGGGACTCCATCTGTGAATAGGCAGAGACCCCACACACAGTGTTTATGGGCTGAGTTAGTGTCCAGACTTACCCTTTTCCTGGGGGTTGTCTGTACTGTTAACTTAATACACAAAATAAACAGTCTGTGTATTGAAAATTATCTTAAAATTACAAGCTATCACTTTTAAGTTTGTAAGGGGTTTCAAGGTCCTGCATGTAGGCTAGGGGGTTTTGTAGGGAACTGTTATCTGGGGGTATATCTACACTATAAAATTAGGTTGATTTTATACAGTCGATTGCGTATGTCCACACTAAGCACGTTAAGTCGGCCGAGTGCGTCCTCACTACTGTGGCTAGCATTGACTTACACAGCGGTGCACTGTGGGTAGCTATCCCACAGTTCCCGCAGTCTCCGCTGCCCACTGGAATTCTGGGTTAAGCTCCCAATACCTGATGGAGCAAAAACATTGTCATGGGTGGTTTCGGGTACATGTCATCAGTTGCCCCTGCCTCTGTGAAAGCAACGGCAGACAATCATTTCACACCTTTTTTCCTGGGTTACCCAGACACCATGCCACGGCAAGCATGGAGCCCGCTCAGCTCACCGTTACCGCTGCTGTTGAGAACATTGTAAACACCCCACTCATTATCCTGGAGTATATGCAGAACCGGCTAAGAGATGCCAGCACGAGGAGGATTTTGATGAGGACATGGACACATGTTCCTGAAAGCAGGAGCTGTGGCAGTTGGGACATCATGGCAGCACTTGGGCTGGTTGACACAGTGGAACGCCAATTCTGGGCCAGGCAAACAAGCACAGACTGGTGGGACCGCATAATGTTGCAGGTATGGTATGATTCACAGTGACTGCAAAACTTTTGCATGCATAAGGCCACTTTCCTGGAACTCTGTGAGTTGCTTTCCCCCACTCTGAAGCGCAGGAATACCAAGATGAGAGCTGCCCTGACAATTGAGAAGCGAGTGGCGATAGCACTGTGGAAGTTTGCAACGCCTGACTGCTACCGGTCAGTCAGGAATCAGTTTGGGGTGGGCAAGTCTACTGTGGGGGTTGCTGTTATCCAGGTAGCCAATGCCATCATTGACATTCTGTTATCAAGGGTAGTGACTCTGGGAAATGTGCAGGTCATAGTGGAAGGCTTTGCTGCAATGGGGCTCCCTAACTGTGGTGGGGTGATAGACGGAACACATATTCCCATCTTGGCACCGGACCACCTTGCCAACCAGTACATAAACCGCAAGGGGTACTTCTCGATGGTGCTGCAAGCACTGGTGGATCACAAGGGATATTTCACCGACATCAATGTGGGATGGCCGGGAAAGGTGCATGACACTCGCATATTTAGGAACCCCGGGCTGTTTGAGCAGCTGCAAGAAGGGACTTACTTCCCAGACCAGAAAATTACCGTTTGGAATGTCAAAATGCCAATAGTTATCCTTGGGGACTGTGACGGGGTCATGACTCACCACCGCTGGCACCTCCTGCTGGTCTCTGTGGGAATTAGCTCTTGTCACCTGTGGAGCGCACTTGACGTGTGGTGCCTCGCCCATCGTCTGCTCTGCTGCCCTGGGACCTGCCTTGCTCCCTGCTCAGCAGTGTCCTTTGGCCTGCACCTGCCTCAGTGGCCAACCACAACCCCAAAGTCTAGCTCCTTCTTTCAGGAGCCATTTGCAGTCTATCTCGGCTACACTCCTCTGTGGCTGGGTGCAGTGTAAAGGGGGGGGAACCCAGGCCCACCCGCTATTCTGGGTCCTGACCCAGGGACCCTCTAGCAGCAGCAGCCTCTCTCTGCCTTCCTTCGCTCCCCTCTTGTCCACCTATTTTCCCTGGGTCACTTCCCCTTTGTCCCCGTGCACCTTCTCGACCCTTTTTAGCAGGGGCCGCAGCTTGGCAGGTAACTGGGCTGGAGCTCTCCTCTGCTCCCCCAGAGCCTGCCCAGCACTGCTCTGTCCAAAGTGCTACCTCCTTACCTCAGGAGCCAGTCCTCCTCCCTTGCTAGTCAGGGAGTGACTCCCTTCCCCTCTGCTAGGCACCTTTATATAGGACCCAGCCCGGCCCTGATTGTCTGTCTCTCCCTTTGCCCTGATTGGCTCTCCACAGGCCTTTGCTGATTGGTTGCTGGCCTGTGCAGTCTCTCTGGCCTCCTGTTCCAGCCCTTTTTCTCAGGGGGTGAAGCAGCTGCCCCACTACAGGGACCTAGCCTACCCCTTGCTCCCATGGCTCATGAAGCCATACACAGGCAGCCTGGACAGTAGTAAGGAGCAGTTCAACTATAGGCTGAGCAAGTGCAGAATGGTGGCAAAATGTGCCTTTGGATGTTTAAAAGTTCGCTGGCACTGTTTGCTGAGTAGGCCAGACCTCAGCGCACCCAGCATTCCCATTGTTATTGCTGCTTGCTGTGTGCTCCATAATATCTGTGAGAGTAAGGGAGAGACGTTTATGGTGGGGTGGGAGGTTGAGGCAAATCACCTGGCATCCAATTTTGAGCAGCCAGACACCAAGGCGATTAGAAGAGCACATCAAGGTGCACTGTGCATCAGAGAAGCTTTGAAAACCAGTTTCATGACTGGCCAGGCTTCATGTGTGTTTCTCCTTGATGCAAACCCGCCCCCGTTGTTGATTTTAATTCCCTGTAAGCCAACCACTGTCCCCCCTTCAGAATAAAGTAACTATTGTTTTGAAACCATGCATTCTTTCTTTATTAACTGAAAAAAAAGAGAGAGAGATAACGGACAAGGTAGCCCAGGGGAGGTGGGGAAGGAGGGAAAGACAAGGACACATTGTTTGTTGTAGCCACACTAAAAATCAAACTGTTTTAATGACAGACTGAATGGCTGGGTGCCCGGAGCCTCTTTCCACCCCCCGGCCTTCTTGGGCGTCTGGGTGAGGCAGATATGGAACTTGCTCCCCTATTAGCCTCAGCATCGTGTCCTGCCTCTGCTCATTTAATTCTTTCCTGGCCTCTGCCACTGAATGTCTCTATGCATTAAGCTGTGCCCTATCAGTGCGGGAGGACTTCATGAGCTCAGAAAACATGTCATCACGAGTGCATTTTTTTCATCTTCTAATCTGTGATAACCTCAGGGATGGAGATGATAGGGGGAGCATAGAAACATTTGCACCTGGGGGGAGATAAAAGGGAGAGTAAAATTTAAGATGATACATTTCTGAGAACAAAAGGGAGACTCTTTCACAGTGAATCAAGCAATTCACAGCAGACAGCACATGTGCTTTAGGTAAAGGTTTCATTTTGCCTTTTATATTGAGTGCCTGCCGGTATGGTGACACATCACTCACGGCTGGGCTACAGAATTTGGTTTCCAAGCAGCCATGGTATGCCTTTTAGTATGCAGGGTTGGCTTCTTATGCCTTCATAACATGTGGGAATGTGTTCAAACTGCAGCGCCTTCCTTTCCTAGAGCAAGCAATGGATTGGGTTTCACATTTAAAAGGAGGGGCTGCAGTTTTCGGGTGGATGTGCAGCACACACCTACCCCCTCCCCACCACATGGCTATTCTCTGGGATGATCCCTTCACCTCTCCCCTCTGCCGCATGGCTATTCTCTGGGATGATCCCTTTTAGCCAAGCACAAACAGCCCAGCATGAACGGGGTCATTTTACTGTTCTCTTACAAAAATTCCCCTATTTCAACCAGGTAACCATGAATGATATCACTCTACTGAGGCTAACACAGAAAGATATAGACCAAATGTTGCTTGAATGCGACCAAAACCCAGGACCATTCGCTGCCATGCTTTGTGGGGCAATGATTCCAGAATACTTGCTACTGGCTTGGTGTGGTAAAGTGTCCTACCGTGGAGGATGAAATAAGGCAGTCCTCCCCAGAAACCTTCTGCAAATGCTTTCAGAGTACCTCCAGAAGAACTTCATGGCGAAGTCCCTGGAGGATTCACGCTCCATCCCCAGACATGTGAACAGACCTTTCCAGTAGCTGTACTGGCCATGAATGCATCCCAGTTCTTCAGGGCAAATCAAACATTAAACTCTATTGCTTTTAAACCCTGTACTGTAGTTACAAATGTGAACCTACCAGAGGTGCCTTCTCCGGCTTCAGGGTCGGGGATCCCGCCTTGAGAGGGTATTGGCTCCAGGGTGATGAAAAGCTCCTGGCTGCTGGGGAGAACAGATTCACCGTTTGCCTGCTGCGCATTCTTCTCCTCCTCCTCCTCCCCCCTGTTGCATGAGACTCCCCCCTTGCAGGTGTCCACGGACAGTGGTGGGGTAGTGGTAAGGTCCCTACCTAGAATGCCATGCAGCTGATCATAGAAGTGGCATGTATGGGGCTCTGACCCGAAGCGACCGTTTGCCTCCTTTGTCTTTTGGTAGGCTTGCCTGAGCTCCTTAACTTTCACAGGGCACTGCTGTGAGTCCCTGTTGTAGCATCTGTCCAACATGCCCTGTGAGATTTTGGCAAATATATTGCATTTCTTCTTTTGATCGAAATTCAGCCCTGCACAGATGCTTCTCCCCATATAGCAATCAGATCCATTGTCTCCCATTCGGTCCATTCTAGAGCTCATTTGCGATTCTGGGTGGACTGCATGGTCACGAGTGCTGCCGCCACGCTGACCAAACAGGAAATGAAATTCAGAAGTTCCCGGGGATTTTCCTGTGTACCTGGCTAGTGCATTGGAGTTCAAAGTGCTGTCCAGAGCAGTCACAATGGAGCACTCTGGGATAGCTCCCAGAGGCCAATACTGTCTATTTGCGTCCGCACTACCTCAAATTCAACCCAGCAAGGTTGATTTTAGAGCTATTCCCCTCACTGGGGAGGAGTGCAAAAGTCTATTTTAAGAGCCCTTTAGGAATGGGGTTAGTTGTGTGGACGCAGTCATTTTAAAATCGACCTAACGTGTCTAAATTCGACCTAACCCCGTAGTGTAGACCAGGCCTGGGTCTTGTGCAAAAAGTCAGCCTAGAGCAAGGCAGGCCAACTTGTGACTCTGTCTTAGGGAACCACCCAGAATGGGTCTCTTTCCTTTTTTGGTTCTTGTATGTTAGGATTCTAGATTCTAAGAAGCAAAGTAATGTTACATTGCAACTTTCCAGAAAGATAAAAATAAAATAAAAAACTTTAACTACTCTATGTGTATGTCATAAACATAACAGAGAACTGGCAAACACAACAGTCTGATTTCTTGTGAGCTTGGCTAGTTCCTGGAGGTTTCTCTTTGGGAGGCCTTTATCTTCCTATCTCTGTCCCACTTCTTCCTCAGGATGAGAGATAAACCTTCTTACTCCCTGGATTGGAGCTACATTGAGCCCTAGCTGGTCTGGCTTACCATTAACAACAACCCTTCTACTCCCTGCAGGGCCCTGAAGCCAGTTCAGGCTGTATCAGATTTATACCGTAAAATGGGAGTCAAGAAGTGAGGTTGATAAAAAGGAAGTCTTTGAAATGGAAAATGGGTTGAGAATTTTTCCGCAGGCCCCAGAAACACCTTTTTGACTGTGGGACATCTTGTCCAGTGATTGACAATAAGTGTTTTGCTGGCTTGTTTCACAGCTTTAGTTGTACCTCGGGGGGTTAATTCCTTTGAGCTGTGAAGAGAAACTCTAGCCTTATCTGTGCTTACCAAATTCTTGTTCAGATCTTCTTCCTGAGTTTCTCCCGGCTTTTACTGATTTAATTAATACTTCTATGTCCCTAGGTTATATACCTGCTGACTTTAAATCTGTTGTCATTTAGCCATTATTAAAGTAACATTCCTTGCCTGATGACTTGGCTGCTAGTTACAGAACTACTGCCAAACTCCCATTCCTCTCTGAGATGCTTAGAAACAAGGAATTTAACTTTTTTTCCCCCAAAAAATCAAAAGTAGTAAGAGTTATCTTCATAGTTTAAAGCCTAAAATCTTGAAGATCTTTAGAGGTAAATTAACTTGTGTTCCATTATCTTGGACCTTTCTATTTTCTTGTCTTTGATGCCAATGATCATTTGGAAAATACACTCTGCTGAAAACTGCTTTGCTCTTTTTGTGAATAGATGTGAGCAAGGTAACCAGTATTAACAATTATACCCTTGGCCTCAAACTCACTTCTTTTGCTCTGTCTGCCCAATTTTCTTGTTTAAAGTTGCATGACTTTTCAAACAGCATCTCCTTTCGGGAGATGGCCACATACTGACAGTGTAGGGACGAAGAGGACTTTACAGTGGCAGGATTAGAGGAGATTACTGTCTTTGTCATCTGCTTCTATTACGAAGGGTACCCCAGCCATATGGATCTCTAGGTGCAGGATGATGATTTCTGGTGAGATGGGTCTGTGTCTCCTGAGTAATTACAGTTCACAGTCCTGCAGTACCCCCAGTCATGATGTGAAAGAGTAGCACTACATTGATGGAGATTGCTTTCATCTGGACCACATCTGCGGATACCTGAGCACCTCACCTCAGTGCCCCAGTTTGGGCCTCCACCCTGGTTAGACTAGGGGATGGGGGATCTTCATGGAGCAGAGCCTAGAACATGTCTGCAAGCACTTCTGCTGGTAAAACCAGATTGAGTACACCCTGGCTGCACTCATCCCCACCTGACCCGGTATCCGTGTATGGGTACCTATCAGTGGGTAGTTTTATTCCTCCTCGTCTTCTCTCTACAAATATAAATTTTTGATATTTTAAACTACAATAGTATTTCTAAAACTGATCGATGAAAAATGCTCACTCACCATTTAAAAAAAAAATCTGGAAAACCACATGAAACATTTTAGTTTATAATTTAATTCAAAATATTTGGGGGAGGGGGAAATACTTCCACCCATTTCATCCCAGCTTAAGTCAAACTGATCTTTTATGTGATCAAACATTTATGGACATTATTGCTTGATATGTTTTTTACTTTTGATATTGATACACAGCCACCTTTACTGGACATATTGTATGGTTTGGCCTATGCGTTCATTCCTATACTTATGTGTGTATATATATATCATGCAAGTTAAGTTATCTGAGGTACATTGCATTGTTACATAATTGTTATATATAGTTGTCAGGAAAGATAAAAGAAGCTAGGACTCTTCAGCTTGGAAAAGAGGAGACTAAGGGGGGATATGATAGAGGTATATAAAATCATGAGTGATGTGGAGAAAGTGGATAAGGAAAAATTATTCACTTATTCCCATAATACAAGAACTAGGGGTCACCAAATGAAATTAATAGGCAGCAGGTTTAAAACAAATACAAGGAAGTTCTTCTTCACTCAGCACACAGTCAACTTGTGGAACTCCTTACCTGAGGAGATTTTGAAGGCTAGGACTATAACAGTGTTTAAAAGAGAACTGGATAAATTCATGGTGGTTAAGTCCATAAATGGCTATTAGCCAGGATGGGTAAGGAATGGTGTCCCTAGCCTCTGTTTGTCAGAGGATGGAGATGGATGGCAGGAGAGAGATCACTTGATCATTATCTGTTAGGTTCACTCCCTCTGGGGTACCTGGCATTGGCCACTGTCGGTGGACAGATACTGGGCTAGATGAATCTTTGGTCTGACCCGGTACGGCCGTTCTTATGTTCTTATGTTCAGATAATTTGCATGATTTTGCCATTTATTCCTATCTCACTTGGCCCTCTTTCTAATGGGCTGCTTCAGGGTTATCTCCTTGGTTGAGTATTTGCTGTCTGTAGTGCTTCACTAATGGATATTATTCTAGAGTTAGAAATTCAAACATTACTGCTGTGTAGATGACACAGATGTTTCAATGTTTCTACACCTGATTTCATTTAATCTCTATAACAGTGTTTGTCCAAAATTTAACGTTTGAATGAATACAATTAAATTGACCCTCAGTGTTTGAAAACCAAGTCCAGGCACTCCAGCTGCCTTACAACATTGTGTTTTCCCTTCCAGTTCCCTTGCAGGGTTTGAAATCACATTATGTCTTGCTATAGAAAATCAGTTTCAATTCATTGTTTTAACTGTGTTAAATGTTTTTAAGCTTCACTTGTAATCATATTTGTAAACAGCTTTGATATTTTTCAAGATGGCACTATGCAAATAAAATACTGTTTCTGAAGTGGAACATTTTGAGTTACAAATGAAAAATCATTGCAAGTTTTGTATTAAAGTAAAATCATGCTTCAGCTTTCATCTTTCTTATGGCCATATTTGAGCAGTTTAGAAGCAGCTTCCTCTTCTTTAGGAAGAACTCAAAGGACTGGTTCTTTTCATTATAGGAGAGGGCCCACATCCATATTTAAGTGATACAGCCTGGCATTTTATGAAAGTGGCTGATGTCGCAAATTAATGTTTTTTCACTGAGGTCAGTATTATGACTTCATCAAGCTATCTCTGTACAAGGGATGGGAATTGGCTCCCCTCTACCAGATTTGTGCCTTTGTCATGACCAATATCTAGCCAGTGCTGATCACTTCTTGGTGTTGCATTGGCTTGCTGGCCTTTGAGGAGGGCTTGCAGATGCCTTTTCACTGCAAACTCTCTCTGGATGGACTTTGCATCAGGGCCCCATGCCAAAGCCTCTGTTGACTATTGCCAGTGTAGTGAAATTTCACTTAAGGAAGTCCTACAGGAGTCAGAAAGTAGTTTTTCTTTCTCTTCAACTTCCATAATAAATACATCTTAGCTCAGGATTTATTGGTCACCTACCTACATTTCTGTAACAATATGCCCCTTGCTGTGCAGCAAGATCCAAGTATTCCAGATGTCAGAAGTGGCAGAACACCATAGCTTTAAAGTACCTTACTCAATGTATATGTTCACTAACCCATAAAAAGGCTAGATTGCAGAGGCACTTTTTCAGCTGAAACTCTTTAAAGAATGTTATCGTCTTCCCCTCCCCTAGGATTAAAACCATGTAGTTTTAGCTGGAGCAGTACAGCTGTGGCACTGTAAAGTCCATAATGTAGACATAGCCTTAAATATACCAGAATTGTGTGAACTCTACTAGACACTCAGAAATAATTTGATTACAGCAGGAGACCATCACTCATCGATACTTTCAGGTCCAATATTCAGGGCTCCTAGTTTTCAGTTTTTCTGTGGCTATGGCTACTGCAGAAATGAGGGTTAGCTACTGAAATGTACAACTTTATATATAGGCTTATCTTTCTCCTCTTTACCTCTTTTCTCCTTAGGTCACACTCTGGCTGTCCATTATCCCTGCTTTTCATAGAATCATAGAGTATCAAGGTTGGAAGGGACCTCAGGAGGTCATCTAGTCCAACCCCCTGCTCAAAGCAGGACCAATCCCCAGACAGATATTTACCCCAGTTCCCTAAATGGCCCCCTCAAGGACTGAACTCACAATACTTTTGCTCCTTTTTAGAAATGTATTGACTGGCATCTTTAAAAAAAGAAATTTTAGTGATATGAATGGATCTGTAATTGACTTTGAACTCCGCTGTAACAAAAACCATTTAGAGATCCCGTTGACCAGTGGGAATAGAGTGAGTCTGGGAAATTGAAATAATAGATGCAGGAAGGAAAATGGAAATCTAATTCACAATCTAGAATTATTCTAAAGTGAATTTTTTCGTGTAAATAACAAATATAATTAGCTTCAGATTGTGACATACAAAGACTAAAGAATTCCAGGTAATTTTGGTAAGGTTACAAATATTACTGCACAACAAGCAAAGCTGCTGCAAAAAGCAAGTCTTGCAGTGAAAATATAATTCTACAAAAAAGGAACGTGGCATTCCACCTAACTATATATTGAAGACTGGTGTATTGGTTTAAATAATTTAGCAAATTCAGACACTGTCCTTTCTTTTAAATTATTCTGCATATTTCAAGGACGTATGGTCCTCACTTAGGCCCCAATCCAGCAATGTACTTAAGCACATGTCTAACTTTAGGCATTCAATGTGCTATTGACTTCAATGGGACTAATCTCTTGCTTAAATTAGGCTTGTGCTTAAGTACATTGTGGACCTCAGGACATGATCTAATGCAGGGGTCGGCAACCGGTGGCTCGCGGCTCGCCAGGGTAAGCACCCTGGCGGGCCGGCCCGGTTTGTTTATCTGCCGCGTCGGCAAGTTCGGCCGATCGCGGCTCCCACTGGCCGCGGTTCGCAGTCCCAGGCCAATGCGGGAGGCAGGAAGCGGCGCGAGCCGAGGGATGTTCTGGCCGTAAATGGAGTAAATGGAAAAACTTCAGTATATTAGGATTAGTTTAAGGCCTGATTCCACTCATTCAGATAAACACTAACCACAAGACACCTACAGATTTCAGTGGTGCAGGATCAGGGCCTTATTTAATTTTATATAACTTATATTTATCATATAGCTACATCTAACAAATAATCATGTGATTGTGTGTGTGCCTTTGAAGCTGGTTGAATATTTACCAATATTCATTGTTCAGCAAATATTGCCAGTTTTCTGTCGAATACCTAATGTGAATTACTGTTTTGGTATTTATAAAATAAATTAATTGACCAATTCTGTAGCTGGATAATGCTATTTGTTTTAAGAAGTTATTTGGCAAATAGCAGTCATGGAAACTATTCTGCAAATATTTTTTTCTGGCATTTAACCAGCTCTAATAGGTGTGTGTGTGTGTAGCAGGGAACGGGGGTGGGACATTTCTGTGGCATACAAGAAATACAGAAATTCATTTTATCACAATATGTTGTCAAGGGAGATTCCTACCAGCACAAATGAGAGGAACTGTTCTATTTATTTTGATGTACCATCTTTCAAGACAGCACCTTTTATCTTCAGTAGTAATGCATTATGATTTCATCCCAGTGCAGAAGGACTGCAAGATATCCCAGGGAATGCTTAAAGCCCCTTTTACTTATATATTAAGGCTAAATCCTGATCACACTGAGCTCATTGGCAAAACTCCCACTGACTTCAGTGGATTCTGGATTTAACTCTTAGGTCATGTATAAACTCCCAGGGCTGGCTCTGGCCCTGGAGCTCTTAGGTTTATGTGGCTGAGAGGTGCCCCGACAAGAAGTATGGGGCCCAAGAATGCTTACAATCAAAGTATATGATGAGAAAGAATTATATTATCTCAGTTTTCCAGGTGGGAAAGTGAAGCAAAAGGAAATTAAATGATTTGCACAAGATGACAAAGGAAGTCTATGTGCAGTGGTGTTGTAGCTGTGTGGATCCCTAGGTATTAGATAGACAAGGTGGGTGAGGCGATATCTTTAATTGGACCAACTTCTGTGGGTGAGAGAGACAAGCTTTTGAGCTTACACAGAGGGCAGGTCTAACTGCAGAGGAAAGTCAATCTAAGCTACGCAATTTGAGTTACGTTAGTAGCGTAAGGAAGTCGACATAGCTTAGATCTTACCGTGGGGTCCACATTACACTATGTCAATGAGTGATGCTCTCCCATCGACTCCCCTTCCTCTTCTCGTTCCAGTGGAGAACCAGAGTCAATGGGAGAGCAATCTGCGTTCGATTTAGCGGGTCTTCACTAACCCACTAAATCAACCCCTGGTGGATCGATTGCCACAGCATCAGTCCAGCGGTAAGTGGAGATAAGCCCAGAGTTCTTCAAGTCTGGGAAGTCTCAGAGTGTCACAGCTACAAGATGGAACAGATTGTTTAGCATAAGTAGTTAACACATATTTCAAGGGACCATTCAAGGTGAAGTGGCCTGTTAACACCCCTCCAGTCATAGGGAGGAAAGGAGGAGTGGAGAAGCACCTGCGAAGTTTGTTAGTGGATTATAGGTTGTTCAATAAGCCATAAATCCAGTGTCTCCATTCAGTCCATGACTTTTAGTGTCTAGCAGTATAATGAATTTAAGCTCCCAAGCTTGTCTTTTGAAAGTGTTGTGCAAGTTTCCTTTGAGACTGTGGACTGATCGGTCAGATATAGAGTGATTGCTTTTGGAAAAATGTTCACCCATAGGTGATGTGGTGGCGTTTTTGTCTTTTATCATTCAGAAGTGTGGGTGAGCTTCCTAGATAATATGAACTAATCTATAGGATGAGTTCTGACCTCACCTCTCAGTGCATATCATCCACAGAAGTCATTGCACAAATATATGTGAGGACAGCATCTGGCCATTAAGACTCACAAAATGGAAGAGCCACAGTTGAAAGTGTGGAATAGAAGTTATAATGCAAATGGTATTGCTAAAATATTCTTTGTGCTTTTGGCTTCTTTGTTTCCAGACACTCTGCGTCAAATTACATCAGAACAGAGCTGGCTTTTCGGGTGCTGTAGAACACTACGCACAAACTAGCATCATGAGAACTGGAGCAAACTATAAACTTTGAGGAACTATCAAAGATCTTTGTCGTACTAATTACATAGGGTTATCAGACATCCGGGTTTTCCCGGACATTGCCTTTTTACTGAGGTTCTGTCCTTTATCCGAGTGGTGTTTTCAAATAACAGGAAATGTCCAGGACTTTTGCAGAGCAGACAAGCTGCAGCTCAGAAAGAGCCCTGATTGGTCTGCTTCCCAGTTGGTCCCTCCCATGCAGCTGTAGCTGACTGGTCCATTCCCTTGGTAGCAGCAGGATCCCACCCATCCAGGCCCTGGCTCCCAACCCTGAGGAGGGGGATCCTGCAGGGAGGTGCTGACTGATGGCTGACACTGTGTCCTGGGCTTGCACCAGCCACTCTGCCATCATGACAGGGAAGACACTGCCCACCACCTCCAGTGAGTACCCCTTCTGTAGGTACTCCTTCAAGCACCCTCCAAATACCCCTCCCAGTACTCTCCCACCCCTCCAGCAGCCCCAACTGCACTCCCCCTCTGGCAGTGTCTACTTTTTGGGACTCTGGAATATGGAAACCTTATAATTATAGCTCAGTTTGAGATCATGAGAAATATTTGAGAAGATGCTCTCAATCTTCAGAGAAACATAAGACGTAAACTAATTTCCCAGTGGCATCTCATCTGTGCCATCTTCACATTGGGCATTAAAAAGAAAAAAACAAATTTTCACTAAACAGCTGACGTAAAAGTGCTCTTAGAACCTTTCTGCCCATGAGTACAGTATGTGTGTATGCATATTACACAAATTACAGTCCTATGGCTTGTATGATTTCCACCCCCCCCCCATTCTGAAAAACTAAACTAATTGAATGAATCAAGTTTTAAGAGACTTTGTTTGAGATTCCTTAACACTTTCTAATCATGTGACTTGCAAATTGAATCAAATGCTATGTTTCAATGTAAGTCAGGTTCAGAATTCCATTCACTCTCATCAGTAGAGCAGTTTTAAGTGCACTTTTTGGGACTCTGAACAACTGTGGAAGATATTCATGGCTTCACTTATTTACTCTGCTACAAATTGAAAATTAGAGCCCAAAGTAGAAAACTGAAACCCTCCATATATCTGTGCATCTGCTTTTCTCACAAATGCTCCAATTGTTCTTCCTCAGAACTTATGATTATAACATTCCCACATGTATAGTAATCCAAGTACTCAAATTATTATAGTGACATTTAAGATTCAGCCTCTTCCCATTAGGAAAATCTAGAATCTATGAAGCTCAACGATTACAAACAAACAAACAAAAAACCAACCCCTATAGAGAGTAGTAGAGAAGGAGTCAGCTATTTTAGAGCTTTGTGATTCCATGAAATGAGAGGAAGGATGGCCTTGTGGTAAGGACACTGGGCTAGGATTCAGGAGGTCTGTGTCAATTTCTAACTCTGCCACAGAATAAACCAGGGCACATCACTTAATCTGTCTCTTCCTCAGTTCCAAATCTGTAAATTGGAGATGCACTCTAAATAGACAAGACAGTATTAAGATCTTTCAGGAAGTGACTGTTACTTACATCTTTGTACAGTGCCTGGCACAAGGGGCCTCTAAGTGATACTCTAACGAAAATGATTAATTATAACAGTTTATTACCATCTAATGGCTGTGTGTGGCCTCTGTGAAAGGAGTTTGGCAGTCAAGTTCATGGTAGACTGGTGTCCACATTAACATACACATATCTCATTTAGCACTAATTAACATGCATGTTGGTAGTGTAAGCAGAAAGGCCAAAGATTAAATGGTTTTAGAGACAGAACTGCCCTAGATGTGGTCCAGCCAAGGCAGCATTGAAGCACTTTGATAAGTCACTGTGGTGAAATTTGCACTGTTCATGTCCATTTGACACCTGTTCTGAAGCTACATAGAGAACTTCAATTTCCCAGACTGTCAGGCCATGAGAAGTGCATTGAAAAATATTACAGCCAGGCACATGTACAAAATGTAAAAATCTGGGATTTTACAGCCACTCACTTTAAACTAGATGCTCCATGCAAGTTGAAAACAGGAGCTATATATCATAGCATGCAAAATTATGAATTGTTATGGACAGCAAAGGTGCTTTCATAATCTTAGTATAGCTATACAAAGTGGTTACTAAGTGGTTTAACATCTCTCTCTGAACCAGGCAGATGAACTCAACAATCCTGTTTGCTTCCCTCACTGCTCCTTCTTTTGTTTGGGATTTTCCTAAGTACCTTAGTAGCATGAGTCCCATTGAAAGTCAAAGGGATTTGTGCTCCTAAGTCATTTTTTGCAAATTGGAACAGAGCATTTGGCCACATGCCTTAAAACAGAATGGTATCCAGGGGGTTGAGAATGAGGGAATGCATTCTGAATGCCAATATACACTTAAGGAATTTTAATAATTTTCTGCAATCCGTAGTTTTAGTCTTCAAGTCTACTGTGTAGGGTTCACAACATCTAGTCATTCAGTAAATTGCTCAGAGTGAATGCTTTATACCCTTTTAATCAATATTGTAAAAAAGCTGTGTGTGTGTGTAGGCAGAAGGATGAAATAAAAGCAAATAAAAGACTGCTCGCAAAAGACTTTTGATCTAAGTGATCTTACACCAATTGTAGGTGTTGCTTAATAGCTGGATATCACAGGTTATTATCAAAAGCTTTATAAAGTACAGCACTGTAGTTCTGCTATTTTAAGGATGGGATATTGCATTTCATATCTTCTTTGGGAATAGGAGAGTAACTTATGTTCGTCTCACAGATCACTAATAAACTAAATAAGATTAAACCTAACACAAGTATGTGAAGGATTCTGTTGGCCACAGGATCCAAACTTCATACTTCGCCATTTACCATGACCCTTATGTTTATCATTTTCAGGCCAGTTTTCAAACCATGTGATCCACAGCCAAACTAATTTGAATTAATTTCTCCACTAAGATTTTGTGAAACATGATAATGGCTAAATGGAAATCAAATGGAGGGCAATGGCGATCAAACCTGTTTCAGGTCATTAGGCAAGATGATTTCTCCTTGTCTCCTTTTGCTTCTATCAGTTTTCTACAAATCCTAGTTTCTGATTTATATTCATTACTATCTACGTCTCCTTTCTGCCATTTATTACATATTTTTAAAATATATACTTGATAAATACTTCCCATCTAGGCCAGGTTGGTTTTGAACAAGTGTGACCTTCTTTCTCATTTGTGAGATTGTAGCTTTTTGGAGAGCTAGAAACATATTCTCAAAAAGTTTCCAATTATCTTTCACATTTTTCTGTTCAATTTTTTTGTCCTAACTAATTTGGCTCATAATTGTTTTTTCAGGGTTGTGAAACTGGCCCTTTTAAAGCACTAAGTGTATGTGTGTGTGTGTGTGTGTGTGTGTGTGTGTGTGTATATATATATATATATATATATATATATATATATATATATATATATATATATATATATATATGTATATATATGTATATATTTATTTACTGGTTGGGACTTTATCCTGTTTGCATATAACAAATATTGTCAAGGCATGATCACTTGAACCTAAGCTATCCCTTATTTTTAGTTCTGTGATCTTTCAAGACGATATATAATATAGAATTTCCCCATGTTGGATGCAACACTTTCTGAGTTAGGAAAGTGTCATCTATAAGATTTAGGAATTCTGGGGAATGTTTTAATATTGGCAGCCTGAGACCTCCAGGGTGTGTCACTCAGATTGAAGTTAAAACCAGTGATTTACCTTCCAATCATGTGACTCCTCTGTGATGCTGGCAGACCAAGTGCTGACTCCTGCCAAGGTTTTAGGTCTCAGCTGAACACTGACAAATTCATTGCTGGAAACCAGACTGTTTCACTTGTGTATTAGTATGGTTAAGATGGGTATTGAATTTATAACAATGTGTTTCATATTTAGAGTTTATGAAATGCTTGTAAATTGCTGCATGCATCAATTTCACTCAATATTTTTATCATATTTAAGCTTTTGCTATAAGGTAATATTTAAGTTTTTGCTTTGTAATTAAAAAGTGTTTGCTGTGAAACTGTGACTCTGTCAGAAGGGATCATCTCCTGCTTATCAAGAAGGCTATCAAAATGAAATGGGCCTTGGTGGGACATTACAGTACAAAGATTTTAATTGCCCATTCATACTGATGAAGAGGCTACATGCAAAAGGGCTTGTCCCATCAGCTTGAATTCTGGAAGAAGGAAATAAGAATAGCTGACAAGAAAATTTTTCATCTCTCTTGCTGTTTGGACTCTGACAGGGCCAGAGCTAGGAGACAGAAGCACAGATCCCCAAGGTCAACCTGGGTCAGCCCTGAAAGACATTCAGAGCAGACAGATTACTACAACTTTCTTACCTTTTAAAACCATAGACTATAATTCATTTGTATATATAAGTTTGCGTGCTTTAACATCATAATAATTATGCCATTTCTTTACTTAGTTAATAAATCTTTAGTTAGTTTATTACAGGATTGGCTACCAGTGTTGTTTTTGGTTATGAGCTCTGAGGTACAAATTGCCCTAGGGTAAGTGACTGGTCTCTTGGCACTGGGAGCAACCTGAATATTTTGTGATCTTTGGTGTGTAGCCACCAACTATCACTAAATCCAGCTTGCCAGGGTGGCAAGATAGACTGAAATGCCTAGGGGGACTGTCTGTCACTCCATGATAAGACTGTTATAGTGCTTTAGGAGCTCACACTTGTTACTGGGTTGGTGAAATCTAATTATAGAACAACCAGTTTGGGGTCTCTGCCCTGCTTCTTGACAGTCTGCCCTGAGGTTGGCACTCACGGTCATGTACCACTCCAAACAGCGTGACACCAGGTTTTAAGTAATGCTGATTTTTTTTCATTGAATTTATGCTCATAAATAAGCAATTCCAATTCCTCTTGTTAATTACTCAGACTCCTAGCATTGGTGTATAAGCAATTTAAGGATTTCTTCTCTTCATGTCTTTTGGTGTCTTGATTAATTTTGTTCTCAACATCTTAATTAGAGATGTAGGTTAGGGTTTAATGTGTAGTTCATACGCTCAAAACATTTTCCTTGTCTCTTAGGCCTGGTCTACACTAGGAACGGGGGTCGAACTAGGGTACGCAAATTCAGCTACGTGAATAGCGTAGCTGAATTCGAAGTACCCTAGTTCGAAGTACTCACCCGTCTAGACGCCGCGGAACCGAACTCCGCGGCTCCAAGGTCGACTCCGCCACCGCCGTTTGCAGTGGTGGAGTACCGGAGTCGAACGGAGCGCTTCCGGAGTTCGAACTATCGCGTCTATATTAGACGCGATAGTTCGAACTCCGAAAAGTCGAACTCTCCTCATCGAACTGGCAGGTAAGTGTAGACTAGCCCTTACACTGTCAGTATTTGCCATACATTTTCTCTCCCTGAGCCAACCTTTTTCATCCGGTCTAAATCTGAAGTTTTTTGAAAACGAGCTTTACCCAAGAGAAACCTCTTCTCTGTATTGTTTTTCTGGCTTGTATCATTGTGTAACATATGGATCTGTCCCACTGCGGAGGTTGTGTTGTCTGTCTCAGCTGCTGTTTCACATTTGTTAAAAATACTGGTTCTCTTCTCACTTGTGTATATTAACAGTGTGAGTGTAAGTGAACATATATGTCATTGATTCTGGAGAAGTATGATCCTTGCAAAGGAGAAAATCACTGTGTATTACAGCAGCATCTGTGGTTCCTTTATACACCTGACAAAGGGGTAATTAGTAGAGGTTGTAAAATTTCAGTAGTTATTAACAGTAACAGCATCACGTCTGTAATTATGTTCCTAGTCTAGTTTTACCTGCATTTTCATTGTCCCTTAGAGGTTGTGGGTTGGTTTTTGTTTTTTTTAAGATCTATTCTAAGGTTTTGGACAATCCATTTAGTGGTGGGATTACCACCATTCTGGTACCAGCAAAAAAATCTGATCAGAGAAAGAAATAAAGTTAGCTTTCCCTCAGTAAGCTCTTGTAACTATGCTCCTTCATCTGTCCTTTCAGTGAAACCTTACCATTATTACTGTTGGTATCTTCGCTTGTGGCTAAGCATCTGGAAGCTGCCAACAACTTTTCTCCTTTTTTGTGTGTATGGGCATGAAGGACAGATCCTCCTCCCATTTTTCAGTGATCACTGAATAACAGGTAAGAAATGATCAGCTTTGAAGGCCATTTTAAGGGAATCAGCATGCAGTTATTTAGCACAGGCATTTCTGAAACTGTGACCCATCCTGCGTGGCATGTCAATAAACTGTTCCCAGCGTTCACTACAGTTACTTAAATTAATCTTCTTATGTTTCAGTCTTAGTGGTACATTATTACATCACTTTGTGTTGTGTTGTACTTGTGGCTGTAATGTTAAACAGGAAGGGACTGGGATACTGGCTGGATAAAGACGTCATAAAAATTGTCTTGTCCTTACATTGCCTCTGTTTAGCCTTTTTTGGTATTTCTTTGGTTATGTGCATGAGTGTCTTATTCCTGTTATGAAAAGAAGCAACCTTTCTAAAAAGAAGTAGAATAAGTTTTGTAGTGAATCATGTAGTATTTTTCATGGCAAATTATTGCATTACCATCCTTCCGTATGGGATGTACATTCAATGGGAAACTGAAAATAATATTATGAGGGCTGTGATGCCAGATTTTTATAATCTTTGTTCATACTAAATGCACATCTATTATATTTAGCTTTAATTTTCAGACATTTTCATATTGTAGGTGACCATCTACTTAATGCCTGATAGTGTAGTTTGTATATAATAGAATATCAAGTTTATGGAATGGTACTACAGAAGTGCACGTTACAAGTAATTGTAGGTATATATATTGCTAGATTAGCAGCCAAACATTAACCAAAAATCCAAAGAAACTAAGGATGAAGACTGGGATTTTCAAAGGAGCCTGAGAGAAATCTCATTGAAATTCACTTGGATCTGGGCACCTAAAAAGCAACCTGAAACATTTTCTCACCATATATAAAAGGGATTCTCTGTAGTGTTGGAAGTTCATGTGAGAATAACAGTGATATTATGAAGACACCAATATCCTAATGTGCACAGTAGCAGCTTTTTCACAGAGTGCTATACATCAGTGCCAAGCAAGCCACCTGAGAATGGGAATGTTTGTCAGAACAAGGGATTCTTCCTTATTCATTACGAACTGTGTCAAGATAACTAGCATCTGCATGACAACCATCGGAAAGAGGCAGATGAGATATTGGCTGGATGTTTCCCCAAGATATTATTTTCCTCCACTGGGCAATGCTCCAGCCACTGTTCTATTGCACGGCAGTATCAGCAGTGATGTGGCTGTGTTTGAATGTACAAACCTGTAGCTGCATCTCGTTCTTAAAGGCTTACTTCTTAAATTGCAAACCAGCTGAATAAATTTAACTTGCTCAAACTACTGTAGGGAGTCTAATAAAGTTTTGCTTGGGGTGTGGGCCTCATTTTATGTCCACTGAAGTCAATGGCAGAGATACCACAGGATCAAGGCCTTAGCTGTCAGAGGTGTGTGTCTACTGGCCTGTCCCAGATGACTCCGGCTTGTGTGGCTCAGGCTAAGGGACTGTTTAATTATGATGTAGATGTTTGGGCTTAGTCTGGAACCCAGGCTCTAGGACCCAGTGAGGTGGAAGGGTCCCACAAGGGAAATCCCGCAAGGCATTTATCTGCATCTTTAGGTGTCTACATACCTTCCCAAATCTGGGCCTAAATCAGTTTTGAAAATGGGACTTAGCCTCGTAAACCACTTAGATGTTTTTGAAAATGTTACCCTTCAGGAGTATTGTCAATCCCAAGCATTCAAAAATCATGAGTCCCACTCAGAAAATCCTGAGGTTGTCTTAAAAATCATGAGATTAAAAATAATTTGGAATCTTGCTGAGATTCTCATGTAATCATATGAATCCAGGAGATAGGGAGTTAAAAGATGCCTAGTATTGTGCAAAGCCTCATTAATATAATGGGATCTAGCAACACTTTGTAGGTGCTTTTGGAAATCCCATCCAGTCCCTCTGGGGCTCTTCATACAAGTGGACCAGAGTAGCCCTGTGACAGCATTTTACAGTGTACAACATAAACTCCGCTATGTGGTGCTAAAGCCTTCGGCTCATCTGGGTTAGTGGGGGAAGGATTGTGTCCTTACATTCTGCCTTACTATCCCCTTTGGTGGGGAGGCTATCACTGTTGCTGGCACTAGTACAAGTACTCTGGTATTTCATTGATCCCCGAGTCAGCAACTGGTCCCTGTGGCAGTATGTGGAAGAATCAACAGGAAGTATGGCACTGCATGGTATCCTGTAGCATATGTGGGAAGTCCCACTGAAGCATAACTATTTATAGCACAGTCCTTGCTCAGGCCTGCAAAAGATAGGGAAGAATCATTGAGTCCTATTCCTCCTCTTATGAGGACATGCTCTGGGCCAGACAAAATCTGGATCCTAGTCTCTAGTCCCAGGCTTGTAAAAGAACATAATGATAGTTATTTATTTATTTTATTTTAAAAAACCCACTTCTGTTGCTTCAAGAAAGAGTAAATAACACGTAAAGTGTCCATCCCATTGGGGAGCAATAACTTTGAGAATTGCATCTACTGGCAACGGGCGACAGGGATGGATCCCTTGATGATTGCCTGTTCTGTTCATTCCCTCCGGGGCACCTAGCATTGGCCACTGTCAGAAGACAGGATACTGGGCTAGATGGACCTTTGGTCTGACCCAGTATGGCTGCTCTTATGTTCTTATGTACTAACATTAGTAAAGGTCTCTCAAGTTGTAATAACCACTATGATTAAAATGTTAGCATAATCCAAAGTAGCAGAGAGAGAAAAACTGAGATTGGTAGCTAAATATGGTACAGAGAAGAATCTGCTTCTGCACAGTAGCTTATTTCTAATACCATTTTGCACACCTGCTTTTTGATAGGCTTTGTTTTTGTAATTAAATAATCATGCCAATGACGACTCAACAGGCATATGATTATTTCCTGGTTCAGTTCTGGAAACTAAGCTGAACCTCCACAGCAGTTTCTCACATGCACTTGTGCTCTTTTGATTTGAAATCATCAGCTGTTTGATGCTCTATTGTGCTCCCAGCCTTATTTATTGCTAAGGATGCACACAGCATATTGTGTGTAAGTTCAGAAAATGAGATCTTCCAGTGAAATGTCAACCCCTGTTAACATGAAGTGATGCACTCTTAGAATTTAAGTGCAAGTGATGTTGCTAAGCAAAGGAAGCTGCTGATGACTAAAGCAGGCAAGGTGCAAAAGGAGCAGACACCGTTTACACAATACACTGAGTATATTGTTAAAATCACAGAATGACAGAAGGAATTAATTTCTCTTTAACTTTGCTAGATAAATTTTAGCACTAAGCTAAATGGTATCAATCTTTTTGGGGCAAAATCTTCCCTGAGTTGTCCTGGGAAAGAGAGAAAAAAGGCTCAGAAACAGGGCTATGCCCGACACATCAGTGAAGGAACAGCACAAGAGACAATCCCCCCATAGAATTGTCTTGAGCCTCAGGAAAAAAGATCTATGTATTATGGCCCCAAATGGGTCTGGATAGGCAATTGTGGGGCATACACAAGCCTCTAGTTTCTCTGCATACATACTGTGATCAATGGCAGGTGGAGAAACTGGGAGGAAAGGGGAAAAAACACACTTACTTTTGGGAGCAACAATAAGGAGAATTTCTGAGCTCATTGTCTCTAAGTGCCCTGTCACTGTTCTACTGTGTTGTGGAAGGCTGGGTTCTCTGCTCATCCGTTGCCATTCTGCTCCCCTACTTGGTGAACTCTGACTGAGCACCTTCTTGGAGTTGTCCAGCTCTAGCGGAATTCTCTGGCAGTAGAGGTTACTGTATATATTCCAGGAGTTGCTTGGCACCTTGCAGGATCAGAGCCTGCGTGACTTAGGAGAGAGTTTGCCCTTGAGCATGGACTGTTGTATATAGCTATGAGTATTTTGGACATTCCTTCTAATCAGTGATTCTCTGCAGAGCTCTGCTTTGGAACTTATATTTAAGTCATCAGCTATGCAAGAATGCACCACGGTTTTTAGCTTAACACATTTTGTTAGAATGAAAAATAAAGTCAACAGTTAGTGGTTGTGAAATGCTGACTGAGGTGTCTGAATTATCTTTACTCTGCTTCTACCCCATATAATTAGGCCATTTATTCCAGGTTTAGATTTAGATTTATTAGAAATTAGCCTGAGCTAAAACCTGGGTCTCAACTCCTTGCCTTTACTTTTATGGCCTGTCTCTGTAGTGGATCAATTAGAAACACCAGATCCAGACAGCCACTAAAGTTTTGGGGATTGAAATCTTGATCTGAGTTTTACATTTCAGGCTCCTCTCCAATCCTTGCATAATGTGACACATGGCTGTGATAAATAGGGAAAGGAAAGTCATTGCAAAGCATAAGTCATTGGTTACCAACCTTTCCTGGCAACTGTTTTCCAGACTAAAGGCTGAATTATGCTTGCTCTAGTCTTGGTCCAGGGATTGATTGATCCTGGTCTGGTTTGTGATACAAAGGGACAACTTGTAAAGTTCCAACAAACAGATCTTTACAGCAGCCTACTCAGAGATCATCTCTGCATGCACCACACCAGGATCCAACCAGTTGCACTTCCTCTGTGGGCCAGCACTTGTCAGCAATGGGATGTAGGAGTCCCGCACTGGTAAACTGAAGGTTAAAGAGCAGCTCTGGCCCAGAAGGCCCTGCCCAGTCGCACTTGCTTGGCACACTCACATTGGAGGCAGAGCTCAAAAGGGAGCAGCTCTGCTCAGTCTGGGCACACAGAGCAGAGGAGCAGTCATGTGCTGCATGCTCCTAAAGAGAAACCATCAGGCTTCTACGCAGCTGAGATCAGGCCCCGCTACCAAGCCATCACAGACCCTTCACTCCATGGAAGCAGGGAACGACGAGCCATAGCTGATAAAGGAAGACCCTCCAGAGCACCAAGAGAAAGAACTCCAGCGGGAATCCAGAAACTGACCAGTGGAGTGGCTAGAGGAACCGAAGCCAGAGTAGGAAGTTGCCCAGGGAACAGGCATAAGGGCACTTGCCCAGGCCACCTATTTGAACTATTAGTCAAAGGGCTCTGGGTTGGAACCTGCTGGAGTAGGGAGAACCACTGGGCGACACGGTCACAACTCTGGCCACTGGGAAGTACTGCCAGGTTCAGACCTCAACTCCCCGATACGTGGTGGAGAATGCAGGCAATGACCAAGGTCTGTTAAAAGGACAGCGGGTAACAGTTAAACTTACACAAGAGAAGCCATGGACACACAGAAGTTACAAAAATGGATGATGGAGAGACAGCAACAGCAAGGCCAGCTGCTACAAGAGATCATGATCCAGCATCAACAAGTGGCTCAGCAACAGCTACTCCAGGAACTGGCAACACAGCATCAGGTGCAACAAGAGCACCTGATTCAGCAGGTGGTGGCATGCTTGCATAGTGGAGAACTGTGGTGGCTGACAGTCCAGCCTCACTGACACCAGAGATGGGGACTCCAGAATCAGGACGCTGACCCCTAGTGAGGGCCATGATAGGAGGGGAAGTCAATGGTGGCTGAACCAGCTCCTCCCCTTTGGGTCACTTCTGCCCCAAGGATGGGACCCAGAAGCGGAGGCGGAAGGGACCGAGGTCACCTAGGCAGGTGATATGCCCCACCAGGAGGCGCCATGGTCTCAAAAGTGAACCAGCTGACTGTGACCCCAAAGGGAAGCTGCTTTAAGTGTGGGCAGGAAGGGCATTTTAGGCGGGAGTGCCTCTTCATGGACTGTGGCTACGATAGCAGGTACCAGAGCCTGTAAGAGGTACCTGACCTAGATGCTGCTGCTAGTATGGGTCAATGGAGCTGAACTGATTGGTCTGATAGACTATGGGTGTAACCAAGCCATTGTATGAGCAAGCTTGGTAGAATCCCCCACCATGTCAGGTGCTCTGATCTACCTCCAGTGCATCCACAGGGATGTGTGATCCTGCCCCACAACAAAAATGCAGCTGAGGGTAGGAGGCTAAATGGAGACTTGTCAAGTCAGCCTAGCAGCCATCTTGGCCTACCCAGGACTGGAAGTGGTGTGGGGAGCTCCTAAAGCAGTAGAGTGGTACCCTCACAAAAACCAACCCAGATCCAAAAACAAGCGGGCTTATGGGCCAAGACACAGTGGAAAACCCTGCCAGCCAGGGACACCAATCCAGCAGGCACCCAAGGAAGTAAGCCACAATTGGCTTCCAGAACATGAAGACTTCGTACGGGAACAATAGGAGAGCCTGATGCTGAGCTGTGCCTGGGAGCAGGTAGCTGTCTCCAATGGAGAGTTGGGCGAAACCCAATGGGTGAAGTAGTGGCCCCACTTTGCACTTCAGAATGAGATGCCCCAGACCCAAGAAACATGGCGACAACTGCTGGTAGCCAGGAAGTTCTGCCAAAGCCTGCTACACCTAGCCCACTTGGTGCCAGGGGCTGGGCAATTAGGGAGAGAAAAGACACTGGAAAGAGTGGCCCTTAGATTCTTCTGGATGGGCATCTGCAAAGAGATGAGCGACTTCTGTGCTTCATGCTCCAAAGGGATGCTAAAGTCCCCTCTGATTCTGCTCCCAGTGATGGGCATGCCCTTTGAATGGGTAGGAATGGATTTAGTGGTTCCACTTGAGAAGAGCACATCGGGGTACCATTGTATACTAATGCTAGCAGATTATGCAATGCAGTCCCTTGAAGCCATCCCTCTATGCAGGATAAAGGCACTCATCATAGGAAAGGTACTTATGAAGGTCTTCACGAGGACTGGAATACTGAGGGAAATATTGACTGATAGGGATCCAACGTCTCATCCAAACTGAGGCCGGAACTGTGCAAACTGCTGAGGATCAAATCCCTAAAGACTTCTATCTATCATGCACAGATGGATGGGCTGATGGATTGGTTCAATGGGACCCTGAAAGTCATACTGAGGAAATTTGTCAACACAGACCCTCAGCACTGGGACCGACTGCTGCCATCATTGCTATTTGCAATATGGGAGGTCCTCCCAGCCCAGGGAACAGGTGTAAGGGCAGCCGCCCCTAGGTTACATATTTGAACTAGCTGGGCTCTGGATTTGAACCCTCTGGAGTAGGGAGGGCCCAGGTTCCCCAATCCCCGGCCAATGGACTATGGCCTCTGAGCAACACAGCCAACAGACAGGCCACTGGGCTAAATTTCCCAGGTCACCAACACTAGGTGATACTGCTGGGTTGGGACCTCAACTCCTAGGATCGTCTCAAAGGCACAGACAACTTCAGTGGGAGGAAAAGAGCAAATGAGGCCCCTTGCCAGCAACACTTCTCTGTAGAAGGCAGCTGAAATAGCGTGTGCTCTGGGCACAGTGAGGGAGCTGCTAAGAATGGCAGTGGAACTGAACATACAGAAAGGAATTATGTCTGTGCAGTTCTGAGGCATGGCTTTGGCCCAGTCCATCACATTCTCCAGCAATTACTGGGAGGATCTGCCAGTCACAACTGTCCTAAAGCTTAGTGTGATTGTCCAATGCACAGAGAGGCATTATTCTGAGTCCTGCTTCTTGCAGATACACTTTTTCCAGTCACTACAGCTCAGGCAGTACACCCTCTTAACGCATACTTTATGTCTCTGTCACTAGGTCTGTTAGGGTATGTCTACACTACCCGCTGGATCGGTGGGCAGCGATTGATCCAGTGGGGATCGATTTATTGCGTCTAGTCTATACAAGATAAATTGACCCCCGAGCTCTCTCCCGTCAATTCCTGTACTCCAGCGCCGAGAGAGGCGCAGGCAGAGTCGATGGGGGAGTGGCAGCAGTCAACTCACTGTGGTGAAGACACCACGGTAAGTCGATCTAAGTCAGTCGACTGCAGCTATGTTATTCACGTAGTGAAGTTGCGTAACTTAGGGCTGGTCTACACTAAGGGGAAAAATCGATATAAGATACGCAACTTCAGCTACGTGAATAACGTAGCTGAAGTCGAAGTATCTTATATCGATAACTTACCCGTCCTCACGGCGCGGGATCGATCTCCGGGGCTCTCCATATCGACGCCGCCACCGCCGTTTGCGGTGGTGGAGTTCCGGAATCGATATAAGCGCGTTCGGGGATCGATATATCGCGTCTAGATGAGACGCGATATATCGATCCCTGAAAAATCGATCGCTACCCGCCGATATGGCGGGTAGTGTAGACGTAGCCTGAGATCAATCCCCTGCCCACCCTCGGTGTAGACCAGGGTTTAGTTAATTCCTAAGCTTTCAGCTGTGCCAGGCAGTGCCTGTACCACTCATTCAGCTGTGTGTGCTCTGACCTGCAAGGATGCTTGATCTGCTCCAATTGTGTGTGTGGGAGGCAAATGGTGGTGAACAGGGGTCCAGTGGAGGATTATAATTAGTGTAAGGAGAGAGGTGCATAGCTGTGGCTGGGAACCCCTGGGCTTAGCATGTATCAGGGTCCTGCAGTTGAAACAGTGCTCAGCCAGTGCATGTATAACAATTCTGCAGAAATTAACTAGAGCAAATGCTACATTATCTCCTGAATATAGAATTGGGATTCTGTATATTTTATGCCTCTAAAGAGGAAAAAGGGAAGGACTTTATCCCTCACCCACAAAACTGTTTTAATATATTATTGTTAAATAAATCTGTGTTCTACAGTTCAGGAGGAAATTTAAAGGGGGGAGGGCAGGGGAGGGAAAGGAGGATGATAAATGGGAAAACTACTTGTCACAACTATAACTCTGGGTGGTTTTGTTGTTGGTTGTTTGGGTTTTTGTTTTTTACATGTAACACCATCTGGCTGAATGTCTCAGAGTAGTCCTGGTTGGGATTTAAAAATCTGACAGTAGAAAGAAAGACACTTCTGAAAATCTTGGATTTTAAAGATATTCTTTTAACCAGATCCTTCCTATATGACTTTAAGAATGTGGCAGAGAGCAAAGCATAGCTGGCATTTACAATAAAAAATGTGCCTTCCATAATTCTATTAACATGAAAGAAGATTTTCTTTCCATTTCTCTAATCTAGTTTGAAAAGCATATTATTCCAAGAGTGGAGGGGGAGAAAGAGCGGCTAGCACACAGCTTCAGCGACAACCCAAAGTTAAACAAATGAACCAGAAATAATGGGAAGTTCACATGTGAATTGAATTACTACCTGGACCTGTAAGAAAGAATTGTTCTGCAGAAATTATTTGAATTGCATTTTATATTAAATATGTGTAGCAGGTCCATTATAAATATTGTTGGTTATCAAATATGAAATCTACAAATGCAGTTATTTGGTGAAAATGTATAAAATTACATTTAACACTAATACAACATTAAGCAACAGAAGTCTAAATGCACAAAGGTGAAACATGCAGGTGAGTAGTTACATAGATGCTTCAGCGGCTAAGGGGAAGCTAAGGATCACAATAGTTTAGGGACTAAACACGGGGAGGTTCAAGCAGCAGAATGGACAAAAGACTCCGGAGAAAGAATTTGAGAAGGTGGATCAGAAATGTGGCTTTTGCGGACTCAGTTAACGGGGGGAAGGAGAATATCAGGTTTGCTCTTATTCTTACAGGAAAAAAGAAAGAGAAGCAAAAATGAGTAGAGGGGTTGGGACAGAGGAGGAGGAGGAAAACATTCTGCTTTGAGACTGGTTACTTTCCAGGCAAAATACAGTCTATGTATAGGTCATTATATTTTACTCTGTCACATAGTGTCTTTTCAGGAGAATAAACAGTTTATTTTCAGTTGTACAACACACATTAATATTCAGTCATGGCTGTGAGTTAATATATAGAATCCTTCAAATAAATATTGATTTTTTTCCTCTAATTTATGTGAACTTAACAATTAATACATAACTACAAGAGTTTTAAAATGGCAAAAGTATATGTGAGGATTTTTTGACAGTTTTCACCCACTTACTTGAATAACAACTGCATGTGTCCAGATGCATTGATTCAGAGTCAGTTCTTATTCTGCCCCAGAGCAGAATGCATGCCCATGGTAATTTTAAGGAAGAAGCCTATTTAAGTAGTGGCCTTATTTAAATTATAAAATAACCCAAAGAGGGCTGAATAGAAGCATGAGTGTGCATGGTTGTGAAGCTTTTTCTTACATGATAGCTGTTTGCTGGAGAGTGAGAATGAATAATGGCATTCTCACATTCAATAAATTGGCTCGTTCAATGTAATCAGAGCAAGATCAGTTGACTTCAATGACAAAAAATAAGTCTCTGTTAGTTTTTACTAGCTGAGCAGCTCCAGCACAGCTAAGGGTATGTTTACACAGAAAATGAGTGTGATTGTCGTGCAGGTAGGCATACCCACACTAGCTTTAATCTAGCTATCGGAGGTAACACTAGTAGTGAAGGCATGGTGGAACGGACTTCAGTGTGGGCTAGTAACCTGAGTAAATAGCTAGAGTCCCCAGTGGGCTTGTACTGGGGCAACTAGCCTGCACTGAAGCACATGTCATCATGTCTTCACTACTATTATTACCCACTCTAGCTAGATTAAAGCTAGATACCTATCCACACTATAATCACACCTTCATTTACTGTGTACAGATACCCTAAGACGTTAAATGGAAGCAGTTAATCAACATGGCAGAAGTGAATTAATGCAACACAAAATTCAGAGCCCAGGAGGAGGTGGGAATGAAGGTGGGTTTAAGTCATCTTTGTACCCTCCAAATCATGGGCTGTTCTGGGTGCTGGAGAGGGCCCTGATGTAACATTGGAAAAAGTCCAGAGACGAGCAATGAAACTCATGAAAGGTCTAGAAAAGATGAGCTCTAAAGAAAGATAGAAAAAATTGGGTTTGTTTAGGCTGGAGGAGAGAAGACTGAGGGGGGACATGATACATCTTCAAGTACATAAAAGGTTGTTATGAAGAGGAGGGTGATAAATTGTTCTCCTTAACAACTGAGGACAGGATGAGAAGTAATGGATTTAAATTGTAGCAAGGGAGGTTTAAGGTAGACATTAGGCAAATCTACCTGTCAAGGTAGTTAAGCACTGGAACAAATTGCCTAGGGAGGTTGTGGAATCTCCATCATTGAAGGTTCGCTGCTCCAGGACAATGGGAGCTGCAGGAAGCGGTGTGGACCGAGGGACGTACTGGCCACCACTTCCAGCAGCTCCCATTGGCCTGGAGCAGCGAACTGCGGCCAGTGGAAGCCACGATAGGCCGGAGCTGCGGACGCGGCAGGTAAACAAACAGGCCCAGCCCGCCAGAGGCTTTCCCTACACAAACGGCGTCCCAAGTTTGGGAAATACTGGTCTAGATAATACTTAGTCCTGCCGGGGACTGGATTAGATGACCTAGTTATGTCCCTTCCAGTTCTACATTTCTATGGTTCTGTGATTCCCAGGAATCCCTGTCTAGGTTACAGCAGGCTCCCTGGGCTGCTATGTGGGCCACATCAGTGCCTGGAATCTCCTCAATGCTGTTTGCTGTGGCCCTACCCTTAGTATGTCCCTCCAGACCCCTTCACCAGACTTTGTGAGGTGGTCCTCAGAGGGCACCCTTATGTCTGTCTCTACTGTGCCTGTGCTGTGGGAATCCTCCTCTGGCCAGGTATAAAAGGGCACAAAAGAGGATGTCATCCATTATGCCTTTCAGATGGATAACTCCTCCATACACCATGGCTAAGGTGATGGATTTTCTTCCCTACCCAACATATCAGTGTTTCCTAGGAATCATAATTGGGTAGTTATTGTTTAAGTGACTTGCCCAAGGTCACAAAGCAAGTCTGTGGCACAAGCTGGACTTGAACCCAGATCTGACTCGTAGTGCTTTGTTCTAAATACCAGACCACACCATGTATGATATTGAAGATTAACTTGGAAGATAACTAAATACTTTGTTTTTCCCCAGCTGAAATTTTTGTTTACTCACAGGTGTATGGGCCATTGTCAGCTGTAGTGAGGCCCCATCACAGTCTATTTCTGTTCAAAGCGAATCACTATATTACAGAGCCATAATGTAATGTTTCTTCTGTAATTGATAACTCCTCCATAGGAACTGAAGTGTTACATCTACAATCACCCCAGTGCACACTATATCAATCAGATCCTGCAGTCCCATTGAGTTGCATGGCAAAATTCCCATGCACTTCAAAGAGAGCGGGATTTGGCCCTTATGTGTCTTTAATTTTTTTCTCCCAAAACTTTAAAATAATGAATCAGGTGTGCAGAGTTCAAATGCTAGAAAGGTGCATACTGACCACAGAGAAGACACAGCCCGCATTGGCAAGAGAACTTTCTTCCTTCATGATACAAATAATAAAGGCTCAACTTCTCAGTTCTGCTCAGGCAAGACCCGTTGGCTTCAGAGGGAGTTTGTAAAGACTTTTTAAAAGCTGAATGAGGAACTCAGGAATTGGCCCAGTGATCGAAGTTTATGAATGAGCCAGCAAATCGGATTCACATAGAATCAGTTTTATTGCCAGGTAAGAAATTCATATTAATATAGTGAATACATATGTTTACAAATAAACATTCTTAAAAAACAAACAAACATTTTATCGTAGGAAGTATTATTGGTATCATAAACTCTGTAGTTGTTAACAAGTATTAACACGGGTTTACTTACAGAACATACAGTTACTAAAATATTTCCACATAAAATATGCTCAAGTTACACAAAAATCTGTGTGGATAAGAGTGCAGCTGAAGTGTGTATCTAAAGCATATGGATTAACAGCAACATTCCATAAAGGTTCAAATTAAGATAGCCAGTTGTGAAGGCAATAAAGGTTAAAGGAATGAAGTGAGATACTGGAGAACTTGGAGTGTGTGCTAAGTATTAGTCCATGGGCTTTGTCTACTTCTCATAGGCTTAAAATAGATGATCATACAATTTAGAAGCACACTTATAGAGTGATGCCTGTATTGTCAGGATGCAAATCCATCTTGAGATGGCTGGATAAGTGTTCTGTCCTGTTAACCACGTTTAAACTTCTCTGCTCTTGCACCCTTGCAAAAATCTAAGAAGAAATACTGCCCGAATCAGCTGAATACAGTTAAGAAATCCCACCTTTGATTCACTTTACAGCATACAGTTCTCAGACTCATGGAGCCAATCATGTCCTGATACATTATGAAACTAAACTTAAGGAGAATTTACAGCCAGTGAGAATGTAAATTTTATTGGGATGGTTAGTTTATGACTTGGCCAAATAACTTCTTTTTTGGGAGGGCAGGGATTTTAGTGCATGATGAAAGTGAAATGCAGATTGCACTGCCTGGGTGTCAGGCTGTTGCCACACAGTCTTAGTCTCACAATTATTCACTTCACTGCTGATGTACACACATTTTACCATTCCAGGACTGCCAGGCTGCTAACTGTGCCAAATTCTGGAGTAGTTTTATTGATATGAAAAATGTATCCAAGTCATCAGAACCATGGTACGGTGAGACCATGAGTCTGATTTTAAACCCAGACCCTTGTGATGTCTGAGGCTAGTACAGTAGTCCCCTTTATCAAATAGCCCACCAAGAGGGGGGACACCACTAACAAAAAGCAAACAAGAGAAAAGACAATATGCCATGTAACATTTAATTGAACTTCGAAGGAGAACTACTGTGCCTAAAAGCAAATACAGAATGAAAGACTATAGGGGATTTTAGGTAGGAAAATTATGGTTTACCATAGGGGGTGAGGGGCTAACTAAATATTCTTGACCTTGCAACCACTACACGGAGATGAAACATGAATTTTCATTCTTGACAACAAAAAAGGGCAGAGAGGCTGATGGGGATGGAACCCTTCTAATACTTTAATAAAACATGAGGAAATAAGCTTAAAAGAACAAGGTTTTCACTTTGAGAAACAAGACTGTCATTGAACAATAGCAATACAGTAAAGGCACCACCCACGCTTATTTATTTTCAGTCCGAAGCAGTTGAATATAGGCAAAACATTTAGGTGAAGAAAAAGTCTTGACAGTCCGCAAAGTGAGAGTTGTTACCTTCTGCCTGGAAAACAGGACTGAGGGGGAGTGGTTTTCTGCCCACTGCCCCCGCCTTCCCACACCCCCCACCCCACATTCTGTCATATGATATGTCTCTTATTTTGGAGATTCAAAAACCTTTAAAACTAAACCAAAAAAAACTAAAGTAAAAGCTTCTTGGGTTTGTTGTTGTCCTTCTGGACTCTTTGCCAGCCAGAAAGTTCCCATATGTTTTTAATTGTAACAGTCTTCGTTGGATTCACATGAAAGAGTCTTTTGTCTATTCTATTTTATTGGGATTTTTTTTTGCGCTTCATATAGTGATGGCATGAAAGTACAATAATGTTAGGGCTGGTACCAAGTTATTTGCACTTGGGTTTTCACAGGTCTAGTGATTATTATTATTATTAGAATTTATACAAAATTCCTGACCAAAACAATGTATTACAGTATATTGTTCTCTCTCACTGGCTCTCTGTCTCAAGGCAGGAACATAGTGTAAATGGTTTAAGCAGACATAAAGTTTCTCTAGATTGTGCTACTTCTCATCATGGATTTCAGTTTCAAGTAAAAAAAAATTAGTCACAAGGGTTTGTTTTCCAGTGTGAAATACAAATGGTGTTTCTAATTCAACCTTCAGTGTATTGCTGAATGGTATTAGCCCACTCTTTGCCTTACAATTGGCTTCATAGCAGGAATGTCCAAGTGGAAGTTCCTTTCTTTCTTGATATCTTGTTTTTTTGCCTCTTTCAGTTATTTATGTGTGTGTTTTGTTTTTAAGGGATCTTTTTTTCTCAAAAGCAATCTCAAACAGTCACTTCTGTCTTGCTGTTAGTTATGAAATATGGCTGTGGGGGTAGATAGTGCTGGCTCCGAGTTGTCAGTGGGTCACTTGCTGCTGGTTCTCCTGTGCCGTGCTTTCCCTTGTTTGCATATGTCTGCCGTCGGAGGGACTGGACACTGGGGTCCCAGGTTTTGAAGTTGGTGTTGTAAGCTAAGGGGTGTGTGTGCATCTTTGAGACTTTGGATTTCTGCCCATTCTGTCTGGTCGTGCCATTGTCAGGCGGGTACGTTCTGTCTTCCTCTCTGCGCACTGGGTGCAGTGGCAGGCTCCCCTTGGCAGCCAGTTCTGCAAGGTGTCTGCGTTTGGAATAGAAGTCGTCATTGACCTTGTCAGCTGTTTGATTTCAAAAAGAGGAGAGGAAAAAAAGAAAAGGTCAGTTGAGTGCAGGAAAATATTAAACATCAATGCAGAGTTTATAGTCCATCATGTATGATTACATCTAGATCAGCTAGAAAAACAAATCTTTCTAGATGGGAATAAAAATCCCTTCTTAAAATGGTTTTGGTAGGAAGATTCAATGATCTTTTCCTTAGGTCTTTATGGATAGCAACAGCCCAGGTATTAGTGGCTTCAGTATAATATTTCAACAGATTTAAACTGGCCATGCAAATGTCCACCTCTACCATTCATTTCTGAAAACCAAAAGACCCCAATTTTAATTCTCACAAAGGGGATCTAGCAGGAATCTGTATTGATTAAAACTACAGTACATGAAGTTCCACTTGGATAAGGGGTCAGCAAGGATGATGCTGTTGATAGTAGTGGGTATGTCCCTGGCTCTACCTCAGCCCTGCCCTCAAAGTACCATGGAAGTACATCCCCTCAGAGCTAGAGAGAAGGATCTTTTATGGGATCCCAGGGGCAGAGAGACACTATGGCAGACATGGCATTTCCATTCTGTTCTCCCCCTCCCTAACCTCCCAGATTTACCAGTTTTCCCCCTCCTCCATTTGCAGAGGATCCTCTACCTGTTGCTTTTTAAATAGTGAATTCAGTCAGGAGCAGAATGACTCTGGAGGGTTAGCTGTAGTGTTCGTTGTTTGTGCACATAGCAAAAATACAAAACCATTTGTCACAATTCAACACAAATGGCGCACACTGCTCAAGAGAGGCTGCTGCAGGCAGAGATGAGATGCATTTGGTACAGCTGTACTAGGAAACAATGGAACCAAACACTTTGGGTTCCTCACTTTCAGGAGCACTAAATTAACTCAAATCCTGATAAATTTTCTTTGCATCATTCCTAAAAACTGCATGTGGCATACCATTTCATTATAGAGGAATATCAGCAAAATACCAATATTTAGACATGGTGCTGGTGACAAAATAAGCAAAGGGACTATAGAAAAACTGTGGTTACAATGAGTAGTATGGATGTTGCAATGTAATGGATACTATCTTTTTTATTTCAATATGGAGTCAGAGGCACTTGCCTCATCATCTTTAAAAAATATCTTTATTTAATGATGGTTGTTTGGACTCTGTAGAATGTGCTTGCTGCCGTGAATGGGTACTTTGCTGCGTCTTACGTTCCCCTAAAGAGAGCAGATTTGACTTTGCCAAACCATCCTTTGCACCAGCTCTGGGTGTGCCTTAACAAATTATATCCCCTTTCCTTGAAGCTAAAACTACTCAGCCATTGCAAGTCCTTTAGATACCACCCTTGCTGTAGAGCCTGACATCTGTTTCCACCATGTTGCATGCTTCCTCAGCTGCCATTCCATTTTTTTGCACCTTTGCTATTGGTACAGATTCTGTTGTGCTCTAGTCCTAAAATCACTAATCCTGAATTTAGCCTTACAGTATGGAAATTTAATTCAGAAGGTGAAATTTACCCCTGTGCAGAGGGCCAGCATGAAGGCAACGCACCACATCCATCCTCAAAATAGGGCTTCAGTAGGACAGAAATGGTGCATCCTGCTTGTGCAGGCCCTCTGCACAGGGATGGATTTTACTCACAATGGTTGCTGCTCATCATCTCAGGACATTATCTGTGTAATGGCCATACAACTGGGTTTTCTTTTTAGATTGTAGATTTCATCACTGAAGATGTATTTTCCCTTAGATGAAGTGAAATTGCTTAGGAAGGAGACTATGCTGTAAAATTAGGGTTTACATGGCTTACCTATCTCCATCTGTCTCTCTTTTAATAGGCAATTGACTGCTTTCTATAATGTACAGGTGCAGTAAAGAATTTGTCTTCCCTTTTAATTAAAACACAGAATGTAGATAATAGCCTGTTCTAATTTCAATACATGATGTGCGAATGCAATTACTGATAAAGCTGTAATATATTACAAAGAAGACTTGCTAGAGTTTTCTTCCTTTCACAAATCTGTGATCTAAACAGCCAGGAAATTACATCTACTTTGTTTGTGAATGACTTTTGTCAGTCTAAATATGGACAGTCCTATTTATTGCAAAATAGTGTTCATCAGTATTTGTTTGGGTGTTGGGAAAACCTGCAGTTTCACATTGATGGATACACAGCCCCTCTTATTAGCTTCTCATGAGCATTTGTGCTAGCAAGTATCTATTTGCGAATATGTATTTGTATGAGTATTCACACCAGATACTTTTATGTGGCCATACTGGTAGATTTGAGTTAGTCAGTCAGGGAGCAGGAATCACTATGATATGACTTAGTCCTTGTCTATATGAGAAAAGTCCTACTAGTTTAAACAATTTTAAATCAATCTAAACAAACAGGTTCAAACTCCCAATGTAGACACACAACAGTTTGTTCCTTGTTTAAATTGATTTAATTTTCATTGGAAAATTACCAGATTAAGATAAACTGATTTAAATATAGGTTAAAGTATGGGTTTGGATCCATTTAGCTAGATCTATGTAGTTAAACTGGGGCAACTTCTGTCATATAGGCAATGTCTTAGGTGATCAATCACAATGTAAAAAATGAATTAGGAATAGTAAATGATCAAAGTAATAATCATGACACATAATTTATGAGCAATCTGTTGGGTGAAAATGTTTGCAAAGGCCATTCACTAAATAATAATTATCAAATTAATGAAATCTGTATCTATTTGTAAATAATGAATGAACTGGGGGGAAAAAAGATGTTAACATCATAGAGGGCTAGATTACAATAGACTACTCACAATGAATAGTACCTTAACTTCATTGGTACTTCCACTTAAGTCAGTTGTAGAACTTGTGTAGGAAAGGGCTTCTAAACTGGAGCCATAGTTATCAGAAATCTGGCCCTGAATAAATATGTTCTCTGTGAATAGTTTTCTGAGCTCCAGTTTTAGGTATAATTCTAGTGGAGTATTCCAAGGTTAATACTACCCACTTCCAGATCTTCCCTTGGCTAAGTAAGCAATGCCCCAAAGAGACAACCTTAATTCCTTGATTTCTTTTTCTTCATACTGTTTTTGTTGGCTATATCTTTCATGCTGGAGCAGTGCCTGCATTCAGACTTCTGTCAGATACAAGACGTATTACTCAGATCTCTAGATATATTAAGATAAATGTTCTCACACAACAGTAAATTGTGTTACCATTGTAGCCCTAATAGTTCAATTGTTTAAAACAGGCTCCCATTGCGAAAACTAGAGGTGGGGAGAGCAAAGCCTAGAAAGTGCTGTGAATGTGAGGTATCTGGTGGTTTTATTTTGCCCTTATACAAGTTATATGTATTCTGTGTAAAATTTGCAGCTATTTTATTTGTTGAGCTCGAAGGCCAAATAAATAGATTCTGAAAATACAGTTCCATTTTGTTAAGTATTTCAGCTAACTAAATCCAGTGAGACTTTCTAGAGTTTTACAAAACTAATGGCTGGAAATCTGAGAATCAAGGTAACAGCAAAGTTCAATTTGCAAAAGTTAGCCGGTGAGAAGTAAATGGGCGAAATTGGCAGCACTGGGGAATGACTGCATTTGATTTGCTTTAGGCTGCTGTGATAGCATGGGAATGTTGGCATTTGAACCTGTACTAATCAAATCACTCATGGCTGTCCACTGAGAGATTCCCACATGTGCCTAACACTTTGATTTTGTAAAGAAGCCTTAGGAAACTGCCTAGGACTCTCGCTTCTTTCTTGGTTTTCTTTCATCATGGCCCACAGTGCATGCATCTGAAGATAGCTTCTGCTATTCAGTATAAAAAATTCAAAGGCAGCTGAAAATTACTGTTGGTTCAGCTTTTGATAAAATTGAGAGTTGGCATGGATGTTCTTTATGCTGTGAGGTCTGCAAAGCTGTAGGACTCTCCCAGTTTATGCTACAGCTACGATTCAATTCCTATACTATTTTGAAAGCTTAAATTCTTTGTCTCATTTCTCAGTTCATTCTGTCATTTAACCCATTTTGAAAGCTGTCTAGAATGTCTTTGAAGGAAGAGATGTGATTGTACTTTCATTCTTCCCTGCTATGTTAAATACTATGAAATTTCTGTCTATATTCATTCTTCTAGTTCATCCTCACACTATCAATATGATCAGTGTTGATAGCATCTTTTGATAGTGAAGAAATGCTGAAATGAGAGTGCCTATGGATATGGGAAAAATGTGTATTATACCCTGTTCCTCCCACTTACACTTGAATAACCCAAAAAACAGCTTAATAACTTTTGCTCAAACTTTTCCAAAGACTATTCACCTTCAGGCTGAAACCAAACACACAAAATTTCACCCAAATAATTTATCTGAGAAAGTTGTGAGCAGCTAGAAAGAAGAAATTAGAATTAGAGTAGTGTTGGTTGCAAATTGTATGACAGAACAATTTACCATCAGAAAATGTTGATTCAACATAATCAAAACATTTTTTCAGGAATGGCTCAATGTCGAAATTTTCACATTTTGTTGAGACTTTTGTTATAATAAAATGTAAAAGTAAAAACAATGAAGTTGCGATGAAACATTTGATAAATAGTCCCAGATTTCAACTTTCTGCCCCATCCAGGGTGAAACCAAATTTTTAAATTATAGAATTTCCTGTGGGATGGAAACCAACTTTTGACCAGCTCTAGTTACAGAGAAAGCTGGACTTCTCTTTACCTGTCAGATGTAGGTATTATTGAACCCATCTTACAGATAGGAAAATGGAGGCATGGAGGGATTACATAATATGCCCAAGGTAAAGCAGAATCTAGAAACAAGTTAGGGAAATACATTTTCTTATTACCTCTGTGGCTAATATTAAAATATTGTATTTCTATAATATTTGTAGAACAACATTATTTCTTAAAAACTAATTTAACATCTATAAATTCCCAGATCTTTTTTAATTGTAGACTTTCCACCCTAATACATAAAATGTCTGTCTTTATAAATTTCAAAATATATTGCGTTCAAATCATATTGGGTTTGCATTTTTTATTACAAATCCTTCATATTGATTTCCACTGTGTGTCAAAGTGGATCGCATTTTCATTACTTAATTATCATCTGATAAGCCTTTGTCACTATTAACAAACATACTGCATGTCAGCTTCATTTTGAAAAAGCAAAAATACTAAAACTGATTTTTATTACATTAGATCTAAGGGTTCTTTTTGTATGGAAGCTTATTATTAACCTGTGCAGCCTCACACATACAGTAGGAGTTTATTTGAATTTTGTAGCCAATTTTAACAAAAGGGGTTGTCAATATGTGTGTATGAATATGCCTGTTGTTGGTGATGGATTTTAGCCCTGTCGTTAAGCATTAATTTTTGTTGGTGTTGTGTGGTCACTAAAATCCCCCTTATATTTTTATCATCTTTGCAACTACAGTTTGACTTCTTGCTCCTTCTCTAAGGCAGGGGGGAGAGAAGTTGGACAGAAATGGTACTTGATCAGAGCTGTTTCATGTCAATGGGCCAGACTGTGACTGTTCTATTAGTGTGCATGAAAGTGGAGGACAGAACTAGTCCAAACCTTTTCTTGTGTGGGTGTGTGTGTGGGTGTGGGTGTGGGGCAGGGTGGACTATATCTGGAGGCCCCCTGCTGGAGGCCTCATGGCCCTGCATCACTCTGCCACAGAAAAGAGCAGCAAGAATTCCTCCAGGCAGCCTAGAGTGGCTGCAGAGGAGCGGCCAATCGGGGGGCTGATAGAGCAGCCAATCCAAGGCCAGAAGGGCCCTATACAAGACAAGCAGCAGAGCCCAGAAATTAAATTGCTGGGTGGAGCTCGAAGAGTGAAGACTGGGTGACTGGCTGGCTGGCTGAAAGTGCAGCAGTACCATGGACAGCTCACTGTGGAAAGCTCACTGCAGACAGGACTGAAGCTCAGGGAAGGCTGCTGAAAACCGGGTGCCTGGCTGGCTGGATAGAGTAGCAGCAGGACCATGAAAAGGTCAGCGCGGGCAGGCTGAGCCCAGGACCCGGCCAGACCAGGCAAGGATACCGAGATGGGCCCCACTGGTCTGGTTGAAGACTGAACCCAGGGAGGCCTGCTGAAATACCACCAGCTGCGGGTACCGAGATGGGCCCCAGCTGGGTGGCTGAAGAAGGCAGTGCCTCTGGGAAGAAACCTAAGAGCTGTAGTCCCATACAAGGTCCATGATAAGAACTTGCAACTATATACCCCAGAAGGGGGGAGAGTGTAGACAGCCTGGTCGGAGGGCTGAGTCGCTGAAGACCCACCAAGAGAACCATCAGACGGGCGGTGCTTGCGAGTGGTGGGTGCCACCCAGGGCCGGCTCCAGGCACCAGCCGAGCAAGCTCATGCTTGGGGCGGCAGATTCTACGGGGCGGCATTGTGCCCAATCCTAGGGCGGCACGGCCGCTTTTTTTTTTTGTTCACTGATCCGGCCGCCCAGTAGGGGGCGGTGGCGTGGAGGAGGGGAGTGCCCTACTGGGAGCGGGCTGCACGCTTTGTCTGCCCCAGCCGGTGCCAGGCCTGCAGCAAGCCCGGCAGGGCAGCCCGCGTCTTTCCCTCCCCACCGACCAGAGCAGCGCGAAGCCCTCCTGGCAGGCAGCGTGGCGGTCGGGGCCGCATGGCGAGTGCCCCACTGAAGCCCTGGCCACCCCCCTTCTTTCTCTCCCCCCACTAGCCGGGGCACATCTGCAGTGCAGGGAGTCCCCCTGCACCCACACTCCAGCCGCCCCACAGGGTTTTTTTTTTCCTGCTTTGCTGCTCCGGCCGCACCGCGGGTGTTGTGGATTTTTTTTTTTTGCTTGGGGTGGCAAAAAAGCCAGAGCCAGCCTTAGTGCCACCCCATGGAAAGAACTAAAAACAAAAGCAGGTTCACACCCAACCAACCAAAGGGGGGGCTGTCTGCGAGAGGTGAGTGCCGCCCCATGAAAAAGACTGATTGCAGGCATATCAGCCAGAGAAAAGGGGGCACGCCTGAGAGGCGGGTGCTGACCCCGTTACAGTGTGCATGACAGCCAGACACAATTGTAATCCCCGCATGAGAGAAGTACAGGGGCTTCTCCTGTCCATACACCACTGGCTGCAAGGCACCCAAAGAGGACAAGGAGAGAGAGGTCCTTTGCCCCATCTCTTAACACGTGTGCTGGCCTTCAGAACCTGCTGAGTGGAGATGGGAGGGTATGCTGCACTCCCTGAAGTAGTGCAGCAGTGCTCATGCTGTACCTGGGGTGGTATGGTTCCTACGTGGCACAATCAAGCCCCAAATTGGGTAAGAATGTGAGGCCTATATGAATAATCCTCCTGTTATATTAAATGGTTAACTCTCTTTGGTTTACTTAAGATGCAGTTATGGTGTAAACTTGTCCCTCTTTCTCATTTATTTGCCCCAGGTGTGGATTTATGGTGCCTAGGAGTTCATGGACCTTCTGCTATGAGGTGTAAAGGGGACCAGAACAGAGTAAAAATTAATCTCCTAAACCTTTGGAAGGGGGACTGCTCCTCCTATTTCCCAGAGCCTGTCAAAACCCCATCTGGATACCTCTTTGCAGTTGTGGCTTCATAGGTCAGAGATATCACTTAGAAGTCACTCTGTGAAGCCTGGTCCCCAGGTACTTCTGCTAGCTTATCTGTGTGTGTGGAACAATGGGATGTTGATGTGCTGCTAAGGGTGGGAGAGCCAGTGAACTTGCAGCTAATCTTAGATCTGTAGGTTGGAACTTCCTTTACCTTCACATACTTAGAGGTACAACCTCCAAAATTTGAAGAATCTTTCTTTATCTGCATTCCCAATCCCTTCTGTCTAAAGCTCCCATAGATTAGTATTCTTCTGTTCGTTTACCATGGGGGGGGGGGGGTGACACTTGGTGGGGTGGGGTTAGAGGGGTAACCATTTAAATGGTTAACACTTTTCTATTGTGACCTTTTGTACATTAGACATCACAGCTTAGTATGGCTGAACTGTTCTTTTTCCAATTTGATTGTTGTACATCTAAATCAGCTTTAAAACTACCTAAATATAGTAGATGCATGAGTGCACCTTGGGATAAATGTATTATGGATACAGAGCCATCCCTGCATCCCTCAGAATCCCATTTTCAGCTGTTAATGCTGTGTATAACTGTGACATGTCAGCAGTGTGTTTGATTGCACAGTGAAAGACACTGATGTTCAAAGCTAGTCTTGTAAATCCCATTTTCCATCTGTTTAAAGTAGGCTTCTTTAAAAAACACCACCACCAAAGAAACCTGCTTCAATAAACACAGACAAAAAAAGAAAGATAAATAGTGTAAAAAATCTTTTGGCAACTCTTAAAGAGGCCAATATTCCTGCATGTTATAGCTCTCCACCTCAAAATGTGCACATCAACGGGGCAGAAGCATGAAACTGAGAGCCACTAAATATTTCCAAATATATTATAACTGCAACATGCTACCCCTAACATGCCAACACCTGATGCTAATCTATTGAAGAAACATATCCACTATTCAGAGCTTTCTAGCCCTCCCCTTTCTGATTGAGGGGAGGGAGAAGGACGAGGGGTGATTTCATATCGAGCCAAAAATAATGCATGTACACGGATACTTGGATATGGATACTTGTGAAGTCATCTTTGAAAACTGCCTGTTGAGTATACCTGGGTGGGTTCTTTTCTATTTTAATCTATCACTGTAAAGGTCTTGTTTACCTTTGTGCACACAGTCGGGTTCCAGGAGATCTGGGATTTTGCTCCAGATTCTGCCCCTGACTTGCTACATGATCTTGGGAAATCACTTAACCTTTGCATGCTGCGTTTCCCTTGCTCTAAAATGGGCTGTTAATCCTTAACTACCTCCTCAGAGGTGTTACTAGGATTCATTGCTATTTGTAGAGTGCATTGAGCTCTCAGATGAAAGGCCCTATAAATTCATTTGTATTGAGTATCTTTTGTATGCAAGTCAGTAAAATAGGATTTAAAGATATCACTGTCATATTAGCACAGAGAGAGAGAAAAAAAAAGAACTGGAATCTCAGAATTGCATAATGACTATGTACAATAAGAGCTTTAATTCTGAGAGTCACCCCTTTGCTTTTCCTGTCTCCAGTATTAATGGTTAATTAAATGAATTTTGACAGTTCAACATTTTTGTAAGGTTCCTACCTTTTAACTTAGGGTAGCGTATAGTACTTCTATGGCCCCCACCACTGTAGTATTTGAATGTATCATCATCTATAATGTATTTATCCTCACAATGCCCTGTGTGGTAGGGAAATGCTATTATCTCCATTAGAGAGGGGGAACTGAGCTACAGAGAGGCTATGTGACTTGCCCAAGGTCACACAGGGAGACTGTGTCAGAGCAGGGAATTGAATCTCTGTCTCCTGGGACCTCAGGTAGTGCCCTAACCACTTCACCATTCTTCCTCTCTTAGTGTATCCATAAACTTAATGATAGCTTATTATAGCTTTTGGTCTGAGGAAACTATATGTTGAAACATGGACAATTTCCCCTAAAAAGCTGGGTTTTTTGTTTTCAGAAATCTGAGTGTCTGAGAACTAGGGGTTTTAATGAGAAGCATTTTGCATCCTTAACTGGAGTGGCTACTCTTGGTGACCACTGTTACTTTTAAAGATAGTTTGTCTTTTTATTAAGGAAGGAGGAGGGTTTATTTGTCTGCGCCTATAATAGGGAGTAGAACTGGGCAAGCTATTTACCAAATGTATCCTCTTTTTGTTTGTGAATTGTCTGTGAACAAACTTCAATTTTTGCATATTTGTTCTTAATCCAAAATTATGTGATTATGTATTTTAGACAATATGTTGCTTATGAGCTAAATAGTATGGGTGAAATCCTAGATCCTTGAAGACAATGGGAGTTTTGCCAGGAGAATACCCTATTTGTTTTTTTGAGTATTTTCTATCCATGCTGTATGACATGCCACCAAAGCTACATAGTATTGTTTCTGCTCCTTAAATAGTCTTCAAAATGGCCATTCAAATGCTTCTGGCACAAATATTCATGTGAACACATTTCCATTGATATTTGTGATTTTTTTTTCTGCACATCTACTTCTTAGCAAACTTTTGCCTCTGTAAATGCTGCAATTGCAAATATTGCATGGTGGAAAGTAAAAAAATGAGGTTATGAATAAGCAAATTTGTGTGTGGGGGGGTTATCTGACTGGGCTTTAAGGCCCCATTGTATGAGGCATGGAAGAAAACAGTTCCAGCTCCCAAGAACTTGCACTTTGAACTTAAGACTAGAGATAACAGGTAGGCAGACAACAACAACAACAGATGAGAGGGAGAACAGGAAGTGATTCAGTTTGGTATAATGAGTAGCAGACACAATGCACCTTCCTATGAGTAAGTCTTAGCCTATGTACACTGGTAAAACTGTTTTGGGGCTTGCTTTCTTCTACCTGTGGTCTTTGAGCTATTGTGTAGTTACAGCCATCGAATGTTAAGATGGGAAACCTTGCATACCTCTCCAAGTAAAGAAGTTGAGATGGCTCAAGGGAAAACTTCATAGTGAGGAGCCTAAGGAGATATTAGAATCCTGCCTTGGCTTATATGTTACTGCGAGTTACTGTAACACAGTCAAATTGATTTAGTGTTAAATATTGTGACTGCCTCTGTTTACTTGTCTGAGCTGAAGCTAAAACAACGTGTTTAGAAGCTGCCAAACTACTTGAGTCCTGTTCTTTTTAGGGGCTTTTACCAGAGTTCATGTGAAAACTAATGCAGAATTAATTCTGCAAAGAATCAACCCTATAGTAACTTAATGTTTCTTATGCTGGGGCAAAAGAGAAAAATTACAGTTTGGTTCAGTTTCACTGAATTCAGTGGGATGAACTTTAAAAATAACTTAAAAAATAGGGCTCAAATCATTTTTACGTCCAGGCAGATAGAACTAATACCCAGAGAACAGTGCTGGGCATGCAGGGGTTCCCCAGACAGCATACAGTCGGTATAACAGCTCTGGTTGGCCCACCTTTGTAATTGTCTGGCATAGGGAGACCTGGAAACCAGAATGCAGTCTCATGTCTGGAAGTAGACAAGCTCCTTTCAAACAATGGTTGTAGAGATAAAGGAAGATAGGATATGTCTTTACGCGCGCAGTGTTGCCAAAGGGAGGAGGTATGGCTGTGGCAGCTCACTGCTCACCAGCTGTTGTCACTTGTGGAATGACTTCTTGCTGGCTTTGTTGCAGCTGAGCACAAGTTAGAACAGTCGTGAGCTAGACTGAGAATACGGAAAGTGAAAAGTGGCTTCAAGTCACCTTTGCCTCCCTCCATTTCCATTACTGTACTGAGCACAACTTGGCTAGAACTGAGAATTCAGCCCATGGACTGTAAAAGATTGATTTTTTTCCCCCCTGTATATTTACCAGCATTTTCTACTCCACCTTTTCTCTCCCACCAGTTTATTTGTAACAGTCTGCAAAGAAAGATAGCATATTATGGCCATAGATTATTTTCTGTGATCCATATTAGTGATAGGGATGTTTGGTAAGCAACTAAAATAAATATATATAATGCTCGGAATTGGATGTAAATGAGTCTCACAGGGCTGGTAATCCTACTTATGTGGCTCTGTTACTCCTTTTCTAACATACTGTACCACTTTATCAGTTTACTCATTTCTCATACTGATCTGGAGAGAGACCAAGCATAAAAAGACATATCAAATCATTCTTCTCCTCCACAGACGCTGTTTGAAAGGCGCTTGTCCACCTCCAGACACAAGACTGCATTCTGTTTTCCAATAAAATAAAATGCTACTTTCATGTGCTGGAAAATGATTAAACATAAATATGTAGGCCCAAGCTCTTCTCCTGTTCTATTGATTACTTTTATGACAGCTTTTGAAATAGTCAGGAGGCCAGAGAATGTTTGGTTTTGAAATACAGTAGGAGTATTTTAGAATATGAATGTAATTAGACTTGGTAACTAGAGCCTGCAGTCTCCGCAATGTTCTCTGCACCCACTGCAGACAGTGAAATCTGCTGCTTGGCTGGTAATTCTGAGACAGAATTTGATTAACTCCTCAGGCACTAGACATAATGCATGAGATTTTCCATGGCACCTTGCTTGGTAGGTAGAAAATCACTGGAGCCTAAGACTATCCACATGTCCAGAAGCAGAAGTGCCCCTCTTCTGAACATGTGCCAAGAACTATAAACACCAAAGGGGCTAATTATTTCTGGTATTTTTTTCTTATTCTTTTCCAAATACTTTGTAAGATCAAGCAGGTTTCTCTCTATGGACATGTAAAACAACTTCTTTTCAAAAGGTATTTTTATAATAGGCCACACAGGTTTGCATCATTTAAATTACAGTGTTAATTTTATTTTACAAAGTAATGCAGTGGTGTCATCCTTATTTACCAATCAAAGTATACTGGCTACATACATTGTATACTATTATGAGATTAATAAATTACAAATATATATCAGTTGCAACCAATGTTAGGAAACGAGTGCATTGAATACAGATTTTTCATAATAAAGAGACTCTGACTTCCTGGAAGCAAATTATGCTGCACTGTGTTAAACTAATAAAATAGTAGCTTTTGTCAGAGGATTTGAAATCTGTTGATGGACAGCACTGCATTAAGCCTGACACGAGCCTTGTACTATTCACATTTTATAAAAGGCACAATTTAAGCACAGCGAGGTTGTTACTCAATGTCAAATAGTGAGTGAAAATCTCAGAACAAAATAAAAAGATTTCCACTTCCTTGCTCTAAGCACATGGCGATGGGTTAGGTTTTCCAAGGTACATAAGAGAATTAGGCACCCAGTTCCCTTAGGCTCCTTTGAAAATTCCAGCCAATGGGTATACTGTAATTTGAAATCTGTTTCATAATGATCTCGATCTCTCTCTCTCTCCCCTTTCACAATGAATATTAACACTTATCCTTGCATGGCATCTACAACTGGGAAGTAAATTACCTGCCAAATCATGGGATGGGTTTCACTAAAAAAAAGCCAATGTCTATTACAAAATATTTATTTCATAAATTAGTAGAGTTTGAACATATTTTTCTCAGTTTTCTGACAACCTTCCCTGCATATTAGGGTATAGGCAAAAAAATTACCATTTGAAATACAAATTGACAATCCAATCCTGCTGTCCTGCCTGAAATAAACTCCCACTGACATCAATGGGAACTAAACGGACTGCGGAGTAAGTTTACTACAGTTAACATAAGAGAGATTTCCAGGTTTCTGTTAAAAAGTGCTTGTTCCTTCCCTCCTTCAGTAATCTAGATCTGAAAAGTTTGTAGCAATCCTTTTATGCATGAACAAATCTTATAAATGTTAAGTTCCGTGTTTCAAATAATAATAACACAGTGTTCCAGAACATGTTTCAATGACTAAAAATGTATTTTTGTTTCCACAAACATGTGTATTTATGTTATCTAACTATGGACTGAAAAAGCTAACAACAAATTTGTTCTTAAACTCACAGGACAAGGACAATTCCTTACCATGCAATTTTGTCACATCAGTCCTAAAATTTGACTAAGTGCTAAACTTCAGTTTAACTTCTGAAAACAAAAAGGCCCTTGAAATCATGACACCTGTCGTGCATTTTTGTTAAAAGTCTGAACGTCTGACTGCCATAGTTCATTGATTCCCAAACTTTTTATTAAGGTGACCCACCAGCTATGTGTTCTTCTTTTGTGACCTACCATTACATATATGCATCTGCTCTGGCACCACAACCCTATTCCCAGCCCATTGCGAAGGGGAGGCGTTGGGAAGAGAAGGGTTGGAGACCCAAGCTCACCTCACAGTGGTGGCTCCTGTCCACTGCACAGGGTCACAGTGTCATTTAGTGTGGCCAGGAGAGGGAGCCAGGCCCAGCCCCATTAGACAGGAGCTGCTGCTGCAGGGTGAGTGCGGGGTGGGCTTGCTCTCCATCCCACCACACCCTACTTCCAGGGCTTCCCCTCCACCCTAGGCCAGGAGAAGTATATGTTTGTCTAGGGACCAGAGATGGGTTAATCTGGCCTGGAATGTGGCGACCCATCTAGTATCTTCCCTCAACCCACTAGTGGGTTGGGACCCACTATTTGGGAAACACTGGCCTAGTCAGTTACAAACGTTACTCATTGTCCTGCTGTGGGGAGCCACACAAGAAGCCTCAGTTCAGATCTCTCAGAACAGTTTATGTAACTTAGACACAATTTTTTACGCTGAAATAGGGTTGATTTTGCTCTGTTCCGTCAGTGGAGTCACTCCAGATTTACCCTATTGCTTCTGAGAGAAGAATTTGACCCTCAGGCTCTTAGTCTGAATGGTATTGATTAAAATGAGAGCTAAACTCACAGCAGTACTATTATAGTTGTTTTTGCAAGAATAGTTTTCCTTTGATCTTTTTATTAACAGCTACAATTTCAAAGAACCTTTTAGTCACCACTGCTCTGAACTGAAGTCAGCTGGCTTCTTAAATCTTAACTGTTACAAAATTAGTTCCAATAGTTGTTACTTTAAAAAAATGAGAGCGATGTTAAGCAATAACAAGGAAAATATAAATTTAAAGCCTTAGCTTCACCCCACACATTTCTTTCTTTTCTGCCTGTCAGTTTTACACTAGAGCCATATGAAACTTTCATGAGGAAATCTCTACCTGGGCAGAGTTCTGCAACATTTCCGAACCTTTCAGCAAAGCAGGGATGTGTTTTTAAGCAATCTTGGTTGATTTGCAGTTTTAGGAGTAAACCATATTGAATTCTGAGGTTACTGATTTTATGTGACCTTTTCACCCCAAGTCAGGCAACATGTGAGGCTTCATCTGAATTTTCATTTTGTTTTGGGGGTTGTTCCCAATGCAAAGCAAAATTCTCCAACGCCTGGGAACTGAATCCTTTAATATACATAGAGAAAACAGGGCAGAAACTGAAAAGGAGACACTTTGGCTGAACAGTTAGTTTCCTTGGCTGAAGCTCCATTTAATCACAAGAGAGGAGCTTGTCGTTAGAGCTGGGGAGAGGGGGGAATTTTTTTGTTGAAGCTGTCAAAACTGTCATTTTGTCAAAATTGCTGCGTTCGTCAAAACGAAATGTGTCACTTTCAACTAAATGTTGTTTCTGGGGGAAAAAATGAAACAAAGCATTTTGATAATGTCCAAACGTCCCATTTTAAAATTTTCAGAGTGAAACATTTTGATTTTTCATAGTGAAAATACTTTTTGAAACCAAATTAATTGCTTTATATAAAAATATTTTTAAAACATGAAAAAAATCAAAATCAGAACAAAATGTTTTGATTTTTTTTATCAAAACGTTTTGACCTGAAATTTTTTTTTTTTTTAAATTTCATCTCATGGGAAATTTTGAAATATTTTGTTTTCATTCCATTTTGGAATGGAAAACATATATTGTGGAATTTCCTGTGAAATGGTTCCCAGGTAGCTGCTCTTGTCATTTAAGAGTCTCCCCCTTCATAAGAGCTCAACTGCCCACTGAGGGTAGTAATCATAACCACTAGGTCATTCTTCTACACTCACCAGTCATACAATAGGAAAGCCCATGATATAGGATTATAGTTTTGAAACAGGCAACAACATCCCAAATCAGTCTGTCTTCCTTGTGGTTTACAGGAGGAAACACACTTTTTTTTCATAATAGTGGCTTACCTGGCTTTCTGGGGCACATAAACTTTCTCCTCCATAAAGGCCAGAAATCTTATCTAAAGTGTTACCATGATGATGTGATGTGACTTTCTGGTTTATGCCACAGATATTGTAGTGAGGATTTTAGCTGTTGTAGTCACATAGCTAATATTTCAGAAAAATTCAATTTTTAGGCCAAAAAAAAAAAAGTGGGAAAATTCATTAGGTGCCTTGCAAATCATGTTACTGCGCTTTTTCCCCCCCGAGCCTTTTATTATTACCGTATAGGAGTGTAGGAGTAAAGCAGTAATGTCTGTGATTTCTTACCTGTGAGATTTCTTTCTTATACTCATTTGCTCCAGTTAGAACAGCCTTTGCAATACCGAAATGGCAGACTGTTAACAGCTGCTATTTCTATAATATTTACAATAAAGGGTTCATTCCCATAATTTGCCTAATTGCTCTATCTGGCATTGTTGGAAAAAAAACCACACAGCTGATGTCAATGTGCATCATTGTACAAAGGTGAAGACTGCTAACGTTTATCTGCATTTGGGTTTTGATTTTGGTTAGAACAAAAGAGCAAAAGATCCTACAGTACCTTTTGACTTAAGTGTCATCACAGGAAAATCACCATCATACCCTCCTAAAAAATAATCAAGACATGCTAGTATGTTTGTTCTGTTTCATATCACAAACATCAGAAGCACAGTACACTGAATACAAATAGTTTAAAGATAGATATTTAAAGATATTACACTCTGCTTAGGACCTGATTCTCATACGCTTGCTCATATTCAATAGTACCTTAATCCACAAATAGCCCCTCTGAACTCAGTGGAGCTACTTTGATAAGTAAGGTGAGTACGGGAATTGGAATCTGTCCCTTAACGAGTTTGCCTCCCTAAGCCAGAACTCTCCATTTCACTTCTTGCAGTACACACCTGATTTTAAATGCTAATGAGATATCAAAATCCCTCTCATACACTTTCATTGTCCTTCTCTGTCTTAACCGCAGCACTGTGTAAAATTTAAATTAGCACCCTTCTTTAAAGGGTTGCTTTAATTTTCACTTTTGGGGACTTAAAAAGAAAGCATAACTTTAGATCGACGTTAGGCACAAAATATCATACGGTTATCATGAATTTTACACAAACAGAGTGTCAAAATGAAATAAAGCATATAAAAGCAGTGTATCGAGAGCCCCTACTCATGAGAAACTATTCAGCTATTTGTTAAATTCTCTTCTGCATCTTTCCCCATTCATCCAGAGTTGATTATTTCAAAATACTTCAGCACTTATGTAGCAATTTTCATCTGAAGATCTCAAAATACTTTATAAACAGTCTAATGAGCTTCACGAAAGCTTTGTGAGGTCAGTTTTATACCCATTTCAAAAACGGATGGACTGAGAGACTAAGATTTTCTCCATAATTTGAGGCCCTACCTGAGACAGTCTGGCCCAATTTTCAGAGGTGCTGAGCACTCACAATGGGTCACTGAAGTCAGTGGGAGCAGTGGATGCTCAGCAGCTATGAAAATCAATTCCTAGATGTCTCAGGGGTGGGTTCTTTTGGAAATGTTGGTGTAACTGACTTGACCAGACCCTGTGAAATCCTGCAGGGCTGGCAATTGGAGTGGGAGGGGGGAAGCCATGTTTTTATTTGTAAATGGAGCATATACAAAAGGCACTGAATTCTGTTCAGCTGTAACCATTTTTTTTCTGTAGCACAGACAAGGCCTAGACATCATCCCACACATTTCCTGTTATATCACTTACCGTAAAGTCCTATGTGTAATTCATAAAGTTTTCATTAAAATAGGCTTTTCTAGAGGCACCCTGAATTTAGATTTACTGGCTTCTTACCGATCACTGATCACTAAATGGATGGAAATAAACCTGTTTTGATTGTTAGCCTGTTGCCACCAAATCATGCATCCACTAGCAATAGAGGGAAAAACCCTTCTAATCAGGTAATGTATTTCATTAGGCCAATTGGATAAATGCTGCTGCTGTTACAGGTCTACACATTGTACACTATGGAAGACAGGTATGTGGGAAATTAGTTTTGTCTTATTATGAACACTGTCAAGTAATATGGGTTTGGAAATTCAATTCACTTTCAAAGAACTAGCCTAGCTTTTGGTGGGAGAGGGATGTCTTTAACATAAAACATAATGCAAGCTTTCCTTTAATTGATTAAAACTGAAATCCTTTTTGGAGCAAGGGGGACATAGATTTGAATCACTGGAATTAAAGAGATTTGCAAATTTAAACTAGACATGTGAGAATGAAAAATAGGTTGAGAATTTGACAGACTCTCAAAACTTCATGTGGTTCACGCTCACCAATGAAAATAGACACTGGGTCAAATTCATTCCTTAAGATAAAAAACATGCAGTGTTCGGCTTAGTAAATCCTAAATCTGTTTATCAAAAATAAGTAGACCTCCAGTGGTCCAGGTATTCTCTCTCTTAAGATGAGATCTGAATAATAGTTTCTAAATCTTTTCTATACTTTACTACTTTAGTGACTATTTACAAATAATAAAATGCCTTTGTGCTGCTGATAACCATCCTTACCTCCTGCAAAATTCTTTAAAGCTGGATACACTACTTGACAAGTAAAGGTGAGATGACACAAATGAAAGTGTTTGTGTGAGTCCTACTTTGGTGTTAAAGCTGCCTCTACTAGACCTAGTGCTGTTTGCAGTCTCTCCTCCCCCCTCTCCGCAGTCTAGGTGTCACTTCTACTAAGACCAGTCTTATCCCTAAAGAGCTATCTTTTCACAGCTCTATTCAGTTGCTGAGGGATGGATGTGTCTGTAACATGAACATTGCCTTTTGTGATGGCTGATTACTAATCCTCCTATTTCCCAGGCCCAGAAAGAGAAAATCACCAGATAGCAAAGGAGTCTACTATAAAATGTAAAATCTTAAAGGCTGCAATAAGACACCAGCCAAACTACTTATATTGTATGGTATCTGGGATACTAAGGCATTTCACAAGCAGTGCTCACAGCTAAATTCAAATGCACCCATCTCTGAGATAGAAAGTGACAATTAGTTCATTACATTATAGGAAAGGGAGAAATGTTGTTGAAGGACATTAGGGTAGGGTTTTTTTTCCCCTCTGACATCTAAGGGATATACAGGAACTAATCCGGCTGCCACTGAAGTCAGAAAAAGTCTGCATGATTTCATTGGGAGCAGGAATGGGCCCTGAAAGTCTGTACAAAATGGACAGCAATTTTCAAGTTCTCAGCAGAAACACCCACACACAGAGTAGCCAAATAGGACACAATTTGTCTATATGAGAAGAGAGAAGGGCTCCTTGGACAGCACTGAGCTTCAAAACTGTGGTCCCAAGGTATTTCTGATTTCATGCTTAGCCCACAAATGCCAAGATGCTTAGAACTACATCTCCTGTACCTTGGGGGAAAAGCAGGGATTACCTAACATAATACTTAGCAAATGAACACCCCAAAGGTCCAAAGCTCCAGCCACGCTAGATTATTTATATATATATATATATATATATTGGCCCCAATGTTGAATCAGGCAAACTGCCTCATCTAGCATTATATATGACACTGCACATACCTCTAAATATATGAAATTATTAACTGAATCACCCTCTGGATATGACAAATGATGTCTTAATCTGTACTTCCCTGTCTGTTTCCTAGGCATTAAACTCAGTGAGCTATTCCTGTGTCTAAGATTCTTTTAATCCATTTTTGTGCCACCATTTACAGAAATGGTAGCTGATAGTTCTTTGCTGTTGGAAATGAAAAAGTCCCAGTGTGGTATTTATTTTACAATCCCTCCTCGCACCTTTGCAAAGAAATGTGGTTCTTTACTTATCAGTCTAACAGTGTGGTAGGTGGCAGTTGATAGCATAGTATAATTACATTATGCCTAATAATTTTAATTTAATTTAATTTTTTCTAAAGGATCATCCCCCATGAAGCCATAAACACATCTTCTGTGTTGTGTGCAAGGAGAGGATAGTGCTTCCATAGTATTGTTTTTCCTACCTATTTCTCCCCAGCTCCACCCCTTGCTTTGGTGTAGATGCCCCTTAACTGGAGCTCCATGTAATCTAGTGGGTAGCATAGCGGAGGTGCCACTGTCTGCCATGCAGAAATCCCTTCCCTCTAGAACAATCTGCGTGGGAGGTAATACAATTCAGGTTTATATTACAGTACTTTTCTTTAGGTCTCATGTGTGGCAGAAGAGAAGAATGAGGGGGGATTTGATAGCTGCTTTCAACTACCTGAAAGGGAGTTCCAAAGAGGACGGATCTAGACTGTTCTCAGTGGTACCAGATGACAGAACAAGGAGCAGTGGTCTCAAGTTGCATTGGGGGAGGTTTAGGTTGGATATTAGGAAAAACTTTTTCACTAGGAGGGTAGTCAAGCACTGGAATGGGTTACCTAGGGAGGTGGTGGAATCTCCTTCCTTAGAGGTTTTTAAGGGCAGGCTTGACAAAGCCCTGGCTGGGATGATTTAGTTGGGAATTGGTCCTGCTTTGAGCAGAGGGTTGGACTAGATGACCTCCTGAGGTCCCTTCCAACCCTGGTATTCTATGATTCACTGAGCAGCTGCAGGGGTCCCAGCTAAGAGTGGTAGCTTCTTCAGAGGCTGTGCTACTTGGGGAAGACGAAACAGTGGAGCAACAATCATTCCTGCAAGATAGTCCCTGTCTCAGCACAGAATGGGGAATCCCTTCTTTGTAAATCCCCAGGATCTGCGGGGTTAGGAGGGGGCATGGCTCCACCCTATCAAATCCTTCCCACTGGAGGGTATGGTTTAAGGAGAAATCCTTGAGGACAACCTCACAATAATCTCGTTGTCCCTTGGTCTCCGCCCACATGTTCATAGATTTCCAGGGTAGCCAGAATTGGACAGATGACTTCCCTTGAATGCTTCACCTCTGCCAATGAGATTTCTGAACTGCAGATAGCAGCCACAATGTGTCATATATAGCAAAAACAACCAAAAAACCCACCTCTTAGGCAAAAGTGAAAAAACAGGAGAAATTGTGGGGGGGGGTTCAGCATTATATTTGTAGTTTTTCACTTTGGCCATGAGTAGGACAAGTATGCTGTTTAACTTTATCCCCTGTGGGATCAAAGAACTGCTAAACCTCAAAGGATTCTGGGAGCTGTGAACTATGAGGTGATCATTCAGCTGCATGCAGATAGTATTGTTTGTTTATGCAAGTAGTTCCACTGAGAACAGGTGCTTTGGCCACTTGCCACTCCTTGAAAATCCTGGAAAGAAATGAACTATTTGTGTGAGTCAGGAGTGCAGAATTGGGACTTAAAATGCTAACTGTTTGCCTATATATTAATGCATGAAGCTAACTAATACCTTGCATGAATCTCTGACTGAGGGAAAATTAGCTTTCAGCTACAGTATGGCAGTCAACTCTTATAGCTCAGGAGAAGTTCAAGTTGGACTAATCATGCCTTCTGAATGTCCAAAGGCTCAAAAATGGATTGCAAAGTCTTATGAGGAAGTGACTCTGTGTTTAGTAAATCCCAGCACTCCGATTTAGTGAACATGTTCAGGTACACTACCCCCGTCCTTTTCAAGAGCTTTCTATGTCAGCAGTGCATAAATGAACAATGACCATTTAAGCATGGAGTACAAACAAGGTTGATGAATTGGAAATAAGAATAATTTATGTAGAAAACCACTTTCTGCACTTTTCCACATAAATAATGAAATATTGTAAAAGTACCAAAGGAGACCAGGATCTTGCCATTGTAGGTGATAAAAAAATTAAGATGGCTGAACACTGAGTGCTCTATGCCACCCAGCATTCAATGCAATTTTTTGAAAGAAGTGGCTTTGGGGAAAAGCTTGTAGAACCTTTAGTATATTGTATTTGTGGACCAGGACCTCCTTGTGCTAGGTAATGTACAACTAGAGCTCCTAGATACTAATGTAATACAAATAATAGTTTGTGTTTAATCTTTGGGAATGATTCTAACATTCTAACTCATTAAAAACAAGTCAAATGACATGGACTAGGTTGAGAACTATTGCTCTCAATTCCATGGGAGCAGACAGCAGGAGAACATATATCATCAGACGTCATCCCTGATATCCATCCTGGGCAGTAGCAGGAGTTTAATGCTGTTGGGGAAAAAAATTCTGGCTGGATAGAGATGGAGCATGGAAAGGGGGCAGTAGATGGCAATAAACACTCAAGTTTATTAGTGATTCATGAAGTTGGATCTGCTCCTACTATTGCAGGGAAGTGCAAATTGTAGTCTTTTGTTCCAGAAAGGCCCAATAAGACTCCAGTGGGGAAAGCGGGTGTTGTTTCTGGGGAAGAGGAGGGTGGGGGGGAAACAGCTATTTGGCTCAATTTGCCATTATCCTGCACCTTTAGTAGCCCTATACATGAGTGCAAAGTACGTGTAAAATGTTATCCCATCAGAATAGTACTGTTTTACACAGACATAAATAAATACATGAGTTGGTGGGCAAAGGCAAATTTGACCCTTAGTTCCTGGCCTACACTCAATAGAATCCCAGCACAGGAGGCTGCATCAAATAGCTACCCTACAAAACAGCTAACAGCAGAAAGTGAAGAAAAAATCCCCTCTTCCATGGAACTTGTAGGAGGAATTTAGATAGGAGTAGCGTGACCATCTTTTCCCAAAGGGAAAACGAGACATCCCATGAGCCAGCCCAAGGCCCCCTTCTCCCTCCCTCGTGCAGGGCTGGCCAAGCCCTCCCTGCCTCCTGTCCACACGGGGCTGGCCTGAGGTCCCCATTCCTTTGACAAGTGGAGCTGGACCAAGCCCTCCCCCCCGCAACCCACTTCCTGTGTGCAAGGCCAGTCCAAGCCCCACTGCGTGTGGGGCCGGTTGGCCCAAGCCGCTCTCCCAGCCCTCCCTCCAGCGTGGTGCTGGTGTTGCCACTCGCTTTGACCAAACTCTGCATTTGTCCAGTTTGCTCTTGCCAACTGATCATCAGCTGGCAAGAGCAAACTGGATGAATGCTCAGTTTTGCCAAAAAAGTTGGGACAGCAGGGACAGGGCCTAAAAAAGGGACTATCCTGGCTAAAATGGGATGTATGGTCACCCTAGATCGGAGAGACTCATTGAATCTGCTGTTTGAATTTCCTTATGTAAAAGCCTTTCCAATTTAAATAAAATATATAATGTCAATGATGGCCATTTCAACTCTGTTCCCTCCCCCTCTTTGTGCTGAATCAGGTGCTTTTAACACCACATTAATTAATAACAATGGCACTGTTCTTGTTTAGCAGTTCTTGTGCTCAAGAGTCTTGAGTTTGTCTGAAGTGCTAAACTTTATGCAGGTGCAGCACTGTGTGCCCTGAATTACTATGGACCACTAGGTTTTTAAGAATAGAGCTCTTATAGTATCTTACATAAAGTTCTCTGCAGGCTGAGTAGCTGTCTGCTAGAAATAAGCAGCCAAATTATTAGGACATCTATGTTATAGGAGGAAGCAGCTGCCTTACCTCTGTTAACTTTAATACTGCAGCTGGTAATGCATCACTTTTTCAATTGCCTAAACGTCTTATCAATTGGATTTTAAGACCATGTTCTGATTGGTGATATTTACATACTGTAATACCGGCTGCTAATAGTTGACAGTAATGTTTCTCTGCAAGAAAAGGGAATTAAGCGTAGTCAACTAATTCCTAACATAAAGATCATGTAGCGTGAGCTGCACTCAAATGGCTATGGTTCGTTTCCATGTACCACAGAGAGACGAAAACCTCACTCATTATTACATTTCTGCTGTAGGCAATTGGATCAATGCTTAAATCACTTGTCATCAAATGCAAAGGGAAAACTAAAGTGATGGAACTAAAGTGATTAGAATCTGAGTGAACTTTACGGTTTACGTATGGGTGTATACAGCCAGATGAAAGGGCAAAACTGGTGTAAATGTAGAACAGCATCAAAGTCTTTGTTGTTTGCCAGTGGCATCTCTGCTCAAGAGAAGACTTTGGGTAACAACTGAAACTGGCAGGTTTTGTATCACTCTAGTAAAAACCCACCTGAATGTAAGACATGATTAACATGGTCTCAAACTACCAGATCTTGTGAGTGTGCATGGAAAAATCATTTGCCAACAAGCTCGGATTTCAACTTGCAATGAATAATTGTTCTGGTGTGATGACTTCCTTTGAATATCTGAGTTTTCTTAGCTGTACAACTATTTGTCTGAGCCAAAGAGCCACCTCTGAAAACAGAAGGTCTGATGCTGTTCTAAATGTAGGGGGCAGTGGTGTTAACTTCCATATATAGGAATTGGGAAAAGGTTGGTGGGAAGCTAAGAATGGACAGAATCCCTAATTTTTGCTTTCTTATTGACTAGATGGGGACAGAAGTGATAAGGTAACAAACAGTTCATATCCCTAAGTGTTGTGCTAGGGGACGTTACATCTCTCAAAATGTATTAGAAAAATAACTTCCATAAACTAAGGGTACGTTGCATTCCCCATCTGTCCACTGCTGCCCCCATCCATATAAACTGCCTTTTCAAGAGCTTTAAAAACAAATATATATTAAATTAATGAGCCTTGCTCTGACAGCAATAAGCCACAACCATGTATGTATAGGTGGTTAAAGGCATGAGGCCTCACAACACACCTAGATTATACACCAATAGCCTGCTAATTGCTCCAAATAAAGGTCATTCTGACTGAAGGTATATAGTTGTGCTTTCTGTATGGAAACACAAACCAGGTGCCTAAATTGTATTCTCTAAATTTGCACATTCATCTATTCTTGCATATCTCTTATCTGAGTGCACAGACGGGGTAACTATTTACTTAAGAACCTGCTCAGTACACAATTAATTGATTTGTATGTGGAAATGCAGTATTTGGTATAAACTGAAAATAGTGTTTGTGTGTCTGTGCGTGAACAAAATCCTTAGTTTTAATTTCCTTATGGGTAATTGTAAAGTAACTTCAGTGTTAATTTATGGAGTACTTTCTAACTGAAATAGTATTAGAATGGCTCAAATTCTATAATTAAGTGGTCAGAACAGTAAGGATTTCTTTTTAACTTAGAGGCTGATTGTTAGCTGACACCAGAATATGCAACGTATTGAATTAAATGAAGAGCCAGGCGTTATTTTTCTTACTTACCGACTGCCTTTAGGGAGGCATACTTGTTAAGCTCCTTGCCCGGGGGCTGTTGTTCATAAGGATTTGTGATCTGTCCGATGCTGGGGTATGAATGTGGATGTGCCATTTGAGGGAGGAGAGGAGAAGTTGGTACCACATTATTCATCTGTGGACCATCTGTATTAAAAAATAAAAATGAAAAAGAGAGTCTCATTTTAAAAAAATAAATCTTTAGGTTTGATCATCATTGTGCATTACAAACTAGACAGAGTGAATGTATCATGTTACCAGAAAACAAATTAGTGTTAGAATACAGCCAATCTAACCTGCCCCAGTAAATATATTCATAGGCTGTGGTATGGTTAAAGCAGCATATATGAACAGAACAAAGACTTGGACTAGTAAATATTATTTTAAATCTATTGATTATTAATACGATACGGCTGAGTTCATTGCAGCACCAAGTGCATGGTTTTGGAGTGTTTATTTATGTGTATATATATGAATATGAGAGAGAGAAAATGAACACATATTGTGTATATATATTATATGGACCAAAACTTGCATTTAGTTCCATATTCCAACCTGAACCCTAAAGTTCAGGTGTATTTGACTCTAGGGTTTTGGTTCAGGTCCATCATTAACATTTGATGATAATGACCAATAATGAGGTCATTCTAAAAATTGATACATCTCTAAAGGCAGGAGGCCATTTGTATTTTTCTTCCTCCCCTTCCTCTCCACCACTCTTGATAATAGGTATCATAGCTGCAGAACAAGATAACATTTACTGTAGCAGCTGCCTCAAGTCTAGAAACAGAAGCTGGTGAGTGCTTCTGGACTGTCGTTATCAGTACAAATTTTATCTCCATTATCAGGCTAGTTTGTCCCTTTATATAAGTGAATACCGCATGACTACTCCCCCTCCCCCTAAAATGTACGTGCTTGAACAATGAGCTTCTCCACCACTATTTTAGCTTCTGTCTAACTAGATGAATCAGACTTGTATGCTTCTCCCAGTAAGCTAGATTTCTACATGGTCAGCATTCCCTTTTGGTGAGTCTGCTACCAAGCTGTGTGCTTTACAGTATTTTGAATTGTATGCCAATCAAATAACAATGCTGTTGTCAAGTATATAGAGTTTTAGAACTCTTAACATTCACAGAACAGCTCATTTTTGTTACCTATTCCCGCAGTGAAACCATCATGCTGACTTTGTGACAATACGGTAACTCTCATAGCATCAGACATAGGATTATGACAAAGAAGGAAAAGCTGGGTTGCAATGGAGAAAAAGCTTATGATGGAGTGAAAGAACCCTCTCCCACAGGATCTGGCAGAAGCCAGATACCCCTACAGAAGCTGCCAGGATTGCAAGGGAACGGAGCCACCTGGCTGCCTACAGATCTCTAACAAAGCTGAGTGGATCAGCAGGAGCTCCACGGAGAAATGCAATCAAGTCCCTCCTCCTAGCATTTGTATAAACCAGTTGAGAGAGGATACCCCAGTGAATGAAGGATGGGGTCGGGCAAATCTATGATCTAATAACCAGGGGTGGCTCCAGGCACCAGCACGCCAAGCGCGTGCCTGGGGCAGCAAGCCACGGGGGGCACTCTGCCGGTCGCCGCGAGGGCGGCAGGCAGGTTGCCTTTGGCGGCTTGCCTGCAGAGGGTCTGCTGGTCCCGCGGCTTCAGCGGACCTCCCGCAGGCATGTCGCCGAATCCGCGGGACTGGGGACCTCCTGCAGGCAAGCCACTAAGGGCAGCCTGCCTGCCGTGCTTTGGGCGGCAAAATACCTAGAGCCGCCCCTGCTAATAACTGAATGTTCCTTCTTGCTATCACTGAATATAATAAGGGGTAATAGCAGGAGTGTAATCAGTGCATACTGACTAAAGTTGGGTGGAAAATGGTACTCCCATTTCGTGAGGATTTTTGAACATTTTTTCTGTCCCAAGTTGGGACAAAAAGTTAACATCTCAAAAAAGTTGTGAATCAAAAAGCTGGAAAAAAAATTATTCAGTCAATTCAAATGTTTAATTCCAATAATTTCAAAATGTTTTGTTTCCATTGCAATCTTTTTTTACATTTTTTCTGTAAATTAACTTACATTTCAAAATGAAAAGTAGTTTCAAAATAAAAAATGGAACTTTTTCATTTTGAAATGTCAAAATGTGGTATTCTGACAACTTTTAAATGTTTTTCCAAACACTTTCTAAATTGTAAATTCATTGAAACCAACCTGTTCCTGCAAACATTTTTGGTTTTGACAGATCAGCATTTTCCAACTCCCACCCCCACCCCCCCAAAAAAAGTTTGATTGGAAAATTCCCAACCAACTGTAATAATGACCCCTAGCGACTGAATTACTGTAGTGACTACTATCACACAAGGAGCTAGAGCTAAAGAAAATCCATTCCCTTTCTGCTGAGTCTGGGCTCAGCTGAGGAAAGCCTTTTACTCTGATGGCTTGTACTAAATGGCTTTGAAAGTAGCTGGGCACTCTTTGCAAACCAGCTGTATCACCCAGGTATTTGGCTTGTACCTTTATGGTTGAGTCTTCACTAGAGACTTTTTGGGGAAGTCTCGTGCCATTGCACTAACAACACTGTAGCTCCACTGGTGGGAGCATTGCTATTAATAGGGCATCAGCATTTTTACTAACATGTCCTTTAGTCTTGTTCAGAGTGGAGTGTAGATAATGCAGTGGTAAAAATACTGGTGGCATGGCTACACTAGCGATTTCATTGTTGCTACCACTGATGGACCTGCAATGGTGGAAATCTTGTCTAGTTTAGGTAAAGTATAGGTGGCCACAGTTCTTTGTCTAGCTTCCACCTCTCTGTCAGGCCTGTCATGCTTATTCAGAAACATTTTTAATAGCAACAAGGGAAATATAGAAAAACACTGACAAAGAAAATGGATTTAAGTATAAAAATGTTCTTTCTTCCAAGTGCACCCAAGTGTTGAAGTCCCGCTTTAATACCAAGCTATTATCAGAGTTAATGTTGCTGCTTTTCAGCTCTTCAACAATTTATGAAGATTTAATAATTAAATATATTAGCTATTTTTTGTATGTCTGTGGAATCTGATTTCTACTTTGCCGGCTTTGTCTGAGGCCATGAAGTATTCTAAATGGTGACTTTCAATTTGATTAATGAGAAAACCTCTTTCATTGCTGTTCACTGTCTGCTACAGTAGCCTTCGTTCACACAGAAGTACTGATGCAAGGCTAGATTATTGGATGGAAAACATTATTCAAGTTCCACATTCAGTTGGCCATTAACACAAGGCTAATTAAGCAAAAGGCCAAACTGAGACACAGTACATTGCATAAGCAAGGAAAAGATGCATGTTTATAAAAGCCTCTACATTAGACAGGATTTCCAAGACTTAAAGGGAAATCTGAGCTGTCTATGATCACACACTTTATTCTGCATCCTACCATTTGTTAGTCTCAAAATTACCATCAGTGGTGAGTCTGCCAGTTGCATTTTCAAGATTTTGAGTCTCTCAACTGTTTGAATTCTAATTCATTTGCAATCTTTCTTGTATTTTCTTTGAGTGAATTTAATAATCAAATGTCACTGTGGAGCCAATTTATCTTTTTCCCACCAAACATAAATAATTTAACAGAGATGGGTTACCCCAATATTTGAATGATATTCAGAAAAATCTTCTTATGGAATTAAGAAGGATATAATGTGAATTATCATGCTGGTGATGTGACTGTCTAAATCTACAAAAAAACAGGAGTACTTGTGGCACCTTAGAGACTTACTCTAAGGTGCCACAAATACTCCTGTTCTTTTTCCGGATACAGACTGCTGCTGCTCTGAAACCTGTCTAAATCTAGCCATTAGGGAGAGCCCAGGTTTAACTCCAACCAAGTAATGTTCTTCAACATGACCTTGCCCTGCCTACACTAAGGGCAAACTCCTGTTTAAAATTGTGTTAGGTAAAATGTGTTAGCTACATGTTTTAAAATGAAACCTATTTTCCAAGTCTAGATGAGGCTTCAGTGGCAGGGATAGTCCCAGGAGACTCAGAAATCTAACTCTAATCCCCTGATTAGAACTGGGCAGGAAACAATTTTTCTGTCCAATGAGACTTTGAGATTTTATTTAAAAAAAAAATCCCACCTTGAAGTGGGATGACAAGTCAAAATCCCCCCAGAAAGCTGTGAATTGATAATCCATAATAATTTTCTGGTTGGGTCAACCAAAATGTTTTCATTTTGATTTGACCTTTTTAAAATTTTAAACTTTTTGGTAAAAATTAACCAACATTTCAAAATAAGAAGCCATTTAGGATTAAAAACCAAAACTTTTCATTTAAAAAATATCAAAGTAGGATGTTTTGATGATTTTGTTGAAAAATTCCCAACTAGCTCTACCCATTAACTCTAATGGCATGTTGAATCCTGACTATCCATCAGCCATGTATTTTCTGATTGATATTTGGAAATAGCTGGCTTACCAAACAGGACAATTTCAAGCTCAAAGCTCCGACTGTGTGGATACATTATGTTTGGCATTCCAACACTGCTATGTTGCCCAGCATGATACTCCATGTAACTGGCTGGCACTGTGCAGCTGCCAGTATTTATTTATTTTAAAAAGCCAAAAACAAGAGCACTACAGAGTCAAAGTATTTGCACCATGACCAAAACCTCCAGCAGGCACAGTCAGACTTAGCCTAGTGGTAACTAGTGAAGTTGTAAGAACTTACCCATGGGTCTCATTGGTTGCTGGAGCTACAATAATTGATATCATGCTGCCAGCTGACCTGAGTTGACTCTGCAACCCAAGGACTGTCTGGTCCACAAGGGCACGTGAGAATGTAGTGTGTTTGGCTAGCCCTCTGTCTCCCTACTGCCAATACAAGAAGGAAGAATAGGAAAGGAGTGTGCTGCAGTTCACCAGCACAGAAGCTAGACACCTGCTGGCACAGCAAATGAGGCAGACAAGAAGACAGACGGTTCTTCAGATGCAGAAGCCTGCTGTGCCTGCTACCTTCCTTCCTTAAAAGCACCAGGCATGGGAGTAGCCAGCAGGAGGGAGAGCAGTGCTCTAGGCAGTCTGTGTCTCTGGAGAAAATCCAGATAAGAGCTGGACAGGAAGGAAGCAGCACTTGAGCCACCTGATCGTTTCGGGGAGAGAAGAAGTACAAGTATATTCTGACACTCTCTCTCAGCAGTGGAAGGGAGAGAGCAAAGAACCTTAGAAGCTAAGCTGCCAGCATCTCATCACAATCCCAACAGGTGAAGGGGTTTTTTTTTGTGGTTTAATAAACTGGGTACAGTGATTGTGCACCACAACTTTCTATTGGATAATATCAGACTACTCTGCTGTGTGTCTCAGACACTATACAGCTAATGGAGATTTTGGAAGTGGAAGTACTTTTGGAGCTAATGCATCTGTTTTCTAATCCCTGCGCTTGCTGGGAATTTTCACATGGCATATGGGAAACAGTGAAAATACATGGCTACAGTTTATTACAATATAAGCTGCATTCGATTCAGATATGGTAGTGTCATGTCTAATTTCAGCCTTTTACTGAGATGCCACAGTGATGGGCATATCAAGCAATCATTAAACACAAAATAGATACCCAATACATGAGGGGCTGATAAATTCCCCCCACATCACTCTTATTTGAGAAATGTATTGTGCAGCTTACCTTGCTTATGTATTGGTGTTAAGCTGTCCTGATTTTAGGGATAGGGAGAGGGAGAGATATGCCAGTACCCTGATAGCAATAATAAGTCTGTTCAACATGTGGTCTGCCTTGAATCTTCCTAAAGCTCAGGAATAGATCATTATTAAAATCTTCCTTTCTTCAACTCTCTGAGAGTGAAAGCTATTCTATAGAGTGGCCTGAGGATTCACTTCCTTCTGTAGCAGAAAAGTCAATTATTCTGTGCTTGGAGACAAGGACAATGAAGAAAAAAATACATAGGCATAAAATAGAATTTATTAGTAAATGAGCAGTTGAAGACATGAGAAAAAGAGCAAATTAGACAGGCAATATGATAACAAAACAAAATGGGGGAGGGGGCAGAAGGGCAGAAAAGCAGAGCAAGATTTTGCTATGAAAACCACCTGCAGGCACATACAAAAAGGAAATGAGGACAGACTGACAAAAAGAGACCAGGAAGTCAGGTGAAAAAAGAGACAAATGAGCAAATTCAGAGCAAAATTTAAGATTAGTTGGGCATTTTCAGAGACTCAGGCTGAGTGATTAAAGAGTGTTTGTAGATAACACCCCCCCCACACACACTCTCTCACACGCACATGTGCATTTAACTCCTTTTCCCTCTTTGTCCTTTTCTGTACTGTACATTTAGCTTTGCCTTATTTGCAGGGCCAGTTCAGCCAGGGCTGCCAAACCTGCAAGCCACGGGGTCATGAGACTCCACCACACCAGGGATAGGTTGAACTGCTAGTGTGATATTAGATGCAGTATTGAAGAACCGCTTCGAGGCTGACTGTGAACTCCCTGGTTATAACACCATAAGCTCCCTGTAAACTCACTCTTGTTGCCGTGCAGTTTAGGATATTCTGTAAGGAACATTCTGCATACTAATTACACACACATACACACACACACACACACACTTATTATCTGTTGCCCTCAACTCATCTGTGAGACTAAACCCTCCGCGCCAAGTTGGCATTGCAAAGTGGTTTGCGGTGGGGGCGCATGCCACCTACTCAATCACAAGCCTTGCAGCCTCAGTACTTAATCTTATGGCTTTGCAGGTGGCCCCAATTTTAGCTGAACTGACCCTGTTTGGTCCCCCCCCCCTTATTTGTGCATCCTCTCCTATGGCTAGATCTTATTTGCTCTTTTCTTGCAGGTATGCTATTGCATTGTTAGTTGCGTTTTACTTAGGTGCCATCTTACATTCTCTACCAACTGTACAGTGGATGGCCTATTTGTAAAGGATATTCCAGTTCAGAAGTGGATTCTCAGACTCCTCGTGTTTCACTCTAGAGCTGCAGTATCCTCTATCAAGAATATGTGTGTGTGACTGTGACAGGAGAGGCCACAAAAGCAGGAGTCGTTGGTTATCTAGTTGCTTAACATAGGAATTTGCCATACTGGGTCAAACACATAGTCTGTTTAGACCAGTATCTTGTTTCTGGCACTGACCAGTACCAATTACATCAGAGGAAATTGCAAAAATCCCACAGTACACAGATGTCAGATAAGCTGCCTTATATGGTGGCCTCCTAGCCCCTAATAGTTGGAGATTAGTTTAAGACCTGAAGTGTGTGAAGTTTTTAATCCTTTAAAAAACTGTGTTTGCAGTAACTGTCACAACTCTGAAAGTTCTTGTAATCCATGTAATCCTTCAATATGACTTTTCATCTTACCAAGTTCTTGGCCTCAAGATCCTGTAGCAATGTGTTCCACAGTGTAACTGTTTAGTGAAAAAGTATTTATTTTTATCAGTTTTGAATTGTCTGCCTTTCTATTTTATTGCTCTTGTGTTACGAGTCTGGGAGCTTCTGCTCTTCCTATCTACCTTCTGTATACCATCCATTATTTTATATACTTTTTTCATTTCCTCTTTTGTCTCCGTTCTAAAGTAAACAATCTCAGTCTTTTCTGTACCTCTTCATATGAAAGGTTTTCTATGCTCCTTAGCATTTTGATCACCTTTTTCTGAACCCCCTCTAAATCTGCAGCATTCTTCTTGCGATGGGGTGACCAGAGCTGCGCACATTGCTCCAGACGAGGCTGCACCATTGCATTATAACATCATCCATATAATTTGCCATCCAATTCCTTATGCAGTAAAATGTCTTGTATGCTCCTTTTTTTCCCCCAACCATAACTGCACACTGAGCAGAAGCTGTTTTTCTCCCAAATATGGGATAGCTGGGGGCAGGGAGCTTACTACAGGCCAGTTTCCCATTTCTGACGCTGTGTCCTGTCACAAACACAGTTAATGCAAAGAACTCACTGTTTAGTCATGTCCATGCTAATGGAATGACACAGGCTCCCAGATTAGTTATGGTGCCACTTTTCCTAGCAGGAGAGGGCTCCCATTTTACTGACATGGCAGACTAGGGTGTTTGGGCCTGTCACCAAGCACATTTCCTCAGATAGAAAGAAACAGAATTCCACTGGCAGAAGGGGCAAATTGTAGTCTACTCTCTAATGGCTCCCATGTGCCTGAATGGAAACATAGGATTTGACATGCTGGAACAGACATTTGTTCAGTATGCTTTTGCCACTCAAAAGCATCATGGGCCTCCATCTCCACCTGAGCTCAGTGAGGGGTGAGTAGAGAATGTTCCTGTGATGATGTACAGTTTTCTCAGTAAGCATGCAGTTAAGGATCCCCATTTAAATCCATGAGCAAGGATTTTTTTTAAAGTATATATAATTCTCTTGCATGTGAGACCTAAACTGTGTAACAGGGTGCCAGTGGGATAAAAGACAAAATCTATCATCTGTCTATCTATAAAATTGTATCTGTGTATGTTGATTAAGCTAGATTACTGGAGAATACAGCTTCCCTTCCCTTTCCAGTGAACTAAGGACTGACTGATCCTGTTAGGTACTGAATACCGTCAGCGCTCATTAACTTAGGAATTGAGGGCCCTTGGTGGTTTTTATGATGGGCTCTTAGTATCTGGTTAGGCTCCAAATGTGTAGGAGTCGAATCGAGTTCTGTGATATCAGTTGGTTGTTTTGCTACCATCCAGGGAGGTGTGGGAGTGGGACAGCATCGGTCTTGTGACTAAATTGGCTAGGAGCCTATGTCTTCTACACAGTTGCTAATTTCATACTCCCTGTGCAGTGTATTATACCATTGGACTCGCCTTTTATTTTCTCTGCTCTGTTGTATGTAAATACACTTTATTTTGGACTTGGTTTTACAGATAACTTTTCATATGGACTTCTTGTCATATGACACCATGTTCCCTTTTGTGATGGACATTTATCTGTATGAAAACAGGATCTTTGTCACTGAGGATTTTGCAGCCTCCTCTTATTTATTCCCCACCTGAAGTAGCTGTAATCCTCTGATCAGATTTGTGACATTGTAATCTTCTCACAAGCACCCCATTGTGACTTCGCAAACAGAGGATTACAACATTTTAAGAGGGCACTAAAGTCTTCAGATAAAAAGTCTCTGCTTTCATACCAATCTCCAGTGCTTGAATTGTGATGGGAATGGTTGTGGGGGACAAGAAATGATGATGTGCTCTTACTCCACCCACATTTTTGTCTGTCTTCATCTTCCTTTTCCTCCAGCAGCTACACACACTTTGAGCACTGCGAACATCCCTAGCTATGCAAATTAAGAAAGGACAAATTCAGCAAATTTGTCTTATAAAGCTGAATTGTTGCTAAGCAGAATGTTCTACACATTTTTCCCATGAGGTGTCAGCTGTTCTTTAAATCAAACAGTTTTGTCCATTCCTAGAAATACTAGCAGTGTGGTTTAAATATGCCACCTAGTTCTATGCTTCATTATCCTACTGTATTTTGTCTCTTATTGCAAACGTTTTCCTGCCAGTAATACTATAAGTTCTGCTTTAGAATGGCATTGTGGTGGTCTTATTATAATCTTTGGCATTTTTCTGTGTTTCTTTGCCTTACTAGCATTTGAATTTGAATGTGGAAAGAGTGTGTATGGAGGGGGTGGTTTTATTTTTTCATTTTTCAATAGTGATTATTGGCCACCAACTGATGCAGAAGAGATTTTCTTACAGTTTGGGACACCTCAGTGGGCAGCCTGTCATCTGAATTGGGCAGCTGGCCTGATTAATTTGAGACCATTTGAGAGATTTTAAACGAAATAACATGCTATATGGAATAAAAATTACAAGAATAAAAATGATTCTCACTGCATCTTAAAATTTCTGATCCAATTCAGCATCACTTAACTTCTTAACATGGGCCAAATGCATCCCCATTAAGCAGAATGAATGCCGATTACTACACTGATTAAGCAGTAGTCATTACCATTCACTATCATCATAGCTAAATTGGCTAATTGGGAGGTGTCTTATTAAAACATCTACCCAAATTTAACCACATCCTACATAAGTGGAATAGACTGTAAGGGACATATTCTGTCTTCAGTTACATTTGGGCATTGGTAATGGAGCTGCCTGAACCATATACCTTCCTGGTGTAACTCAGTTCATGTCAGTGAAAATTGTGCTTGTGTTCTAATATGATGCTTTAATGTCCAGATCTGGGCATATTCTCTCCTGTTCCACATACATACAAAAGCTAGGAGAACACTCTTATAAGCAGTGGAGAATCACTGCTCAACCTTGAAAGAAATAGCCACAATTTGTCACCCTTTAGATACAGATTCCTGATACTTGGGTGATGCATCTTACTATTTGGATTCATGTTTTTCTATGCCTTTTTTAAAGGGACATCCTGACTTCTTGACTCTTCAGCTAAGTAAATTGTTTTTTAAGAAAATAACCTTTAAAGCTGAATTATACTAGAATCTTTTGCTTCCTGTCCTTTTCTATGATCAACCCCAAACTTAACATAAATGTAGCCCTTTTACTTAAAGCAATTGCTGAGCATTTAACTAGTTAGTTATGATCTGAATCACTCATTTGAAGAGTTGCTTTTTCAATTTGTTTCCTATATAGCTAATGTTATTTTATCTGAGTGTATGCATGGAAATTGCACGAAACAGTCAGAATTATGGGGGAAGAAGGAAAACAGGTGCATTTTAAAACGAAAATTGCCAATGGAAGAACATTTTCCTTTCCTCCTATTTTTGGTCTCTTTATTTGCTTTAGGCCTTTAAAGCAACAGTTGAGGTAGCATGAAAGCAGATGTACAGGACAAAGGTAAATATAACACAAATATGTGGCCAAATTAATTTTTTTTGCAGAGAGCCATTTATAAACATCCTGCCTAGGAAATAAGTTATTATGGTACCTCACAGACAGTCTGACTTTATATTCATAATATTTGCAGTTCCTATCAGACGGTAGAAAAGCTGTCTGGGAGTGAAAGAAAACATACTTGAAACTATTGTTTGAAAAGAGGCACACATGAACTTCCTAAGGTTCCTTGGTCCTTTCAGTTGCTGCATTGCTATTAGTTTGTTTCAGTTTGAGTTTGTTTTGCTAGCTGTATATGTGGCCAGTAGTTGAAGATTAGTTACATTTCTGTCATAAGGTATGCTTATGCACCAACAGTTCTTAGAATATCTGTTGATTACATTTTCAGTCAAAGGTAAGACACCTTATTTGCCTTTTGTGTGGCCATTAAGTACAAGATCTGGAAAATTTAAAAAAAAAAGGTGGGGGGGGTCTTTTTTTTTTAATATTTCCCTTTTTTTAAAAAAAAATTGAATTTCCTTCCATTTTTAAAAGTGGGACAAAATTAACCAATTCTGTAGTTGGGTGAAAAAGAAGGACAAAATTTCATAGAAATTTCATCAGAGTTTTCACCACTTTAAAAATAAAAAGTCTTATTGACAGGTGCTATTTTACATTAGTATTTTAAGATGGTTCTCAAGTCACACATTATTTGACCCTCTCTTCTAATCATGCATATAAAACAATAAGTAGGAAGGTACAAAATATATTAATGGGGATGGGGACAAAGGCCTGCTCTTAATTGCTCCATATCCACTAGAATGTTGTTTTCCCTTTTGCTAAACCTCTGCTAGCATGTGTGAGGAATTTTACCATTTCAATCACGTCCCCATTTTTTTCAGCTTTCAGGTTTAAAAGGCAATGCTGGTATTGGTGTCTCAACCCCCATGTTATTTTAAGACCCTCTTTTTGTGGAATTTTTCTGTGATCAATAAGGTCCATGCACATACATTGATGTCTAGCATAGAGATGACCCGGTTCTATTTTGGGATGCTGTAAAGGCCTTTCTTAGAGGGACAGCTTAGCTGGTAAAAGGACAACCTTGAACATATGTTTCAATAAATGAGAGAGAGAGAGAGAAAAAAAAAGTACTGCTTTAGAGATTCAAGTTTCAATGGTTTTTTAAATGTCTTCAGTCACTTGAATGGAGATTGAGATTATATATTTTCTTACAAGCTCCTTACCAAAAAAGAGAAAATTCACTAAGGATAGGCTTTACACAGGGTGACTAAAGCTGACAAAATAACTACAGTAGGTTAATTAAAGGACACTGCGAATCCAGAGTAAAACCAAAGATTTTATTCATATGAGAGAGTAAGGCATATTGACTGGATAATAAAAAGATTGTAAACAAGTCATTTAATCTACTTACATTTAGCCAAAAATACCTTTCAATGTATGCAGGTGGAAGGACCACATCTAAGAGTGAAAAATAGTTCAGTCACTGTCCATCCATTCATTTTGGCCTCTCTGCAGAAAGAAGGGTGCTAATTTGTGTTTCCCTTTGGAAAGTGCTTTTTGTAATATGGTCACTGAAAAGTAGTTGAGATCACCAACTCCTTTCACAAAGGCCACCGAATAGTCATTAGCTGCTAATAACTTTCAATCACTGCCAAATACGAGCTGTGTTTGAATTGGTGACATGGAGGTAAAAGGCCTCTTTATCCCACTGCCAGTCTCTGAAGCTCCAGTTCCACCTTTCATTAAGTCACAACACTATTCTTTACATCCAGTATACAGCACTGACCGTCTCTCCCAGATTCCTATACTGCATGCATGGTTTTCCTGAATGTTTACCAGGTTGTAATATTATCTTTTCTAAATTGGGCAGGGTACTATTGGCTAGTATCTGTGACCTAGATGCCTTAATTTCTTTAGTGAATTAAAGTCCAAATAAGAGATCCCCATTGCTCAGTTCTTTGCTAGTCTGCAGGATAAGATCAGCTAGTTCACTATATCTAAAAAGCTTTCAGAATTGGACCTTTGCCCTCTTGATAAATGGATGCTCAACAGAAATGGTTGTTTCAGCGTTTTGTAACATTTTAACTAGATCAAATGCTCATTATTTTGAGGCCACAAAGACCTGGTACAAAATGATGAATGGAGAGCTACCACACTCTACTTAGCACTTGATACTGATTAACAATGATGTTGCACTGCAGTATACTGATCTGCCAGCTTCCACTTTGTGCATAGGATGGTAGTGAATGCTCTTAGGGACCACAACAAGATTTGGGAGCCAATCCTACATCACCTCCAAAAAGTAAACTGGGTTGGCAGAAGGGGAAATGATAAAATTCCATTCATGCCCCAGACTTAGTTTACTCTCCCTAGTTATTGCTGTCCCCTTTCCCAGGTGGTTACTACTCCTTTCCTGGTTGCTCATTTAGGGTGAACTCCACCTCTGTGTAGAGGATCAATACAAGGCCATGACAAATATGGCATACATGACGAACAGATGAATAAGCTCTGTGCTGGGATGACTTTCTCCCTAGATGCAGTTTTACGCTATAAGTTCATGTTCTTTGTGCATTTGAACAATTGTATAAAATTATTCAGCATCCATTGCCAACATGTGAAAACAAAATATCAGCATTGGCACTTCATTTCTCAATTGTTTCTGGTAATCATATATTATGTCATCACTTTGAATACAATATTTTTAATGAAATGCAGAGTGTGTCTGACTTTCTCTGAATTCCTTCAGAGAACACTGCTTTTTTGGAGCCTTAACAGACTCACACACCCATATGATTTGCATTATGTTCTTTTCTCCTCTTCCTGGTAAGGAAAGGATTTTGGCAACAGCATTCCTATACTTCCTTCCATTACACCCTGGCCCCAAATGCACTGAAGTCAATGGAAAAATTCCATTGTGCCTTAATGCCTAATCCTACAACATGCTGAATGCCCTCAGCTCCCATTAACTTCTATTTATTAACCTAAATGCTCAGCACCTTGAAGAGGTGACATCCCTGGGCCCATTGAAGTCAATGAGACTTTAGCCAGTGATTTCAGTGGAGTCATGATTTCACTTGAGGACTCGGTGGCTGTCAGCTTCCTGGAGTGTGTTGGTCCTTAAAATAGAACTCCCTGCACAGCTGACTGAGACAATGGACTCTCTTAGTGACACACAGACTCAGTTATGAAAAACTTAACTTCCAACTCTATGATTATTTATTTATTGCTGGTAGCATCCACAGTGTGGTAGGTATTTTCCAAACACAGAAAAAGGCACAGTCCCTGTCCCAAGGAGAATGTGCTAGAAGCTTTGCTATTTGGATGCATATAAACTAGCTTTGTAACCAAAGGCCATGTCCTTGAATTAATTCCGTCAAAACTCTTTAATACATTTTACTTCCAACTTTAATTAATAGTATGTTTAAAAAATATGACCTCATTTTATATATTTACAACCACAAATACTACAGCTAACAGTCCCTTTTCAGGATTATTAAAGATTGCAGTAGTTCAACAGGATAAAGATTGCAATAGTTTAATAGTAAATATTAAAAGTGCAATCTGACATAACATTTTGGGCAATTATATTAATGCTTCTATATGTTAATTCCCTCTCTGGTTTCTTCAAATCCTGCCCTAAACCTTTGTGAACTATTTTTGTGAGCTATTAAACAGCTTCCACATTTCAGCCTAGAATAGGCTGATTTTTTTCATGAGTGAAGTGATCCCTTTGTTCAATTTTAATTTGTAAGTTAGCTGCTGCTTTTTTTCTTTCTCCTCCTACAAAAAGAGAGAGAGAGAGAGAGAGAGAGAGAATGGATTTGCGATGAAGGCATGAAACTATGACTTGAGAAATTTGGATTCATTTCCTGGCTGTGCCATAGACCAACCCTGTCTTGTTGGCAAGACACTTCAGAGGATGTTTTTAATGGGAACTGTGTTCCTAAATTCTTTAGATGCTTTTGAAAATTGCACCTGTAATCTCTCTCCTCATTAGTTCTCTATCTGCAAGTCAATATAATACGACTGCCTTTTTGTCTGTCTTGTATGATTTAAACTAATTTCTTTGGGGAAGAGACTGTCTTTTAATGTTTGTTTGTAAAGTGCATGGCACAAGGGGCCCTGATACCAGTTGGGGCCTCTGGTGCTACTGTGTTACAAGTTAATACTAAGAATGTTTTTGGTTCCATTAGAATGAAATGTACTATATAAACATATGCAGTTATTTTGTCAAATGAAGAAGAAAACCAAATTAAATAATACTGTAAAAGAGAAGAATGTAGCGGTAATGTCTACCAGCAACTACGATTTCTTTTGTCAGTACAGTATATGCAGTATTTCTTCATATTACATACTGTACAGTCCATGCTGAATACTGCTTTACAGCCAGGAAGTCAGATGCCTATATCAGAGTATGGCCACTTACTGTGGGGAAAAAAATCAGTAAAAGAACCCCTCATTTTGTAGCAGCAGCATGCTTTTTTAGATTAAATTCAGTATGTGGCAGAGTCACTTGTATCTACAGAGAGCCTCTAATTATCTGTTATGTTCTCTTGTACATAGGTCACTGCATGCCAGAAGAAATACATTTTGCACTTATGGAGTTTGCCTTTTTTAAATATAAGTTGCTGTTGTTGTTTTGAGTGAGTCACTGCATGTAAAAGGTAAAGAAAAGTGTATACACAAAAGCAAGGGTAGAAATCAAAACAGCATTTCTCCTGAGGGCTGGTATGGTTTATGATAGGGCTACCAATTTAAATCCTAAATCTTGCAGAAAATAATAAGAAATATGTATGACCTATTTGTAGGACTGGACAAAGTTGGTGTGAATGGGCATCATGTGAGTTCCTGTAACTACAGCCATGGAAATGTGACAGTTTCCATTCCCATCGGTTTGTGGGAACCTCTTTTCCAGTTTTAATTCAGGTGGATTCACTCTCTTGTGACTTTTGCATTGTAATTAAAACTCAGAATGAAACATTTAAAAATGCTAGATTTTGTTCACTGGAAATGACAGCTAAGGTTGTCTCCAAACTCAGTTCAGGTTCTTTCCAAGTTTCACAAAGGCCAGTACATGTCTGGATAGTAGCAAAATCAGGGGAGTCTTGCCTAGTTTCAGATTATCATACAGAAAACTTCCACAGCTCCATTTGAGACATCTTTCTTATGCATAAATACAGTCAGAATGTAGGGTATGGCTACTCTGCAGTTAAACACCTGTGACTGGCCTGTGTCAACTAACTTGGGCCTGTGGGGCTTGGGCAGTGGGGGCTATAAAACTGCAGTATATATATACAGGCTTGAGCTGGAGTCCAATCTATCAGACCCCACAAATTGGGAGAACCTCACGGCCTGGGCTCCAGTCCAAGCCCAGACATCTACTCTGTAGTTTTATAGCCCCACGAGCCCAAGTCAGCTGACACGGGCCAGTCACAGGTGTTTAATTGCAGCGTAGACATACCCTTAGTTCATCTCCATGTAGGCCCTAATCCAGCAAAGCACTTAAGCACAAATTTATTTAACATTAAGCACCATTAGACTCAATGGGACTACTCAGGTGTTTAAGTGCTTTGCTGGATAGGGGCCATAGGAGCCTTCTCCAAAGCCTATTGAGGTCAGTCGCAGCTTTCCATTATCTGCAATCGAAGTTGGTTCATAATTCCAGCAGTGCTATCAACAAGTGTAAGCATTTTCAAGATTGGCCTCTTTTTATACTTCAACCACATGTGCTGAAATATGCAGTGAAATACCTAAGCTTTGTGTGAGCCTTTGAAAAATGTTCACACTACACCAATTACTCACATCTATTCAACTTTTAGTCAAGGTTCTACCCAGTCCAGGAATATAAAGTAAACCCACAATTATATTTTATTTAAAAAGTGTTGAAATGTGGCACTAGTAACTGTATATGTGCTTGTTATTTTGGCTTATAAAATCAATATTTTGAATAGAATATATTTTTATATTATGACTGTAAAATTAACAGAGGATAGGGCCAGGGACCTGAGTTTGTTTCCTGATTCTGCCACTGAGTCACAGTGGATATGTCTACATAAAAACCGCAAAAATACAAAACCTTGGAGTCCACATCTATAGACTCATGCTCATGCTATGGTGCTAAAAATAGCAGTGTAGATGTTCCTGCTCAGGCTCCGAGACCCTCCTCTTCCCCAGGTTTCAGAGCCCAAGCAGGAATGTCTACACTGCTATTTTTAGTGTCATAGTGCAGCCCGGTGAGCCCAAATATGTAGACCCGAGTTCTAATACTTGCAGCTGCAGGGCTTTTGTTTGTTTGTTTGCAGTGTAGACTTACCCTGTATTATCCTGAACATGTATTTCCTCTCTCTGGTGTTGTCCTCAATTGTAAAATGAGGAGAATGATACTTTCTAAAGAGCTTTGTGAGCAATGGATAGCCTATGGGCTGTTATTTTAGGATAAAAACCTGTCTTAATAACCTAAGGGAAAGTCCATGGGAGGCATGTCTGAGTAAAAAAATCAGGCTTTGACTCATAGTATGCTGTAAAGTAAGTATAACCAAAGCCGGCTGGGCTTAGTAGCTTATCAAATACCCCACAATGTTACCCTGTTATGGTCAGGTATGGGAACATCCTGAAGATTCTCATTTTGGTTGAAAGGACTATAATTACCATATAATTTTCTTGTTGGAATAACTACTCTAGAAAGGAGATATAGGGATATTTTACTATAGAATTATAACCTGGAAAGATTCACTGCCTGATTAAGAATTGCTTGGTAGGCTAAGCACCCTGCCAAGACCGGTCCAACTGAATCATGGTTTGAATGACTGATTTTGAATAAACCTCGCTGGCAAATACCCCAAAAGCTAAGATGAATGGGAAAGAGGGCAATCAAAGCTAATAATGTCTAATATACCATAATAAAGAGAAATAATAGAGGAATACATTTCAAGACTAGCTAAATTCTGAACATATTTTTGTCCTTCAGAACAACTCCATGAGCAATATGCTAAACCTGGCGCAGAAAACATTAATCACGGGGCTAGCTTTGATTGATTTCAAGTGAAATGTCCTGATTTCAAAACAAAGAATAATTAAAATATCCTACTGAATATCAATTAAACCTGAACCTCACATTCCCGTACTTTTTAAAATATTGAGTCTAAATTTCATCCCATTTTTAAGTTATTTCAGCTTCATCCTAATTCACATTTCCGTATATTACAATAATAAAGTCTTTGGGGGGAAAATTCTATGCACAATTCCCTTCCTTGCTGCTGGCACTAGTGACATGTACTAGGCTGCCTACTATTCATGGGGTTGTTTAAGATATAAACACCATAATTCATTAGGGCTTTTTTCTTTTCATTCTCTGAAAAGGACCACATGAAAAATAAATATATCCAACGAATTTGTAAGTATAGTCTCACTTTTTGTCCTGTGTCTTTGGAAATAGAATATTTGATACAAATCACAAAGGTTACATTTGTTTTTCATTTGGCTCTTCTAAATATTAAAACTACACTGAAGTCAGTGGCAGCAAGATTGGGCCCCAAGACTGTTATCATTTAAGGCTTGGATTTTCAAAGCAGTCTGAGGGTACATCCATACTACCCGCCCGGGTCGGCGGGTAGCATTCGACTTCTCGGAGTTCGATATATCGTGTCTCATCTAGACGCGATATATCAAACTCCGAACGCGCTCCCGTCGACTCCGGAACTCCACCACCGCGAACGGCGGTGGCGGAGTCAACAGGGGAGCTGCGGACTTCGATCCCGCGGCGTCTGGACAGGTAAGTACTTCGAACTAAGGTAGTTCAAGTTCAGCTACGCTATTCGCGTAGCTGAACTTGCGTACCTTAGTTCGAACCCCCCCCCCCATAGTGTAGACCAGGCCTAAGGGAGTTAGTGTCCAGCTGTCATTGAATTTCTATAGGATTTGGGCACTTAACTGGGGGTGGGGAGGGTCAGAAATTCTCTGATGAACATTTCTGAGTTGGAGATGCCAAATCATCAAACTTGAAATATTCTGTGGAGACTGTTGATTTCAGTACAGGTCTGCCGAAAAGCAGTCAGGTTTCTGTTCACCCACCCAGCTCCAGGGCAGCCCACCTGGGAGCCTTAGAAGATCTGGGAGCCCCAGCTCCTAATTTTCCAGGCTCCTGGGCTCCTCCACAGATTGCCTAGTAGGCTGTCATGAAGTGGGGCTCCCAGAGCTTCCATTCTCCCAGCAACTTTGAGGCCTACCTGGTAATCTGACAGAGCACCTGGGAGCACTAGCTTCCAGGCTTATGGCTCCTTGGGAGTCCAGGCTACCAGGGCTTCCAGGGTCTGCAGCTCTGGGGCAACCCACCAGGTAGACTGCCTCAAAGTCATGGGCCCCTGTGCTTTCCCTTTCATGTAGAACTTTAAAATCAAAACAAAATTAAATTTCAAAATATAAAAAATCTTCTGTGAAATGGAATTGCCTTTCTCTGCACAGCTCAAACCTTAGGCTAAAAATCCCTGGCATAATTGCTAAAAAAAAAAAAAAAAAAAAGTGTAGTGCAGCATGCAGTCACCTGGGCACAGAGATACATAGCCAGGTTGCACAGATGTTTCTGCTCCCAAAAATACCCAAGAGTGAGGAAGAAAGGGGAAATTTCCTGACAAATGAGCAAGCTGCACAAATTCATATAAGCAGGATTTCAAAGCCTTTTGCAAAAGTTAGATAGACTGGTGAAGATTCCTTGGGCAGCCAGAGCTTAAATGGTAAATAATTCAACATCCCACTGATCTCTACAAGTTTAGCCTTTATGTAAGAATGAAAAGTTCTTAGAAAAAATATCTCTAATTTATTAATCACAAGCAGACCTCAGATCTGGGTGCTGTTCTGTTTTGATGTTCAGGGTGTGGGAAAGGCTTATTTTTGTGTGTGTTTTTTGTTCGTTTGTTTTACAAACATAGGGTTTGAGCCTACACCCGTAGAAGTCAATGGGAGTATTGCTATTGTCTTCAGTGGGTACAGGATCAATACCATATTTCAGGCTGATTTCTCAACCTGTCCAAAGCCAAGTGACCAGACTTTGAATGAGGCTTCTCTGCAACAGTCATAAAGGACAAAACACTCTAAGCTCCCCACTACAATTTCCCGCCATTTCTCTGCTATTAATGCATCCTTCACTGCTGTTACTTCAGCCATACCCTGTATTGCTCCATTAGCTGGGGCTTTGGCCATGGTCACATCCTCTCTACCCCGTCCTGCTCCTGCCTCAGTCTAACCTTCCCCTACATTCCTGTTTCTGCACAGCAGTTCTCCAAAGCACACACTATTGTCAAAATCCTCCTGTATTTCCTCTCACTGTGTGTGATGATTTCACTGTGTTTAGCATCCCTGTATTGTCAGCCCCAAACATTCAAAAATCATGAGATTTCCTTAAAGATCATGAGATTTTTTTTTAAGGGCATCTAAGTAACTGTACACACTTGATCAGTGCATCTAGGACATTTTGCACAGCATGTGTTCAGCGTACAATTTTCAAATGCATGCCTGCAGCCTCAAAAATGGGCAGTTTTTGGATGAATCACCAGGGAGAAAAGGGCCGGGGCCCCTTTAAAGGGTTCCCCCCGTCCCTTTACCTCCCTTGCAGTTTTTTTGGGGGGGAGCATTGGCCAAGCTGATAGGATGTCCGGAGGGGTTCAGAAGTCCATTAGTTCCCACACACCCAAGGAAAGGGCATATAAGCCCTTTCCCTACAGTAAAATGCCATTACATGCCCAGATCAACTTTGTTAAATCAAAGTAAACTCCTTCAATTGTGTTTATACACACCCGCATATGTATATTCAGTGAGAACAATAGCTTTGACCTATATGCCTATAGGACTCAAGAAACATTGATCTCTCCAGCTCTTTTTTCATTAAAGCTAACCCAGGCTTCCTGCCATAAGGACTAGGGTTCTTTCTAAAACAAGATCCCTAGATAGCTATAGAGCCCAGCTCTGCAGTGTAACTAGCACAGCCCCATCTATGGGAGTTCTTTTTGTAGTATATGGACTATTCTCCACTCTGAAGTTCTTACACAGCCAAACTCAGCTCCTGATGCATAGTCAGACAGAAAAACAGACCAGTTTAAATAATAGTGAGAGAGAGAGAAGAGGTAGCAGAAAAGAGAGAGAGAATGAAAGACAGCAAATGCCAGACTCCCTATTATGAAACATCTACCGAGCATGACCTCTACCAATCTAAGAATAAAAATAAAAGAATGGTAGGAAAGAAGACAAATGGCACAAATAAACTCTTACTGCATAGCAGCTCTGGGGCACCAAGGGCATTTCAGGCCCCCACTAGACAAACAAATAATGAACATGATTAACAAGAAAAAAGAGACAATACTGAAGACTGGAAACTGCCATGGTTTTAATCTATTTTTCTATTTTGACTTCAGTTCCCTTTCAAACAATGATAACAGAGTGAAGAAAATGTATTGTCCACGCAATGTGAAAACCATTTTGTCTCATTAAAATAAAAAAGACATTATTGCATCTTTAAACTTCATTACTTCTTTAGAGGCTAATGCAGCACTCTTTATTTTTGAACACACAGTAATGGGAACAGAGGATGTTTACCGTTAGACTAACAGATCATGCAGTAAGTTATTATGAAATGTGTTATTAAGCTGGAGATAATTAATTATATGACAAAGAAAAAGCATTACTGAGCAGTTCAGGATATTTCCACTTCAAATCTAGTTCATTAAAAGGTCAGTCTCTCCCTTCTCCTTCAGTTACTTGGTATAATAGTGTGACCAAAGATTATGCACCACGGGCAAGATTCACTCTTGTGAAAGAAGGAGCACAAGGCCTGAGTTAAAGCCTATTTAAGCCTTATACTGAAGCCTTCAGTAGGTTGTGAATGGTACATAGGCCTTATATTGATCCTCTGAACACTGGTTTCAGTGGTAGCCGTGTTAATCTGTATCAGCAAAAAAAAAAAAACCCCGAGGAGTCCTTGTGGCACCTTAGAGACTAACAAATTTACTTGGGCATAAGCTTTTGGGCTAGAACCCACTTCATCAGATGTATGAAGTAAAAAATACAGGAGCAGGTATAAATACATGAAAGGATGGGGGTGGTTTACCAAGTGTTAGGTCAGTCTAACGAGGTAAATCAAGTAACAACAGGATACCCAGGGAGGAAAAAATAACTTTTGAAGTGGTAAGAGAGTGGCCCATTATAGACAGTTGACAAGAAGGCCACTGTGCCAGCAAGGGGCCTCTCCAATTGGAAAGTTAGTATAAGGGCTTGATGTTGGACCTGATCTCCGTCCCTGGGATAGAGGGCAGGCCGGGGTGAAGTCTGGGACAGAGGGAGTGTTGCTGGGAGTGCATTGCACTACAGCTAGTCTCCACTTCCCAGGTCCAGAGGATACGCTGTTGGCCTGGCAGGCCCATGGCTGCCCCAGGGCACACGGGGTACAAAGGAAGCTTAAAGCCACTTCTTGCTTCCTGCCTCAAGCACAGGAATGGAAGAAACATGAATGAGAGCCTATGTTCCTTTAGGACACGGGTCTCAAACACATTTGGTTATTTGCTGTTGCCCGCCAAGCTCTCAGCTGTTTGGAGGCACTTAGCGCTTTCCAGGAAGGAGGGGGGAGAAGCGGGGAGCCACGTACTGAGGGGAGGAGGAAGAGAAGAAGCGGGGCTGGGATTTGGGGAAGGGGTTGGAATGGGAGTGGAGTTGGGGTAGGGACTTTGGGGAAGGGGTGGAGTGGGGACAGGACTGGGGAGGGGGGGACTTTTGTACCTTTATATGAAAAGGTGTCAGTGATGAGGCCCTTGGGTCAATGTACTAGTCCTCATGTGGCCCCCGTGGTGATTTGAGTTTGAGATCCCTGCTTTAGGATTTCTTAAATGAAGCTGCTGCAGAGCAATGCACCATAATGGTGACTTCAGCGTGCTGAGGCAAATCCCCCATGTGAAATAAAGAATATCTGAGTGGGCACTGACCTGCTATCTTTCATTTCCTCTCTCCTCCTCTGCCTCTTCTCTTTCTCTTGCTATTATTTAAACTGGATGATTACTCTGTTTCTTTCACTAGTGTATGCAAGAACATGAGTGTAAGAGTTTCATTGGTATTGGGGTCGGATAATAGCAACATACTAAGGAAACCTGTTGTGCTTTTGCGATTTGATATTTTTCTGATTTCTACCCCACTCCTCCCTTGTAAAAACAAACCAAAAAAAGAAAAAGGAGCAAGTGAAAGGAAAAAGGAAAAGCCCCTGTATTGAGGGACTGTGTGATGGAGCATTGCCCCAGAGAGCACAGGAGCTTCCTAGTAAGGAGGGGAAACATAGATGCTGCTAAGCTCTTGGTGCACCATATTCTTTACCCTCCCCTTCCCCACACTCAGCTGGCCTGGTTTAGAGGTTTGTGTGAGGACAGAAGTCATGGCGTCACCTTCTCTCTAACCCAGTGGTGCCCAAACTTTTCCTGTCATGTCCTCCCTTACCAGTAGTGGAATTTGTTGGTGAACAGTTGGCTCAGCAGCAGAGCTTGGGCTGAAGGCAGAGCTGGAGGCAGAACTGGGGATGGGGGAGGATCTGGGGCTAGAGCTTGCGGAGCTGGCCTGGGGGTGGAGAGGGAATGAGCGCAGAGCTGTGCTGGGGCCGGAGCCGGGGGCGGAGTGGAGCTGTGGCTGGGGCCGGAGCAGGGGGCGGAGTGGAGCTGTGGCTGGGGCCGGAGCAGGGGGCGGAGTGGAGCTGTGGCTAGGGACAGAGCAGGGGGTGGAGTGGAGCTGTGGCTGGAGCTGGGCTGGGAGCAGAGCAGAGCTGAGTCTGGGTGGTACTCCCTCCCCATGTGGAGGCCGGCCTGGGCCTGCCACACACCCCCACACGAATGTTCCTCTGCATCCCCCTAGTGGAGTGAACCCCAAAATTTGGGGACCACTGCTCCAACCAGTTTGGAGTAGTAGGGGGAGTAGTTAGGGAGCATCTCCCATGCTTCCCTTAACATATTTACTACCCTCACAAGGCTGTTTGGGGAAGGAGCGAAAACAGGGAGAAGACTCTATTTGTCCACACACACTGTGCACTTGCATAAGGACTAAGCAGAATCTGGCCCTAAATACTGTTTTACTCTCTTGTTCTCGGTAAATTCTTTAGCCGCACTTCCTCACAATCAGCATTGCAACCATTTAGAATTACTTATTAAAATGACCTCCTTATGCAACAGAAGGCAAAGGGTTTATGAGCATAAACCAAAGTTTCCCTAATTAATGCCCCTGAGAAATATTTCTTTATTTAATGGTTTTTTAATGCTAAAGTGTCTTAATGTTATGGTAAAATATGTTAACTTCCTTGCTTCTCTGACTTGACTGATGAAAAGAACGGAAAAGTAATCTGTTACCTACCGTACTCATGCCACCTTGGATGGTGGTGGTTTCTGTATTTACATAATGTGCTGATCATCTGATCACTAATTGTATCTACATTTAAAGTGTATTAATCCTGCACTAGTTTATCATCATTGGCCTTTTATCTCATGGATCCACCTTCAAATCCACAACTCCCCTAGCTTTCAACTGATTGAAAATGTAGGTAATGTTATGTTGGAAGAAAGGTGGCTCCTAGTAAGTGTATCTTTGATCTATGGTCCATCACAAACCTCACTGAAATTGATGGACATGCTAACCATCTTCCATTCAGGCTAAATAAGGGAATAATTAAATGCCCCTTTGTACAGTGATAGCTGAAACAATGGAAGTCACTACCCAAAGACTAGATTGAATGCAGATGCTGGGGATTGATTTGATTGCAGCTGTGTGTGTCTGTGTGTCAGAAACCCTGAGGAGCAGGAAGAAAACAACAGAAAGCCCAGGAGACAGCCAAAGAAGCACTTTTAGGGTGGCCCTAGAAGAAAGGCAAGAGAAAGAACTGGCTGGAAAAAGGCTTGGAAATTGTGAGCAAGGAAATGACCTCCTGTTATTTGTTCCTACTGTGTTCAGGAAAACAGGACTTATTGTATAACAGGATTGCATGAAGTAATACCTGACTCTATCGTTCATTTCTCCTCCTAAGGCCTTACATATTGCCTAATTGCTTGGGCCAAAAAGTGTAACAGTAATAAAAACAAGCTGTTCCAAAATTTTGAAATCACTCTGGCTGCTGTTGATATTCCCAAATCCTCAGGGCATTTGTGTCTTAAACCATGTGAATTGTCATGTAAATTATTTTAAAAACAGATTTTGGACAGGGAGGAGCTGGATTTGATTCCCCAAAAGCCCTAGTTAACATTCTGCTATCCAAATGAGTAGAAGATTGGGATGATTTCCTTGCCCAAACTTTTCTGGGTACCTGATAAGTCATCTCTACCTGAGAGGATTTATCACCAAGGCTCATGAAAATATTTGTGAAACCCACCTTTTTTCACTTTTAGAGTGGGTCAGATAGCACTAAATGATAGGTATTTTCAAAACAGTTCATTGGGAAGGAATCACTTACAACTTTTGCAATCCATATGAAGCAGAACCGGGTGCTATACTCAGGAAAATAATTGAGAACTAGGTATAATTATTTCCATCAAAGGGCAGCTAAAATGTGAATTTGTGAACAGAATGGTGCCACCTCCTTCCTTGGTAATGATCATGAGACGGCGTTTCAGATTACATGAGAAAACAAATGCATCCACTCCCTAGTCCCTGTCCCTCTCCCTCTCTACTCTGCCAGGGTACATATACCTGCTACATTAAGTTTATCACAGTTTAAACATGGGAATTTTGTGTTAGTTCCCTGTTAAAATATTGGTAGTGCATCAATGTTTTGAGGTGTATGTGTATGGAATACAGTTCCCTCAACAATCTTTGACAGTCCCTTAAAGTACAATAGGTTTTCTGAGATGGAAAAAAGGTATAGTCAGTTTGCCATAAAAAGAAAAGGGCATGAACTGCTTTAGCAGTTACACAATAAGCACAGTCCTGCATTCCTTATGCACCGGACCTCTGGTTGTTTCAGTGTAAGGTCTGGGTGACCAAAGAATGCAGGAATTGGCCCCATCTAATAAATTATCTCAGGGGTTGCCAAACTGCTGTTCAGGGACCATTAGTTATTTGCAGAGATGTGAGTGCTCACATGGTGCTAACTCCTCCTTGTCTGGAACAAAGAGTCTGGAAGCCTGTGAAAGCAGCTGGAAACAAGGAGAAGGAATCAGAACTACGTAAGAGATGGAAACAAGAGTTGCCCTAGTGGGACAACTGGAGCTGCCAGACACCAGCAATGCAGGAATCCCCAAGGCAGAAGAGTCTAGGCAGCCAAGTATTATGCCCAAGGGATTAGGGGGAAAAGATGAACAGGTGACTAGCTAAGTGGCCAGCATTTCTAGGGGGCCAGTGCAGTAGGGAACCAGTTGGTAGGGAAATGTGTCCTGGAGGAAAGGGGACCCAGGCAACAGGGAACAACTTGGAAAGGGAGAAGAGGATGAAGCAACCAATAAGTATTTGCAGAGGAATGGGAAAAAGAGAGGAACAGAGAAGGTGCAGAGAGGAACAAAGAACAAAACTAGAGTCAGTGTGATTCATTTTTTTAAAAAGTGCAAAATACTTGTAAAATTTTAGGATGAAACAACTTAAGTTTTCTTATATCACTTCCCTAGATAAGCAATCGCAGTAGGCATCAGGTAATGTTATTCAATTGCGAGTGGAAGCTGGAGGTTATCTGCATAACAATGAAAATGAGGAGGGTTTGGTCCCTCAGTGTGAAGACTTGATATCCTCCACAGTGTAAATAAAATCAGAGAATCTGCTTTCTAGTTTAATGGTGATAAATATATTGCAGACTAACTAACTCCCAGGCCAAAGGTGGATGTAGTGGTTATTATTTACTGTGTTCTATTATGCTGAAATGTCTAAATACTTTTGCGAAATATTTGGGTTAAAGGTTTGGTTTTTTTAAACTTTGAGAGACAGATGAAAGTCTGGAACAGCAGAAGTTGGCAGCTGGAGGAAACAAGAAGTTGAGGGAAGCAGCAGGACAGGCAAGGAAGTTTTAGCTGACTGTTTTTTGAGTCATATTTAGTGCGATCTTAGCTTGGTGCTGCAAACTGACTCGGAGTGGCACGTTTACATGTCAGTTCTGCCAACTCACTTTCAGAAGTCGCCAGACTGCTGCCAACCTGTGGTGGCTGTCCCCAGTTGTTACAGGGATGTAGATGATGAGTTCTGAAGTCAACAGGAAGTCAGAGGGTAGGGAACTCATGATAGCCAGTCAGGATGGAGGGACTGTGGTATGTTATGGATACTGGAAACTACCACAGTGGCACTGTACAGCATCACTGTGCTCAGACTGGCTGAGGGCATTCCATATTAGTGTAATAGCGTAAAAAGGCTAATAGTGTGCCTAACAGAACATTCATAGCTTCATTTTAATGATTTAATGAGCTTCAGAATGATCTTATGAAAGCACATAAGGATTTTTTTTGTCAGAATGATTTATTTGTAACTGTGTCCATTAACATTTTAAAAATGCTCAATAGCTCCTTCGATACACCTTGTAAATTAATCTAAATAAATATGCAATAGGAAGCAGCTTACCCCAGTAATTGACATTTAATACCATACAATAGCTACAATTTCTCAAATAATTCCTACAAGAAGTTTAACTCTTAAATAGCCCAATGTCAAGACGTGGAAGAGGGAATAAAACCACTGGATGTCTTTGAAAGATGCTAACTGAGGTAAATTGCATGTTGCATTATTGTTAGTGAATGATTAATGTAAACTGTTGAGAGAATGGAGAACAGGATAGAACAAATACTTTTTAAATCTAATAAAGGCATTATTCACACTAAGCATAACAAAAAATCTTTTTCCTATTGGCGCATTTTTAAAATTTATTTTGGTTTGTTTTTCTTGTGTGGAAAGTCTAGGTCAAAGAAATACATTCCAAAGGCAATGAGATTTTTGGTGGTTCTTATATCTTCTGGGAGTGAGTTCCACTATCATGGGCCAGTTGTCTAGGAAGCACTGTCTCCTTCAGACATCAGTGTACTAATGTTCCAGTGAAAGCCATAATCTTGGACTCCGAGGCAGTCCTTCAGGTGGCTTGGGCTAATCCCAGAGAGAGCTTTAAAGTTAAAAACCAAAACCTTGACTTTGGCTCTCTATTCATTGGGGAGACATTGTAGGCAGTGAAGCAAAGGGTGATGTGTTCTTGGCAGCCAGTGTCACAGAGTAAACAACCACATCTGAACCATTTAAAGCTTTTTTAAAGGCAGAGGTTTGATTCCTACGTGTTGTGCATTGCAATAAGTGAAGCTGAAGGTCACAAATACATGGATAACTGTGCCAAGTCTGAGTCCAACCGGACTGGGTGCAATCTCATAGTCACCAGATATGGAACAGTGGTTTTTTCACATATGTGGATATTTCAGCAAATCATAGATATTGTAGTAATATGGAGTGCACAGAAACCCATAGAATGAGGACTATATTGATGACCTAACAGTAGATGCCCTCAATGGAGGGCAATGTAATGGCATTTCCCCTTTCCCCACCAGTACCACCTTTAATCTTGCCTAGCTTTGTCCAAGGCTGGATTAACCTTTTGTGGGCCCAATGCCAAATATATTTGTGGGCCCCCATGGGGGCAATGGAGCATGGAGCGGGGGAGAGGGGTGTTGGTCCCCAGAGCGAGGGGCCAGCCAGGGGCATGGCATGGCTGCTCTACCCAGCCAAGTGCGAGGGCACTACAAACTGGCAGTTGCCAGATGCACAGTGCCCCGCCTGGTCGCGTGCTGTTAGCATGCCCCTTCCCCTTGGGGGTGGGCCCATGCCACACCAGACATCCCCCCCACCCAACACCGGAACACCCCCCCAATTCCCTATGGCCAGAGCCCCCATGGACCCGCTATGCCCAGACCCCCTCAGATCCTGCCACAAATGCACAGCGCCCTGCACACCACCACCCCTGCCCAGTGCCCCCCTGCACACAGCCCCCCCACAACTGCCCAGCACCCCACACTGAACCCACACTGAAGAACCCCTACTAAAGAACATATCTGAGTGCCCCAACACACAGAGATTTTCCCTACCCCCTCACAGCCCAGCACCATTCCCAGGCTCTCCAGAAACCCCCTCTCCCCCAGGCCCTGCCCGCAGCCGCACTCACCAGCCCTCTGGGAGACGACTGTGTCTGCCAGGCTGAGCCACCAGTGCAACCAGGACTAGTCCCGAGGCAGGGAGTCACTCCAGCCCCTCAGGAGAGGCACAGTCAGCCAGGCCAGGGCCTGTCCTGGTCAGGCTCCCTCAGGACCCACTTGCCTGGAGGGGCCCAGCCAAGCCCCCACAACTGGCCGAGACTGGCCAGGCTTCTGCACCAGTCCCAGGCAACTCAGCTCTGGGGAGACAGGCGAGGCCCCACAGGTGGTGGGAAACAGAGACTGCCGGGAGCCAGAGGTGCACTGGCGTCTGGCTGGGAGGCAGAGAGAAGCTGGCAGGTGGGGCGAGGGGGTGGAGAGGAGACCTCAGCCAGCAAGCGAGTAGGCCGAGAGGAACAAGTGGTGAGCAGGGAGGAGCCAGTGAGCTGGGGAATGGGGAGTGTCTCAGGGCACAGTGCAAGCGGAGCAGACTGGGGCTCCTTCTGAGCATGGGCCTGGCTCCATGGTGCCACCGGTGCCATTTTAAACCCACAAGACCTCAGAGATGGTGCTATTTGCTTGAGATGTAAAAGAAGCATAGAACTGAATCTGATCTGCGTGCTCCTGGCATTTGAACCTATGTGGTCTCATAAGGTGGTTCCCAGGCTGGGAATATTAGAGCCGGAGAGCAGATGCTTAAGAGAGAGAAAATTTCCTCATCTCCTCAAAATGTCCACCTCTGAAAAAATCTGTGAATGATCCTGCAGACCTTATTCAGACTGTCCTCGCCCTGGCTTCAAGGGGACCTTAATCTAAGGACTGCAGAATGGACTCCATATTAAAAAACATTACAGTCATTTTGGATAATGCTGAATAAAGAACATGAAGAATTTGTTGTAGCCATATAGGATATAATAACCCAATAATACATATCCTTAACAGTGCTGTTCCTAATGACAACACACACTGTCTTATTTAAGCTTCTTATAGAATCAATTTGTGGCAAAGACAGTCTACTGCCAAACCTTTGCTCTTAGTTACATTTAGTGCTTATTAAAATCAGCACAACTCATAATATAATTATATCACTGATATTAACTATTGCAACTATCACTTTGCCTTCGGTAACTAACTTTTATGGGCAAATTCTTTTAAAGACAATAGCATGTCAAGAGAGGCAGCAGTTTCAGCTGAAATGCGCAGCAGCCAAATTCAGCATTCAGATGTTATATTCGTCTAATGTTACTATCAAGCCAAAGTGTTTCAATTTATTGTATTTATAAAACTATATTTACTATGAAAGTCTATTTAACCAATAAGCAAAGTAATCATTACTGTCAGATTGCTTAATAATACGATTTTATTTTTGTTTGATTCTCTTTCTGGTTTTCTTTTGTTATCTTTTCTGAGATCCCATTTAGCTGTTTCCCAGACTCAAATGCCTATATGTTTTGTGTGCATTTCAATGCAAAGATTTTACTTCTCTTGAGTCAGTGAATTCTAACACTAAATTTTTCACATCTCATTTCTCTTTCTTTTGTTTTCTTACCTTGACCTTGTCTTCTGATCACTACTGAACCAATGATTCAACTGCTGAATTGCCAATTCTATTTTTTTTTAAAAAAAGTGACAGCACATCTGCTTTTGCCACCTCTCAGCCCCATATTGTTTTTTTCTTGTGACACGAGTCTAAAAAGTTTTCAGCTCACACCAGTATAATAATTTCATGCCCTAAATCAGCTGCTACTTTGTTATAACATAACTATAATTCCATGTGACGTAGACTTTCTTTAAAGATGCACAAAAACACAGATTCTTTCCATCAACCTGTCTCAAGATTCAGGGAGATTATCTCATCCTTAGAGAACAGGATGACACTTTTCAAATATTGTGGTGTATATTTTCAAAATGGTGCTCAGGAATGATGCATCTCTGATTAGCAAATAATTGGGATTTGTGAGCCCAACACTCTCATGCCAGTTTGAAAATTTACCCCCATGTAACGTCTAATTTGCAAAAGTTAAAAGGAGAATTCAGGCCAACCTCGTTAGAGTCCGTCTTGGTTTTTAAATGAAAGTAGGCCCATGGAATAGAAAATTCTGAACTGACTAATCCTGGATAATAATGTTTGATTCTCTTGTAACTTCTAGTAGTTCCAAGGGACTGGCTCTGCAGATGACACTGTTCCCTTCAATGTACAGCAAGGGTCCTGTCTTCAGGAAAAAAAGTATAACTTTGTTTTCCTCATGTCATTTCATTTGCAGCTGGAAGCACCGTGGGAGGGATTCTTTCCACTTGTATACCTTTTGCCATCTTGTTTCTCTTGCTGAAACCTTAGAAAAAGAAGCTAGTAGGTTTTCTTTGCTTGCAACTGAGTAATTCCAGTGAACATGGCTGAGAGGTGATAGAGGAAAAGAAGCATTCTGATATAGTATGAAGTGCCCAGAGAGGACTGATGCATCCCCATCTGTGGACCCTGTACTGTTGTCATTTTCTTCTGAAATCAATTCCCCTTCTCTTAATTTCCCCTTGCCCAGGTCAGTAGGCAAATAGGAAACCATGATGAGGTAGATGACTGAGCATCTGCCAATATGGCTATTGATTATGAACATATTATATCAAATTCCTCTCTTAGTTACACTTACATCAATCCACTTGTAACTCCACTGACTTCCACAGAGTTACTCCAAACTTACACCAGGGTGAGAGAGCAAAACTTGGCAAAATATAGTTTAAAAATAATCAGATTCTGTTCTGTTTACATGTTCAGTTTGAGAGCCATGAGCATTGATACACAGACTCTCCTACCCAAATCTGTCTAGGGTAAATGCTGATGGGCAATGGCCTAATTCATTTTGGGAGGCATATGGGAAGATAACTTTGTGCTTACACTCACACCTTCATTCTGGACCAAGTTGCTGTCCTCTACATATCACTCAATACCCACTGCCACATAACAGCTTGTATATGTTCCTTGTAAACCCCATATTTGTTGTGGCGCCGATTCAGGAAAGCACTTAAGTATGTCTTTATTGTGTTTCATGAACAGGGATGCCTTCCTGAACTGGGGAAAAGGGGAAGCATCTGTAATTGATGCTACAGAGCCAGTGCAAAGTGGCCTGAAAGACATGCCAAACAGGGATGTATTTTTGGCCAGATGAGCATATGAAGAAAGAGTCCAGTAATTCTTTGTATTGGGAAGGCTCCCATGCTTATATAATGCTACTAGCTGAGCCACTAATTTTGTTTATAAATCTTATTTATTCGCAGCTAAACTGTTGTACATTTCTAGCATTACTCAGACTAAGATCAGAGATTGTCGTGGTGTGAATCCCAGTGTAGGAGTGTGTGACCAGGTGGCACTCCCACCTGCTCCCAAAAAGTCTATACAGACACGGGTGACCAGATGTCCCGATTTTATAGGGACAGTCCTGATTTTTGGGTCTTTTTCTTATATAGCCGCCTATTACCAGGGGCGGCTCTAGGATTTGCGGCGCCCCAAGCAGGGCGGCATGCCGCGGGGGGGGCACTCTGGCGGTCGCGGGTCCCGCGGCTCCGGTGGGCCTTCCGCAGACGTGCTTGCGGAGGGTCCGCTGGTCCCACAGCTCCGGTGGACCTCCCGCAGGCACGTCTGTGGGAGGTCCACTGGAGCCACGGGACCAGCGGACCCTCCGCGGGCATGCCTGCGGGAGGTCCACCGGAGCCGCCTGCCGCCCTCCCGCGGGACGCCGCCCCAAGCGCGTGCTTGGCGCGCTGGGGTCTGGAGCCGGTCTGCCTATTACCCCCCACCCCTGTCTCCATTTTTCACACTTGCTGTCTGGTCACCCTAATACAGACTGAGTAAGGCCGTACTTACTAATAAAGCCAAATCTCAGGAAAGGGTAATTGATGTAATAACAACAGAACATAAGCCTCAGCCTAAATTTCCTCCCTAATCATGGCTGTCCCTAGGGTCTTCTTCAGGATCTCCCTGTCTGCATCCCTAGTTCTCTCTGATCACAGGGTCACATCCACCTCTTGTATCAGTAATAACCAAAGTGCCCCAATCAGTGGGCAGAACTAACTCAGCAGCTTTATGCAGGGCTGTAAATCATTCTCACAGGGCAGCTCAACAGAAGAGCCCAGCATCCCTGTGCAAGGTCACAGATCCTGCCATCCTGTTACAGAGCACATTTCTTGTTAGGAAAAGACCTTAATTTTCCACTGTTGCCTGGAGCTTTTTAGCTTATGCTGCTCCAAACAGAATAACAAAATGAAGAAGGTATTTTATATTTAGATATACATTTTGAAATGGTCGATCCATATTCCATAGTGGGGAAGAGAAATTATTTTAGCATAACCCAGTGCTGTATTTGACTAGAAATGTACCATATTGTATTATACCTTTCCCTGAGTACACACAAAAAGCCCCACACTGTCTGGAAGCTGCAACATCATATATAGAGTTGGATGGTGCTGCAAGCTGAGAAAAGTATCATAAAAATGAAGTTATTCCTCCTGTGAAGGGAAATGCGGAACTACAATTGACTTCACATCAGCATATAAATTGACACAGTGCAGAGATGCATTCCATGGAAGCTGGCATGTATCGAAATAGCTGGGACTGCCATCTCAGAGTACAGATAAAGACAAAAGACGATATTGTAGGGAATTATGCATTTAAAAAACATTGATACTTTGCCCTATAACTGCTCATCTTAAGGCAATGTTTGATGTTATTCAGCAAAGTGAGGTAGGTCTTAAGATTCCTTAGAACCTCCAGCACTGAATATCTTAGTAGAGGCAGGCCACTGGAGTAAGTAAGCATATCTGATCATTAACAAACCTATCCACGGCTTCTTTATCTTTCATGCAGACCTGAGAAGGAAGGAGGTGGATAGTTTTGTGGATAAAGCACAAGATTGGGAGTCTTGTGATTTGAAATCTCTTCATGGTTCTGCCGCAGACTCTCTGTGACCCTGAGAAACTGTCTTCACCTCTCAGCACATACATTTCCTTATCTATGAAATAGGGACAATACTAGTTATGTACACAGATGCTGTGAGAGTAAATTCAGTTACATTTGTCAAGTGCTTTGTGAACCTTGGATGTAGGGTACTATAGATGTGAAAATATGTATCTCATTATTACAGGATTGTGTCATATCTCTGTGTAGTGAAAAATGTAGGCATCTGGGCAGTGTAAGCAGGCAGAAACTGATTCGTATTTAAGGAGATGGAAATAAATAGTGAGTTTTGTGGTAGAAAGGTTTGCCCAAAGCACGCTTGCACATATGAGTTCCCCTGCTATCTCAACCCCACACACAGAGGCTTCTTTCCAGGTGCTCCGAGGCCTGTCCTGGGAATACCTCCTTTGTATGCTCTTTGGAATAAAATGCCCACGTTTTATACAATCTGCGGCATGTGTTGTTTAAATTGGTTACTGAATTGGTATTTCTTTTCACTGCTAGCATACTTTGCTTCTTGAATGGCCTTGAGTTAGATCAGGTTGTCTTACAGAATGTGACTTAATTTTACAAACACCATTATGTGGCATGACATTTCTGAAGAAAGAACACCTGACTTAAAAGTGTCTAAGCCACAGTAACACATTTCCAGTTATAAAATAGTTTCTCCTCTTCTTTACTGAGCTAATGGAGAAGGCATGGCAAGCTATGGTATGTTAAACTGAGGGTTATTGGTGGTTGCTGGTTTTTGCTGAATGTCCATTATAGTCACATGTTTGAAATTGCTTTTGTAATTTGTAACATCACCTCTTTCTGTGTTGGTTGAGGAAGAGGGGGAAGGCAGAATATTACACCTATTATTTAAAAGATGTTTCTTAGCAGCCTGTTCTGCTGTCATCTTCCTGTCATCTCCCCTTATACCAAAACTGCTAAATGACTAGAGTCCAAGGCTTATCTCAGAGCGAATGACCACATCAGCTGTTGATCAGTAGTGGGGTAACTAGCAGATTTTTCTTCAAAGTAGGTGCATAATGTAATTGCAGTGAGTAATATGCAATTACATGAAAGGTACAATACATTTTCAAAATGAAAAACACTTTGTAAATGATTGAAAACTTTTCTTTTGGAACCACTTCCATTCAAGATTCATCACAAATTGGACCCAGACCTGGGACTGAAGACAGTCTTAAATGTCAGGTCCAGTACAATCTACAGTGGGTAGTGGGGATTCTTGTGCCCAAGGACATGCGGTACCCTCCTGCTGTACAGAGGATAGGTAGCAGTCTCACACCGTCTGTCTATGATATTTATAGGCTGCCCATCACTGTTGTACCCCAGATAATCAGATGTATAGACATAGGAAAAGTCTCGATTGGCACTTCACAATGTTCTGCTCCTAGGCAAATCCAGAAACTAGCTGTGAAGCCTCTTTCTAAACACTCATATAACTATGGTGGAAATGTCTTCCCTCACTCCCCCCAACTTTTTGTCTCTTTCTCCATCACCCAAATCCTTGATCCGGGGAACACTTGTACATATCAGTCACCTCTTTAGTTATGTTGTTGCCCCAAGGGGTAGTCAATAAGACTCTCCCTGTGATTCTGATTCCTCACATGTGTAAGCGTTTGCATGACCAGTCTTTAATCAAGAGTCAAAACAGCCTCTCTGACATTTATGGATTTCTTTCAAAACCCAGAGAAGAAGCTGAACAAAGGAGACCAGAAAGTGCATTTTAAAGACTGGTTTTTACCTTGAAGGTTTAGTGTGGTTTGATACCACCAGTCAGGAAGAGCAAAAAACTTCAATAGATCTTCTTTTCCTCATAGTTGTATTTTGTTTTGTGATGCCTGAGACTTGGCAGGGGAAGAGGGACGTGTGCTGAAGTAGCAAAACTGGGACAAATCTCAGTGTCTCAAAAATCAAACATTTTTTCTTTTTTTTTTTTAAAGATATATTCCTGAGAGTAATTCTCCTCTTATACTCATAGTCACATGAAAGCAGAGTGGTTCATAGGCTGTGTGGAGCCTGTGAGATTAAACAGGCTGTAGTGAAAAGGTTTGATATACGTAGGTGCTAGGCTGATACAGCTGGTCAACTGCCTTTTTCTCCACTGAAAAGAGCAAGTGTCTAATCCTGCAAACTTTTGTCCATCAAAGTATTTCCATTGCATGGGTGTTGGTTGCAAGACCAAGCCCGAGAAGTAAGGGTTGGTTATAACTCAAGTGCACTGAATGACTTAAAACAATGGTACTGCATGTGCCTCTGCAGTTCCAGTTCAACCAAGTCAAAGGGCCAAATTCAGTCTCCTGGGGCACTGGAGAGGAAGTGGTACCTCCCTGCACCAGCCTACCCTGCTGCACACCAGAGAGGATTCACCAAAGGCAAAACAGTTTATGGCACTGCTGTCTGTCCTCTCTGTCTTTGGGTTTTCTCTAGAGAAAGGCAGCTACAATCTCCACCACTGGCTCTATAGCAGCCATCCTCCATGAGGAGCACTACCCATTTCTGTGGCTGCAGCCATGGTTGCTGACTCCCTCAAAAAGAAGGGAGGTTGTGGCCGCTGCCTTGCATCTCCCTGCTGCATGGGCAGACTCTTGGATACCAGGAACCCTGTGCCAGAAGCCAGCACAAACTCTGGGTTAATTTGGTACAGAGTCGTCATCAACGGGGAGAATAAAGCAATTAAAAACCCAAAAGCAAGACAGTATTTAGGGAGAAGAATAGCAGCTCAGGCTTGATCCAAGTACTGCTTGTGGAAGGAGATGGTTAGTGCTGCTGAGATGTTCTTTCCCATTTCCTGCTATAATTGTGGGTAATCAACCATAAATCTTGCTAGGCAGTATGGCAGAGTCAAATATGATGGTATGTGACAATTATGCACCACTGGAGATATGCCTGCCATGACCATCTGCAGAGCACTCCACCTGCCAGTTGGTTTCCTTAGAGTCCAGCAGAGCGGGCTGTGCTGGAGTGAACACATCTCTCTACTGCCTTAATCTTTTCTCTCCGCTAACTATAATTAACCTCCACTAAGGCTTGCAAGGCATTGGAATAGTGGCATTTTAAAGTCAGTTTGCTCATATGATGGGTTTTCCTAGGAACACCCAGTTCTTAAGGGGAGGAAAAAATAGCTAACATAGTAAACCTATAGTTACTCTATTGAGAAATAATAACCAACATTTTTTAACGTAACTCCTCTGGCACAACTCTAGTGACTAATTATACAATTAGAAATGTAGTTACCACAATTAGATTAGGAAAATTTCACTTAATAGAATAACAATCTCCCTGGTGACAGAGGCTGTGGTAGTTAGGCCTGTAGTGAAGTGCAGTGTTCATGGCTCTTCATTTTTTGACAGATTGCTGGTTACCAGGAAAGAACCCAAAGGTCAATTCTGAGGTTGCATCAACAGACACATCATACTGCATTAATTCTAGAGCATAAATTGCATTCACTAGCCTGGGTGTCTTGTGCGGAGTAGCACACAGGAACTCCAGGAATCTGTACAATCAATTATTCTCTATATTTAGTTGGTTAATTATAGGAGTAAAGTCAAGCAGAGGAGCATAAGCACCACTTTCTGGAACTGAGCAAATTAACAATTTGAACCGTACATTTGTGACATTTAAAATGGACATGCACTCGTTCAACAGGCCTTGTCCTCTGCTTATGTAAACTGGCATAGAGCTATTGACTTCAGTGAAGCGATCCTGATTTCCATCAGCTGTGGATCTGGCACTTTGGTTTTATTATTTAAAAGGTGCCTGACAGACAGACTGAGAAACCAACAGTCTCTATCCATAGAACATTTACAGCGTGAGCAGTGACTACGCAATCTCTACAGTCTCTCTACCCATGTGCCTCAGCTATATCTGGGAGATGATACCCATTGTGTGGGGGTTAGGGTTGCCAACTTGGTAATATTTAAAAACCAAACACTCCAGCAGGAGTGCCGGAACCTCCCCTGCCCCACCTCTTCCCCCCGAGCCCCCACCCCTGCCCACCTCTTCCCCTGAGGCTCCACCCCATCCACTCCTCTTCCCCCCTGCACCCTCCCAGCACTTGTTGTTTTTCCCCTCCAGTCTCCCCACACAGGTTAGGAGGGACTTGCCTGCTTTGCTGAGACTGGGAGATGCAGCCACCTGACACAGGTAGGAGGTGGCCCCAGCTGGGTAGGGGCTGGTGCAGGTGATGACCCAATGCCTCCCTTCCTCCTGCCCACAGTAACTGGACTGTGGGTGTCAGGTCAGTAAATCTGACAGGACACTGTTAGGTCCCCTTTTTGACTGGACTTCTGGTAAAAAATCGGGACCTTGGCTACCCTAGAGGGGGCGAGAAGGAGGTTCAGTCTCCAGAGCTCCATGCTATCTTTAATTTCTCTGAGGCTGCCAACAAGGGTGTTTACGTGATAAGGATATTTGTCCAATAAGAACTGCAGGGCAGTTAAAGCTACAGTATCAGAATCCATCTGCCTTACAAATGTCATAACATTGATACAGAATGTGCATAAACTGCTAACCAAAGATTATTCATTCCCAAACATTGCCTAGTTATCATAAAGCATGGCAACAGATATGTCATCAAGATGAAATATCAAGTCCCATATCTATTTGCATAATCCAGAAAAAATTGGCAAATATTTTAGAACTTAGTCTTGATTCCCAATTGAAGATCAAGTTTTCTGGTAGACGGCATCCAGTTCCATCTGGGATCCAGTCCTGTGCTGAAAGGAGAGGCTCTATCAATTTCGACATGACTATAGTTTTACTGTAAGCCATTATCAAAGTTACATTATGTAATCTATTCATCCCATCAAAGTGGCCAATGCCGCTTTACAACCCAGAAGCTACAAAGCATGTGATAACTCTGTTCGTCTTCAGCCTTATTCAGAAAAGTTTGTTCATCTTATCTGCCCAGAATTTTTTAAACAAAATAATTCAGCTTCACATTAGCTGCAGAAAAACAAGTCTCTGCTTCTTGTACCAAATTATACCTCTTCTAATTGGGATAAATTTGGTATTGAAAGTGTTTTGTCTTGGAGGGAAATAAATGTGTCCTAAATGGATAAATAGCGCAATTGGATTAACTGATGTAAAATGAATTTGCACATCTAGGTTCTAAGCACTAGTTCCTCCTGTTTGTTTATCCCAAATAGCAAAAGTTGTGTGATGAGATTAACAGCATTGCAGCAGCTACTGCAGATTACTGGTTTTCCTCTGGTTATTTTTTAAGATATTTTGGTTGGTCAGAGGCAGATTACGATTTTGTGGGGCCCTGGGCCAGAGCAAGTGGGGACCGCTTCCCACCTCTTCCACCTGCAGTCCCCCCCCGCCAGGCACTCCTTCTGGGAAGCAGGGTTGGGGAGCGGGGGAAGCCAGGAAGGCGGAGCAGGGCAAGCCCCAGTGCCCCAACCCTGCTCCCCAGCAGGAGCGCTGAGCGGGTCGGGGCACCCATTTTTGGGGGGCTAATCTGCCACTGGGTTGGTGCATGGCTCCAGGTTTATACCTCTTTATCTCCCCATCTTTATTATATGTTAACTTAGTAAAATATGTAGGGCAAAATTGTGCCCTCAGAGCATAATAACACATTTATAAATATATGTTCTTGCAACTCCCATTGCCATCAGTGAGATTTGCATATGAGTGTCAGTGGGCAGAATTTGGCCTATCATGTTTTTAGTTCATACAAAACTGTAGAATTTAGTACAATACAATTCAACAGTCACACTGGACTCAAATATTTGTATGCCATATTAAAGCTAAAGAGACATTCTCTTTTTAATGTTTCCAGCGTAATCACTCGAAACGTAGATGCATGTTCATAGCCTAAGTATTCAGAGTTTAGATGCACAATGGACTTCTATACTTTCTTTCCACTCCAGCATGTGTTGGATGGGGTACTTAATTACATTGCAGGGCCAATTTAAAGCAAATCAGGACCATAAAAAACATCCCAGTTTAGGGTGAGCAGAGCAAGGTAAATATATCTCCACCTAATAGAGCGACTCTGGTTTGCTGGACAAATATGTATATTGGTGGGTTTTTTAAATGTTTAACAGTCTGTGTCTGGCTGCAACACTATTGATTAAATACATATTGGAACATAGTTTTGTTTTCCAAAGTATCCAAAACACTGCTTCTAGATACCACTTGATTTTTTTTTTAGCCTGCCATGAACAATGGTTATGTTGTAATAATCCCATGAGAAATTGAGCTCAGAGTAGAAACTGAATCTCAGTCCTCACTGGAATAACACACCACTGTGAACAATAGATACAGAAAAAATAAGATTACAAATGACATGCTGACAGTGGGCTCTTCCTTAAGTACTTGGGAAAACAGAACGTGGTATTCCTGCAGTCAGAGGAAGTCCACAAGGACAGAATAATCAACTCCAGTCTTGCCTTCTGCCTTTTGCGTCTGTCATCTTGTCACTTGCCTTAGCATTTTCCAGCACATGCAGATATTGGGCTTGATTCTGCAGATGCTCTCTGCATTGAATCAATAGAGGTCTGTATGAAAAGAGCCTGCAGGATTGGGCCTATTATGCAGTCACATTTTTATTTTATTTTATTCTTTTTTCTATTTTTGCCCAGAAATAACATTTTCATTCCCTTTCTGGCTTTAATATTTTTCCTTTCAAAGGGATCCAACTGCTGTTTCTCTCACAATGGAAATCATGGTATGATGAACAAGATAGCAGGAAAACAAAATCTAAGCCCAGTGAACCCTATTTATCCTTGTGTGATGGTGAGCAATATCTAATTTCACTTAACCTCCTCGGTTCACAGATCTCTCTCTAGAAATCCGGTTAAGCCTTAATTCACCAGTCCACGAGTTTTGATTGTTTCTAGAGGGTTTGGAGGCTAACAGACTGGTTATTTTATTTGCATAGTTCAAGAAACACTGAAATTGGCCTGAGTGATTATAATTTTGTCCTCTGCTTGCTGAATCACATTTTTCAGAGAAGTTACATTGATACTCCCAAGGAACAGCATTCTTTCCCAGGTGTTTGTGGGCCTGCACTAAATTCAATAAGTGCCCCCAATGGCTATGATAAACTGGCAATTGTCTGGATGAGTGAGAAGATTGTAATTCAAGGAGCTCTGCTGCAAAATATTTTTTTAAGCTCACAGGGACTCATTAATACCCCCCATTACCTCGCTGGTTCCGATATAAAGTGCCAAATTTACTGCTGCTGAACAATCGGGAGTGATTTACTGCTCCTGCTCTTCATCAGCAAGAAGGAAGAATCAACCCATCCTATTAGGCAGGCAAATGAGGAGGCTGTTAAACTGCACAGAACAGATATTTATATTTCCCTGTTTTTCATGCAGCTAGGCTACATCTTGTGAAGGTGAACAATGAGTGTCGGTAAAATGGCATTCTGGCAGTAATGAAAAGGATCTCTAACTTGGATGGTCAATAAGTGCATTGGAATCATGACACTAACTGAGAAAGATGCTTCCATCTATGCTAATGCCTTTTTTTCTCTTTAGAGCAATAAACTGACTCTAGTTGTTTTGTTTTGGACTGTGCAACTTTGCCTTGGGCTGTGGGCTCCTCTCTTGTGCGTAATTTGCAAAATGAGTGAGCATCTTCATTTCACTATTGGAAAGTTATCAGCCTCGTTGAAAACAGATTAATTCACAGGACAAGCTGGCCCACAGTAACTTGTTTGAATGCTGGGGAATTATATGGGCAAAAAGAAGGGAGGAATACAGCAGAAGTGGAGCTGCTCTTGGCTTCCACTCCTGGGGGAGGTGACCCAGGCGCCCCCCCACCTACATAGAGATGAAAGAATTCAGGAACTGTATAACAGATTCTCTAGCATTCTTTAGCCTTGACACTCTCCAGGCTAGTCTCTCTTCCTGCCTCCAAATCATCCATGTGTAACAATGCTCAGGGACTTTCTGCAGAGCTATATTCCCTGCTGCAAGTTGGTGCACTGCCTCTCAGATCCTGCCGCATGTCCATTGTACGCTGATTCCACTGCAGGAGGGCCCTTTTTGTCCATAGAGGAGAGATCAGGATTTGCCCAGTAGAGGAGATGATGTTGATGGTATGGTTCATTTTATATATAAAACTAAGATTTAAACACACAAAAAAGAAAATAGCATTAAAACTGAGCAGTAATTATATGTGTAGTTTTTGGAAAACTTAAAAAAATTATTTAGCTATTGCACTAACTATAATATCAGTTATAAGTCCCTCTGTCTAGAGCAATAACCCTTCTTCCTCGTCTCACTGGATAGCGTACCTGCTGTTCTAAGTTCACTGCCAGATGAATAGAGAGTATGAAAATGTTCTACAAATGAGTTGCAGTTGGAAAGGTGACTTCTTATCTTCTGTAGGCTTAATTTATTGTACACACCAGGCCTCCTTGGATTCCTCTGTTCCACCCCTGGAGCTCCCTTCTATGCCCCTATTTCAGGAACTCCCTGTGACTCGCCTCTGTCTCGCTGGATGGCAGCAGCTCTCATTCCCTCTTCTGTCCCTATGCTTTCCATTCCCCACTTCTGCTCCATGATAGGGACTCTGTCCCCCCCTATAGCAGGGTCCCCAAATCTCTCCCTAGTGGCAGGGTCTCTGTGTGTGCCATCTTCCCCCAGTCTTCCCTCAATATCAGGGGTTCTGTATGCTCTCCATTTTTTCCTCCCTCTATACCAGGGTCCCCCAGTCTTTCCCTTCCATGCCAGGGGACCACCTAGCAACCCTTCCCCCCAATCCTCCTTGCCTAGGGCTCTGTCTGCCTCACATCCCCAATTCCCCCAAAGGGCTGTGTGCTCCCTCCCCCCATACCAAAATCCTCCAACTTTCTCCCGCCCTCCATATCAGGGTCCCCCATTCCTCTCCCAGGCCAGGGGCTCTGTGTATGCTCTCATTCCCCTATTCACCGCACAATTGGCCCTCCCCTTCTCCCCCATTATTATTTGTCTGGGAGATAAATCATGTTAAACTCTCTATTGAGAGGATGAGCAGAGATGAGATGGGGTATTGTTGTGCTGGAAGGAGCTAATAGGTGCCACCAACCAGTTGTTTGATCCATAGACAATTGCAGAGGTGCTTGAAGCTGTGGCTGAGCTGAGCTAGGGTTGCCAGGTGTCTGGTTTTCAACCAGAATACCCAGTCAAAAAGGGACCTGGTGGCTCCGTGGTCATGAAAAGTCCTGTTGGCGCGGGGCTGGCAGGCTCTCTATCTGGCTACATGTGGCTCCCAGGAAGTGGCCAGCACATTACTCCAGCTCCTAGGCACAGGGGCAACCATGGGAGTTCTGCACGCTGTCCCTGCCCCGAGTACCAGCTCTGCAGTGCCCATTGGTGGGAACCGTGGCCAGTGGGAGCTGCGGGGGCGGCGCCTGCAGGCAGAGCAGTGCACAGAGCCCCCATGACTCCCCCTACACCTAGGAGCCAAAGGGACATGCTGGTCGCTTCCCGGGAGTCACCTGAGGTAAGCACCATCCAGAGCCAGTACCTCTCACTGCCTCCCCAACCCCTGGCCCTAGTCTTGAGCCCCTTCCTGCACACAAACTCCCCCCCAGAGTTCGCTCCCGCACATCAGCCCACTGCCGGAGCCCTCACATGCTCCCCGCACTCCTACCCCCTGCCCCAGCCCAGAGCCCCCTCCTGCATCCTAAACCCCTCATCCCCAGCCCAGAGCCTGCACCCCAGCCAGAGCCCTCACCCCCACTTGCACCCCAAACCCCTGCCCCAGCCCAGAGTCCCCTCCTGAACCCCAAACCCCTCATCCCCGGCCCTACCTCAGAGCCTGCACCCCCAGCCAGAGCCCTCACCCCTCCCACACCCCAACCCCCTGCCCCAGCCTAGAGCCCCCTCCCGCCTCCTGAACCCTTCATTTCTGGCCCCACCCCGGAGCCCACACTCCCAGCTGGAACCCTCATGCCGTCCCACACCCCAACCCCCTGCCCCAGTCCAGTGAAAATGAGCAAGTGAGTGAGGATGGGGGAGAGTAAGCAACAGAGGGGATGGAGTGAGCAGGGCCTCAGAGAAGGGGTGGGACACGGGTGTTTGGTTGGCACGTTGGCTAAGCAGATGGCAGGAGTTCCATGTTTTCCCCCATTTTCCCCACACCTTTTTGGTTTTCTGATGTTCCCCAACATCAATAGGTTTCTGGCCATTGATTCTTAGAACAGTCCCTGACATTTTGGAATTGATTGGAGGCAGTGTTTAAAGTACCTGTATGTAATGCAATCAGACAGATGGACCAAAAAAAAAATCCCATTATGTTGAGTGTAAGGCCTTTGCCAGGTTGGCCAACCAGTGCAAAGTGGGTGTAAAATGTTGCCATTCTGATCTGGTAGCACCTAGAGCTTGTTATTTCATCACGTTATCGTTATATACACACACTCAAGTTATATTTAAAGGATCCCCCCAACTCAAATATTTTAAAATTAATTATCTAGAACATTACTTTTTTTCACTTATATGAACAACCAAAACTTGTAAATGGTTCTCATGTCTGACCTTATTAAGTGGTTAGAATATATGTACTGTGATTCATTGCATATCAAATGTCATGGATTTTTAAGATCTACACACAGGGTTTGTTTATCCAATTTTAAGTCAGTCTCTGCACTAAAGGCTAAATTCACAAAGGAATTCAGACACCTAACTGCCAATTTAGGATCCTAAGTCTGACATTTAAGCACCACTGGCATTCACAAAACCCCTGTTTAGCTGCTCTCTAATCCTGGAGGTGCCTAAAGTCCCTAAGTGCCTATGTTGAATCACAGTTAAAGTCCTCAAGGGCCTTACATTTCAGTAATGGAGCATGTTCACAGCAGTCTGTCCTGACCCCATCCAGCAGCTCAGTGCCTGAGCCTCAGTGGAATTCACAAAATAGATGCTTCCCCACCTTTCTTGCTTTTGGGGCCTGATCCAATAGGTATGCTCTGGGCAGCTGTAAACCTATACAAAATAGTCAGTGGTTAGCGCACTCACCCAGGCTTTAGGTGGTTTAAGTCCCACCTCTGCATGATGTGGAAAAGGGAGTTGAACTTGGGTTTCCCATCTCTGAGGTGAGTGCCCTAACTACTGGACTATAGAGTCATTCTCACTCTTTCTCCAGCCCAGTGCATATTAAATTATCTACACACAGTGGATCAGCTTCAGCAGGAGAGACTGACAGAGCCCTGCGTATTAGCCCAGAGCCTAGTGATTAGGGCACTTTCCTGAGAAGGGGAGACCTAGGTTAAAATCCCTGCTCCATATCAGGTAGAAAAGGGAACTGAATCCAGATCTCCCATAGCGTGTTTCAGTGCTCTGACCACTGGGGTAAAGATGATCAGAGTGGTGGTGGCATTTCTTGCAAAAATTAGCTTAGGTGCCTAAATCCAGAAGAGGTCATGGCTGTGAATCCCAAGCAGAGATAGGCATCTCACCCGGGCCCAGAGTTAGCCACCTAACTCCCTTTGAGGGGCCTTGGGCTCCACCCCTCTCATCAGCCTTTCCTACTAGCTAGCTCAGGTGGCTCCCCACTCAGTGTGTTGGCTCTTGTGAATCCCATTCTTAGGTGCCTAACTCTCCCTGTGCACAGGGAGTCTGGGATGCCTGTCTCAGGGTTGTGAATTCCATGAGGCAGCAGGACACCTAAAAGTTAGGTGTGGCACAGCTGAGTATTGCAGTGTCTAAGTCTCCACCTTACAGTATTTTCTGTTGCTATTCCAAACAGCTTCCATGAATGTCAGAAGGCCAGACTTTCGTTTACCTAGTGCGAACCCACTGACGCTGCTGCTGTATAAATGAGGGCACAATTTGGCCCAGATAATTTACACAAATGGAATAAGCTAACCATATGGATGCCCCTTGTTCTGAAGGGTGACTGTTATGTGAATGGGAAGCAAACCATTTTTAAAATCTCCTTTCAGTCTACATAATAATTATGACAATCTCTGCCTCACTCCGTCTCACAAAAATAACCTCAGTGGAAATCACATGAGAAAACTACGTTCAAGCATTTTAAGTTGTTACTGAGAGTCAGAAAAATTCCAGGTAATTCTGTGTGAAATGCACCACAGAGAATCACCAATTAGAAAAATTGGAGAACATACATTCTACCTTAATGCATCCCTTTGTGCCTGGGTACAGAGCAGACTCAGGTATGCCTCCTCCATTAATGTATTGATTTTCTTTAATTATGCTCTCTTTTTAATACGTAATACACTCCATAGAGGATGAACACAACAAAGTACTTCTCATCTCTGACATTTTACCTCCAGATATTCAAAAATAACCCTGTCTTGTATCACTTCCATTAATTTTATGAGCATTTTTAAAGCCACCTCAAATGGTCTTATTAATACTCTCCAGATTATCATGGAATCATAGAATATTAGGGTTAGAAGAGACCTCTGGAGGCAATCTAGTCCAGCCCCCTGCTCAAAGCAGGACCAACACCAACTAAATTATCCCAGCCAGGGCTTTATCAAGCTGGGCCTTAAAAACCTCTAAGGATGGAGATTCCACCACCTTCCTAGGTATCCCATTCCAGTGCTTCACCACCCTCCTAGTGAAATAGTGTTTCCTAATATCCAACCTAGACCTCCCCCACTGCAACTTGAGACCATTGCTTCTTGTTTTGTCATCTGCCACCACTGAGAACAGCCGAGCTCCATCCTCTTTGAAACCCCTGTTCAGGTAGTTGAAATGCTGCTATCAAATCTCCCCTCACTCTTCTCTTCTGAAGACTAAACAATCCCATTTCCCTCAGCCTCTCCTCATAAGTCATGTGCCCCAACCCCCTGATCATTTTTGTTGCCCTCTGCTGGACTCTCTCTCCAATTTGTCCACATCCCTTCTGTAGTGGGGGGCCCAAGACTGGACGCAATATTCCAGATGTGGCCTCACCAGTGCCGAATAGAGGGGAATAATCACTTCCCTTGATCTGCTGGCAATGCTCCTATTAATGCAGCCCAATATGCCATTAGCCTTCTTGGCAACAAGGGCACACTGCTGACTCATATCCAGCTTCTTGTCCACTGTAATCCCCAGGTCCTTTTCTGCAGAACTGCTGCTTAGCCTGTCGGTCCCCAGCCTGTAGCAGTGCATAGGATTCTTCCATCCTAAGTGCAGGACTCTGCACTTGTCCTTATTGAATCTCATCAGATTTCTTTTGGCCATATCCTCTAATTTGTTTTGGTCACTCTGGATCCTATCCCTATCCCCCAGTGTCTCTACCTCTCCCGCCAGCTTAGTGCCATCTGAGAACTTGCTGAGGGTGCAATCCATCCCATCATCCAGATCATTAATAAAGATGTTGAACAAAACTGGCCCCAGGACCGACCCCTGGGGCACTCCACTAGATACCGGCTGCCAGCTAGACATCGAGCCATTGATCACTACCCGTTCAGCCCAACAATCTAGCCAGCTTTCTATCCACTTTATAGTCCATTCATCTAATCCATACTTTTTTAACTTGCTGGCAAGAATACTGTGGGAGACCATATCAAAAGCTTTGCTAAATTCAAGATATATCACGTCCACTGCTTTCCCCCTATCCACAGAGCCAGTTATCTCATCATAGAAAGCAATCAGGTTAGTCAGGCATGACTTGCCCTTGATGAATCCATGTTGACTGTTCCTGATCACCTTCCTCTCTTCCAAGTGCTTCAAAATGGTTTCCTTGAGGACCTGCTCCATGATTTTTCCAGGGACTGAGGTGAGGCTGACCGGTCTGTAGTTCCCCGGATTCTCCTCCTTTCCTTTTTTAACGATAGGCAATATATTTGCCTTTTTTCAGTCGTCCGGGACCTCCCCTGACTGCCATGAGTTTTCAAAGATAATGGCCAATGGTTCTACAAACACATCAGCCAGTTCCCTCAGCATCCTCGGATGCATTACATCTGGACCCATGGACTTGTGCATGTCCAGCTTTTCTAAATAGTCCTTAACATGTTCTTTCACCACTGAGGACTGCTCACCTCCTCCCCATACTGTATTGCCCAAACAGCAGCATGGGAGCTGACCTTGTCTGCTGCTTTAAACTGCAAAATATGAACAGTTACACTGCACTTCTATAGCACCTGGCAAGCTGCAGGAATGGGACATGTATGAACAGTACCAAGCTCCTGTGAGCAAGTATGTAACTGCCTATCCATGCAGGCTAAGTGCTTTGCTTACATAGGGTCTGATTATGCAACTCTTACTCTTGTGAGTATAGTCCCATTGTGCGACTACAGCTCACATTGAATAAGTACTATATCCCAGTAAGGGTTGCAAAACTGGAGACCAGCTTTTCATTCAGCAAGGTACTTAAAGTTTCAATGGGAAGTCTCCTGTTCTTAATTTTAAGCATGTGATAAAGTATGTCACTAAACAGAAGCTATGGAAGACAGCCCTCCTGGTATTAAAGATGGTCTCCTCGTGACAATGGGTAGAATCCATATATCAGTGCATTCTACTCAGCCCCTCTACAATTTTTTATATAGGAGCTGCAACAAGGAGCTGCAGACCTGCTTGCTTGAGATAACTGGAGTAGCACTACAATGGCTCAAATTACTCCTTCTTAATAAGACCCATAAAATAGTGCTGGGCAGCTGTTCCTCTTTCCCAAAAGCCCTTTCCTGCAAAGTCCCACAGAAATCTATCCTATGCCTTATTTACAGGATTCTACATGGACAGTTGGAGAGGACCTCTCCTGCCAGCAACATAACGATGGCATTCAGGAATGTTTCACATTTTCCACACATGCAATTTATGCCATCACAAGGATGTCACAAAGTCTTCAAGAGATCAGATCCTGGATTAAGAGCATCTGGGATGGAAATACTGGTCAGAAAGGGGAAAATGCTACAGAGAACTAACTAAATTGCTGCCTCATGTTCACCAAGATGGGGTCCTGCCAATCATTAGGAGGGCCAGACAATCAGTTAAAATCAGATGCCACTTTCTACCTCTATTAGGAAGGTTTTGAGCTAGGAAACGTCCGCTTCCTCCCAGAAGAGGATTTGACCACTGTTCCATATACGCAAGACCTTCCACTGGATTACTACATCTTGCACTCTAGTTGGTGCTGAAGGTGTCAGCAATGCAGAAGATCCAGCTGATGCAGAATGTGGACTCTTTGGTGAGATGCATTTCCAAGAACATAGCACCATGTGCTCTGATTCCTCCACTGTCTCCCAGTCTGCTTCCTTTGCCTGTTCAAGACTGTGATCGTCAAAGCCATCAGTAGGTCAGGATCTGGCTAAATCAGCAACTACATCTCCATGCATGACCTTGCCAAGACAGCAGTGCTCTTGCGGGGCAATGTAGTTGACAAAACGCAAGTTGAAATGTGTGAGATCCAGAGATGGGGTTTAGCTATAGAATGAGCTTCCAGAGACCCACCTGCTGAAGTGAAAAAACAGATTGACAGAGCCAGAAGAGTACCCAGAAGTCACCTACTACAGGACAGACCCAACAAAGAAAGTAACAGAATGCCACTAGCTGTCACCTTCAGCCCCCAACTAAAACCTCTCCAGTGCATCATCAAAGATCTACAACCTATCCTGAAAGATGATCCCTCACTCTCACAGATCTTGGGAGGCAGGCCAGTCCTTGCTTACAGACAGGCCCCCAACCTGAAGCAAATACTCACCAGCAACCACAGACCACAGAACAAAAACACTAACCCAGGAACCTATCTTTACCTTTATTCAAGTCTTTACTTGAATAAAGACTGAGTGGATGGGTCATTACACAAAGTAAAACTATTTCCCCATGTTTATTTCTCCTCCCTCCCCACACACGCACTTGTCAACTGCAGCAAATGGACCATTTTGATTACCACTACAAAAAGTTTTTTTCTCTCCTGCTGGTAATAGCTCACCTTAACTGATCACTCTCGTTAGAGTGTGTATGGTAACACCCATTGTTTCATGTTCTCTGTGTGTGTGTATATATATATCTTCCTACTGTATTTTCCACTGCATGCATCCGATGAAGTGGGCTGTAGCCCGCGAAAGCTTATGCTCAAATAAATTTGTTAGTCTCTAAGGTGCCACAAGTACTCCTGTTCTTTTTGTGGATACAGACTAACACGGCTGCTACTCTGAAACCTTCCAGAGTCTAAGCACCTTTAAAGCACATGGTAAGACCTTTCTAATTGATAAAGCTTTCTCAACATATTGGGAATTATATATAATACCCCAAGCAAAGTTCACTACAACTAGGGAGAGGAGACAAGTCTCAGTTACTATGGTGATGGGTGCCAGTACAAAACTCTGAGATAGATGGGTAGAAGAACAAAAGACTCCAGGAAGTCAAGGTCACTACGTAGATATAATTGAACTGTGCAATGCTGAAACACTACAACGATGGGTTCTGTAGAAAACAGTAAAATACAAAGATATAATTAGCAAAGTACCAGACCCAATGCTGGCATACTTGGGTGCTGTAATATCCTCCTCTGTACTAATTCTCTTTGTAGTGTTAGAAAAGGCTGCATAGGCTCAGTGAAGCATCAGAGAAGGTCCCAGAGAACTGGCGAGTCATTGAAGAAGGATCACAAAGGTCAGGGGTTTATTGTTAAGGGCTACAGGAAAATTTCACAGTGACAAAAATGTCTGCAGGTGCATTGGAGATGCTCATGAAGAACAAGATGGCATCAGAAAGGGCATGGGGCGGGGGCAGCAGCAGCAGAGCAGGTCAGCTACTGCCAAAAGGAGCAATGAAGAGAGCCATTAGGGTGGACCAGCCATAGGAATAGTAGAGGGATAGAGGTCCAAAAGGATATTGACCACCAGTTGGTGACTGAATGTTGGTGAGGTTACAAAAGTGGGGGGAAATGTAATGATGGGGCTGGGAGACTAAAGAGGACTCTGTATTTATTAAGAAAATTAAACCAAAAATTTCATGAATGGCTAAAAAGGGGCTAATTCTAACCATTTGGGTCTACACATCCTCATACCCTATAATTGTGATTTAGTGCATAAATTATCCTCCATATAGATGCAGTGAAGCTGCCTTACTGTTAGCTACATTTCTAACATTTTGTTTTTTCATGCAATGTTTCAAGCTACTTATTTGTTTCACTTCCCCTGGCTCAAATAGCCTTGTATTTCCTGTAGCACAACTACTGTGACAGTGACCACATACTCTGGGCAGCATTATATGCTTGACTAGCTTCCTACCATTCAAGTCCCACCAAATGTATTTTCTTCAGACTACACACAGCAAGATTCATAGCTGCTGTAACAAAGCAAAGGGAGGATGGGCTCGAGCTCACTGAACACAGTGATACAGCTTGACATTCTGCTATAGTTACTGGCAAACCTCCACGAGGCAAATTGTAGCTTTATTGTGCCCACAAGCACAGGAAACATATTAAATGCTGGTCCAGAGAAAACCATTCTTCTACCAAGGGGATAGCGAGTCTGTAAGAGAGCTGCTTCTGATTATGGTCCAAATTTATCCCCTGATGCAACTCAGTTATTGTCAGTGGAGTTAGTTACACCTGGGACTTAGCCCTCTGTGTTATGTGGAAGGAGGAGATGAGAGGCTTGGCTTTTGGAATAAGGCACGGGACTGGGAGTCTGAAATTCTGTGTCCTGTTCCTAATTCTGCTGTTGGTTTCCTACATAATATGGATTTGTAAAGTTGATCAGAAAGATTTTGATTGCCTGGCCCCCCTTCCCCACCAGCTCTGGAGAGTCTAGCGCTAAGGCTAACCATATTTACCCCTTGAATTCAGGGGAACACCAGGACCATATTGTAGCTGGCCCTGAACTGGGCTAAGGAGGGCGCAGAGGACAAAGAAAAGAAGACACCCCCTTCCCCCACACACAATTACACACCAGTGCAAGGGGGAAGCACAATATGAAAGGGTTAATTTAATTTAGTGCTGGTTCTAGCCTCTCCATTGAGGGCGGGGAGAGCTTGGCACTATTGCTTTGCCCATTCTGCTCTCTTCAGTGACTGTGTTCCACCAGCACTACCCAGAGCTCCTGTAAGCATTGTGTCTGCTACAGAAAAGCAGGTAGTACTGGCCAGAGAGGCAGCATAGCCAAGTGAATCCCCTTGAGCTTGGCGATAGCTAAGTGTCTGGCCCCATGGACTCAGTTTTCTCTCTTTTCTGTTTTCATGCCTGCCAGCTAGCATCATCCACTTATTGTGATGAACTTAACATTTAAAATTAAATACAACATACCAGGCTTTTTTATTTCCATTCCATCATGTTACAAAATATGGAGAACAGCAGGAGTAGAAAGTACCTTACCCCCCTGACCTACCACAGTTCAGGAGCTCTCAACTATTCACTTAAGGTATTGACAGCCCCTTAACACTTCTGAACAATGTCAAGGTTGGGACCAAGAGAATAATGAAGATTTAAAACCTCTTCCTAAGCAGTTTGTAATCTCTAATATAATGTAGTTCAGTACTTATTGGAAACCTCAGAGAGACGACTCCTCACATGGAAGAGTTTTTAATAAAGCCATTAACTTTGCAAGTAAAGTGAGGGCCCCTCATGAGTGTCCTTACTCTCAATTAACTTCTTTGTTCAAACAGTATCTAAAGATATTTTTAAAAATATGCTGAGTCTGGATGTGTAAGTGACTAGGAAAGCGAGACATAGAAATGTGTTGAAATGAACAGCCACTTGCATTTCTAAAGTGTTTAACCTTAGCCTGAAATTATACTTTATTAAATAATCCGTTCCTGATGGAGACATCAACACGTAATAGGCAGCTGCTGTGGGAATTCCTGCAGCCCTATGAAATAAGAACAAAAATCTACCACACTTCTATAATTAATTTATTACCTTCCAGTTTTAAACACCTTTAAAATTCAGTATGGATCTCTTTCCAAGGGTGATGATGTACAGTAGTTGCATAATATCCATTGAATGCTGCATTGCTAACAGTAGAAAGTTGTGGTTTAGAAGTATACGTTTACTGTCCTCTTTTGCAGTGTGCTGCATCTAACAATAAGAACTTAAGAATGGCCATACTGGTCAGACCAATGGTCCATTTAGCCCAGTATTCTGTCTTCTGACAGGAGCCAGCACCAGTTGCTTCAGAGGGAATGAACAGAATATGGCAATTTATTGAGTGATCCATCCCCTGTCTTCCAGTTCCAGCTTCTGGCAGTCAGAGGTTCTGGTAGTTTTTAACTTCTCTGAAACTACATTCAGCAAATGTCTTCTCTTGAACTAAAATCTTTTTTCAAGCTGATTGAAAATGAAATTCAGAGTGATCAATTATTTTTCATGTAAAACTGAACTTCAGTTTAGGAATTGTACAAAAGAGACTGAAAAGACCTAAAACAAAATGTCAGTGTCTTACTTTGGATTTGTTCATGAAAATTTTATGCACCTAATACTGAAAATGCATTTAATATGATTTTTACTCATCTATATTAAAGGGCCAAATTTCTCAGTTTCATTTTCTGTACTAGTTCTATACTTGTTATTGTTTTATTCTCAGGTAATTAACTACCTCCCTGTTTGGATTTGGCTATATATATACTGTATATATATATATATATATATATATATAAATCTTTTGTGGAGGAAAATGCATTGTTCAGGAAAGCGTATTCATTGTTTGCAGGGGTTTTTAAGGTTTGGGGTTTTATTCAGGACTGTGAAGCCTAGAAGCATAATAATGTCAGAGAGATACCAGTATTTTAATAACTTATAGAGATGGCTATAAAATTGAGCATACATAAATAATAATTACCTTGACAGTCAATTGCACTGAGTGAATAAAACTATTGGTATTCCTTCTGCCAATGAATTTGCATTTTCTTGGGCAAAAAGGAGAAAAATCACTTTTCTGCTTCTGTATCCCATACTATGAAAGTAAATTGTCAAGTTGCTATGTGTAGTGACATGTACAGGTCCTGATCCAAAGTAATCCAGGTAGTTTCATTCTTGGGTGTCTGCTATTCTTTATAACAGGAGTAGGCAGCACCTTTCAGAAGTGGTGTGATGAGTCTTCATTTATTCATTCTAATTTAAGGTTTCGCGTGCCAGTAATACATTTTAACCTTTTTAGAAGGTCTTTCTATAAGTCTATAACTAGACTATTGTTGTATGTAAAGTAAATAAGGCTTTTAAAATGTTTAAGAAGCTTAATTTAAAATTAAATTAAAATGCAGAGCCCCCCGGACTGGTGGCCAGGACCCGCGCAGGGTGAGTGCCACTGAAAATCAGCTCGCGTGCCGCTTTCGGCAAGAGGTTGCCTACCCCTGCTTTATAAGAAGAACATCTGAAGTATGGGAAGGTCTGATGTCTAGTAGTTAGAATGGAGGAATGGGAGTTGGACTCCTGAGTTCTTGTCCTAGCTCTGATACTCACCAACTTGGGTAAATCATTTAGGGTGGAATCCTGACTCAATTGAAGTCAATGGGAATTCTGCCATGATTTCACCCAAAATCTCTGTCCCTCAATATACTAACCTGTAAAATTGATACCTGTTTCACAGGTGTGTTGGGATGATTAATATGTTAATATTTGTACAGTGCTTTGTACATTATGAAGGAATAGAGGAAGGGAAAAGGTAAAACTGTAGGACTTCATATGCAACAGATCTAAGGGTCTGAAAAATTCAAACTACTGATCAGAAATTGTCTCACCTGTACTGAGCTAAGCTACTGCGAAGCCTTTCAGGGAAGTGATACAAAAAAAGACAGAATATAATCCTGTGCTCCTTCACTGCTGTAAAAAGTGACCTGGCACACACATAATTATCTGGATCTGCTTGTGATACCAACAATTCATTGTCTGTAAAGGGAAAAAGAAAGAATTGGTAACATTGTAGGCTAGATATAGCTTTCCTAAGAAGGTATAAATTGTAACACAAACAAAATTATTACCTGCTTTATTAAGGAGGTGCCAACCATTTGGTTTTGCTGCAATAACTTTTTTAATAAATACTTTCTGGGGCCCACTTTCTGAAACTCCTTTATACTCCTTATTTACATTTACACCAGTGCAAATCAGGAGCAGCTCCACTGAAGTAAATGGAGTTACACTAGTGTGAAACCAGTGTAAGTGAAAAGATATTTGGGGCCAGCATTTTTGTGATGTATTTCTGGAGAAATGAAGTGACTTGTACTTGTATTTGTGCCAAAGACAATGGACCAGGTTCTCAGATCATGTGAATTAGTGTAGAGAAACCAATGGAGCTACACTGATTTGTGCCATGCAAAGATCTGGCCTGCAGTTTTCAATAAAATGCTAATCATTTAAGTGTAATATGAAAGAAGCCCAGAATTGGAATGGGGCTGAGAAGGTTTCCCCCTTACTGTCTTCTAAGAAGCAGAAATGACGAATTCTGATATTTGTAGTAGCCAAGAAGTTGGGAGGTTTGTTTCTCATGATATTCAGACAGCTGACAACTTGCTTCACATGTCTTCACTTTGAATTAACTTAACATGTCCACATGCAACATCAAATTCATGCAGTGTGAATATGCAGAAGTCGAACAGCCTCCTGGAACAACTGCTCCAGTTGTTTATGCTGTACATATCAGGCCAGATCTTCAACTGGCATGAATCTGCATAACTCTGTTACTATGCTAATTCACAACAGCTGAGTGTCACAGTTCAAGGCTAGCTGCACATCTGACCCCTTCAGTGGGCTCTCCCTGGGTGCACCTCGGCCAGGTTTTAGACCACAAGCCTTTACTTGCTTGGGGTGGAATCTCGCAGTTCTTCCATTTGTAGACTGGGTTCCCAGGCATGGGCGGCGGGTATAATAGGCCAAAGGAGGCTAAGCCTCCCCTGGCGCAGCCACCGCCGACCTGCCGCAGGATGCCTGGGCTGTGTTGGCCCCACCTGTCCTTTGCCTCTTCCAGTCCCTGCTTTGCCCCTTCCCCAAGGCCCCCGCCACTGCCTGGTGTGTCCCACCTCTCTTCCACTCTATGTCCCCCCTCTGGAGGTCCCTGCCACCCGCCGTGTCCCTTCTCTCCTCCACCACCTGCCGCTCCCCGAGTCTCACCTCGCACCCCGTCCCGTGCCAGACACTTCTCCTCTCCCTCCCACACCTGCCACAACCCTCCTCAATTTCCTCTCCTTGGAAGCTGGTGGGGGCTCAGCTTTGGCCAGTGACCTGAGGCTCAGGGCTCGGGCTGGCTGATGGCTCAGGGTGGCACTTGAGCTAGGGGTTGGGTTGGGCTGGCCCAGGCCAGGGGTTGGGGTGGTTTGGCCAGAGGCCCTCTGGTCATGGGGGAGGCCCTCAGGGCTCTGGTGGGGGGAGCGGAAGGGGCGGGGGAGTGGCAGGGCCTTGAGCAGAAGGGGCAGGGGTGGGAGTTTGCCTCCCCAAAGGGTGGTTTCATCTGCCACCCATGTTCCCAGGCTACAGCATCCTGTGTACCAACTATGATCGCTCAGTACTCCTGACTGGATCCAGCTGCTTGCAAGTCTTCCCTTCATGAGTTGTGAGCAATGTGAATACAGAAACTCAGCACAGCCTTTTCAAAACAAGTATTGTTTAATCAGAATAGCAGTTTTAACATAAACTATCTACACACATAACTGTTTTACCCAAAGTTTAGGAACCTCTGGGAATTTGGGTTCAATCTGCTCCCCTCCCCCCCTGCATGTACTTCAGGAGCACAGGCTTTTATTAATTCCTACTTTCTTTCTTTCAGTTTCTCACCTGATAGCCCTCCCTCCTGAGGTCACCAGCCAGATAGCTGACCTTGGTTTGGTGGAGGTAAAACTTCAAAGGAATTAACACCTGCATTGTCCCTAAGTACTGTTAATGGAGGACTATCAGAATGTTTGCCCACTTCTCTGTCTACGTGTAAACCATCTCATGCCTGAATTAACCCCTAATAATCATATAACAAAAAGACACCAACAATTAACAAACAGATGGGCATATAATATTCATCACATCCTTCACACTGAGTAACTGGCTCTTTGTCCTTTCTCTTCCAACATATTCTGTCACTTTTTGAAACTAACGGTACCTCCCTATGATAATACTACTGTCAATTACAGCCACAAAGTGTCAGGTGTATTTTTGTAGACACTGGAAAATAATTTCAGATTACGTATTCTTTCATTACCACATTAATCAAAATGGCATTTAATGGATACAAGAGAGCAGAATGAAACTAGCAGTTTTCTAACAAAATTCAGGTGTATTGAATAAGAAGAGTCACTGGAATTTCCATTTAACATTTAGGATAATAATAGAACTTTTTGTCTTGGACTGACAGTGATTAAAAAGAGAAAATGAAACAAGATAATATGTGTGGGAAGCCTCTGTGAAATTTTTTCAAGAACAGTTGATCCTTACCTAAAGATAACCCTCATAATTCTAGAAAGGTCAGTGTTTGAATGGATTATCTGATGCAGACAGTAAATGTTCCCCATGACTTTTCCCCACTATGACTGAAGTGGTGCAGTTATTGCATATGGGATTTGGTGTTTTTGTTTTGTTTTTCTTATGTCTTCAATACTCCTTTATTTCCCTTCTGTGCCCATTTAAAGTTCTCCTGCATCCAACACATACACATGCACACATGTACTGGTATGTGAACGCTGCTAGAGTACCTTTGTCCGTGCCAGTAATCCACGTGTATGAGATTTGCTTTTGTGTAAGTTACATAGAAAGGGTCATGCTGTCTGAGTTTCTTTGAAAACTCCAAGGAGCAAACCATTTGAAAATAGGGTCCTTGCTATTAGACATGAGGCTGAGTCAAGACACCTGCATTTGGTCAACTCTGAACTGTATGGGAAGCAAAAAAATAAAAAGACAAACCTGCAACTTGATAAAAACACATTGCAAAAAGTAAACAAGTGAGGCTTAGGTAAGGGCATTAAGTAAGAAAGCTATGAACTGGCAGCCAGCCAAACAAACAGATGAAGTAGAAAACAGTTAGGATTTTCTCTGCCCATAAGCACTGTAAATGGCTAGACTAATTTATTTATTTGAAATTTGTTGCTACTCCTTGCAAGCCACAGAGAAAAGATGGACCTTGCAGTGTGCCCTGCGTTTAACAAACTTGGCCTGTCGTAGAGCAAGGTCCTGCTTCAAGAAAGCATCCCTGTTTAGGACAGCACTTAAGCACGTGCTTGAGTCCCATTGGTTTCAACTGGGCTTACATACATGCTTAAATGCTGTCCTGAATAGGGATGGCGCAAGCACATGATTTAGGATATGTCTGCACTACAAAGCTGCATCTGTAGCGCCATGGTATAGATACTTCCTGCATCAATGGATGGGGTTCTTCCCTTGATGTAGTTAATTCACCTCTTCGAAAGGTAGTAGCTAGGATGACAGAAGAATTCTTCCATTGAACTAACTGCATCACCAGTGAGGATTAGGTTGACCTAACAATATTGCACTGGATGCAAAATTGTTCACAGCCCTGATCTATGTAGCTAGGTTGATCTAATTTTTAGGTGTATACCAGGCCTAAATTCTTTGCGGAATCTGGGCCCAATGTGAGGCACAGTATAATCTCATTTGAATACCAATGAATACTCTATCAAAGCAAGTTAATCTTTGTAATATTCCTTTGACCTTATATTCCAACCTGCGTCTTCTTCGTTTCGTATCTTAGCTAGCCAGGGAGCTGCAGGAGCACTAAGCTTTTAATAACACAAAATTGTCAATAAGAATGTTTTGCTAGAACCCATTCTGGAAATTAAGTGTAATTGTGACGTGTGTACTGGTACTGTAAATCAGATGTAATGGTGTCAGAGACACTCAGAGGGACATTAGCGAATAGCAATGTGAAGTATGTACTCCTTATACACAGTTTTCTGTGTGAAACAGTAATGAAATATTCAGGATTTTGCATTTGGCGGACTTCCGTTTTATTGTGACTATTACAACATCTCCATATCTGTTTGCAATGTCTTTATGAAGTTGTAGTGAGTGTTTTTGTTTCAAGGGCAATGCTGCGTTGTTTTGTGATGCAACTCAACAAAGAAATGTCTTTTTTTTAATACAAACAAATCCTTAAGAACTAGTAAAAAATATTTTATAATTGGAGAACTGTCCATGATTTAATGGAGCCCTCATTATACCCTTCATGCCTCTTCCTAGTATAATACTGTAGGATAGAATCTAATAATTGTTTCATGAACTGGTCATTAGTTTTCAGTTTGCTTACTGGATGCCATAAAGGAAAATTTTCTTCTTGTCACCTCATACCACTGCTCCTGACCTGTGATCCCACTTCAGCAGTCTGTCCCTATTCTACAAAACACTTAAGCACATGCTTAACTTTAGGCAGATACTTAAGTCCTTTTGACTTCAGTGGGACTTAAGCACATGCTTAAGTGTTTGCTGAATTGGGATCTGTATGCACAATGCTGTTAGTGCTGTGCTGCTCCCCCCTTCCATCCTAGGTACTGTTGATGAGGAATGGTGTGAAGTTGGCAGGTGGTCTGGAAACCAGAAGTAGCTTGAAATTAATATCCATATTTTTAAGAGCAATGGAAGGACAATTTAAACAAAAAGTTTCACTACTTTTATTGGTAATGTTAAGTGAAACTGAAACCTGAAATTCTTATTAACAGATGGGAATGCATTCTGGAGTCATTCTGGATTTCTATACCAGAATGCAGCCATTGGCTTGTTGTGTGACATTGGCCATGTCACTTCACCCCAACTGATCTCTATTCAGGACACCACATAAGTCCCATTGATTTCAAAGTTTAGCATGTGTTTAAGCACCTGCTTAAATTATTTCCTGAACTGGAGCTTGTATTTCTATTTGTAAAATGAGGATGATAATGCATGTCTTTGCATGTGAAGGTCTAACATTGTTTTATGAAGTATTATTATTTATTTTCTTTTTTTAAGTAACACTCATTGTTAACTCAAGTTAACATTTGATTGGAAACATTTTGATTGTAGCTTTTACTAGTTTTTTGCTTTTACAGACAACCAACAGACTCCCACTACCCTTGCCTCCTAAAAACTATTTTGTTATATTTTAGCCCAGAATTCTGAAAACAATTGTGACGGTGTTAGTCACAATATTGCAATGCATTGGATGCGTTGGCCACATTAGTCATATCATGTTGTATTGTATCTGATAATGTTCCATAATGTGACTTCCTGTGTGCCTGATTCAATGTATCATCCAGGGAATCTGAACATAAAAATCTTTTTCTATAAATGAGGATTTAAAAAAATCTTATTTTGAAAAATACAAAAGAGGCTTTATATTTTTTAATAGATTTTCAATTATTATTTGAGTGTACTGTTACCAGCAATAGTTTTTTTTTCTTCTTCCAGAGAAAAGGGCTGTAGGTAGCTAAGATCCAGCAAATTAACTTCATTGCCTCCACAGCTTTAAGTATTTAAGTGCTGTCATTCATTTAGATTTTGACAAATACAGTTTTGAGACATCATCTGATTTGGCTTCTTATTTTAAAATGTATTCACTTACTAGGAACAGCCAGGATTGAGTTTTCTGATCAGCTGGGATTCTTCAGAGATATTTTGCTAATAACTCATTTGCCTTGGGTTGGACAAATACTAGAATTCCACTCCCTGGGGAAAAAAGCCATCAGTTCCGCTTTTCATCACTGTATGACAACATTCCTATCTCCTCCAGAAAATGCTTTCCTTTTGGGTAGGACCTATTACTCAAGATGGCTGCAAGCACTAGTTTGGAAGTTCCATAGATATACATGACTTGTCAGTTGGCCAGCTGCATTCAGAAGTACCCAGAATGTACCCAGACTGTTTCTGCTAAACTCTAGGTGTTATTGTATCAGTGTATAACCACAACCAGTTATTGTTTTCACCTGTGGTTCTTCAGTGAATTCAATAGCATAGATAAACTATATTAACATTCACAAAATGCAGAGCAGTATTTTAAAATAGAGCTAGTGTTGGCAGCAGGCTTATTTATAAGTAATGCAATATTAAAATCCATATAAATCCTATGGTGAGTGGCTAGTAACAATCAATCCATTATATCATTGATTCATCTTGCATTTACCACTAGTGCCTTAATTGCCATTCCCACTGTAGCCTTTGTCTCTACATTAGTTATGAATGGGCAGCCTGCTCCCTTTCTCCCATTCATGTGTGTGCACGCTCACTGGAGTGGAGTTTTGGCTGATCCAAACCTCAGTCTCATGCAAGCCAACAATTTTAGGATTAGCAGCTCCCCAACTTCTTTTATGGGTAAGAGCCTGCTTAATTGAATGGGAGGCAGGCAACAATGAAGCACATAGATCTGACCATTAGTTCATCAAGCTAAGGGACAGGACAAAAAGCTTATACATTCTGGTGATTTGTTAGTTGCTTGAAAATATCGAGGAGCACTATACTATGTGAACAATATGTGTTGCTCGCTTCTTCGACCTAGTCCTCAATACATCTATTCTCAAATCTCTGCTTGTACCTTGTAACATCTCTGACATACAGAAAATAATGGATTGCTGCTGGGGGGGCATTCTAGGAAATAACCAGTCCCTCGGCCCCACCCCAGGACCTTATAGATTTTTTTATGGAAAATAGACGATGGCCAATCTATCCAATACCCGAAGAAGGGGCTGTCAGGGAACTGACGCTTCCCTCTAGCCAGTCTCCAAACAGGGAAGTGGAGGAAGAACCAAATTCTTCCCAGACTTCCCAGTCCCAGACCCCATCATCCCCATCAACTGCTTCGGGTGTAACAACCTCCACTCAAACTTCCCCATCCTCTTCGGAATCTTCCCCGGTGGAGGAAATTAAAACATATTTGAATTTCTCCCCAGAAATTCAACAGCAAGTCCTAACTAACCTGAAACGACACACAGCGGGATTATTAAAAAGCCTAAAATTAGAAGGAAACTCTGAAACTAACTCTACTCGGTGACTATCCAACCGAGTGGCCATAATAAAAATGCTGTTCGTTTCCCCTGAACTGGGCGTGACCACTCGTGCTGAAGTCCTCAAGGCCCAGAAAGAATTAAAGGGGGCAAGACAAAAAGAATGTGAAGCGATCAAAAATTTCCCCTTGTGTAAACTTCCCGGGGTAAATCGTCATGGCCATGGAACTATGGTAACTGTTCATGCTCCCTAGACCCCCGCTGACTTATTTCACTTAATTGACACATTCCCCAAAATTAGGGAAGATCCTGGCAAATTTCAAGAACAATTGGCACAAGTTTTCCGTTGTTATAATCCTTCTTGGGCAGAGTCCAAAAGTTTGTTGGTAGGTGATTTTGTAGCAGGAGGGGAGGGACTTACCGGAGGAGTGCTGTTGGTTCTTGTGGTTTAGAAAAATACCAGCGTGTTATGGAAGTTTAGTATTAATAGCAGGAGCACTGTTACACACGTGAACCAGATGGAGGGCATGAGCCATTTCCGCACCATGGCTGACTCTTTTATTTTTGCTGCGGGGTCAGTCATGGTGGTAGAGAGCCAGTGGGCACTAGGCTCTCCACTGGACTTTGGAGAAGCGTTATTATGGCCTTGTGTATGCTAAATTTGCACCCATGGCCCAAAACACGCAAAACATGGGTTCCCGGTATTTGGTGTCCCCCACAATAACTCTTAAACTCTAAAAAATAAAACGCCTCTATCCACCCTTGGTACTTCTTACCATAACTCCTCACTAAACACTCGGGTAGTTACCAAAGGTGTACCCCCCACCTTTGTCTGGAATATGAACCCCCCCAAAAAAATTACTTTATGTGTTAAAGTCAGTCAAACATTAAAAACCACCCCAGTGAAAACTACCCAAAATTGCCAGTATATATTAAATTATAAAAAAAAATAAAACCTTTAAGTTGTTTGGTTCCCCTGCAAACAAAACCTGGTGTAAAAACTTTCATTGCCATTCCTACTTAATCCAATTAAGAGGCACCACCATCCAGTTATTTAATAAATAAATAAATTCTTAGGCCAAATTCTTCCCTTTGCAGCAATAACACCAAGCTCCTGTTAAATAACCCCCCGGCTTCCACCCTATGGGCCAGTTTGGTATGCAAAAATACCTCCAATAATAAATCCGGTATTTAAAAGGGCACTTGTAAGGCACTTGCATAATAACAATGGACACACCCAGTGTGTCCCCCTATAGTTATGGCGAGATTTTCCAAAAAGCTCAACTGCCAATACTCCCCATTTAGACACCTAAATAAGATGGTGAGATTTTCAGAAGCGTTACACCAGCTTCAGCTTCCATTGTCCTCAATGACAGCTGAAAATCTGGCCACTTTATTTAAGTGCCTAAATGGAAGCTGAGCTGTTTGGAATATCTGGATCTTTACTTAGCAGAGATGCATCCCAAGAAATTTTTTTTTACCCAAATTAGAAGGTTAAAGTTGAGTCTTATTCAGGTAAATGAGCTCCTGAAGTTAATACTTCAGTGCTTGAAATTGCTGCAGCCAGCTGCAAGACGTGTAACAGTTCTTTTAAATCATCACCGCTGTCAGTTTGCAAATGCCATGGTGTAAAGTTTACAAGCTCTTTCTGTTAGAAAGTCAAGCACTAGAGCTACTCTACTTAAGGAACTGTCAGCACTCTGTTCCATTATCAGACTTCTCCTGTAGCATTAGAAGGATATTAATATCCTAGCTGTTTTGAATCATATTGCATTGAAATTGCTACACAGATTGTCAGCAGAGATGGAGTTTATATTTATTTTTTACAAAACAAAGTCCAAGCACTTTTGATCTAGTGCTTGATTTTAAAATATAAAATTCTCAGAGTTGCAGGTGCTTTCCTGCCTTCTAGATTAAAAATAGTTACAATATGTCAGATGACACACTGCAATCAGCTGGAAAATGAAATGTAGTCATAGATTTGGTGCTTGGAAATCATCCAGATATTCAGATTTGAAAACACTCTCAGTAGAAACCTTGAAAATGCATTGTGAACCTTGATAGGTGCAGTACTTCTTGTTTTTCATGGTAGCATATCCTGGATATTTCAGACTGCATCATGGAACATCTTGATGCTGCTATCATCTAAGATGATCTATTTATTCATTTGATGAACCTGGCTTTACCCGTAACATTATTATGTAATTACCAGCCCTGTATGACTATGTAAGACTGTGCTTTCTGTGTAATAAGCCTTGGCATATTTACTTTCACAGTGGTCAGGAATAAGTAGTAATGTTTTATTGAAATGACTGGAATGTTTGATTTCAATGGAACTTTGTATAACAGTACATAATACAGAGTGCTAGCATGCTAGTCATGCTGCTACCGAAAAAAACATCCATTGTAGGAGTACTTAGTAAAGGGCCTGGAAATAATAACAATTCTAGGCTGAGATAACAGGACGATCAGCGAGTTATCTTAAGTGCCTATACACAAATGCAAGAAGCCTGGGAAACAAGCAGGGAGAACTGGAAGTCCTGGCATAGTCAAGGAATTATGATATGACTGGAATAACAGAGACTTGGTGGTGCAGTATGAAACTGCAGAAAAACCTGAGAGTCTCTGGATTAAGTTTAGAAGTGTGAGCAACAAGGGGGATGTCGTGGTGGGAGTCTGCTATAGACCACCAGACCAGGGGGATGAAGTGGACGAGGCTTTCTTCCGGCAACTAACAGAAGTTACTAAATCACAGGTCCTGGTTCTCATGGGAGACTTCAATCACCCTGATATCTGCTGGGAGAGCAATACAGCGGTGCACAGACAATCCAGGAACTTTTTAGAAAGTGTAGGGGACGATTTCCTGGTGCAAGTGCTGGAGGAACCAACTAGGGTCAGAGCTCTTCTTGATCTGCTGCTTACAAACCAGGAAGAATTAGTAGGGAAGCAAAAGTGTATGGGAACCTGGGAGGCACTGACCATGAGATGGTCGAGTTCAGGATCCTGACACAAGGAAGAAAGGAGAGCAGCAGAATATGGACCCTGGACTTCAGAAAAGCAGACTTTGACTCCCTCGGGGAACTGATGGACAGGATCCCCTGGGAGAATAACATGAGGGGGAAAGGAGACCAGGAGAGCTGGCTGTATTTTAAAGAATCCTTATTGAGGTTGCAGGAACAGACCATCCCGATGTGTAGAAAGAATAGTAAATATGGCAGGCAACCAGCTTGGCTTAACAGTGAAATCCTTGCTGATCTTCAACACAAAAAAGAAGCTTTCAAGAAGTCGAAGATTGGACAGATTACCAGGGAGGAGTATAAAAATATTGCTCAGGCATGCAGGAGTGAAATCAGGAAGGCCAAATCATGCTTTGAGTTGCAGCTATCAAGAGTAACAAGAAGGGTTAAGAGTAACAAGAAGGGTTTCTTCAGGAATGTTAGCAACAAGAAGAAGGTCAAGGAAAGTGTGGGCCCCTTACTGAATGAGGGAGGCAACCTAGTGACAGAGGATGTGGAAAAAGCTAATGTACTCAATGCTTTTTTTTGCCTCTGTCTTCACAAACAAGTCAGCTCCCAGACTGCTGCACTGAGCAGCACAGCATGGGGAGGAGGTGACCAGGAGAAAGAAGTGGTTCAGGACTGTTTAGAAAAGCTGGACGAGCACAAGTCCATGGGGTTGGATGTGCTGCATCTGAGGGTGCAAAAGGAGTTGGTGGATGTGATTGCGGAGCCATTGGCCATTATCTTTGAAAACTCATGGTGATCACGGAAGGTCCCAGATGACTGGAAAAAGGCTAATGTAGTGCCCATCTTTAAAAAAGGGAAGGAGGAGGATCCAGGGTACTACAGGCCAGTCAGCCTCACCTCAGTCCCTGGAAAAATCATGGAGCAGGTCCTCAAGGAATCAATTCTGAAGCACTTAGAGGAGAGGAAAGTGATCAGGAACAGTCAGCATAGATTCACCAAGGGCAGGTCATGCCTGACTAACCTAATTGCCGTCTATGAGGAGATAACTGGGTCTGTGGATGAGGGGAAAGCAGTGGATATGTTATTCCTTGACTTTAGCAAAGGTTTTGATATGGTCTCCCACAGTATTCTTGCCAGCAAATTAAAGAAGTATGGGCTGGATGAATGGACTATAAGATGGATAGAAAGCTGGCTAGATCATCGGGCTCAATGGGTAGTGATCAATGGCTCCATGTCTAGTTGGCAGCCGGTATCAAGCGGTGGTGAAACACTGGAATGGGTTACCTAGGGAGGTGGTGGAATCTCCTTCCTTAGAGGTTTTTAAGGTCAGGCTTGACAAAGCCCTGGCTGGGATGATTTAATTGGGGATTGGTCCTGCTTGGTCCTGTTTTGGGCAGGGGGTTGGACTAGATGACCTCCTGAGATCCCTTCCAACCCTGATATTCTATGATTCTATGATAACAGAGAACAACCCACCTGTCCCTTCATCCTATTGCCATCTCCTGACTCACACCTGCACAGGCAGCCCCAAATCTATGTGGATGGACCATTTGTGCCCATGCAGAGTTTCATGGAATTGGACAATATGGAATAGTCCTAGGACTGTATATCCTATTGTCCGATCTGGTTTGCACAGACAAACTGTCTTCTGTATTAATGTCGCATTTGCTGATGGGAATGGAGAAAGACATTTTGTAAGGGATCAAATTTGTGAATTTTGGTAAAGATCTCAAGCTTCATGTGCAAATCTAAATTAAAAAACCTGTGGTTTTGCCTTTCCAGAAATTCACCTAGTGAGAATACTATACAGTTATAACAAAAAACTGCATAAAAGGACATTGGACTACAAGAATAATTGAGTTGCCGGTGCATCTTATGAGATAATAATCTTCTTTCAGCAGCTTGGGCAGGTGTCTCTCTACATGTTATTTTACTCAGTCCCAACAAAATGAATAGAGTACTGCTCCATTGATTTCAATGACATTTTATGTATTAAGAAGAATATGCAATAATATTACAAAGACACTGTCTACTAAAGAAAAAGAGAGTTATTTGTGTGTTACACATGACTCGGCAAAACCCAGATTTCAGAACTGGTTCAGACAGCAGCTCATTTGGGGATTGTTCCTGCTCCCATTAACAGGTCTTTAGTAAGACAGCTTGCTATACATTTGGGGTTAGGAATGTTTACTTCCCTTCAGTGGTTGATATGGAACAGAAACTGCAACTCTTCTGTGGTGAAAGGAGCCCTTTAATAATTAATTTTAAATAAGTAATTAATTTTTAATCGGTGTTTAAATTAATGTAATATTACATCATTTGAAATAATTTCTGGAGTCCTAGCTCAAACACATTAACCAATTAAAAACATGCTAAATTGAAATGGTTCACTCAAATTTAAAACACCACCATTCTCTTTCCATTCCATAATTATTCTTGGGAAAGGGAAGCAGCAAGGTTATTGCTGAGCAGAAGAGACACACCCTCTCTGCCTCTCCTTACTACAAAATCTCTCAATTTTGCCTCTATCCCCTATTTCCTTCCCTCCCATCCCTTGGTTGAGCTGAGGAGATTATTTCTCTTTCCCCGGACTCCCGCAGCCCGCATGCCCTCCCTTATCTGGTGGTCTGGCCTTTTCCCACAGCAGACCAGTGGAGAGTACTCTGCTCTTCATAAGAAATCCCTTTCCAAATCATAGAAACCTTTGAATCTAGAAAACTAGGCTGATGATCTCTTGATAGCAGCCTTTCTCATGAGCTTCCTTCCAGTTTCTGGCTGACCCAGAAATAACATGAAAACAGCTTTACTCCTGGTATTTTGGCCTTTCCATTAAATTAACCAAGAGTTAGTTCAGGTTCTGTTCATATTTTCATGTGAATACTTATTTTACCTGACCTGATCTGCCCTTCCCTAGTTAAATCACCTTGTATGTGATAACAGTGACATTTCATGGGACAAACTTTTAAAGTTATTTGGGTACCTAAATATGCAGATAGGGACTTCTGAAAATCTCACTATGTGCCCATCTGCCTCTTTAAGTTCCTAAGTACCATTACAGATCAGGCTCAAATACAAAAAGGAGACTGTATTTAAAACAGCAGGATCTAACTTAGAACAAGTAATAACTGACATTCTTTCCTTAACTCTTAAATATAACCGTTTGTATCTTCTCCTGTTTTTGCAGGTCAAATATTAAATATTACTACTCCATCTCCCTATTGCATATGCAACACTGCCAAAGATCTCACAGTGTAAATCAGGGGTCGGCAACCTTTCAGAAGAGCTGTGCCGAGTCTTCATTTATTCACTCTAATTTAAGGTTTCGCGTGCCAGTAACACATTTGAACTTTTTTAGAAGGTCTCTTTCTATAAGTCTATAATATATAACTCTCATAGTCTTAACACAAGTCTCACTATATTTGGTGGGTTTCTTAAAGCTACAGCTCCTGATTCATGTGATTACATGAGATTCTCAGCTTTCATTTCAAAACAATCAGAATATTTCCAGTCCTCGTGGTTTTGAAGAAAAGTTTGAAAATGTGATCCAAGTGCTATCCTAAAGGCTCAGAAGTCAAATAAAAAAGAACCCTAAATTTCTTTTAAAAAAACTCATGATTTTGTAAGCCACGTCTGATTCGTGATTTTTGAGCACTTAGTGTTGGTATAGGACATCTTCCGAGATCAGTGCATGGACTAAAAAGTATATGCTGCTGCTGAAATGCACAGTCACAGTGGGCAAGTTCAGGGCAAAATAGCAGCTTTAACTCTGAATGTCATTGTATTTGGCCTTTTACGTTTCATTCTGTCATTTGAACATAAGGAAAATGGGCCGTGGGTAGGTTTGGGGTTTTTTTTGGTCTGTTTGTTTAATAGTTTTAATAGTATAGAACTCAAAATAGCACAGGCCTGGTTTACTTTAGAATAACATTAAGGGGCTTATTCACAGAATTACAAGCCATAAGCGTGAGAAAATTGCATAATTTAAGAACATAATAACTGTAATCATTAGAACATCAAAGGTCACTAGGTCCATCAATACTGTTTCTTCATTTCCCTCACTTCCATTCCTCTGCATGAACAGTATGACTTTATCCATTCCATTTCCTCATTAAAGCATCTGCCCCCTCTCTCAAACATAAGTTAATGCATTGTTCCCTTTTCTTAATTGCATAACACAATCAGTTTACCTAAAGTTCTCCATTTTTAATACCAGTGTTGTAATGTATCAATCCTTGCTTCTGTGTTCACTTTGTTTTTAATCTGAAAATTTTTACAAGTATGGAGTTGCTCCTTGAGATCAAAATTGATTTTTTTAAACTTTCTCTAACAAATTATTGCTTAGTGAGCTATGAAGCCCTATCATAACAGAAAGAAGTGTAATTTTCTCTTTCTTTCTTCACAGCTCAACTATACTAAGCATGTCAAATAAATTTCTGTGTTTTATGTGCACGTGCACACACACACACACCCGCCTTACTCTTATACAGCTGAGGCCAGGGAGTGTCACTTGCCCAGGTTACACTTGATTCATGTCAACACGAAACGAGGCTAGTCTGAATGTGGGCTGTGGGTCTTTCATCTAATCCTTGGTGCAGGTTGCCATTTTCCTATGAAGAATCTTTCTCCATAACATGGTATTCCATTGTAATACCAAGCCATGTTCAGTTTCCTCTGAGTCAGCAGTGCCTCTAATACACACTGAGAGGTTATGCAAGTGAGGTATTGGATGCTCTCTCACAGAATTGCACCAGCATCTGAGAGCTTCTCCTCCTGTACTACATAGAATTCTGCAAAGTTTGCATACTTTCTAAGACCTAAGAGATCAGTGAAAATCTATGAAACTAGGTACTTATGGTCTTAGGCCTTCAAACTTAGGCCTTCATCACTTTAGTATTTGAGTATCATACCTGTGTTGTATGGAAGTATTATTACCTGAGTTGCCCCCAGGAAGTGTATTATACAGGAAGTTTGTGGCCAAGCCATGGATCGAACATGGATCTCCAGAGTCTCAAGTCAGCCTCACATCCTTCTTACCTAGAATTGGTTGTTGTCTGGAACCCAGACTGTCTATTAACTTGAAACATACTACTTTGTTTTTTCATTATTCTGAAAACCCATACCTTCTCAAAATAGTTTAACAGAGAATGTTATGAAAGCACCAACCAATCTTGATTGGCTGATGTAGTGATGTTGTTCCAGGACAATATCACCCTGTGAGTGGCATTTCTGCATCTGATGTCAAACTATGCACTTCTTCCAAGTTCCAAATGGACCTGAGTGGGTAAAGCTGGTGTTTGGGAGGAACTCACTAGGCACATTATTTTTCTGCAGACTCTAACTCTAATAATAATGATAATGCAATATCCATTGCTTTATACTATAAACCTTTTTCTGTTCAACTCACCACACTATTTGTCTTTTTTACTGCATCTGCACCTGAACATTTTACCTAAGGCTTTAGGGATTTTCTGAAAACTTTCTCACATATTCTAAATAGTCAACATCAGATCCCCTCTTTTAGTTCTTTGCTCCAAGATTCATTCCATATGCACAAACTGAATTTCTTTTTGTGAGTCCTAAGTTCTTCTGTATTTGGTTGCATTGTTCACTATGTGCAAGGCATCTTAATTTAGCATCATTTTACCATTTAGAAACACAAATATACAAGTTTGTCAGGGAGAAACAGTTTGTAGCTAGGATGTGTCTGTGCCTTGGAATCGCTGACTCCTTGGTGCCATAACCAGATGGGCATAAATTAGAGCAGTTCTCAAACGGTCTCATTCTCATGATCAGCACAGTCCTCGGCTGGCTCCAGGCCAGAGTATATGCATGCATGCGTGTGTGTAAATCTAGCATAAAGCTGCCTTTGCCTCACTCCCAATCTCTCCTGAGCTGCTCAGACTCACCCGGATCGGGAGCACAGTTAGTATATATTATTTGTATTGAGGAAGTGCCAAAAGGCCCCAACCAGGATCAGGGTGTTAGGTATTGGACAACCAGCTTGGAAGACACAGTCCTTGCCCTGAAGAACTTACAGTACAGTCTAATTTAAGACCAAATATAAAAAACATGAGTATGATAAACAATAGGGAAGAAGGGGAGAGAGGAGAAGGCAACGGTAATAAATTCATGCAGTTGCATAGTGTAATTATGTTCATAAGGCCAAGAGAGGGATTAGCAAGGAGGCGAGGTGGGAGGATGTTTTCCATATGCAGTTGATACCCAGCTGGATGTCTCTGTCTTATCCAATGCTCATTATGCTATTCTGTGCCTCAGTCAGTGTGTAGTTCAGACTGGGGCATACATGAGAATAAGCTGGCTAAAATGCAACCCAGGCAAGACTGAGGTCACAAGGCAGGTTGGAGAAAGCAGCTGGAGGAGGTAATATCAGCCCATTGACTAAATGCTATGTCTGCCATTAATTACTAGGGTTTGCAACTTAACAGTGATTTTAGATGCCCAACTGCAGTTTGACAATTACACTGTAACAGTAACCTAGTCCATTTTTTACCATTTGAATATGACTAGTAAGCTGCAATCTTTTCTTTTGACTGTAAACCTTGCCACTGTTAGCCAGGCATTTGTTACCTCAAAACTAGGCTATGCAATGTGCTCTGCATGGGGCTAGACCTTAAAACCATTCAGAGACTGAAGCTAGTGCAGAATGCTGCGGCTCACTCACTGAGAGAGGTATTTCTCTGGAAGCACATGATAACAGTGCTCTGGGATCTGCACTGGCTGACCATTGTTTTCCAGCTGGAGTTTAAGGTTTGGTTATGACCTATGAGCAGCTAAAGGGCCTGAGACCAGCCTCCGTGAAGGATCACCTCTCTTCTCTTGGCACACTGCCACAGCTACATAGGCACCTTTTCAATTACTTTAAATCTAAATAAAATTTAATGAATAACTATGCACAGAGGTGATTGGTTCCAAATCACTTACAAGTTTGTGTGTGTTGTTCAATATAAATAAATATAAGCTATCACAAGCTGCACTTCAGCCTACCTGTCATTAGTTGGCTAGGTTACAGAATAACGTCTTGAAGAAGGATTGAAAATAAGAGAGGGTAGAGGCTTTACGGTCTAGACCTGGGAATCACCGACATCACAAGGATGACACATAATCAGAAAGAAGAGATAAAGTAGAAAATGTACCTGAGGCACTATTCTTGCTATAAGCGAATTTGGGGGATTTGATGTAGATAAAGTGATGTGTGAGAGTGGTGCATGTCACAGATCAGTCTTGTTAATAATTGAATCTTCAGCAGCCATTGTCTGAATATTCAATCATTCTCCTCGTTTAAGTTATTATCTGCTGGAAAGTGAAGTGGATTGGACACACTGATGGCAAGATATTTGTCTTTTAACTACAGCCATAGTGAACTTCTCACCTTGATTGTGCATTCTGTCAGACAAGAACTGGAAGGCTCTCTTTCTGCTGCAAATACACTCCATGTGATGAAAAATCGAAGACCTTACACTGGAGTTTTTTGCACTGGAATAAATATGGTGATGTAACTAGTGAAAATAGCAAAGATTCCTGTGGCACCTTATAGACTAACAGACATATAGGAGCATGAGCTTTCATGGGTGAATACCCACTTCGACTCTTTGCTGCTTTTACAGATCCAGACTAACACAGCTACCCCTCTGATACTCTAGTGAAAATGTGCTGCATCCATATAAAAAGTGACTTCCGTGAGTGGAGTCTATTTTGGTGTCAAACCCTCATCCAAGGAGCTTTTTACCCCAGTGCAGTGTCTTTGTTAGGGGTTTGAAGGGGTATAGCTACATCAGTGTAGCTATGAAGGTGTCAAAATCTCCAGTGTAAAGAAGGCCTTCAAAGACCCTGCTTTCTGCCACAAAGGAAGCAGATTCCTTTTGAAAGGTATGGTGGTGTTAATTGGTTTATATCCAACTGATGCGTGTATTCACTTTAAAAGGATAACCTCCTTACATAAATTTAAAGAGGTTGTTTGAAATAGGAGAACACTATTTGAAATGCATCTTTGCAAATTAGGAGGAAATTGAAAAGGGTTAATGTATTTGATCAAATACATTGTGTCCTAGAAATATAATTGAAAAATGTTGTCTGTTTGAACTGTCAGATGAGGTGATCCTCAATAAGCAACATGCTAATGAAGACTTTTAACTCCTAGTCTGATAAAGCCATCAGAGATGCTTAAACAGAAGATCTTCAGTTACACATAGAGTTGATAGCTATGAATCAGATTGTGAACCCATTACTTGTACTGGTGAGCAATTACTCATTTAAGGAGTTCTAGTGAAGTCCTAACATTAGTAAAGGGTTCACATATCTAGCACTGTGGAGGTACACCTTTCTGAAACATTGGCTATGGCAAAGGAAGAAGCAGATACAATGCTTTTGGAGTGAGGGAGAGAAGCCAACCTTAATATACAATTGGTCCTCAAAGGCCAGGTCATAACTAATGATGCTTATCAGCTCGTTGAAAAATCCAATTTTATTTCTGTGAAAAAATTCAGATGAAGCAAATTCATTCAAAATGTTTTCTGGAAAATATAATTTTTATGAAAAAATTCAAAACAAAATACAAATGTGTGTTTCATATTGAAGTGACATTTTTGCTTCCTTCAAGTGCTCAAAAACACAAATGAAATAAAAATGTCAATTTGAATACAAAATATTTGTTTTCATTTTGAATTGACGTTTTGTTTCACAATTAAACAATGTTCGTTTTTACAAAATTCTTCATTCAAAAATCAAAACAATTGAAATATTTTAATGAAACTGAATTTTTCAATAAAAAATTGTTGAATTTTTTATCAGCTTTAATGCTTATCACAGCGGTTTTAGCCTACTGTAATTATTATACTCAGTTTTATTTTATTTTCTGTGATTATTCTCTTCATTTTCAATCTCATGCCAAATCTATTTATCTTTATTCAGGATAACTAGAGTTAGTAACAGAAAATATTTGTTTGGAGATGATGAATATTCTCAGATGCTCATGAGGGAAGGAAGCTGAGATCTGACATTCAGGAAGGTGGAAGCAGAGCAGAAGAAATCTGAGCAGACAAGCAAAGTAAATGGACTGCAAAACCCCTCCCCAAAAGTTGGTGGGCATGTAGAAAACAAAAAGACCTGCAAGTTGTGGTTACATTCCCCATTCCATCGAAGAAATCAGAATTTTTCAAATGCTAGACCTTTAGCAAGAAGTCATATTCAAAACAAGCTCAATTGTAAAGATTGCATTCTGAACATAAACCACTTAACTACAGTTGAACAGGAAACTGTTTCCCCGTCCTATGAGAATTTTCAAGATTTCAAAACTTTTCCTGGACAAATTGGGACAAAACTGCAAAATCTTGAAACATTTCACAAAATGATAATCCAAAAAAAAAAATTGGATTGGATTGGATCACTCAAAATATTTTGTTTCAATAACTTCAAAATATTTAATTTCAATGTTGGCCTTTTAAAATTCTTTTAACTTTATTTTATGGTAAATTAATGAAAATTTCAAAACAAAAATAATAGTGTGTAACTGGAAAACTACTTTGTTTTGACTATTTTAAACCAAATGGGGAGATTCATCTGAATAACCCTTTCCTGCAAACAGTTTTGATTTTTGAGAAATCGACACTTTCGGTTTAAAAATGTTATGTTGGAAAATTCCAGTTCAGCTCTACACTTAATCTCCCTCTGGCACAATTTACCGTTCTGTAAAGACACAAGTGTTACAAAGTTTAATTAATGTTTGTAAAGCACTTTAAGAGCCTTTGATAAAATGTTCTTATACAACAGCAAAATATATTTTTCTGTTGTGTAGTAACATGAACTTTGCAGGTTCATGAGTGTATCAGAGGCACGTATTGTAGAAAGAACAGGAGTACTTGTGGCACCTTAAAGACTAACAAATTTATTATAGCATGAGCTTTCATGAGCTGCAGCTCACTTCTTCGGATGCACAGAATGGAACACACAGACGGGATATTTATACATACAGAGAACATGAAAAGGTGGAAGTATGCATACCAACAGGCAGAGTCTAATCAATTGAGATGAGCTATCGTCAGCAGGAGGAAAAAAAACTTTTTGAAGTGATAATTAAGATGGCCCATAGAAGGTGTGAGGAGAACTTAACATAGGGAAATAGATTCAATTGGTGTAATGACCCAACCATTCCCAGTCTTTGTTTAAGCCACAGTTAATAGTATCTAGTTTGCATATTAATTCAAGTTCAGCAGTTTCTCTTTGGAGTCTGTTTTTGAAGTTTTTTTGTTGCAAAATTGCCACCTTCAAGTCTGTCACTGAGTGGTTAGAGAGGTTGAAGTGTTCTCCCACTGGTTTTTGAATGTTATGATTCCTGATGTCAGATTTGTGTCCATTTATTCTTTTGCGTAGAGACTGTCCGGTTTGGCCAATGTACATGGCAGAGGGGCATTGCTGGCACATGATGGCATATATCACGTTGGTAGATGTGCAGGTGTACGAGCCCCTGATGGCGTGTCTGATGTGATTAGGTCCTATGATGGTGTCACTTGAATGGATATGTGGACAGAGCTGGCATCGGGCTTTGTTGCAAGGATAGGTTCCTGGGTTAGTGTTTATGTTGTATGGTGTGCGGTTGCTGGTGAGTATTTGCTTCAGGTTGGGAGGCTGTCTATAAGCGAGGACTGGCCTGTCTCCCAAGATCTGTGAGAGTGAGGGATCATCTTTAAGGATAGGTTGTAAATCTTTGATGATGCGCTGGAGAGGTTTTAGTTGGGGGCTGTAGGTGATGGCTAGTGGTGTTCTGTTATTTTCTTTTTTAGGCCTGTCCTGTAGTAGGTGGCTTCTGGGTACTCTTCTGGCTCTGTCAATCTGTTTTTTCACTTCAGCAGGTGGGTATTGTAGGTTTAAGAATGCTTGATAGAGATCTTGTAGGTGTTTATCTCTGTCTGAGGGATTGGAGCAAATACGGTTGTATCTTAGAGCTTGGCTGTAGACAATGGATCGTGTGGTGTGTCCGGGATGGAAGCTGGAGGCATGTAAGTAAGTATAGCGGTCAGTGGGTTTCCGGTATAGGGTGGTATTTATGTGACCATCGTTTATTAGCACAGTAGTGTCTAGGAAATGGACCGCTTGTGTGGATTGGTCTAGGCTGAGGTTGATGGTGGGATGGAAATTGTTAAAATCACGGTGGAATTCCTCGAGGGCTTCTTTTCCATGAGTCCAGATGATGAAGATGTCATCAATGTAGCACAAGTAGAGTAGGGGCGTTAGGGAACAAGAGTTAAGGAAGCGTTGTTCTAAGTCAGCCATAAAGATGTTGGCATACTGAGGGGCCATGCGGGTACCCATAGCAGTGCCACTGACTTGAAGATATATATTGTCCCCAAATGTGAAATAGTTGTGGGTGAGGACAAAATCACAAAGTTCAGCCACCAGGTTAGCCGTGATATTATCGGGGATACTGTTCCTGATGGCTTGTAGTCCATCTTTGTGTGGAATGTTAGTGTAGAGGGCTTCCACATCCATAGTGGCCAGAATGGTGTTTTCTGGAAGATCACTGATGGATTGTAGTTTCCTCAGGAAGTCAGTGGTGTCTCGAAGGTAGCTGGGAGTGCTGGTAGCATAGGGCCTGAGGAGAGAGTCCACATAGCCAGACAGTCCTTCAGTGAGAGTTCCAATGCCCGAGATGATGGGGCATCCAGGATTTCCAGGTTTATGGATCTTGGGTAGCAAATAGAATACACCTGGTCGGGGTTCCAGGCATGTGTCTGTATAGATCTGTTCCTGTGCTTTCTCAGGGAGTTTTTTGAGCAGATGGTGTAGTTTCTTTTGGTAATCATCAGTGGGATCAGAGGGTAATGGCTACCTTCGAGACACCACTGACTTCCTGTGGGTTAGTATGTAGTTCAGAGGTGTGTTGGAAGTATTCTTTGAGTCGGAGACGGCGAAAGTAGGATTCTAGGTCACCGCAAAACTGTATCATATTCGTGGATCTGGAAGGACAAAAGGAGAGTCCCCGAGATAGGACAGATTCTTCTGCTGGGCTAAGAGAATAGCTGGAAAGATTAACAATATTGTTGGGTGGGTTAAGGGAGCTACTGTTGTGGCTCCTTGTGCCATGTAGCAGTTTAGACAGTTTAGTGTCCTTTTTCTTTTGTAGAGAAGCAAAGTTTTTGTTGTGGCCAGAATGGTGTTTTCTGGAAGATCACTGATGGATTGTAGTTTCCTCAGGAAGTCAGTGGTGTCTCGAAGGTAGCTGGGAGTGCTGGTAGCATAGGGCCTGAGGAGAGAGTCCACATAGCCAGACAATCCTGCTGTTAAAGTACCAATGCTTGAGATGATGGGGCATCCAGGATTTCCAGGTTTATGGATCTTGGGTAGCAAATAGATCTTAATTATCACTTAAATAGATCTCAATTATCACTTCAAAAAGTTTTTTTTCCTCCTGCTGACGATAGCTCATCTCAATTGATTAGACTCTGCCTGTTGGTATGCATACTTCCACCTTTTCATGTTCTCTGTATGTATAAATATCCCCTGTCTGTGTGTTCCATTCTATGCATCCGAAGAAGTGAGCTGCAGCTCACGAAAGCTCATGCTATAATAAATTTGTTAGTCTTTAAGGTGCCACAAGTACTCCTGTTCTTTTTGCGGATACAGACTAACACGGCTGCTACTCTGAAACGTATTGTAGAGAGCATCTAAATTTCCCTTTATTGCATTTGTTGTTTTCAAAATGTAGTAGAGAGAAGAAGGAAATAGGGCCAAGCAGAGAGGATATCTGAAACATTAAAATAGCCATTTTATTTTGGCTTATTGAAAAGAAATATATTCTGGGGGCAATGAATGAGAGGCATTTTCAGACCCAAAACAGCAAGTATATGTTTTCATAGGAACATAGGCCCTATATGACTAGAAGGGACCTCTTGGATCTTGTTTAATACTCTGCTATCACAGCAAAGAGTCCTGTGGCACCTTATAGACTAACAGAAGTATTGGAGCATGAGCTTTCGTGGGTGAATACCCACTTTGTCAGATGCATGTAGTGGAAATTTCCAGAGGCAGGTATATATATGCAAGCAAGAATCAGGCTGGATATAACGAGGTTAGTTCAATCAGGGAGGATGAGGTCCTCTTCTAGCAGTTGAGGTGTGAACACCAAGGGAGAAGAAACTGTCTTTACTGGAATTTGGGCTTAAATTTATTCATTCATTTCATTGCTTTGTCTTTTTCATAAAATGTCTGAAAGGCTGAGAAAGGAAGAGAGAGGAGTAAAGCCATGGACATAGCTTGAGGAATGAATGTTCATGTCTCAAATAAATAACACTGTCATATTTTGAACTTTTCTGGGTTTTTTTAGCCCAATAATAGTATAGCATTTTAAAATGCTTAATTGATTTGTGTCCTATAGTACTAATTGAGGTTGCTGTACTGTACGTTATTTAGATTTGTGACTATCAAGCAGGGAAAGTGAGTTTGTTCCTTAAGTAATTCTTTCTCCCATATTCCTCCAACTCTGGTAGATCCATCATCCAAACCTATTATTTACTCCATGATGACAACAAAGGCATATGGAGTCTGAGGGCCCAATCTAATTTAAATAAAATAAAACAGAGTTGACTGCAGTCACCTTTATCTCTGTGCTGACAGTGCAACCCATGAAAACTACTGGCTCTAGCATGTCTCTCTCCATCTCGACGAAGCTGCTCCAATCAAGCTGAAGCACTGCATGCAGAAACCTACAATGTATAGGTCCCATAAAGATAAATCATGAAAAGTTATACTTGAGCTATCAGAGTTACTCTCTATGTCTAATGATAGAAAACAGATTCCTTGTAGTAATATTAGTATTGTTAAGGTTTCCCTTTGTTTGAAAAGCGTCAGTGATTATTCATTATTTCATCTGAGGAATGTTCAACACATGGAGCCAACCTTTAAGCAGTGAGTAAACTGTTGTCTGCCTTCCTTCTATCCTATATATTTAGATAAATTTCTTGTGTGGCATGAGAAGAATTAAGTGTACAATTTCTAGCCAACAGAAGTAGCAAAAATTACCTTTACACACTGCACTGAAAGTGTACAGCTAATCTGCAATGCAGTGTGTTGGTACCTCAAACGATTTATGAAAAAAACTAAGTCTGTGACAATCTCTTCATTCTCCTTTAATTATAATTCTACCTTCAAAAAGTGAAGCAACTTTTAGAATTAACACCTTTCTTTCATATGTCCATGGCAATTATTCTTATCCAGTTTGTGCTGATTCTGGTCACATACTCCACCATTTGATTACCTTTGATGGGTTACTTTGTAAAATATACTACACAACAGCTGACATGACACAGTAGTAAATCATAACTTTATGATAACCATTCACAACTCAAAGAGCTCTCCTAAACTGCAGAGAAAAACTTGTGAAAATGTCTGCTAGAGCCTTGTCAATGTCCATGCCTTTTTCTCTGCTCATCACTGAGAAATCTTGTAGGATTTGGTTTGCAGCCTTTACATTTTGAACAGTCTTTAACCTTATTTATAACTGTTCAGGTACTCTACTTTCTGCTTATCTCATAATTCCCCATTTCCAGGTCTCAATCACAGATGGATTTGTTGTTGTTTTATCCTCTCTCTTATTCTCCATTATCATTTTTTCATGAATTAACCATTTCATCATTTTTCTCATGAATAAATATTTGTAAAAAGTTCAGCTGTTCTGTTATGTTTCATGTGCATGATTATTAACCTCTTTTGTTAAGCTTGTTTTACATATTATTTGATATATAAAATATGTCCTTATACTTTTCATGTTGTGCAATACATCACTATGATTTGAAAGGGCATTCTGCTTATTGACATTTGTGTCCCCAATAATCAAATTTTATAAAATATATACTTATAAATGTTTTTGTGGTGTATGTGTTATATAAACACATTGTGTATATACACATAAATATATTTTATTTGTATATATATGTGTGTATATACACACACACACACACACACACACACCTCCCTCCCTCAAAAAACCATTTCAATTACATTAGTCATATATACAGAATTTACAGACATGGTTTCACTTGTATGTAATACTGTATATAAAAGGCCAGTTCTTCTGTTGATCTCAAGCCAGTCTTCAGTTTTACATGCCCACCTTTTCCTTGTGATTGCACCACTAAATGTAAATCACTCATGCAAAGCAGGCTGCTGGGCACAAATACCTGTTTCCACATGCAAAATGGATGCCTGTTCACTTTTGCAAGCTTGCGAAATATGAGACCAGGACTCAATTTAGACTCTGAATTTAGCTCCCAAAGTGTACTCTGGTTTACTTTTAACTATTTCTGAGTGTATCTTTTACTAAACCTTCTTGCTCAGTTTCAAATATAGATAGAATCCCTTGTATGTGTGTATCTCCCTCTCTCAGCTGCACAAACTGAGCAGTCAGCAGTGCCACCATTAGTCAAAGTCAGAGAAGCTTGCTCATGCTAGTATTTCTGTCACAGCTGTTACTTTGGGTCGCAACACACTGATATGACTAAATGCCTTTCTTGGAAATGCTTTTTAGCTGTGCAAGGCTTACTACTTTTTTCCTTCTCAGAAACAGCCTTATAAGTCTGCTGGTGAAAAGGAAAGAATAAGATAAATATACAATAAATATCAAACTTGTTAGTACTCTCCTATGCAATCCTACAATAAAGATCTGTTAACTATGCTCTACAAATACAGTATATGTTAGTTTTATATTATAAACATGTTTATAATATTTATTGTAACCCTTAAAACTTTACAGTTTTGCTTTAGATGGTGATTACATACAAAAAAAACCCCAAAATGATAGTAAAAGAATGTTAAGGTTGCAAAATCAAACAGTCGAAAGTTAGGAAAGGCTGGAATTAAGGTTGCCTTTGCAACAGGAAACATTAATTCTGTCCTCTTGGGCATATGAATTATGATACAATTTTTAATTTTTCACAAGACCGCTGCCTTATTTAGTGTGCAGGAAGAATTGTGTTTACCAAATGGGTAGCTATAAAATATTTATTTTTATCTTAATTATTCAGTATGCAACCCCAGGTCTTATTTACTGCACATGACTTGAACTCTGCACTGAATCGAGTATTATTAATTTCCTCATAGGCTTTTCTATGAAGCTCATCACCAAAGTATCTGACTGGTTCACAAATATTACTGTATTTATCTCTACAACACCTTTGTGAAGTAAAATGGTATTATTATCCCATTGAGAGACTAAGGCCAGAATTTTCAAGTGTGTGCTAATTTTGGGTGTCCAATTTGAGATTCTAATTTCAACTTGAGGTACCTAAAGCTTGATTTTTCTGAGTACTTTGTTTTTCTATAGCACTATATATATTTAAGCACAGATGCCACTCAATTCAGCTACAGTTGTGAGCATTCCGTATGTTTGCAAATCAGGTCTCAGGTATCTCAAAATGGGCACCTAGAAAATGACAGAACACATAGTGCCCACCTGTGAAAAATGTGCTGTAAGTCACCACATACAAATTCTGTATCACATATGAACTCGAGGGCAGAAGCAATGAAAGAATTCAGTTCTCCCGGCTGAGACCATCCTTTCTCATCCTACAATCCCATGTCATTCACTACACACCTTTCAGCTTCTGCATCAAATGAGATAGGGTCCTACAGACAGCAGCCTCCTGTCCAACATACTGGTACCTACTGCCCATCTACTACCGACATACTCTGATCATTGTCCATCCTGTGCACTGAATAAAGGCAGGGGTCTTTGGGGGGGAAAAATTATGTGACCATGTAATGTAATCATGTACAGAAACAATAGGGGCAAATTAAGGTTACACAGGAAGCCTTGATTCTGGCATGCCTAACTTTTGAGTGCTTGGCTTTTCAACCTTAATATTCTTTTAATGTAGGGGTTTTTTACACTATAATCTCCTACATGTTTAAAAAAGCAAACTGAAAAAACATAAATTCCATCATGTGAATCAGATTGATCTCACATGGGTCATCAGCAGGGTTGGAACTTTTAGATCCACAGCACAGACGTGTACCACTTAAATTAACAGGAGAACTGGTAGCAGTGGTAGTTTATCTTATACAGTGGAATGAAACACACATTTTGCCAATGAGTTTCAGATCTATTTGCTGACAGCAGAGGAATTTTGGAACTCAAGATCCTTGAGTTCTGTTCCAGGTTCTGGAGTGGAGTCTGCTCTACTTGTTACAGATCAATCTGCCATTTCTCCTGCAGCCTGCTCTCTTCCGTTCCTGTCCTTCCAGTTCTGCTTGAATTCCACCACCCCCCGCCCCCACACTCCAGCCTGCCTCTGTCCATCCCAGCATGTCTTGTCATCCTCCTCTCTTTTCATACCTCTGCATTCAGGCAAGTCAGAATGTTTCCTCCTTCTCCATGCTGTCTGGGTACCAGCAGCGGGAATCTTCAACAGAGACGGTATTCCTGCTCTCAGTTCTGTGCCTGGCACCACAGCACCCTCCCCCCCACTTCCGCCCCAGTATCTAGGAGGAACAATTGCAGGAAGAGTGCTGCTCAGCCCCTGAATACTATACAGCAATGCTCAGTTACTTGGAGGGGAAAAATCTGTGGGCAGTCCAGTGGGCATGTAGTAGCTGTAAGGGGGGAAGAGTTTTGGCTAAGGACAGGTCAGAAGCTTACTTTCACACAAAATGCCATGGAATCTTAATGTAAATAGAGGGGATCTCAAGTTTTCAGGTTTTGCACACTGGAAAGATGAATGGCAAGTCAACTCTTCTACCAGAGTTTGAGTGCAAACTTTTTTTTTATGATTTTTTTTTGCTGTATAGCAGAATTATTGAGAATAAATAATCATTGTTTGTATATGATACATTTTGAAACTTTTGTTTATGATAAATGGTGTTATTTTTCTTTTCTCATATCTGACACAATATAATACAATAATACTAAGCATGACTCATACATTCCAATGATTCAGCAAGCCTGGAAAATCAAAAAGTAGATCAATGCAGTTGGAAAGTTTTAAAAAAGAAAGAGATCTCGGGGATGTTTAACTTGGTTTTGTGCAGGGTAATGTAATATGTTTTAAACTATTAGGGACTTTGTCTACATATACAAAAGATACACATGGGTTGACCAGAAATATTATACAAATACTGTATTTATTGACGTCAAAGTCAAAACTCTCCTGTTGTCTTCAATAGGCGCAGGATAGGACCTTACTTGTAATGTTTTGTACAAACCAAGCAATAGAAACGGAGATACTAGAATTATTCAGAATCCAGTCAACATAACAGTGAGAGAAAATGAAAATTTGCAATAATGACAGCAAAATTGGGGATAAACAAAAGACCTCTAATCTTGCCACAAAAATTCAGATTTTGTGGAGTACATATAGCAGAAAATGGCTACTTTTTAGGCAGCCAGCCTATTACCTGTCACAACATGAGACATTTTCACCTTCCCCATATTAGTTCCTGTCAAACTATTTTCAAATTTCAGCTACAGGAATTTCAGTCAGTTTTGGAAAGTGGATGTTCCAGGGCACAGCAGACTTCTTAAAAGAGTCATAAAATAACAAGGTATAGCCGTATTAAAGGGGACCGGACAAAAAGAGATATCCTTGAAGATCTAGCCTTGTAACTCTTAATTTAAACATCATACATAACTGAATTCATATCCAAAACCCTTGATCCTTTGCTTGGCTATCAGCACTTTCTGTAACAAGTATCCATACCAATATGTCATCCACAATTAAATATGTATTATTCAATGCAAATCTGAAACATGAGAAGCTGTCTGGTATAACCCATATGACTGCTTCCTTTTATTACCTTCTTTAATTAACTTCTAATCTTTATTAGGCTAAGTTACTGTGTATGGATCATGATAAATATTTTAGTGATAGATAATTGGTCTACGAAGCATGTGTAGTTCTATAATGTAATGGATTAATGCTTTAATGGTTTCTTTCTTTTCATTTTTAACAAGTATGGACCGAGTTCTGCTTTTGGATGAAGATTTCTCTTTGATGACAAGGGTCTCTAGTGTCTTATTTTATGACCATTTAAAACACATAACCTTTATCTTTGTTTGGCTTCTGATTACTGACTGCTGAATCTTCAAAGGTTTGGTTCAAATACACACTCGATAGCTAATTATTTGAACTATCAGTATCTTTGTATCTGTAAAATTGTTTTGGAAACATCTTGGTGTTGTGTTTTTTGGGTGAGCTGTCAGGTGCTTCTTGCTTCTATCTGGGCTGCAAATGCCATAAGAATAGGGTTTTTTGTTCTGTTTCAGCACTTCCACTCCCTATCCCAGCCATGATCAAAATGTGTGAAAGCACTGCATAGAGAAAAAAAAAAAGTTGAGTGTGTATTTTCGAACTTCGAAAAACATTTGGTTTGTATTTTGGCCAAAGGTTCAAATCAGTTTTTATTTTAATTGTGTCACTGCCTGCATTTCTGTGCTAAAGCATCAACTGTGGGTCATTATTGCCCTCTGTTGTATTAATTTAAATTAAATAAATAGGCTAAAGGTGATTTCATTATCCAGTCACTATCCAACATTAAACAGTGTTAAACAAGGTCTGGAGCTTGGAAAACAGAGACCTCAGCTTGCTTTGCATCATGCCAAACACACCATTTAACAATCCTTTTAACCTTTTATTAACGATATGGAAAAGAAGGAAAAACAGGTGACATGTAAAGTATTAAATAAGGCTATGTCTACACTGCACTTCTGTCATTAAAACTTTTGTCAGTGTGAAAAAACACCCCACTGGACAGCGTTTTGTCGGTGAGAGATGCTCTCCTGCCGACAAAGCTACCACGCCTCGTAGGGGGTGATTTTATTTTGCCAGCAGGAGAGCTCTTTGCTATTTCCTTGTGCCTCTTGTCTTGTACTTAGGTTGTAAGCTCTTCTGGGTAGTACCTTTTTGTTATATTATACTATATAGTATCTAACATAATGAGGTCCTGGTCCATGATAATCTAGACGTTACCACATGCAAATATATAATAATAATTAATGAATTCTCATATACGCACCACTTTTGATCATCATCATCAAAGGTAGTTTTGTTTTAAAAGGGTTGTAGTCCTTACTAACCCTTTTCTACTTTATATGATAGTGAAGTTAGAATGTTGAAGCTGTGATATCACAATCCTTTCTTGACAGCAGATCAAAATGGCACAAACATATAACTTCATTGCTTGAATCACACTGAGGTTAAGAGAAAGAACTTCCCACATCAAAATAAACATATTCACTAGCTACCGAGAGTCATATAGACAGTTACTGTCAAAGTAAACTGTATTTTCATACATTCTGTTTTTCACAATCTTGCTTTAAATCGTATAAGTTACCATGACTGTGTAGGTGCTGGTAGAGAATCAAGGTTCTTTGTGTGGTATTCTTATCTTGAATCACTTGCTGTCCTTTGCAAAACACGTGTCATTTACTATATGTTTATTTTTTAGGGTTTGTCCTTGAACTGTCCATAGAGTGTTTAATTTAAAGGCAAGTAACCATCTAGCAGTACACCGAAGGACTCAGGGCTAACAGCATCTTTGTACATAGGCACTGTAACCCCTTCCAACTGCCTTCTTATGACCTTTGGTACGTCTTGAATAGTTAACCCCATCTGCTTTCCCTCCCTCCTTCTAAAAGTAGAGATTGTCATCTCTCAGACATTGTCAGCACTTCTTCACTAGTGTTATCAATTTAAATCTAAATTATAGACGCATTTAAAAACAATCCTGTTTGTTTCGGATACAGAGAAAAGAAATGCACAAAATAAAGCGGGGGTGGGGAGCGAAGGGGCTATGAAAAGCCTCCATAGTAAAAGTTGCTGTAGCCAAGTTGGTCCCAGAATATTAGGCCTGGTCTACACTAGGGGGGGGTTCGATCTAAGGTACGCAACTTCAGCTACAGTCGAAGTACCTTAGTTCGAATTACTTACCCGTCCTCACGGCGCGGGATCGACGTCCGTGGCTCCCCCGTCAACTCCGCCACCGCCGTTCGCAGTGGTGGAGTTCCGGAGTCGACGGGAGCGCATTCGGAGTTCGATATATCGTGTCTAGATGAGACGCGATATATCGAACTCCGAGAAATCGATTGCTACCCGCCGATATGGCGGGTAGTGAAGACGTACCCTTAGAGAGACAAAGTAGGAGAGGTAATATTTTTTTATTGGACCAACTTCTGTTGATGAGAGAGACAAGCTTTTGAGACACATAGAGCTTTTCTTCAGATCTGACTGAGATGCTTAGGAGATAGAAGGCTGGACTCTCCTCTGAAAAGCATCTGGGTACACACAATTCGGCTATGAATTGTATGTAGGGAAACGTTCTGGTAAGTTTTCCCAGACCTAAAGCTCAAAAGCATGTACCAACAAGAAGTTGGACCAGTAAAAGATATTACCTTACCCACCTTGTCTCTCTAATGCAGGGGTCGGCAATGTCTGGCACGCAGCTCGCCAGGGTAAGCACCCTGGCGGGCCGGGCCAGTTTGTTTACCTGCTGCATCAGCAGGTTTGGCGGACCGCGGCTCCCACTGGCTGCGGTTCACTGTCCTAGGCCAATGGGAGCGGCAGGAAGCAGTGCGGGTGAGGGATGTGCTGGCCGTGGCTTCCCGCCACCCCCATTGGCCTGGGACGGCGAACCGTGGCCAGTGGGAGCTGTAATCGACTGATTCTGCTGACGCGGCAGATAAACAAACTGGCCCGGCCTGCCAGGGTGCTTACCCTGGCAAGCCACGTGACAGAGGTTGCCGACCTCTGCTCTAATGGGTCAGTCAATCAGTCTTGTGTAGCCCTTATTCATACTACTTCTGAGGCTCGGTGTGGAAGTGTACAAAGTCCTAATTAACATGTTGCCGTAGTATTTTCCAGTTTACAAAAACATGTCATGAAGGTTGGTATCTTGTGCTATACACTCTAATTTCCTTTTTGCATATTCAGGCACTTCAAAGGTCTTTCCTAAACTTCAAAGGATACCTTCTGAAGTCTCCGAAGGTGTGAGCCAGCTAAAGGGATATACACCATGTCTTCAGGAGTGTTTCAGTAACTACCTCCAATGGACTAAGTTCTTAGTATTTTAATGAATGCCCCAGAACCAGGAGTCTTCTAGTATTGAAAACCTGCAGCACCTTCATAAAGTGACATGGCAGCAAATTTCATATGGATAAAACCATACAAACAGTACAATTATACAACTCATACTGGAGATTTTCATATCAAATTTTAGGACGAAGAATTGTATCAGGCAAGTTGCTACTATTAAAAAATAATCTGGAAAGAAGAAGGAAGAGAAACCTTTTCCCCTTCTGTCACTGAGCTGATGATTTTCTCCATTCCAGTGGAGGGCTTGTTAATAGTACAAATAGACCTAGTGGATTTAATCCTGGACCCAATAAAGTCCAGTCAAGTTTTGCCAACCTGATGGTTGCTCTAATGTGGATCAGCTACCCACAGCCCATTAGGCCACATACAGTAGCCATGGTTCACTGGGGCACAGGGATGCTTTGGCCATGCTTCCTTTCTGCCAGCCATGCTCCTATGCCAACCACAGAAAGAGGAGGGTAGTATAAAAATGACTATACCAGCATTACATTGCCACAGTGTCCCCCTTATATAGAGATGATCGGATCTGGGTCTGTGTTTTCCAGTTAGTTAAACTCAGATGAATTATAACAGTGGTTCGAGAATAATTCTACAGCAGCCACTTCAGAGGACTTTAAGGTAGTCTCCCACTACCAGGTTCTCTTTTCCTACCTGTAGAAATTGCCCTAGTGAAATACGCTGCCACTGCCTGGCATCTTGTAAAAATTAGTGGTCACCTTAACTTGTGCAGATGTATATTTTTTTTTATCACTCTGGCACATCATACTCACCCAAACACCTCTCTGTTCTTGACTTCATATTATGGAGAACCTCAGATGTCCCTTGTGTATTCTTGATAACATCTCCCACTAACGTTTGTGGAATCACTATTCATTCATCTCTCAAAATAGACCAATTTGCTCTGCTGAGCTTCTTTCAGAAGGACCAATATTGCCCACTCTCCTTAAAGCCTTTATGCATTGCCTCTGGCCATCCACTGCCTGCTCTCTTTTTAACTATTAAGTGTTTTTATCATGCCTTGTTCCAAGTTGTATTTCAGCTAGTCTGTTGGAAAAAACTGGGAAGATATGCATTTTGGTTTTCATTTAACTTTATAAATCCATCTGAAACCTCATCTGTTTATGTGCTTGAAAGAGAATTAGCCCTAAAAGTGGTTTTCCTGAAACATCTTTAACCTCCATGCCACAAAAGAGTTTATATTGTAGGGAAGAAGGAAAGTGTGTCTTTCCAAACCAGTACCAAAGGTCAGCTGGCATCTGATTGAACTGCTGAACCGTACTCAAAATCCAACTATTGAAGGCTCCTTTCCAGTTTTCAACAGGTCTCCTAAATACAAACTGTCTAAATTTCAAAGGTGCAGCTCCCATTTAATTTAAGTGAGATTTGTGGGTGCTCAACACTTCTGAACATTAGACCTCTTACACTCAGGTACTTAAATATAGATTTAGGAGCCAAACTTTAGCCCCCTAGGTTTGAAAATGTTGCTCTAAATTTCTCCCAATTGATTATAATTTTATTTTTTCTCAGAAGTTTGATTCCTAGGACTGATCAACATCTGTACCCAAAGGAAATTTAATTTATTCTTCCCCAATACAATAATCACCTTCCCTCTCTGTTCAAATGTATGGTTCCATGAATATTAACAATATTGAATCTCAGCAGTAAATAATACATGTCATTTTCTAGTAGATCATACTTAATTCACAAAATTCCTTTTAATTGTCATACACACACTATTTCTTTCTACTGAGTTATTCAAAGCCCTTTCTATACAAAATGCATTATTCAAAACACAATCTGTGCTCTTGATTTGTAGGCTTCACATACATTTCAGAAGCTCTTTTGTGTAGTGTTTTACTTTTTTTTTCTTCAATGCCATTTATTCTAGCACATACTTGTCATAATTTTTATTCTTTTCTAAAACCTCTTCCTTCCCTTTAGAGCAAGCTAATCTAAAGAACACATCAGGGAGAAGAATAGAGACAGGATGAATACATTTTAAGGATGATCAAACTCCCTCTGCTGTCCTTTCCAAGTCATTGAACTATAATGGCATTAACATGAGCTCCCCTCATCTACCTGGCTTCTTTGAGTTGTTTAGCAATTAAAAATCCCTCTTCAAGGAAACACCAGAGGCAAAGATCCATATGCTGTGCCCTCCTTTACATAATATATAGTTAGGGTACAAAATTACAATAAAACAAGGATATAAAAACTCCACTCAAAGAGGCAAAACCTATGTGGTATCATCCCCTGAGTACTTGTGCCATCCATTAGACATCCAACAGTGCACAGCATCTGTGACTGTCATGCGCTGGTTAGAAAAATGTGCTCTGCTGTTGTAGGTTGAAGGTGGGAAGGGTAAAAACGGCAGGCGTTCATGCTATATGCTCTCCCACACAAAAGCCTGGAGATACTAATGATAAGAGAATCACAAGTTACTTCTGTTCCAATCTGTCAGCAAGCAACACAAGGTTCTATCAGTCGATGCTAGAAAATAGAGATAATAACCCTCACTGCTTAACTCACTTGACATATCCCTTGTTCTGGTGATGTCTGCCTTACACAGCCATATTCCTCTCCTGCTGCATACTAGTCAGGGTCATCTTGCTGTGATTGGCTCTGGCTGTTTGAAAGTTCTCTGTCAGTTTAGCTCCCTGGTAATAATGTCCTTTTTTCTCTCACAACCTGCAGTGAGATCCCTTGCATATTTCTCTTACTTTTGCTGCTGCTTCTTATTGCTTATTGTGTATCACCCTTTACGTTGTACTACATGACCACACCACTGCTCCATCGGAGTTTCCTTCTCAGTGGCTTCCTTTAGGGTATGCTATAGCACAACTGTCTGTGGCTTTAACCTTTATACATTTTTGTGCTTCTCTCTCCACCATTTATTTATGTGGGTGGCTAGCACGTGGGCCCAGGAGCAAACTTCACAAACCAACATTCTCCTGTTGCCAAAATTCTGCCTCAGCAGCATGATCAGAGTCCATGGGGAAATCTAAGATTCTTTTGAGATTTTTATTCCAAAATCCTGGTCAGGAATCTGGAGGTGGGAAAGTGTGGTTTCCTATGGCATACCAGAGGACTGCTGCAAGAGAAAAGAGGGAGTATTCTTATTTCAACTAATTTGAAGCTGTGAAAAAGTTTGGTTTTGGTTTGAGGTCTAGGCTGAGATTTAGGTTAGTGTTTGTTTATTTCCAGTTGATCTGCTTGTCTCTATGTGGATTATCTTTCCCTGACTATCTGTCCATCAGAACCTGTCATTTATATTTTTACAGATACTTAAGATATTATGTAGTCAAACAGTGCTATAATTCACCTTCAGCCTCAGTTGCAGTCATTTTCTGTTCACTTAAGAAGAGTCTCATAAATCATTCATAACAAAGGAAAATAAATCTCTCAGCTCACACCGTGCACCGCTACCATTATTAAATTTCAGTCCACCCTTCCTTAAAAAATAAAGATGAATGCATTTAGTAACAATAAATAACTAGGACTGCCAGCCTTAATTATGTACTGAAAAAACTGTCTACATGTGTAAGGAATTTGAACTAGAGCAATGCATGTTTTCTTTTTAGGCATCTGAGCACTAATTCATTAGGAAAATTAACTTTCATGTATATTATTTGCTAATTGTGGAGTGGAGTTGTACTTAACACCCCCAGGGAACATCAACAATGGTCTAGCTAAAGAATAAGGAATATGATAAAGTTTCAGTGAATATGCTCATGATCTATACTCCACTCCTGACAAACCATGATATGACCTTGAGAATCCCGCAGGAGTGAAGCATTGAATTTGTTGTATTAGTTCAGCAGTTAACACTCATGCAACTTTCTCAGTAGAATCAGGAGCCTACTGAATTACCCATGTGTATGCATTTAAGATTAGGCCATCTTAATTTGCTTTTCATGTGACAGATAGTGTGATTTATTGTCAATTTTCTTATTCAGAGTGGGATCTAATCTAGAAAGAAAGTGATGAATACCACAGAGAGGTGTTTTGGTTTTGTTTTAGGTGCTGGGGGCATTGTGCTTTTTCTCTTCTTTGGAAGATTAACTTGTTTAGTGTAACTTGTTTCAGCAGAAGTTTGGTCTGTGAAACATAAATAATTCATTGTATTATTTTGATATTTAGAATGTATTAAACATATTGAGCGGGTTTGAAAGCTAGGCTTGAACAAAAATCTAGTTAATTTAAAAAAGATAAACCTTTTATTTGAAGAATAAATGGGTCACCATTTTTGGGGGGTCTCACACTGTGATCTTTCATAATTTGTTCAAATAAAGCTTTCATAGATTAAAAGAAAATAGTGTGGTATAAAAGGAGATTTTAAGTGACATAGGCCAGAAAGTCCTGGCATTGGGATACACTTCATCCTTACTACAGTCCATAGCTTTGACACTTCATTTGTAATACAGTGACAGGTAGTAACTACTGAATTTGTAGTATTTGGAAGTGTATTTACAATAAAATAAAATCAACCTTTCTGTATTTAAGGTATATTTTTAGTAGACCAAAAATGTGTTTGCAGCTGTATTTCTGTGAAGCAACAATGTTCCCATGGAAATTAAGTAAGTCTGTATATGACCCTTCTAGATATGGTAAAGAAAGGCTGACCTTGGTCAAAGTGACATTTTTTCACATTTGTATTTGAATTTTGGACCAAAAATGCACAAGCAAGTATAGTGTATGAACAGTGTATATAATATACAGTGAAACCTGCAATCGGGATACCTTCAGCAAATAGCATCCTGTCATAAGTGACTGCTTTAATGTAACCACAAGTTTTCATGTGCAATTTGGTTTGACCTTTAGTTAAGACCTACCTTTAGATGAGTAAGCCCTCAACTCTACTAAAGCTTGCACATGAGTAATTTTATGCACATGAGTAATCCCACTGATCTCAAAATTCTAACACTGAACTCAGTGAAATTATTCACGTGCATATATATACTCATGAGTAGAACTGTGGCTCTAGTTTGTGCTGGTTTGTTGCATGATTTCTTAAAACAGTTTCACTGTACTGTCTATAAAAATATATTTAACCTGTTAGATCAACTGATATTTAACAGACCCATAAATTAAAAATACATTTATGTTTATACACACACAATTTCTAACAGTATCTTATCTATTGGGTATTATTTCAAATTGGTTTCTATATTTTCTTTTTGCATTTTATCCACCGTATAAGGAGTGATGCTGACCTGAGTTTGTTACATTGGTATAAACCTAGAAGAAAAATCCACTTAATTCAATGGCATTTTTTCCAAGATTAACACCAGTGTAATTGAAGCAGAATCAGGCTGTATGCATTTGTGATGCAGAGGGTGGTCTATGTATTCCTCATTCCAGTCATAAAATAGAGAAAATAATCTGGGGTGGTTTTATTTCACTCTTTCTTCTCTCTCTCTCTCTCATTTAGAACATAACAAAGAGCTGAGGGGCTTGCTAGAACAAGATTCAATGGTACCTAACTGGTACATTACAAATAGTGATCCACACTGTGAATTAAATTCTAGATGTCTGTAAATATTGTGGCTATACCTCTATGAAGTTGAAAATGGAAAGGCCGCCTTTGTCACAGCCTAACTGGATAGGAAAAGCTTTCCACTGAAAATGCACAGCATACAATTGCTACTTACATGTATTTTTATTTCTGTGATGCAGCTGTATATGGCACATGCTGTTATCATCCACTATACAGATAACATTATGAAAAGACCTGGAAGTGTGACAAGAAAAGCTTTTCTTGTACTTAGTTAAGCTTGCCAGAAATCACTATGCTGCAAGTCTTCTCTTTCTTTTGCTGATGAAAAACAAAACTCATAGTGCTACAATCGTGCTAAGTGACAAATAGCATAAAGGTAAATAAATACATAGAAGAAAAATTGTTCTGTCTTCAGAGTTTTCACAAAGTGGAAGCAGCGTGGCTCCCTGGTAGTTCAATTCAATAGCACATCAACACTTCATCATTCAATAATTTAAGAATCCATGGTGGCAGCTGATGGAGATTTGTGCTGTTCCCTCCCCCAAGCTTTTGCAGGTTTAATCATTTTCAGTGAATAATACCTACATATAAATAATGTCCACTACCACCTGGTGATATTAGTGAAGCAAATTTGTGTCCATTTACTACCTTAAATTCTCCAGCACAGCATGCACACTCCTGACATCCATTTAAGCACTTAACAAAATGTTCATGTATTGATTTTAGTGTCTTTTGCTCCACTCAAATGAATTACATATGAGTATTTAAGTATTTGTGAGTGGTCCAAATGGGCACTGATCCTAAATAATTACCTCAGCTTCCCCAAGAGAGCACCCCCTTTTTCCTGCTCCCCTTGCTTGTTTGTGGAGTACCTGGCCAGCATATTGCACAAGAAGTTTAGAAGTAAAAGAAAAAGAGGGCAATTGATTCTCAACTCTCGCCATTTTTTACATTAATGCAACACCACTGCATTCATTGCAGTTACTCCCGATTTAACCCAGTATAAATGAGAGGAGAACCAGCCCCAGAGTTTTCATTTATTTGGAACATTTCATGAGGAAGGAAAGAGTCTATTCATTTTAATGGATTTTTGGATAAAGGGCCCAGTACAATGCCCACAGAAGTCACTGGGAATCTTTCTATTAACTTCACTATACATTAGATCAGGCCCCTAGAGAAAGAAGTGAAAGATGCTTTCCTCCTCTTTTGCAAGGGTCTCAGTCCATACAGGTACCTCCTGGGAAGTTTTACTTTTACTTGTGGTGAGTAAAGCTCAGTTCTTTATAAAGCCTCTTGTAAATTTTCTGAGTTGTGAAATACATTCTTGTGAAAGCTATGCTGTAACATAACTACAGGAAGTATTCTCTGTACCATCCAAATTGCACAGAGGTACATCAGGGATAATCCCTTCTTTTGTTTTCCATTCTGATTCTTAGAGGCACTGGTTTGTGGGAGGTTCTCACAAACTTTTCTGCCTCCTACTAGATTTTTACTCATGATTTTTTTAAATTGCTTGACATGTTAGAGCAGTGGTTTTCAACCTTTTTTCATTTGCAGGCTTCTAAAAAATTTTGAATGGAGGTGTGGACCCCTTTGGAAATCTTAGACTCAGTCTGTGGATCCCCAGGGGTCTGCAGTCCACAGGCTGAAAACCACTGTGTTAGAGTACAATAAAAGCAGCTAGAAGTGTACTGGCTTTTTCAAACTACTGTACAGCATTAACTAGCTCTCTCAAGACTCCTCTGAGATAGGTAAGTACATAGCATTCTGCCCATTTTAGAGAATGGAAAAATGAAATGCAGAAAATGACTAGCCCCAGGGCACACAATGATCTAGTGCAGTGGTTCTCAACCTATTTACCATTGTGGGCTGCATAAGTGGCCCACAATGTGTTATGTAGGCTGCATCCAATCCTACCTGTATGGCTCTGAGGATGTCACGTGTGCCGCAGCTCTGTGATGATTGGGCCACAGGTTGAGAAACACTGATCTAGTGGTAGAGCTGGGATTAGAAATTAAGGCCCTGATTCTCAACTATAACTGACCTGCATTTGGACACTGTGGAAAGGGGTGGCTGCAGGGAGCCAATTGCAACTCCCTGATTTGGAGCCATATGGTCCTGAGACAAGTTAAAGCAGAAGAGGTCCTCCTCTAAGTTATGCTGCTGGCACTGCAGACATAAAGTTCCTTACACCAGCAGAGGATCAAATATAGCAGAGCTCATATCTGCTACATTCCCTTCTCATTAATCATTCAGAAGTAAAGTGGCTTCACTTCATCAGAGTGGAGTTAATTAAGCTAATGTAAGCTGAGGCCACTTTATTTCAGAATGAGACCATCCACGCCCACACTTCTGTAACAGCCTGGAATTACAGAAGCTCTTCTTTAACTGGCTGGTTGGTATTCCTACATGTTAGAGCTTCTATTAAGGCTTGGTCTGCATTTTGAAAGTTATATTAGTAGAGCTATGTCATCAGGGGCGTGAAAAAAACACATCCCTGACGGACATAGTTATGCTGACACAACCTCCAGGGTTGACACAGCTATACCAATGGAAAAGATCTTCCAGTGCCATAGCTAATGTCATTCAGGACGTGGTGTTTCTATATCTTTAGAAAAACCCTTCTGTCAATGTAGGCTGCATCTATGTTATGAGGTTTTGCTGGCGTAGCATAGTTGTGCCAGCAGTCTCTGTACTGTAGGCATACCTAAGAGGAGACAGAAAGAGAGAGACATAGACAGTCATGTTCAATGACTACTGAACTTTGTGGGTTTAACTAACAAGCTAGAAATTCATACATTCAGTTACTTAGGCTTAACTTTCCTGAGTGTCTCCAGGCAGACATGCCCTAACTGTTGGTACAAGAAAGCCCAGGAATGTTGATTTTCAGAGCATGGTGTGAAGCCCATCGGTTTACTTAGACTTTTGCCTGGCAGAGTGTGTTTGTTTCTTCTTAGCAGAATCTCAGTGATGTTTCTTTGTAATACTAGCTGATAGCAGGTTTTTTTCTGTGCCTGGGTCCAAAGACAGCATTGTTACTCGCCTATATTTAGGGAACCCCATTTCACTCAAGGCTGGCTTAATATGGGGCAGGGAGTAGATCAGGTCTCAGGCAAACAGCATAATGGGAACATTTGTAGGAATAGGTTAGACCAGGGGTGAGCAAACTTTTTTGCCCAAGGGCCACATTGGGGTTGCGAAACAGTATGGAGGGCCGGGTAGGGAAGGCTGTGTCTCCCCAAATAGCCTGGTCCCCACCTCCTATCTGCCCCCTCCCACTTCCTGCCCCCTGACTGCCCCCCTCAGAACCTCCCACCCATCCAACCCCCCTGCTCCTTGTCCCCTGACCACTCTCTCAAAGGACCCCATTCCCCTAACCATCCCCCCCCAGGACCCCACTCCCTATCCAACTTCCCCTGCTCCTTGTCCCCAGACCTCCCCCTCCTGGGACCCCCCACCCCAACCACCCCCCTGAGATCCCACCCCTATCCAACCTCCCTTGCTCCTTGTCCCCAGACCTCTCCTTCCTGGGTCCCCCCACCACAACCACCCCCGAGACCCCACCCCCTATCCAACCTCCCCTGCTTCTTGTCCCCAGACCTCTCCCTCCCAAGACCCCACCCCTATCCAACCCCCCTGCTCACGGTCTCCTGACCGCGCCTTCCTCCCCCCCACATCTCTGAACCTCCGCCCCATCCAACCGCTCCCTGTCGCCTGACTGCCCCTTGGGACTGCCTGCTCCTTACCCACCCCCCGCTCCCTGTTCCCTTACCATGCTGCTCAGAGCAGCAGGACAGGCTTATTGGAAAGCCTGGGAGGTGGGCGGGTGCAAGCTATGCTGCCCACGCAGCAGCATGGCTGCAGGGGAGGGGAGACAGCGGGGGAGAGGCCGGGAGCTCAAGGGACAGGCAGGACGGTCCCACAGGCCAGATGTGGCCCATGGGCCGTAGTTTGCCCACCTCTTGTCTAGGTATACTTGGTCCTGCCTCAATACACGAGGCTGGACTAGCTGACCTCTCGAAGTCCTTTCCATCCCTACATTTCTATTATTCTATTTATTAAAAATCACAAAACAAAATATTTTCTTACCCTGACTTTTATTGAGCTGTATTTTTAGTCTACAGTTATATATTTCTATGTTTGTTATTTGTTTCTTGGTTTCTTCAGTCACGTTTAGCATTTAAGAACGTGCTAAACACATTGTAAGGATGCCACATATGAGAGAGAAAGGTCATACAAATGGATATCTATCAAGGTTGCAAAAACAACTCTGGCAACACCAAGGCCTGGTCTACACTTGGGGGGGATCGATCTAAGATACGCAACTTCAGCTACGAGAGTAGCGTAGCTGAAGTCAATGTATCTTAGATTGACTTAGAATCACTTATTTCACATCCTCGTGGCGCGGGATTGACGGCTGCCGCTCCCCCGTCAACTTTGCTTCCGCCTCTTGCCGAGCTGGAGTTCAGCAGTTGATGGGAGAGCAATCGGGGATCGATTTATCGCATCTACACTACATGCAATAAATTGATCCCCGATAGATCAATCGCTACCTGCCGATCCGGCGAGTAGTGTAGACGTACCCCAGTGGAACAAGATCAAACACTACCCTGAAAACAGGAGTTTTTCATTGTTGTTCAAGTGCATTGCACTTTCTCTCAGCAAAAATTCCATTTAAGGGACTGGAATTCTCTCCTCTTTTCAGATCAATTCAAGTATCAAATATTTGAACTGGTATTTTTAGTCTTGTAATGATAAGCATGGCACAAAAGCAAATACCCTCCCATTCCATAGATAGGTGCCCTAATGTCTAGAGATACTAATTTCTGTATGCAATATTTCCAGTATTCAATCGTTTTTTATTCTGCTTCAAGACTGTAAAGTCCTATCACCACAGAAGCAACCATCTGACTTCTGCAATATAGCTAAGTAACTGGAGAGTATACAGGGGAGCAGGAGAGGGGAGAAAATGGAATTAGTGAGTGAGAAATGCCTATTAGTATACTATGCTTGTTCTTTGCCTTATTTTGGTTTATAAAATACTTTGAGTACTTTGTACTTCTGTGATGTCTTTCATCTATGGGATCTCAGAGCATTTTATACACATTATTAATTAGGCCCCACAACAACGCAGGAGGTAATTAAGTATTTATTATTGTAAAGATGGATAAGCTGAAACAGAGTCTGAGCCACAGGACTTGATTCTCATTTACACTTAAAGTGGGTGTAAATTATATATATGTTCATGTTGAGGCTCCTTCACACAGCCAGAACAGTAGTTTTGGTGTGAATGAGAATCAGGTCCATAGAGGTTATATCAAACAGGGAGCCAATGGTAAAGCAGGGACTAGAACCCACTTTTTTCTGGTTCATAGTCCCCTACTAGACAACACTCCCTGCCCCCCAAAAAATAGAAATGGAAACACAAATACAAAAGAAAGGATACCCAACAAGGTAATATAATTAAAGCCAAAAGAAGTTTCATAAGTGCAATATTAAACAATAGTTTATATATGTTCAACCCACTAGCAGGCCTAGTTCACCCTGCTGTAGAAATCCAGCACAAGACAGAAAAAGAAACGAAGACTCTGAAAAGATCCCTTCGGAGTTATTTTTGCACCATTCCATTGGGAGGAGGGACTATCAGTTCCCATGGGATAGGCCATGTTTCCACACCAGGAATTCTAAGGGACCACACAGCCCTGTCCATTAAGAACTAAATGTAAAACTCATCCCTTTGATCTCTCTCTCTCTCTCATACACACACACACACAGAGCGCGCGCTCGCTCTCTCTCTCACACACACAGCGCTCTCTCTCTCACACAGCTCGCTCACACACAGACACGCACAAATGGCCCTCTCTCTCTCTCTTACACGGGTCTCTTTCTCTCTCTCACACACATGGCCCTCTTTCTCTCTCTCTTTCTCGCTCTCTCTCTCACACACACAGCCCTCTCTCTCTCTCTTTCTCTCTTACACACACACACACACACACACACACAGAGTTTGCTCTTGCTCTCTCACCCACACTTTCTCTTACAGGCTTAGAAGGAAGAGGGAGAGACTGGTGCTGCTCTCTCTAAATCCTTTGGATATGCACAGATATGAAAATGACGAGTGCTATTATAAACAGATGTCAAAGGGACCCCAGGACTTTTCCTCTACTTCCTGGTAGTACAGCTTCGCTGGAGCTAATTTATCCGGGACTTCCCTGGCCATAGCTGCCCAGGGAAACCCCATTAAAGAGATTTACTCCAAATAGAGGAGGTGTGGAAAAGGTAGTACAATAGTATTACCTTGCTTGAAAAATCTCTACAGTGCTAAAAGAGGAATGATGTGGCCCACTGGCCCTAACCATAGCTTACCCAGGCACACTACTTCCTGCCTGTGTGGATGCAAAATCTACAAGGAGCAATCAGCAATGTCTTAGGTGTATTGTCTTTACTTTCCTGATGATGTCAAGAAAGTTTTGTTAGCTAAGCTGGGCTCCCTCTACTGCCTCTGCAGCAGCAGAGTAAAAGAGATGGGCAGTGACTATTGGCATTTGTTTTTGAACCTGAGCAAGAAAACAATGACTTTAAAACATATGCATTTCAAATCTGGAGGACATTTTGTACAAACGTCAAGGTTGATTTAAATTTTGGGCATAAACTACCTGACATTGTCCCTTTAATAGTGTACTATTTCAACTTTTATTAAGTATAACAGCAGTGAAAAAAGGTACACAAACTGGTGCAAAACCTAGTACCGGTAAATCTTTGCATTTACTTAATTTGTCCTGACAAGACACCATAGTTATTCAAGTTTAAGTCTGGAGTGCAATAACCTTGTATTTGTTCAAGATGTGCTCATAAAAGCAACACAGCCTTTAAACAAGAGGCAGTCCTCCCACCCCCATGATTTTATACATGAATGTGAACTACTTACATTTCTAATATGTACTATGACACTTAAAGCAAGATCTGCTCTAGAGTGCTGGAAGAATGCCCATCCATGCTGTCATCACCAGCATATGGTAATAAAGCTGACCCACATAGACCTGGAAAGTTTTTGCATCAGTTTTGAGAAGTGCTTTTGTTATCCAATTATTTTCTAACAAAACTTTGCTTTACCAAAAGGACAGCATAAGGTGAAGGAAAGTCTTTGTGGTTTAGAAAGGGTCCAGGCCTCTATGTATCAGCTCTTCCCTACCCTGCTCTGCCTCAGGGTGGAAGCCCACCTGAGGTAGCACCCTATATTCTCCCTACATACAAGAGATGTGATTCCCAGCTCGCATAGACATACTCATGCTGGTTCTCACTGAGCTAGTGTGCTAAAAATAGCAGTGTAGCTGGGATAGCAGGGCAGTGGTGAATGGCAACACAGGGCTAGTTGTGCTGCGTATACCCATGGGACTCAGGTGGTTTGTACTTGGCACGACTAGCACATGCCGCCACTGCCCATGCCACCCTGGCTACACTGCTATTTTAAGCATGCTAGCTCAATGACAGTTAGTGTGAGTTTGTCTATGTGAGCTGAAAATCACACCCCAGCTCCAAGTGCAAACGTAGCCTAACACACACAACCAGCCATCTGCATGACAAATGCTGCATTCGCTCTGCTGCTGGGAGGGAAGGAATTACCTTCTATGAATAAAATGCCAATTCATATCCCCAACTACTATAGAGTGAAAAGGGTAATAGTGCTAGTGGGCACTCATCCACCACCTATGACTTATATAGTGGCTGTGACTACATCACTTCTCTGATGCTCCCAGACCCAGCTAGAATGAGGCACAAAACACTTGAGGCCACTCTGGATTACAGGACTTAATGAAAACCTGTGCCTCAGTGATGATTAATGGGCTATGGGTCTGGTCTCATTACAGTTTTAAGGTCTTGAACTATGCATCTAGATAGAATATAATCCTTTTAGGAGCAAGTTGTTTCCTGCTTGTCCATTGCTGGCTAAGGACTTTCCACTGGGAAAATCTAACAATCTTCTCTAAGGAATAAAAGATGCTCTGAGGTTCTAGAAGTACAACAGTGTTATAACAAACTCATTTAAATCAGGGCAAAAACACCTTATCTTGCAAATTAGTATTTTAGATCCTGGTGCACTGAAATCATGTAACTTTTTATTTCAATTAGAAATAATAAGGTTGAAAAGAACATCTCTTTCTTAAATATACAGATGCGGAATGAGTTTCTTTTCATCTGAGCAAGATTGAAATGTCTAAATGTTGCATTACTACTTCAAATTGTAGATTGAGAATCTCAATACACATTTTAATTTACATGTAGTACCACTGCAACTGTATACAAAACACCATTTTTGCTTATGGAAAACTCAGATTTAACAACTGTCTAGTAGTCAGAGTCTTAAGGCAGAAGTCAGGGAGCATATTACACATACACATAGACATGCACACGGAATAATTAAGGATCTGATTCTCTTCTCAGACAGTGCAATTTGATGCAGCTCTGTTGAAATCAATGAAGCTGTGCTGATTTACATTAACTGAGGATCTGGTCCTCAGTTGTTGGTTTTTTAAATGAATGAAATGTATCCCTTCCCCATTAAAATTAGTAATGTATTGTTTTCTAAGAGTTATATCATATTCTTATGACATATTCCCCATATTAGGAAAATCCTATAGGAAGGGGATAGACAGTAAATGCAACTGCAAGAGATGAGTCTCCTGAAGTTTGCTACAAGGCAACAGGGTTTGGGAGTCCATTGGGGAAACAGAGGGCATGGATCTGCAAAACCACATAATCATAGATCTGCAGTGAGCACCTTCTGTGGAGATGTATATAATGTGCTGTGTAACATACACTGGTGTATATAGAAGTGCTTCTAGCTCTGCAGCGGAACATTATGTAAATGCTGTGCTGCTCATTACATTGTTCTGAGACATTTTATAGTTTTGTAGTAAATGCAGATAAATGCATATACCATTTCTCCAAAACACATGAGCTTTTAATGTGACATATACGATCAGATATTTATGTGCAAAGACGTTATGCTTTGTGATTCTAAAGATCATAATACTTAAAATCCTGCTAATTGAAAAAACACTTAATTTTAATAAATCTATCAACAAGTAGTGACTATATGAGATGCCTGAATCAAAAAGAACAAAAGAATAACTCATGCAGATATAAACAGATATTGTGGAAAGAGCCTAAAGAAAGATTGTTGAGTTGTCCCAGTAGCAATGTTCTGTGCTGCCATATAGGGGGATTGTCTCTTCTGTGAGCAAATCCCATGAGGAAGTGTCTCATGTTCCTTAACGGTGACACCTCTGTCCTGCTAAGACTAATGACTCATTGACTCTAAATGGAATGCCAAACTGTCCTCCTCAGCTAGAAGGCTAGTATTTTATCAGCCATGAGGAAAGAAAGTCTGTGGTTAATGCATCAGGCCAGACCTCCGAGATCTGAGTCCTGTTTCCATCTCTGCCACAGACTTCATGTGTGACCTAGTGCAAGTCATTTAACTGTCCTTTGCCAAAGTTTCCCATCTGTAAATTTGGAATAATATTTCCCTTCCTCCCTCAAGTGTTCAGAGGATTATTTCATTAATATATTCATGATGTTCAAACACTATGAAGATGAGTATTGTAGATAAGTCTGTATATGAAATAACTACATGAAAGTTTAAAGTGCAGTTAAGGATATCAAAGTAACCATGTAAAAATGAGACCTTTTAATTTCACAGTTCCGTTCCTGTATTTTACTCCTGTGACCATATGCAGGAAAAGTTATAAGAGAATGAGCTGGATTTTATTCTGGCTCGTGCTTCAAATCATGTCTAGAATTCTTAACTAACTTACATTTGCAGAAATTTCATTGCTGTTAATTTGTGTTTTTTCTGGTTCACACTTGAACTGCCAGATCCCAGATTGAGTTTGCAGCACAGACAGTTAGAAATAATTTGTAACCTGACCAGATTTGATAGAGGAATATTAGAGAAACATCCACATGGAACTCCATATTGCTATTTTCAGAATAAAATGGTGCTTCCATGTGAAGGAAAAAGAAAGATTATTTGATTTCCACAAGAGATGTGGCAGATGCTTGAAGGAGAGCAAATAAGAACCTATGTTTAACAGAAATTACAAAAATTTCTTTGGAACATCTTCAGAATGTATTTGTTCATGCTATTGCCTACGGAGGTTGTGGAATCTCCATCTCTGGAGATATTTAAGAGTAGGTTAGATAAATGTCTATCAGGGATGGTCTAGACAGTATTTGGTCCTGCCATGAGGGCAGGGGACTGGACTCGATGACCTCTTGAGATCCCTTCCAGTCCTAGAATCTATGAATCTATGTGTTAGGTCATCTTGGTCTGATTGTGCCAGTTTGGAACCTGCACTGTCACATGCTGAGTGACATAAATTTAGGCCATGTCTTCAGAATGTTTATAGTGGAAGTTCAGTAATTCTCAGTGTCCCTCATGATGCATATATTGTGTATTACTAGTTTCACAGTATTTTTAGAAACGAAAAGGGAGAGGCTGCATGTGCGGTGTGTGTTTAAGTTATCAGATGGCAATAAAATAATCTGATCTCACTAAAACACAAGCAGTGTCCTAACAAACAAATAGGTTATTTTTCAAAATGAGCTTCTATTAGTGTTGAGACATTGAATTGGGCAGTCCTAAATATCCATTTTAACAAGCCTCGGTTGAGATCTTCTCTTCTTGACAAAATTAGCTATTTTTTTAACTATATATGCATCTTTCTTTCCAGTTTTTGTGTGTCAGAGCAAGAGAGAGACAGAGGCAGGGCTACTATATATTGATCTAAATATACTTAATCCTGTCTCAGTGTGGGAGATGGACTATATGACCACTTGAGGTTCCTTCCAGCCCTACATTTCTATATGGAGTTGCAGCCCAGTTCCCTCCCTCTCTGTGCCATTCATCCTCCAATCCTTGTGTGGCTACAGTGGTACCTACAGTGGTACCTAGCTGTATCTTATGCCCCACAAATGATTACTCTAATACATACACTTCCCTTCCTAAGCTTTGGCAAATGCCTTTCAGCTCTTACTGAGTTTCTGCAGATACTTACAGGAACCAAGAGCTACTCCATCAAATTCAACCTGCAATGCAGCAACCCCCTTCAGGACAGAAGGATTTTATCCTTTGAAAATTATTTTTATTGGATAAATACATCTTGAAAAAGCCATCTGCACAGATTGAGCAGGCATCCAGAAATACAGTCAGCATTATGTAGACTGCACACACTAAAATTAGAGATCATGGTTATTAGTAATATCCAAAGCTTTTTAACAATCTCTTTTTATAAGAAAGTCAAACAAAGCCAGTATAATCCAAGAAGAGAAGAAAAATGTATTATTGTAAAGGTTTATAGCCTATCATTAAAATTAATCAGGACTTTCTAGTTAATCAGAACCATCATGCAAGAAACTAATTATTATGTGTCAGGATCCCTTGTATTTTGGTGAGGGCAGAGAGAGGAGAAAATACCTGAGCAATGAATAAACAGATGCTCCTGCAAAAGATAGTGTTCTAATTTCCTACTATGATAACTTACTAGCTTCTACCTGAAACAATAGAAAGCACTGCTACCAAGGATGCCATGGACTTGCTAAGTACATGCCTGATACATTGTCGTGCTAGGGAAGGAAAAAAGGGGAGAGGTTAAATATCATACATTGTGATTCCTGCTTGCAATCCTCATTAGTTTCTGCTGTGTCACAGCTTTTGTTTCAAGCAGCTGTCTTTGACAGTGTCAAGTAGTCTGGTTGCTGATGTCCCAGAATACATATCTGATTTCCCATCAATGGCGATTCCATTTTTTGCCAGATAGAAAATAAAGCTTTAGTTCCTCTGTTCAATTTTTGTTTTTCAAAATAGCACACTCTCTTCTCCTTAGCTTGTATGGCTGCATACAGAGCTGGGGAACTCCGAAATTTTAAATTCCAATTTCTTTTATAGCTTGTGCGGGAGCAGCATCCTCTGTCCTTCTCTGATCAGATAGAGATGTGATAAGAGTGCTTTCCTATTGGGAGTTTTTGTAGGCTTTCTTCTTAGAGGGCAGTTAGTTTTTTCTAAGTAGATAAGATCTTCTTTTACATCAAGATTCAAAACTTTTGGCAGAAGATTTTCCATACAAGAAAGCAGCTCTGAATTATACTTTCCCTGGAGGGATATCTACCACTTTTAGGTCTTGTGAATGCTAGGATTTCTTAGACCTGTCGTTCCCATTTAAGACAGTAATAGCACCAGTGGAAACTGGAGTGTAGACAAGGATCAGACCAGCTCAGGTAATTTTGCTGTCGTGCCACCTACCCAGTTCTGAAGCTTGTTTACACTACTACCGGGGAGGTTGCAGGGGATGGGATGGGGAGGCTGCTCTGGTTAGGAACTATGGATCTGAAATGTCCAAGTGTAGACACAGCCTCTAATTTCTATATAGTATTTCATTTTCTGTAATTCCAGTCAATGTTCTCTAGTCACACTGTCCATGATAAGATTTGTAATTTGCTCCTGCTGTTATTGAGATGTAGGGTTTTCAGCCAAAGCCTGCACTTTTTTGTCATTATTTCCCATCGTTGCTTCCATTAGTAAATTAAACAGCAATTTCTGCAACTTTTATTTTCCACAAGGGAGAGAGCAGCACAGAGATCTTGTTTAGAGTTAATCCACTGCAGTGTTCCTTGGATAGAAAACAAATCTGGCAGAGTTTCAGTGGGTGCAGCTGATGACTACGTGGTGTTGGAAAGGGTCCTGGGTTTTTAAAAGTCCTTATGTTCACTTTTACTAACACGTGTGGTATCTCCTTCAGAGTCAGTGTTTCTTGAAGGTTTTGATGGTGCTCTCTCCTGTCCTGTGAAAGAAACTTTTAAAAAAAGGCTTAAACTGATTAAGCAGTATCTTCCATTTCATGGTTCCTGCTCCCCTCCACAATCCCATCCCCATCCTGGGAGGAGGTATAGCCAGGCATTCTAGCCCCAATCCAAGGCCCGTTGAAGTCAGTGGAAAGACTCTCACTGACTTCACCAGGCATTGAATTGGGCTCTTTGAATGCAGGAAATAATAGTTCTGATCCAGCCAAGCTTACGATCACATGCTTAATTTTTAACATGTGAGTCATCCCAATTAGGGTTAGGATTAGTAGTCCCAATAGTATGATTCATGTGCTTAAAGTTAAGCATTTGATCAAGCTGGATTGCTGCTAACATGCTTTAAATTCTCTCTATAGCTGGATATTTTTCAAAAATTCATCGGCATTTATTTATTCTCAGTGATTACATGCATGCATTATTTTAACTAGATGTCATTTCTTCTTTCTCTCTCCACTTTATTTGAATGCAAATCCAGTCTCTCACTGGTGAACAATGAAAAGGTCCACAACCTTCTGTTCTACAGAACATAGTTCAGACTTCAGGAGTCAAAGGAAGAAGAACTGTGCCAATCCTTAAGAAAATTAGAAAGCTTTGGATCCTTTTGGATTTAAATTACTGCATGTACAATGTAGTACTAATAATAATAATAATTAAGGAAATAAATTTATTGTACTTTCTAAAGCACAGCACACACACACACACTTTAATTGACACTGCTTCCAGGTTCATAAGAAAATCTATCGTACTGCACTTTGAAATAATCTCAGAAAAATCCGAAGGAAACAAATTGCATTCATTACTGTTTTTATTAAACAGTGGTGGTTGTGACATATCACAACCTATGGCAGTAGGGGTGACATCAGGTAGAACTAGGACATTAAGCAAATAAGAAATCAAGAGACAGTAATTGAAAGATTCTATCTTCTGAACGTATGCACTGAGATCTGTAAGAGTGTATATGTGACTCTAAAACGACTAAGACTATTACTCTTGAGGTCTTTCTTCCTGTATGAAGTGAGCAAGCATAAAGTGTTAGTACCAGAAAAGAGACAGATTGAGTTGGAAGCTGTTCCTTTAATGCAGTGGTTCTCAAACTTTTGTACTGGTGACCCCTTTCACATAGCAACCCTCTGAGTGCGACCCCCCCCCCTTATAAATTAAAAACATGTTTTTATATATTTAACACCATTATAAATGTTGGAGGAAAAGCGGGGTTTCAGGTGGAGGCTGACAGCTCGTGACCACCCATGTAATAACCTCGTGACCCCCTGAGGGGTCCCAACCCCAGTTTGAGAACCCCTGCTTTAATGAATATTGGAGTAAATAGATAAGTAAGCTTCCTGTTCTTGGACAGATCTAATTGATACTAGAGGTTTATGTTACACTGATTTTTAATGGATAGATAGAGTTTATTCATTTGAGCAGGACATGCCTATTATCCAGATAACTGCTCCCAGTTTTTGGACTTCTATAATCTCTAGGGTTCTTTGGTAGGTTATCAATTTGTTCATCAAGAATTAAGTTGTGATTAATAGAACCCCAAAAGAATTTGTTTTTTCTTACTTTGTTCTCCACATGTCTTGAATATACTCATTAGAAGGTCTGGATAACTGTTGATTTGAGCCTGAAACATTTTTTTTTCTTGTTTGTATATTAATTCATATACTTGTCATGTACAACATTATGTAGCTACATTGTGTTACAAGGATGAAATATTATAAAGTTCAAGTTGAAAATAAGATAATCTTTGTAGTTTATAATGAGAATATAAATAATATAAATAAACTAATGCTTGTCATGGGGGGACACATTGAAAAGAAAGGGTTAAATAGTTGCTCTGGGGCCAGGTGGCCCTGCCCCACCAGACCTTCAAAGCCTGCACAGGCTGGAGGAAGAGCTTCAAAAGAGGAGGGTGCAGAGTAGCCAATGGCAGGCAGACAGTAGAGGTAAACTGATGTATACTCTGAGCTCCTAAGAAGGAGAACTACAGGAGCTCTGACCTGGCCAAGTCTACACAGAAAGGACTTGTGACTCTCTAAAGGTCAAAGACTTTGGCCTGGTCTACTAGGAATTCACATTGGTATAACTGTGTCTTTCAGGTGTGCAAGAAATCCACACTCCTGAGAGACATAGCTATACCAACCGAACCCCTCCTGTAGACAGAGCTGGGTCAACAGAAGAATTCTTCCATTGACCTCTCAGGGAAGGTGGATTACCTATGCCACCAAAAAATGTGGAATTTTGTAGCTTTCCTCTTGTAGCATGATCATGGGTGGAACTAGAGAATGGGACACATGGAATTCTCTGCCTCCTAAGTATCTCTACAACTTGTGGCCATGTATTTTGTTTCTTCTAGGTTACAATGGTATTTTTGCCTTTCTGCTGAATTAGAACCACAAGACTTTAGTCTACCAGGGTTTGTTTGGCCCAGAAGGATACCAGTGTTTGCAGATGCATCGGGCCAAAGTGTATATTGTAATATTTCAGTATTTTGATTACTAGCCATTAGTGAATGATTATACCAGATGAACTTGCATGCTACCTGTCCTGGATACCAACAGCATAGGAATGATAAGGGTGTTTAAAACACAAATCATCTAAGCATTAAAATATGCCAAAGATATTATACTATTGTTTTCCACAATAAAGGTAACAACAAATCTTTCCAGTATAAGGAATTCATTTCTCCAAACTTAAAAATATCATATTGTAATAATGAAAAAATAGCATGCACTGCTATATTATGATTATGTTCAATTAAGTTTTTTCCCCTTACTTTCCAGACCATAGTAAGAATATACTAATTCTATTTCTGTCTGTGCCGCAGACAGAGTAGTCAAAGTGAATTAGTTTTCACTGATTTTTGCCTAGTCATCTGTAAACAAGATCTATTAAAATAATTAAATGCAGATTTTGTAATTTGTACAGTGTTTAACTGAAAAATAGGAAATGTTGTAAGGATGAGTATATTTAGCACCAATTTGCCTCTAAGCTATACAAATGTTGTGGACACCGTTATTTCTTGGCGACTTAAAAGCTGATCTCTTTTTGATTATAGGGTTGATGCTGATTTTTGTAAAATACACACAAAGAAAACCCCATACTACTGTGAGAAAAATTATAAATAAAGTCAATAAGGTACAGGCGAGCACACCGGAGTCCACCCATACAGAGCTCACTGAAGAACTGGAGCCTTTGTCTTTCCTCGGGCAAAACCTCCACTGGTTTCAATGGAGCTTTAGCTGAGCTAAGATTAAGTAAACACTGCAGAATTTGACTTTTTTTGTCCATCGTGATTTTTAATTTAACTTCCTTCTCACTGTTTTTCCCCCCCTTCAAAAAAGTTTCCTTTCTCAGTAACCAGATTACATTTACGCTAATTGTCCTAAAGGCTTAGCCCTTAGTTTTCAAATCCATTCCCTCACTTAGCTATTCCCTATGGAGCCTACCACATGCTCAAAAAGTGGTCAGAATAGATATCCAAGGATAAGCAACTGCTGCTTTGCCAGCTTTTGACTAGCCTGATTGTTGGCTGCTGTCCTACCGATCCTCCTAGGATCTGTGAGAGCTGGTTTGCCTTTCAGATCTGCTCTGGTTTTAAATGGTGATACATCAGCAGTATGATGTTGTTGCATCTCAACAAAGGTGAAGTTCAGGCAGCCTCTCTGTGTCTGTCAATTTCCCATCTATTCTGAATTAACTGTCTAGATACTAATGCTCCCATCACCCTGGTACCTGAGCATTATACTCTTGCTAGCTAATTCTAAGAAGAAACTGTTGATTCTTTCAGATAGAGGCAATAGTTTTTCCTCTTGAAATGTGTTTCAGCTGTTTTCTGTCTTCCTTTTCCCTGGTCTTGAGAGACATCCATTTATCTTTGGCTTTCCTTTGTCAACAAACAGGGGTTTGTTTTTATTTTTTGAAGGAGAAGTGAGTTTAATTATGTTTCTTAGTTACTCCTCTTCTCCATCTCCTGTACTGCAGCTGCAGCATGAGCTAGAAAAGTTGTGGGGAGTTGTATGTACTGGCTGCTGAAGGAACTGGAACTAATTATATTTCCCCATCACCTTATTCTAGTTGTTATGTCAAGACAAGTTCAGAATATCTAAAATATGCATGTAGATTCAATCATAGGAACATGGCTACATGTTCAGTTGTCCAGAGTTGAAGAACTATCTAGTGGAGCCAGTCAAGTTATTTCTCCAGCCCTGAAAGAGGAAGAATGACAAAGAGAATAACAGCACCTCTGAGGGGCTCTAAAGGGACAAATAGTGTCTGAGGAACTGTAGGATGGAAGATTGCTACTAATGGTCCTCTGGCAGTTGGGAATTTTTGGGCAAGTGTCACTTGAACTGCTGGGGCTGGCAGTTCTGTGGAATTTAGGAGTCTTTAGGGAGTGGTGAGATGGAATGTTTGGGCTCAAAGATTCTATGATATTTGAAGGTAGTTGAGCTGTTGGTGGCATATGCCATGGTATCCAAACACTCTCAACACTTCCAACTGCTACAAAGCCCAAATATTTGAAGACCTCCTTGTGAACCAGAAAAATCCTCTCAGTTTCATGAGAAGGGCGCATCCACTCCATTTGTACAATCCTCATTTTCCCACAGGTGTCACATAGCAGTTGCACGGTTCGTGTTTTAGAATTCTCTGGAGGTAGAGCCCCACTGCGATAGATCAGGAAGGGCGCCACAGAGCAGAGTCATCAGCACTTGTAATCCAGCACACGGTTGAAGAAGATGAAAACATAAGGTGCTGCTATCACAAACTGGCCTCTGTGCTGGGGACAACTGAGGGTTACACATGCATGCTGAAAATTACTATTCATGTTTTCTTGTCTAAGTTGTGACAGCCTCCTAGGGCTGCACTATGGGCCACAACACTGCCCAGAATCTCAACAGTATTTCACAGCACCACCCCTGACATGTTTACAAGGGGATCCTTCAAAGGCAGTCTTATGGCCATCTCTAACACTACCTGCCCAGGAGGAAGCCTGCCCCAGCCAGAACTGGGACTTTTAGGGCTCCTTTATGCCACTCCACCCCTTTTATCAGGCATAAGATGCTGGAGTGGAGGTGAGGATCTCATCCTCAATGTACATAGTACTCAGTTCATAAGTAAATACACAGCCCCTTGTACCTAGCAGCAGAGCTCCTCAGTAGCAGTTTGTATAGGATTACAGGGGATGGGAAGTGGGAATGTCAGGATACAGTAGTAGCTTAGCCTGTGCATTTATGCACAGCCCAGAAATAGATTAGAGTTGTGACTCGGGTCCACTACTCCACACCAGACCCTCTAATAGCTACCATCTATTTATACAGGCGTTCCATGCCCTGGTTGTGTGTTGCAAAGTGGGGAGAGGACAGTGTCAAGGATATTCTTTGGGCTTTGCTTGCAGAAGTTGGATTTGGCCCAAAGTAATTAAAATTTTTCTGACGTTGACCTATGGCCTCATTCATCTTGAGCAAATCAACCTAATTGTCATCTAGAATAAATGTTGACAGGAGACAGTGGGTCTTGTGCAAGAACTGTATTGTTTATAGTGTGATATGACTGACATAAAAGCATTGTTCCTCTAAAGTTATTTTTGTAATGAATTAAGTTGAGTGCTATTAATTGTACCCTTTAAATCATTTAACTCGAGGCTTTTTAGTTTTTCTTTAAAAAATAATATTATCTTCCTTTTCTCCATACTTTGACCACTTTGCCATTTTATTTGACTGTCTCCTGGACTTCCAGTCTCTTACTGTAACAAATCCAAGCTCCTCAGTACTTATGAAGTCTGCAGTGTTTATAATGAGCTTAAATGAATTGAAAAACAACATTTAAAAAGAGAAAGAAAACCCAATGATTTTCTGCTTTATTTTCCTTTAATGGGCTGAGGTTTGAATTTATGAAATGATAGCTCAGTGTAAATATGAGTTAAATCCATCAACAAGTGCCCATTGCATATGATTGTACTCATACAGTGTCCATTATAGAAGACTATAGCAATTGGCAGAGTTTTTAATAAAGTGCCCTACACTTTAAGGTTTCAGGATATAGAATTTGAAGGTGCTTGTAGATACTATTGTTGAGAACAAAATGGGGCAATCAGTGCCCTGTTGAAGAAAGTGTTGATTCACTTTATTAGGTAGTATTTCAACAAAGACTAAAAGATCGGAAGCGGTGAATAATGTATATTTTTAAAGAGTGTAGTTCTTTCAGATTGATTTTCATTATGCTGGCCAAGCAGGCTATTGGGAAATGGAATATTTTCATCAACGTTTCTATCTGAACAGTGGATTTGCCTTGCAGATGTGGGTTGGACAGTCTAGTGTAATGTAGCTCAGCTGTTCATATTCTAGAGACCTGGATGGAGTTCACTCTGACGTGTAGCAGAAGTTTAAGATTTTTTCCTCCTATCTTTAGATTTATTTTTTTTACCACCAACCCAGGTAAAAGAAAAAGTAAGCGAACATTTGATTAAAACAATTTTTTTAAGTGTGAGGATTAGTTGAAATGGGTCAAACATTTATTTAGCAATATCACTGTGTTTACATTTGCTTTCCATATTATTTGGTATAATGGTGAAATATGTTTATATTATTTCCTTTTATAAAAACATATTAAGTGCTGAAACCTTTACAAAAATAAGTAATTTCAGTATATTTGAGTACCATAAATGTCAGTGTGGGTGACATTTAAAATTAGGGCTTTCCTCATCTATCAAAGTTGAGTGTTACCAGCTGGCACATTCTATGGAATATTCTTTCAAGGACAAGTCATGACAGATAATTATGCTAGACATTTTCTGCCTTGGTTGTACTTCCTGCCTGATAACTTTTCTGGTTTTAATTGCTCATTTTTATTTCAAAAGATATGCCCTGAAAATTATTTTACCACTTCAAAATTATATGGGGTCTTATGGCTAGTTCCTGCACACACCTGAAAGCAGTAGCCCAAAGAGAGAAAGTTTGGAATTTTTCTGCCCTATTTCTGGTTTCTCTTCAAGAGGCTAATACAAAGTCTACTTAAATCAATGGAATAAATCCCATTGACTTCAATGCTTTTGGACCAGGCCCCAAACTTGGGAACAGGCCATTTCAGGAGATGTTTAGGGTAGGAAGGCCTTGTTCCATTGTATTTCAGTAGATACGTCACAAGTAGTCTGTGCACCTTATCTTGTGCAGATGATAATGCATAGTTATTATACTAATACAGCATTCATGTTTACCCATTTTGGGTAAAACCAAACAGTGCTGAAACAGGGACCATTAGCAGGAAACGTATTTTGACACTCTGGAAAAAAATGGATTTTTCTTCTTTTTCTGTATATATCTTTGCAATAATGCCAACCTTGACAATTTTATTTAGGTTACACAAAGATAGTTATATGCATATTTTTAATACAAAAATCCTGACATTCACTAACCAAGAAAAGGTCATATTTCACAGCACTGTAACTATGAAGCAATTATGAGGGACTAAGAGATCTATTTGTCACTGCCATATAGTTATAGCAATGTAATCTGAACTTCATACAGTGTAAATAAAACAAAACACCGCCGGAAATAAAACTAACAATAAACCCACTAACTCTTCTTAGAGATTGACTTTGAAAATACATCTTCATTTTCAAAATGTTCACTATATATCTAGTAATGACTGCACATTGAAAGGTCACGTTAGACACACAGCTTGCCAGTTGTGTGCCCAAATACCAACCTTAGTGTTTATTGGATGTGCAAATGAGGACAACACTGATTTTTTTGTGGATGACCTACCTCTGGCTTTGTTTTCACTGCTAAAAAGAGTGTGTTTTTACACAGGATAACTAAAGCATGTTAGCTATCCCACTGTAAAATCCTAGGGGAGACAAGAACTGTAGTCTTACCACGAGGTAAACTAGGAAGATCAAACACAGTCTGGGGGCATAGTGCTGACCTCGCCTTGCTATCTTGTGGCGAGAACTACAGGTGCCTTGTCCCCACTAGGATTTTTATACCAAGATAACTATTGTGCACTATCTTACAGTAAAAAAGACCTGACCTTTTTTGCAGTGAAGACATAGCCTCTAACATCTGAGTGCTCCTACTATCAAGTGCGCAAGATATACGTAAGTGTTCTGAAAGCAAGCTAGAATTATAAAAAGCATGTAGGAAACTTGTCCATTTTTTCTATTTATGTACTACTTATATGCAAAATGAGCACATTGGAGGTTGGAGAGAGATTTCATATAAAAATTTAATTTGAAACATGATTCCAGTATTTGATATACTTGAAGGTTAAGAACATGGTTTAAGGTTCTGAGGACATCATAAATTAGAATCTCTTTATACTGACCATGTTATTAGAACTGGAGAATCAGTTGAGGTTAGGCTTGGATAAGTATCCAAATGAGTGGATCATTATCTAAACCTTTTGGGTGTGAAAAACTGTATAGCTTAATTGATTTCCAGTACTTGTTGCATCTGGTTGTGGCCAGCAGAGCCATCCCTAGGGGACAGCGAATCAGGGCAACCGCTCCAGGCCCCGTGCTTTGGGGAGGCCCATGGGCCGGGCCAGGGTGGTGGGGCTTGGGCAGGCTCAGGCTTCAGTCCCCTCTCCTGGGGTCGTGTAGTAATTTTTGTTGTTAGAAGGGGGTTGCAGTGCAATGAAGTTTCAGTACCCAATCTAGCACTTAATTTATACTAACAATAATAATAATTGGATGTTGGTAGAAGATCCCAGAAGTAATTAGACCAAAGGAGGATGTTGCAGTGGCAGAAAGAGGCCATAATGTCTGTCATGCAGAGTACAGGTGAACCAGAGGAGCACAGTAAGCTGAGTGGCATTTACTGGGGAGAAGCTATATCATGGTAGCTAGGGGAACCAAGTTTCTTTGTACCTCCTGGCAAGAGTTAAATTTTCTCCCCATTTCAACCCAGCACGAGCTTTTAAGTAGGGTGATGGTGGTAACATTGCTTGTTTTCCACCAGTGTGGATTCTCCACCATGTGCGATGGGCTTAGTTGGTGCATGAAGTTGAAATACACCTCTACCCTGATATAATGCGACCCAATATAGCACAAATTTGGATATGATGCGGTAAAGCAGTGCTCGGGGGGGAGGGGCTGTGCACTCCGGCAGATCAAAGCAAGTTAGATATAACACAGTTTCACCTATAACGCGGTAAGATTTTTTGGCTCCCAAGGACAGCATTATATCGAGGTAGAGGTGTATATCCTTCCCTAAACCACTATTGTTTTATCAAAATTAACAATTGAGAAACATGCCCACTGGTCAAAACATTTTAGATCCCTCCTTTTCTTTTGCAGTGGATTCTCCAGTTTCTTCTGAGCTCTGGAAACCAGAGCTTTGAGCATGCTGTTGTTCTTTGTTGTTAGTATTAGTTATAGAAGTAATAGAAGTGGTAGCATCCAGGGATCATAGTCAATAATAGAGCACTAGGTTCTGCAAAACACATAGTAAGGGACAGTTCCTTCCCAAAATCTATACAATCTACTCTGAGAAAAGATGCAACATGTGGGAGTGAGAAACAAAAGGAGGGATGGAGAGAGGGAGTATGAATGGAACAGAAAAAGAAAACATGTATAGGTAGCTATTGCATAACCTGAAGGTTTTTGAAGGTACCAAATGTTTAATAAATAGCTCAGATCAGCTATCCCTGCCAAATCATCATTGGGTGGCATATTTATTGTAGGCATCAAGGAGGAGAGAATAACAGCCTTACAGATTAATTCAGAGATGGTGTTCCATGAATAAGGAAGAGAAGCACTCCCCAGAATCCTCCCTGCCAGTTCAGTCTATGTTTAAAAAAAAAAAGTGCCATGTGCTCTGGTGCAACCCAGACCTTAATGTGTTCTGAAGTTCTGATGTCTTTCAATAAGCTCTTTCCTGATTGCCACAATTCTGCCTTATCACCCATAGGGCAGGAGTATTGCACTATAGCCCACATCTTCAGTTAATACTATAGAAATGGGAAATGATTTTAGCACTAAAACCCAACTTTGGTACAAAATAGAATCATCACAGCACTTCCATTCAACTCACCTCTTCATACCTCCTCACAGCAATCAGTGCTCTTTTGTCACTCAGAGTAAATTAACCCACTGGGATATAACTCATTTCAAAAGAAGAACCCACCTAATTTTCAATGAAGCTTTTGTATATTAGAAATACTGTAAAACACTTAGATGATCAGGCATTAGGTTATTGTGTGCATCACCTGCACACATCTACCACTCAAAACTCTGCCCACAATTCTGACAATCAATCTGACAACACAGCCAATCAAATTCCATCCTACAGCTGCTTCCTAGGAAACCAACACATACTGTATCTATGGAAACTAACTGCAACACACTAGATGAAACATGATGAAAAAATCATGCAGTTTTTTTCCCACTTAAAAAAAAAAGTACTTGAAAATTGTTTAATACAGAAGGGAAAAGATAGCAGTATTGAAAAACACAACAATATTGTGTTCAAACAGTGTACAAAATAGATTACTCTTTGTGTGTGTGTGTGTGTGTAAATATACATACACCAACACATATGTATATGTAATATATCCATACATTTGAGTTTCAGTGTTCCATAGACAGTGAATAAGAAATGACACAACAGATGTGAAAGTTACATTTCTCATTAACAGATGTTTGTTTCTCTGTATGCAGCATGTTTGCCTATTGTATCTCTGTGTGTGTGCATGCATTCGCACACACACACACTTAAAACTACCTTCTCTGGTTATATATTTTATATATATTATATATAGTCAGATTATTAGAGTATGCAAAGTAGGAAAAATCTGATTTTCATTTTGCAATGCAAAGATGCATTTTATTTTATAATTGTAAATTTCACTACATTTCGTCTGATCCCTTTGTGAGTGCTACCCTTGTAGAACAGACAGTTTGAGAAGAAAGGAAGAAGAAACATTAAAGATCATGCCATACAAAGTAACAGGAAGGAATTTGATATGCAGCACCTTATAAAGAACCCTGAATGTTATAAATAGTACCTTAAAAAGAAGGCACCAAAGACAAATAGTGCACACCAATTATAACAAGACAGAACAGCCCCTTTCGCCTTTTGTCTATTGTATACCACAGTACTTTACATTGTACACAGTAAATGTGTCCAGAGAGTGTGCAAATATGTGTCAGAGGGAGTATTTATGAATTTGGAATGAATGAAAATGTATTAAATTATAGACTTTTTAAAAATTGTAGTTATTTCAGTTCCCAATACTCAGGACCACTAACATAATTTGAAGGTGAAAGGCTGTTTTCCACTAAGACAGACTGTAAATCTGCATGCTGATTGCTGAGGCCCCTGATAGTTAGAACAGATGGGGCTTCTGTGTCTCTGCAATGCCCCCTGCTCAAAGCACTACTTAAAATGAAATAATCTAGCCTACTAGGGTTGCCAACTTTCTGACTGCAGAAAACAGAACACCCTTGCCCCGCCTTCTGCCCCAAGGCTCTGCCCCTTCTCAGAGGCCCTGCCCCCGCTCACTCCATCTCTCACTCACTCTCCCCCACTGTCGCCTCGCTCGTTTTCACTGAGCTGTGGCAGAGGGTTGGGGTGTGGGAGGGGGTGAGGGCTCCACCTGGGGGTGTGGGCTCTGGGGTGGGGCCGGAGGTGAGCTGTTTGGGGTATAGGAGGGGATTCCAGCTGGGGCTGAGGGGTTCGAAAAGTGGGAGGGGGCTCAGAGCTGGGGCAGTGGGTTGGGGTGCGGGAGATGGGGAGAGGTGCAGGCTCTGAGTGGTGCTTAGCTCAGTCCTGGGAAGCGGTGACCCAGGAGCACCTAGGAGCCGGAGGGACGTGCCAGCCCCTTTTGGGAGCCTCATGGAGCCAGCCACTATGGCCAACCAGACTTTTAGCGTCCTGGTCAGCTGTGCTGACAGGAGCCACTAGGGTCCCTTTTGGACCAGGTGTTCCAGTCAAAAACCGGATGCCTGGCAACCCTATATCCTACTGACACTCAGAGAGAGATGGCTATTCCATTCTGTTAAACCGTTCACCAAAATTGTTGGACTGCACTCTCTTCTGCTGTGTCTGTTCAAAGGTGATTTATTTTAAAAGTTTGAAGAAAGGCCATGTAACCACTTTTTTGATTCCCATTTAAAACTGTTTCAACTTTTTTGTGCTCTGATAAATCCAAAGTGTCTTTGTTTTAAAACTTCAAAACCGACAAACAGGTAGCTGGGAATGAGCTGTACTCACTTTGCTTTGATTGAAAATAATTCATTAGGAAACACAAAATTCTGGACTTTGAAGTTCTACTCTGCTGAGCATAGTTTCTGTTCTGATCCTGGAAGTACTGCTGTCTCTCCTTTTCTCCTATCCATCTCCCTTTTTTCATCTCTTCATTTGTATTTGAGTGTTGAGAGGATTTTTAAAACTATTTTTCTGTTGTAATCAAAGCATATAATAGTGTCTTGCATGCGTTGGCAGCTACACTTTATAACTAGATTGTTTACTATTATTGTCACACCAAATAGTCATACTGCAGACACTCAACAAGATTCTGGATGAATTCATATTCACCGGGGGAGGGTGTTTGGCCCTGGAAGTCTGGCAGAATAATTTCTTGTTACTCAGCAAGTTTACATACCTCTAAAGAAGTCATGGTGAGAACTGAACAAGACACTTCTCCTGCCCCATTAACCTTCCTTAACATTACAACCTGACACCTACGCAGCTGTTCATTACATTTTAACTCTAACAGTATAGCAAACTTTAAAAATAAAAATAAATTATTATCTGACAACTTTTCAGTGACTTACATTAAATTAGCTGGTGGGTCAGTCCAGTTCTTGGAATATTAGGTGGCCAAATTCCCCAAATGACTGCCATATATGGCATCAGCTGAAACCATTGTTAGCAGTCTCAGCAGAGGCGAACAGCTGAATGGGTCTGGAACTGACCTTCTTTGTAATGATCCCTCGAAAGCAAGGCTGAAAGATTTTGAATGGACAGAGTGGGAGGCTTCCATGTCACTATGTGTGATGTACATTTTGGCACAACTTCTCTAGAAGTGCATGCTTGGGAGTAGAGGTAGGGGCCTGATTATCCATTGCTGTGCACCTTCTGTAATCATTTACATCAGTGCCAAGTAGGTGCGACTGTAACCCACAGCTGTGTGTGCTACTGGGCTCCCACTGTGCCGATTGGTAAAGGATAGGAGTTGACAGCCCCCAGCTACACAGCCTCGGCTGTTTAGCTCAAGATGTAGCAGCTCACGTTTTTAGCTCTGGAGGTCCGCCAGTTCAATCTCTGGTATGTTAGCCAAGAGGCTGGTTGTGTAACTACCTTTCTGACATGGTGGCATTTTACACCCACTTTGTACTGGTGCTAATGACTAAACAAGGTGAAGGGCAATGGAACATCAGGCCCTGGATTTTTTCATTTTCTTTCTCAATCTGCTACAGCCTGAGATTATTGATGCTGTAAGGCATCTCCTTTTTGCCATGAATTTGTCTGTGGACTGAAGCGAGGAAGATTTTTCTGTTGCAGCAAAGGGCGGGAACGCTATTTGTGCTGTCTTTGTGACCAGTTTAATTAGATATTTTGCCTGTTTATATGCTGCTTGCTTATATATATGTAATGCCAGATGCCCCAGCCACAGGTCCAATAAAAAGCATTAAAATAAACTGATGACTTCAGTTGCTGGTGGTATAAAACTGGACCTTTTATGAATGAAAATCTAATAGGCAATTAACCATAATAGAGCTTAGAAAAATATCAGAAAAGCCCTGGGGAATTTGTTAAAATCTATAGATGTGTTTTGTTAAATCCCCAGTTAAAATTTTATGTTCATTTTCCTCTGCATGTTAGATCATTAGTGTTCTCATTTTTTGACATCCTTCTTTGGCTCCTAGGGAAGTTCAAACTGCTAAGTTTTCACATTGAACATTCAAAGCACTATCTAGGAAGCATGTGCAGACGTGTTAAATAATTGGTGATATATGTTTACTTTCCAGTACAATTATGAAAATGAACCCTGTTTCATTTTCACCAGCCAATTTAAATCAGTCTACAAAAAAGTAGAAGCTGCGTCTCCAAACGGGTATGTTCTGACCAAATTTCAAAATGTATGTGGGGCGGTTTGAGAGTGTATTATGACTATAGGCAGTGGATTTCAAAGAAGTTTAAGGGAGTTAGGTGCTCCCATCTCATTAAAATCCAATGGGATTTGGATGTCTGATTGATTTAGGTTACTTTGACTATCCCACATTCAGTAGTTAAAGATTAACAACTGGATATTTGCACCTCTGTTTGCAAGTACCTAACACTATGTTTAACATTGATGCTTATTTGTTTACATTGATTTTATAAAGAAAGTGGCAACAATGTTGACAGTCCCAAACTCCAAAGATTTGGATCGAAAATACCATTCTCAACTCATCTTTAGAGTCAGCATAATACCACCTTCCACATGAGCCTCACAACACCTCTGAGATAGATATGTATTAACTTCTCCATTTTAAAAGATGGGGGGAAATGAGGTTATGTTTTACCCAGAAAGTCTGCAAAATAGCACTCAGATTTTCTGGTTTCCCATCATGTGTGGTAACTTTGAGGCCATCCTGCTTCTTGAGCCAAAACTGCCTTCATATGGCAACATGCCCTTAGGTAAATGACAGAATGACACCATGGCTTTGCAAAATACTTTGGCGACCCATCAAGTGTGGCAAGATCCAAATTCAAGGGTCTCCTAAATACTGGTAGTTCTATAGAATTCAAATCTAGGGTCTAGCAGCACAACTGCCTCACTTACTATAGGCTCCAATCCACTTCTACAAATATCAGTGGGAGACTTTCCATTGACTTTATTAGGAGCTGGATTGATTTGATAGGGCTTGATCCTGAGCCATTGAAGTAAATAGTTAGTCATTGACTCCAGGGGGGCAAGATCAGACCCATAGTGAATAGTTAAAGAAGTGTTCTTTCAAATAGCTAGAAGTCAGGTTACATAGGATAGTTAGCATCAACTAGGATTCATGTACCTGAGATAAAAGCAACTAACAAATATTTGGTGTTTTGCAACTATACAAGGCTGAAGCCCTGAAGTACTCATCTTTTTAAAAGGTAGTTCTGTTCTGAAAAGCAGCTATGTAAAATATCACTTTATTCACTCAGATCTGCCCCATTTGTATTCTCTATTTATTTTAATAGATTTTATTATTTTCTATAAATCTCAGCAGAACCAATACAGTTATGGAAGAGTTAGCTGGATTCTGTTCTTGCTAATGCTTGATCAACAAGATTATTAATTTTTGAATGCAGAATATTTGTTAGCAGCCTGGCATGGATTTCAGTTTCCAGGTCGCATAATAGGTTTAGCAGTTAGGGAGGAAAAACACACACACGTACCCCATTTTCTTAAAAACTGAGCAAATTTGATCTGAGTCCCTGAGAGAAAATAAATGTGTAATACCATTCCAGACTAGAACCACATTTGATGATCTGGCCATAACAATTAAAGAATATATTTACTAGTTTGTAATCTTGTCACTATATGTAAGATTTTGAAATACATTTTGCTTTATAAAATAGCATTTATTCTTTACGCAGCAAAACTAGGTATGTCCCATATAGTCATGCTAAATTGCACTGAAAGATTGATAAGCATTGAAAAAGTTTGTAGTCACTGATTAGAGTTTTTCCACTTTTTAATTCAGAGACATTTTAAAACTCTCAGACACCAGGGTTTAGTGACTAGACAAATATTTTATAAACAAATTAGCAATATTTTACATTAAACAGGCAACTACGCCAGCACACTGAGAAATCTAACCAAAGGGCAAGTGCTCTCCAATTCAGAGAAGAGTGTTAGTGGCACGTTGCTAGATAATGGGAGTCTGGTTATCGTCTCTTCTACCAATTTAAAGAGGCAGAGTGGTGTTTTGGTTTTATGGAAATGTAAATGTGATGGGTGACACTCATCTCTTGAGTGCCTCCTAGTAACTGGGTGTGGAACTGCAATCTTTGCTTTTCTTGGCACCCCTTGTAGATTGTCCGCCTTGCACAGCAGGTCTTCAGTGGCTCAGCCTTCCAGCCAAGTCATGCAATGAAATGAATAAACCCCTTCCAGGGTAGCAAAGCATTCAACACACTGTCTGCCCTCACTAGGGTCTTCAGCCCCGTCTCTGGGCCCCTTTAAATGCTGCCTTTCACTTGGGCTTCCCAACGGAGCCTTTTCCCCTTATCGGGGCTTAGGGCGCTATGCTGATGGGGGAACATGGGCCTGCCCACTTCTCTGGGTTCCAACACAGGGACCATGTACCACTGCCACAATTCCCTGGGCTTTTTCACATGTAGCCCTTTCTCTTTGCCTTTACCCCAGGGCTTAAGTTCTCAGATCCTCTTCCTCCTTGCTGAATTCAAAAGCTACCAGCACCCACCTTCTGGTTCTCTCTTGCGCTTCCATGACCAATAGGAGCATGCTTCCTTACTCCTCTGGTCTTGGCCAAGAACTGACCAGTACATTGTGCTAGACTGTACATTAGCTGGAGGCTCCTATACTCCAACGATGGAATATTTTTTTCTTCAGTTTTCAGGGAAGCTAGACGGCAAGTTAGCTAGATTGTGAAAACTTTCATCAGGAAATCAAAGCCATTTTTAGTTGTTTTGTTATTCCAACAATATTCTCAGGAAGGGAATCCAAAGAAACTGTTGTAAATCTCTGTGAAGGTCTGTAACCTTTTACTTTTCATTTGGTTTCCCTTTCATTACCATTTCCTTTAGTCTTTAGTACTGATATAGCCTTGTAGCCTTGTATACGGTAATAATTAACTCTATGCAGTGTTATATTATATATGCAAGATAATAATTACATAATCATCAGCTCAGCAAATATAGTGTTAAATATCTTTTTGCTTTCTAGATCACCGCTGAGACTCAAACATGAAAACATGGGATGAAATCCTGACCCCATTGAAGTCAATGGGAGTATTGCCATTCACTTCAGTGGGTCTAGGATTTCATTCCTAAAGTTCATATTTAATAAGGGAAAATTTAGAGATGAGGTGTTTTAACTAATTTTTTAACTAAAGGTATTGTCTAATTATGAGAATTCTGAACATAGTGCAGCCCTGTTGGAAGTACAGCAACTATGTCAGACACTTATGAAACAGATATTGAAAGTTGGGCCTGTTCAACTGCATGCCTGATGTGTGTGGAAGTACCCAACGTAAATTCACTAATCAGGCATGTGTACATGGCCAGTTAGGTACTGTAAGATGCTAGCTTGTCCCCAGCCCATGAAAGACCCGCTGTCACACCCAGAGTCTCATTTCCAGGCATAGGTTTATATTCCAAACATAAGCAAACAAAAACAGTTCCTCAGCCCACCCTGGGCCATAGTTCCCAGGGGAATTTCCCCTTTGCCTCTTCCAATTCTCCCTGCTTCAGGACCTAATAAAGCATTCCCCCATTGAGCACTGCCTCCCAGGATTCTTTCCTTGGAGACTATTTTCCTCCTGGTATATTCCTGCAGTCTCCCCTCCCCGGGTACTCTGGCAGCCTCTCCCAAGGAAGTTCTGCTACCTAGGTCTCCTGGCTTCTGGCCTGTCTCCTTTTTCACCAGAGATCATGTCCCATTTTCCCATGTCTGCTCTCTTCCCCTTTCTTGAATGAGTTTCAGGTCTTACTCACCCAGTTTCCTCCCTTTCTGGAGCCCAAGTGCCTTCCCTTATAGTCTGACTGGGGGTCAGCTGTTCAGTCACAGGTACTCTGGCCTCTTCCCTCTTTAAGGGCAGTGCCACCCGGTGACAATGTCCAGCTGGCCATGTGCAAATAACTAATTTGAAAGCACACATTCCGCATGGCTTAGGCAGACATAAATGTATGCAAGCAGTTGCATATACCTAACTCTGAAAACCTGGCCCTTTGTCCAGGTATGTATTCAAAACAGATTTTAGCCTTTATGCAGGTACTATCTCATTTGATAGTATCATAATTTTAAAGAAAGCAGGGCAAAATCCTACCATTCCCAGAGCAAAAATAATTTAAAAATTTGTCCCTAGCCAACTGAGAATCTTGCCATCTTGTAGAACATATGTTATCAGAGGAGCTGCTGTCCAGTCCCAATGTACTGGCGGTACTCCCTACCTTAACTTACTATGGCTAAAATAAATAGCATCAATAGTATTAACATAGTTTTGCATACATAATGGCTTTCCCCAATGTATTTTAGTTTTCCCTTAACTATTTCTGAAATCTAGGGCTTGATCCACCTCCCACTGAAGTCAGTTGAAAGACTCCCATTGATTTCATGGGAGTACGATCTCGCCCCTAATCTCAGTTTTCAGTTAACTGTTATGGTATACTAGCTTTGTCTAGAGCAGGGGTCAGCAAGTGTGTGCCGAGTCTTCATTTATTCACTCTAGTTTAAGGTTTTCCGTGCCAGTAATACATTTTAACGTTTTTAGAAGGTCTCTTTCTAGAAGTCTATAATATATAACTAAACTATTGCATGTAAAGTAAATAAGGTTTTTAAAATGTTTAAGAAGCTTGATTTAAAATTAAATTAAAATGCAGAGCCCTCCGGACCAGTGGCCAGGACCCACGCAGTGTGAGTGCCACTGAAAATCAGCTCGCGTGCTGCCTTCGGCACATGTGCCATAGGTTGGCTACCCCTGGTCTAGAGATATAGGACTGAACAGAACCTCATCAAGGCCAGTCCCCTGCCATTGCCGGCAACCCAATCAGATGATCCCATTTGTAAAGTTAGCAAACACCCTTTTAAAACTAAGTAGGCCATTTGCCTGCACTGCTTGTATTGGAAGGCTGTTCCAGAGCCTCTTTTCTCTGAAGGCTAAAAACTTTCTGATTACCAGATTAAATGTATTCATGACCACTTTATACCCATTTGTTCTGTGCCAATATTGTCCTTTAGCTTAAGAAGATCTTCTCCTCCTCATGTTTACCCCTGATGTATTTATAAAGCGCAATCATGTGGCTTTTCAACCTTTGTTCTGCTAAACTCTAAAAGCCAAGCTTGTTTAGTCATCTCTGGTAAGATAGGCTGTACATTCTCCTCTTTATCTTAGTAGCTCTTCTCTGCATCTGTGCTTTACCTTTCTATTATTTTCCTTCCAATTCAGACTTTAATCACTTTGTTGCAACTCTAGACCCTCAGCTTCCCTTACTAAGCTACAGCTATTCTTTCAATCTCACCCTGAACTGAATCAAATTGTCATTCCATTTCTAACTGAAGGACGACTTCACACCAAAATTCCAGGCACCTGCTTGGACCCCCTCCCCCTGCCAGTCAGCTTTGCTCGTGGAGTGGGGTTTTCTCTCAGGCTCCTCTGACCCTGGTTACATTTTTTTTATATCATTTTACTTACATATAGTGGGCCAGATCCTCAGATAATATAAATTGTCATAGCTCCATTGTAGCCAATGGAATCCCAGTGCCTGGCTATAGAGTCCCCATACCTAGTACAGATTACTGTCCATGGTACTTTGAATCAGCTGTGCTGGCTGGCATACTGTGTGGAGGTTGAGCCAAGGGTTAGTCCATGTGCAAAGGCGGGGCCGTAGCAGCTTTCTAGAGGCTGCTCCACACCAGTATACACATTCATTATTACCCATGATGCAGGTAGCCTGTGCAAGGGAGTTCACAATTTACCAATAATCTTCTAGAGGTATCGTACTTTGATTCTTGGTGCCCAACTCTCCAGTGGACTTAGCAGGTTGGTCTGAAGTTTTCTTCTTGGTGGCAGGGCCTCCCAGAGGATTCAGGGGGCCTGCGGCAAAGCGGGGGAGCTGCAGCGCTTGTACTCACCTGGTGGTGGTCCGGGTCTTTGGCGGCATTTCGGTGGCGGGGAGGCCCTTCAGTCACTCTGCATCTTCGGCAGCACTGAAGGGCCCCCCAACGCTGAAGACCCAGAGTGACTGAAGGGCCCCCCGCCACTGAAATGCCGCCAAAGACCCGGACCGCCTCTGGGCCAGGGTTTGCGGGGCCCCTGCGGGGTCTGGGGCGTGGGGCAAATTGCCCCACTTGCCCTCCCCCCCCGAGGCAGCCCTGCTTGGTGGTGATCAGCTCAGGGTGGATTTGAATTATATCTCTCACTTCCAGCAGCCACTGGGGCTGCTGACAGTCTCACTAAATGTTCTCTTTAAACATTTGTTAGTTAACTAAAACTAACAGCAGCACTGGTGGCTGTAGTTCAGCTCCATCCCAGGCACACTGGCAGCTAGGAGAATGCCGCTGCACACTCCACAAGTCTCCCAGAGAGTCAGGGCCCCAAAAGTAGCAGGGAGAATCAAGGTGCCCTGCCGGCCTCCAGATTAATCTTATGTATTTTACTCTCTTTGAGACTGAAACTATGGTGCCTGCACATAATTACCCTCTGGTCCATTACACCAGATCTGCAGATGTTTGTGAAAACCTCTAATTTTGCGTGGGGTAGGGGAGAAGAGAGAGAAAAGTAAAACTATGGAATTTCACATAGTTCTTCAGCCAAGGAACCTCCAACCATTAAGCTTAACTGGGCATAAATCAGTGGATTTCAGTGACTAATGTTTTTCATGGTTCTATCAGATTTATCTTTTCTGCAAAGCAGGACCTCAGATAAAGATGCCAGGCAAAGATGGCCAAGGAACAGCAAGTAAGGAAATATACCTGAGCCTCAGGTTAGAAGTACATTGATTTTGGCAAACAAATTTGGCTCCATTCAGCTATTAAATGTATTAAGTTAAGAGGAAATGAAGTCAGCAGCTAGGATGTTTGGCTGATGTATACTGTGCACCAACTAAATACTCCAAATCTTTGTAATGAAATTAATAAATTATCTACTTTTTGGCTGTGCTATTTTCTCTACATCTTTAGAACTCACATAAATGGAGATGGTACTGTGGTACATCACTGTAATAAGTGACTTTAAGTACATTATAATATCTCACCATGGCAACATCTTTCTGCTGATGTTATATATAGTAAAAGAAAGAAAACAAAAACAAATCACCAGAACCCTGAAAAGTAGAGGTGAAAGGCTAGCCCAGGTCAAGGATTTTATCTTCGTAACTGTCTGTAAAGTGCTTTGCACACTTTTGGCACCGTATAAACAATAAATAATTTAAAGAAACAATACTTTTCTGCTTTTAATTCTCACTTTTTCCACTTTACATAAAAATACTAAACACAAGTGAATTTACCTAGTTAAATGGCTTTTGCTTGGGTAGCTCTGGCCAAATATAACTTGATTATAATAGAAAATGCTAGAAAAATTCACTATAGTTTGCTATTATACCTTGGAGTTTGGCACAGGGCCCAAGTGTGTGTGTGGGGGCGCCTGGTATAATTCCAACTTTGCACTTCCCTGAGACTTCCTAGTGTCTGTCCACCGCCTGGCATAAATTAGAGAAGCTTCAGGATAACTAACTAATTTATGCTGACTGGTAAGGCCCCCTAGGGGCTGTTATGCCATTTGGGGATTGCCAGAATGTAATCACTCCAACAATGCTCTGACATGCCTCCTCCACCAAAGGGTTGGGAGGAGGATCTGGCCCTATGTTTTGAATCCATTACCATGTCTCTGTTTGATTCGTGCATATACAAATCAGTGCTGTGGAGCAGGCATGTGTTAGGGAGGTCCTGGTGAAGAATGGGGGTATGTTGGATCAGAGGGTAACAGGACTGGTGGGGAGACATGGGGGAGCTATGGTGGTTATCTGTTACACAAAGGATGAATATGGCTTTGGGATGATGGGGGAGAAACAGGGCTTGAGTTCTGGGAGGGGGCAAGCAGAGCAGAGAGGAGCTCTGCCCTGCTGAGCCATCTATGTTTCATCAGAATGCGCCTGCCTTCTAATGAATCACCCCAAGGGTCTCTATCATGGAGCAAGAGGGGACGAGAACAGGGAAGTGGTAGCCATCCATCTAGAAATGTTGTGGTTGTATGGGGGGGGTCAGTGGCAATGTTTGGTGGGATGCTGAAATGGAAGGGATGGGGCTGTGAAGTAAGGTTGGGGGAGGCATCCTCAGCACTGAGGCAATGACATTTGTAGGGTTTCTCTCTGTGTTGTTGCCTAGTGTGCCAGGGAACCAAAACAACAGTGCTGGAGGAACCCTTCAAGTAACACTGCTTCAGGACGAACCCCATCCCAGGCCCCTGGGACAGTTGTAGTTCCCCTCCACTCCTGACTCTAACCTCCACTTGTCCTGTTTGTATATTATGATCAGTCACTAACATGTAAAAGAGAAAGATTTCAGTCCCAGCTAAAGGACAAATCTGAAGGTAACTTTAATGTCTTTGGCCAAAATGTTCAAAAGTAGGTGGCTGAAATTAGGCACCTAAAGAAGTAGCTTGGTTTTCAGGTCACTGAGCAGCCACAATTCCTGGTGACTTTGAATGGAGTTGTAGGGCTCATCACCCAAAAAAGTCGGGTCACTCATTTAGGTGACTATGAATGCAGATGTCTAATTTTAAGCACCCACTTTGGAAAACATTGGTCTTATCGCTTGTTTCACTCCCACACACTCTTCATTCATCCAACTTTTTTTAGAAGAAGAAGCCCTATGTTTATATTCAGTGTCAATAGGGAAGGAAGTGAAGGGGAAATATGAAAAGATTCTGAATTAAACCCAGACCCCCCCCCCAACTATTTTTAATCCTTCATGAATCTTTCATTACTACTTCCCACAAAACACCTCCTGCCTTCTCCAAATGTTCTATCAAATAAATAAATAAATGCTTCCAGGCTTGCTGGATTAAAAGCAGCACAAAAAATAATTGTATTTAAGCAACAAATGTTTTTTCAAGCTACAGGCATAGTGACTTCCCACCCCAACATCTTTTGCAATAGGAGTAAGATCTTTAAATGTCAGGAGAGTAAGTGCTGTTAGCTGTGCAAACAAATCTGTAATATGCATATGAGGGAGGGTAGGGAATGTTCAGGATATGGAAAACTTTCTTAACCAGAGCATGGCTCTTTCTGCTCACTTGTATATAAGGTTGCCAGGCGTTCAGTTTTCGACCGGAATGCCCAGTCAAAAAGGGATCCTGGTGGCTCTGGTCAGCACGGCTGACTGGGCCATTAAAAGTCTGGTTGACGGTGCAGTGGAGATAAGGCAGGTTCCCTGCTTGCCCTGGCTCCACACAATTCCAAGAAGCAGCTGGCATTTCCCTCTGGCTCCTAGGCAGAGGCATGGCAATGGGGCTCTGCATGCTGCACCCGCCCCAAGAGCTTGCTCTGCAGCTTGCATTGGTCAGGAACCACGACCAATGAGAGTTGCAGGGGCAGCACCTGTGGATGGGGGCAACATGCAGGTCCACCTGGCTGCGCCTCTGCCTAGGAGATGGACATGCTGGCCACTTCTGGGAGCCACCTGAGGAAAGCACCACCTGGAGATGGCACCCTGAACCCCCTCCTGCACCCCAACCTTCTGCCTCAGGTTGGAACCCCCTCCCACACCTTAACTCCCTCCCAGAGCCTTCACCCTTCACCCCCTAGCCCCCTGCCCCAGCCCTGAACCCCTTCCCGCACCCAAACTCCCTCCCAGAGCCTGCACCCTTTCCCGTACTCTGAACCCATCAACCCCAGTCCCACATCAGAGCCCACCCCCCATCAGGAGCCCTCACCCCCCCACACACTCCAACCCCCTGCCCCAGCCCAAAGGCCCCCCCCTGCACACTGAACCCCTCATTTCTGGCCCCACCGCAGACCCCACACCCCCTCCCACACCCTATCGGTCTGCCTCAGCCCGGAGCCCCTTCCCACACTCCAAACCCCTCATTTCTGGCCCCACCCTGAAGCCCTCACCTCCTCCCGCATCCTAACCCTGCCCAGCCCAGTGAAAATGAGTGGAGGTGAGGGAGAGTGAGCAATGGAGGGAGGGGGATGCAGTGAGTGGGGGTGGGGCCTTAGGGAAGGGGTAGGGCAGGAGCGGGGACTCGGGAAGGGGCGGGGCAGCGGTGGGGCAGAGGCATTTGGTTTTCTGCAATCGGAAAGTTGGCAACCCTACTTGTACAGGGGAGTAAAGGAGTGTAAGGATCCCCTTACTCCCTGCACTTGTTATCTGTGTTGCAAAGGACAGAGCAACTTACTAGTGGGTCCCAACTCTCCTGCCATGGGAGAGCAAAAGAGTAGGTGGAGCCTTGTCTCCACTTTTCCACCTCCATGTGCCAGCTGTAGGACCTTGCATGGTACTTGGAGGGTGGAACACAGATTTCAGGAAGGGAGAATTTGGAGGAGGCACCAGGAGATCAGTGTATGTGTATATGGTTGGAATGCATTTCTGTAAGAAAGTTCTTTTAATGAAGAGTCTGTTTAGTTTTCAAAACATGGATTCTTCTCCTGTTATTGCCCAGCACACAGTACATGAAACATGAGACATCACAGCTGAGCTGGCACAGAAGGAGAAATACGTTGTACCAGGCAAAGGGCTGGCGCAAATTACTTTCTTCCATGGAACAAGGGAAAGCAGAGATTGAATTGTCATTCTTTGAGCCAAAACGGATTCAAAACTAGATTCAAAAGGGGCAGGTGAAAAACGACCACAGATAAGCATAAAAAAGGCCACCTAAACAAAGCTAGAGATTCTATAAATATACTAGGAGCAAGAGAAAGACACTGGATAGCATAGGTCCTCTGCTTACTGGGGAAAGAGAGCTAATAACTGTTGACATCAAGATGACTAAGGTGTTCAATGCTTATTTTACTTCAGTCATAACTAAGAAGGTTAATGGTGACCAGATACGCAACACAATTATTATTCAGATTTAAAATTTTATTAGAAAATGTTTAAAAATAAATGATACAAAGCGTTGAAAATTCAGTTAATAGTCATCGGGGGTACCATACAGAGTATAGGGGGATGTTAGTATTTTGACATTGATTAGCGCATAACACATACAGTCTGCAGTATCTCCATTGCGGGGGTTTAAGGTAACTACAAGGGGAAAGGAATGCAAGCCAAAACAGTGAAAGAACAAGTAAAAGATTATTTAGATAAGTTAGATCTATTTAAATTAATCCTAGGATACTTAAGGGACTGAAACAATCTCTGAATTGTTGGCAGTTATCTTTAAGAACTCCTGGAGGACAGGTGAGGTCCCAGAGGACTGCAGAAGGGCAAACATAGTACCTATCTTTACAAAGGGGAACAAAGAGAATTCAGGGAATTATAGACCAGGATAGATACCTCAAAAGATTATGGGACAAATTATTAAACAATCAATTTGTATCCTAGAGGAGAATGGAGTTTTAAGGAATAGTCAGCATGGATTTGTCGAGAACAAATCATGTCAATCCAACCTAACTTTTCTTTGACAGAGTTACTGACCTAGTGGATTGGGAGAAGCAGTAGATATGATAGATCTTGATTTTAGTAAGGCTTTTGACACAGTAACACATGACATTCTCATAAGCAAACTAGGGAAATGTGGTCTAGATGATATTACTATAAGGTGGTTGCACAACTGGTTGAAAGACTGTACTCAAAGAGTAATTATCAGTGGTTCACTGTCAAACTCGGAGGGCATAGCTAGTTAGGTCCCAGAGGGTCTGTCCTGGGTCTGGTACTACTCAATATTTCCATTAACAACATGGATAATGGAATAGAGAATACACTTATAAAATTTGCATATGACACCAAGCTGGGGGAGGGGGGAGTTACAAGCATTTTGGAGGACAGGATTAGAATTCTAAACAACCTGGACAAATTGGAGACAAATTCAACTAAATGAAATTTAGTAAAGATAAGTGCAAAAAGTACTTCACTTAGGAAGGAAAAATCAAATGCACAACTACAGAATGGGAAATAGCTGGCTCGATGGTAGTACTGCTGAAAAGGATCTGGGGATTATAGTGGGTTACAAATTGAATACGAGTCAGCAGTGTGATGCAGTTACAAAAAAGGCTAAGATCATTCAGGGATCTATTAACAGGAGTGTCATATGTAAGACATAGGAGTAATTGTCTCCCAGTACTCATCACTTGTATGGCCTCATCTGGATTTTTGTGTCCAATTCTGGGAATCATACTTTAGGAAATAGGTGGACAAATTAGAGAGTCCAGAGGAGAGCAACCAAAAAACCTGGGCATGTTTAGTCTTGAAAAGAATACTGATGGGGGACCTGATAACAGTGGTCAGATATGTTAAGGGCTGTTATAAAGAAGATTGTGATAAATTTTCTCCATCTCCACCGAAGATAGGACAAGAAGTAATGGGCTTAATCTGCAGTAAGGGAGGTTGAGCTTAGATATTAGGAAACACTTTTTAACTGTAAGAGTAATTATGTTCTGCAGTAGGTTTCCAAGCGTGGTTCTGGAATCCCCATCATTGGAGGTTTTTAAGAACAAATTAGACAAACACCTGTCGGGGTGGTCTAGGTTTACTTGGTGCTACCTCCATGCAGGAGGCTGGACTTTATGACTTCTCAAGGTCCCTTCCAGCCTTACATTTCTATGACTCTGTGATTCTAAAATGGATCCATTTTCAATTTCTTGCAACATTTTCACAATATCTTTATATTCGTATGTCTCCTGGGTGCTGCTGGCAGACGCGGTACTGCAGTGCTACACAGCAGCATCCCCTTGACTTGCCTTGCGGATGGCAGACAGTACAATACGATTGCTAGACGTCATCATCATCCCGTGGGTGCTCCTGGCTGACCTCGGTTAGGTCATTCTCTTCTTTAAGTTTTGTCTAATGGAGATTCAGTCCTGCCTGGAATATCATGCCAGCTGGAGGCTTCTGCCTCAGGCTGCTCTCCCAGTCGGCAGCACTGCGCAGTTGCACCTACCCCAGCCTACCCCTTGCTCCCATGGCTCATGAAGGCTGGACAGTAATAAGGAGCAGTTCAACTATAGGCTGAGCAAGTGCAGAATGGTGGTAGAATGTGCCTTTGGACGTTTAAAAGGTCCCTGGTGCAGTTTACTGACTCGGTTAGACCTCAGCGAAACCAATATTCCCATCGTTATTACTGCTTGCTGTGTGCTCCACAATATCTGTGAGAGTAAGGGGGAGACGTTTATGGTGCGGTGGGAGGTTGAAGCAAATCACTTGGCCGCCGATTATGGACAGCCAGACACCAGGGCGCTTAGAAGAGCACAGCAGGGTGCGCTGTGCATCAGAGAAGCTTTGAAAACCAGTTTCATGACAGGCCAGGCTATGGTGTGAAAGTTCTGTTTGTTTCTCCTTGAGGAAAACTCACCCCCTTGGTTCACTCTACTTCCCTGTAAGCCAACCGCCCTCCCCTCTCCCCTTTGATCTCTGCTTGCAGAGGCAATAAAGTCATTGTTGTTTCAAATTCATGCATTCTTTATTAATTCATCACACAAATGGGGGGATAACTGCCAAGGTAGCCCAGGAGGGTTGGGGAGGAGGGAAGCACAGGCGTGGGGTAGTTGTAGGGGCATCCCCTAGAATGGCATGCAGCTCATCATAGAAGCAGCATGTCTGGGGCTCTGACCCGGAGCGGACGTTTGCCTCTCTGGTTTTTTGGTAGGCAGGAAATGAAATTCAAAAGTTCACAGGGCTTTTCCTGTCTACCTGGCCAGTGCATCTGAGTTGAGAGTGCTGTCCAGAGCGGTCATAATGGAGCACTCTGGGATAGCTCCCGGAGGCCAATACCGTCAAATTGCATCCACACTACCCCAAATTTGACCCAGCAGGGTCGATTTCAGCACTAATCTCCTCGTCGGGGAGAAGTACAGAAATCAATTTTAAGAGCTCTTTAAGTCAACAAAAATGGCTTAGTTGTGTGGATGGGTGCAGGGTTAAATCGATCTAACGCTGCTAAATTCGACCTAAACTCGTAGTGTAGACCAGGGCTAAGATTGATGAACTTCAAATTGACAGCACACTAATCTTTCCAGGGACTGTCTTTTTGTTCTGTGTTTGTGCAGCACCTAGCACAATGGAGTCCTGATCCATGACTGGGGCTCCTAGGTGCTACTTCTGTACAAATAATAAATAACAATAACAGAAAGCATGGTTCTAATTCATGATTGCCATATGTCTTGTGTAGTTATTTACACTGAGTGCTGAGTTCTTATTTATTATTTTGCATGTTGGTGACTCCTAAAGGGCTCAGTAAGGAATTGGGACTCCACTGTGTTAAGCACTGTACACACATAACAAAAAGATGATCTCTACCCCAAAGCGTTTTGGTTGTAAAATGCTCTCATTCTGGTTTCATAGTATTTTACGCTGACTTTACACTGATGTAAATAACTACAGAAAGTGCAGGACAATAATGAATCTGTCCCCATGACTTAACCTGAGTAAGAAACTGGAAGGTGTAAGTGGGAAGACCAGATACATAATGATCAAATTGCCTAACTCAATGATACAAGGAAAGGTGAATGGAAATGTTTTCTTTGTTTTGCTCTTAATATATTCTTGAGGAAAGAGAAAGTTTTCATGTTTTGCACTTCAGCCTGCAACGTCAATAGCAAACCTTAATCGTTTGTTTAAGCAACCTTCTAAACTGACAGGGTTAGCCAATGCAGTCACACAACAAAAGACTTTCAGAGAGACAGCTTTGCTCCCAGGTGTTTATTGTCAGGCATTTGAGTTAAACTGATTTTAACAACCCAAACAAGAACTCCACAGGGAAGTTTTTCACAAACAGAAAACTAAAGCTCAGGTTTGGCTATTTAAAAACCCCAATCCCTTATACCTGATGTGGCAGTCTGCCTCCTCCAAAGCCCCAAATTGCTAACATCGGTTTTTCTGCCTACCAGCGAGCATTTATTATAGGGGTCTCCGATATAACTCTTGACTGACCTCAATTAGGAATAGCGATTGCTCTATACAAACTGACAAATGTCTTTCCCTACCACCCCACAGTCATCACATGAACAAATTACTGAACATTTTGCTGCCTGTAAAATTTTGAAACCTTAGGTGACTGCCTGCTCTACTTACATTGTAGAGCCCATCTTGCTCAGGAGCCATATCTCATTACACCAACCGTTTCCTGTGCAGCCATAGACCATGGCACTGGAGACTTGAGGCAAGGATTCTGGCCAGAGTCTCTGCAGCCTGTCAAAAGTGGAGAGATTGGCCAGCAATAGAATCCAAAGAGGATAAGATAAATTGTATCTTGTTCTTTTCTGCCTGTGTGTGTACCCTCTGACACAATATAAATAATAAACAGTAATATGAAAAGTTTATATTACTGGAAGTCCTAGAGTACTTTCAGGTGAACTTGGGAAAGAAGACAGAGAGGGTCTGTGAGTTGGGATATTTTTTTAAGTTCAGTTCTGCGCTGAAAATGATTGTAATTAAAAATTGCACCCACAAGGAGACCATATATTACACGTTAAGGAAACAGAACAAGACCAGGAGGACAAAACAAATATATAAATAACTGTGCTAGGCTAATAGAAACTGCTTATAAAATACATGAGACTATACAACAGCCGTATTCCAATCAAACTAAAATTGATTTAAATTTCTAATTTCAAAGTTTGACTTGCATTCAAAAATCTCAAAGAAATAATCAGGATTTCTAAATCATTCATCGTTCAAGCTTTGGTCAAGGTTTGAGGGGGAAACTCTGAAAACAGGAAAGTTATGAGCCTCATCATTGTACCGTCTATAACAGGGTGAAATGCACTACAAACACCCCTCTGATTATTTTATTTGAAATGTTACAGTCACTTAGGTAGAATCCTGCTCGGCTTAATCGTTCAAGTAGTCCCACAGACGCAAACTGGAAGTCACAGGCAATTTGTGCTGCACCTCTGTCCCCTGCAGGTAGACTCTCCTCTGCTGGGGTGTTGCATTTGGGATGATGGAGATAGAAGTTGGCATACACCTGGGAATGACTCTAACCTAGCATCTACAGTAATATTAGTTGACAAATTAATTAAACAGTGTGCTGCTCTCTGCCTTGGAATCATACTCTTGCAAGAACACACTGAATAGGTCTGATATTTTACTGTTTGTTTTTTAAATCTAAATAATGATCAAGATTTTTGAAGGTGCCCAGTGATTTTGGATACCTCAGTTTTTGGGTGTCCAACTTGATGTACCAGCAAATGCCGAGTGATGACCCTCTGCAAATAAGTGTTTCAAGTTGAGAACCCAAAAATTGGTGCACCCCAAATCACTAGGTATCTTGAAAATTTTGGCCAATACTATCTCCCCCATATTATCCATGTAAAACAACTATTCCCTGAATATAGATTATAAAGGTATCTAGAAGTTTTATAGCAAATAGTTCTTTACTCAATATTAGAGGGTAGTAGTACCAGCTTAGATAGGTGCCTCCCTGGGCTAATATGGTGGGTAGAAAGAGGGAAGGGGGCAAAGCATTCTGGGATACTCCTAATCCAGGCATGTGATTGGAGAAGAAGTTATAAGGTTAGGGAGCTTGTTGGTGGGACAGAAGGAGTGATCTGAGGGTGAAGAAAAATTATAAGGAGCTTTCTGAACTGGGTGAAAGATACAAAAATGTATTCTTTCAGGCAACAAAACAAAATCACCATCTTGTTGTCTTTTGCTATGGCAAAATTTTATTGCAAAAGTGCTTTCTGCTTGGAACAAATATATTAAAATTTACAATTTTGTTCTAAGGCTCGAATTTTTCATTATTGTTCTGAAAGGTGTATTTGTTGGCAGAGTTAGCAAGAACAGTAACTACCTTTTTTTACCAAAAAAAAAACAAAAAAACCCCACAGATTTTTCTTAAGTGACTACTTGCAAAATGAAAACAATTTTTCACAGCTGTAGTAAGGAAACCTGCAGGGCTTCAAATAAGCACCCATACTTCTAAGGATTCAGTCAGATCTACTAATCAGCAGAAATCATATTTATGCAGACTAAGCATCCAATTCTTCAAGGATGTTATGTTAATCGAGGGCTATTAGCCAAGAGAGTTGGGACACCCCATGACCCAGGTGACCCTAAATCTCTAATTGCCAGAAGCATCTGGCATTGGCCACTGTCAGACAGACTAATGGGCTAGATGGCCCATTAGTTTCATCCAGTATGACTGTTCTTATGTTCTCAATATTTGGGTACAATCAAAAAATTGAAAAGTTCTGAGGATATTTTGCAGTTTCTTTGCCTCCCCTCCTCCCCCCGCACACACACACACTTTAGTTTTCTTAATTCAAACAAGTTATTGTGTAATTCTAACAGTGATGTAGGCATGACAATATCTCCTTACCTAACATCATAGTGTTTCTGTTATGATATTTGTAGGTTGCAGAATTCTTCTTTCAGTGTTGTTTGTGACATATATGTCTATTTCCGACAGCAGCTTGAAGCATATGTAGATCTTTCTTGAAATTTACTATAGCAGGTTACATGTATATCTTACAGGATGTGAAATTCCTGACATAGCCAGATGTTTACTGTGTTTATTAGAGATTTATAATATGGCAGGGTTAAAACTTCAAGGCACAGAATCAGTATACTGCTGAATAGCAACTAACTTTCTAATTTGATTTCACCAAAATCACTTTGATATTATAGGGAAATAAAATGTTTATTCCCTTTTATTGTGTGTCCATTGTTTCAGATATATGGATTCTTTCCTAATTAAGAAAAGTGAAAGGTGAATCGTTAACTTTCTGTACAAAGGTACTTTAAGATAAATGGCTATAAGGAAGATATGACCCAATCCATTAAAATAGAGAGTGAGTAACAATGTAAATCCGATATGATGCTGAGTTCAGGATCAGGGTGAAAGGATGCAGTTATGCATGCAACCTCTAATACAGGATAGCTACTTCACACAAGCATCTACCCAGGATTGCTGTCAGAAGGACAGGTGGTAATTTTGTCCTGGTCCTGGTCTTAGCAGGGGTGCTAAACTACTGCTGAGCTGCTTGATGAATGTTTTAAGCATCTTGCTACACTGTAATGAAACAGCAGCAGGGGGTGTTTGACTTTTCCTTCCGCACTGTTCCTCTTCCCCCACCTCTGTCTGGGAGGAGTAAATGTGTTCATCTTTTCTCCTGGCCCCATTTCTACTCCTTGGCTCCTATTTGACTATGATGTAATAAAGCTAAAGTTTAGAAATCATGTAAACAATTACTAAGGAATTCTAATAGACTTTATATTTTTCTGCTATTTTCTTATTTATTTTGCTAAAGGAATGGGCTGCACTGGATCTGAAAATATAGTCAAAGTCTGTGTGAAATTTTCCTAACATTACAAGAAGGGATCTTTGGTCATGTTCCATGGAAGTTCTGCTGTGTGATCTTGGCCCAGTTTAATGTTCTGTGTTGAAACCAAGTGGAGCTCTCTGATTTCACGTGGATTTCAACCAGAGCCATTGGGTTTGGATGAGTTTCACGTAATTTGAATATGAATCAGTGTGAAACAAAAGAGGAGAAAAGATTCACACTCCCCAATGAATTAAAACTAGTGAGTTTCAAACATCAGTTCTGCAGAAATCTGTGTACCTGCATAAGGAAAGGAAATTCCACTACCCATCTGATACCAGCAGGTCATGCATACAGTGTACATATCAGAACTATCCCTTTGGAAAGTTGCATGTGGAAGAGTGGTAGCGTCTTTAAAGGGAATGTATGTAAGTCTGACCCAAAAACCAAATGCAGCCTCTGGCCACCATCTCCCTGTAACTCTAGGGTGAAGAGGTAACTGTGTATTGCTAGTTAGCTCAAACTACAATAAATATTCTATGCAGCTATTAAGAAGCATATCAATTAAAGTAAATATTAGTGTTGTGGTCATTTGCACCTGTTACTGGAAAAAGCAAACCAGATATAGCTCTCACGACCAGAGGGCAAAAAATCCAGGTGCTCCACATGTCTCCACAGGCAGTTGTATTTTTTTCTAATTAACCCAATCCTGCTGTCACTGAGATCAGAGAGTTTTCCTGTTGACTTCAGTGGGGGTAGGAGCTGATCAAAACACAACTTTTCAATCAGAGCTTTTCAAGTGACGTCAATAAAGCTAGACTAATTCCTACCAGCTGAGGAGCTAGCCCAATAATAAAAAGCACAAGTTACAAGTAAGAGGGGACTGTTGTAGTGATCCCGGATCCTTTAGCACCAGGGTTATTAGTTTCTATTTCTGTTTCACATTCTATATATTTCTCCAGCTGTTGAATCAACAGCTATTTTCATCTGTCCTGTTTTCTGAAATGCCACCCTTCTTTCTTCACAGAATTTCTTTAGCCTAGATAGACATTAGCAAATGTCTATTGTAAATGCCTCCTGATATGTGTCTGTGAACAAATCCTGCATAATTATGCTTAAGCATAGTTATGCTTAAATAGCTTTAAAATACATACACTAGTTTTTAATAGTTAATAATTAATGGTGTGTAAGAAATACAGGATCAGTGGTGCAAAGGGACAAGGAAGCTGCTTTTAGTGGGTATCTGAAGATTTCTCGTGCACAAGAGAATCTTTGGCTGACATTACTAGCTCTATAGCAACGCCTATCTGCCTCCACCTCCAATCGATAGGGGATGTCATTAGTAAAAGGGCATACAGAGATCTTGCCAGCATTAAAAGCATCTTGGGGGCCATTATGATTGAAGAAACAGCATAGGATTGTCCTCAGAGTCAGGGATAAATTGTGCCTTTACAGCCTGCCACCTCAACTGTTTCCATTACTTATTGGGTATAGCTGGGAATTCAAACCATTATATTTAAATGTACTTAACATATCCTGCAAAGCTGGCTACTCAAGGCCATAAGTTTTCTCCATTTTGGCTAACATGCAACACACAACAGTCTGTAGATTTTCAGGTTGTGAGAAATACTCCTACATTAATGCAACTGTGCATGGAATTTATACAATAATAATATGCTACTAGCAACAGATGACTAGTAATGAATTATATCATTTAGTTTTACAATATAGAAACTGTCAAAATATGAATATGACTCCAGTGGAGTTACTGTCAAAATATGGACTCTGGATTTAAACTGGTGTACCTGAGATCAGAATCTGCTCCATATACTGTATTATTATTATTTTATTAATAAGCATAAATGTATGCTGTAAATGCACACAATTAGATGATTACAAATAGGTTTTCAAATCTGAATGTTCTTTTGATTATTATTTGTGTTACAGTAGCACATAGGAGCTACAGTTATGGACCAGGACCCCATTGTGCCAGATGTTGTACAAAACTAGAGCCAAATGGCGGTCCCTGCGCCAAAGCGTTTACAGTCTAAGTAACCTAAATATCAACAGTGCATAATGTACATTAGTGCTTCTCAACCTTTCCAGGCTACTGTACTCCTTGTAGGAGACTGATTTCTCTTGCTTACCCCCAAGTTTCACCTCCCTTAAAAACTACTTGCTTACAAAATCAGACATAAACATACAGAAGTGTCACAGCACACATACTGAAAAATTGCTTATGTTCTCATTTTTACTATATAATTATAAAATAAATCAATTGGGATATAAATATTGTACTTACATTTCAGTGTATAGTATATAGAGCAGTATAAACAAGTCATGGTATGAAATTTTAGTTTGTACTGACTTCACTAGTGCTTTTTATGTAGCCTGTTGTAAAATTAGGCAAATATCCAGATGAGTTGATGTACCCCCTGAAGACCTCTGCGTACCCCCAGGGTCTATGTACCCATGGTTGAGAACCACTGATCTACATTCCAGACACAGGACCTACACACAAAAAGGCAACAGTAAAGAGCTGGTTTTGGAGGGATGTGCGGGAGGGTATAGTAGGGGTGAAAGTGGGCCGGTACAGCATGCCGGTAAGAAGCTGGTACCAGCCCATACGTAGCTGATGTTAAAGTGCTGCTGTGCAAACGACCCTCCTTAAATGTCACTGCCCCTTTTTCCCCCCGTGTCAGTGGCCAGTGACCCTACTGGCAGGGCCGCCGACGCGAGGGGCAAAATGGGCAGCTGCTCCAGGACCGGACAGAGCCCTGGGCCCTTTTAAATTGCCACTGGAGCCCCAGGCAGCATGGGCCAGGCAGCGCGGATGGGCTGGCTGGCTGGCTGGGGGAGGCTGACCCCCCCAGCCTCGCTCCTTCTACCGAGGCCCCGCCCCTTCCAGGGGCCCAGAGCTGGGCTCCCATACCGGTAAGAGTTTAATATTACTTTCACCCCTGGGTATAGTGTCCATCATCAGAAACATTGTGCCAAGTTTCTGTTCCCACAGAAATAGCTAAATTATAAACCTCTAAAAATTAGTGTTTATGATAAAAACTCTTACAAAACCTGAAGTATTGCAGTTGAAATGCTGTTATTGTAATATAAGAGTGATGTATATATATTTCTCTGGTAATATAGAATATATTTTTTCTATGCATTTATCTCAGTGAATACACAGTAGGGCTCAAAGAGTAATAAACTCAATGTGAAGTGCAAAATTAGAGACTAATTTGATTATACACTTGTGTGGAGAAAAAAGGTAGATAGACCATTAAATATATGCCGAATGCAGTATTGTATCTGAGATTAATGTAATGTTACTAATGAGACTAATGCTTATGCAAGCACAAGCAGCAGCACTGGCAGTTTCATTAGTCTCTAAAACTTTTTTTTGTTTGAATATTTTCATGCCGTAATACAAATATCAATCATAGCACAATAGCCAAGCAATAATCAAACAAAACACTGAAATACCATGACAAGGAATGGTGCTGCTGACAATACTGGGCTATGTAAATGTGAATATGAATTAAACATACTATCATAATTCCACACAAAAATAAACATTTAAAGAACACTATCAAGTTTGAAAAGTCAAGCACTCAAAAGTTTAAAAAGCCAGAATTAAGGCTGTTTGCAACTTTAATTCTTCCCCCTGTTGCATATGTATTATCACGGTCTTTAATTACATGGTCGCATGCTATTTTTTCCACAGGATGCCTGCCACATCAAGTCCACATGATGGACAATGCTCAATGAAAGAATAGCTATGCACTATTTTGTTTTATCCTCATTGTTCAATATCTGGCACTAACACTTATTTACTGCACATTATTCAAAGCCTGTTCTGAAGACAGTACTATTAATTTCCTCCTGGGCTTTACTACCGTCACAGCGCGGGCTGAGGGACTTACTGGTCGCTGCTTCCAGGAACTCCCATTTGCCCTGAGCAGTGATCCACGGCCAGTGGCAGCCGCGATCGGCTGGACCTGAGGACGGGGCAGGTACACACCTACAGAAGCGGCAACCCCTGTTTGAGAACCCTGACTTAGGTGTTTCACAAGCATTCATTAATTTAGATTCTCATCACCCCTGTGGATAAGGAGGTATTATCTCTGTTTTATAAACAGGTGGCTGAGACACAAAGAGAGAGAGGTCACAAGTGACCACTAATTTTGGGTGCCCAATTTGAGATGCCAAGGACCTGATTGTTCAGAGTACTTATCTATAGAGTACTCTCTATAGAGAGATAAGCAAAAAAAATTGTCAAATAGCTAAATTCAGGAAAATTGCATTTTCAAAGGCTCTGAAACTACTCAAATTCAGATCCAATTGGATGAATTTGAATTTTAAAAAGATTTTTAAAAAGTCAAAACAGTTCATTCTGACTGTTTCGAAACTAAACGTTTTAACTTCTTATTTCAAAATGATGGTCTGGTTCAAAATTCATCTACATTTTACAAAATAGATGAAAAACTCCCCAAAATAAAGCATAACAAAAAATGTATTTCACATAGGCTTTTTGTTTTGTTTCATTTCTGGGTTTCTTTCCCAATGCAAAGCAATTTTTTTCAGTTTTTCAATTTCTGTTAGAAAAAACAAAAAAAAGTCAGTTTTGGTTCAAAACAAAACAAACCATTTCCTAACTTTTGAGTGCTTGACTTTGCAACCTCAATGATTTTCCTTTAACACATTTTTGGGGTTATTTTTTCTTTTTGGGGGGGTAATTTCTTCACACCCCTGCTCCTTGTCTGATCTGTCTCTACCCACTTGCTTCCAGTCCCAGTCTCCCTATCCAATTCGAGTGTCCCTTCATGCCTCTCTTGCTTCTAGTTCCAAGTCTCTCTTCTCAGCGAGTCCCAGTTCTTCCCCCACTCACCCTAGTTCCTTGCCAGATCTGTGTCTCCTGCCCCCCCATTCCCTCCACACTGGTTCTTAGTCCCAATCTCCTTGTCCAACCAGTCTTCCTCCACCCCTCAGCTCATCATCTGACCTCAATGTACCTCCCCAACCAACTGGCTCCAAGTGTCCCAGGCCCAGGCCCCTTGCCTGCCTTTCCCCCAGCTTCTACTCTCCTTGCCCAGCCAATGAGATGGAATCTTCAGGGATTTTAACTGCTAGAATAGAAGAAACCTCTGCTGACCATGTGCAAACTGTGATTTTTTTTTCAAAGACTTATAACTTGACCAAATTTGGTCAAGTTATTTCACAGGAACAAGAAAAGGCCCATCACTGATACATAGGCCAATCTCCTACCAAATTTCAATCCCCTGCTCCAAAGTGTAGGGGTGCTGTAGTACTTCAAAGAAGAGGTCTCAAGAATTTTTTAATATGGGCAAAACAACAAATTATTTACCTAGCCTTTTTCTTGCAAATGCTAAATTGTTTTGGCTGAAATTTTCCAAAAACATTTAGCTTGAGGCAGTTACTCAGCATGGAAAAATTCAGTCCAAATGGTTAGTTTCACAAAGTTATAAACAGCTGAAAACAGAGTATTATAACTGGAAGCATAAACCAACTTTAAAAGACAGTACTACCAACTCAACCTATAAAACTTGGTGTGGGAGAGAGAGGAAGTTATCAAGAATCCTAAATACTCCCCGAAATGGTAGCATATGTGGATGCACCCACAGATAACAGTAATAACATAAGAGTTATATGAAATATATCCATATAATAACCAACCCATAACCAATGCCTGATAGAAATAAACATGCAAGTTTTCAGACTTAAACTCACACACACACATCATTAACCTTCTCTAGTTGTAGCAATCAAAATACTGAAGACCAAAACATATTAGTAAATAATGTCCAAATATTAATAATATAGGGTGACGTACCACCTGCAGAAAAGCACACAACTCCCACTGATGTCAGTTAAGTTGCATTAGTGAGCTGATAGCTAAATTTGCTTCATAGATCCTTGGGGATGGATTCTGGAAATCTTTACTGTGGAGTTTGTTCCTGCAAGCACTTAAGACATGTTAGTAATCTCCACTGAAGTCAATAAAGATGCTCACAAGCATAAGAGCTTGCAGGATTGAACCTTTTTTGAATCGTATATACTCATACAGGTTGTCCCATTGAACTCTATCAGAAATATTCATGGATATAGGAATGTAAAAGTAAATTTTAGACTATTTACATCAGAAACCTCACTTTAAGAGTTATGTTCCTCCAATCAGGGAACAGAAATAGTACCATGTGATCTATCTCACCAGTCAAAACTAACCAACTCAGCTCAAATTCCACATTTTGAATAACCCACTCCTGCAATGTACTGATCATGAGCAATCTGCAGACCAAGAATTATTTACAGAAGTTATTCACTGAATTTCAAATAGCAAATAAATTCAAGAAAATCATAAACTCTGATCATTTTGTAAAGAGAAAAGGATGATAATGCCATTTTATATAAACTACGTGCTCAGCTTGTATGTATAAATGAAATATATAAATAATAACTGCGGCAATAGTATCAAAATATGATTGTAGGATATTGCTTGTAGCTAAAGGCTGAGAGCACTGTGCCCATTTGAAATAACAATTTTTCTTTTAACACTTTTGCCTCTGTAGCCCATTACTATTTGTATTGTGTGTATTTGGACTTCATTTTATGCACTTAAGTTCTTACATGTTTAGATTCTGCTCCCTGTAAAACTGATGTAAATCTGGAGTAACTCCTTTGAAATCATTGGCATCATTCCAGATTTATGCTGGTGTGACTGAGAGCAAAAATTGTCCTAAGGACTAGAATACATGAAGCCAGCTTCACTGAGCAAGAGACATTTGGTCTGCCTATAGGGAGGAGAAGTCGGGGCAGCTGGCCAGCATTTCGCTCCAAGAGTTGATGCCAGGTTAGTCAGCAAGCTCCCTTTGGCCATCAGATGTCATAAAAGGTAGCCATTCCCTTTCCCTAGTGGGAAGTGTTAGGAGAGCCAGCTGGCTTCTCTTTCAGGAGATTCAAGAGCCACCCCACCCCCCCATCTCTCTCTCTATATATATATATATAGTTGCTATAGCCCCTGGCTAGCTTCTTACTCCATGGCTGAGGTTACTTGCAGTGTGTGTATATATAAATCAGTTATACATCAATTTATATAGCCCTTACTTTATTTATATTAGGATATAATGTAACATATTACTCAGAAAAGTGGAACAAGAAAGGAAGACATCAAAAATATTCTGCTAAGTACAAATAGCTGTATAGTGCAAAATGTGAACATCAGACTATTCCCCAAATGTTCAATTACAGGCAGCTTCAAAGAAGGGAGAAACGCATTTTTAGCAAATATATCACACTAGATTTATATTGTCTTTGCTTGGAGGCAGTCTGCTTTTCCACAGACATCAAACTCCTGTTGAAGGGACCATCAACCAGCAAAATGGAGCAAAAAAAAAAGGTACAAAAGTGTGAGGTGGAATGTCTCCAGCATGCACCTCTCTCCTTCTGGGAGACTGAGGGAGTGTCTTCACAGCAACTCCCCATGGTCTAGGCCAGGGATGGGCAAACTTTTTAGCCCAAGGGCCACATCTGGGAAAAGAAACTGTATGGTGGGCAGTGAATGCTCTGAAAATTGGGGTTGGGATGCGGGAGCGGGTGCAGGCTCCGGCTGGGGGTGCGGGCTCTGGGGTGGGGCTGGGGATGAGGAGTTTGGGGTGTAAGAGGGTGCTCTGGGCTGGGACCAAGGGGTTTGGAGGGCAGGAGGGGGATCAGGACTGGGGCAGGAGTTGGAGCCTGGGGAGAGGCTCAGGGGTACAGGCTCTGGGCAGCGCTTACCTCAAGCAGCTTCCGGAAGCAGGGGCATGTCCCTTCTCTGGATCCTGTGCAGAGGCACAGCCAGGTAGCTCTGCACACTGCCCCATCCGCAGGCACCGCCTCTGCAGCTCCCACTGGAGTGCCAGAGGGGGGCCATGCCACTGCTTCCCGGAGCCGCATGGAGTGGCCCCTGACCCTGCTCCCCGGCTCAAGCGCTGGAGGGGAGGCATGCTGCGGCTTCCAGGAGCCACGTGGAGCAGCCCCCAACCCTGCTTCCTGGCTGGAGTGCCGAAGTGGGGCAAGCCCCAGACCCTGCTCCCCAGCGGGAGCTCGAGGGCCGGTTCAAAATGGCTGGTGGGCCGAATCCAGCCCATGAGCCATAGTTTGCCCACCGCTGGTCTAGGCTCTACAGTTCAGGGGATATGTGAGTCAAGCAAAGAGGGTGGGTAACAGGGGTAGCTACTTTATTCACCATTCTCCCTGCTGAACTCAATGAAATTGCTAGGAAAACATCAGAGGTAATGCTTCCACTTCCATTCCATGCTGTCTATACCCTTCAGGTGCACAGTGTAGGTTTAGCTGAGGTGAAATATAGTGAGCAGTGTGAAGAGACAATCCTATATCATATATGTTGACCAACGGCTGAATTTTTCAATTCCACTACCCTGCTTTAAACACTGAGATTTTGAGGCTGAGGACCTGAAACTTTTTATTCTATTTTGTAGAGAATCTCAGATGCTTACTGACTTTTTTGTTTCCACTACTTGGCCCTTGTTCGACATTTATTGAAATAATCACCAGATAAACCAGAAGCAAGCACTGATGTTAAAGGTAGTATTAGGAATGGACCTTATTGGTTGCTTATGGATGGGGGAAAAATCACTTTCGAGTCCCAGGTTTCAGAGTGGTAGCCGTGTTAGTCTGTATCAGCAGAAAGAACGAGGAGTACATGTGGCACCTTAGAAACTAACACATTTATTTGGGCATAAGCTTTCGTGGGCTAAAGCCCACTTCATCAAACAGTTGACAAGAAGGTGTGAGTAACAGTAGGGGGAAATAGTTTTTACTTTGTGTAGTTCTGCAGTACTCACCAGCAACCACACAACAAAAACACTATCCTTGCAACAAAGCCCATTGCCAACTCTGTCCACATATCTATTCAAGGGACACCATCATAGGACCTAATCGCATCAGCCGCACCATGAGAGGCTCATTCACCTGCACATCTACCAATGTGATATATGCCATCATGTGCCAGCAATGCCCCTCTGCCATGTACATTGGCCAAATCAGACAGTCTCTATGCAAAAGAATAAATAGACACAAATCAGACATCAAGAATTATAACAGTCGGAGAACACTTCAACCACCCTGCTCACTCAATTACAGATCTAAAAGTTGCAATTCTTCAACAACAAAAACTTCAAAAACAGACTCCAACGAGAAACTACAGAACTGGAATTAATTTGCAAACTGGACACCATTAAATTAGGCTTGAATAAGGACTGGGAGTGGATGGGTCATTACACAAAGTAAAAACTATTTCCCCATGCTAATTTTCCCCCTACTGTTACACCTTTTTGTCAACTATTTGAAATGGGCCATCCTGCTTATCACTACAAAAAATTTTCTTCTCCTGCTGATAATAGCCCACCTTAATTGATTAGTCTCGTTAGAGTTGGTATGGCAACACCTATTTTTTCATGTTCTATATATATATCTTGCTACTGTATTTTCCATTGTATGCATCTGATGAAGTGGGCTCTAGCCCACGAAAGCTTATGCCGAAATAAATGTGTTAGTCTCTAAGGTGCCACAAGTACTCCTCGTTCTTTTAGAGTCCCCGTATCTTTCTCAATGAACATATCAAATTTCTTTCTTACTTGTATCAATGGAAAAAATGCCAAAACAATACTAGTAAGGACATAAAAAAATCTCATTTGGTGGGTGGATGGAGGATCAGGAAACTAAGAGTGATTTGCCAGAAGTAACATGATACATATAGGCCTGGTTCTCATTTACATTAAGGTCCCTATACACCACACTGGCACTATAAAGAGGCCTTAAAAGGGGCCTCAGAGTAGCTGCTAATGTAATTTACACCTATTTTAAGACCACTCGGTGGTGCAATACTGGTGTAAACGGGGCTTAGTGTAAATGAGATTCAGGCCCCTATCTGTCTATTTACCTCTCACGAGTTGCTCCTGGCTTCCTAATTCTAATTATTTGTGTTCCAGATTCATTATAGCTGCACTTGTCAAGTGAAGTTTGCTTCAGAATTTCTGTGGGTTTTTATTCTGGCTATATTTTCTCTGGACTGATCCTCGCAAGAAAGGTCTCAACTAGGGAATAACTTAACTTAAAAAAATCAATATAGCTATTTTCTTGGATCTAGCAAGAAAAACTCACATCAAAGTTCAGGATTTGTATGTCATGGAGACTTCCTCAATCATTTAACTTTAAAAGGTTTTAATTTAACAAATGTAGATTAACAAGAAATAAGACCTCAACATAAGCTAATACCTTTTTTCCCCTTCTAAATATTGGTTTCTATTAAAGAACCAATTCAGTGAAAATATTTTAGATTTTCTTCCACTCTAAATAGACAAGACCTCAGAAGCCCGAAATTTGACTTCTATACCCATCAAAAAGGAAATCAGGAGATTCTCTTTTTGAACTGAGCCTTCAGATGGTATCACAAACCTAGGGCCAATTTCTGGTCAACACACAAAAGTGGTAACTGCAAACACACACATGATATTGCAGAGCTGATGGGGAAAAAAGCTGCAGAGCAGGAGTTGCTGGATGGGTGGGTATATATGTAATATGAGAGAATTCAGTACCTACTAGCCTTAACTAGTAACCTTACCCTTATAGATGCATAGGATTTTTTTATATTGTTATATTAATGTAATGAAATATTAATAAAATTTAAGTGCAACAGGTGGTTAAAATCTCTGTTTCTTTTTACATTTTAAGACCTTGTTGTCACTTGAAAGGCACAACATATGGATAAGGAAATTTAACTTCATCTGGTAAAAGAAGACTCCTAAGGCAATGCAGAAACATATGGATTTCTTGGTTCAACATGCTTATCCTTAATGTGAGTTTTACATAATATTTGCTATTCAGTGGTATCTTTTATTGATTGAGGGCTGAGTTGATTATTTCCCAGCAGTTGATTAAGCTAACATATTAGTCACTGGAGCAATTACTCATCAGTTTGGAAATGTATTCTCGCTCTTTCTCTCACACACACTGTTTTATAACTAGAGTGTCTGTGGTGACTTTCACCAAGAATTATTTCAAGGCAATTGTTCTGTTTTCAGGCTTTCATTATATTAAAGAGTAGAGGTTGAATTATGACTCAAGGGCTGGATTCAGTGCCCACTGCAATGGAAAGACTCACACTGACTTCAATGGACTTTGGACCAGGCTCCAAGTGCATAGTTTTCATGTGGAAGAGGGGGTGCAGAAGCACATCGCTCCAACAGGCATTCGGGAGACACTATGTCAATCAGGCACACAATGTTATGAAGCTCCTGGAGACTGAATTCACTTTTACAGGTGTGCAATATGCACTTCTTCTGTGCCCAAATGGCATGCATATCCCCAAGTTCTCCCCTCCAGTATCATCTTTGTACAGGTGGTAGTGATGGGGACAGTAATTTTGCAAGTCAATGGGAAAAGAAGCTGCACAGCAGAGAGACACAAAAATTGCAAGTGTGCCTTGCCCTCGCTTAGCGAACTAAGGCAGGTAAGGAGATATTCCTTGCACCCTCCCATTTTTATGCACTCATTCAGGCAACAAGCACATTCTTGCCCCCAAACTATAAATTAGCAATTCAATAATAAGAAACCAAGGTTCTTGGTTATAATTCATATAACTATTAAATTTGTTGCCTTGTGCATATTTCTTGCCCTCATGGATCATGTTACAGTTATTGTATCTTCCTTGAAACCAGCCTTAGTACTTAAAGCTTCTAGTGGGGATGAGATGTAATAATAGCTTTATATGCTTAAAGAGTGAAGCAATGTATGAGTGAAGAGGAAAAGAGCTTCTGTTGTTTGCTGTCAATACTGCCACTCTGAAAACAAGCATCTAATGTAGTGCGACACCTTCTCTGCCTTTTAGAACAGATAGCTTCTAAGTCTGCTGGTCGACTAATTCTCCTTTTGTGACAGAGTGGATTTAAGATACAGTGCAAGAAACAACTGCTGTCAGACAGGGTTATTATTTCAGTTAGATTAACATGGAAAAGCATCTAATTCTTGCTATCATCCAACACTCCTCACAACGCAGTAAAGTCTCATAGCTCCAATTGTAACTTTTCTCCAACACTAAATCTATTTCCTCACTATGCTTGTTCTACAAAAAACAAATATAAAGCATTTAAATATGACAGGATCCTCCAAAGAACAAACTGTAGATTCCAGAAAAGAGTGTGGATAAATTTCAGTAGTTAAAAATCTACAACTAGATTATTTTATTTTATAGTTGAGCCTAAGCTGTCTTAAAGTGGCCTTTTCCAAATATACATGACCATCTATCGTGGGGATACAAAATCTGGATTAATGAAGGAATGCTTCTTGAAAAATATCCCAGCACTTCCAAAGGCCTCCTACAACAATCCAAGTGCCTGGAGGTTGCACTGCCTCTATCTCATTGGTCTGCTTCCTCCAACCCACAGGAACCATCTATATTTTGTAATTTTGAAAAGAATTCTTCCTCCTTTTGCTCCTTCCCTTCCTCAGACTCCCATTCACTTCCAGGATCCTCACATCTCTTTCTGAATTTTAGTGATCCTAATGTTACTTTGATATAATTAACTCTCACAGACTGCATTGAAGCCCTCTTTATCTTCTGACTCAAAGGGAACTGGATGGGACTCACTGAAGATCATTGCTCCTTCCTATATATCTGAAGGGTCACAACTGAAGAATGTAAGGGACTCTCTATCCGATGGATCCTGGGGAGCGAGACTTCTGGGAAGCAGGAATCAGACGTTGATCTCTGGTGTGCCAATGCATGTTCGTATTTTAGTCAGATTCTCATATTTATACTTTGACTCCAGAACTTTTATTAGATCAGAGGACTGCAGCACCAAGCCACAACCCTTTTGTCAGGCATTCAGCTATGTAGCTTCTGTTTCTATCGGCCTGCCTTTTCACTATCCCCACTGCGCCAGTTGTAGGAACTGCAGCTCCTCTCTGCGGTTACGGCTCCTAACACTATTTCAAGCCATCCTGGACTTTACATCCTTTATTCTGGCTCCCTCTGCTGTTTCTCCCATCTTCCCCTGCTGCCCAGGTAAAAACAATTTGCCATTACCCACTTCCTTCCTTTGCCACTACATTTTACTAACTCATACACTTGAATATTCTGACAATAGTCCAGGAAATAATGGGTTAATTAATTTTAGCTATTGAAAATTTATCATAAGCATACAGAAAGTCTCTTCTTGAAAGGTATGCAGTGCAAAGCTTAATGCCCAGAACTTTCTTCAGGCATTCAGTTAAATCTCCTAGAAAGGAGACATAATTTAACATCAAGTGAACATATGTTGCAAGTTAAAATTACACAAAAAAGAAAAAAAGTTTAAACCAAGTAAGTACTGTGAATTAGACACAGTCTGGAATACAGTATTGCAAAAAAACTTTGACTTCTTTACAATATAGTCCCAAAATAGTCTCTGTTAACAATCAGTTATTTAAGTATTTCAAAAGTATTTGCTCTAAATGAGCATTTCAAAGCCTAGTATATTGCTCGAAGCTTCATGGAAACATATTTTAGATTTGCTGAATATACAGTTTCTGTTTGAAATTGTAGCAGCAGGAAAGTATTGTTCATATGAATGAAATGCACAGAACTATTACAAATTAGAACTGCATTTAAAAGAATTCAAACCTCAAAGGAAATTTTCCACTGTTAACCAAACATAAAGAACAAAACAATTATGAAACGACTGTTGATACACAGCTCTGAAAGTTTAATTCCAGAAGACAGAAAAACTCATAAAAATTAATAAATGAAGGGGCAATGGAATTAGTGTCTGTTGCAGTTCTGGCCATCAATAAACATGCTTAAAGCCTAGCAGTGAAAGACCTTGTTATCATTATACTTCTCAAGCCTATATGCAGCAGTTATTCTTACTTGGCTAACCCTGAGGTAGCATCCAAAGTCAGTTTTAATATTCAGTGCATACTATCCAAATGTCAATTACTATCATGGTTTGCAAATGCCAGTCTGAGCAAATAGCATTATTTTCTGGTGGTTGTTTCCTTTTTATTTACTTTTTCCATCATGGAAAGGGGACACACCCTCACTCTAGTAGAGAGGAGGGTATTGAGCTCCTCTGGGTCTAGTCAATGCTAACAAGGCGCACCTGTGAGGCCTGCTCTGCCTCAAGCTGGGGAGCTTAAAAAGGGAATACCTGCCACAGGAGAGGGTGGTGAACAGGAAGAAGACTGTTATAGTTCAGTGACTGCTGACACTAGACACAGATCAGCCAAGAGGGAGAAAGTTGTAGGCCTTGCTGCCCCTGAAACTGTATGGACCAGCTATAAGAGAGGGTGCCCTAAGAAGAGGGGCTAGAGGTAGATCCTAATTAAAGACACTGTACCAACTGATAAGCCAAGCTCTAATGGGGTGACCCCAGAAGACCACCTAAGAGAAAGATCACCTTTGCCTTTTGTTCCTTTTACTCTGATGTCCCTCTCCCCGCAAGGGAAAGAGAGAGAAAAGTACCTTTCTTTTGTTTTTGTTTGGAGAACCCCGTGTATGCTACAAACAGGGGAAGGAGATTATAAACAGGGCCGGCTCCAGAGCCCAGCGGGGCAAGCGCCTGCCTGGGGCGGCCCTTTCCCGGGGGGGCGGCAGGCTGGGCCGGCGGACCTGCCGCAGTCATGCCTGCGGGAGGTCCACTGGAGCCCCGGGAGCAGCGGACCTGCCGCAGGCATGACTGCGGAGGGGACGCTCGGCCGGCGGCTCCAGTGGACCTCCCGCAGGCATGACTGCGGACGGTTCGCTGGTCCCGCGGCTCGGCTGGACCTCCCGCAGGCATGCCTGCGGCAGCTCAACCAGAGCCGCCGGACCTGCGAACCGCCCGCAGCCGCGGGAGGTCCAGCCGAGCCGCGCGACCAGTGGACCCTCTGCAGTCATGCCCGCGGGAGGTCCGCTGCTCCCGCGGCTCGGGGGCGCCTCCCGGGCATGACTGCTTGGGGCGGCCAAAAACCTAGAGCCGCCCCTGATTATAAACAACTGGAATTGGGGTCTGGTGGGGACTCAGGGGAGCCCAACTCCAACCCTTCCTCCTCCCCCGCCCCCGTTGCAAGGTCTCAAACTGGCAGATTGATACAGTTCATCCAATTCCCACATCTACCTTAGGTTATACATTGGATGTCAAAGGAAACAGAAATGCTGCATAGAAAAAGAATTTTCCAAACTTTAGGTTTCATAGCAAAGAGGCTCCAGTAGATAAAACCAAGGAGTTTTAAGGAATTTTCAACAGAAACAAGTTAGCCCCATATTCATTCAGTTATGTTCTTGCTAACTGCTTCAATTTGGAATCAAAACCTCTAATGACTGTATGGTCTCTTAGAAAAGCACACTTTCCCGAAGAAAGGGAATGAGTTGTCTTTTGTGTACTGCAGTCAGCTGTGGACAATATTTCTTTCACTAGTTTTGATTAATATGCCATTGCATTCAGCTAAAATTAATGGACTGTGAAGGATATTTGGATGTCTCTCCTATTTCAAAGCAAGAGTGTTAAGAATTTAAATAAACATGACATAGACTGCCTATTTTATCAGGGTCTAATTACCTATTTCTTCCATTTTTAAATCTGATTTTAATTTCATACTAGTGGACTGGCTTGCAGCTTTTGGACTCAGGTCATGGTAATCCACTGCAACTACATTATTTCAACAAGTAATGAAAACTTATGCTAGTTTAGGTGATCACATTTGTATTAACTGCCAGATGACACAAGAGATAAGCATGACCACTGTAAGATGCTTTATAGATGGTGTTAAAAAAGGCATGTTTACTGTAATGATATCATTGAAGGCAGTCATAAGAAACTAAAAAAAACCCGCAAAAGCAAAGATCAGATTTTAAAAAGCACTTGAAAAACTGAAATGAAGTAAGAAAATCTTTAGATTCTTGAAGAAAGTTATAGTTTTTGTCAGTCGTGTTAAATTAGAAGGAAACTCTTAATGGCAAATAAGGAAACATAAGCCTGAGACTATTTTAGGCTTTACTTTGTGTTTCCTGTGTGTATTTTAGCTAAAATATCTGTCTTTTGAAATCATCTACAATGTAATCCCCATTAATTACAGGCAAAACTACACTGCCAGCTAGAGAGAGATAAATTCAGTCAATGAGTAGGAAGTAATTCCAGCAATTGTTTCTAACTTTCTTGAGCTACAGAAATGTTGTGCCCCTACTGATTTTAAGTGGCAAATCCTAACATGCTATTAATTAGAAACAACTGGATACAATTCCTTTTGTAGCCCCAATTAACAGAAAAATGTGATATACATAATCTCCCACCACCTTTATCCCCCTGTTCAGACCTACATTAGCTCATGGAATCATTTTAGTCATAAGCAACTGGATGACTGAAGGGATTGGTAATGAGATATGAATCTTTCCATTTCTTGGTCAGTGGTATGAAGCTGACCCACGCAGACAGTGAGCAAAAGTCATTCCCATCTGATGGTTATTCACTGGTATATATGACTTGAATAGGCAGTCTCAGATCAGTTCTTGTTAGGCAAACTTTGACATTGAAAAAAGGAAACAAAAAACCACGTGGGGCATGAAATGTCATCCTTTTTGGAAGTCTCAGCAGAGATTTATAGACTAAGGCTTTGGCTACACTTACACTTCAAAGCGCTGCCGCGGTAGCGCTGCCGCGGCAGCGCTTTGAAGCGCTAAGTGTAGTCAAAGCACCAGCGCTGGGAGAGAGCTCTCCCAGCGCTGTCCGTACTCCACCTCCCTGTGGGGAATAACGGACAGCGCTGGGAGCCGCGCTCCCAGCGCTGGGGCTTTGACCACACTGGCGCTTTGCAGCGCCGCAATTTGCAGCGCTGGAGAGGGTGTGTTTTCACACCCTGCTGCAGCGCTGCAAATTTGTAAGTGTAGCCAAGCCCTAAAGGCTCGTCTTCACTACCAGAGTGAGTCAACCTAAGTTATGCTACTCCAGCTACATGAACAATGTAGTTGGAATTGACATAGCTTAGGTCGATTTCACTGTGCTGTGTCGATGGGAGATGCTCTCCAGTCAACTTAGCTTACTCTTCTCAGGGACCTGGAGTACTGGAGTTGATCAGAGAGTTTTCTGCCGTCGATTTAGTGGGTCTTCACTAGATGACTGCACCTGGCTGAGGCAATCAGATAACCGCAGCACAAAGAAACAGTGAGGAGCTCAATGCTAACAAAGAGGAAAGCCTATTTTTTTTTCACTTGAGGCTACAGGGGTTTATTCATCAGGACTTTAGTCTCTGATAATCAACTCACTGTAGCTGAAATGACTTCTTTCACCAAGGCATTGTGATTGCCACAACCAGAGGTGACAAAGCACGTATTGCAGCCAGGAAAATATGTAAGCTCACCAAACAAGGCAACAGTGGCAAAAGGCCTTACTTAGGCACTAAAGTAAAAAATTACTTAGAAAAAATCAATAGGCATCAGCAATACCCACCCTGAGCCTGATAAATGAAGATTTGAAAGTTTGTGAAAGTGCTAGAATTTATCCCAAATTATCTTGCACATTTTTAATAATGAATAATTTCCAGTTTAGGATTTTATATAGTAATATCAAGGCCTTCTAAGTGGACACTTTAACAGATCAAAGAATTCTGATAAGCAGCTCTGTCTGATAACTGGGCTTTACGATGCTTTAAATAACTCATTGTTTTACTTTCAGGGATATTCTGACAGACACTTGATTTTTTTGCCTCTAACTTTTTTGCTAACTTCGTAAAAACACTGATGTTAAAGTAACCACAGTTGTCAAATTAGAAATATGCAAGCTTTGCATAGCTTTAGGCAAGTTTCAGAAACAGGTTTGAGCCTGCAGTTTTCCTCAGGCTGATGGAGCCCTTGAACCAGCTTCTTCTTTCTTCTACAACACACATAACAAAATAGCACATTATATCAGTTACTTATATAATGTATACGATATAGATCACGTGTTCTGCTGGTACCTCATGTCAACCAGATAAATGGGCCTTCAGCTGGCTTTGTGTTTGTAGGAATCTTGCTATAACCAGAATTTTCTCTAACCCCTTATATGCAGATTCAATACCATTAGTCACAAAACTCCAGAGGTGAAATCCTGGTTCCATTAACATCAATGACAGAATTCCCATTGACTTCAACTGAGCCAGGATTTCATTAACATGACTAAGTGTCTAACCCAATGGGACATCTTGTGAGTGATAACTACACTAAGGAATGGAATGAAGATCCCTTGCGTGAGGTCCTATTTAAAAGAATTGTTTTCCCTGACACATCTATACATATTGATTACATGTTATTTTGCTCTGTTATCATCTATGAATCACTAAATATCTCTTCTGACATCTTTACCACATAGTTATTTATAACTTGCCTGTTAAACAGAAGGTAGTTTACAGAGTGTTATTCAGTTCCACAGCTGTTACTACAGTGTAGCCAGAATAAGTTACTTGCAAGTGTGTATATATATATATTAAATTACAGATGGGCCTGCACTGAAATACCATGACCATCTGGTTGTTGCAGGGACTACCAAAATACTGACAGACATTCAACAAGTCCTATCCATCTTTTTCCCTTTAAGAAAACTTAGGGTGGGTGTTTACACAGGTGTCTTGTTTTGAAATAACTGGTTTCACTTTGCAGTTTGTGGTCTAGTGAATCCACTTTTGGAACCAGTTCAATTCAAAATAGATAGCATAGCTAAAAGATCCAAGGCAAAATAAATGAAAGATAAATTTGACTCTCCTAGATAACAAAGTCAAGGCTAGATGACCATGGCCAGTGGCTGTAACTGACACAAGTACCTGGCCCAGCAGAGTTGAGGAGGGGTAATCTGATATTAACAGAAAAAGTCCCTTTATTAATAGCTAGTGAAAATTCCATGTGTTTCCTTCAAATGCTTCTGTTGTCAATGGGAATATAAATTTGCAGTATGTTGGGAAGCCAACAGTCACAGAATTAGGCAGCAAAAGGACTGCCAGTGCCTTGTACCTCAATCAGTTATCTAATTCAGCATTTCACTACCTAAGTTCTATAAGCAAGGACCTATTCCCAGAGATTGTCCTCTGGACCTCTTAGACCTTGGAAGGAAAGCTGCTCTCCTGTGGACTTCCTGAGATGTACACGAGAAAAGTTCCACTACTGTGCTCCTCCTAAAATATTCAGCATGGGAGCTAATCTCCTGCAGACATTGTAAAGACTACTGCACCATCTTAAGTATCTGATATACCAATCACTATCAGATACAGGATAAAAAGAACAGGAGTACTTGTGGCACCTTAGAGACTAACAAATTTATTTGAGCATAAGCTTTCATGGGCTACAGCCCACTTCATTGGATGATGGACTATATGGAGCACTGCTTTGATCTGGTATAGCAATTCCTACGTTGCGTTCCATGGGCTAGAATCAGTGGGTATCATGAGACTTACATTTTTCACATTACCTCTGAAATTTTACCCCAAAGAGATCCTGCCATAAGTTCTTTGGTGTGAAAATTTTAAGAAATCACTTGGAAACTTACTTCCATAGCAGATTCGGGGGAGGGGAAAATCTGATCTTTCATAAACATGCAATGGCAACTACATACAAGAGTGATGGGTGCTCTAGAAATACTAATGATGAGAGACTGATACAGCGTATCAGGAAATATGTCAAAACACAGTGTGGCTAATCTTAACTGGTATTTAACCTTTGTGTAACAAGAGTTTTAGTGCTACTAAAAGCATATTCATTATTTTATATATGTGAAGGGGAGGGACAGTTGCAGAAGAACCATGATTTGGATGAAGTTAGGCAGTGAATTCATGTCAGGAAGCCAAAGATATGATTTCTGTATTTCTCTGTAATTAGGTTAAATATTTTGCACTCTTTCAATTTATTAAAATAGGTCATTGGCAGGAAATCTTTGGGTCAGTTCAAAATAATAGAAAGGACTTTACTTATCTGACCGGATGTGACCTTTTAGCTAAAAATTAGTCAATGATGATTGCATATGGCAAAATTCAAAAGAAATGCAAAAAACATCAAAAATTATAGAGCTAAGACAGTTATCTTTTCTTTCAGAGAATTCTAATTTGAAGCAATGCCAGACTTAAAAGATGCTGTTAATTAACCTTTGATCTTACAGAAGAGCATCTAAGTGAAAACCACTGGGTGGGCCTGGAAACACTGAGAAAACCCTTGTGGCCATATGGGAATATATTTATTTGTATTAAAACAAGGATGTAAAGCAGTTTGGAATTTAATACTAAATGTATAGTTAATATTTTAAAATAAATGTTATGATTAAAACCTGCTTGTCCTAGAAAACCATTTCAGTCAGAACTTGGAGGACTGACTTGTTCTATATCAGTAATGAGCACATATTTCAAACTTGCAAGACAAAATAAATGGCTCAAAGTGCTGTCATACACCTCTCAGTATAAATCCCATTAGTGCCAATGCAAATTACATATGCACATTAAGGGAAGCATAGATTTCTTAGCTTGTGTTTTGAAACTGTTGTCCATGGCTAGAAGAATTGTGATGGACTTCCAATCCCTATCTAAAAGCAAAAACAACGAGGAGCCCTTCTGACACCTTAGAGACTAACAAATGTATTTGGGCATAAGCTTTTGTGGGCTAGAGCCCACTTCATCAGATTCATGAAGTGAAAACTACAGGAGCAGGTATAAATACATGAAAGGATGAGGGTTGCTTTACCAACTGTGAGGTGAGTCTAACAAGATAAATCAATTAACAGCAGGATACCAAGGGAGGAAAAATCTCTTTTGAAGTGGTAAGAGAGTGGCCCATTACAGACAGTTGAGAAGAAGGTGTGAGTAACAGTAGGGAGAAATTAGTACTGGGGAAATTAAGTTTAGGTTTTGTAATGACCCAACCACTCCCAGTCTTTATTCAGGCCTAATCTGATGGTATCCAGTTTGCAAATTTATTCCAGTTTTGCAGCTTCATGTTGGAGTCTGTTTTTGAAGTTTTTTTTGTTGAAGAATTGCCACTTTTAGGTCTGTTATAGAGAGACTGATGTGTTCTCCTACTGGTTTTTGAATGTTATGATTCCTGATGTCAGATTTGTGTCCATTTATTATTTTGCATAGAGACTGTCCGGTTTGGCCAATGTACATGGCAGAGGGGCATTGCTGGCACATGATGGCATATATCACATCGGTACATGTGCAGGTGAACAAGCCCCGGATGGTGTGGCTGATGTGGTTAGGTCCTATGATGGTATCCCTTGAATAGATATGTGGACAGACTTGGCACTGGGGTTTGTAGCAGGGTTTGGTTCCTGGGTCGGTGTTTTTGTTGTGTGGTGTAGTTGCTGGTAATTATTTGTTTCAGGTTGGGGGGCTGTCTGTAGGTGAGGACTGGCCTGTGTCCCAAGGTCTGAGAAAGTGAGGGATCATCCTTCAGGATAGGTTGTAGATCCTTGATGATGTGCTGGAGAGGTTTTAGTTGGGGGCAGTAGGTGATGGCTAGTGGTGTTCTGTTACTTTTTTTGTTGGGCCTGTCTTGTAGTAGGTGACTTCTTGGTCATCATGAATAGGTCGGAATATGAACAAGAGGCTCCTAGACAACTCTCTGACAACACATTCTACAGGCCATTACCCTCTGACCCCATTGAGGATTACCAAAAGAAACGACATCATCTGCTCAAGCTTATCCCCAAATATATTTGTTGGTCTCTACGGTGCTACAAGGACTCCCCATTGTTTTTGCTGATACAGACTAACACGGCTACCACTCTAAAACCTATCTAAAAGCAGATGCTTATAAGGCTTTCTGATACTGAAATTCTGAGAATCATAATTCTTTTCTCTTAAAATTGTAGTTGTTTGCAATAAGGCACCATAATGAGCTCTTCAGTAAGAATCAGTATCTTTGCAGATGTTATGATCATTATTATTCAAACTGCGATAACTGGGTCTGATCCAATGTCCATTGAAGTAAATGGAAACATTCCCACTGACTTCAGTGGGCTTTCTGTCAGATTTACAGAGAGATGATCTTTTCCATCATACACCACCTTCTGAGGGTAGGGGGAAAAGATTGCAAAGATGGATAAATCCTCATTTTATGGATTATTTGCTCAATATTGGAAATATGGTGCTGGCTTTTTAAAAAGGAGTGTTTTTCACTATAATTCTCAAGTATTAAAAACATTTATGCACATCACTACCTTTATGCATAAAAGTAATACCATTGAGTTAAATGAGAATACTGACATGATGAGTAAATGTACTCACACCAATATTTCTTTGCAGAACCAGGCCCTCAATCCCTAACCTCATTTTTGGTACCATGAGATTTGTTGTGCTCTGAAAAGCTTGATAGAGGAGAAAAGGAAACTGAAGCTTCCTGTTGACAATTGAACTTGACCTTTGAAGGAATAAGGGCTTATCTACATGGTGGGGAAAGCCTGGAATAGTTAGTTCAAAATAGCTACTACAGAACAGCTATTTTGCTGAAGCTCACTGTGTGGATGCCCTTACTCTTCACTGAGTGCTTTTGGGCAGACTAGTGTCAAGAACTCAGCTGCCTCCTGGGTCAGTCACCTAGCAACCCGATGAGGTTGACAGGGCCAAATAAAACCTCACTAAGTGACTGTGCTCCCAGATCACAGATCACCATTTAGACCTTGTAGCAATAGCAGCACAGTGGCTGTTCAATGCATTCTACAAACATTGCTGCACCAGACCTGCTTCCAGTCTGGCCCCTGCTTCAACCCTTGCTGCTCCGGTTCAGCCCTAATCCCTGCCTACCTCTGAACTCCTGATTCCTGGCTCTGGCTATACTGGCTTGTCTCATGACCACGACTCCAGCTCTGCCCTCTGATTCTGCTCCAACCACTAGGTCTCACACCTACATCCCAGTGTGTCACAATTAGACTAAAGTGGATTAGACTAAAGAGCACAAAGGCATTCTTAGTGTGGAATAACATCCACACGAGAAGCTAATGCAGAATAACTATTGCTCTTTAAATGCACACCCTATCAATTTCATACTAACTTCCCTCTGAATTCCCCAGGTAGACAAGCATAAGATTCATTACATCTCATCCTTGTTTTTGAGTCTCCTCTGACACCAATCTCTATACAAGTAGAACCAGGAACTTTGTATCTCTCAGAAGAGAGATGGCTGGGATAAAAATCTGACAACTGGTACCTATATGTGGGAAATGGCTGTGTTTTCCTTTTGATGCTGGCACAAAACCTTCAAACCTTTGTTTATAGCAACTGAACAAAGGGAGAAAATGTCTGGTGCTCTAGTCTCTTTTTATTTACAGTATCACTGGTAGAAATGAAATGCCTCTCCAGACAAGATTGGGAATAATTAAATGTCCAGTTTTCTGTTGTTCTTCATAGCTAAGGAGATCTAAAGACTAAACTTCTTGATATCCTCATCATAAGTTCCCTTTAATATTTATTAATATTAAATACAAGATTAGCATTAGTGATTGCCCTGAGCTGCAAAGGTCAGTTCCAAACTTTCCCATAGTTTGAGACTGTAAAGCTCAAGGCTTTTGATTTAATAAAGATGAGAGCTTCTTAACCAAAGAGTTGTAGTTTAGGCCTAAAACGATCAAAATACTTAAACATGTACCTAACATTAAGTGCTTGGTTGTACTGTTGAAGTCAATGAGACTACATCTATACTTCACATTAGGCATGTGTACCTCCTTGAACTAGGAAAAAAATACTGCAAAGATTGCAAAGAAGAGAGGAAGAGTTTAATGTGAGGATATGACTTGGCCTCTTCAGCACTACTCATTGCTACATTACCATATGCCCTGCCATCCTCTTCAGACCTGCATGAAAGTATTGCAGGCATGAGGTCAATTCACTACATTAATTTAAATGGTGTGATTCCAATGATGAATTTGGCCCTGCCCTGACCGTGTGCATTGGGCATTAAAACCAATTAGAATAAAGGATGTTCATCATATCTCAGCCCCCGTGTTTTCCCTTAAGCAATTTCTCCCTCCTTTGAACATTGCTTGTCTATACTGGCACGATTAATCGGCACCGTTGCAAGCGATTTAGTGGGTCTGGTGAAGATGCGGTATGTCAATGACAGAGCACTCTCCTGTTGACTTCAGTACTCCACCTCCCTGAGAGCGGAAGAGGCGGAAGGTATGTCGGCAGGCAAGCGTCTCCCGCTGACATGGTGTAGACACCATGTTAGGTCAACGTAAGCTACTTAAGCGGCAGTGAAGACCAGGCCTGTCTCTGAGATTCTTTCTCTCTTCACTGAACTATTGCATTTTAAAAACAAAATTTGTAAAATTGCATCTGTTGTATGTGGTTGCTTGGTTGGTAATAGCAACTATATATTTTTGTGTGTCACTACACTAACACCTATCTTGGCCAAAATCTCGTAAGTAGGAAATGTATTGGCATCCTTTCTGATAGCAAACATTGGAGCCAGAATTTGGAAATGCTACACTGGTACTTGATGTTTCCAAGTAATACATGGATAAATTAGTATCAAAGTTCTGCTTCTTGGTGAATGGTGGGGAATGTAGAGGCAATTAACTTTTTAAGAAAGACAAGGACTTTTTGGTAATTATACAGTCAAGGTCATTGTCTGATTTCAAGTACTTCTACTGCTACAACTATTATGATGTTCATGATGTTCTATGTATTTCTTTGAGAATCCTATGTTTCTCTCAGCCAAGCAGATTTTTAATTCTGATAAGACCTTGAACTCCTTGCAAATCAAACACATTATTTGAATATTGTTTTTGTTTTCTGTTCTTCTAATCACAGCAATCATCTTTTTGCTGGCTGGGAAGAATACTATGTCCCTCTGGTAACAAGGGCAGTTCTGATCAAATTGTTTAAACAACTGAACCATAAACCCCACCCTGTTTGTTTATCCCCAGGATAAAAGAAACAAGATTAGGGAAAAAATTATTTGTGGACTTTTTTAATATGCTATTTTGAATAGAAATAGTTCCTGCTGTCTTTGGATCAATGTGTTTCCATACCCAAAGGGCAAAAGCATGTTTTCAGTTTATTTTAAATTAGGGGAAATAACACAAGAGACCAAAATTAAAATATGTGCAAGGAAGCACAGTGTATGTATCTGCTCTGTAACAAGCTACAGGAACTCTGACAACAAAATGGCTGCTGCCTCTGCTTAGAGTTCTTACAAATTTCAGGGAGCAGTATACAGAAAATAATACCATTGCTAAATATCAGAGGGGTAGCCGTGTTAGTCTGGTTCTGTAGAAGCAGCAAAGAATCCTGTGGCACCTTATAGACTAACAACGGTTGCATCCGAAGAAGTGGGTATTCACCCACGAAAGCTCATGCTGCAAAACGTCTGTTAGTCTATAAGGTGCCACAGGATTCTTTGCTGCTTCTACCATTGCTAAAGTTTTCAAAAGCACTTAGGTTCACAGAGTCAATGAAATTTAGGAGCCTACATTACTTAGGCACTTTTGAAAATTTTGCCCCATGAGTTACTTGAATAAATATTCCACAGAAAGCTAAATGCAACTGAGACTAGTGATGTTTTATTTTCAAGGCAATACTTCGGTTGAAAAACGGATGTCTAAGGGCCAAATTCTGGTGACAGCTGTGGAGCCACTATGGCCCACCACTGCAGAAGCCAGGGTGCCAGGAGTGGGCCAGAGGAGGAAGGGGGCTACAGCAGATGGTAGGAGGTATCGTCAGGCTGTACTTGCACCCCCGTGATTCCCCATTGCCACATCCTCCATAGGAATATGGTACTGAAAGGCACAAATTGAGCTGTTCTAGCCTGTGTCTTGGCCCCCAGCATCAGCAGCAAAACAGGGGAAGTGTAAGAAGCCTCCTCGCTTTCCCTGCTCTGTCCCTAGAACTGGCATATGGATGAATTTGGCCCAATAAGTTTAAATGACCTGAGACTTTTCCATCTCAGAAAGCCACAAAGCTGGTGTACAGAACTGGTATCTAAATGAGGAAAATTAAATGCAGATTTCTAATTTTCAATTACTGTGGCAGTACCCTTGCAAATTGGAATTGTGGAGAACAGAAGGTTAATGTATTGCAATTTTATGAATGTGACCTACCTATTAAGATAGTAAATCCATAGCCTTATTGGTTTATTTGAATGTGTAAATGAACTGGTTCAGTTTAACAGTGAACTGTTGGAAAACAAGCAGGAAATTAAACAATGACTAGAGGTAAGATATTTCTGGAGAAAATACTTTCAAGGTCCTTAAGCGAACAAAAGGTTATTAATAGGGAAGTGCCTACCTGCCTGACTCCAGCCAGTTATCAGGATTATTTTTTCTAGAGCTGTGGCCTAAAATCAAAAGGACACTAAGCTGTTTAAAATCCCTGTTTACAGAGAAAGGGGAGGAGGCGAGTGAGCAGCAGCAGCTATTTGGGGGGGAGACAAAGAGAAGCTTAAACAGGCCAGTCTGCCCCTCCCAGCTCAGAATCAGGTGTACCTGGGCTAAGTGGAACTTACCAGAGATTGAAAGGAAAGGATATAGTTTAGGTAAGACCTATGCATGTAGGACTTTTGTTGTTTTAATTCTTGGCTTTGGGCAAATAAACAATACATTGGTTTTGAAAAAGCTTTTTCAGTTACTTTAATAACTGCTGGGCACGTCTCTTGAAAGGAAGTCTCCTGTAGTGGCCAAGCCCAATTGGACCTGGTAGGAGCCACTATTGGAAAATGGGGGCTGCAGCCCAAAGACTCAGTCTAAGACTGGTTGAATTGTGGGGTTCTCACCTAGAAAGAGAAAGAGAAGGAGGAAGCCAAGTCTGTCGCCTGAGGGGTTCACTCAAGCGTGTCTGCAAAGGGGTCTAAAACCTTCAGTTTGCCCTGTAGCCACGATAGAAATCCACTCAAACATCCATTGACATTATTGACTCCATTGGTGGGAGTTCTACATGCAGACCAACGACAAGACCAGGCCCTAAGGGAGGCATATTTGCTCCTAAACCTGGCTGTCATCATTGGCAGCTGCCCTACTGTAACCCATCTCATTTTAAACCCGGACAATGTATCTATTGTATTAGTGTGTATCACTATAGAGACTTGGTTCTGAATGATCATTTCATCCAATATTTTTAGAAACTTGAGTTTAAACGTTTTGGACGTAACTGTTAGAAATTCTGTACTATACTGAGATTATTCACCTTATGCAATGGGCCAGATGAGGCCCTGCTGCTCCATAGGTGTGCAGAGATGGCAGGGTACAAGAAACACTACCCCTCTTACAGGGTACAACTGCAATCCTGGAATGCAGGGATTGCGGCTTCTATGCAAACCCTGGAAGCAAAAGGGGGCAGGAAAGATGCAGGTCCTGAGGTTCGGGGGTGGGATATGCTGCAAGCCCTGGAGGGCTACTGGGGATTGGTCCTGCTTTGAGTAGGGAGTTGGACTAGATGACCTCCTGAGGTCCCTTCCAACTCTGATATTCTATGAAGTTATTAAGTTCTGTGTGCCACAAATAACTTCCTAAAGTCTCTTATAATCAAGAATTATTTTTGTTTACTTTTTCCTTCTCCATACAGATTTTTCATTAATTGCAACAAATTCATCTAAACTTATGAAACAGTAATGGATCTGAATCCAAAACACACCCTGTGAGAACTGATAGTATAAAAGAACAGAAAATCTATAAGTAAGTGCTGTAGTTTCTTTAATTGTATCAATTAAGTGGGGGTTTTTTCTCCCATACATTTGCACAATGTAAATCCAATGTTTAAATCTGCACAAGGGTTAACTACAATGTGGTCTTTTACCAGTAGCTCCATGTGTAAAGACAAAAATAGATTATCCTTATCTTGGCTTTGAAAAGCTACAGTTTGTCACATATCTCATCTCCCAACAGTGAGCGATAACACATAATGCCATACCCATTTTTGATTTAGGTAATGGATTGTAGCTCTAGCATCAGGTATATGCTAATAAGAGTACACTGTAGCACCAGTTCTCCAACTCTAGATGGTACTACACATTTTGCACTGGGTTTGGAGTGGGTTATTTTGTTTGTTTGAATTGAATACCAGTAAGTATATTAATTACCACTGTCCCCTAATATGGATGGCATAAGGGGACTGTGAAACTAGGGTGACCAGATGTCCTGATTTTATAGGGACAGTCCTGATATTCAGGGCTTTGTCTTATATAGGCGCCTATTATCCCCCACACCCTGTCCCGATTTTTCATACTTGCTGTCTGGTCACCCTATGTGAAACTCACACTAAAATCTGTAGTTGGCTAAACCATATTATGACTATGCTTATCACTATCACATTTTCACTGTTATATAAGAGCTGTATATAACCAATATTCCCATCCTTCCCATGCAAACAAGCTACAGGACAAAAAGTTATGCAGCTGTAACTACAAAAGAAGAAACATAAGGGATAAATATTCTAAGAGTTATATAGTACTTTAGCCAATGAAGTCAATCGGAATCATGTAGCCAAAGTACCTTGTGAATTTTTTTAAACACTTACCTCAGAATGTTCTAATCAGATAGGACTTTGAGTAAAAACTGCAGAGAACTCACTAGAAATCATTGAATGTATTTTATCAATGGACTGATTCGATACTTGGGAATTTTAAAGTATGTCAGATATATGCATTTACATTTCCAGTTTTGTTATTAAAACTACCATTCAAATCAGTAGGGTTTTCATCTGATATGATGAATTCTGTGCTTCTAACAGACACCCAAGACCAGCCCAGAAAAACTGTGAAATAGTGGTGGTAGACACAACACCAAAGCAGTCCTTTCCCTACTGACTTCCCGCTCCCTACAAAATCTCTCTACTGCAGAATTCCTCTTACAGAAAATTGCCCAGCATGCCTTTCTGGGCAAGGCCTTTTCAGTCTGGTGGAGTGAAAGAGCTCATGACCTAAAGTGGTCATTTTACAAATGACAGCTTCTAGCTGCATCTTTCTATCTTCCAGCTGGTAAGTGCATGTTATGTTTTCCCTTTCCTCTTGCTAAGGAGATGGCAGTTCCCACATACACAATGTGGGCTAGATTCATCATTGCAATATTCTGTTTTACGCCAATGACACTCCCTTTAAATCAATAGAGTAAAACTGGAGTAGCACAGTGGTGAAACAGCACTGATGCCTTTAATTAGTCTGCCATTAGACCATATTTTTCATCCTGACTCACACTGCATGATTATACTTGTAAGAAAGAGGACAGTGCAGTCTGCAGATTTAAATTTGTGTATTTAAATTGAAATATGTACTATACTGAATATACATTTTTTGTACATCCTGACACCTAAGATACAGATCTTAATTTGGAAAAAAAATCATCCTTTCAACTATTTACACCCAGAGTATTTCAGAAAAATGTTATCAGATATTGACAGGGAAAGAGAAAAAATAAAGCTATCTAAATCATAGTATTAGATTTGGTTATGTTGCCTAACCATGCAGATAGAGAGTCAATGGCATGCAGTTTTCTAGTGGAATACACAGGACAATTGTGTGGAAAGAAACCTAATTATGAAGACCCTCTGAAGTGCTACAAGGCAAAAATGATACATCTGTAACAACAGACACATCTGAAACTAAATGTACTTACTCTCTGCCTGTGTAAAGATTCTGACAGTTACACCCCTTTGAGATCTCTCTCTATATTGATATCCATATATTTAATGATTTCATGAAATAACAAACTCTGATCAGTGCAGAAGTAAATTACTCCTAAATTATGCACCAAATTAGGCCTTGGTTCCCACAAGTTGGCAGACGCATTCGGTCTTCTCTATAAGACCTTTTACCATCTAAAACTGGGCTATCAGCCAAAAGTCAGTGAGTCACAGCTTTTGCAATATAGCACTGCTGCAGATCAGCCATGCTGTTCCATTCACATTAGTGGAGAGACAATGCAAGCTACCACCCCTTTATGAGTATTGACAGGAAGCATCAGAGTTTGTTAGTGAAACCTGCATAACAAGTAAGGAGAAGACACTAATTGTTTTCTCTATTTTTAAAAAAAATCAGAATTTAAGGGACTTCAATGTCTCCCTTGGACTTTATTATTTGTGATGGTAACGACCATCATCATTACACATTGCTAGGCTGAGAATTCCAAATGAGGCTAAACCAAAATCCCACTATGAACACTCTTGACTTCCGGGGAAATTCAAATGCAAATCTGATCCAAGCCTTGGAGGTTAGGCTCATCTCTACAGACAGTTAATTTTGGGATGGATTTAAGGTGAAACTTTTTTCATATTCAAAATCAATTGTAATATACTGAAACACAAAGGCAATTCTGATGCTGAATTTCTGGATATCCAAATATCGATACTAGTCTGGAGTGGTTGACAGAAATATTGTATTCATTACTGAGCACCAGTGGTTAGCTCAGCACAGTGCAGAGGGAAAAATCTCTGCCCCAAGTATCTTGCTATCTAAATCTGACAGACAAATTAGCTCACACACACATAATAGACTGGTTGACAAGGTAAAGGTCCAGCCTCCATGCTCAGGAGATTGTTTTTAGAAAGATGGTGTGCACAGATCAGCAATTTGCTTGCCCTCCACTCAAGAATTACTTTCATGGCACTGAGCAATTAGCACATTTCAATCTGAGAAATGGGTGATTAATTTTACGAAATAAAATTAGTGGACAGCAGACACATGAGTAATCAAATTATTTGTCTGCTTTAAATTGCAAATGTAAATTCCTGAAATAGGCTTTGAGCAAAATTGATTTTGAATAGTGAAGCAGCATATTCCAAGTTCTCAAACAGATTTGCACAAATGTTTCTCTTCCCATGTACTTCTTGACAGTCCCCATTGTTTACTACTTTTGTCCTTGTCTTGATGTAACTATAGCTGGGTGAATATTTCAAAATTGTTACCATGAATATTCACTTCAATATTTTAAAAAATTGCATCATCCATGTTCACGTCCTATTGTATTTGCTTTCTGCAAACTTGCTAGTGGACAAGATTAGTCAGGAATGTTCATGGGAAAAGTGAATTTTAAGAGAATATTAAAGAATAGCAGCTATTAAGATAATGAATTTTGAATTTGTATATGCAAGCATTCATGTATTTCCCATCAAAATAACTCAAACTTCAAATTTCAGATATCAAATGTGAGCAGCAAATTGTTCACAAATGAGCACAGACCAAAGATTATTCATAATTTTGTTTAAATTGATTTAATTGTTTAAAAAATACCTGTCCTCAAATCATTCAGAAACAGAATGAGGTGAAATCCATTGAATAAACAGAGGCCTTACAGCTAATGTTCAACTCCCAGCCCAAAATATTAGTTATTTTTGGCACCACCCAAAACACAACAAAGTTCTCTGACCAATGTTTGGTAATAGGACTTGAGGTGGATTGAAACTGCTTCAGGGGGTGGGAATTTCCTGAGTTATTCAATAGGAGAGATCTATGTTAGAGTTAGACTCATAGTCATGTCTCATTGCTCACACACAAGGGAAGCCCATTAGATAACAACCCACTCATGATTTATTTGGTGCCGCCCGCCTCTTCTACATCTATGATTTGATTGTTCTTATTGAACTGAAAAGTGAGTTCCTTCTCTTAAAGACTATCACACCTATTACTTCCAGATCACTCTGGTTCCTATTGTTTTTTTGATTTTTTCAATGCTTTCCGATGGAAAATGGCCAAAGAATGTCTTCCACCTTCTAGAAAAATTATTTCTGACATGAATAGAGCTTCCTAGATCAGATTCTTCCCTGTGCTGTTGGCATAAGAGGTATAGCTGGGGCAAGTTGGGTGTTGGCAGCTGCCACAAACTAGAGCATCCCAGAGACTGCTCTAACTTCCAACATAGTACACAACCAGTCCAGAATGGAAGGTGTCTTAAAGCCAGATTTACCCGCTCTACAAATTGTATTGTGTGCTCTCTGGCCACAGGAAAGAATCTGGACTATATTCTTTAATAAATGCTTTGCCAGTGTTGCCTTGCCATGTTTTTGTTTATGGAAAGAGTTCGCTTCTGATTAGAATCTATAGATTGTGACATTATACGTCAAAAGGAGTTTGCCAAGTATTAAGATTAATAGACTTATTAATAGCAAGCATAATATAATGCAAATACAATTTAGTTTGAACCCAATTTATATTTAATGACATAACAGTTATCAAAGTTTAGTTAGTACAATTAGAATTTCACTCAATAAGACAATTAATTACTTTGCTGAGCACCTTGCAGGATGAGGCCCTAAGACAGGGGTGAAAGTGAGCTGGTACGGGCCGGTACAGCATACCGGTAAAAACCCACACCGGCCTGTACGCAGCCCACATTAAAACGCTGCCCCCCCAGTCCCACCCCTTCTGCCCGAGGCCCCAGCCCCTTACCGGTAAGTGTCTGTAGTTACTTTCACCCCTGCCCTAAGACAAATGGTTGCTTAAACTGAGTATTTGCATGTCTGAGTTCCTTATTAACACATCCTCAGGGGAAGTAACTGGATAATACTGATCTGCCTTTTAATAAATTATCTCAATATTTTGTGTAGTAGTAGCAATTTTGTGGAGTAGTAGCAAATCCCTCTATTAATGTAGTTTGTAAATTTAACAAAATTATTATTATCCCATATATCTGGTGCATGTTTTTCTTTTCTTCTTCATCAAGATGTCTCTTGCTACATAGAGTTTAAGGGTATGTCTACACTCCCTGCCAGATCGGCAGGCAGCAATCGATCCAGCGGGGATAGACGCGATAAATCGATCCCTGAGTTCTCTCCCGTCGACTCCTGTACTCCACCACCGCGAGAGGCGCAGGTGGAGTCGACAGGGGAGCGGTAGCAGTCGACTCACCGCAGTGAAGTCGATCTAAGTACGTCAGATTCAGCTATATTATTCACGTAGCTGAAACTGTGTAACTTAGATCGATCCTCCCCACCCCAGTGTAGACCAGGCCTAATATTTTCCATCATATTCAAAGCCACTGGCCTGTGGTATGGAACTTATAAACTGTTTATATTATGATTTGCTTTGTGTGATACTTTTCCAATAAATGTAAGCCGGGCTTCAGCAATGTAATTTATTCTAATGAAAATACATGATTATATAGTTCTTATTAATTTGCAGGCATGGACACTTTGAAAAGCACCACATTTTAGGAGTGGTATTAATTTAGCTAATTGTTATGCACAGATCTAGAAGAGTTTTAATGGCTACCACAATAGGATTTTATTTTATTGTAATGACTTAGTTTTTGTGAAGTCTGAAGTATGAAATGAAAAAGGAAGGAATATTTTATAGCTTTCTGCTCCAGGCTACCAATATGCACGTTACAACTTCTCTAATATTTTGTTAAAACATTGATGGTTTGTTTCTTTCCCACTTCCAGAAGATGGTCCTTATCTTAAATAACTGGTGTGACAGGAATGTTTTACTAATTTATCAGAAACCTACCAGCTTGGTTAATCCACTGGCATATCTTTCAGGTTTGTAATTTTAGGATGTCATCATATATGTACAGTTCAAGGAAGGGCTCTGTTCCATTACTCTGCAATTAACTACAGTATTGAGGGCTCATTGTAGCTAATAATATCCCCCAGCCCTCTGGTGCATAGCAGAACCCTCCTACCTACAGAAAAGACCACTTTGCGTCTGCAGAACAAAAAAAGAAACCTAATTTGCACAGATCTTTGCCAGTTAGTGGCAGAGCTACTCAATGCATAGAGAGTTATATTTTATTCTCTCTCTCAGAGATTTGTAAAGTTGGGCTCATAATACTAAGGGAGCTTGGCAGTGCAAGTGGGGAGATACAAAATACAAGTCCAGTTTAAAAAAAATTAATGAAATAACTAATGTATTTCTGAAATAATTGTTCTAAATATGCCATATGTAGAATATATGTTGCTCTGGCTTAAAGGTTTTATTGGCAATCCTTTGTAATCACTGTTAAAACTCAGGACTGGCTTCACCACTCATGAATAATTGGGCCGCCCTAAACTCATGCTGATAAAAGCTAGCATGCCAACATGTATTTTTTGTTCTTAGGAGACATAAACTATATATATAGGGATATAGCCTCAGCTATAGCTGAGATAATTCCACAGAGTAATGGAATCAGTGCTGTTTGTACTACATCTGCATATGTATGGATAGCTTAATCTATATTATGGGGGGGGGGGGTAGGGGGTGATCCTGAGGGCAGTCTGGTCCCATCATAATTTAAAGCAACCTTATGGCTGCACTGAGTTATACCTGACTGCCCACAGCCAGGGATTGCTGAGATATAGGGATGCCCTGGCTGCATACTTGTTTTACCCAGAAATGCCATTCCCTGCACTGGCAATGTGGAGAGGAGAGGTGATTTAGTAGAGCCTCTACATCATAGGGAAACCCTCAGTCAAACTGAGTTAAACTGGCTTTCTGGCTTCTTTGCTCTGCTATAGCAGAATAAAGCACTTGGAGAGCTCCTGAGAATTGGGCCCATAGAATATGCATGTTCCAGAAAAAAATAATAAAGATAACTTCGATATCAAATTAGTGGGCCATGAAGAAAGAAGCTGCCTAATGGTACTAAAAACCAAACACGGCTTGAAATCAGAAAGTTATTTATTAAAACTTTAGGTATGAAAGCAAAACCATCTAACTTCTTTTTACCTTCTGCAACACAGTGTTTTTGTAGCATCTTCTGTGCAAATTTGTCAAATAACAATTAATAATCACAAACTGTATATGTAAATCTGGCTAATATACCTAGATTACAAAACAGTGTAATATACAGGTAATGTAGCTTTTCTCCATAAAGTAGGACAAAGATGCAGAAAAGTGAAAAGACTAATATTTTGGCAGAATTATTGAGCTCAAGAAAAATGGATTTGATTGTTTTTATTAAAGAGAGGCTTAGGAATGGGATAAGATTCCGTGCTGCATCTCTAAGAAGTGTGTTTCGGGGGTGGGGAAGCTAGGAAGGCTTTAAACCCTCCAGATTCTGGGCTGGAGTGATCCCCAGCATAAATTATGGCCTTCCTATGGGCAGCAGCACTGCCCAGTATCTCTCTAGCACCATATTCTGTGGCATTCCCCCTTCCTGTTCCAACCCTGTCTTCACATGCCCCATAAACCATGGTTTGTGACTATCTTCCCCGATTCCTGTGTTGGTGGAATTCTTCCCCACTGGATCTGGGGCGTAAGAGCCCCTTTGCACTAGGGTTGACAACACTGTATTTCAAAAATACGAGACAGACCTCAGATATCCCCAGTCTTGACTTGAGCCTCTGATGGGCAAGTCCCTTTTCCTCCTCCATCCTTCCTAGGCTCTCTCCAGCTCTGGGTGTCATGAAGACCCCAAAGCCTCAGGCACTGGGCTGGGGAGCTGCTGCAGCTCCTGTTCAGGTTCCATGTGTGTGCTCGGATCTGAATCAGAATTGCTGATCAATGCCTGCTGCAGTGTTGTGTGTCGCTAGCAGTCGGGGCTGAAAGAAGGGGGTGCCAGGAGGGGTGCCATTTGGAAGAGGCAACTTTCAGTGGGGGACCAGGGGCAGAGGGTTAGCAAGGCCAAATTTGAGTGGCGTTGCAACTCCATGCACTGGGTTGCAAATTCTGCCTGTCTGTTCCTCTGTTACGCCAGACTGGGGGGACAGCTGGGCCAAATTTGAGCAGTGTTGCAACCTTGTGTGCCAAGTCAAGTTGCAAACTAGCAGTGCTTTGCAATGTGAAGTGTTGGTTTGAAATACAGAATAAAAGGCATCTCATACTAGTTTAGTACAGGACAGACAATTTTTTGATAAGGGATATCGCTTATAATACGGGACTGTTGGTGCAAAGTAGGGTTGTCAGTTTGTCTCCTTGGCTGAAGCAGAGTTGAGAATCTCACATAGGTCAGTGCAAAAAGACTGTTCTTCAAAGTGAATTTGAAAAGTCAGGGAGACTGTTTTAGATAGTGACATTAGAGAATAATGAGGAGAGATGGTTAGAAGTGAACATAAAGAAGTATCACATTTTAGAAAATATTTGTTTTTAATTTCTCCGGGTGCTGTGTCCCCCACTTACTGCACTCTACAGCTTGAAAAATTTGCCTGCAAAATCACTTTGTTTAACATAGGACAGGTATCTTCAGGAAAGTCTAGCTAATTTAATCTGAAAACCATATAAACATGTTTATCAAGGAGTTGCGGAGAAAATAATGTTCATATTCCATACATAAATCTGCCCCACTGCATTATTTGTTAGGAAAACCTATTGCAAACAAGATCATCTGTCACCAGCAGTTTGCAGAGTGGTAATGGGAATGCATTGAATGATTTTGGAAATGTGGGGTCACAAATTCAAAAGAGAGAGAGATTTAGAGTTGTTTGGCTGCAAAAAAAAATGAAAATGTGCCTATTTTTATTTGGAAAACAGTATTATAGAAAAGCTAAACATCAGGTTATCCCACAATGGTCATTGAAGATCATTTCATTGAGTTCCTTTGAAGTCTGTCTCATTGGCTGCATTTTGTGAATGCAATAATCTAAAATACTAAATTTGCCTCTGAAAAAATTAAAGGAAGTCGGGCAGACAGGTCTTTTGTTCATGGGCTTCATAGTGAGTGGACTTTTCCTATTTGCAACATGTGTTGTGAAAGCTACTGAAAGGAAAAGGGTAGTTGCACTGGAGAATAAATTCCTGGAAATTATTTATAACTCTTGGATTAGTGCCTTGCTGTCACCTGCACTATGTCTCAGTTGGCTATAAAAGAGAAATGAGTTTGCTTCTCATTCACTCTTGAACATCTCTTTGCACTGAAGTCTGATTTTATTGACCAATGTTTTGATCATTTTTAACTGTTTTCACTTACACAAACGTGGGTCATTTTAGCTGTGTTTGTTGTTGCCTTTCATACTCCAGCCTTACAAAACAAAATACAAAAAAATTCACAAGAAATTCTCAAGGGAATGCCATGGTATAGTAAACCATCTGCATATCTATTGGGAATATTTTATATTGAACGACTTCTGATCTGATGTCAGTAAATTGATGCAAGAGTGATACATGACCCAAATCTCTATTTTTACTATCGTGTTGGGGAGATGCTCTGATTTAAAAAATGAAATACAGACAACTGCCTATTTAGAATGCTAGTGATGGCAGCAAAAACATGTATTTCATTACTATTATGCCATCAACCAAATACATACTACAGAAGTGTGATTTGCATGAATAAAAATTAAGAGAAATATAAAGACTTACTCCCTATATTAAGTTAGCTAACAAACAATATTTCAGGGAAGACTAGAGAAAGTGGGATGAATTGATTAACACCAAACCTGTGATATAGCTCTTATAATAACACTATTAATACAATTAGGCCTGTTATACATTTATTTATATATCTATACTAGATATCTATATATATTCGTAATCTTAAAATACTATATATTCCTAATCTCAAAATTCCACCGTTTCTATAATGACAACCCTGAAGTAGTTACAGTAAACCCATATCAACATCACAACCCCAAAATTGTCTGTAATTCCAAAATATACCCAGGATATTTCCTCATAAAATAGATTTGATTTAGATTAGTTGAACAATTGCATTTCATGAGTGCTAAATATACCCTAAAATATTTCTAAGGCAGTAATTTTGGTATGGCAATTCCACTGAATATCAAGATGTATTCAGAAATATTAATTAAACCATTCCAAGAGCATGTGCCATAAATTTTAAAACAAAATATTTATGGCTCTAGTTTATTCTGAGACTACAGTGTCTAATCTATATCTCAATACACCTGTATTCTCTTGTATACAGGGGAGGAAAGCACCGGATTAAGATGTAATAATTTTATGAATATGTGACCTACCTACTAAGATAGTACCTGCGTAGCCTCTTTGGAATGTGAGAATTGATTGACTAAGTTTAATAGTGGGCTGTGGGGAAACAAGCAGGAAATGATACAATGACTAAAACATCAGAAGTCTGGGGGGGAAATGCTTCAAGGGTCCTTAAGAGAACAGTGGGTTAGCTATTAATTGGGAAGTGGCTACCTGCCTGGATCCAGCCAGATTAACAAATTTATTTTTCCAGAATGGGATCTAAGATCAAGAGGATGCTAAATTGTTAAAAATTCCTGCCTAGAGAAAGGGTGGTGTGAGGTGAGTTGCCAGCAGCTGCTGAAAGGGAGATGCTGAGAGAAGCAGAAAATTCAGGAGGGCAGTTGGTCTGAGACACAGGCTCTGTGGGATGTGTCTGGGGCAGCAAGACTTGCCTAGGCTTTGAGAGAAATGATAAGCTTTAGGTAAGCCCCAGGCATGCAGACCTCTTGTGGTTTTAACTCTTTTCTGTGCATGCTGTTTACCTTTAGGTGAATAGACAATAATGTTTGTTTGGAAGGAGCTGTTTTGGGTCACTTTAATCAGCCGCTGGTCAGAGGCTCCCAGAAGGGAGTGTCTTGCAGCTGCTATATACAGCTGGGGCTATCATATTATCATGGCTTGGAACAGGGGAAAGGGGTCTCCTATCCTGCGGTCCAGTATGAGTGGTAGAGCTATGGGATTCCACCCAGAGAGAGGTGACAGTAGTGGCACTTGACACCTGAGGGCTGTACTCATGAGGGACTGCAGAGAAGTCTAATAAGGCACCACTCACTCTGTAACCATGACGTGGGGGCGGTGATAAAAAGATGTGTTGTACCCTGGTGAACCAGAGTGTTCCACTTTGGGAGAAGTGCAGGTAGAGAAGCCTGTCACTTTAAAGTTGCGCACAAAGAGACTGTGGGAGAGATCACAGGTGCAGCTCTCCTCTGAACTCTCACATGATACTTCCTTCTTATGTAAGAAAATAACTTGTACTGCTAAGGCTTCTATTTATCACTTCTTTAATAAAAGAACAAACAAAAATATTGGTGGTGATATTATAAATGGAACCTACTGTACCTCTTCGTGTTCTTGCATGAAATCTATACAAAGAGCAAAGATCTTTATAGATTTACAAGAGGAGCTGCAATAGAGGCTTCAGTAAGTTTCTCCATATAGACAGCATAGCATTTGCCAACTTAATAGAGTTTAATCTCAAAGTTTCTGGTCTCTATTCCCACCATAGCAGTACCCCTGCTTTTAGTTTGAATCATTTTGTACTGAACTGGTTTTATGTGCCTCACTGCCCTCTACTGGATGGGATGCCAGACCTGCTCATTCACATGTATAGTTTCCCTCTGTTGACTGAGCTTGTGTAGCTGTTCCTTTAAGATCATTAAGAGGCCTGTAGTAATATACTGGCTTATGCATATGTTTACCATTGCCCAATATAATATAGAATCAGACATGCTAAAGTATTTCCACTTGTCTTGCCCTCTAATTGCTCACTTACAAAAAGTGTATACACCCAAATGCTACTGATAGTCAATGGAGCTTTTTCTTTAGCTCAGATGGAGAAGGATTGTGGTTTTGAAATAGAGGAAATAAATTCGAATTCTGCATGTGTGCAATTCTGCATGTGTGCAATTCAGTTGACTGGTGTCGTTGTAAGTAAGGTGCCATGGTTTGTTACAGACTGGTTCTCTGTAATGATTTACCCATACCTAGTTTGTATGTGAAAAATCCTCCCATTCCTACTCAGAGTCTAATTGTGACTTTTCACCCTTTACTCTTGTAATTCTACCAATATTTTCATGTTGAAAACACTGCCATGACTCTGCTGCAGATGGAAACACTAAGTTGATAGTGATATTAATGTAGTCTCAGAATAAACTAGAGCCATAAATATTTTGTTTTAAAATGTATGGCACATGCTCTTGGAACTGTTTAATTAATATTTCTGAATATATCTTAATATTCAGTGGAATTGCCATACCAAATTTACTATATTAGAAATATTTCAGGGTATACTTAGCACTCATGAAATGAAATTGTTCAACGAATCTAAATCAAATCTATTTTATGAGGAAATATCCTGAGTATATTTTGGAATTACAGACAATTTGGGGATTGTGATGTTGATATGGGTTTACTGTAACTACTTCAGGGTTGTCATAATAGAAATGGTAGAATTTTGAGATTAGGAATATTCAGAATTTTGAGAATACAAATATATATAGATATCTAGTATAGATATATAAATAAATATATAATAGGCCTAACTGTATCAATGAGTCTGTAAGTAAAGATATTGGCTTTCTAGCAATAAGATTTAGTATCTATGTAAAACTAGATTAGAATTTGAGAGAGAAATTTAATACTGGATCAATAGTTTGAATAAAAATCCATTGTATATTTAGATTTATAAATCCCTTCTGCAATGTAGGCAAATGCTTACTTGGCTCTTGCAGGAGGAAAATAGTAAATACACACTTCCTGAAATTCACCAGTGAAATTGAAAGCTATAAGGATCAGGCACTATATGTAATCTTAAACCACACTTGCACTCTACATTTACAAACAATAAAAAGCATGATGTACAATGGGATTATTGCCAAAGCATTTAACAGGCAGAGGATTAAACACTATTCATGTTTTGAATCAGAGTAATTAGCACATTTTCTAGATGAGAACAACTCAGAGAAGGTTAACATTACTCAGGGGCACGTGCGCGCGCGCGCGCGCACACACACACACACACCCCAAACAGCAGCTCAATGATAAAAGATAATGAAAGTTACTTTATATCATTTAGGTGGTGCATCTTTCTGGATTATTGCCTAGCACAGGCACTGGCAGAAGTCCATTTAAAAAATACTTGTAGCAGCACCACAGGTTTGCAAAGTTATTTGATATTGAAGTCAGATAGCAAGAGGGGAAACAAGCTGGGAGAAACAGAAAAACTGGAAATAAAAAAATCAATTCCAGGTATCAAAGTCATTTCAAGAATTCTACCCTCACTTTTTGTCTCTGAATTCAGTGCAAGCTTCTTTCTCTCAATGGCAACTGGACAGTCAGAAACCCATTTAACAAGTTATTTAGGAAAATATTTGTTCTATTAACTGTATTTTTTAACATGGTACGTTACACTGACTATAGCCAATGTTTCTGAATAAAGCAAAATATAGGAGTCTGAGGACAGGAAACATTTTTATACTATAGTTAGTGCTCAGTGTAGTGTTTATATTTTTCGGGTTCTGTTAGGGCTGTAGTAGCTTCAAAGAGGGAAGAATTGGCACTGTCTTTGCAGGAGTCCCTGCTGTATTGTGTTTGTACACAGAGTACTCCTCATGCTGCCAGTGAGCACTAGCAAGCCCTGTGCAGTTGCAGTGAAGAAGAATCTTCTCCCCGTTCCTTCTTCTTATGCTTAGAAAACTCATAAGAAGGCCATTATATAGCCATACTCTTCAGTGCATCAAAAATATTTCCATTTCAAAATAACAAAATTTCCATTTGCAAAATATATGGAATGTATTTCAGAAGAATCCCACCGTGTGGCTAAGGTAAGCAATGAAAAGCATCACAGTGGCAATGTGTGGTGAAGTTTATGATTTTTGCACAAGAATTGATGTATTGCAGGGTGAAATATCTTGATATGGAATTCAGTAACCCTAACTGATTTGTACTTTTCATTTGTTAAAATTCAAGTGCATGGTGCAATGTTCCTTATGAATATTTGATTTTTATTAACAAAGACCATGTGTGGTACCCTAAAACTAGGAGAAAGAGGTCACAACTTGGGGACTGTTTATGGTATACTTGTGTGTAGTTACTGTTTCTCAACAATATAAAAGTCAACTTCATCTAATGCCTTGCAGAAACAAACAGAAGTATGCCTATGTATCCATGCATTCCTGATCTTCAACTTGTCCTTTGTAAATGACCATATTACTCCACTTCCATTAATCTTCATTTATCTTGACACAAATGCTAATGTCATGGTCAGCTATTTTGAAATGTCATACACTATATAGTTTGTTATCCATTTCCTGTACTAAGAATGACCATAAAGACTTGAATCTCTGAAAATAATTAAATTATCTGACTCCACTTCTCAATGGAACCAAGTCTATTTCATAATTGTATACCAATATCTTAAACAAACAGTGAACTATTTTGCTATCTCCTTTACATGACTGATGAGATTTAAATTGATCATATGATAGATGAGTATTCTAAAGACACTGAACCTTTAAAACTAAATTTTCTATGAGAAGTATAGACCATACATTACAAGGTATTTTCAATATCAGTCAACATTTCCTAGTGCTCATCCTATTTGAAGAAACCCTGCATACAGTCTTTATCTTCAGTGTCTTTCAGTGTCTTCCAGTTAACTGTATAAGATTTGTCAGCAAAACAACTGTTAGATTTTAGTTTTTCTCTTCGACGAATGAAAAGAACTGGTTGCTAACAGTGAAAAAAACTGTGTAGTAATGCAATCATTCATTATAACAAGGACTGTACAACTTTGAAATGTCAAGACTTTCTCAATAAAGCATTTATTTTAAATAAATATAAATTCAAGTGGATTATAGTGCTCAGAAAAGGTGCCAGACTGACACCCAGAGAGACTTGTCTATTCATAATGAGATGTGGTACAGCACACACAGCAGTTCCCTCCTCGGCTCACAGACTACACGTCCAACCCTGTGCAGAAGAAGGAACTTTTAAGAATCACAACGTTTACCTTGTAAAATAAATCAGTACCAATAAATTATGTGAAAGGATGTGGAAATGCATGGTCTTTTGTATAAGAGGGAGACTACTGCAGAAATCACAAAGGGTTAAAATTGCGTAGATTCCCTCCAGGGGTTATATCTGCAGAAGCCCCCTCTACCTGCATTCTGGCCCCCTCACCTCTAGAAACCCTGTGCACATCCAGCACAGTCCCAAATGAATTGTGCTGGCAGGGGTGGGGATGGTACATAGGTTTTATTGGTACTTGTGGCTTAGGAAAGTGAGAAATTATCTATTTCATGACATTTACATTGCAGCCTTGTCCATCAGGGCTCCAACCAGTTGACACACACAGCAGTTCTTCCCCATATCAAGCCCCAAGGGAATAAAATGGTGGAAATGCAGCATGGCCTCCATCAGAAGTGATATCCCCAGGGCACAGCATCTCTCACTGGTGCAAGAATCCGCAAATTGCATGTATGACATGTATGTAGGAAATGATTTTGTAATACTTGACTATCTTGTGCTTGATCCAAAAGCCACTGAAGCCAGTAGGAACCTTTCCCTTGTCTCCAGTGACTTTTAGTCAACAAATGTACACTAGAGAACAAATATAAACTAGAAATATTCATTGTGCTGACACTGTATACAATCAGTAGTGAAAGATTCAGACTCATACAAGACTCTAGGGTGACCAGATAGCAAGTGTGAAAAATCGGGATGGGGGTGGGGGGTAATAGGCACCTATATAGGACTGTCCCTATAAAATTGGGACATCTGGTCACTCTACAAGACTCAGCAGTTTCTAAACTCATTAATATTGGTGCAAGGAACAAGATGCTATACCTGAGACATATACATTTGGAAACACTCAGGAGAATTACATTACAGCTCCTGGAAATGTTGATAGCAAAGATATTTTGGGGAAAGTGTCATGACCCCAGGTGATATAGTTTAATTGAAGCTACTCTACTGATAAAGCTTCATGGGATGCAAATTACAAGCCGCTATATTTCCAAACAATTAATAGGTTATACTGGACACTGCAGAGATTGCACAGAATTGGGTCATGGGTTAGTGAACATGTGTAGAGAAGTGCTTTAGGGAATTGGTTGGGTTGTTAAGACATATTGCCCAAGTACTAAAACATATTGGCATAAAATTAGGGACTATTTACAATAAAAACTAAACAGATTATACTAATGGATCCAACTCCATTTATTCTAAATGTTCTTTCAACAGTGAAAGGGCTGCAAAAACATTATACATTCTGGATGAGATCAGCAAGATCAGTGAGGAAAAGGGTAATGTATAGACTGAAAAGAATAAAAAAGATCAAACAAGACATAGCAAGTCCGCAAGAATTTAGATACTGGATACTGGATGCACAACAGTGAGTCACCAGTAGTATTAGAGTGGGTTAGAGAGTTAGCGGATGATGTCTCATACGCAAGTTCAATATATAAAATATAAAGTAATTTGTCATGTTATCAGTGTGTGAACAAACACCTTCTTGGACATTTTTATTGATATGTGAGCTTGTGTTGATCCAAAACTAAACTAAATAATATAAGAAAAATGAAGAACCACTGTTAGTATATTGGTTTAGCCTGATAAATCTATAATACCATATATATATAGGGCTCAATCCTCTGCTGTACTGAATAAGCACTGAACTGAACTGAAAAAGGAGCCATTTGTGACTCCATGATCATGAGGCTAGTTCTACACCATTCTCAGCCCCAATGTACTTTACAGCAGCCCCAGGGCTGCATACGCTGCGCCAGGTATCTATGGCCCCAAGGAGCCAATACTCTAGCTGGGGATTGCTGGAGTGTAGTGGTGCTCCAGCCATGCCCCTGCACTCCCCAGCCCCTTAACACCAGGGACATCCATGTTGGCTGTATGCTACCAAGTGATTTCTCTAGGCCAGGTGAATCCCTAGCTGGCCAGTAACACCAGCTTTCTGGCCTCTCTTCACCACCAAAATGGTGCAATAGGACTGAAGAGGCTCTGAGGATCTGCCCCAGAGTTTGTAGGTGGAGTGTTATAAAATATTGGTAAGTTTCATATTCAAGACAAAAATCAAAATATTGTGGGCTGAAGTAAGGAGGATGGTGTGTGTGAGAGAAAGAGAGTTTTGGGGATGGGTGAATTATTCATGAATGTTAACGCCAAAAGTGTCGTACCAGACATCCCAAATGAATGTCAATAAAACTTTGTACCACTATCATGTATTCTGTATTTGCTACAGAAAAACTATTTTAGGAATGTTTTTAAGAGTTTTAACAATTTTATTAGAAATATAATTTGTATCTACCAACTTGTAAAACCAGGTGTTTAATTACCATAAGTCTAAATATATGGTGATCAGAGGAGCCATGGAAACTGTTGAAATAGTCTTCTACACATAAAAATCCCAATTTTAAAGTGTGATATCTTGTGGGCTTGTTGGGCTAAAAGTAAATGCTGCCTGAAGCAGCTCTAGGATTTGGAATGTTGGAATAAATCCCAGGGAATTGGATTAGTGAGCAAAAGGCAGGTGAGGCTGTCAGTGGTGCATAAATGTATTCATGAAATGAATTTGCCACATGGATATCACTCTCATGTATGTGATATCTGTATATGTTTGCATATAAAAAAGCAGTTGAAAGGAGCCCTAACTCTTCTAATTAATTCTTTGGCCTGCCTACTGAAACTTCCAAATGAGCATCTGGGCGGGGAGGGAGGAGGACAGAGAAGAATTAGTGATGTAAACATTTGTCCAGTAGGTTCTGGATGGATTCTACCAACTTCTTACACTTAGGCCATTGAACAGCAAGCAAATGCTACTATCTCTCTCTCTCCTGCACATGTGCAGAGTCTGTTTGTTCCTCTCAAATAGTTGTTTGTCCTACTAGCTTAAGGAGAAAATTATAATTAATATGAAAACAATATCTTAAAATAAATCATCATCTCTAGTACTATTTCTGTTCTCTTTTTGCTTGATATCAATTAGGGGTTAACAGAACACTTACATAACGGAACACATAAGCACATTTACACTGCTGAATTACATTAAGATATGGTACCAAAACAAATTCCAGATAAAATAACAATTATAGATTGTCATTAATATTCCATAATTTGCCCCTTAAACACAACCCAGGCTGCAGTAGAAGATGAGCTGTTTGACTTCTCAATTCATGAGCTGAATACAGGAACTACTGAGTGAAATTATGTGGCCTGTGCTGTTCAGGAGGTCATACTAGATAATCACAGTGGCCCCTTTTTGGCCTCTCTGAAATCTAAGCACAGGGCCTGTGCTCCTTCTCTGCAAAGCTCAGGGGCTTGGGAGGGATGGGAGCTGACCAATGTGTGTATATTGCTTGTGATCCACAACCACATACACTCATTGTTTTATGCCCCACAGTGAGAGCATGGACATATGCCACAAGCTATCATAGGATTCGGTCTCTGATAATCATCTGGTTAATGAAATGATGTCACCTAAAATTAATCCAATCAGCAAACAGAATCTTCTCAACACTAATATGCCCCAGAATATTCCCTTCACGATAATGTTGCAAGTTAGCAAGACACTTATTTTCATGCCCTAGAACGTATCCATATTCATAAATTGAAAGATGGGACTCCAGATCTGCCGATAAACACTCCCCATTTTTGTTTTGCAAATCTAGCTAGTAAAAACAGCAGGGCTCTCATAATCTATATGGACAAATATCCCTGATATCATTAAAACCCTGAGATGGCCAGCTTCTCTCTGGATTATTTAATACTTTAACCAAAGAACTGGCAGCTGGTAACAGACATGTTAACACTGGTTACTAACTGGTAATTAGTTTGTTATTCACTACAAACCATTGCTAGATTTAAACCAGAGACCTAGATGTTAAAAGGTCTGTATGCCATTACCAATCTCCTGAGCTATCCAGTCCTTCAGGACTTCTTTTCTTAAGGAATTACAATTTCTTTGTTTCACTTTCCTCTGTCCATGTCAATAAAAGATTTTTTTTTCATTCTTATCCTCCTATGTTTTGTGCATGCTGAGTTTACAAAATGTCATTGCTAACCTAAGCTATTTTCTTTAGTGAACAGCATAAAATTGAATTAATTAGCCTGGATGCTCATTTTATACACTTTAATATTTTATTACTCGTGTTCGAATCATTTTGCCATTAGAAATTCCCAACTTACTTGTCTCCCTCCCCCACAGAAATGAACTTCTAATTAGTACCAATTTCTTAACAATTTTTCAAGTGTTTATTTTAATAACTATGTTACCTTGAACTGCATGGAAATTGGAAACTACCCTCCATCCAGAGTCTATATTCCAGGCAGGCTGCCACTATTTTTAAGACTTCTAAAAATCTCTGAGGTTTTGCTCTGCATTTCCCAGTCTCCAGTATTTTATATTCCCATGTTTTTTGTTCTTAAAAATCATGTTACTTAGATGCTAAAGTACCTGAGGTTTGTAATAATGTTTATATAAGTAATATAGTAGATTTTTAGAAGCATCTTTGGTTTATGAAAAGGGTTACTCATCTGTAAAACAATGATATCATTGATAATATTATGCATAATGTGATATTATTCTGTGGCATCTCAAGCATCTTGCTTGCTTAAGGAGTGGGTGGATCGGCTTATGTGGCCTGCATCTTGCAGGAGGTCAGACTAGATGATCATAATGGTCCCTTCGGATCTTGAATTCTATGATTCTATGATTCTATCTTTATTTAATATATAATGGGGCTGATCGAAAGCCTACTACAATCCATGGAAGTCTATCTTTTAACTTATATGCTTTGGATCAGGCCCAATATGGTGAACATAAGAACGGCCATTCTGGGTCAGACCAAAGGTCCATCTAACCCAGTATCCTGTCTTTCGACAGTGACTAATGCCAAGTGCCCCAGAGGGAATGAATAGAACAGTTAATCATCAAGTGATCCATCTCCTGTTGCCCATTCCCAGCTTCTGGCAAACAGAAGCTAGGAACACCAGCCCTGCCCATCCTGGCTAACAGCCATTGAGGGACCTATCATCCATGAATTTATCTAGTTCTTTTTTGAACCCTGTTCTAGTCTTGGCCTTCACAACATCCTCTGGCAAAGAGTTCCATAGGTTGACTATGTTGTGTGAAGAAATACTTCCTTTTGATTGTTTTAAAGCTGCTGGTGGTGTGATTTTTTTTCACAGCAATATTTTGCTTGTGAGTCTACTAATTCCAGTGATTTAGGCATGAACTGTTTATCCATTCTAAATGGCAGGATTTTGCCCAGTACAGTTCAACAGCTATTGCAACTGAAAAAGATTTTAAATAATGAGCAGAAAAGTCACTCTGCTGGTAGAATACATCAGTTAGTTCTCTATCTAAAGGCTAAATTTCCAAAGCACGGTGTAGTGAGTTCTCTGTATGACTCCCAGTGAATCATGTGACTATAGTCATGCATAATATTTTGAAAATGTTCTTCTAAGATGGCATGTTTGTTGCCATATTAATCAAAACGAATTCATTAATTAACAGTCTCTTGCTTCCTGAAGGCCCAGAGGGGCTAGGAGAGCTGTAGAGGCAGTGTATACAGCCTCCCAAGGGAAAACGATGTAAGTTGCTCTACAGTCACCCCTCTGACCGAGAGTCATTGCTGAAGGGATCAAGAGAACATTATATCCAATCCTAGAAGGGACTGAGATATGAGACCTTGGGGTGGTGAGGAAGTTAAAGAAGGTTAAAAAAATGTTTACTACAAAAACTATATCTGTTACTCTTAGCCATGTAGTGTCAATATCAAGCCATTAGAAAGCCATAATACACAGCATTGACAATGATAAGAAACAGAAAAAAACATATTACCATTTCCTGTGGTACCTTTATAGACCATTATGATCGTGTCTTTTTAGTAGTTGGTTACGTTTTCTATGTCTCTACATGCATTTCTGCGTTTTCACTCACATCATTTTTTTAAAACTACTGAGGCATTGGGAGGTTTAAGAAAATTTGACTTCTGCTCTATGCCACAGAGCCTTAGAGAAATTTACATTTCAGTGATCACTTTCAGAAATTAATGTCAGGGCAAGTTTCATTTAATCTCTTTTGGCACAGTTTTCCTGGAATTCTTGTTCTTGTCACTGTCTATGGCATATCTTCACTAAAACTGTCACACACAGAATACCAGAATCACAAATATAAAGGAAACGAAAGGTTTTGAAGGGGAGAGACAAATGATCATGTTCATCTGGTCAAGGCTCCTCATTATGGGAAGAGATGATCTTGCCTGTGCAATTCTGAGTCATGTCCTGGCACAGTATGATCTTTAACCATTGCTGTAACTTGGCTCTGACTTCACATGCCAATTTTTGCCTATCTTCTTTTTGATATTATTGAGTCTTTTTGATATTATTGATTATTGATCTTTGGCTATTTGGGGCCAAAAAGTAAAACATGGAAGGTGGAATATGAATATTATGGGTCAGATATTGATTCATGTGAATCAATTTGGCCTGCAGAAACACGCTTGCCAAATGGTCAGTTCTGGTAATTGTATGCCTAAGTATTATGGCAGTTTTGCATGAAAAAAGACATCTGCATGGATCTTCTGGGATTCCCATACTGTATCCATGTTTGAAAATTTGATCCTATAGCTGAAAAGAGTCTTTGGAGCCCTTTGATATTACATCCATCCCAGTTCCCCATGTGCTTACTGATACTTTCTTGCCTGTGAAGTGTCCAAGTGTTATTATTTTACTTCTTAAATTATGCCTATAGGTTCTTGAACAACTTCTCTTGTTCTGTGAGTTCATCATACTAAGAAAAACCTTTGCCTAAATTCCTTTTCCACCTAGAGTTTCTTTAAATACAAACAGTATTTTGACTGATCCTCATTTGTGGGCTAGATTCTGCCACCCTTACTATATTGCGTAGTTTCTTACTATGTCTTGACTTTAGGGGGACTATTCAGGGAATGAGGTACGTTTGGCGGAATCTGACCCCAGCTCTTCTCAGAAAGCTGCTTGTTTTTGGAATGCTGCATTGGCAGGTTCTGATTTTATCTTGTTCAGATAATATTTAGGATCAAATCATTCCCTCCCAGATTGTATCCCATCCAAGCAGAAAAGAAAGCTCAGGAACACTGAGAAAAGTGACTACTGCATGTTCACTTTCCTCATTGGAGATGCAGGGTGTACAGACTTCTAACCTTGGAGCCTAAGGATCTATGGGGAAAGTAAACTTCAGCTCTAAATGCAGAGGCTTAGAATCTGGGAATATTCACTAAAGTCTTTCCCCTCCATGCTGCAGTTCACCCTCCCACTGGCAGCTGCGATTGGCTTTCTGTTCTGCAGCTGTACAATACCTACTTTTCCAGAAGGGCTAGAAGCCATAGAGGAGGAATAATGCTGCTTTTGAACAGCCTTTAAATACTGTGCAGATTTCCACTGGGAAAGCACCCAGAATGATGTTTGAATTGTGCACACCAGAAATAATAATAATTAACAATTAATAACAAATCTGCCAATGTTTGAGGGAAGCATGCTGTACAGAGTTGTTGCTCCCCTGACATACCGTTCCCCACCATCACCATCACATGCAACTTGCAGACTACACGTCAAGCACTGAATTCATGGAAAAAGTTTGAGAATGGGGAGCATGCTGGAAAGCCACCCCACACACACATCTCACTTTCCTGGCATTCCTACCCCTGTGATGACTAGATGTCTATTGCAGATGGTTAGGACCTCTGAGTGCAGCATATCAACACCCATTTATGTGCTGAGCCAAATTCTGTGCTAACTATACCCTGTACTATTTTACTGCACTCAGTGGTGCTGCATGGAGAAGTTTGTGTAGAATCTCTCCCTAGAGGTGAAGTGTCCAAAAAATAGTCATATTTTGGTGGTTACAGTTTTTAACAGTTTCAAAACAAAGCTTGGGCCTGTTTTATCTTTCACTCTAAAAATGTGATTTTAATGCCTACTGAAGTGAGTCACTAATAGCTCTGGCTGTATCGAAGCACAGAACAGGCAGGTGATATGCAAGCTTCCCAGCACAACTCTAGAAATACACTCCTTTGATTCCAGTCCAAGGCTTTGCCTGAGTAGAGCTTGCCAGTCCAAAAATTGGCACAATTCAGCATGTTGTGGATGAATGCCCTAGGAATTAGGATGAAGTTGCCAAAATAATTTTTATTTCAACTGAGATCTGCAGGGGTGAATACCAACTGCACTAAGCTGCCAATGACAAAACAATGCCACCATATTTAAAAGGGTGGCTCTCAGAGTGAGTATTGTTTTCCTATTTTATTTTAATTTGCATTGATCAATAAATCTGCCAAGAAAAAACCTAGATCTAATTCTTCCCTGCCTTTATCTTACATGATCTTTTATACCTGTTCACAGCAGGTATAAAACAATATTGGATCAGAATGGTAATGCTGAACCCCTTTTTCATACTCAGGTTACACAGGTGTCAATGACTACACAAGGTACAAGCCAGAGAAGGATCAGATCTTCTGTGGCCTTTTATCGATCCCTGCATGCATGAAATTCTTAATAATGTTAACAATTCAGGGAAACAGATTCCCTAAAATAGATTGAGACCACGTTTTCAAAGAAATGTTAAAGAATTTTTATCAGAAATGTCTCAAAGGTCAGAAGTTGCTGGTAATTGCCACTGGTTTTGTTATAAACATTTTTACCCATGCTTAGTCCCTAAAGAAATCCATCACTCACAATGACACCTCTGGATAATTAAGGAGTACCATGCTGGGCTCCAAGGGGACATCTTTAGCCAGGAGTTTGTTGGCTTTCATGCAAGACTCTGTAGACACAGAGGACATGACAGACACCCACTGCAAATTAAGGAAATGTTCATTTTAAATTAACTTTGGTAGTTATATATGTTGCTTAAAGAGATCATTGTTCTAAGTTACACTTCTGCAGAAAACCTCCTGGTAATCTCTTATGCCATTAAATGTGTTCCGATATTCCTGCTTTTCTGTGGTCGCTAGAAAACCTTTGCTTGGGGCCAACTGATTCAGTTCCAAGAAAATCTGTTCCTTTTTGCAGAGATCTTTTGTAGAATGCTTTGGAACAGCAAGAAAGAAAACAAGAAACTTGAAAAATAAAGTGTTAAGATGATGCCAAAGAAGAAATAATCAGTTGTGTATTTAAATGATTTTGCTAAAAAAAATCTTTCTTAGAGCTTATTTAATTAAGCAAAGCTTTTAACGTTAATTTAGTTAGGGTGTGATGGCTGGAATCTTAAAAGCCTTCTAATTGAAATGGTGGTCAGGTCTTGTTATTGACAATAGATAATGAATATTTCCCCATAGTCCCACTTGCTATTTAGAAATTAATTTGAAACTTTAAAAGGAAACTGGATTATTCCTGCAGAAACTTAGTTTTCTGTCATTGTAGCTTGGAAGAACATTTCAATTTATTATATAAATGCAGAAATTATCCTTAGAAATTAATCATTTGCTGAGGTGCAGCAGACTGGGGCTGTTAGGAAGAGAGTTACAGTTCCCTGATTCTCTGCCCAGCCCCAGCCTAGGGAACACCAGCATACAGCAGCTGGGAATTGCCAGAGCACTTTGCACACTGGCCAAACCTCCTGCTCACTTGTCCCCAACAAGCCGTCCCCTTCTAAACCTGTGACACACCCTCTGCACCATGGACAACAGAGAGGATAGAATCCAACTCCCCAAAAAGAAAATTACCAGTAGCCTCATCTCCCATGACACTACCTAGTGGCACTAAGGGATTGGAGTGAAGCTGAGAATATGGCCCATAATATTTAGAAATGCTTTATGAAGTTGCAGTCACAGGGGCCGATTTAAAAAGAATTCATTCTTACAGTAGAGCACAACTCAATATTTATCTTGAAATTGATCTAGACGCATTTTGACATGGGTCAAATCCTGCTGGCCTTATACAAATAGTCCCACTGCAGTCATTGTGAGCAGTTACAGCAGTGAACTCAAACCTTGTGATATGTCAGAATAGGTGAAAAGGGGATTGTTTCCTTGTATCATCCTCCCTCCCTCCTCCTTCCCTTGTAAATATCCTCACACATGTGCTCCATGAAACTGGGGGATGGGTCAGGAGGAGGAGCTGCTTTTTCTGCATTCACCCAAGAAGAAACAGCTCTACTTAGATGTCAGTGCCTACATTAATGCTGCTTGCATTAACTTATACTCCATTGGCCAGATTCCCTAGTCAGGGGCGGCTCTAGGCATTTCGCCGCCCCAAGCACGGCAGGCAGGCTGCCTTCAGCAGCTTGCCTGCGGAGGGTCCGCTGGTCCCGCGGCTTCGGCGGACCTCCCGCAGCCCTGCCGGCGGGAGGTCTAGAAGCCACAGGACCAGCGGACCCTCCTCAGGCACACCTGCGGGAGGTCCACTGAAGCCGCGGGACCAGCGGACCTCCCGCAGGCAAGCCGTCGAAGGCAGCCTGCCTGCCGCCTCTGTGGCGACCGGCAGAGTGCCCCCCGCAGCTTGCCGCCCCAGCCACGCACTTGGCATGCTGGGGCCTGGAGCCGCCCCTGTCCCTAGTACACCAAGTTTGTGCCATTTACAGCCTAAAGCTGGTGGAAGCCAGCGTCTCTGCCAGCTCTCCTGCTGGCTCTAACACCTCTTGCACTGGAACCCTCCATCCCTGGTGGTAAGAGGAGGGGAGGGACATGAGAGAGGGGAATGGCAGAGCATATTCCAGTATATCCACTTCTCCACTAGTGTAATGTCCCAAAGAGACTTTATGCCAATGGCATAAGTTAAAGCTTCAGGCTGAAGCTTTAACTTGAGCCAGAGAGGGGTGGCTGAAAACTGTGGAACTGTAACCAGCTTGTGATAGCTTCCCTGAGAGCTTGGAAGTAGTAAAGAATCAAGCCTGATGCCTGCAAAGCTCTCAGAGGGGATCATTTTGCATGTTATCTGACTAATGGAACTACTGCTCCTACAGCAGCCACGCTGCCAAAGAGGAGGGGCCTAGAGTAGTAGCATGGAGGGGCCAACCCGTACAGGACTGGGGTTGCCTTTTCCCATGGGTGGCAAAGATCTGGACAAGATCTGGAAGTTGCACCCTTTGCCTCCTTTGTAGATTTCCAAGTCTATCACCACTCATTGGACAACTGGAAGAAAACTCTGAACTTAAATGGAATTTCCTGGATTTTATAATATCCTTCTCAGAAAGGTATAATTTGCTTTTTATTTGGTAATTTGCACTCTACTTTCACTGATTATTTTATATTATTCTTTGGAATAAACATTCTTTGTTCCTTTTTCTGCTTTGAATTAGGGATGTAAACTGTTAACCAATTAACCGATAAGCATCAGTCTTATCAGTAAGGTATTCTGGTTAACATTTAAACTCTGCTGCCACCCTGCCCGTGCGATCCTGGCTGCCGTCCTCCTGCCCCCATCCCAAGTGCTGCACCACGTTCCTGGGGCTCTACTGCCATGCCCCCTCCCTGCGCCAAGGGTCCCCCGGAGGTCCTGGCTGCTGCCACACCCCCAGGATCCCAGCTGTCAGCCCCGCGCCCAGGACTCCATGGGCGCAGGACAGCATCAGAGCCCCAGGCACACAGGGTGGCAGCCAGGATCCCGGGTGTGGGGCGGCAGCAGTGCCCTGGCCACACAAGGCGGCAGCCAGGATCCTGGGCTCATGGGGAGGCAGTGGATCATTAAGTTTAAACGTTTAACTGTCAAAATTTTAATAGTTTAAATGTTTACTTTTTTTAAATATTATTTACATCCCTACTTTGAATTCCTCACATAAACTGTGATGGATAATTCAAAATTGTCCTGTTCTTTTAATTCCCTCTGAAGCATCTGACATTGGTCACCGTCAGAAGACAGGATACTGGGCTAATTGGATCATTGATCTGACCTAGTATGGCCATTCTTATGTGTGGTGTATTAAAACTAAATTACAACCTATCACTTGCAGGCTAGGAGGCTCTCTATGGAAGCATGCCATCTGGATCTTGTGCAGGCAGTTTGCAAAGAGCCTACCTAAAGCAAGGTGGGTCGAATTGTGTCTCTCTGCCTTAGGAAGCGACCTGCTTTATCTCCCTCTGTGTCTTTGGATCTTGTACTAGGGTTCTGGATTGTAAGACGTAAAGCAGCGTTATTGTGCCACCTTCCAATAAGAGTACCCTATGTTTTGTTTCCAACTCTCTCTGTATATGCCATGAACCTAATATTAGGCTCTTCATGAGAAGGGTTGGGGGCAGGGGAGTGAGTGTTCTGCATAGCTCCTTATCTTTGTCCCATTGAAGACAATAACAAAACACCCATTGGCTTCTATGAGAGATGGATCAGGCCTATATGAGTTGTATTTTAATGCATTCCTTTATAAGTCATTAGACTTTATGGGTGAAATCCTTTCCTCATCAAAATCAATGAGATTTTTGCAATTAACTTCCAACAAGGCCAGAATTTTACCCTGTTGGCTTAACCTAGCTACTATTGAAGTCATTGGCAAAACTCTTCAATTGTAGCAAACGCCAAACAACATATCTACCCCCTCTATGGTTATTCTTTCAACTGTACCTGTTATCAGCTCTCTGTAATTTAAGCATTTGGGGAGGAAGGTAGGGATCAGGAAATTAACACTGAATGCCCTGAAGTCAGTAACATGACATGATGCTGGAGCCAGCAAAAGAGCTTTCTGATATATTGCCTTGCATGCTGTCCAGGGTGGACAATCATAGAATATTTCAGATTATCTTTTGAGATCCTGAACTTTCTAGAAAAAGACGTATGTGTTTCAGCAAATACTGTTTCTACTCACTGAAAGCGACAAGGTTGTTACAGGCAGCAGAAGTGACAGCATTTCAGGGTTAATATATAATGGGAAACACAAGGTTTATTATGCTTTGGAAACACATTGAGAAAACAATTGAGGAATAAAAATAAAAAATCACTGATCAGATTAGGCCTGGAAGAGCAACTGCATTTAAGGAAAAAGCCTCTCATAGCTACAGTTGTAGAGACCAAAATATGAACTAATGCAGCCAGGATAAACTCTTCAGAGCAAGAACCATGTCTTCTTTTGTGTTTGGTAATCACTTTGCAGATCTTGGGCACTATCCTAAACTAAATAGTATATAATTACTAATAACAATAATACACCCAAACTTCTGATCCACTAGATTTGTCATCTGTGTACTCTTTTTCAAGTGTCAAGGATTTGATCCTGAAACAAAATGACATTATCTTGGAACATATTTTAGAAATTATAAAGTCAATGTCAGAAGCACATATATGAGCTTCAATTTTTCCTTCTTGTTGCCAATAATAAAAATGCAAGACAAATACATTTCTTAGAGTTGGATGCTTGCTCAGTTATGAACTATATGTGAAGTATGAATAATCTTCCCCTTTTTACAAAGTTTTAAGGATACTGTTTTGATATAGTAGCAAAAAATAAAATTTAAAGTTTTAAGGTTTAATGATACTTAACAATACACTAGAATCGATATTGTAATTATCTGTGAATGATTATTAATGTAGCTTTGCATCAGCTGTGGAGATTTGCTCTCATTATATTTTATATTATCCATATCAACAATATAGCCATTTCATAAATATTAAACATACTCAATTCCCTTCTTGGCTTTATTTTATAATAATGAAACTGGAGTCGGCACTGACATGTACATTTCAAAGCAAGTTATGATATAAAGCAGCAAATATAAATTAAATGGAACAAAGCTACTGAAAAACCATTTGTGATTGAATTTGGTGGATTGAATTTTTTGAAAATATTACCTTACACTGAATAGCATTTCATAATTGCCTAGTAATGCTGCAAAGTGTATTTATAAGCTTTTTAATGTATGCAGCCAACCTCACTACTTTTATCTTGTAACCACTGATTTCTGATGCAGGCTAGTAAAGTTAGTATCTATGGATTAAAAGATGAAGTAATAAAAGAGAGGTGATCTTACAGGATGTAACAATAGTTTAAACCATAAATTTAGCATCAAAGTTTCACTCAGCCGGAATGGAAAAGATATAGGTGCATCTGCAGCTTGCAACAGTTTATATCTGCTCTTCTATCCTTAGCTGAAACCAGCATATGAATGTATCCATGTTCTTTACCATTGCTGTGATTTTTTGAGACAACTAACAGGGGGGTGGAGATGGGAACAGACTTAGAAAGATGATTAAGCTTTAAGCTAGCAATTAAGAATTATATTTTGGCATACAAATGCAATTTCTACATATGACATTGTTGGCAAACCAACACTAGAAACAAAAGGTACCTTTTGCCTGCCTTTTAACCAGGTGACTCATGCCACAATACCTTGGACTTTATAAAGCTGTACATTCCATTTTAAGAAAACAAGAGTCCAAACTTTTTTCCAAGCAGAGTTACACTATGGATGGACTCAGACTTAGAATCAAGATGTTACAGATTTTAATATCAATGGAACAGTGATGCCTGATGCCTGATGCTGCTGACAATTATTATTAACAGAGGTATGTATTACTAAATGTTGGTCAACCCCAAGCAAATTATAATGATTGTATCTGTCAAAGAGCCGTACATGATTTCAAGACCATGAAAAGAGGTAAATTGTTAGAACTTGCCACATTAAGAAGATGTAACAAATAAAAATGTAGCTTGTAAAGTGCCAAGCTAGTCCCAAGTGCTTATTATTGTGAGCATTCCTTTTTTTCTCAGAGGAACAGTGGACAGCAGTAAGCATTAACATTTAGTAGCAAGTATCTGCAGGAATGGACCCTTAGTAAACAATTCTCTTGATGATGCAAAAGAAGAAACTGAATCACCCAGGAAGTGAAGAAGTTCTTCTCAGAGTCAAATCAGATTTTAATATTAGACCTCATCTACTAGTGAGTAAATGCTTCCCATGTATAATATGACAATATATCAGAAGTGCCGTGAACCACAGCAAAATGAGTTTTGTTTTTTACTATGTACTTTCCAATTTTGTTGTTGTGTGGACTGAAACTGCCCATATAATACAATATTATTGCAATCTTCTCTTCAATTGTGAGAACAATTTTTGTTTTATTAATGAGACATTCATTTAATTAAACTGTATTATAAACTGTAAAATTTATGCTAAATAGATTTTTAAGAACAGAATTTTAATACTATAATTTTAATTACCACAAAATTAAACAAATCCATGATAATTAACTATGGCTGTATTTCTCTCAAATATTTCTCTCTTTTTACGTTGTTAAATATTTTATTAAAATATGCCAAATTAAAAGCATGCTAAAATGATTATATATCAAATGGAGAAAAGTATGTTCATACTGCACAATAAAGAAGGCAATAACCAAAAAAAGGCCCTTTCTTGCACATTCTGAAGTTTTTAATGGTAGTGATCACATAGGGGCATTGTGATGGGGTCTCTACCACACAAAGCCTGACTGGGTAAAAAGGACCAAATAAGCCTGTGACAGGCTGTGCCTGGAGGAGCGTCAGGACTGATAATGCTTAAGGCTCCATCTTTGTCACAGAGATCATGGATTCCGTGACTTTCGATGACCTCGGTGACTTCTGCAGCGGCCGGTGTGCCCAGCCCGGGGGCCACCTGAGCAGCTCAGGCAGCCCCTGGGCCAGGTGCACCGGCTGCTGCTCGGACAGTCTTGGGCCCCCCTCACCCTCCAGCGGCAGGAGTTGGAGGGGGCTCAGTGCTGGGAGTTGGAGTGCAGGGTGGTGCTTACCAGGGTGGGCTCCCCAGAATGGCAGCAACTCCCCTCCCTCAGCTCCTAGCTCCGCATGCTGCCTGTCGCCCCTTCAGCTCCCATTGGCCATGGTTCCCAGCCAATGGGAGCTGCAGAACCGGGGTTTGGGGTGGAGCACATGGAGCTAGGAGCTGGGATCACCGCTTCCCAGGAGCCGGCTAGGGAGCCTGCCCCAGTCCCACCAACCACCCCCCCCCCAGTACCCGCAGCACCTCCTGGGGCTTCAGCTTTCCCCTCCCCCCGCCTAGCACCCGTGGCGCACCCAGGGCTGCCCTCCTGAGCCTCTCCCTCCCCTCAAGTTTTAGTTAGGGGTATATAGTAAAAGTCATGGATAGATCACGGGCCATAAATTTTTTACTGCCAGTGACCTGTCCATGACTTTTACTAAAAATACCTCAGACTAAAATGTAGCCTTAATAATTCTCAATGGTTGATGAAGCCCAGCTGTGAGAGGAGCTGGGACAGGCATAAAGAGAAGAAGCCACTGTAGTCACTCCCCAGAGAGGATGGGAGTTGGCAAGAGACAAGCAGGTCTAACAGGAGAGGAAGCCCTGGGATTCTGACTTAGACTATAGACTGGTCAGAACCCAAGAGCGGGTGAAGTAGATGCAGGGTGCAGGGGAAGCTCAAGTGGTAATCCAGGGTGGGTTAGAAGATAAGGTAAAGTAGGAAGGAGACTAAGGAAGCAGCCACAGGATCTGGGATTATGTAGACTGTGGTTGCTAGTCATTGGGTTCCCCTACCAGCTACTGGGGAAGTGGCACAGATCAGCAGTGGAACTGAAGACTGCCTGAGACAGTTTGTCCAGAGATATTTTGATACCCCAAAAGGAGAAAGCTATAGTGACCTGGCCAGAGAGCCAAACCATGATGCGGGAGCACCCCATCTCATGAAGAATTAGTAACCTGACTCCAGAGAGGGACCACAGGGTGAGCAACCAAAGGAGGGTGAACCAGACTGGCTGACAGCTAATCTCCAGACGAGCCAGAATGAGGTGATCTAGCAGTGAGTAGCAAACCTTGTCACAGGCAGACCCACAGCTGGTATAAATTGTCACAGCTCCATTAAGTCAATGGAAACCCATATGGTTTCAATCCAAATTCCACTGACTTCAATGAGATTTGAAGCCAGCCCTAAATGAATGTGATAGCCCCTGCACAAAACAGCATCCATAATATCGTTCTCACTGATTTCCCAAGGAAATCATAGCTGACAAGAATCATTTTAAAATCAAGAAGTAACTTTTGGTGCACAGTGTTGACTTCATACCAAGGACACACTCCTGTAGTCCTCACGCCACCAAAATTAGGTCCCAGTCCTGCAAAGATTTACATGTGTGTTTAACTGTATGTACTGTGATTCATTCCATTAAAGTCAACAGGATTCACTGTGTATAGAGTTAATCACATGGGTAAGTCTCTGCAATATTGGTGGCCTTACCATCGGATTGGGAGCAGATCCTCAGCTGGTATAAATTGTCATAGCTCCATTAAAATCAATGGAATGGTGATAACTTACACCAGCTGAGGCTCTTTCCCCCTCAAAGCCCCGCAGGGTCACTATGGTGCATTGAGCACCAATATTTTATAAACCACCAATAGAGACGGTACTTCTGCTTTTAACATAATTTAAGTTAATGAATGTAGTCACTGCTTAATGACGTATTTATCCTACTTTCCCCACTCCCCCAATAAACTGATAAGATATTCTTTTCAGATTCTAAGTGACAATATCTTACACTATACCAGGCAAACTATTGAATTTTTATTCCTTACTGAATGAAGCATTTTAGGAATTCACTGTATTAAAAATGCAAATGTTTATGTAATATTGAGGGGACTGTATGTAATTCCATGGTGGGAAGGGGACCACAGTCCTCCAGGAAATAAGAACGGCGTGGGGTAGTTAGATAAGTTCACTCAGGTTATGGAATTTCCAAGAGAGGCTGGCATATACTGGTTCAAACTCAATTTTCCAGGGAAAAACAAAGGATTTTTTGACAAATAGCCTGAGTTAAAACTGACTCAGGCCCTTCATTCTGATCCAGCAAACAGGGAAGACCTTCCATCCAAGGAAAGGACATTAATCCTTAGGGAAGAGTAGGAAGGACTGACATGTGCCAGAGCTCCTACTGGAGTTGTGGGGGGATCTCTGGTAAGCTTAATAGCATGTGTGTAGGTTCTTTTATGGTTTTTAATGTGTTTTCTCTGTAATGCTTTTACCTTAAGAATAAGTGTGGTTGCTTAGAAATAGCTCTGTGGTAACTTAACTGTGGGTAATTACACTGTGGATACCCTTTGAAGAATAAGCAAAGCACAGACGCAGTCCTTGTGCGGTCTGCCTTGCTGGGAAAGAATAAAGTAGGCAAGGTACTGTACAGCTTGGAAAAACCCTGGTAAGCAGGGAGAGGTCTCTGACCAAGAGAGGTGACAGCTAGGGTGCTGGAAGCCTGAGAATGGGTGCCCTTGCTGCATCACAGAGGGGGAATACAAGTGCAGTTGCCCTGAACTGTGACAATAATTAACTTCCTTGAAAATACTTACTGTTTTTTCAGGAAGGTTCATAACATCTTATTATAAATCAGTATAATGTATCTGTATTCAAATATGAAATGTAAACTAGTTACATTTTATATTAATGATTAACAGAAAATGGTTAACACAAATTCAGAAATAATTAAACAGTGAGTTATAATGACTGATTGAATCCATGTAGGAGATCAATGAAGTGTGCATTCACTTACTGTAATTTTAGATTGGAAGCTTGTGCTTCCAACATGGGAGGCTTGGAGTTCTCATATTCATCTCTGTAACCATAATTATATTAACAAAAATCCCTTCAGCAACCTGCAAATGCTATGAATCCCACTGTATGTGCATAATTTAAACTGAAGTCAGGAGCTGGAAATGATGGTGTCTAGGTAGTTGTGACAATGCAGATTTTGGTTTTAACCTCAGTCAGAAACTACAAGACATAAAAAAAAATATTGTGCTCCTTTGGTGGTGGTAGTTGTAGATTTCTCTTGGAAGAAGATGAATTTGTTTTGCTGGGTGAATGATATAAAACGAGAGTTTATCCACTCATTGTAGATAACAGGCAAAATGCAGTAAATAGCCATGTCCCATATCCCAGGGCTACCTTAACCATAGACGTTTTTTTACATAGGATTCTTGATGCATCAATTAGTCTATATTATTTGAAGTATCTGATCTTTAGAAATAGTTTTAAACTGCTTTCAGCTAGGTTGTATAAGGCCTAGTAAAACAATTTTTACATAATGACACTAATGACTAAGGCCTCAATTTAAATTGAGTGCCAGTATTGCAAAAATATATTCACATGCTTAACTTTAAGCATATGAGCAGTCCCACTGAAGTCAAGGAGACTACTCGTGTGACTAAGAGTTAAGCACAGGCATAACTGGTTGCAGCATGGAAAGCCCTGCAGATCATTATTGTTGCAACATTTTCCCTTCCAGTTAATTGTTCCTCTTAGCTGAAGCAATTGGGATTTTTCTTTGTTTAAAATTAATTTGTTTGTTTAAAAAAATTGACTTTTTTGTATGGACTTAAGTTTTACAACAGTAGGGTCTTACAGCTGAGTGTCAGAAACAGCTGGTACTATCAATGGCTTTAGTGCTATCAATGGCTTCTGTGCATGCTAAAGGGGGGAAAGAGAGCAGATTATAAAAAATGGACTAGAAGAATGATGACAAATGAGAAATCACCCAAATCTATGGAGACCTTTGAGGGCCAATGAAACCCTTCATCTGTATTTAGCTCCAAATCAACAGATTACCAGCTATATACAGCAATGTAGCATAAAATCTCCTTGGTAGAGTATTTCATTCCTTCTCTGATCAATTTTCATTTACTTGATTATTTAGATGGATAGATAAGTGTGTCCTCTCTTTATACTCACCTGTCTTCCCTTTTAGTTCATACATTTGGCATTATCTGAAGGCTTATTTGGTTTTACTATTTATCAGCAGTTAGTGAAAACTTTTAATTTGTGATGAAATATGAGCAAAATAGGAAAATAAAACACTAATACAGCCCCAGCTCCATGTCTGTCCCATCCATTACAACAGCAGTGTCTGCCCTGTTCTTGTTCCTTCCTAAGTCATCACTTCCCCACTCCCAAACATGTTGTAGAACCTTTTCCAAGTCAGCAGTCCACAACCCATTCTCCCATACTAACTACACAGTTCCCTCTCCCATCCACAGCACTCTTGCTTCTCACAAGCATCCCAGTCCTGCGCCTTGAACCTATGCTAGCAGTTTCACATGCCCTCATTCTTCCCTAACTCTGGCCCCCTCATCAACAGTTCGAGTGCACTTTCACAGGAACGCCTATCGCCTGGCTAACTTCAGATACCCCTTTGGTGGCTCAACACCTCCTGTTATCCTCCATCTTCTTGCTCAGCAGATGTGGGTGGAATCTTTCCAGAAAAGGCTGGGTTCTTGGACTCCACTTGCATCTTCTGTCTGGAAGAAGCTGAGCAACCAAAGAAGAACATATAGAGAATACACTCTAATTCCTCTGGGCAACAGCCCGTACATAACCAGGCCCAGAAGAACATTTTACTGTAACTATGTAGCCTAAATGCTGAGTAGAGGATGCAAATAATCATGTACTCAGTCCTTTGTATATTTCCATATATCTGCATATTAATGACAGTGTAAATTTAAGGCCCAGATCAAGAACAGTACTTTACCCAGAATAAGAACTTTGCAAATTCTCAATAATGGCAAGTTAATTAACTGTGAAATTACATAGTCAACAGATATCATGTCAGTAAACTTACTATATAGTATTGGGGCTCCAAGGACCTTCCATTTACAGGAGTAGCTACCTTTAGCCCTGCTCTAAAATGTAACCTCTTCATGATGCCTCCATACTAATTTCCTATTAGCAACAATAAGATTTATGCGTAAGCAAAAATATTCTAGAAACACATCAGAAGTTAATGAATCATCTGAGGTAAACATTTTTGTTGCAAATGTATTTTTTTAAACATAAAAATAACTCATTTGCCAAAGGAGTATTTTATTTATTGCTTAGGCATTCTAAATAAATATAGGCAACTGCGGAAATTCTTGCAAATCCTAACTTTCTTTCTGCCAGTATCAAGCAATGGATATAAGTGCCGATCCTGCTGTCACTGGTGGCCACAGTAATGCTTTCTGTGGGAGCAAGCTCAGGGCGATTATAAATGTTGCTTCAATATACTCTAGAATAAATTGTATTTGTATATAATATAGTTCACTCTATTTACATGCCTGGATATTGCATAAACGTATTTTGCAGTCAACTTCCTACTTCTTCTTATCAGACCCAATTCAGTATAACACAAAGTAGATACTTAACTTTAACTACCAGCCTTAAAACAAAACAAAGTTTCTTCATTTTTTTGTTTGCATCAAAAATGTTAAAGAAAAAAGAAAAAAACATATGCCATCAGCTGGCAGAACAGTCCATTGAAAATATTTTCACACTAAATGAAACAGTAATATTATAGTACCATCTGTGGCAGAACTGGAGATAGACCCCAAATCTCCTGACACCATACAATGCTCTTTAACTACTAGGCCATGTTTCCTCTCCACTGTCAATTTCTGATACACCTTTTACTTGTTCAAAAGCAAGTTGCATTTGAGGCTACTTGGTTGTTTTTAAAATGTCAATGTGTTACTATTTTATATTTGTAGATGGGATTTTGTCATGTGATGACAGTGAAAACTTAATTTTCAAAATGGCATAATCTCAGGATGGATAGTTTTCTACTAACTTGTCATTTGTGTGCACAAATATCTGCTTTGAGTATGCAGTCACAGTAATTGCACTTCTGCATGAGCCATACAGTTTTTCACAGGACCTCAGATTTTGCTTGTTTGAAAAGAGGTCCTGAAAGTTATTGCCAACTTTGTTATATTCTGCTAGTTTACTACTAGAGCTGGGGGTTTCTGTCTTCACAAAAATCTCACTTTTCATTGAAAAAAAAAAGTTCTCAGTTTTCATGTTCTTGGGGGTTTTTTTTAAAAATCACATTTTTCCACAGAAAAAAGCTTTCCACAAAAATTTTCATTTCGTTGAAAAAACTATTTTCATCCAAAAAATCAGTTTTTGAAAGAGAATTTTTGACCAGCCCTATATTAGGAGGCCTTAACACAATGATTAACCAGAATGTCAACATCCTTTTATTACTGTTGGATGACTTCTTTTGTCTATATCCCAAGTCAATATGTATATTTTTCAGTCATCTAACTGCTGCATCATCAAGGCTAGCAAGGTATTGCAGTCCACCCTCCAATCTTGTGATTATGCACTCCTGCACCAGATGTTTCATCATCTGCATTGCTGCCTCACAGTCACACTGAAGAGTGGGCTAAGCCAAATTTCTGCACTGGGCAGTCACTCTGGCTGTTCGTGTGCAACATGTGATGGAGATCCTGGACTACGCTTAACAGGCTGCTAACGTGTGGGTGTAAATTAGGGCTTCTGAAATTCATCTGCATGCCTGTCTCTCTATGCCCGAGTTGCTACCACTCTGCAAGGCCCTAGCCCATGACCCTGATATGCCATTGTTCATCCTAGATTGGCACTAGACTGGCAGTACTGGACATGAGTGTGTGAATGGCTACCATGAAAGGATGTTGCAAAGTCAATCACAGCAAGTCAGCAGGAACTGCAGGTGTGGGTGTTTTCTTCCAGGCAGATCATCTTGTAGGAAGTGTGAATTGTTTATTTACACCTATTGGAATCATTGTCAGCCTGGTGTGCAGCAGGTTGCATTCATCCATCATAGCCCTCCCTGCAGTTTTAAGGGTAATGGCATCTTGTCAAAATTTTGAGGGAGCTACATGAGCCAACACATATAAATTAGATGTTAATGTGTGGCTAATGCAGCCACTAAAAATATGGGTAGCTGTGTTCAGCTCCAAATCAATCAGATGCGTAAGCAGGCTTTCCCCATTCCCTCTCCTCCCCCCACCCCGCCACAACAGCTCCACAATATTCCACTCTAGCACATACCAGGTTTGTCAAACATTTGCCTCTACTCCCCAGCTTCTCTCCTGCTCACTTCTAGTGTGGCAGGTGATCTTTAGGGGACATTTCTTCTGCCTTCTCGTGGCCCCAGGAGTAGCATAAAGCAGAACAAACGCAGAAAAAATACAGTACACAGGTTCGCATTCTAAGCCTACTGTTTTGACAAACTAACCATAAACAACAGTGTGGAACATGTTATTTTAACACACAATAGCTTCAAAAGAATCATCCTCTTTCTAAATATCCAGTGTCCCAGATGGAAACAGTGGCTAAACACACACATAATTCTTTTCAATACATTGAAACTCCTTCATAAGCACCACTCTATGGAGTCCAAAACTTTGGCCTTTATAACACAGGCCACTTACTACAGTATAACAAAATATATCCTTCACATAAGTGCTGCCAATTCACTTGCACTTACACATTTCTGTAGTTTTATAATAAAAAATTATAATTAATAAAAAATTAAAAATTGGAAAATAACCCATAACTCTCCCAACTCAATGAAAATTTAGACAATTTATACAATTTTCACCTTAGAAAAAAATCCATAATGTAGAAGTGGCTTCCCTTTTTAGTCACCTACAGCTGGGGGAATCTGCAGGTTCCCATCAATGCACTAGGAAGGTGGTTGACTACTTTAGGGTGAGTTATTACTGTGGACGTAGGAACTGAGATTTTGCCGGTTATAGGACAGTGGGTAACACTAACATAACCATTTGTTTCACTATGCTGTAGGACTGAGATTTAAGAATAATAGTGGGAAGTATATTCCAGAAATCAGGACCATAGCTTCAAAGACTTTGCATCAATGTTATGATCCTGACAAGTTAAATAAATTACCAACTCCTAACGTAGTAATCAATGGGAAAAATATGGCAAAAGAAGATTGATCCACTATGCTGCTCTTAAGAATTATGAAAGTTTAAAAGAAATTAACAAAAACATATAACACAAGATTTTGCAACAAGGTTTAATATTTTCCTGACTTCCAAATATCTACATTTTTTAAATATTTAGAATTGTCCACTAATGAATTGTCTTTAATATTTCCTGTTAAGTCCCTTAAATGCTATATTATTTGGTGAATATTTGCTGTTCACTGTCAATTAGGGTTACCAGATAGCAACTGTGAAAAAACGGGACGGGGGTGGGAGGTAGTAGGCACCTATATAAGAAAAAGTCCCCCAAAACTGGGACTTTAAAAATGGGACATCTGGTCACTCTACTGTCAATGCACTATTCAGTGGTAATGCAAGTTGATGAAGGAAAATGTGGGAAGCTGTTTTGGCTTTAATCCAAAATAAAGCACATTACTAGAAGAGAAATATGGACAGTAACAACCAGTAATGGTCCAAGAAGACTTAAGCAGTGAGTATTTAGCCTCTCTGGATTCAGATATGCACAGGACAAAAGTCTGTCCTTCTCCAGATCCACCAAGATTGATATTCAGAAAAGGAAGAATGGCAAACCAAGTAAGTTACAATCCATTGGGCTGCAGAGATATGGAAATATTTTGCACTTATTCTGAAGGATTTTAGCTTTTTGTTGGATTCCTAATCTTGGCAAGTAGCAAAGCTAACTGAAGGCTGCTTAGAAAATCCCTTTTCTTTAGTAAAAAGTAGTCTAGAGACTTAAGCACAGTCTTTTTCAATGTCAGAGTTCATGCAAGGTATTTCATTTTGATAGAGTTCTTCTTTCTGAAACAGCTTCAGTATGGTTTGGCAGCATCAGCAAAGTGGCATTTCAAGAGATCAGAAAGAGCAAATGAATAATCGCTCAAATTAGAACACTCTTGAATAATACTTTGCTTTTAAAAATTAATCTTTAATACATTTGAAAAAATATTCAATGAAAAGTACATAGTGGCTATGAAACTACTCCCTGCTTTCTTGCATCATGGAACAATAAAAGAGGGATGATTTCAAGGAACTTGTGACAGCAATTTTCAGTTTCAGTTTGAGGTGTTCCTGAAGGTTGTAACTTGAAAGAACTACTACTACAGTAGCCATCAGCTGATGCAGTAATTTTGTACCACTTCATCTGTTCTGCATATGCAGTAACTTGTGATAGACCTATGAACCATACCCAAGTTTCAGATTTATTTGCTTGCAAAAACATATTTTAAAAGGTTGCTCATTTCTTTAACATTAGCACTGGGTAATGCCATACTGTTACAGGTTGGTGATTGTGCTGCCAAATTTTCTAGTTTTTCATAACTCCACCATCAACATTTCAAATTGCTAAAATATTTGACGTAGAAAACTGACTTCTGCCAATTTCACATAAATATTTTTCATAAAGGATTTTACTCTGTACCCTACATATGCACTCGACAGAATGTAATAGCTTCTAAAGCACCAGTTAATTCTGTTGAGTGGCTTAATCCCATTTTGTCTTAAGTATGTATTTTCATGACTGATTATAATGGCACAAAAGCAATGATGATTTATCAGTTATATAATAAACATGTTTAAAATTGTTTATGTAACTCTCTGATAAACCTGACAGGAATACCATGCCAATGTCTGCACACATTCCAGATTTCATTTCCATTTCCTTATTAACATGAAAAGCAAAGAACATGAAATACAAAGGGGCAGATCCTCAGCTTGTGTAAATTGACAGATGGGCCTATGGTATCTTAAATCTAGTTGAGGATTTGCACCAAAAAGTCTAAGGTACCTTTACAAAACTAACTCAGACCTTGGTTCTGTCAACATACCTAAAACTGATAAATCTAAGAAATACAATGAGGTTAATAAAGATCTGCTGTGTTGTGCTTATATAGTGCAGTATATAAGGTACTGTCTGTTAAATGCCCAGTGTGAAGATTTCTGAAATACCCAGAAATGAGCAATGAAATAAGAAGTTGTGCATTTCCTGGCTTTCATCTGTAACCTAGATCCTTAACATTATTTTAACATAAGGGGATGAATGGGGTTGCACCTAATTGCTTTACCACTATGCACCTTCCCTGCTTGAAAACCTGATCATAGGAAGGATTTGTCTCTCCTTTTATTCAGAGAAGACCAAACAGCATATACTCCTGGGGGAATTCTGCGCCACTGTGCAATGCAGAATTTTGCAGAAATTAATGTTGTGCATGCAGAATTCCCTTTTTTCCCCACAGAAATGGGCTACAGAGATGTTGGCTGCCACTAGGGGCCGCTGGACCCACCAGAGCCCAGCTCGCAAATAGAAGACAAGGCTCAGGGAGAGAACTAGAGGGTTCCCAGCAGCTGCAGTTCCCAGCATGCCCTGAAGGAAGGAGGCAGTGGCATGCAGGAAACTCCGTGCAAGCCCAGGACCCAGCATCCCTCTGGATCCCTGGAGACTAGGGGGTGTGAGTGTCTGGGCTGAGGGGGCTGTGGCTGGGCTCTGGGGAGTTGGGGGTGTGAGTGTCTGGCCTCCTGGCTGGGCTCTGGGGGGGAGGGATGTGAGTGTCTGGCCCCCCGCCTGGTCTCATGGCGGGGAGGGGGAAGAGAAACAGGAACTGGATTGTCACAGAGGTTTCTTTAACTCTCTACCCCTCGGGAAATTTTGTGTGACTTGCTGACGGGTATTTTTAAATAAATTACCAAAATAATTGAAACTGGTGTGATTATATAGTGGTATTTTGACAAATAACATTTGCAGAATTTTAAAATCTTGTGCGCAGAATTTTTTATTTTTTGGCACAGAATTCCCCCAGACGTAAGCATAGAATTGGTATATGGGAGTACAGGGATAGATGCAGTGGCTACACCACACTCTCCCATCTTTACATCAAACCTTTGAAAGTTCATATGTGCTCCATGCAGTTAAGGCTCCTTTGATTGGGACCGGAGTGTAAATTCCCTTTGGGAGCAGGTGTATTTTTGAGTGGATGTTGATGGGGGAAAGGGGGAAATTAGGTGCTTCTGTAAAGCTCTGTGCTTTGCCCTCTCAATGGGGCAGGGCAAGTGATTCCTTAGGAAGCTATGCATCCAGATTATAATAGGAGGCCAGGCTTCACTGTACATAATAGCTTCACTATAAGTTGGAGCGTTTGCTCTCTCTTGATACTTGGTATCCACAGAAGGGGGAAATCAAACCTAGCCTTCACCACCACCCCAAAGAGTGGTATTTATGAGAAATGCCGTTATTTATCTGGGTTCTCTGACCCTCCACCCCCCACTGGTTTACCAGCAGATGGTATGATATAGCTTCAACACAATTGTACAATATGATCCTAGCAAAACCTATTTTCATGGTCAAAGGTGTTGAAACTGTCAGCTCTATATAGTTGTAGAAAGACATATGAAAGAAAAATTGGCTGGCAATTTAAATATACTTAAAACACATCAAGAAATAAACCCATAATAGTTTTGCAGTAGAATGCACATTGCAGATAGACAACACAGAAAGAAATTTTCCATTGTAGCCTGCTATTCTGAATTATGCTATTTTCTTTCACAAACACCTTGAATTTGAATATATACACACATACAGAAACCTGCCCAGCAGAAAGGGAAAGTTAATCTGTGCAGGAGAAAGAGCTTTCTTAGGGGTTTGTCCAAGACTGTGGAACAAGCTTGCACAGGATCTAAGAGCCGCCTGAAGCCTTGCCACATTCCATACCAAGTGTGAGGTGCACTTTTTTGACATTGCTTTCAATAATACAAGCACATAGCACAGCTGATATAAAATAAATGAATACATAATATATATTAAAAATAAAATAGAATAGAATAAAACAATCCTCCCCTAATTATCTCTTTGGAGAGAGAAAAAGGGAGGAAGGGAGGGAAAGAGACACATGTGACAAATGCCTGTCACTTACTGTTTACTGCATTTCTGGAAGGTGTTTAGATGTTACGGTTGTATGAGTGGTATAAATACCTACACAGAACATTTTCTCTTTGGACTTTAAAGCCTTATTAAACATCCTGTAAGTCTTACTGTAAACTTGGCTACTTTCGTATTCTCTGTCAAGCATACTGAAACAGTGAATAGGTCATAATCTGAGAACTGAATGAAAATGCCTTTTTAAATAAGAGACAGAGATATGAAATAAATGGCAGCCAACCACCAAAACTAATCCCAAATAAATGCAATAATTTAACTTATTTCAGTTGAAAATGCCATTTCGACAATGTAAAGTTCTTGATGTAATCTAATTCAATAATAAAGCATTATAAGGAATAATTTCTGAGTTACAAGAACCCATGTCCTATCTCCTTTGATCATAATCATCTCATTCACTCACATGGCAAAACAGTGATAAAATATAATGCAACTTACGCAAATTATTTGCAGGTGGCCTTGTCTCCATGTTTTCATAATGTTGCACATGAACTACAATGTTTAGGTCTCTTTCCATGTGATCTGTTGAGCAAGGACCCTGAGGTCGCATAACATCAGCAAGAGCCCTGAAGAACAAAAATTAAACTCAATTAGAATAAATCTGCTGCAAAATCTATAATGCAGTTGCAATGTACTCTGGTCCTTTTAGTTCTCGATGTTGTATATTACAACGTATGTACTGCAGAGTCACAGTTTAATAGGGGCCTGATCCTGCTCCCATTGACATCAAAGAGAGTTTTGACACTGACTTCAGTAGGAGCAGGACTGGCACTACGTGTATACTATATAAGTAGCTGATCCATTACTGTGCCACAGAAAATAATTGGCCCCCTGCAAAAGCCCTGGCCTTAGGCAAAGGAATGATATGGCATGTGTTATTAATGTCTTCAGGGTTCAGTGCAAGTGTTTTCAGTTCTGTACCTCACTGACCGTTGTTTGCCTCCTTTTCCACCAGATTTGGACCGTTTAATCCATTTTTAAAGAGAATGGATGTTTTTACTAGGCACTATGCCCAGTTTAGTTTAATTTTGTGTAAAATTACATACAGTATCCTAGATACTGCATCTGGTTTATAAATTAATAAATAAATACATTCACTAATGAAAGTCGAGGCAAATACAGTCCAGCCCTTCCACTGAACCAGTGTGACAGGAGTTATTTTCCTAGTTGTTATGTGCTATATTGAAATATTGAACAGTAACTCCATATAAATGTGTGGGTTACAGATAGAGAAATCTTGACCTGGATCTTGCTCTCAAAATGCAGATACAAACTTTGGTGCACATAAGATACACAATAATATGTTCCTTCATGTTTGTGGAAATGTTTATGCTATTAGAATGTGAGGTACAATTCTGATTGTGTTACACCTGATGATACTGAAAAAGTTAGAAGAAGGTAACCAAAATTATTTAAAGTACTGAAGCAACATTTCAATATGAAGCAATACTTATACAGCAGGAGTAGCAGAGCTGGCTTACACAGCTGAGAAAAAGGCCACTAGCAGAGATCTCATAGGGGTATGTACAATATGATCCTGAAAGGAAAGGATTATATCACAAACCACAGTTTGAAAACAAGTTATGGACTGAAGCTGGGAGAGCACTCCTATCTAATGAACATATGCAGAATTTGTTTATACAAAACAAATTGTTTATGTCAGCATTATAGATTTAATTCAAGAGGCAGCTGGACACATTTTTTGGAAAAGGAAGAAGTGCAAATGACAGATCTCACCTTCATTCTGGGAATTAAAATGGTGTAATCTCATAATGCAGAAATTAGTATTTCCCAAGTCTAGGAGACCAGGCTTTTAGAGATGGCCTTTTCATTGCCTTTAATGTTACTGTAAATATTATTCATTATATACTCTAAATAACATCCCACATGCTACCCGATTAACTGTTCCCTGTGTTTGAAAATACCAATGAAGTCTTCACCATTTCAAAGGGGGTTCAGGGAGTTAGGTATCCGACTCCTATTATTTTAAATTGCTTTTAAAATCCAAACCTTAGAAAACCTGGGCACATTTTGATTGTCTAATACTAATTCAAAAATATGTGCTTGTTTGCTAATTACTGAATATTCAACCAGGCATTAAGAATGCCAAAAGCCAGGATAAAAGAAAGAAACCTCTTTATCTGCAGGGTGTCTTTTGTTGTTTTTTCAACTAAACATTACCTCAATTTGTATTGTAGTATACAAGTAAAGGGCCTGATCTTTCAAGGAGCTGAACATCTCATGCAAGATGCTGCACACTCTTATCTGTCATTTATATCAATGAAAATTAAGAATGCTCAGCACCTCATAGAACCCAAGAAAAAAAATATATATATAGGGTGACCAGATGTCCTGATTTTATAGGGACAGTCCTGATTTTGGGGTCTTTTTCTTATATAGACTCCTATTACCTCCTACCCCCGTCCCGATTTTTCACACTTGCTGTCTGGTCACCCTATATATATAGGAGATCAAACATAGATGACATATTATTGTCTTAATTAATATTACAGTTTAAGAGTCACATTCTACCCTTTTGAGGATTTGCTCAAGTAATTTTAAATGTTAGTGGCTGTTTATGCACCACAATGACAACATAAAGTACTTGGTATAGGATGCTTGTTTTTTTTAAACTGTATGTAGATACAACAGGTTGTTGGGTAGGGTTTCTCCCTCCATGCATTTGGCTAACCTGAGTAAATAGGACCATGACTTTACTCTTTACCCATATATAGTTTTTCACTTGCTGACTTTGCTTCTGTATTGTACCTCTATTGAGGTACAGTAGAGAATGGTAGAATGGTACTATCTTATAAATATCTGAAGAAGGTGTCATTAAAGTTCTCACTGGGAAATTAAATAAATAAGAGACTTATATTGGCACTATACATATGCCTCACATTTAATGAATTTAAGAAAATACATACTTCAGGATGAGATGATAATCTTCAAATCAGAGACGTTGTCTGTTCCCTACGCTGATAATGATGGAAATCATACATATATGGAGCAATGTCTTCGACCTATCAGATCAGCCCAAAGCTATTAGAGTGTCACAAATATTGTAAGATTTTGCTCTCTGGATCTATAATGCTGTTTTAAGAAGTTATAAAGCATATCTAGCCAGGCAATTCCCTTACGGCTACAAGCTTGAAGAGGTGCATACAGATGTGATTTCATGAAAGGTTAGTTGTCGTTTTTTTGCTTCCAAAAGTGGGTCAAAGCCAATCTGGGAAATAATTTCAGACAAAGGATTTCAGCGTTTTGGCAATCCAGACTATTTTTGTCCCCAAGTACACTCCTTTTGGAAAATCAGCACATTCTAGAGGGTGGGAAAATTCAGGTGGTTCATAAGATATTCAGGAGGCAGCTTTCAAACTATCACAAACGTATAAGTTATAACAAAAACAGGAGCTATAACATTGCAGATCTGATTGCAGACTTTGGCTTTTAGGCCTTTTACTACTCTTGATTTATGTGCACATCTCCCATGTGAAGTGGGGCAGTATATGATGCTGCGTTTTTATTTACAAAAAAATCCCTTCTGTGCAGGAGAGGTAAAGTCTTTTGAAAACTCTGCAAGGATCACTTTTTGGGGTTCCTCTCCTATTCACCCCCCCAAGGGAAATGTTTCTCTACTTGAACTGGCAGTAAAAGGATGCGGCTTTGCAGCCTAGAAATCCTGTTGAGCCTAGTGCTCTGATGAACACCAACCGCATCCTAGGACAACAACTTGGGGAGACAGACTCCCTCTCCACTGCTACCCAGTTTCCCCATCTCACCTGGCAACAAAGCTCCCTCAGAAAGGAGGATACCCTACCATAAGTCTTCCCACCACCACGACATCTACCTCTACCTTAGTACTTCTCATAGGAGATAGAAGATTCAGAGGGAGAATTAATGCTCTCTTGGACACATCCCTTTCTTGGACACTAGTTCTCTTTCTTTGCCTATGGATAAAGAAAACACTTTAATTCTCTTAACTTTGAACAAATTTACCTAAAGAAGACCAAGAGGTAGCATTAGGAATACATGATACTTTAGAATCCTATGGAAAGCATATCATGAGCCATCTTTCTCCCCCTCCCCTTATCTTCTTCCACCTTCACCCAACACCACAATCTAAAGAGAATAATATATTAAAATGTAACAAGGGTCACACTTTGCCTTGTTTGTCTAAACTACAGGAAATACCTAGCATCCCTAAAAAGGTATGAATTAGTTTGATGAATAAATCTGCTTTCCTTGTCAATGTTTTTTATGCATTTTAACTGACAAATAATCTATAAAACATCAAAATGGCCATTTAATGTCAAAACAAATGTCTTCATGTAGCAGCAAGCAGAGTGCAGTGTATGGTAAAAGAAACCATATCTGATCATTCTAATGCCCAGGTTGTGACACTCTTGTTCACATAAGTACGTTACTTGGCTAACAGATCTATGGACTGTCTGCATAAAAAAGTACTTCACAAGATGAGTAAGAATGACACAGTCTAGCCCTAAATTAGACAATATTCTTATTCCCTACATGCATATACAAAGTTCCAGATTAAAAGTAGCTTTCAGCAATGTAATGTGACTAAAAATAAAGCTTTGCATGTTTTGGTCATTAGTAATAAAATAGGTACCCCAGTATATTGTGTATTATATTTCCGGTAAGTAATGCCACTCTTTCTTTAAGTGAATTTGTTTGTAAAGTTAAAAGGATTCAAGTGTTTCAGGTATCCATTAGCTAGTTAAGGAAGCTAAAGCAATAGTGTCCCTCCTTGTTAGCTATATTCTCAGCCTGGCCTGGGAGATGAGACACTGTCAAATGAGGGAATAAAAAAGCAAATCAGCTTCTGTGTGCTTCTCACTACCAGCCAAAATGGATAGCACTGGAAACCAAGCAAACTACTGTAATGAAAAATAGTGGGGTAAAATCTTTAACCAGGATTTCTAACATCAAGTCCATCATTTCAACATGGCCTAACTGACTCACTCATGAACAGGGCTTTATAATTTATATGATTTTAAAAATGAGATTGCATGTAGGCAAAGCATAGGAAGCCATGTTCATTTCTTATAGACCTCATGGGGATTGGTGCCATATAAGAAGGTAGCTGTCTAGATAGGATATATAGTGTCTTACTTACTGTTTCTATGAAACGTTTTTTAGCAAGTACTTATGTTTACATTGTAAAACTTTGTGCCGAGCTCTGCCCTCCTTCTTTCTCCCCCAGAATTCTGAAACAAGTCAGGATATGGTGCTTTGGTTAAACTGCTTCAAGTCAGGGAGACTGCCATTCATTTTAAAGGGAACTGGGATTCTAGTTCCCTTAGGCAGCCTCTGAAAATCTCAGCTACTGGGTGAAAAATTAAATTAGGCATCCAGATTCCCTAGATGGTTTCAAAAATCCCACCGTGTATGTTTGTGATGAGAACTTTTGAAAAAGTTGTAGCAATTTCCTAACAGCTGTGAAATATCCATTGTGTGTACTGAGTGGGCGTCTGTTTATCATCCTGACTCTTGTAGGTTCCTACAACCTCTGAAATAATCCTACCTTAAGAGATCTATGAATAAAAAAGTACATGAGATTGAACAATATTAACTAATCAGGGCAACAGCTGTCCTTTCTGAGCCCCACTTTAGCAAGCTAATCTATATACAGGTCTGAAGGGGCTTAGAATGATATTCCATCCCCTATAATTCTGTATCCATAGGCTTAGGGATAGAAATATCATTTCAGAACCTTTCATACCTGTATCTGATAGAGAGAAAATAGATATATCCTTTTAGAGGTTTTTTAAACCAAATATTTCTACTACTGGAAATGTGACTGACTGATCTAACCAGAGCTGAACAGAGATGGATGCACTGTTTTCACCTTCTCTCTGTCATGTGTTTGGTTGTTTAGGGTTTTTTGGTTTTTTTTTTGCAAATGAAGTGTCTAAACTCACCTGCTGTTTTACCTGCATGTCTAATGGAATGAGGCCGATGGGAATAAAGCTATTTTACCAAAGCTTTGGCTAACAGATACAGGGTAGGGTGTATAATTTTTTTCAGGATTCATGTATTCTTTTTATCAATTTAGTGGGTCAGGATTCTCAAAATGTCGTACTATTTATACCCTGCTTAACAAAGACGGTCTCCCCAGAATTACCACAGACTCATAGTGTTGAGTTGACTAAAAATTCTATAGTCTGCTTTGTTCCTCAGTAGTAAAGATGAATCCATATCAGCCAGTATATAAATAGCAAATAATTGCTAGTGAACTGGTGATGCATTCGCAGCACTATTTTTGGTGTCTTCTCTGTTCATTTCAGGGGAGGCTGTTAATCACAAAGCAATACAGAAACTTGGACAAGAAATAAGGCTCCAGGTGTTGTCGATCTCTTGAACTATCTTTCTGAGGGTGACTCCTGAGCCAAGCTTTAAAGCTCTGACTGTGAATTACTCCATTTCTATTGACCACCAGTCAGGGAGATAGAAAACCTTCTGCCACACTGCATGTCCGCTAGAAGGTGTCATTGCAATTGTATTTCATTTCCAAAGTTGACCAAGATGCTGGAATCAATTTAGACTCTTTAATGGCGCTATTTGCCTTTTAAAAAAAATCTGCAAATGTCTTTCCCCATCTGTTTTACTTTCCTGTGTCTGGGATTAGCATAATGAATCAGACAGACTGAAAACTGGACAAATATGTTATCCCTTGATTCTAAAGTGCTGTGACAATCTGGATGCTGGAGTATGATGTTAAAGCAATTGGGCTGTGTCCTGAGCTGCCCACCTGCCTACCCACCAGCAGGCAGCCAGTCCCTGGAGCAGGCAAGTACACAGCATGCCTCACTCTAGGTAGGGGAGGTTCTCTTTGATGTAACCCAGCCGTTGCATTGTGGACACACAGAGTGTAACACACACACGACAAAGACTTTTATGTTCCATATTTGGTTACATTTTGCCTCTGTAGCAATTGGGGGGGGGGAGGAAAGGCTTGATATGCAGGCAGCTTGGTTACATTAAATGTTAGAATCCTTCTACAGTAGGTCCCTTTTAGTCTCTCCCTCTCTACCCCCCACCTCATTTTCAGGACAAAGAGCTCTCACACTTTCAGGGGGTGGGGGAGGGAAAGTCCTGTCAACACCATTTTGCAGTGGGAGAGGGAGGGAGGGCTGGGATGGGATTTGTTTACATCCTTCTGTTGAGAGATAAAAACCTTGTCGGGGCTTGGCGGGGGAACCCAGCAGCCCCCCCGGAGGCTGATTCAAGCCCCGCATTTGTAGCTGGTCTTGGGCTTTTTTGTTTTGAGACAATATTTGCAAGAAGAGTTATTGGCTCTTGTAGGGGAGGGGGGCGAACACCGCAGGTTAAAAACGGGTTAGTGGCCGGGCAGGCTCGGTAATGCTGTCTGGTGCTCCCGGCCGTGTGAGGCAGGAGCCGGGGCTGGGGGGGAGGGCAGCCCTGCTCTGCTCTCCAAAGTTGGTGTGTCTAGTCTCTCCCTGCAGCGGAGCCCGGCTGGCGGGAGTTGTTTGCTCGGCAGGAACACATGGGCTCCGGTACAGTCTCCGGGTGGGGGAGGGGTCCCCGCTGCCTGGCGCGGCGCCTTACCTGGACATGTGCTCCCGCTGCGGTCTGTGCGCCTTCTCCAGCCCCAGCTTGGTGAAGATCCCCACCAGCACCATGACCGCCACCACCCCGCAGATGATGTAGACGATGAGGTTGGTTTTATCCCTGGTGGGGTCGTGCAGGGGGTCGTCGATGCGGGCAGGCGGCTTCCCCGTGTTCATCCACACCGGCGTCTCGTAGTTCGTGCAGGTGTTTTGGTCCAGCCGGGTCTTCTTGAACTTGCAGCAGAACCTGAAGCCACAAGTGCCGCAGCAGAAGACGAACTCCCCCGAGCTGCAGTTGAACGGCGGGTCCCACTGGCCCATCACGTCGAAGTAGCCCCGGCAGAAGTCCGGGGTCGGGGGCGGCTCCGAGGCGTCTCCGTGCTCCCCAAAGCCGGAGTGGTTCCCCCCGGAGAGCACCACGATGCTGCCCAGGTGCTGCCCGGCTTTCTCCTGCGCCCGGCACACCAGCGTGAGCAGGTCCGCCACCAGGCACCCCAGGGCCAGCCGGAGGAAGCCCTTCATCCTGCCGCCCAGCCCGGCCGCTGCGATGCCGCCGCCGCCGCCGCTCGAGCTGCTGGCTGCTGCGCTGCGCCAGGAGCCGAACATGCAGGGGCTCGGGCCGGGCGGGGCGGGGGGCCACGCGCTCGCTCAGCCCGCTCGCGCCTGCAGCAGCCGGGTCCGCGCGGGCAGGAGCTGGGCGCCGAGCCGCCCCCTGCCTGGCGGGCTCCCCAGCCCCGGCAGCTCCCCGCGAGCCGAGGGAAGTGAGCGGCACTTGTGGAGCGTGCGGGAGACCGGGAGCGGGGCGGGGGCGGGGGAGGAGTGGAGCGGGGCGGAGGGGGCAGAGATGAGAGGAGGGCTGGGGGGGGGGGAAGGAGCCGTGGGGCTGGGGGGAGCGGGCGGGGTGAGGTGCGGGCTCCGCAGAGCAGGGGAGAAGCGGGCGCCGGGAGAAGCTCCTCGCGCAGCCTTGTGAAATCTGCCGGCACCGGGGAACCCCCCTTCCCGCGCCGCGTGAGAAAGCCCGGCCCGTCCTACGAGAAAACTCTCGCCCTCAGCGGAGGGGCCCCTGGAGCCCCACCTGAGCCGGGGGGCTGGTGCATCCTGACAGCGTCCGCCAGGGAGCGCGGCGGGGTGCGCGGGCTCCCTGCAGCATCCAGCGGACGGGCCGGCGCTGTCACCGAGGGGAGAATCCGATGTGGTGGGCAGCGTGGCTAGGAGCGATGCGGATTTGGAAAGCTAAATCCGTCTAGCGAGGCGCCTGCGGGAGCCCCAGCGACGCCGCCTGGGTTGACAGTACCAACAAGCAGAGCCAGAGCAGCCCGCTTCGGCTGGAGCTGGCCCCTGCTCCCAGTCCTTCGGTTACATAACACGGGCCTCGGCGAGGAGAGTGGTTCACACGCCAGCCAAGGTGCCACAGCTGCTCCTCCCCCTCCCCTCCGAAGCCCTGACCTGGACATTGCGGCCTCTTTCTCCCCGGCCCATTCCCACCCCCTGCTGCAGCCACTGGCCCGTGGGGAGAGAGCGTCCCGGGGGGGGGGGGGGTTAAAGGGACAATCAGACACACGGCTCAGCCCTTCTGGAAACAAGCGATAAGAGGGACTGAGAAATGCCAGAGGCAGATGTCTGGGAAGAGGCTGGAAGCCTCGCTGAGATGATCCCCCCGATGCCTTTCTTCAGGGGAGCCCAGAGAGTCACGTGGGAGACGAACAACGACCTTTGCACCAGTTTGCAGTGACTTTGCCTTTACTGCGCACCTTTGGATTCTGACCTCACGTCCCTCAAAATGGGGGCAGGATTTGAACATATACGGGAATTATATGGTACTTGGCGGGCGGGGAGAGAGGCTGCCACTTTCCTGATACTCGAAGAGAACAATTTACTATGTAAAACCCTTCTTACTCCCTAATCCTCTTATCTGTCTCTTAAGATTCACTTACCTATATAACGAATGCAATATAGACCAGAACAATTCTAAACGTGTGTGTATGAGACTATGGCTATTACATGGCAGGGAGTGTAAACATGGTGCACTAGTTCTAGCCAATGCTATGGAATGATCCTACCTTCTTGTCTTTCATACCTGAACTCCCTTGTATCATCTATTTAAGAAAGCACTTTATCAGCCAGTAAGGCTGGCTCCAGAGGACATCCTTACACCTCCGGCTATCAGATGCACAATTAAAATAACTTCACTCCCAACGCATCTTTGATCCTAGGAAAGACTTCTCAACGATTCACTCCATCCTGGTTACTCTACTTTCTCATCTCCACCACTTGGTTGGAAATCACCGGCAGAGATAGTGAGAACATTTTCCTGAACACTGTGCTGCCACCAAATGCTTGGAGAAGTCCATTAAAGTGTGGCTTAGCAGACTGTGGGCTGTGTTTTAAAGCAGCTTCCCATCTCCTCTTTGTATATCTCAGATTGCCTCACCAGGGCCTCTTTGCTGTTATCTCTAAGGAAGAGAGGTTTGCTGATGGGCTCTGAAGCTGCGTGTGCAGGGTGGCAGGTCACAATTTGGTGGTGGTTCTTCCCCACCTTTGCGAGAGGGTTAGATTGCCGATGCATTTCCAGCGCTTCAGCCAACTTCCTATGGGAATTAAGAGTCAGTAAATAAGCAGAAAGGTGAATCAGAGGACAAAGCAGACGTTTGGAATCGGAGAGGGCTGTAGTTAGCTAATTGCGATCCTTTGCCGTCTCTTAAAAATAGACTCTAAGTACAGTGAGTCTACTGAGCATTTTGACAGGAAGCCTGGCATCCCTGGTCAATGGGTAGGAAATAAAGCCATGAAATTCCACAGCAGAGGAAAACAATCAGTTCCATTCAAAGCCAGCTTTCTTTGGTGTTAATATTTAATTCCTAAAACCTCCATCTTCATCTCCCTCTCTTTTCAAATCTCATCAGCAATCATCTCTCTCCTTCCTTGCCTATATTTCTCTCTGCTATTATTTATTATTTAACTCTGTAAAGCACTTTGTGGTACAGTTTGTACTGAGGATGCTGCACAAAATGAAGCTGTACCATATTTATAATCACATACAGAGATATAGGGCCCAGGCCTGCCAGGCACTTGAGAAGGTGTGTCACTTTGACGTTTGTTAGTAGAATCATGTTCTTTACAACAGCAACACATGGTTTCCACCAAGTTACTACCAGACACTGTAGTGGTGGACACTCCATATATTTATCTAATAAAAATATTACTATAATTGTTCCTGGCAGGCATCCTTGTCAGTCCCAGGAGTCAAACTAAGGATTACATGGGCATGGAAACGGGATGACTTTCTCACCATTAAACATGGTCTGTCTGCATCAAGGTTGGGCCAAGTTGGTGAGGCATTGAGGAAGTTTGCCATACCACTGCCCTTGCTGTGCTTGTTTTATGGCTAAACAGCATTTGGTCTCCAAGTGCACCAGGCAGCACCATTCATTAAACATGTAAAATAATTTAGTTTGTAACACTATGTGTATAATATGTTGTTTTAGTATTGTATTTAGCTATCTAAAGTATTAGCGCTAATCACTACAGCATCTCTTTATTGACAATGGGGAAGTAAGGTTAATAAACTTCATTCAAGGTTGAAAATCAAGCAAGAAATAATAATTATGAATTAAACTGAATGTTGAGAGCATTTTGATAGGCAAGTACTCTAGCGATGCTGTGTACAAACCAATTGCAATTGCCGTGTTTAATAAATCCATATTTCATATTTTTCATTTTATAATAACAATATTGACTTCAGGGCATTTCCCTGGGATTAATGACTGACTAGGGTGAAAGGCTCAGTAGAGGGCCATAAGCCATCAATTCCTTCTAACCAGTCATTAATGCCCTGCACCTCAATCATTATTATTAAACAGACATTCCAGAGTCATGAAAATAACTACAGTAGCAGCCAGACAGTACTCGATCCCTAGACAGTACTGATGCGAGAGGCATTCTCTCTTCTGAGAAGAAGTGTTGTGGCAAACAAAGGAGATGATTCCTCTATACAAGTCCTTTGTCATGCTGTTTTTGGAGTAATGAGTACTGTTTTGGTCACTGATCTTTAAAGAGGACATTTAAGTGTTAGGAAGTGTCCAGAGGGTAGCTTGAGACATAGGGGAAAGGGTTCAAGAACTAAATGTGTTCAGCAAGGAGACTGTAGGAGAGCTGTGGTTTACAAATTCTCAAGGTGGGTCCCATGATTTACTATATTTTTTTGAACCTGGTTTGTTTCTTTAGAATACCTAAATGTCCTCCTTGCATGGTGATGCAGCATGCCACCCTGAGCCCTGACTGAGGTCAAGTTCCTCCATTAAGAGAAGGCTGAACAAGTGCAATGGCCCAATTATCATCATACCAGTACATCACTGTCTGAAAATCTGGCTATTGTGTTTTGCTACTAAATCTACCTTTCCTGTTTCATTTTTTTCTTTGGCATGTGTCTCAGTCCACTCTTGAACTCTTTTGGACCTTTCAATTAAAAAACATTCGTACACCTAATGAGCTCGAAACAGAATGAACTAGGGCTGAGAAAATGCTGATGTAGAAGCACAATTTTTAATATTTTATTTAAATTAGCTTCATATGACAAGCATGTAACAGTGGGCTTGCCAGTGATATTGCCAGGCCAATGGCAAGCACTTCATGAGCTAAAGCTAATTAGCATGCAAGGCATGTTTTCCTGACTCACCTGGGGAAAACAGTTCATTGCAGTTCTACAATATTGAAACTATGTTTAACACCTGATATTGTCCTTTTCAATCCTGTAAGTTTAGTAGTTGTTTAAGTTTGGGTATTTTCTCTCTTTGAATGGAGATAAAGAACCCTTGACAGTTCTAGTTTTTAAGGTTAGATTATTCAATTCTACAAATTCAGTTTAATTTAAAATGTAATCAGAGTACTTGTAAATATATGAGGGAATCCATTTACAATGCACAGATTATCTGTATATACAGAAAAAGGAAACATGCCAAGAAGTCCACAAAACTTTAAGCAGAATAGTTGATAAACTAGGTGTGCCCTAATTTGTCTGTTGCATGGCTATTGCTTTGTCTCTGGAACACAGCAAATTGTCAGTTAATTTCTATCTTCTGCAGCGTTGATACGGCTTGTGAATTATAATAGTATTTGCAAGTACATGAAAATAACTTACGTTTCTTCTCATTAAAAATCAGGGCTGTCTGCAGAATTCAGAACTATGGTCAACTTGCCCTGGGGTTTGTGGACCACTGCAATTAACAGAGTGACCACTGCAGATCATTCCAAAGTCATGACACTAGAACCTTTCATAGAATCATAGAATCTCAGGGTTGGAAGGGACCTCAGGAGGTCATCTAGTCCAACCCCCTGCTCAAAGCAGGACCAAACCCAACTAAATCATCCCAGCCAGGGCTTTGTCAAGCCTGACCTTACAAACCTCTAAGGAAGGAGATTCCACCACCTCCCTAGGTAACCCATTCCAGTTCTTCACCACCCTACTAGTGAAAAAGTTTTTCCTAATGTCCAACCTAAACATAAAATCATAGATGATTAGGGTTGGAAGGAACCTCAGAAGGTCATCTAGTCCAACCCCCTGCTCAAAGCAGGACCAATCCCCAGACAGATTTTTACCCCAGCACACCACACTATAGTGTATTCTGGACATGCCACTTTTACTGAAAAAAATTGTTTTAGGCATGTTTTAGAAACTCATCAAGAAGAAATTAGGACTGGATTTTGTCTCCCTCTACCTGTAAAGCCAGATGCCTTTGTTCTCATGAGTTCAACTGTGAAGTGCTCAGAGGGAGCCATAAAACCCTTTTAAAGTTGACTAAAATAGCATTAATATGTCACACATTTAAAGGCAATGGGAGAAATTCTGTACCATGTGTGAGCTCAGCTCAGGCACAGTGGATGGTGCACTGCAGGGAGAAATCCATGATCCTGTGCTGCCTGGCCCTGACATGTTAGAGTAGCTGACCCACACTACTTGCTAAGGTCTATAAGTGACCCTGTGCTAGTGGAGGATCACATGTAGCCAAGCTTTACTCTAGCATGCCTTTTCTTCACCCCTAGAATATCCTGGACACATTACTTCGCTCCCCATATGCCAGAGGAGGGACAGCTGGTGCAGTATGCAGCTATCTCACCTCTGCCAGCTTTGTGCCCAGTGACTTTTCTAGAGCTAGAAGTTAGTAGTGGGTCTTGGTGAAAGCTGGGTATCTTTTCTTTCCAGTGTTATAAAGCTGCTGACCTACATTTTCAAAACTGCCCAATGATATTGGGTGTACCAATTTTAGACACATTTCAGGAGCCTAATTTTCAGAGCGTAGGTGCTCAGCACTTCTGAAATGCTGTCTCAAGTCAGGCACCCAAAATCATGAGTCACTATTTTGAAAAATTATACCACCATTTTTAGTGGTGCATGCCCACAAGATAGTGAACTTTAAAGCCATGATATTTTCATATATAGAAAAGTTGCCACTTGCTCATCCTGGTCATGGGTTTTTTTGGTTTTGTTTTTTATGAGGGGAGAAAATTTCACATTTGAAAAAAGAAAAGTCAACATTTTGCTGTCAGGTTGATATTTTTAAACATGTTAGCAGTCTGAAGTTACTCAGGGGTTTAGAATGGTAAATTAAGTCACAGGAGAGATGGAATAGTAGGCACACAGCAACTAAGCTGTCGGAGCTATGATAAACTAATTTAGTCCGTGGATCTGCAATTTTTCACATGGAAATCAGCTGCAAATATGTGGTACATTTATGTGGCCAACAATTTCAAATTTGTTTGCCAAAATTTACACACTCAAGGTTTGATTCAATGTCCACTGAAGTCAACAATTGTCTTTCCATTGACTTAAATGGGACTTGGTTTGGACCTCTCTCATTCAGAGGGCTGAGACTCACAAACACTGAACTCAATAGAAATTCTGAGTGCTCCATGCTTCTGAAGGTCATGTCACTAAGAGCCTAATAATGGATTTAAACATCTAAATTTAGACACTCAAGTTTGAAAATGAGAGGGGTATGCGCACAAATGCATATGCATGTATATCACTAGGTTTCCAGGCAGACCATAAAAACAGCCTCTTCTTAACTTTACTCAACAGTCAATCCATAGAGTAGTATTGATATGGATCCCAGAGGGATTTTCTTTTCTGTCTCCCAAAATCTATGATCCATGCATAGTAATAGCTTGGCCAAAAAAGTATGAAGAGATCAAGATGCAAATACAGCTTCATATATTTTCTTTCTAAAAAGGCATTGTGATATGGTTAATATGAGTTATCATTTGGTATTTTTCAACACAGTACAATCCTCTGTAGCTTGAACAAAAAGAAGTCCTTCCAATCTCTCTACTCTTTGCATCATGATACTAGTACATTGAAGAATAAATGTCTTAAATAAATAAAGTGCTCTGTGGAAAAGCATGTTTGTTATTAATACTTTGTAGTCTTTTTTTCTTCTGGTTTTGCAAACTGGGTTTGCTTGAGGTATTTTTATTTTGAAAGGGCAGTGATTCCCACAGCTGATAAATAATAGGATAGATAAAAAGGTTTTAACAGTAATGTAAAATGCACATCAGAGAGTTAGGAGAAGTAATGCGACAAAGTGCTGAAAGCAGATCCTGAGATAACTTTTGTTGCCACATTTTCTTAAATCAGCATATTATCTCTAACCTGCTAAATATCATCTAATTTGAATAACACATTTAGGGTAGTAGCAGCTAGTACATGTATAGGACATTCCTGCAGCCTACACTAAGGTTAGACTTAATACAACATGCAGGCAACTAAGATCTTCAATTTTTAGAATATTTTATATGAGCATGTGAATAGTCTCAGAATAGTGGTACTGGCTTACATGTAATGGAGATGTTCTAACTGTACCTGAGCATAGAATGGAAATCATATGTCTATAGGGGCAGCTGTAATTTAATTTTTTTTAAAGGGCAACTCCCAATCTTGTTGGGTGTGTCAGAGTCTACCCTCACTTGAAACTGGGGGGTTTCAAAGTGAGGACCCGCATGTCTTCCCCCACCCCAAAATCCTAGGGTAGGTCTCCCTTTTGCTGCCACCACCTCGGTCAATTACGTGGGCCGGGACACCCCTGTTTTCCCCCTGTCTCCCTCAGAAGACACTCCCTGGGGAACACAGATCAACTCACAGAGGAGGAACCTCCCCCCTCCCCTCTCTGCCTGGAGATAAGCTGTCTCACCACCGAGAGAGAATGTCTTAGCCCCTCCCCCTATATCCACAGTAGAAGGGATTTAATCAAATCTTTATAGAAAAAATTTATTAAAAGAAAAACAAGAAAATACAGAATCTCTATGAGTCCAAGCTGGACACTCATAGGGTATAACCTTGCTAAGTTCTGGAGAGAATTTTCTCTCTTCTCAGTACAACCAGTACAGGCAGAATTAAGAATAATCAATAACAAACACACAGAATTGCAAACATAGGATTATTAGATAATGACACAAAGTATCTTTCTAATACTCACTATCTTGACTAGAAGAAATTAGTTCAGAAAGGTAGAAACTTGTAGACTTGATTAAAACATCTGGACTCTTGTAACTCCAAACGGCTAAAGACAATACACACACACACAGAGGGAAAAAGTTCCCTCCTAGGAATTTCAAATTCTCTTCCCTGATTGGTCCTCAGGTCAGGTGCCCACCAGGTACTATGCTTTAACCCTTTACTAACTATTCATGACAGGGTGAATGTGGGAGTTAATCTGTCATTCACACCCACACACCTGACAAAAAGCTGGCCACTAAAGAGGCAATTTTGCAATTTATGTACACCTTGTACAGCCTTTAAATATGATTTCCCAGGTTTAAAAATCAATGGGAGTTTTGCCATTGACTTCAATAGGGCAAAGATTTCACCTTCAGAGTCACAGTGTGATACCCATTCTCACACTGAGTAGTCCTTTACTCCACATGGAGTTTCATTAGTTTCAATGGGGCTACTTTAGAAGAAAGGTGCTGTCATAAACAGTTAGTTAAGGGTTAAGGTCTCTTCTACCTGCAAAGAGTTAAAAAGCAGTATCTGAGGAACACCTGACCAGAGGACCAATCAGGGACAAGATAATTTCAAATCTCTGTGGAGGGAAGTTTTTTTCTGTGTTCTTTGTTTTGAGTTGAGTCTCTCTTGGGAGTTAAGGGAGTCCAGACATCTTAATCAAGTCCTCCCAGGTTTCTGCAATACTTTTCATCTGTTCAGTCTAGTGAGTATTAGAAAGGCGAACTAGTATTTTTTCTTTTATTTCTGCATTGGCAATTGCGTGTTTTGCTGAAGTAATCTCTTTATTTCTATTGCTGTACTTTGCTTTTACTGAGAAAGAAAGGGGGAGGAGGAGTTCTCTCCAGGTTTATAATTTAGACTCTGTGTATTGTTCCATCCTGGTATGACAGAGATAGTGTACTTTCTTTTTTGTTCTTTTTAATAAATTCTTTTCTTTTCTTTGGCCTTGGTTAATTCCTTCGCTTGTGGAGATTCAAGGGAAGGGGAGGGGGGAAGAGTGAGTTCCTCCTGAGGTTGATTCACAGAGTTGAATTGGTGTGTATCTCTCCAGAGTGGCTAGGAGAGAGGGAGGGGGGAAGTGGGCTGCTTCCCTGTGTGTAGAGAGTCAGGGAGATTGAATCTGTGTTCCCCAGAGAAAGTTGGGGGAACAGGCAGTGTGTCAGACACTTAGAAAACTGACTGGTGGCAGTGTATCAGATCTAAACTAGGATTTTAGTTTAGGGGAGTCCATGCAGGTCCCCATCTTGTGAACCCAAAAGCTCCAAGTGGGGGAGAAACCTATGACAGGTGCTATTCATTGTGAACAAGAATATCAGAATCTGGTGCTAAAGATGGCTCCCTGCCTATAAACACAAAAGGATACAGGCTAGAGTCAGAAAAGGTTAAATAAAAGATCAAAACCAAAATGTGCCTGAAGTTAAATCTAAGGGCCACTTTCTGACCTGTGCTGGATGGATGCCTTTGGGGCAGGAGGTGGTGGAAGGAGCCTTTTATTACCCAGACACCTTACAGTCCAATGCAACATAGCTAGTGCTCAACAGCGTACTAACAGAAAGGCCAGGGTACCATGCCCATCAGCATACCCAAAAAGCCATGGTCTACCAGCCTGGTGATTTGACCTCACACACAGCTCACTAGCTCATATGCTCAGGTGTGCACCATGCATTAACAGTGAAACCAATATAAAAAATCAGTAGTGTGTTCCACAACACTTCTTAGCACGCCTGCAACCTTTCAGCCATCCTGAGCCATTTTTCTGCACCCTAACTAAGTGGTTCTGAGAGCAGAGAGACTGCCTCATTTACCAAGATCAGGGCCTACCACTACAGTTACATTACACAGGAACAATGGGACAGTCACCTTCATTTCAGTGGCAGGGAGACTATTCTCAGCAACTGGCCCATGGCTAGGTAATTCACTCCCTTAAGATATTAGAAAAATCATAAATCCCCCTTTGGACTGAAATGTAAAACCCAGTACTCTAATCTGTGCTTTCCATAATAATACTATAAAAAATAATGAAGCCATCTCCCCTGGGAGTTGGACAGAAAGCTAGAGATCCTTTATTGTATTTACTCTGAGAATTTGTAAGGTGCTCTGATACCATGGTGATGAGCATTGTATAAATGCCTAGCTAGATGGACGGATCCAGCTGGCACCTCTCAGTTCTTCCCACACACACCATGGTGCTCACCAAAGCAAGCATAGCAGTTCACTTTTTTTCTTAAGTGTATGGGCACATATTTTGCAGAAATTACACCCATAGCAAACAAACAATACTTTACACACTTGATTAACATATAAAAATGAATATATAAATAAATATACAGTGTTCTTCCAATGAAAAAGCCCTTCATAGCTCTATCTGTCTGTGTCATCTTAAAGAGGATATACACAAAATGATATTACCCTGCTTGACCAGATAATGTTTATTATTCAAATGTTTAGAAAGACTCATCCAAGCTGAGTCCTAACTTGCACTCTTGCTATTTACATCGGATTTATAGAGAGATACCAGTTTTTCTTATCTCAAGGATAAATATTTACTATATCAGTCTTTGCATTATAGGCTGTGTCAGAAGTATCCTAGAGATAACACAAATCTCTTAAGGAAACCAAGATTCTGAAAAGTAATGGAAACTTCTATAGTTTCACAAACTATTTCAAGGTTGGAAAGTATTTACTTTGCCTGTCAGACTTTTCCTAGTTTTGAATATTAAGCACTTTACTATTTTTGCAGAATTCAAATGTTCACAACTTTAAAAAAAACTGATTCCCCAAACAAAACTACTGGCATTTTTCAGTATCCTTGTTGATAGTGTCAGCAGAGGGCAAAGACTGAATAGCTATAGAAAAGGAGCTAAACTTCATCTCTAAAAGTAGTTATTCCCGGGTCTGACTGAGGGCACTTTAATGGGGCAATGTGGGAGCAACTTGCACCGTTGCTTCAGAAAGACCTCTCAGGTCCAAAGCCTTACAACTCTCCTGTACAATTATCCAGCAGTTGTAACTAATACTAAAATATTTGTTTTCTAAAGAAACACTTTTCAAATGGTGTAATTAGTTACTAAGGCACTGTATTGGGCAAATTGCTGGATGCTTCCAAAACAATTATATTCATAAGATAAGAAAAAGACAAACAGTGGGGCAAATAAAAATGGGTGCAATTTTAATTGATTTAAATTGGATTAGCATGCCCTTTCACCAGGAGTGAATTTGGTCCTGTATCTGCATGAATTGCAAAATTCTGATTAACTGTTTTTTATCCAGAGTTCAGTTAATATTAAAATATGGAAATCAAATCTTTGGTATTGATGCCATAACTTTTTTTTTAAACCAAAGACTCCAATGACCAAGAGCTAATAGAAGTCAGAAGAGTAATCTCTTTCTATCTCCCACCTTTCTCTTGCCATTAAAAATAATCAGTTTCTTGCTTTGTATTAAATCAGGTGGTGCTTATTTCCCTATTGAGGAATGAGAAGGGAGAAAACAACTCAGTTGCCCAAATTGAAGCTGCACTTCAGTAATACTGGAACCACACAGACCTATTTTTGCCTTTGAAGCACATACTGAAAGTTCTGCTACCAGTTTGTTTATTATATCATTATTTTTAGCCAACAGATGCTTCTCCAGGTCAGGGCTTCCCAACCTTTCACAACACAAGTGTCTTGTCTTTATTTACAATTTTATGTGGATTACAAATATCATATCACATATCAAGCCTGCTTGTCATGGGCTAGGCCCAGAGGCCCTGTGCTAGAGACCTCAGGGTCCTGCCACACCCATCCCTGGAAAAAAGCAATGGTGCTAAGTCCTCCAGTGGCCTAGAGAGGCTGCAAAGGGCTAGCCAATCAGAGAGGCTACAGGGAGCAGCCAATCAGGGCCCAGGAGAGCCATATAAAAAGAAGCTGCAGCATCAGAGTCAGATCCAGTCAGTTCCTTGCTGGAGTTAGAGGAGTATGGTGGGTGCTTCTGGAAGGGAGCTGCAGCACCATGGACAGCTCAATGCTGGCAGTGACTAGGGAAGAAAGAATGCGCTACTGGCTGGCTGATGGGCCTGAATGAAGAAGAGCCCTAGGGTAAGGGTGCAGCATCAGTGAAAGCTGAACCTGAGGGGAAGTAGCCCATGGAACTGAAAGCAGTTTTGCTAAAAGGACACTGGCATGTGCCTGCTATTTTTAGGGTCCCTGGGTGGGGTATTGAACTAGTGGGTGGGCCTGGGTCTCCCTTCCTGCATAGGCTCCTGGGTAAAGTGGCCTACAATCACAGTGATAAACATTCATAAGGGGATTTGAACTATGCAGTGGCCAAGCTGGGGCCAGAACAGACCAAGAGGGTAAAACCATTGCCTCTAGGGAGGAAGCCCTGGGGGTATGGCCTGATACCAGGGCAGGGGCTGTAGACCACAGACACACCTGACTAGAAGGGGTGCTCATGAGAGGTGAGTGCCACCCTGTTAGCCTGCTGTATAGGATTCAGTGGTTAATGTCTTAAAGTAGAAGGGCCCTCTCAGTACATGTCCAGCAAAAGCAGCTTGCAAAGCCATGTTCTAGGATCAGATTTCACCCTGTGTAGAGAGGCAGCACTATTTAAGGCCCATAAAACCCTTGAAATGATGGAATCTCATGTTGCTGTTGACATATGATTCAGCAAACACTGTAGTTGAACACATGTATGTGAAGTCAAACTAATGTGACAACTACAAACCCAGTTATATGTGGGACAGACAAGACTGTCTATGCCCACTAAAGATTATCTGAGCTATATAAACATCTAGTTTATATACTACATTATTATACTATATAAACATCCAGTTTATACTACATTATTTACCACCTGTGTACTGTACTAATATTTAAACTGTTTGAGTCCAGCTTATTTGAAAATATTTCTAAATGAATCTGACTTCCAATTTAATTTGACCATCTCGCTAGCAAATTAGCTTCAAAGTTTTCTGGGGGAACTAACACAATACCTACTTCCCCATCCTTATGTTCCTGCAGAGAATATGATGATGCCCATCTTGGACATAATCTAGGTGTGATTATGCATGCTACATAGGGTGACCAGATAACAAGTGTGAAAATTTGGAACAGGAGTTTGCAGGGAGGGGGGTTATAAGCGCCTATATAAGACAAACCCCTGAATAGTGAGACTGTCGCTATAAAATTGGGACTTCTGGTCACCCTAATGCTGTATTGCCAGTGGCTCAGCAGAGGTATTCCAAAGAATGGATTCAAATGAGAATTCTTTGACATTTTTACCAGAAATAATCGAGCACTATGGTGTCATGTTAGATTAGGTTTAAAAGTGCTTGAGTACTGGTGAAAACAACAAGGTGCTGTGCAGTTTGAGATTCAGAAATGAAGTGAATACATTATAAACATGACTGTATGTATGTTACACACTGGAACAAAAAACTATATAGTAAATTTCATATATTCTGACTCCTGCTGAAAGAGAAACATTAACTGTTAAATCCAATTCTACAAATCAAGTACAAATAGTATAGCAAAATCTCTACCTATTGCATCACATTTATCCCAGAGAAAATAACTATTTTACATGTTGACTAATATCACCTTCAGGAAGTAAAAACAATAGGGAATGATTAAGATTATAACATCTCCAGAGAGGTACTACTTCTTGAGAAGGCTCACATATTCTGGTTGACACTGGATTCTCCAGAGACCAACAGACAAAGAAAAGACTTTTGGATAAGTAGACTGATCTTCAGCTGAGTCAGGGCTTGCAATCTGGTTCAGGATCTAAGATGGAAGAACTTGTAAACACAGGGAAAATCCAGTTGTGGGTTGGAAGGACTAAAAATTACAAGATCCCCTAGGTTGGAGTTGGGGGTTACATCTAGCAAACTTTTTAGCATGCATGTGTAGGTACTCTTATTGTTATGTTTTCTCTGTAATGCTTTTACCTTAAGAATAAATGTGCTTGCTTAAAAGGAGCTATGCAGTAACTTATAACTGTAGGCCTCAGAGAGAAAGCAAAAAAAAAAAAAGGCCACCACCTGTGCAAACGGTCTGGCTTTCTGGGGATATCACAGAGAGGCAGGGAGTGGTGCAGCCTTAAAATTTCCTGTTAGGAGGAAATGAGATTTGGGTCTCTGCCTAAGAGAGGTGACTGCTAGGAGCCAGAAACCTGAAGTGGGTGCCCTTGCTGGACTCTGGTAGGGGAACACTGGTGTAGTTGCCTTGAAACTGACCTACATCATACCAATTTTCTGTGCACCCCAGCTCTCCACTCAGTATCAGGTTATATTCAAGAAGATCTTCCCCTTTAAGGCCTTCAGTGGGTTACAACTCTAACTCCCTCATCGTCTGCAACTCACAAGATAGCTGCATTCTATGGAAACCCTGTGACTATCTCAGCCCAGGGTGAAATAATGAGGAAAAAGAGGGAGATGGTTCTTTGTCAAGGCCTAAAAAAACTCAACATTTTTAGGGTCTAAGGGTATGTCTACACTACAAGAGTAGTTCGATTTAACTTAGGTCGAATTTGTGGATTCAACCTTATGAAGTCGAATTTGTGTATCCACACTAAGGACACTAATTCGACTTTGTGAGTCCACACTAACGGGGCAAGCGTCGACATTGGAAGCGGTGCATTCTGGGCAGCTATCCCACAGTTCCCGCAGTCCCCGCTTCCCATTGGAATGCTGGGTAGGAGCCCCCAATGCCTGCTGGGGGAAAAATGTGTCGAGGGTGGTTTTGGGTAACTGTCGTCATTCAACCGTCACTCCCGCCCTCCCTCCCTGAAAGCGCCGGCGGGAAATCTGTTAGCGCACTTTTCTGGTCAGTGACAGCGCGGACACCACAGCACTGCGAGCATGGAGCCCGCTGCGATCATCGCTGCACTTATGGCCGTTGTCAACTCCTCGCACCTTATCGTCCACCTCTTCCACAGTCGGCTGCTGAGAAATCGGGCGAGGAGGCTCCGGCAGCGCGGTGAGGACATGAAGTGTGAGAGTGGCACAGACCTCTCACAAAGCACGGGATCCCGCGCCGCGGAGATCATGGGGGCAATGGGTCACGTTCATGCTATGGGACGGCGATTCTGGGCCCGGGAAACAAGCACGGACTGGTGGGACCGCATAGTGCTGTAGGTCTGGGATGAATCACAGTGGCTGCGAAACTTCAGGATGCGTAAGGGCACTTTCCTTGAACTGTGTGACTTGCTGGCCCTTGCTCTGAAGCACCAGGACACCCGGATGCGAGCAGCCCTGAGTGTGCAGAAGCGAGTGGCAATAGCCCTCTGGAAACTTGCAACGCCAGACAGCTACCGGTCAGTAGTGAACCACTTTGGCGTGGGCAAATCTACCGTGGGGGTTGCTGTGATGCAAGTAGCCCACGTAATCGTTGACCTACTGCTCTCAAAGGTAGTGACCCTGGGAAACATCCAGGTCATCATAGATGGCTTCGCCGCGATGGGATTCCCAAACTGCGGTGGGGCTATAGATGGCACTCACATCCCTATCCTGGGACCGGCCCACCAGGCCAGCCAGTAAATTAACCGAAAGGGCTACTTTTCAATGGTGCTGCAAGCACTGGTGGACCATAGGGGACGTTTTACCAACATCTACGTCGGGTGGCCGGGCAAGGTTCATGACGCGCGTGTTTTCAGGAACTCTTGTCTGTTTAGACGCCTGCAGGAAGGTAGTTTCTTCCCGGACCACAAAATAACTGTTGGGGATGTGGAGATCCTACCCGCTAATGCCCTGGCTCATGAAGCCCTATACAGGCGCCCTGGACAGTGACAAGGAGCTCTTCAACTACCGGCTAAGCAAGTGCAGAATGGTGATGGAGTGTGTTTTCGGACGTCTCAAGGGGAGATGGAGGCGCTTACTGACTCGCTCGGATCTCAGCGAAACCAATATCCCCATTGTTATTGCAGCTTGCTGTGTGCTCCACAATCTCTGTGAGAGCAAGGGGGAGACCTTTATGGCGGGATGGGAGGTTGAGGCAAATCGCCTGGCTGCTGATTACGCTCAGCCAGACAGCCGTGCGATTAGAAGAGCCCAGCGGGAAGCGCTGTGCATCCGGGAGGCTTTGAAAGCTAGGTTCCTCAGAGAGCAGGGTAACCTATGACTGTCCATTCTCTTTACAGAGAAGTTGAACCTGCCCCTGTTTCAGTTACTATTGACTTTTTTCAGCGGTTATATACCCCGTTCACCATGTTTCCCCCCTTCCAACAGACGTTTAAAAATAAAGTTATTGCAACATTTTTAATTAACAAAGTTTTCTGTACTAACGAATTCGCGTTAAAGGGTTCAAACAGGGACGCAGACTGTGGTGGGTACGGTGTGCAGTGATGTACAGACCGCTTCTACACTCGAGGACTGACAGGCTCCTGCTCCTACAGCGGTCTCTGGGGGGAGGACGGTTACAGGAGGGTGTGCAGGAAGGGGTGAGGGGTGTGTGGGAAGGGTGAGTAGGTGTAGGGGGATGATGGCTCTGGCTGGGGCTCAGGGCATCAGAGAGGTTCATGGCTAGGGTGGAAGGGCATGGTAAGGGCAGCCTGCCTTGCCATTTGTGGATGCCAGGCGCTCGGACCCTGGGGCAGCATACACCTCCCAGACTGACCTGGGGCAGCAGACACCTCCCAGACTGACCCGGGTGCCTAATGACTGCACTCTGTGTGTGACCTGCTGTTGATCCTGCCCCCATGTCTGTACCCTGGTAATGGTGGCTGTCCTATGCAATTAACAAGCCCCTATCTCCCCTTCACACAAAGTCTTCTGCAAAGAAACATGACGGAAACAGTAATGAACAGCAAACTATTTTTAATACTCAATTACACAGTTGGGGGATGAAACTGGGATTTTGGATTGGGTGAGCCAGGAAGGGAAGCAATTCTCATACTTTAGGGAATGAGAGCTGTTTGGTACATGAGCGCTCTGCTGGGGTGGAGTGACAGTTTTCACGGCCCCTAGTGCCTCTCCTTCTTGTGATTTTGGGTGAGGGGGGGACAGGACTTTGTGGCGGGGGAGGGCGGTTGCAGATACAGTTCAGGGGGGCTCTCTACTCCTGCCTGCGGTCCTGCAGAACATCCACAAGGCGCCGGAGCGTGTCCGTTTGCTCCCTCATTAGTCCAAGCAGTGTTTGAGTTGCCTGCTGGTCTTCCTGCCGCCACCTGTCCTCCCGTTCGCTGTGTGAGCGCTGCTGCTGAGAGAGGGTCTCCCTCCACTGGCTCTGCTGGGCGGCCTCGGCTCTGGAGCAGGCCATCAGTTCAGCGAACATCTCGTCCCGAGTCTTTTTCTTTCGCCGCCTAATCTGCGCCAGCCTCTGTGAGGGGGATGCCGGGGCAGTTCGGGAAAGAGCCGCAGCTGTGTGATGGGAAAAAGGAAGTATCTTTCCTTGCAAAGATACATGTTTGCGAACACTGAACACAGTCTAGTCTGTTTCTGTGAACAAGACCATACACGGCACCTATCTCATGTGCTCTCAGGACAAGTTCGAATTTTCGGCATTCGCTTTCATTGCCTGGGGTCTTGCACTGGAGATCGGACAAGCGGGGCAGGACAGCAGAATCCGTGTAGCAGCCAGGCCTGGTAAGCCGTAAACTTTAGGCTGCTTAACAGTTAATGGATAGCAGTGCCCTCCTGCTGCAGGCAATCTGGAAAGCATAAAGTCTGACCCTGTTCCAGCCCCTCGCGACTGTCCCCGGGAAAGATCCCTGTATGCTTTCCCTCTGCAGCCTCCACCACGTGGCTGTTAAACGACGGTCATTGTTATGCAAAGGAAAAGTCAAGCATTCACAATAGTAACATTACATTAATTCCCCTAATTAGATGCAGCAGTCGCCGAGCGAGATCACCCTGAGGCGGGTCACTAGGACAGACAGAGAGCGCATGCTGCGTGAATCCCTGCACAGACCAGGGCCCTATGCTGCCATGCTGGTGGAGGCAATGCTCCCACTGTACCTCAGGATGGCCTGGCGCGGAAGAGTGTGCTTCCACGGAGCACCCACTAAGGCACCTCTCCCCAGGAACCTTCTGCGGAGGCTTTTCGAGTACCTCTACGAGAGCTTCGTGGAAGTGTCCCAAGAGGATTTCTGTTCGATCGCTATATGTATTGACCTTCTTTTCATATAGTTTTTATTCCTGTTTTTAAAAAAATAAATGTTTACATGTTTATAGCACTTACCGACTGATCCTTCCCCTGATTCAGAGTCCGGGTTAACGGCCGGGGAGGGTTGGTAGGGGATCTCTGTGAGGGTGATGAAGAGATCCTGGCTGTCGGGGAAATCAGTATTGTAAGCGCTGTCGCCTGCCTCGTCCTCCACAAACCCTTCCTCATCTTCCCCATCCGCGAACATCGCCGAGAAACTGCCCCTCGACACTATCCCATCCTCAGAATCCACGGTCACTGGTGGGGCAGTGGTGGCAGACCCACCGAGAATGGCATGCAGTGCCTCGTAGAAGCGGCATGTCTGGGGCTGGGCTCCGGAGCGTCCGTTTGCCGCTTTGATTTTTTGGTAGCCTTGTCTCAGGTCCTTGATTTTCACGCGGCACTGCGTTGCATCCCGGCTGTATCCTCCGAGTGCCATGGCTTTGGAGACCTTCTCGTAGGTCTTTGCATTCCGTTTTTTGGAGCACAGCTCCGAAAGCACAGACTGATCGCCCCACACAGCGATCAGATCCAAGACTTCCCGGTCAGTCCATGCTGGGGCCCTCTTTCTACTCTGAGATTGCATGGACCCCTCTGCTGGAGTGCTCTGCATCGCTGCCGGTGCTGCTGAGCTCGCCCCGATGTCCAAACAGGAACTGAGATTCAAAATGGCCAGACAGGAAAAGGAATTCAAATTTTCCCGGGGCTTTTCCTGTATGGCTGATCAGAACATCTGAGCTCGGACTGCTGTCCAGAGTGTCAACACAGTGGTGCACTGTGGGATAGCTCCCGGAGCTACTAAGGTTGATTTCCGTCCACACATAGGCTAACTCGACATAGCCATGTCGAATTTAGCGCTACTCCCCTCGTCGGGGTGGAGTACCGAATTCGAACTAAAGAGCCCGCTAGGTCGAACTAATTAGCTTCCTGGTGTGGACGGGTGCACGGTTAAATCGAATTAATGCTGCTAAATTCGACATAAACTCCTAGTGTAGACCAGGCCTAAGTGTAGTGATACAGTATCAGTGGCTGAACCTGAGGCATAAGCTATCTGAAAAAATACACTTTAACTGTAAATGCCATGAGGTGAATACAAAAAATGATCAATAGGAAATGGACCTCTACAGAACTAACCATTTTACGTACAACTTCTGTCTTTTCCACAGACTTAATTAATAACAAAAATTGTTATGCTTCCTTGATGTTAAGGTCAGCAGATAAATGGTTTGGTTTTGCTACTTTCACAAAAGCTCTGATAAGGGAGATTAATGCCCAAACGCTACCAACCTACATTCTAAGAAAAACATGGACTTATCTGGCTCTTTTTTCCACAGCCTTAAATGGTTAGGGATATATCATGCTTCATGAACTTGTAGTTTCTAATGACATTATGTACACCATAATGTAAGTCATTAGGAATTTTCTCCTGCTGTAAATTTCCTTTTTCATGACTTCCTCCTATATACTTATACCACCCTAAGCATTTCTTAAGTTTAGAAACACTGATAGAACCGCAAGAGAAGCACAGTCAATTAGTTCCTTCATTTGAATAATTAAACATTTTAAATAGTCCCTCCATACCTTATGTTCAGCTATAAATATATTATTAATAGTCAGCCTGTACTCTGTACTGCAATAGCATGTAGGCACATAATTCCTAGCACCTGGTGTGGGAATATTTCCTGACACTCTGAATTTACTTGCCCACTGACAAAATATCTTGTTCTAATTCATGCCTGTTTCACACTGTAATAGTTATACTGTATGACTGTTGTACTTCTCTCTTTATGAAATTTCAACACCAAGTTAATCAAAGAAATTGTTGTGGCTGATGAATCCATCCTACTGTGTTCAGCAAAAATGTTGATCATGCTGTTCACTATTTTTAGGATGTTACTTTGTTGTTCATCCCAATAGTTTAACCCGTAAATGACTGTACAGTCCAAATGCCTAGGTTTAGTTGCTCCAGCTTCTATTCTGAATGATCTTAATCAATCGGTCACAATTCTAAGGATAGCTGCACGTCTGAACCCTCTGATTTTTTCAAAGTGTAACCTCACAGGTGTCAGGCCTCATGCCTTAATCTCTACTGGGTTGGATTCACATACTGTAGTGCCCACTCTTAGACTGGGTTCTGGGCTTCCATGCTTACCCAACATATCCAGCTATGCTGGGTACCTGCAGGTCTCCCCTTCAGGATCTTGTGTCCAGTGGTAAATACAATGATCAGATAACCTTCTCTAATCAAAATACCGGTTAATTTAACAGCAGGAACAAAGTATAACATAAGAGAGAGGATTTTAAAACAACAAAAGATCTATTTACATGTCTATCTTACCTAAAGCCCTAGTATCCTATGAAGGTGGTGTGGTAGGCCTAGCTGCTTGTGTGTCAGTCTCTTCTGTTCCACAACAGTAACTGTCCCTCCCTAAAGAGACAGTCACTTGTATCCACCCAGAAATCCTTTGTCCTAGTTTCTTGGGATTTTGGTTCTTCTGTCTCCATAAACTCAGAGTCCACCCATTGAAACTAGCCCAGTGACCTCTGCAGAGTGTTGGAGGTAACACAGCAAAGTGAATGGCCCTAGCAATGTCTAGCTTTAGTGTTTGCTTGTACAGTGTACTTCAGGATCTATCACCACCCTTTCTGACAATCCTGCTACTGAATTAACTCAATATATGCCTACAGTAAACATTACAATAACCAGATCAGCACATAATACTGATAATTACAGGCAACTCCAAATTTGTGTCATAATGTGTTGAGTTTATTAGTTTTTAGCTTTAGGGAGTGTATGAAAACTTCAGAGGAATATCTTCTGAGACAGATACCACTTTTATGGAAGAGCTATGCTTCCCCTCCTCCCCCCATCTCTTATCAAGGTAACACATTATCGAGTGGCCACACTCCAGGAACCAGAAGCAGAATGCACTGCACATGTTTGCAATTCATTTACGAAGGATTATTGTTAATATTTAGGGACATATACTTCCCCCAACTCCATGCCTGCAAATTCCATTGACATCAACAGGAGTTCTGCTGTGGCTAGTAGGCATTTAGTCCCTGAATTATGACATGAAGCCCTGACATATTTTAGAATTGTATTTTAGTAACAGCTCCTCATCTCTAGTGCAGAACTCCCATTCTATAGGAAAAGTTGTTACTATTCCATCTTCCACTCCAAATGTTAAATCCTAGAAATGTCACTCAGAAGCAGAATTTTTGTGTGTCTACACTGCAGTGAAAGAACCATGGCCAGATGACTCCGGTTTGCAAGGATCAGGCTGCGGGGCTATTAAATTGCAGTGTAGCTGTTTTGGGCTCCTGAGCCCAAAGAGCTACACTTCAATTTTATAGCCCCGCAGCCTGAGCCAGAGTCAGCTGACCTGGGCTTTGAGACTTGGCGCCACTCTTTTTTAATTGCATTGGAAACATACCCTGTCAGCCCTCCCCCACCCACCCCATTTGCACATCTCAACTCTGACAGGAGACTGGGAACATAAGATTTGAGGGCGCATTGCACAGGGACTCTAATACATCGTTCTCATTAATGGGAATGGTTGATGGGAATCAAAGAACCAAACCCCTTCATAGATAAAGATCTATTCTGTCAAATGCAGGCACCCCAGAAAAAGCAGGGGAGGAGACATTTCTTCCACCTAGCAGGCCACTTAAATGCTGACATTAGCCAAACCCCTGACAAAGAGCTCTATTACATCCAGTAGTTCTGCAGACTGTGGACAGGTGGGGTGGGGATGTGGTGAGGGCTCTCCAAATACTGAGATGTACAAAAGGTCAGAAAACAGATGCTGGGAGAAGCAAATGTTTCACCTTTCAGCAGCAGGTGTAGGGAGCTCTCAGCAGTGTCTTCTCCCCAGGGTAATCTTAGTCACTCTCTGCATTTGCCCTGTGCCAATGCCTGAGAGGCCCTCGTCATGTTTGCCAACACTCCACACGTCCCCCTTGCACCGCTCATAATAGAGAGGCCAGAATATACCTTTAAAATATCTTTGTGTATTGATGATATTCTAAAGTAAAACAAACAAAGAGAATGGAGTTTGATTTACAGAGACAGCATAGCCTGTCATTCTGGGCAATCCTAAATTATTTGGTTGTCTTCCTCTAATACAGTCTGCTGGGGAGAAATTGAGAGAGCCACAATTCATACCCCTGATTTGTCATTATTAACAGTGACCTTTTTTGGCTGCAATGAATCTAAGTATAATACATTGTCTTGGTCCTGCAGTCCATCCAGGAGTTATTATCCCATTGTGGTAAATACGAGGTCTGCATCAGAATGGACTGTAGAATTGTTGTTTTTTGTTGTCTTTTTCTGCAATAATCATATCAGACCATGAATTTCAAGAACGAATTTGGCATCTCATCCAGGTTTTTTTTAAGGGTTTGATCCAAGGTGTCCAATCCAAAAGGCTTTACTTTCCTTACAATATGACACTTAAAATGTGGGCAGGTTTTAAAGCCTACACCTGACACATCTTGCAGAGTGGTTTATAGCTTGGTTCCATCTGTTGATTTTCATTCTTACAGTGAGTCCCATCTGCAATCTCATGATAGTGGATGCTATTTTCTGAGATGTTTTGATAGGAGACGATCTTTTGACCATTTATTCCAGCTAATATTTCCCTTGACAGAGGATAGATCATTTGATGATTACCTGTTCTGTTCATTCCCTTTGAAGCACCTAGCATAGGCCACTGTTGGAAGACAGGATACTGGGTTAGATGGACCATTGGTATGACCCAGTATTGCCATTCTTATGTTCTTATGATTTTAACTTTCTTCCCAAGGTGCTTTATCACATGGCCATAGAGGTGATCCAGCCCAGGTGACTTGTGTGGTTTGAGCTTTCATATTGCAACTTCTTACTCGTGTACGACTGATCTTTCTAAAGCCATGGTACTCAAATATGTGTGCACGTTTAATTCTCCATCTTTCCTCCTGAACAATCCATCTGGCATATTTTGCAACAGCCCTATCCTTATTATATATGAGCCTACTAGTCTTGGTGTAATGTTTGACCAGCATATTCAGACTTTTTTTTGTCATCTGATTCCACAACACCTCCAATTTTGGGGATTTTGGTGGTTTTTTTAAATTGCAGGCCTTAGCCTGTTTGTTCTCAGTTCACTTTAGTATCATCCACAAATATTTTAATCTGAGGATCCAGCTGTTTACGAATCTCTTCCTACTGCCTTCATCTATTTTCACAGTGACCTCTTTTGAGGCTTCATTTCATTTTCAACTGTCATCTTCATCTCTAAGGCCTGTTCATCTTTAAATCAAACTTGATTCCTTTCTTAAAGATTTTTTTCATGCCAATATCATTCCAATGTGGGCCCCTGTTATTCCTCTTGGGATGCTCTTTCTACTGTTTTTCTGCACAGCAGATTAAAAAGAATGAGGTCTTTTTCAAGGTTGTTTCATAGGTGTTTGAGAAATAATATTCTCAACTTTAAAATAGGACTAGTCACTTTATCAAAGCTCTACCTCCTGTTTATGAACTGAAAGCTGACTATCTTCCTATTCCAACAAGTGAGTACAGGTCAGTGATCACTTCCAACATCCTCCAACACATTCCATGTGCAACTCGTGGACATGCTGCTGGTCACCAGAATTGTATCTAATGCTGACTGTGTGCCATGTGATCTTGACCTATAAGTCGTAGTGCCATCATTCAAGACAACTAAATCATTGTCAGCAATAATGCCAACCAGCAAAGTTCCATTCAATTCATTCGTTCTGTTTCCTTTCTTCCCCCCTCCCCCCTCCCGCCCCAACTTCACTTTTGGCATTGAAATCTCCACAGATGAGTTTCCCAGTGCTATCACAAGATTGTTCTTATCAGTTGGGCTGACATCAGGATGGTAGACATTGACAACTCTTAACTCCTTGCCCCCAAACTTGAACATGCATACTGAGTTGGCTTGTATCACTGTCATCTCATACATTTCCATATCTTTCATGTTTGTCTCCCTAACAATAAACATCAGACCTCCACCAGCTCATCCCCTGCATTCCTTTCTCAAGCAGTCAAAACCCATAATAGATACTTTGTTTATTAGAAAGCTTTGTTTCTTGTATAGCAGCAACAGAGATTTTCCTCATAAATAACTTTTTCAACTTCTGATACAGTTCTGGATCCCCGTTGCATGATGTAAAAGGTGGCAGTAGCATTTTTGTTGACCCCTCCCTTGGAAACCACAAGAGGTGATGTTTGGTTTCCCCATGTAGTTGCATTGTATTTCTGAACTCTCTCTTCTAAAACTTCATGATGGGAATATGCTTGTCAGAGCCCCATTAGCCAGAGATTCCCTCTGGAAACACTTCACTATCACAATGAGGTGGGGATGTTCTTTACTTGCAACTGCAGTGTTGGAATAGACTTGTACCATTCTAAACAGAATATTTCATATTAGAACTAATGGAAGACTATGACCTCTCAGCAACAACAGGATAACACTTTTAAATGCCATGGTTGTCTAACATTTATCCAGTGAAAGAGAAATTATAAAAATAAGGTCCAGTCCCATAAGGTGCTGAGCACATCCTGTTAGGTGCTAAATGTTAAGTTCAATGGGAGTTTAGGATACTTAGTACCCTACAGCATTAGTTCTCAACCAGGGGTCTGGTGGACCCCTAGGGGGCCTCAAGCAGGTTTCAGGGGGGCCTCCAAGCAGGGCCAGCATTACTCGCTGGGGCCCACAGCAGAAAGCTGAAGCCCCACCTCATGGGGCTGAAGCACAGGTCCCTGAGCCTCCCACCCAGGGCTAGGGCTGAAGCCAAAGCCTGATCAATGTAGGTTCATGAGGGCCTGTGGGGCCTGGGGCCCCACGCAATTGCCCTGCTTGCTACCCCTAATGTCGGCCCTGGCTTTTCTATGCAGAAAACCAGCTATTGTGGCACAGGTGGGCCATGGAGTTTTTATAGCGGGTGGGGGGGGAGACAAAGGAAAAGGTTGAGATGCCCTGCCCTACAGGGCGTGTGTTTTAATCAGTTGGTCTCACACACACACACACACACACACACACACAACCTCAAATAATTTTGGCTTTTAGTGGGATACTATCAGGTTTTACAGCTGGCATGAGTGAGGAACAAGCAGATAAAGTGGGGGTTTGGGGGGAGTTTTTTGGGGGGGGTTGTTTTTTTTTTTTTCCTCAGGGTCCCACAGTGAACTTGCAATTCAGGCAAGCTTTGCATCTAGAGTTTTTCTCCTGCTCAGTCCTTTGCTTTAATACAACACCACTTCTATACACTGCCTGCTACATGTACTTGCAACCAAATGACAACAGTGAAAAATACTTTTAATGCTGTGAGCCCATCTGGAGCATTGGTGAGTGAGTTTAATTTGTGGATTCTTGCCTGCTGCATAGTGAAGGTATTTTGAATGTGATAATCTCCCAGCAATGGTGTAGGAATGTACTAATAAGGGGACAAGTAACATCCACTGATAAAATCCCATTACCCCCATTATATTCAGCAGCAGAAGACATTCAAAGGGAGATGAAGCCTATTTTTCCTCATGTACATTAGTGTCTGTTTCCTTCAGAACAGCTTCATTTAACACCTGGGCATGTTACATTTACACTATAGATTTTCAGAAATGTTGTTGTGTGAAAGACATCATTAATCCCCAGGGTGATACAAACACCAGCAGACATGTGCTGCTATCATTTGGGGACTTGTAATAGTGTAAGTGCAATGGTGAGAGACACTGAGAAATTTCAGTATAAACCAGGTGCCTGAGAATTCTTTCACTGGCTATACACAGGATTCTAGTATGTACACTGAGGTGGGAAGACATCATAGCCCATCTTTGCCTACAGCTCCTGGGATCAAGCCTGGTTGTAGGTGCTGTCCTATCTTGTCAGGCTGTCCAACTATTTTAAGTATTTCCAAAGTATGCATCCCTTTAATATCTGAACACTTATGTCCCGTAGAGGCCTCTCTGCCTAGCGTTCCTGTGAATATAGAGGAAACTATGGTTCATACACAAGCAGTGTAACAGCTCAACAAATTAATAGAAAAAATATATATTTCTAGCTAGCTACTATGCAGCCAGTACCTTAATGGCAGTAAGCCTGAGATAAACCCCTGTATAAGGGCTGTATATATTTTAGAAGGTAGGGTAAGAGACTGGAGAATCTGGTCACTTGTTTTCCCATTTAAAGAAAAATGGTTTCTCATAACTAAAACCAAGAAAGGACCACATGGCAAGCAAGCTTATATTAAGGGCGCTTTGCGGGAAATGGTTATACTTTATTCCTGAAATATGTTCCATTGACTTGTGTGCTCAGAACTATGTTCCATAGAATTGTGTGTGCTCAGAATTTCTGACAAGCAGGCCCACTGAATATATTGGCATAATAGAATATAGAACTTGTGTAGCTTGAATGGATGGGGGAGACATTATAGGGAAGCCAGCAGATTTCCACCCAGAATGGATTTTGAAAACACCTGCCATTTGGTGCAATCTGGTGCCTTCCAAAGGCCAAACAAGTTTTTAATGCTCTCCAGGGATGCATAATTTCTGGCAGAGATGACTGAGTAGTGTCCAGTGAGAGGTGACTACATCAGAGACAGTGGATTACCTGACCTCTCCCTTAAATTGGCAGTGGCTCAATTTTCAGGCTAAGGGACGCAAGCATTTCAATGCTAGACTGAAAAAACAAATAAGATGCTGTTTAAAGAAAAAATCTATAGCATATTTCTATTGTCAGACTCCCTTTCAAAGAACTAATTTGTAAATTCAAGTGTGGTCCAGATGAGCATTATATGCAAACTTCTGGAATAAGAGACAAGATGGGTGAAGTAATATCTTTTGTTGGATCAATGTCTGTTGGTGAGGGAGACAAACTTTTGAGCTACACAGAGCTCTCCTTCAAGTCTGGGAAAGGTACTTAGTGTCTCAGCTAAATACAAGGTGGGACATCAGGAGGTTTTGCATGTCTAAATCAGTGGTGCAAAAATGTGCATATTTTTGCATGCTTCTATTTTTAGAATTGCCCCTGCTATCTCAGGCCAGCAGGGAGGAAGTTACCCTCTCAGGTGCTAGTTCAGTCTGCCAGGGAAATGGGAAGGTTGGGAGTTTTGCCCCCCCTCTCCTCCAATCCTCCTGCCTCATTCTAATACAAGGTTGGGAGAATTGACAGTTGAACTGTTCCTGGTGTAAACCCAAGTGCAGCACACAGGAAGGAGGCATCTGGAAAATATGGGATGAGGGGAAGTTTAGCACAGATCAGGGCACCTCTCATATCTACCCTCATTCCCTTGTATGAAGAAGGGTGGTAGAAGATAGAAATATCTGTCTGAATCTCAGATGGATTAAGGAGTTAGGCCAAGGGTGCCTTACCTCTATTGAGGTTATGACATAGAGCAGGGGTAGGCAACCTATGGCACGGTTGCCGAAGGCAGCACGCGAGCTGATTTTCAGTGGCAGTTGCACTGCCTGGGTCCTGGCTACTGGTCCAGGGGGCTCTGCATTTTATTTAATTTTAAATGAAGATTCTTAAACATTTTAAAAACCTTATTTACTTTACATACAACAATAGTTTAGTTATATATTAGGCTTATAGAAAGAGACCTTCTAAGAATGTTAAAATATATTACCGGCACGCAAAACCTTAAATTAGAATGAATGAATGAATGAAGACTCAGCGCACCACTCCTGACATAGGGGTTGCCGACCCCTGACATAGAGCCATGCCCTCCTGCATTTAACTGTTGTTTCTGCCTGGTAGGGCTTGGAGTACTGTTCACCCCTGTTATTAAATGAATTAATAAATCAGCCTGCTGTGTAAAACTCATCCTCTGTGTGTTGCAGACACGCAGGCGAAAGACGACATCAATATGGGATTCCATGTAGTTTAAGGATCTCCTTCTCTCCTCTCTTCTCCCTTTATTCAAGGTTTGTAACACAGTTTGAGATACTTGGATGAAGGAACCTAGAGAAGTGCAAAATACTATTTATCACTAAGATAATATTGAAAATGGAAGCTTTAGATTTGTTAAAAATGATCCTTAATGGAATAGAAAGGGTGCTTGAAATTCTCTGCAACAGAAGCTCTGAGCAAAGCTGGAAGATAGTCCACACTATAACACAGAAAATATCAAGTAATATTTAATTCTGCAATCATATTTTTTGCAAATTAAACTAAAATGTTTATAATATCAGTTATCCATTCTGAGTCCATCAGTCTCAACTCATTTTCTTCAGTCATTACTTGAGTTGTAAAGACCTCAGGTGGGTCATTTGTGCTTAATTTAATCTGTGACTTTTCCCAGAACAGTGGCTTTGTTCATTTCCAGTTTTAATTACAGAGAAGTATTTTGTTCTGCAACATATCCAGCACATCCAATATATGAAAAGATAAAAAATCCATAGCAAAATATATGTATGTTTCAATAGATGGTCATTGTTTCAGGAGGTTCAGTGATTAACATATCAGTTATGTTTGTTAGCATAGGTTATACTGATGATAAAACAGTTGGTAAAGTAAATACATAGCATGTTAATAGCTGTTACACCTTGAGAACACTGCACACTGCCTGAGTAAATGGGCAGTGCAGAGGGGAATGCTATAAGTGTTTGGAGGGACAGAATCCTTTCCCTCCCTGGACCTGAAGTAACAGCAGAGCTTCTCTTTAGCTGCTACTGCAGCAATCTACGGGTGAGGCTACAGCCTAAAGGGAGATTAAGCAGCCTGGCAGCTCTTGTGGCCAACTAAAAGGAGTATATGGCTGGTTGAACAATAGCATCCAAGTTTCCCTGCCACACCTTCAGGGCTGGCTCCAGGCACCAGCCCAGCAAGCAGGTGCTTGGGGCGGCCAATGGAGAGGGGCAGCACGTCTGGCTCTTCGGCGGCGGGTCCCTCACTTCCTCTCGGAGCGAAGGACCAGCTGCCAAATTCTGAAGCGGCGGCGGTAGAGCTGATCGCGACTTTTTTTTTTTTTGTGCTGCTTAGGGCGGAAAAAACCCCAGAGCCGGCCCTGTCACACCCTGGCTGTAACTGCACCCAGTCACTGAAAGGACAGTCCTTTAGGGGCTCTGCCTTGTCTGCATGGGCTCTCTGCATCCTGTCCTCTTTGTACAGTAGAAAGGAAATGAATCCTCTATCATTTCTTCTGTCCTCACTAAGGCAAGAATTCCTCCTCAGTGAACGTGGTTTAATGGTTCTGTTCTTTACTTAATTTGGTATATCCAATGTGAATGATACATATGCTTCTCAAACAAAATTATTTGACTAAACAGGTGACCGGCAAAGTGTTTTCCAGGGAAGACTAGAATTAACATTCATGATATTTCTAAGGTAAAACCAAGCCATGGAAAATAGAAACCCTCCTTTTGAAGAGGCAAGGAGAAAGAAAAGTCTCAGCCCTCTTTGCGGGTCACCTGTAATAAAAAAATGTATCCTATCCAATCTGAGAGGATTTCTCTCTACATGTCTAGTTCAAAAAACAATCTGAGGGCTGTGATTGTTTGAATCTTTTTCTTTTGCCATTTCAGAAATAGCAACTGCACTTTAATAATCTTTTTTCCCCAATAAAACGTCTCTTATCAACAAAGGAGAAAGGAATCTGAAAAAGCAAGATAGACCTTGCATACAAAAGCCAAAACTAAATCCAGCTTCTTTTGCTAGACTAACCTTGCACATTAATGAGAAAGTTCACTTTATTTAAAAATTAGACAGGTCAAGCTGTAAACTTCAGATCTGGATATGATCTTTCCCAAAGTTAAGGATACTTGAATCTGGGGTTTTGATCCAGGGCCACCTAGTAGTAGCCCTTAGGGGCCTGATTTTTAAAAAGGTATTTAGGCACCTAAAGGTACAGATAGGTACCTAGTGAGATTTTTTTCAAAAGCATCTAGGCACTTAACTGATTTTTTTTTTCTGGTACTTTGCATTATCCTTCAATTATACTTATGACATCAGGTTTGAACCATGGCAAACTAATGCTGAGTAACAATGGTTAGTATAGTCAATGTGTTCCTCGCCACACCCCACATAGGCCAGGAAAGGATTTAGGGCAGGGGTGGGCAAACTTTTTGGCCTGAGGGCCGCATTGGGTTTCGTAAATTGTATGGAGGGCCGGTTAGGGGAGGGGGTCGTGGTCTGGCACTCACCTCCTATCTGCCCTCCCCCGAACTCCTGCCCCATCCAACCCCCCTCATTCCCTAACAGCCCTCCCAGGACCCCTGCCCCATCCACACACTCCCACTCCCTGTCCCCTGACTGCCCCCAGACTCCTGTTGCCCCATCCAACCCCTCCTCTCATTCCTGATGGCACCCCGGGACCCCTGTCCCCTGCCCCTGGAACCCCTGCCCCTGACTGCCCCCTGCAGCCCCATCCAACCCCTCCTCCTTCCTGACTGCCCCTGCCCCCATTCAACCCCCTGACCCCTATCCACACCCCCACCCCCTGACCACAACCCCAAACTCCCCTGCCCTCTATCCAACCCTCCCTGCCCCCTTACCACACTGCCTAGAGCACTGGTGGCTGGCGGGCCTGGAGCCGGGCCATGCCGCCGCCACCACCACGCAGCACAGAGGCTGGGTCAGGCTGGGCTCTGCAGCTGCACTGCCCCAGGAGCTCAGAGCCCCACCGCCCAGAGCATCACGCCAGCGGCAGAGCGAGCGAGCTGAGGCTGCGGGAGGGGAAGGGGAACAGCAGGGGAGGGGCTGGGGGAGAGCCTCCTGGGCCAGGAGCTCAGGGGCCGGGCAGGACGGTCCCGCGGGCCGGATGTGGCCCGCAGGCCATAGTTTGCCCACCTCTGATTTAGGGAGAAGCCTGTGATAATACTGTCAACAAAGGCTCTCTTTAGGAGGGAGCAAAGAGTCAGAATATCCAGCGATTCAGCAAAGAATCTCCTTTGTATTTATTAGCAGTGAATCCTTTCTCTTCTTTGTTATAATGGATTCTATAAATGAGCCCAATTCTGTGAGGTGCTGAACACTACCTGTAACCTGGTCAGCACCCTTCTCTGGAATCAAGCTTGCAGGAAGTGCTCAGACTTGCAGGACTGGGCCCCAAGTTTACATATATAAGCAGCAGGAAGGTCAGGAACTTATGTATGTAAAAATATTATGACCAACATTTTCAGAAGTAGCCTCTACTGAAATGCCTCCATATTTTGGGTGGCCAACTTCAGACACCTTGAGCTTCGTTTGCTAAACATTCAAAAAACTCAAGTTACAATATTGCAAACATGGACAATATCTAGACGGAATCTGTATCCGTGTCAAGAATGGGAATTCAGTGTGCAAAACAAATTGAGTTAAATAATGTATTTAACACATTACATCAACTTTTATATCTCTCGTAGTTACAATGATTCAAGGAATATATTATAGGTTTCTTGAACAAATGGAGCCTGCCCACACTAAATGAGTCAGATAAAAATCAATTACATTGTAGATTCTTAACTGTGGAAACAATCAATGTCACTTTAGTCCCCTTAGCAGTGAGTCTTAGCAACAGCAGATCGGTTCTGGTCAACAGATTTTCAAGTTGGTGCAAAATATTTTTAATTTTCTTCATATCTTAAGAAAAAAAGTAATATTTATTTGAGTCCCTTTGAGCATTTACTATTGAAGGACAGAAATTAGTAAAGATTTATTTCTTGCTTTTGTCTTCTTTGAACAGGATAAGCATCATTGTAATGACTCACTTGCACTTATTTAGTATGTCCAAAGTTACTTTCCCTTCCCATAATCAGATGGAGGGTCCCTGCTCAACCTATTTAATAAATGCCAAACTGCTGCCTTTGGAACTGACATTGCAGGAGGCTTTCATAATATAGAATTTTGAATACTTTGGGCTAAATTTTACAATCAGACACATGCACTCAGAGCCCACTGAAGTCAATGGGAATTCTGCATGAGTAAGGACTTGGTAGAAACTGAATGGAGACCTCAAGATTTGGCACATCCCATTTTTCTTTAGGCACATCCTGTTCTAGTCATCCATGAACCTTATGCGCGCACCATTCTTCTGAATCACACAGTTTACTTTCCTCCTAACATTAGGGTGGTCTGCTGGCATGCACCTCTTAGGACCTGACTGGTATTTCTTGTGGTTGGATTGGTTCTTTCCTGGATAATGTAGGATTGTGATAGGAGTGGGTGGCTGCAATATGGCACCAAACTGTTTTCAAGCATTACTAACTTTGTCCATGTGTGTGTGAGTAAATACCACTTCTTCACAAGTGTTATAACTACAGGTGTACTTAAATCCTGGAGAAATCACACATTTTTCACAGCAAATAGCAAATTTTGCAGATGTGTTCATACAGTATATATGCAAGTATTGTACTGTACTACTGTTACCTTTGTAACTTGCCCTGGATAAGGAATTCCGCTAAATTTTTAATAAAAAGTAATAATGCTCAAAGTTGTACATAAAGCTTAGAAATACATTTATGCTTACCTAAATAAAATAGTCTGTTTTATTTGTAAACGGAAGCATACAGCATACACCAGCAGTTGCAATTGACATATTCTGTCTCTGTGGGATTACTCCTGGGGGAATTCTGCAGCACTGCATGCATGCATAGTTAATGAGCCATGCATATTTTTATTTTTTTTGTGCAGAAAAAAGCTTCTGCTGAAAAGTTGCTGCAGTTCTGCCTTTTTCCCACCAGAGGGCACTGTGGTGATAGACCACAGCAGCAGCTCCCAGCCAGCTAGAGAAAAGAGCTTTCTTCAGGCCAGGTCAGCTGTGGGGAGACAGTCAGCGTGAGGTGCTGGGGTGGATCAGAAAAGGGCTCCTAAGGGCTAGTGCGGGAGGACAGATGGGGGAAGGAACTGAATGGGATTGGAGGCATAGGGCCATGGGGGAGGGGAGTGAAGAGCCACATGATGGTGCGGGTGGGGGTGTAGAGCTACATAGGGACAGAGGGTGTCTGAGTGGCGGCCCAGAGACGCATGGGGAGGGAGTGCAGGGCCACATGAGGATGGAGGGAGTGGGTTTCTGAGTGGATGTGAAGGGACACGTGTGCCTGACTGAATGGAAGAGGCTAGGGGTCAGCCAGGGTCTGCATGGGGGAAGCTCCCCACCCCCCAAAAAAACTATTCTGTACTTTCCCACTCATACCCAACAACCCTCCAAGTTCACACCCAGGCTCCTTCCCAGCCATTATTTCCCTCTCCCTCAGCTCCTCCATTACCCCTGACTCCCCCAAACCTTTGAACTGCTTCTGGGGGGTTGGGGAAATACAGTTGTATTGTAGTTTAAATGAATTATTACTCAGAGTTCTGTATTAATATGCCTAGTAAAGAATCTATTTGTCAAAAAACAATTTCAGAATTTTGTTTGTTACAGACATACTTGCTGGCAGGTATTTTGAAATAAATGACCACAAATAATTGAAACTGGTGTGATTATATTGTGTTATTTTGACAAAATATGCAGAATTTGACATTTTTGTTGCAGAATTTTTAATATTTTGGTGCAGAATTTCCCCCAGGAGTATGAGGTGAATACCTAGCCATATGCTGAAATTGCATGTTCTGCATCCACAGAATTGGTAGGAACTGTAAGGCAGCATTTTGCCAACTTGTAGCGATTTGGAAACCAATCACAAACAGAGTCCCAAAACTCAGTTACTTTTACTGGCATTCTTTGACAAAGGCCAAGTAAGCAGCATATTCATTTTCATTATCTTTCTCCCACCCAGAAATTGCTTGAGTTAGTTCAGGGTCAAAACACAGAAAAGGCACCTGATTTAGGTAAAAAATGTGAATAGCACTCAAAAAGTAGGTATCTGGTTGTTTAAACCAAAATGGTAGTACCTGAAGTACCGGTTTAACTTCTGCTATTGACTAGAACATTTCTTGTCTGAGGCTATTTTCAGCTTGGCAGTCTGAAAGTTGTCTTCAGTCCATGTGATCAAATCTATCAGTTTGTTATATGCTTTGAATCAAAACTGGCCGACTTTCAAACCATGTTAGAAGTTGCATGAACTGGATTTTATTCTCAACCACAACCTTCACTTGGTCTTCAGTGTTGCTCTCTTTTAACAGATTAGAGACTTTAAGCACAGACTGTGTGATTTCAAGCTCCACAACCACAAATTGTTGGTAGTATTTAATATGCCTTGCATGGTAAGGGTAACAGGGTGCTGGCCAGGAGGGCCTGAGCCAGGCCCCTGTTGGCTCAGCTCCAATTGAAAGGAATTAATTGGTGCTGACTGGGTATGGCTCACCTAGAGGCTTGAGGAGAAACACCTGCAGGCCTTATTAGCAAAAGGGCTATATTAAAGCTGGCAGAAAGGAAGCCAGGAGTGGAGAGAGGAAAGGGAGGAGCTGGGAGCCGGGAGCCGGGAGCCTGGAGCCCTGCTGGCCCAGGAAGCTAGCTGACCCCTCCCCCCCGGGTGCTGGGTTGAACAGACTGTATCTAGATGGTGGTGGGAAGTGACACTGCAAATAAAAGGGCACTGGTGCTTGCACTCTAAGTGATCTCTGGCTGATTTTTGGCACGAGCAGCCCAAGGCTCCGTTACAGTAAGCAACTGCATTAAACTATGAATTCCACCTTGTAATCACTGGTTCAGGTGGAAGCGACACTGCTCGGTTACCACTTTGGTTAGCTCCATGGACTCCTTGAGTTGTAGTTTATGGCTTGGACAATGCTTGAATATTCTTTTTAAAAGAAGAAACCACTATACCCAGAACAGGAAAATGTGTATGCCAGCAGGGCCGGCTTTAGGCCAATTCCACCAATTCCCCCGAATCGGGCCCCGCGCCTAAGAGGGCCCCACGCCCAGTGGCAGGGCAACCGGGGAGCGGGGGATGGGGGGGGCACAAGTGACTGAGAATCCCTTCCCTGGCTAGAGGCTCCTTTTTAATTTTTTACTTACCCGGCAGCGCTCCGGGTCTTCAGCGGCACTTCGGCGGCAGATCCTTCAGTGCTTCTGAAGACCCAGGGCAAGTGAAGGACCCGCCGCCGAAGACTCGGAGCACCACTCGGTGAGTACAAGCCCCACGTGTTTTTTTAAGTCATCCCTGCCGGGGCCCCGTCAAAACTGTTCAAATCGGGTCCCGCACTTCCTAAAGCCGGCCATCACTGGCCATTGAAAGAATGTGTGCATTACAGGTAACATGAACTGCATTGGGCATCATTCCTTGTAGTATACCAGAGAGCTTTGCACATGTACATTACATTGTCAGAGAAATGCTGAGACCTTGTTGAAATCTAACCCTTAGTTTACACCAGCTTTTACTACAGCTTGTGATACAGCTGAAAAATTTACTGACTTGAGCTGAATAATCTGTTAGGAAAACAGCATAGTTGTCTTTCCAGCTGCAGGTATGAATAAAATGTGGAGTATGTACTTATCCTATGCATCTGTTGCTTTGTCAGCAACAATAGAAATGGAATCATATTCTGCCAGCACAGATTTTGTAAACTGAAGGTGCTTCACAATTACTTCTGTTAGATAATCTTGGTGACATTTGTTTGCACACTTGAAACTGCCAGCATTTGTTACATGCTTTCTGAAGTATTCCCTTAGTTTTGGATTATCCCTTTTTCCCCCCCTAAAGGTACGTTAGCAGCCTTGAAAGCCTCCACTAGCTCCATTGCATCATCATTTTTTTCCCCCAGACTACTTTCAATCATTCTTGTAAACATCATGGACACTGTTGCTTGTTTTTTGTTCTGACCTGTAGCCTCTGTACGTGCTTTTTGTTTAATATGCAATTCAGACTCAAAATGGCAACCAATTATGTTTTTTCTGAACAAATCCAGAGTCACATTGTAAGATGAACAAAACAATTTACTACCTGAACCTTACTACATATAAGGTTCTCCATGGGTACTGCTTCACACTAACCAAAGCTGAAATGTTCTTGGCTGACAAATCAAAAAAAGCAATCTTTATATACAACAATCCTTTCACTCAACCTGTTTGTGCTCACTTATTGTCATAAATGTTAAGACACTCTCAATCAACAATCTACTGTAATGACTGCTGTGCTCACTTTAGTCTACGTCGTGCAACTATCCACTATGATGATTGGAATGATATTGCATGATATAGACAATTGTTTTTGCATTGTGGCAATCACAAGTTTTGCAGCATATTTTATGACTAATACATATTTTTATTTTGAAGGTTAATTTTGTTGTTGATCCCATAGATCACAATTTCACAGGAATGTGAAATAAGTAGGCCTCTAGTTATAACTGTTAGGGCTGTAATCCATTCTCTTATTGTAGGGTTGCTGCAAGTTTATGGTGTTTTGAATAGTATAGTTTTAAAATCAGATTTTATTAATTATATTCCTTATTTAGCTAATCCTTCTAAATCCATATTGTCCCTTAACAAACACAAAGATGTCCTTTGTATATCAAGTTTTATTTCCCTTATTTTGTCTAACTCTTCCCTCAAGGACTTGTGTATATATCAGGACACATCAGAAACAGATGTTGATAATTCTGTGTGTGTTGTTTACACCCCCAGCATTCACTGGATTCTCTGAATTCCAGATGGCATATAGTTATTCTAGTCTATGTATAAGATTAGAATGGGTTTAACTTCAAATGTGCATCTGTCTGTTTTGTAACTTTAATTCCTCAGTCTAGACCTCCTTGTTCTTTTCACCTTTAATATTCCTCCATTCTTGCAATATGATTTCTTCCTTCCCTGAGAGTAGGCAAGTAGCTTTTTTCAATACATTTTTTAACTACTCCTCATCAGAAGTTAGTGAATTTAAAAATTACTTGTTGTATTAGTGCTTTATTTAAATTTCTCAGGAGTGCATAGAATTATACCTTAAATTGCAGCAATTGATATTGGAAAGATTAGAAACTGAATTTTCCACAACTTTCTAATGGTTAAGAATTCATACTGTAGAGCAGGGGTTCTCAACCTGGAGTACATGTACCCTTGGGGATATGCAGAGGTCTTCCGAGGGTACTTCAGATTATCTACATATTTGTCTAGTTTTACAGCTGGTTACATAAAAAGCACTAGGGAAGTCAGTAAAAACTAAAATATCATACAGATGTTGACTTGTTACACAGAAATGTAAGTACAATATTTATGTGCCAGATTTATAATTATGTGGTAAAAATGAAAAAGTAAGCAATTTTTCAGTAATCGTGTGCTGTGACACTTTTGTATTTGTCTGATTTTATAAGCAAGTAGTTTTTAAGCAAGGTGAAACTTGGGGAGGCAGGTATGCAAGACAAATCAGACTCCAGAAAGGTTGAGAGCCACTGCCGTAGAGTGTGTAGTCTACTGTATATAGCACTAGACCAAGTCTTAGCAGACCTGGATTCTATTCCCATCTTTACTGCAGTCCTGCTAGATGACCTTGAACAAGTCACTTCCCCTTTCTGTACCTTTGTTTCCCTTCCCAACTTTTGTCTGTCTTGTCTATTTAGGTTCTAATGCTCTTCAGGGCAGGGAATGTCTTACTGCGTGTTTATACACTACCCACTGCCAGTTTGGACACAGCACATACAAAAAGAACTCGCTCTCCCTCCCATTGTGTGACTACTTAATCTGCGGCTGAGTTCAAAGAAAAATGTGGGGTTGCTGGCTAGGGCTGCTCTCCACTGTGCTGTACAATTCCTAAGGCCTCCAGGAAAGCACAATGGAGCCATTACAAGCAAGACTTATCAGAGGACTTAGATCCTGGAATGGGGTGAGGAAGGGCAGAAGGTGAACATGGTGGTCAGAGTGAGAAAGGTTGTGCCTTTGGTTTTAAAAACAAAATTTAAACAAATCCTTTGTAGAGCATCTTGAATAAAAAAAAATGTTAAGAGAAAAGGGAACCATGAATTGACCTAAAAAACAGTCTTTAAAGACAGCATGAGCCTGAGGCGATCGTTGTTACTTTGCCCGCCAGTGCTGTTAGGGAGAAACAGATTCACGGTGTTTCACAAATAAGGAGACAGTTGAACCACAGAAACTCCCAGATGCCTTTATACTTTAATTTAAAAGACAGACTATAGTGGGGGCAGATTCAGTTCCTGTCTCACAAGCCCACATTTTGGCTTTCACACGAGAGCCATCTAGCTGGGCCTGAGCACCGCAGCCCAGCACTCTGGCTGCCTCCGTGCAAAAGTTTGCAGCAGTGGTGTCAGCTCAGGGCACACGTGCTTTCACTCTGTGCAGTGACATGGTGCTGAAAACAGCTGAGCAAAGTGCAAAACTGCCCGCCCCAGTGGTGCTGCCTCTAGGGTGACCAGACAGCAAGTGTGAAAAATCAGGGTGGGGATGGGGGGGGGGTGATAGGAGCCTAGATAAGAAAAAGACCCAAAAATCGGGACTGTCCCTATAAAGTCGGGACATCTGGTCACCCTAGCTGCCTCGCCCGCCCCTCAGGGGCTGGATTCCTCCCTTTACCCTCCTGGCCAGGAGCCCAGTGGGGCTCCCCCCTCCGGCTTCATTCCGTCCCGCGCTCTCCTCGGGCCCCGCCCCTCGTGCGGTGGCGGCGCCTCCCCTCCCCCTCGGCCCGGCCCAGCGCTGGATCCCGGGTTTCCCAGCCTGCTGCGGAGCAGCCACCTGGCGTTGCGGGACGCGGCTGCACTTAGGCGGACGCTATGGCCGAGGAGCGGGACGCGTTTCTAAGGGCGCGGGGCAGGACGCTGAGCGCCTTTCGCGAAGGTACGTGGCCGCCTGGCCCAGCCCGGGGAAGGGAGGCGGCTGGAACTCGGCACCTGCCGGAACGTTTGTGCGGGGGGCGCGAGTTTCAGCCGGGCTCGTGTCACCGGGGCGCTACCAGGCTTCGGGGGGACGGAACAGGAGATGCGCGGGCCCCGTCTGGCGGGAGGCGGGGGGAGCCAGAGGCGGGGCTGAGGGTCTAGGGGGCCGTCCAGCTGCGTTGGCTGCGGGGTCACGGCTCTAGCAGGGACTGTGGGACCGCGGGGCTCCGTTCGCGCCGTTGCTGTGGGGCGTGGTGGGAAGGGTCACTGTCCTCCCAAGCCGCGGTGCAGGGGTCCCTGGCAGCCCCCGCCCGCCCGCCGCAGCCAACGCGCAGCAGGAGGGAGCTGTGGCTGAGGGCGCTCCACGTACACTCGCGTCCCCGGCGGGACTCCGCAGTCTGTGGTGTCCTACAGCTGTGAACTCCCAGCGATGACTCTGGTTCCCATTGCCCCGCGCCACTTACTGCGGTGTCGAGTGATTAACTCTGTAAAACACAAACATCAATCCATAATATTGAATACCAAATATGAAATAGAGTTGGCCACTAAGTCTAGTAGGCTGCCTCCCACTGGTAGTTGGTGGCTGGTGTGTTTGAGGCTATTGACTGCCCCTGGCCCATTCATGCCACCTCCTAGTAACACTTAATTCTCACAGAGTATTTGTGGATACGTGTTAGTCCGTATCCACAAAAAGAACAGGAGTACTTGTGGCACCTTAGAGCCTAACAAATTTATTTGAGCAGAAGCTTTAAGGAGCTATTTTATATTTATATATATACACACACGCACACAGAGAACATGAAACAATGGGTGTTACCATACACGCTCTAACGAGAGTGATCAGTTAAGGTGAGCTATTACCAGCGGGAGAGAAAAAAACTTTTTGTAGTGGTAATCAAAATGGTCCACTTGCAGCAGTTGACAGGAAGTGAGGAACTCGGGGGGGGGATAAACATGGTGAAATAGTTTTACTTTGTGTAATGACCCATCCACTCACAGTCTTTATTTAAGCCTAATTTAATGGTGTCCATTTTGCAAATTAATTCCAATTCAGCAGTCTCTCATTGGAGTCTGTTTTTGAATTTTTTTTGTTGTAATATTGCGACTTTTAGGTCTGTAATCGAGTGACCAGGGAGATTGAAGTGTTCTCCGACTGGTTTTTGAATGTTATAATTCTTGTAGTCTGATTTGTGTCCATTAATTTTTTTACGCAGAGACTGTCTGGTTTGGCCAATGTACATGGCAGAGGGGCATTGCTGGCACATGATGGCATATATCACATTGGTAGATATGCAGGTGAACAAGCCTCTGATAGTGTGGCTGATGTGATTAGGTCCTGTGATGGTGTCTCCTGAATAGATATGTGGACAGAGTTGGCAACGGGCTTTGTTGCAAGGATAGGTTCCTGGGTTAGTGTTTTTGTTGTGTGGTCTGTGGTTGCGGATGAGAATTTGCTTCAGGTTGGGGGGCCGTCTGTAAGCAAGGACTGGCCTGTCTCCCAAGATCTGTGAGAGTGATGGATCGTCCTTCAGGATAGGTTGTAGATCCTTGATGATGCGCTGGACACCTTCAGCCCCCAACTAAAACCTCTCCAGCGCATCATCAAGGATCTACAACCTATCCTGAAGGACAATCCATCACTCTCACAGATCTTGGGAGACAGGCCAGTCCTTGCTTACAGACAGCTTATGCTCAAATAAATTTGTTAGTCTCTAAGGTGCCACAGTACTCCTGTTCTTTTTTCTTAATTCTTTGTAAGTGGTCTAGGTGATGATCAGTTTATGCCTTGATGTACGTGTTTAAGATTACCATTATGTCAGCTTTCATAATTACACCTAGTCCCAGGTTGTTAACCTAGCCATAAACTAAGATTGATTTAATATATCTTGAAAGTCAGATGTAGAAAAGGTGTAGATTTTATCTCTCTATTTGTTCTTGAATTGGTTTGCTGAGGTGGCTAGAGGAATAAGGGCATAAAGCACCAGGCAACATTTGTCATATTTTCTTGCCTTCTTGGTGTTTGGTGGAAATATTTGGTCTGTCTTACTGCCAAATTAAAAAAAAAAATCACCAATTTTAAGCCTGTGAAATACGTGTTAACTCATTCTGGCAACCTATTAGTTACAGATGGGCTTGTTGGTTTGGAACAAAGCACTTAGCGTTCTTGGAACAGGTAATAGACCAGCCCCCTGGTTACATCAGCTGTATAGTGAAATCTCAAGGAAGGAATAGCAAGTAACAGCGAAAACATTGCTGAACAAAACTAGATCAAAAAACTTAATGAAGAAGAGCAACAAGCAAAATTGTCCCAAACCACATTCTTTACAAGTGTTTTCTTTTTGCCTCATATCATCTAGGAACTTGGTATTCTTCAAATACCTCCAATAAAATCATCTTTTTGCAAACCAGTATTGGTTTGGACTTACAAACTTGTGGTCAGTGTTCATCTGCCACCTCTAGCTGTGATGTTTCCTTGTACTAGATGTAGTCTGTTCTTTTGAAAAAGGCTAAAGTTCAATGGAAGAAATGTTTAAATAATAAAGTGCTGGAAAATGCAGATCCCAGGCTCCATAGGCCCAAGATTCTTCCATCTGAAAATGAAAACTATTTGTTCACATTTTGGGCTGGGGTTCCCAAATGTCTTTGTTGTTGTTCTGTTCCACAGACATCATTCTGTTCACGAATCTCTCAACTACTTTGAGATGCCTCTCACCTGTTATATTATTCTGGCACAATATTTCTTCAAAAAACATGAAAACACTACCCGTGGACCTCATTTCCTTTTCTTATTGTTTCTTTTGCTAATCCACTCCTTCTGCATTCTATCCTAGAATTTTTTGTATACTCAGCTTTCACACTGTTAGTTGTAAATGGATCCGTATTGACTTTAGGCTTGTTTTTTTTACACATTTTCCTCCAAATTCCCTCCACCCACTTGAAATTGTGCCCCAAATTCCTCATTGTTTAGAACAGTTGTAGTGTTTCAGTTAAGATGCTTGGCCCTCTATAGTTTAGACAACTAATTTTGCCAAATAAATCACACATTTTTAAATGCTTGGTTTGTTCAGTACAGTGTATTGTAAACAATTTTTTTGGAATTGTATAGTGCAGTTTGAAAATGTGATTGTACTTATCTAATGCCATAGCTAGGGCCCTACCAAATTCACCATTCACTTTGGTCAATTTCATGGTCGTAGGATTTTAAAAATTGTAAATTTCATGATTTCAGCTATTTAAATCTGAAATGTTATGGTGTAGGGATCCTGACCCAAAAAGGAGTGTTGGGGGGGGGGGGATATCACGGTACTGCTACCCTTACTTCTGCGTTGCTGCTGGCGGTGACACTGCCTTCTAAGCTGGAGAGCAGTGGCTCCTGGCAGGGAGCCCAGCTCTGAAGGCAGAGCTGCTGCCAGCAGCAGCACAAAAGTTGATGGCATGGTATGGTTGTCATGGGTTCCCCCTGGGGTGTGCCACCTGGAGCTGGGTTACCTCTGAGCCCCCTGACCCACCAGCCTGGGCTCCCTCTCGCACTACTGCTGTGACAAGCTGCAAAGCCTTCCAACCTGCACGTTCACCAGCATTCATACATGTAGGGGCATACTCAGCTGCAAGTTATACATAGGCTCTCTAACCACCAGCTTCCCAGCTTGGGACCCCAGAGCAGTACTGTCCTGTCCTGCCCTCATCAAATCTGGCCAGTATATGGGTTTAATACCCGGTCTGCCTCTCCCTCAATGTGAAGAGAACAATGCACAGTTATAACCAAGGAAAGATTTTCCCCAACCACTCCAGTCAAAGCCCACTGGTTTAGATTAAAACAAAAATAAGTTTATTAACTACAAAAGATAAAGTAATAGCAAACAGATTAAGGCAGATTACCTATCAAATAAAAAAAATGGAAACTAAGATTAATATACTTGATAGATTGCATACAAATTAGCAGAGTCTCACCCTAAGAGAGGATACAAGCAGGCTGCAGATTCTTAAGGCACAAGCTGCATTAGCTTTACAGCTTGGGTTTCTCAGGTCTTTATACACAGGCTAGAAATCCCTTTAGCCTGGGTCCAGCACTCCTCCAGTTCAGTCTTTGTTCCTCAGCTATTTCCAGGGGTCGTTTTGTGTGGAGAACGAAGAACCACAGATGATGTCACTCCCTGCCTTATATAACTCTTGCGAATGGCAGGAACCCTTTGTTCCAAAGCTTGGTTCCCAGACCAGTTTGTGGAAAAATACTAACATCCCAAGATGGAGTCCAGCATCATGTGGCCTGGTCACATGTCCTTGTAGAGTCATACCAGGCTGTCTGTAGGGTTCTCAAGAAGGCTCACCAGGTGAAAGATAAGCTTCTCCTGAGGTCTATTGTTCTCCCTAATGACTCATTGCCCTGAATAGGCCCTTCCCAACCATCTATCTAGACTGAAAGCATCTTGTCTAGTGGGCATTACCTAGCTGTAACTACATTTGAAATACAGATACACAGTCAATGTTCATAACTTCAGATTCAAAAATGATACATGTATACAAATAGGATAATCATATTCAACAAATTTTAAATTTTCCAGTGACCCCTCACAGACTTACCTTGTATAAAATGCATCATAATTATGCTACAACCGTATCATCATAATATCACTATGAAGAGTGGGGTGCAGTGTCACAATGGTATTGTCACCTTTACTTCTGCGCTGCTGCCTGCAAAGCTGGGCCTTCAGTCAGCAGATGCCACTCTCCGGCCGCCCAGCTCTGAAAGCAGCAGCACAGACGTAAGGGTGACATGGTATGGTATTGCTACCATTACTTCTGTGCTGCTGCTCGTGGGGCGCTGCCTTCAGATCTAGGTTTCTAGCCAACAGCCGCTTCTCTTCTGTGCTGCCTTCAGAGCTGGGTGGCTGAAGTAAGGGTGGCAATACCGCAACCCCCCTAAAATAACGTTGCAACACCTCCCTCCCCCCCCCCCCCGCAACTCCCTTTTGGATCAGGACCCCCAGTTTGAGAAACGCTGGTCTCTCCCATGAAATCTGTATAGTATAGGGTAAAAGCGCACAAAAGACCAGATTTCATAGGGGGAGACCAGTTTTCATGGTCTGATGTGTTTTTCACAGCTGTGAATTTGGTAGAGCCCTAGCCATAGCTCCGTAGAAGCGCAGCAGAACTTCTAAGGGCAAAGGATTTGGAGGAATAGGAAAGATAGTTTTCAACTGTATAGGAAGCAGGCAAAATAGAGAAAAGTGATTGTACAAGTGGCAGTACTGGCAAGCAGACACTAATTTGTGGAGTAGAAAGAAGCATGTTAAGGGAAAGGAATTTTTTGTTACTACCCTGAAACTCTTTATTGCAAGTGACTTTTGTGGAAAGTTCTGCCAGATGCGCATGTTTATGCTTGTGTAATAAAATCTATATATTGTAGATAATCATTTGAGAAAAGCTATATATATAAAAATAATACCTCGATCTGATATAACACGAATTTGGATATAACACGGTAAAGCAGCACTCCAGGGGGGCGGGGCTGCACACTCCAGCGGATCAAAGCAAGTTCGATATAACACGGTTTCACCAATAATGCGGTAAGATTTTTTGGCTCCCGAGGACAGCGTTATATCGAGGTAGAGGTGTATTAACTGAGGCTTTAAAAAGTCCTCAACACACTTTACGTTTAGAATAAACTATTTTACAATTGCCAGTTAAATAAGAAACGCTTAATTTTAACAACATTAAGACCACCCCAATTTATTTAAAGATTATTTAAGAACTAGCTTTTTTTTCCTACCTCTTCTCAAAGGTGATGAATATCACAGTTGTTAGAGTCCCAGCCACTATTTCCACCTTGCTAGCAAGTTTTGTGATGCTTTGGATGATGGATGCTATATAAAAATTAATTTGTATGTCTCATCTCGGGAAATACACACTTCTCTGAGCCAACTCTGATTTTCACAACAATTAGGCAAACTTATAGCCGGTTTTGACTAATGCACAATGATTTCACTTTGCCATAACATATTGCACACCCCTTCAAGCCTTTTAAAAAACTTTTCTAAAAAGTCCATGTTTTATATAATGGGCTTAAATGTTAAAATTTGGGGGTGAAGATGAAAAGGAATGGAAAATCCAGTGGAAAGAGGTCAGCCTTTCACAGTACTCAGTACACAGTAATCAGGTTAACAGATACCACTCAGATACTTATTGTTTAAGTATCTTTTAAATCTTTGTATTTTGCTAATGCATATTGTAAACATATATATAAGAAACTTTTTTTCAGCAGAAGGTCATGGAACAGTTTACCTTGGCCAAGAAGCAAAAGCCTCTTACGTACATTCTATGGTGGTTGCTAAGGCAAGACTTTATTAAATAACCCTCTGTCTTCTGGTGGCTTGCTTGATGGATGAAATCAGTCTTTGTACCTGCTCATAGAAGCAATAATGGCAGCATTTTTTAAAGTCACAATTAGTGAGAAGTTTTTAGAATTGAACAGGAAATTATAAATGATATACTACAGTGTTCAACCTTTTTACACCCAAGATCACTTTTTGAATTTAAGGGCAACCCAGGATCTACCCCACCCCATCGCCGATGCTCTGCCCCTTCCCCAAAGCCCTGCCCCGCTCACTGTTCCCCCCCCCCCGTCGTTTGCTCTCCCCCAACCTCACTCACTTTCACCAGACTGGAGTAGGGGTTTGGGAGGGGGTGAGGGCTCACGGCTTGGGCCGAGGGGTTTGAAGTGTGGGAGGGGGCTCTGGGCTGAGCCTGGGGCAGTGGGTTGGGGTGCAGGAGGAGGTACAGGGTGCTGGCTCTGGAAGGTGGGGCAGGGGGTTGGGGTGCAGCTTCCTGCTGGACAGCACTTACCTCCAGCGGTCCCGGTTGGTGGTGCAGCATGGCTGCCACTAAGGCAGGCTCCCTACCTACCCCGGCAGGGAGCCCAGAGGGCACCTGGCTCCATGCGCTGCCCCTCTCTGAAAGCACTGCCCCCGCAGCTCCCATTGGCCACAGCTTCCATGTCTCAGCCAATGGGAACTGCAGTGGTGGTGCTTGCAGGCAGGAGGAGTGCGCAGAAGGAGACCCCTGGCCTTGGAGCTGCAATGGCCGCTTCTGGGCGCGGCGTGGGGCCAGGGCAGGCAGGGAGCTTGTTTTGCATATGCTCGCATAATTTTCTTCCAAGTATCCTCACTCATGTTAAGCCTCTTGCTGTCTTGGAAGTAGTCCAACTTTGAAAAGGTGCTCTCTGTATTAATAGATCCAGGGGTACACTCAAAGCTTGCCATGCCACTTTGCTGAAGTTGGGAAGTGTGTTTTGATGATTGTTCCAAAAAGCCAGCACATCCAGTTTTGCATTGTCAGGGTTAGGCAAATTCATGAAAGTAGTAAATTCCCCTTCCCCTTCCAGATTTGAAATTTCATTGTCCGTGGCAAATGATTGAAACGTTCTGGCTGCAGAATTCATCTTGAGAAAGGGGTGAAACACCTAAATGACATTCCAAAAAGAATCTTTGTCACCAAATGCTTCAGGGTTCAGATTATAGGTCATAGTCATCTCCCAGGTCTTGCTAAGCATTGTGTTGAAGGTTTTGAATGATTTTTTGGTAAACATCTGTATTTGCAAATGTGTTGGCAGTAGTTGGAGAAAATGCCAGTGTTTTCTGTGTGTCACACAGTGATTCCAAGTTTTCAATGATGAATATTACCTTAGTGCACAGAATCTGGAGGTTGTTCTGGTTATTTGCTAGTCTCATCAGTGTTTCTGCTTTAGAACCAGCAATAATCTAGGTCGGAGCTTCATTAGCACAGTCCACACATTAAAGTAAAAGCTCATCAGCTGATGTGGCACAACAGAGGTAGGTAATCAGCAGTCAGCTCTGCACTTGTCTCGCACTGTATAAAACAAAGCCTTCAACTTGTTTGCATGCTTGAAAATGGCCGAAAACCTAATGATGCAAGATTTCACATCTTTCATTTCTTCTGTAGCAGTAGCTGCTGACAGCACAATGTTAATCAGATGAGCAGAACAGGTAATGTGTAGCAACTCCGGATTCTGATTGAGTTTAATCTTCTGTGCAAATTTAGCCATGTAGGAAGCCAAATCTGTGTTAATTATGGCCACATTGTACCAAGTTAATTGGTACATCTCAAACAGGTCAATTACTACTGTGTCACATCAGCACAATAAAAATAAAATAAAATAAAAATAAATAAAAAATAAAAAAATAAAAAAATAAAACAAAAGGCCAAGAATTGGATAGTCCAAAGCATCAGGAGACTCATCAAAAATCAGACTAGACATCACATTTCCATCAGTTCATTCTGTCAGTTTAGATACTAAAGTATTATTTTCTTTTAGATATTTATGAGTGAGGTTGTCTGCATTCAGAAGGGTTTTTGCTGGTGGACAGTATTATTGCACAAAGTCACCAGTAGATTCCTCTGCAATTAACAGTGGTTGTCTGGCGAAACAAAGAGCGCGCACACATTCATTGACACAATTATGCTGTGTTCTCTCTTTCATGAAAACCCTGGTGAAGGTCCTGATATTGAGTGCTTATCCCAAAGCTCACTTCCTTCTTTAAGCTACTTGTGTTGCTTGCTTTCAATATGCTCCTTTATTCTGTCAGCATGAGCACTCACCTCAATGCTGCAGTAATTGCAGCGCAATGCATCCTCTTCACTCCAGTCTTTACTTTTCTTGAACATTTTTAAGTACTGATTTTCATGTTGGTTTTCAGGCACAAGTTTGCATTTTTGTCCCCACATTTACCTTCTCTTTATCTATGGATGATTGATTGATTACATTCAGCGCTGCACTAAACAGATGCAAAAAAATAGGCGGGCAGTGTCTCCTAGTGAGCCAGTCGTACTGCGATATTAACATTGTTTTATTTTTTTTCCCCTGATTTCCGTCGTGTGCTCTGTGTTTTACACTGAGAAATTGTTTCAATCTCAGAGCTGCAGGAAACAGCAATCACGTAAAGCATTAGTGTTTAACAAAAATAAATATCCAAAAAAAATTGAGTGGATTGATTTAAACTGGTGTAAATCAGTTAAAACTGAACTCCTTTAATTAAAAAAAAACAAAAAAACCCTAGTAATTTATTGGTGAAAATTGGTAAAAACTGAAAACATGGAACACTAAGAATAATCTAGCTTCTGGAAACAGAAGTGTATCCTCCTCCTCCTTATTGATTAAAACTCAGTTAAAAACTTTTACTTTTTTTTTTCCGCACCTGACACATGTTTGTGGAGAAGCTATTATATCTGTTTCTCATGATTAGATGTCGGAATTAGGAATTAGTGATGTTGTAGTACATTGTTCAGACATTGGCCTTATTTGAGACTGTAGCATTACAGCCACCATGGAGATGGCGAGCCAGTTTTTAATTCTCTGGACTCTGCTAAATTATATGATGTTTCAACTAAGATGGAAAGGATGCTCACTAATGTGGAATCTCTAGTCATTTGATGCTCGCCCTTTGAATAACCCTTGTGTTTGTGATTATATAACGTACCCAAAGGGGTATGAAAAATGTACCTGACCTCCACTAGCATTGAGGACTAAAACACCTGGCTAGAGTGATACCTGCACACTCTCAAAAAAGCCATTTTAGTTTTGAAGTACAAAACTGCTGTGCAGTATCTAATTGTAATATTGTCTATGAACATTTTATTTATGAATAATCTTTCTTCACACAGGGTTCTTCACACAGGGTTACACTAAACTGGTGCAAACTGTGTGTAAAGAGTGATTTATCTTGGATTATCTTAAATCTGTTCCTAATCAATTTAAGATACAGTATAATAAGGCTGGTTTAAACCAATATACAGCCTTTTGCATTAGTGTAACCAAATTGGTTTAAAATTGCACCAAGTATTAATTAAGAATTAGTAAACTGGTGGAGCTCTGTAAATAAGCCCTATTTTTTTGAAAAAGGAACTTACTACTTGGACTGATCAAATAGCAGAAAAGTATTGAATATATTATGTATTGATCTTCATTGTTGTTGTTTACCGTGTAGCTGAGCTAATACCACAAAAATATAGCTGACTGTTTGCCATGGCATTGTTGAATAATTTAATCAAACAATATATTAACCAAATACTCTTTGCCCATCCCTGCTTATTGCAAATCTCAGTTTTGATGTATCTTCTTCCCCTTCCTGGCGTCACTCAATTTCTTCTCTTTCTTTCTTATGATAGGTGATGGTGTAACTTTTCCTGCATCATTTCAGTTTCTCTTTCCTCTGTTTATTCGCAATCCTTCCATTCCCGTGTCTCTTTCCCTTTCTCCATTGTAAGTTCTTCTGCCACTTCTCCTCATAGAATCTCTCTGTATACTGAACTTCTCTTTTCTAATGCATCCCCACATCACTCACACCAATACATGTACATTTAAGTCATGGGAACTTTCATACACCTATAAGGTAGAGGGCTAAATTTACTAGCCAGTAACCAATTAGTATGAAAAAAGTAGATGTCCTTGTTGTCAGGGACAGTAATCAGGTGATGAGCCAACTGTGTAGCTCAAGTTGTTGAAAAAGGGGTGGGTGCTGGGATTCTTTCTTTGACCCTGTTCAGGTGGTTCATTTTTGTGTAAAACCTCTGTTTAGTATGTGTTTGATAAAATTGAAGCCCTCAGCCTTCTCTAGCTTCTGGAAGAGAGAAGTACTTTCTCCTTGTTCCTCCGTGCTGCTGCATGAGCGTTTCTGATGGGGTGCCTTATACTCTACTTTTCCCAGAGACTCCACTTTTGTATTCTCCTGTAGTGCTTGTCTCCTGTGTTGTGTGGAGCTTGCCAGAGCAGCAGTGAAATTGACTTGGTTCTTATCAGTTTCACAGCTGCCTACAGAGTTCTCACTAGCAGCAGTGAAAACTGAGAGGAATCTGGTCTGTTTTCCTTGTGTAGCAGAATGGAGAAACTTTGAGCAGGAGCAAGCAGCACCAGACAGCCTGACCTTGGAAAGCTTCCTACTCCTCCAAATTGAATAGCTTTTCCGAACCCTCCTTTTCCTTACTAAGTTACAGAACATGTCTGCTGAGTTAGAACCCTTAGAGATGCAGGCTTCCTTAACTCATCTTTATAGCTTTTCACTTAGATTTTTTTAAGTTGATTTCTCTGCCTAAACAATGTCTTCGATGCAGCACATAAACTGATTTTTATGACAGTCGTATTTCTCATTTTCCGTGCAAGACACATGAAATAAAAAGCTAAATTATGTTGTGTCATTCAGCCAGTTCCAAAAGGATTCTATAGAAAACAGATGGATTGATGGATCATTTCACTTCTCTGAATAAAAACCTGTCTGAATGAGTTTTCTAATTTGCAAATGTTAAAGGTTGCATTTCAGATTTAAAAACTAATGGATAAAGGTTTTCAGTCTGTAAAACGTGAGATTTAGAGGTATTATTAATATACAAGAGGACGATGACTGTATGAATTGATAGAAGTTAGCTGACTATAAATTGTTTTATTTAACAATTACATTTTAAATTAAGTGAAATGTAGGAACCTACATTTGGCAAAGAGATGTGGCGCTAATGGCAGCAGTTAATAACTCAGAACTGATCCTGATATCTCTTGTTTGTTGAAGGAGAGGAAAGTGGAATGGCGTGCATTAAGAAGAGCAGTTACTTTTGCCAGTCTGTGTTTGAGTTTCAAGGTTGTTAAACACTTTAAAAAAAAGTTTCCTCCTAAAGGATCCCCAAATCAGGCCATTTATTTAGTTGGCTAACTATGGGTTAAGGAGCCTAATTTTTTTAAATTTGTTTTTGATTTTTAAGGGCTTATCTGAAAAACTGACTTCTTGTAGGTTGCCTAGAAATCAGTGTAGCTACCTTGGAAGGATGAAGTTCTGAGCTCAACTTGATAACATTTGAATCTGTAGTTCCAGGGGCACTGAGCATGTTTCTACACTAGCTTTTTATTATATTTTAATTCCACTATTGCAGTTACCACAATTCCAACTATTATGTTGTATAACCCTGGTCAGAGAGAATTCTGGTGGGAAATACAGTTCTCCTTGTTCTGAAGCACTGTAGTGGTAGAATGTGGGTTTTTCATCATGAATTTAATAAAAACAAACCCATCCACTTATATAATAAACAAGCTCCAGGACTTCAGACAGCTACCAGTGAATGTTTTAATTGTAGATATTAAAGCAAGGATAAAACTAAAAGGGGTAAGACAAAGGGCTTGTCTACACCACAGGTTATGTCGGTACAACTTATGTCACTCAGGGATGTAAATAAGTTACACTGACCTAAACGCTGGTGTGTACAGCGCTATGTCGGCAGGAGAACTTCGGTGCAGCTGTGCCACAGTAGTGTTTCTAGTGTAGACTAGCCCAAAGTGAGAGTCGCATACCTTAAAGAAGAGCATAAAAGGAAGAAACCCAGCTGCAGTAGTCCAAAACCAAACACTTGGGGTACGTCTACACTACGGGATTATTCCGAATTTACATAAACCGGTTTAACAAAACAGATTGTATAAAATCGAGTGTGCGCGGCCACACTAAACACGTTAAATCGGTGGTGTGCGTCCACGGTCCGAGGCTAGCGTCGATTTCTGGAGCATTGCACTGTGGGTAGCTATTCCGTAGCTATCCCATAGTTCCCGCAGCCTCCCCCGCCCCTTGGAATTTCCGGGTTGAGATCCCAGTGCCTGATGCGGCAAAATCATTGTCGCGGGTGGTTCTGGGTAAATGTCGTCAGTCACTCCTTCCGCTGGGAAAGCAACGGCAGACAAGCATTTCGTGCCTTTTTTCCCTGGATTGCCCTGGCAGATGCCATAGCATGGCAATCATGGAGCCTGTTTAGCCTTTTGTGACTGTCACCGTATGTGTACTAGATGCCGCTCACAGAGGCAATTCAGCAGCGCTACACAGCAGCATGCTTTTGCTTTTGCATGATAGCAGAGATGGTTACCAGCCATATTGTACCATCTACCATGCCATAAATTGGTAATAAGATGATCGTGGCTACCAGTCCTTTTGCACTGCTCCATCTGTTGCTGTCATAAGTGCCCCTGGCTGCTCTTAGCCAGGGGTGCAAAAGCCAAAATTGGGAATGACTCCCTGAGTCAATCCCTCCTTTTTGGTATCTAAAAATAGAATCAGTCCTGCCTAGAATATGGGCAAGTGTACTAGAGAACCACTGTATCATAGAACCAGAGAGCACAGCTGCTCTGTGTCAGATCCTGCAGAAATTATGAGCTGTATGCTATTCACAGGGGGTGCTCCTGCAACAACCCCACCTGTTGATTCCGTTCTTCCCTCAGCCTTCCTGGGCTACCGTAGCATTGTCCCCCCACTTGTGTGATGAAGTAATAAAGAATGCAGGAATAAGACACAGTGACTTGTTAGTGAGATATGAGTGGAAGGCAGCCTCCAGCTGCTATGATAGTCCAGACAGGACAGTAAGGAGTGTGTAGGAGAGGAGCCCAGCATCCCTCTGCTAGTCCAGGGGCAATTGAATCTTTTCTTTACACATGAAGGGTGGGGGCTGATGGAGCTCAGCCCCCTGTTGCTATGATGACGATGGTTATCAGCCATACTGTACCATCTACCAGGAAAAATTAGGGCCAGGCGCCCTTGATTGACCTTACCGATGCTAGTCAGCATGGTTACCAGTCCTTTTGCACTGCCCCATGTGCCAATAGGCTGATGATGAGGACGGATACCAGCCTTATTGCACCATCAGCCATCCATAGCGTGGGGGGAGCAAGGATGTTGGTGTTGAGTGCTGCACCATCGCGTCTATCTGCAGCATTCAGTAAAGATAGGGTGACATGTAAAAGAGTCAAGAGAGGATTGTTTTCCCTTTCACTTCTGGGGGTGGGTGGGGGGGTGCGTAAATTGCCTAGCTATGCCCTGACCCACCGCGGACACTGTTTTTGACCCTAGAAGCATTTGGAGCTCAGCCAAGAATGCAAATGCTTTTCAAAGACTGCAGGAACTGTGGGATAGCTTGAGTCCTCCAGTCCATGAGCGTCCATTTGATTCTTTGGCTTTCCGTTACGCTTGTCACGCAGCAGTGCGCTGAGTCCCTGCTATGGCATCTGTCTGGAGATTTTTTAAAAATGATTTTGAATTTCGTCTTCTGTAACGGAGCGCTGATAGAACAGATTTGCCTGCCCTTACAGTGATCACGTCCGCATCGTCCATGCGGGAGCTCTTTCTTTATTTTGATTTTTAACTGCATCACCACACGTGCTGATCGGAGCTCCACGCTGGGCAAACAGGAAATATTCAAAAGTTCGCGGAGCTTTTCCTGTCTACCTGGCCACTGCATCCGAGTTCAGATTGCTGTCCAGAGCGGTCAGTGGTGCACTATGGGATACCGCCCGGAGGCCAATACCGTCGATCTGCGGCCACACTAACCCCAATCCGATATGGTAATACCGATATTAGCGCTACTCTTCTCGTTAGGGAGGAGTACAGAAACCGGTTTAAAGAGCCCTTTATACCGATATAAAGGGCCTCTTAGTGTGGACGGGTGTGGCGTTAAATCGGTTTTACGCTCCTAAAACCGGTTTAAACGCCTAGTGTAGACCAGGCTCTGGAATGCAAGGAAATGCCTTTAGAGTAGACAATCAGGGCAGCAGCAGTATACTTTTGAAAAGTTTGTACTGTAGTTTAGAGAAAAGTTGGGACACCCACATTCTCTTATCTCTAGCAGAATATGGTCTTAGCTATTCATGGACAAGTAATGAGAGAATTTTTCTTAGCCTGCTTTGCTATCTACATTATCTAAGGTTGTTTTGTGATACCCGTTACTGAGATATCTGAGGCACAAAAGTACAAAAAATTAACTGAAACTACAAAACTCCTATTCTTTCCTTCTATAAGTTTCTGGTCTCAAGCGGAACGTGGGGGAAGCTGTACACATATTAGTTTGCCTCCAGGCTTATATATTTTTATTCTAGGTTTCAGTCAGGAGCCATTAAGAGCATCCTAAATTAAGGTTTCCATTTGACCCTTCCAGTTCTCACTAATGACTTTGAGACCCGATGTAAATGACCGAAGCTAGCAAATAAAAAACAAGCAATAAAATAAATTATTTATAATATTTCAAAGTATACTAGTAAATGTTGTGTAGCATTTTGAGAAGGAAAAGCAGTTCAGTCATGGTAATGTTATGGGAGTGGGGAGAGCCTTTTGTAAGTCTAAATAGTACAACTGAAATGTATGAGAACAGGCTTGAAAAATTTGCCAGAGAATTAAAACTACCAGCCCAAAGTTCAAGTCAAGGAGGAAGGTGGTGTGCCTGGACCTCACTGCCATTTGACCTTATGGGTATGTCTATACCACAGTTAGACTCCTGCAGCTGGCCTGTGCCAGCTGATTTGGCCTTATGGGGCTCGGGCTGCAGGGCTGTTTGTTTGTAGTGTCACTTCCAGGCTCAGGCTAGAAGCCCGGGCTCTAGGACCCAGTGAGGAGAGAGCGTACCAGCCCGAGCCTAGGAAAGTTCCTGCCCAAGCCTCATAAGAGCAATTCGGGTGGCATGGGCCAGCCCTGAGCTGCTGGGAATGAGGAAAGAATGCTGCAATTCCTACTGGGTTGCTGTCCTGCATCCTATTCAGGGGATGTCTCTCTAGCTAGCAAGAGCTTTGCAACTAGTGTGTGAATTTTTCAAGCTTTCTCTAGGAGGGTAAGAGCAAAAAGTATTTAACATAGTAATAATTTAAGTGTATTTCTTCTGACACCATAAAATGTAGTGCGCATTTTTAATTTAATTAAAAAGGCAATAATTGAAAATGCATCTCATATGTTCCATGCTATTGAGCTATGTTGTAGTCCTGAAGTTTTAAGCAGCATTTGCTTTGTTGTTGGTATGCTTTTTCTTTAGTCATCATGTAGCCACATGTCAGTATTGCATAATTACAATAAATACAAATGCTCTAATCTGTTATAGGGAAATATTATGCTTGTGCTTACTCTATTAAAGTATTGTGCCTACCGTATCAAAGTGGCCTTCATTTAAAGAAAGTTACTCTTCACCTTGATGATACAGGGAAAATTTCCTTTCCCTTTACGATTTTACTATTTTATTTTATTTTATTTTATTTTATTTATTTATTTATTTATTTTTTAAGAGGATGAATGTCAATGGAAAGCCCCTTTCTACTTCATCCAAGGAGCGGATCCTCAGTTTGGACTGATGAAAGCCTGGGCAATTGGTGACTGTGACAATGGAGGTGATGAATGGGAAGAGGAGATCAAATTAACAGAGCAAGCTGTGCAAGCCATTAACCAGTTAAACCCCAAGCCCAAGTTCTTTGTACTGTGTGGTGACCTCATACATGGTATGCCAGGTAAGACTGTTAAAAATGTACACTGGTAATCATATTCCCATTTTCTTTTTTAATTTTAGATGTGATCTATAATTACCTTAGCTTTACAGTCGGGCATAGTATTAGGTACTGTATAGTATCGTGTTCTCGTGGATGTGTGCTTCTAAACTCATGCTTGAAGTAGTATTCTGACCTCTCCAGTTGACTCCCTGTGCCATTCATGCATGCTAGCTCTGCCTCTCTGTTAGTAACTTTTTCCTGTGTCTTAGAGAAATTTGCTGTTAGAATGAAATAACATTTTTAAGAGGACATGTAAAAGTACTTTCACCAAAAGTATTAATTTCATAAACAGTGTAGGGACTCCAGCCAGGAGAGAACCAAGGAATAGCCATGCATTTGAGTACCTAAAGGGAGTTGAGTTTGGGGCCTAATAGAAAATCTTCAGTGAGATCTTTCTAATGCTTAATAGAACCTTCATCTTAAAAGTAATATACTCTATCTTAAAATGCCCTAATACAATTCAGAGAGTAGAATTCTAACCCATTATTGCAGGACCATGAGATCAGACTAGTGTTATATACTGAAGCAGGCTACAACAGAACATATACAAATATGGATTACAAGATTTAGCTGTTCCTTACTTTTTCAACTAGACCAGTAAATTTTCTTTACCATAACTGTTCTTTTTGTTTAAAAAGATAAATAATTTTATTGGAATTGTATAAATAGTTTCATAGACTTTATGGGGTTTTCTTATTTAAAAACCTCAACATCTTGGCAATTTTAATTAGAAGCCCTAATTGATGTTAGGGGGTTATAGGCTGCAGAATTTTTTTTATTTTTATTTTTTTTTAAATCTGTACATGGATTTGATAATAGAAAAGCATAGGAAACCACCAAATTTAAACTTCCTAATGACATAATCTGTTAAACTAAGCAAAATAACATAAGGGTATTGGATAGTTCTATCATTTGATCATAGGATATGGTCTTTCATCTCTAGGTCACTTCACTGGTTTATTTAATTCAGGCATCATTGAAAGTATTAACTCAAGCTGCTGCTGCTTACGATTTGAAGTCTCTTCCCTTTTCTTGTATTTTGCTCTCACTCAGGATCGCTGGTTGTTAACATTTTATGAATTGTTGATTGTGTGTTTTATTGTCATCTTTCTCCAGTGCTTTGGATTAAAGGTGCTCCGTAAATAGAATATGATGTAATCATACTTAATTTCAAACAAAATTATCCTTACACAGTGGTAAAAATATACAGTATGTTTGGTACTTAGGTTGTCGTATAGGATTTCCCTTCAATTTGGGAGTTCAGTTTAAAAAGTGATCATCATAAAATCAATATAAAATTGTAAAACTTACTCTCCCTCAGAAGGGAGAAAAGACTAAAGGGTCATGATACTACATCAATGGAGGCAAAACTCCCATGAACTTCAGTACTACAGCAGTGGACCCTATCACTTGCTAATCTCTCCGTTGCGTAAAGGATTGCCACATCTTTTAAAGAGTCTGACTTTCCCAGTACAAAATTGTAATGAGATTTTCAACAGATATCCCCAGTTTGTTTGTTTGTAGTAATATTCCAATTTTGTTGCTTCCAGTATCCCCTGGGGGGGAAGGGGAGAGAGCGCACAGGGGAAACTCCAGAAACCAGCTATAATATGTCTGCTGCATCTGTTGGAGGACTTCCAGTCACCAAATTAAATAATGCAGTAACCTAATATAAAACTGGTATATTGGATTTCACCTTGCATGGATATTTCCTGAAAGTCATTAACATAAAATGGCTCTTAAGCCTCTGAAAAGAGTTTTGTCTACTCAGGATTCATGTCCATATAACAAGCTCCATCATAAGTAGTCCTCTTGTTAAAAATTTCAGAGAGACTAAGGACCGAATGGGTGTAGAGCCTGATCTATCCTCTCAACTCTAGATGGTGTCTGTACAGATCAGGTTCTGGCAGGACAGAATGCAGAAATTTGTATGCTGTCACCCTTGTACATTTATTTATTTATTTATTTTGGTGGGGTGGGAGTTGGATAGTGGACTTTTCCAACCAGTATTATCTGTGTAGCACAGTGATACTCAGACTGACTCTTGCGAACTGCAAGTGGCTCTTTAATGTGTCTCCTGTAGCATGTGATATTAAAACACTGTGATTTTTATTATTAACCAGTCTAAGTTATTAACCAATCGGGATGTTTTTACTATTACTTTTTTTTACTTACCCAGTTGTAGTTGATAAATAATAATACTTGTTCAGTCATTTTTGCTGTGAGAATATATACAGATATAAAAAACTAAATATTTCCCCTGTCACATTGTTTGTTTAAATATGAATATATAATAGTAAATGAAACAACAAATTCACACTACTGTGGCTCTTTTGGGTAATGTTGATCGTTAATTTGACTCCTGAACCACTGAGGTCTAAGTATCACCGGTCTGGCATCTTTCATGAACATAGGGCTCTGATTTATCATAAAACGTAAGAAACAAATTTGTCAGAGTATGGCAAATTGTTATCAAATAGTCATCTTAGTTACAAAATATATGAATGTTAAACTGAACAGATTGTAGACCTAAGACTACTTATGTTCTGTATAGTGTATTTGCTATGCTTTGTATAAATATTGGCAGCAGCCTATTGCAATTTCCAAGTAGTAGCAGGAGAGGGCAGTTTCATTTGGCCTTTCACCTTTGTCTCATCTCTTCTTTCTGTGTAAAGATAGCTAGTAACTATAGGTAGTACAGGTATATCTTGCTTTGATCCTATGTAAATGTAAACATGTAATCTTAAATCAATGAAGCAATATTCTATACATCTGCTTTATGCTTATTAGACACTTTATGGAGAGCTAAGGAAATAGTCTATTAAAGGAAAGTGTAGCTCCTACTAGAACAGCTCTTTTATTGCTTTACATTCTGTTTACATGTGTTTAAGTTTATACGAATGATTTATGCTTTTTTATAAATACATTTTATAGCCAGTAATTTGTCTTTCTGTCTAAACTGAAAAGAGACGAAGACGTTAAAGTCAATCATTCTTTGGCTAAGAGACTGTGTGTGCAATCTCATCATGGGCATAAACTCCGTCAATGTTCTTTGGATGTTTGCCCAAAAGGTCATTGAGACTTGCTTGAAACAGCAAGTGGAATGGAAACACAGTCAGAAAAATATTCTATAGAAGATAAGTACAAAGAGGAAGGATTCTGGTCTAATCATAAATGAATGAACATAAAAATATGGATGCCTTGGAGGAACTGAAATTTTTGGTGGGGTCTTGTATTTTTTTTCCTAACATTTTCTTTCACTTATTTGCAGTAAGCTTTTGGAATAATCTTAAGTAAAAATTATTTCAAAAGGAAAATGAATGGAATAATAAATCAATGAAAAGAGAAGAAAATGTTGAAAACAAACCCAAATCCTAAAGAAGTCATAATGAACCATTTACTGAAAATGTTTTGAAAAATGTGTGTGGAACCAAGTCTGGATGGTTGATGGATATTGTATTTCTTTAAAAAAAAAAATACAAGGCATTTTGCAATGAATCAAGCTCTTCGTTCCTTAACAACTCATTTGCTGTGCTTTCTCCACCAAAATTTCAATCTCCTGACATTAGAATTAGTTGCTACAGAGATTTTATCTGATATTACCCTCTCTAATTTCCTTGTAATAACATTTGCTTCTAAGAAAATTTGAAAGTAGTGCAATCACATCTCCAGTTCCCTGCCAAGTTCCCTTTCTCACTTAAGGATTCAGATGGCTTCATTTTTTCCACTTTTACCAAAGAATTGGTAAAACTCTTTACAAGACTTCCTCTTCTGACACACATGAGTGCTTGTAACACACTGTTCTTTGTTTCCTTTCCGCAGTCACATAGTTTGGGTCAAGATTACAAAAAAAAATACCCTGTCACATGTTCATTGACTCCAGTGGCTATTGTTATGCTTGGATTTAATATTTTTTTAACCACAGTTAAAAATTAGAGTGACATTCTTTTGTCATTCAGAGATGCCATAATTAGACTGAAGCAAAGCTAAATCAGCAACTGATTACAGTGGAAAAAATGACCTGATTATGGATATCATCATAGGACTACTTAAATTGGTCTAAGTGTTTTCACTTTGTTATGCCAAGAACTTGAAGTTGTAGAAAAACCTTCTGCAGCATTAACAAGCAAAAGGCAAACTGCTTGAGAATGTAAGTATTTTTATTATGAATAATTAATTGATTTTTGATGTTTAAAAAATTACCTCCTTCCAAGTAATACATTTCTGCGATGTATAACCATCAATAATCAGAGGTCTTAAAACGTAACTTTTAAAATTCAATCCAACAGACACTTCCACCGTAGCCCTAATTAAAAAAATGGGGATATATCTAAACAATGGCGAGTATACCCACATAGCTATGGCACTGTAGTTATGCTGACATAGCTGTGTCTATACTATGGGGTTGACATCAACTTGAAGGGCTTTTTCCAGCAGTGAGGAACACCACCTCCACAAGCAACTGTAGTGCTGTCAGTGGAAATGTCAGGGTGTGGATTTTTCATAGCCCTAAGCAACTTAGCTACGTCAACCTAAACTTTAAGTGTAGACCAGGCCTGGGACTGGTCATGTTTGTGAAGTTACTCACATGCATCGGGTGTTTGGAATATTGGTGTCTAATACTATTTTTGTCAGGTTTTTTTCTTTTCCTTTTAATTCTTTCTGATTTCACTGATTTTATCACCATTGAACACAAGATCATTTGGATCTACACTAATACATTTGTAGTGAAGAGGTACTGACTTCATTTCATGCTTTTCCGCAGTGGAGTTTTTCTAGTGGTCTCTATGTCAATTTGTTTAATCATTTTAGTTCCATAATGTATTAGGAGGAAAGGCTAAAAAATGTTTCCTCAATGGACATAAATCACCAAAGGCATAAGAGGAGGCAATCCTTGATTTCAGTCTGACAGTAGTGAATTTGGCCCATTAATATTTCTAATTGATATATCAAATTGATACGAGCCCTCTAGTTCAGTTGTGGTTTTAAACAGGGCCAACGAGAGGGGGGGAAGCCGGTACAAATTACCAGGGCCCAACAGTCTGGTAGGGGGCCCGGCTTTGTCGGCCCTGTTTAACTGGTCTGCCCTTGGGGGGCGCTGAAATTTTTTTTTTTTTCACCAAAGCCCAAAGCTGCTCTCAGCAGCCCTGGTTTTAAACTACACTTAAGCTGACAAAAAATAATGTTAATCGAAGAGTACTGCAGTTGTTTTCCCAATATGGTTTTTGCTTAAGAATGATAGATTAAAGTTTGAATACATTTTTAGCATCCATTGACTTCATATTATTATCTATGCTCTCTTGGATTGTATTTAAATTTTTCTATGCTCAGCTTCCATCTCAATCAGTTTAAAAAAAATCAAAAACCCTACCCATCTTAAATACATTTTTAACTAGGAGGAACACATGAAGTATGTAGAGCTTTGACGATGACTGAATTCTAAAGCATCACAGATTTTTGGTTGAAATGATGTCAAGACCTTTGAACAGGGACTCCAAGAAGTCTCAGGATTCCAACAGCTAGGAGTGATGAATAGAATCCTGATCAGCTAAGCTAGGAAGCAATCAAGCAAAACACTTGTTATCCATTACACATGCCATTAAAGGAGCTAAGTAATCAGTGCCAATGTCTCAGTATGTAGATGGTGATTAAAAGTGATTTATACTCAGAACATTATTTTGAAAAGTTTTTCTTGATTATGTAATCAGAAATAGTGTTACCAAGAATAGTTAACCTAGTATTGGGGCACTAAATCAAGAATTTTACGAAATACAGTTGCAGTATAGGTATTACTAAAAATAACTTTTTCTACAAGCTCCTTAGATATTTATAACTAGATGTATTGTGATCACTGAAAACTTTTTTCCTAAAGACTTCCATGTGTATATTAAGTCAGCATAATTTGGTATAGCAAAAATGTTAACCTGCAAAGCACAAAAATGCTATTGATTGGATAATTTGCTTGTTTCACTGCTTTGCTGCAACTTTCCAATGATCGTATATTGAGTTCTCTAAATCTTCCTCTTTAAATTATAATTTTCATCTTTTTTAACCGTTAGTGCAGGTCTACACTACGGCCAGGGTCAGGGCTGGCTCCAGGCACCAGCATTCCAAGCTGGTGCTTGGGGCGGCATTCTCCAAGGGGCGGCAGTCCCCCTTATTTTGCCCCCAAGTAGCCCGCCGAATTGCCGCCACGGGCGGGGGGGGGGGCAGGCGCGTTTCCGCGGTAGCGGCAATTCAGCGGCAGCTTCTGTGTTTAGCTGTCCGGGGCGGCTTCAGCTAAACATAGAAGCTGCCGCCGAATTGCGCGGCCGCGGAAACGCGCCTGCCGCCCTAAGGGCACACGGACTCCCCCGCCCCGCCCCGCCCAGCCCAGCCCAGCCCAGGGTGGCAATTCGGCACTCTACTTCGGGCGGCCCTGCCTTTGAATCCCGTCCGCGGCTGGGAGTCAGAGGGCTCTGGGCTGCCCACAGCCGCAGGGAGCCCAGAGCGCTTTAAATCCCAGCCGCGGGGAACAAAGGGATCTGGGCTGCCTGCAGAGATTCCCAGCCGCGGCTTGGATTTAAAGGGCTCAGGGCTCCCTGCAGCTGTGGGCAGCCCAGAGCCGTTTGAATCCCGGCATGCAGCCGCTGTTTGCCCCTGCCCCAACTGCCCCCCAGGATCCCCACCCCCTATCTAAATGCCGCTGCTCCTTGTCCCCTGATTGCCCCCTCCCAAGACCCCTGCCCCAACTGCCCCTTGGAATCCCAGCCCCTATCTAAGCCTCCCTTCTCCTTGTCCCCAACTTCCCCCTTCGGAGACCCCCAGGACCCCACCCCCTACCTGTCCCCTGATAAACCCCTGGGACTCCCATGCCTATCCTACTGCTGCCTGTCCCCTGACTGCCCCCCTGAACCTCTGCCCCATCCAACCACCCATGCTCCCTGTCCCTTGACTGCCCCCTGGACCCACCTACCCCTTCTCCAACCTCCAGCCCCCTTACCGTGCCACTCAGGCCAGCGTGTCTGGCTCCATGCAGCTCCAGACACATTGCTGCCATGCTCCCCCGTGGAGCCCACAGACCCCCACCCCCAGCACCTGCCTTCCAGATTTGAACACCTCAAAATTCAGGAGTGCTCAAGCTCAGTTTGGGCAGCTGTTACTTCATTTCTCCCAAATCAAATATACTGATCCACTGTAACTTGCTGTAGAAAAAGCAGGATAAAATTGAGCAAGAAATGCTTATTAGCACTGGAATTGCTATTTTCAACAGCCATTGCTTTTTTGTTTGTTTAAAAGGAAGACAGTGATATTGCATTGGCAAATTCCCCATAGAAGGAAAGCGTGGAACAAAAGAATAATAAAGGCACCTCAACTTTTCCTCATTTATGGAGGACAGTCTTATAATATGCATCCAGATATCCTCCAATCACACAAGCTGAAAATTGTTCCACTTTACTGCAGCTCTGTAACTATATGGGAACCAATCCTGTCTGTGTTTTGTGCACATCCAAAATTCCTGCTGAATGACCCGCCCTGGGAGCATTATCAGTGACCCAGGGCTGGAGAGGCAGGAGGTGTGTGTGGGTGGGGAGGCACTGGTGGAGGGGGAGCCCAGGGCTGGGGCAGCAGGGGGTGGGGGGAGGGCACTGGTGGGGAGGAAAGGGGGAAGCCCAGCGCTGGGGCGGCAGGGGGTGTGGGTCAGTGGGGGGAGAGCCCAGGATTGAGGCAGCAGGAGGGTACAGGGGGGAGCCCAGGGCTGGGACGGGAGGCAGCCAAATTTTTTTTTTGCTTGGGGCAGCAAAAAACCTAGAGCCGGCCCTGGCCAGGGTCGACACTCTGAGATTGATCCACCGGCAGTCAATTTAGTGGATCTGGTGGAAGACCCACCAGATCTTTCTCCAGTCGACCCCTGTACTCTACCCCTGATGAGAAGAGTAAATTGACGGGAGAGTTTCTCCCGTCGACCCCCCCCATGGTGTAGACCGCATGGTAACTCGACCTAAGGTACATCGACTCCAGCTATGTTGTTCATATGTTGTCCAGCTGGAGTTGCATAGCATAGGTCTACTTACAATGGTAGTGTAGACATAGCCTTAGAAAGTTGTTTCTGCCAAATAGCATTTCCATTATTTTTATGAACTAAATTTTCTAATGTCCTAAAATGTGATATTTTATCTAGAGCAAAAGAGATCACAATAGATAAATTGAAGGTAGATGTCACTGCTTTATAACTGACCAAGATAAAACAGATTACCATGAACTGGAAATTCGATCTATTGCCAGCTTGCAATAAATGGTGTAATACATACAAAAAAAGGGTTTCCACAAAACAAGTGAGTTGCAGATGGGTCCTGTAGTCCAGCATTTAGAGGATGCAAAAATGTAAGTTGAGACTCTTCTTTTGGGTGAATCCCAACCCACTTCAATTTCTCACTTCCAGAACCATCTTTAACTCTTGCCATGTACTCCATATGTGACACTTCTCAGGCAAGCATAAGGAGACATCAGGCCGCCCCTCTCTAGGGGAGGAGGAGGGATCAGTAGGTTGATGTAGGTCTGGAATGCTTTTGGTGGGAGAGTGCAATTACTCAGGCAGAACACGCTCTGTCAATCCATGGAAGACCTCTCCCAAATCACTAGTTGCTAATCAAACATCCTTTCATGTAGTTTAGTGCTTCTTGGCAAACCTCTCAGTTTCTGAACATTTAAGGCAGCATATGAAACCTCACAAAGGGCTAAGGGGCCACAGTCAGTACTTGCACTGCTTAGTAAAGGAAGCAGAAACCAAATGCAAGTCTCCTAATGAGAATTCTCCCAATGCGGAGGAGTCTCTAGAGCAGTGGGACACAGACTGAGGCTCCTGAGCCACAAATGGCTAGTTACTGTTTCTCGTGAGGCACTTTGCAGCACGTGATATTAAAACACTGTGTGATTTAATTAACAATCAGTCAGGATGCTTTTATGTTATTAACCAATTGTAGTTCATAAAATAATACTTGGTCAGTCATTTTGCTATGAGAATAATATATATAAAAAATAATAGTAAATGAAACAGTGAATTCACACTACTGTGTCTCTTTTGGGTACTGTTGATCACTAATTTGGCTCCTGTACCACTGAGGTCTGAGTATCCCTGCCCCAGAGGATGTAGAACCAGGATAGCTGGTTCCTTCACCTTTCTCTTCCCCGCCCCCCCCCCTCCCCCCGACCCTGGTGCAGGGGCTGGAGTGCACTGTGCTTTGCTAGCCTCAGATGACGTATGGTCCCTAGTGGACTTTTGTCCATTAGCACAAATTAATGTCTCCTCTGGCTGCTTTAATCTGGGCTGGGGAAAAAAGTCAGGAAGTCATAACTCGATTTTGTTTTTCAGCTTCTCATCTCTCCTCATATGGAAGCTGTTCCACACCCCTAATCATTTTTGTTGCCCTTTCCTGAACCTTTTCCAATTCCAATATATCTTTTTTGAAATGGGGCGACCATATCTGCATGCAGTATTTGAGATTTGAATGTACCATGGATTTATATAGAGGCAATATGATATTTTCTGTCTTATTATCTATCTCTAATAATTCCCAGCATTCTGTTCACTTTTTTTGACTGCTGCTGCACATTGAGTGGATGTTTTCAGAGAACTATCCACAATGATGCCAAGATCTTTCTTGAGTGGTAACAGCTAATTTAGACCCCATCATTTTATATGTATAGTTGGGATTAAGTTTTCCAATGTGCATTACTTTGCATTTATCAACATTGAATTTCATCTGCCATTTTGTTGCCCAGTCACCCAGTTTTGAGAGATCCTTTTGTAGCTCTTAGCAGTTGCTGTGGACTTACCTATCTTGAGTAGTTTTTGTATCATCTGCAAATTTTGCCACCTCACTGTTTACCCCTTTTTCCAGATCATATATGAATATGTTGAATAGGACTGGGCCCAGTACAGAGTCCTGGGGTACACCACTATTTACCTCTCTCCATTCTGAAAACTGACCATTTATTCCTACCCTTTGTTTCTTTTTAACCAGTTATCAGTCCATGAGAGGACCTTCCCTCTTATCCCATGGCAGCTTACTTTGCTTAGGAGCCTTTGGTGAGGGACCTTGTCGAAGGCTTTCTGAAAATTTAAGTGCACTGTATGCCCCTTGTCCACATGCTTGTTGACCCCCTCAAAGAATGTTAGTAGATTGGTGAGACATGATTTCAAATCTATGTGCCTCTGTTGGAAAATCCCACTGGACCTGCATCTTTAGGTGCCTAAGTACCTTTGACTATCTGGCCCATAGTGTCCAGTGCAAAGAGAATAATAATAGGACTTTTGAATTTGATGGCTTTAGGTTTAATTTCTCCTCTGGGAGTAGAAATTTTAAAATTACATCTAGATATTATTTATTAATTTCTATTATAAAATTAATAAATGTTAATATATAATGGGCAACCTTGTCAGGAGCTGACTTTTTTTGTCCACTAATGCACTTGCAGCATCCATTGTTAGCTTCAGAATATCAGTGATGTTGCCATTTTCCAGTTATGTGGACATGGTATGTCTGTCCTAATCTGCACTCAAACCTACATCCTTCCCCAGTTCTGGAATCTAATTTTTTGCATGCATCAGCTAGCAAAGGTGTCCAGCAGCAGGGTTCCAGAAAAGACACCTAATACCTTCTCCTCTTTGATGTGCCTAGTTTGCATTATTAAATGGCCCAAAGAGGACTAGAATTGCTATCTAAGGGCTAGTCTACACTTACCTGCCGGGTCGACGCAGTGAGTTCGACTTCTCGGAGTTCGAACTATCGCGTCTAATCTGGACGCGATAGTTCGAACTCCCCGCACGTGCCGGTCGACTCCGGTACTCCACCACTGCAAACGGCGGTGGCGGAGTTAACCTTGGAGCCGCCGACTTCGATCCTGCGGCATCTGGACGGGTAAGTAGTTCGAACTAGAGTACTTCGAGTTCAGCTACGCTATTCACGTAGCTGAACTTGCGTACCCTAGTTCGACCCCCGCCCTTAGTGTAGACCTGCCCTAAGGTGTGATGGAAGATGAACTAAGTAAATTAATGAATAAATTGTGAATGATCTGAAAATCAGAACTGCTTAAAAGCTGAAACCGCTGAAAGGACACATTTCCATTTAGCACCCTGATCCCCTTTGCCATTCTGTGGGAGATGACTGATGGACAAGCTGTGATGGTTCTATGTGCTGCATTTTGATTTAACGTATGATACAGTGCTTCCCTCTTCATTTCATAATAGTAGTTTTATTTTGCCAACTGAAAATGGCTACAAGAGAACAATATGTCAAATACAACGGGCTGGATTCTTTGCTGGGGTAAATCAGCATAATTCCATTGAAGCTGAGAGATTTACACTGGCTGAGAATCTGACCCCAAATCTTTCGTGCAGCTGAGTTTCCTTGAGGAAACTTGCTTACATTCTGTAACTTCCTTATGACACTACTGCTTGTTATTAATTTGATATACATCTTGTAATATAAATTGAATCTTTTAAAGTCCACTATATGATAGACTATTAGGGCAGGTGTTTAATTGTGTTTCATGAATTGTATGGTGAGTGTAAGTACATGCTGTGACCTCTTACATGCTTCAGTTATCTCCCACTGTAAATTAGATATAGCTGTTAGAGACTAAATGAAACAAGTCTTGCCTAATAATGTTTATAATCGAAAAACAAGTAGAATCTGATTAACTTGATCTGTTAGCAATATGATAATGGACCAATGAACAAATGTTTATGCTTTCACTGTTTTAGATCAATGCATTTGTGTTCATATGTTAATTAGAAAAAATTAAAATCACTAGAACTGCAAAGTATTATGGCACTTCAGCGTCATTGTGATTACATATGCTAATTGATCTGGTTAAGTGAAGGAATAAATCCTTAATCTTTAATGTCTGCTCAAGTGCTGCTCAGGTCATAATGTGCTAAGTAATCTGACACTAGCATCTAGTTAGGCAAGCCCTAGAAGTAGGACTCTTCATTCTCTGCATATTTGTTCTCATTTTTTGTCTTGTATCCCTAGGTTGCTGAATTCAACCCTTTCTAATGGTCATTCTTCTTATTATAACACGTTTGGGGGAAAAATGGCTCTGGCTGAGGTGAATTGATCATAAGGAGTATAACACACTCCCTATTGGATGGCATGGACGGTCCTGTGGTTAGGGCACAGGAGTGGTGATGGGGCAGTCAAGGTTCTTTTGCCAGCCCTACCATAGATTTCCTGTGTGATCTGGGGTTAGAGCATGAGTCTGGGAACTGGGAGATTGGAATTCCAGTCCTGGCTCTGCTAATGACTTTAGATCAGGGGTGGGCAAACTTTTTGGCCCGAGGGCCACAATGGGGTTGTGGAACTGTATGAAGGGCTGGGTAGGGAAGTGTAGCAGTCTAGGGAACCTTGGAAGATTTTGTTATGGCTTAGCTCAGGCAATTCCGCTTTCTCAGCCTCCGGTTATTGTAGGACACAGCATGCTAGCTTTGACCTGCCTCAACCGGCTGGGACTGCTGCGTGGCAAGCCCCTGGCTGTTGGCCAGGGGGGGCAGCCCCGGAGGGCGGAGAGTGTCTATTGCATTATGTATGAGCTGATATGCTGCTGTTTGTATAAAATGAGCATGCTTTGTGTTTGTTATTAGGACTTCACCCCAGGCCGAGCTACAGGGCGCTGGGTCCCCGTCTCAGTGACAGCAACGCTTGGGGTCCCCGTTGCAGATGTGTCACTTTACCTTCATTAAAGCCAATTACTCTCAGTGTGGAGTCGGTCTCGTTCTTGCAGAGTACCTCGGACCCTTTTGGGCAGTAACAAATGGCGCAGCGAGCAGGGTACTCTGGAAGACGATGCCGCTGTGGCAGAAGGTAGGGGAGGTAGGGAAGCCGTTGCTGTCCCTACAGCGCATACCGGGGTGACCCCAGACGGAACGCTGGGGGTCGGTAGCGCGGACCGTGGCAGGCTGGGCGGCTCCAGCTAACTGGCCGGGATTCCAGCAGGCAGCTGGGATCCGTCTGAGCAGCTGCTTGAGAGCTTACAGCGGTTGCGGGCGAACCGGCAGTCTGGGACGGAGCGGCGGGCGATGGGGGAGCTAGGGTGGCTCCTCCTAACCACCCTTTGGGCCCAGGACGAGGAGGTGCTCCGCTGGCAGCGGGCCCTGGACGGGAAGGCGTTGGAGTGCACGGCGTAGGCAGAGGCCCGTGCCGGTGCCCCGGAGGTCGTTTGGACCTACAAGCGAGTGAGTTGTTTCGGCAGGGGCCAAGAGAAGGCATCCTACGCTGACTGGTCCGAGTCTGGGACAGTGCCGGGAACACCGGTATGCTTCTCCGGTATGAGCTGCATCGGCTGGGTGTCCTGACACAGGATGCGCAGGTTAAGGCAGCCGAGGGGAGGAAAAGGAACACAATGAGTTAAAGCTAAAAAGCTAAAGATAAGAGACTAGCTCCAGTCAAGGACATCGCTGCAACTGAGACTTGGCGGACAACCAAAAGAAAGAGGGGGGCTTAACTGTGCCCAGGCCGCTGGGATGGCTGTAAAACCTGGCCAGACACTACCGGAATGTGTTAGATTCCTTTTCTCATGGGTAGAGAAACGCTACAAAGAAGAGACTGGAGCTGGGGGGGGGGGGCAAGGTGGAGGGCTGGTTAACCTCTCCCTTGTCCACTGGCAGCCCCCATTGTGTCATTGGATTCTTTTGAAAGAAGCAAAACCATTACAGGGTGATTTGCTGGTGACCTTACCCCCGAAGAGACTGGAGCTGAACCACGACTGTGTTGGGAAAGAAGGAGATACACCCAAAAAACCCACGCCATCGAAATGACTGGAGCCTCAATCCAGCACTTCCTGACCAGGAAGGACATTGGGAACTGACCCTGGTGAAGAAACGAAGAATTGTACACAGGCAGGCAGGCAATAGACAGAGAACTTGGAAAGGAAAAAAGGATCGGGCCCAAGCGGCCAGGCTACAGACAACAGCTTGGGAATTTCAAATATTCAGGGGGATACTTGGAATGGTGATTTAGCTGAAGAATGTATATAGTGCTATGTACTTGTAATTGTATTAGGCTTAAGAGCATATAAGTGGTGGTGTTTTCCTTTAGTGTTAAAAAGTAGGAGTTAATAGTAAGAACCCTTAAGCTGTGAATAGCTTTGAATTTAGAAGTAAGCCAGGATGCAATTGTATTATTGTAAATGATTCAATTGATGATGTAATTTTTCTTTTTTTTTTGCCTGATAGTAATACGGGTATTTGTATATTGTATGTAATGATTGTTTGCCCAGTAGGGGTAGTTTTGTTTTTGTTTTTTAGATATTAAGAAAATTAGTGTTAGCTGTATAGTATTTAATGTATTATGTATTTATTTATAGAGTTTACATTTATGTTTTATGTTTGTTTTGTGGTGTTTGGTTTTTTTTGGCCAGAATTATTGTTGTGTTGTTAAGGTTTTTATGTGGTTTATGTTGTGTTTTCTTTAGGATCCCCCCCCTCCCTCAGTGTCAGTTTGATCACCTGACACATGATGGGATGGATTGGTAACAGAAATTTGTCACAGTTTGGTGAGCAATAGAGAAGGGGGGGAACCCTGCAGGATTTATGTTATTTGTTTTGTTTTATTTTTGTTGATTTGTGTTTGTTGTGTTTGATGTTGTTGGTGTTGTATGTTATGAATTGTATGATTAAAGGTGAGCCCTAATAGATTAAGGAAATATTATTTGGTTTTGGTTCACTATTTAGCTTTGGCTTTGTTTTGTTTAACCGGTTATTGTTGTTTTTTCTGCTCTGTTCATTTGGGCGTTGGGGGGTGTGAGCGGAACTGAACTTCTCGTTCGTAATTCCTCAGGGTGGAAGTCATGTGTGCGATGAAGCTCTGAGGTTGTCCTGAGATTTTACAGTCCCGCCCCCCCCATAGCGGATAATGTAATGGAAGTAGGAAAAATCTGGCTTAGACTGTAATTTTCTCTGCTCTTTGTGTAATTTTTTGTTCTGTTTAAGCGCAAGCAGACAAATGGGAATGCTGGTGTTTGTATTGCTAGATTAGCTCAAGGTTATGCTGCTGTTGTGGTACCGGAGCGCTGAGAAGGCGAGGGGGGGAATGTAGCAGTCTAGGGAACCTTGGAAGATTTTGTTATGGCTTAGCTCAGGCAATTCCGCTTTCTCAGCCTCCGGTTATTGTAGGACACAGCATGCTAGCTTTGACCTGCCTCAACCGACTGGGACTGCTGCGTGGCAAGCCCCTGGCTGTTGGCCAGGGCGGGCAGCCCCGGAGGGCGGAGAGTGTCTATTGCATTATGTATGAGCTGATATGCTGCTGTTTGTATAAAATGAGCATGCTTTGTGTTTGTTATTAGGACTTCACCCCAGGCCGAGCTACAGGGCGCTGGGTCCCCGTCTCAGTGACAGCAACGCTTGGGGTCCCCGTTGCAGATGTGTCACTTTACCTTCATTAAAGCCAATTACTCTCAGTGTGGAGTCGGTCTCGTTCTTGCAGAGTACCTCGGACCCTTTTGGGCAGTAACAGGAAGGCTGTGCCTCCCCAAACAGCCTGCCCCCTATCCTGTCCCCTGACCCATCCAACCTCACCGCCCCTTGTCCCCTCACCTCCCAGTCCCGGAACCCCTGCCCCCTATTCAACCCCTCTGCTCCCTGTCCCCTGACTGTCCCGAACCCTATCCACACCCCCCACCTCTGACAGCCCCCCTGGGATTCCCACCCCCTATCCAACTGCCCTCTGCTCCTCATCCCCTGACCACCCCCTCCTGGGACCCCCCCCGCCCCTAACTGCCCCCTGGGATCCCACCCCCTTATCCACACACACCCCGCTCCCTGTCCCCTGACTGCCCTCCCGACCCCTATCCACATCCCTGCCCCCTGACAGGCCCCCTGGGACTCCCACTCCCAACCCTCCCTGTCCCCATCTCCTGACCGACTCCCCAGAACCTCTGCCCCATCCAACTGCCCCCTCCTCCCTGACTGCCCCCCCCCAGGACCTCCCGCTCCCTTACCTGACCCCCCGCCCCCGCTCTCCGCCCCCTTACTAGCAGCAGGAGCTCGCAGCCACAGCACTCAACCAGAGCCACTGCGTTCCCCATGCTGCCCAGCGGGAGCGGCAGGCCAGAGTGCAGCCTGCGGGGGGGGAGGGGAACAGTGCGGGAGGGGACAGGGACTAGGTTCCCTGGTCGGGAGCTCAGGCCGGGCAGGACAGTCCCACAGGCCGGATATGGCCCGCGGGCTGTAGTTTGCCCACGTCTGCTTTAGATGATCCCTTTTAATGTTTCCTCTTAGTTTAGAAGACTAAACTAATTATTTGACACAGGCAGAAAATAGGAAGGTGTGAGGTGCACTGTGCCAAAGGCCCCCGTTATTGTGAGATATACCCAGATAATCCTGGCAAGTGACCTGCACCCATCTGCTGCATAGGAAGGTGAAAAAACCCTAAGCTACTCCTAGCTATAGTTTCTTCCCAGGAGTTCACATCACTGGAGGGGGCGGGGAAGGCGGGGTTTCGACTTCAAAGAAGTTTTCTTTCATGGAGACAAAGGTTTCACTTTTTAAATCTACCTTCATAGGCCAATTCAATCCAGCCACATGTTTTCTTTTAAGTTACTAAATTAGAAATAAATTGAAGTCTGTTACAGTCCCATGCCTTACTCTCTTGGCATATCTGGTGGATACATTCTGGGTGCATTTTTTTCTCTCTTAATAACACAGTCAAAGATTAAACTATAGGCACCAGCATCAGAGGGCACTGCTGGAATGGTTAGCCCACATCTGGATGAGTGAGTTTGATCAAGAAAACATTAATTAGAATTCTTTAGCTCTCTTTCTCAGAACTAGACAAAATTGTCAGTTGTGTGTGGGCATTGGTGGTGAGGCATATTTAACATAAATCTCCACTGCTGTCAAAATCCACTAATTTCCCTGAGTTATAGCATAGTATCAAATTATATATTATTATTTTGGCTTTATATTTAGGTTATCGTCTTATCTTTGTGTACATGTGAAATGTAATGCTTGTGCAGAGTGCTAGATTGGTACTCTAGAGAGGCTAACATCTTCTGTTTATCCACAGAAGAGATACAGCCTAAGTAACTGCTGTTCAGGCTTCGCCATGCTTTTCCCCCCAGCATGCCTCTACTGTGACCTGGAAGGCAACACCTCTAGTAGTGAGAGAGTAGCTCATTCTCCACAGTCAATTCAGTTCTCTTCTGAAATTGATGATAAGGTGGATCACTGTCCACTGGAAATGTGACTAACCCCAAAGATTTAATGGACATTGGGTGATGTTTGCGCTAAGAGCAATAAACTGTGGCACAGAAGGGCAATTCTTCATTTTCAAACTTTAAAAAATGCTCAATGTGTAAACAGAGTAGGAGGTTGTGCTTAGAAAAATAATAGACGTGGGTAACTTAAAATTGGAAAGGAGAGAAAAGCTTGCACAAGCTGCTTAGTAGAGAGACAGTTAGAGGTAGTTTGTGTGTGTCATTTATATATGTGTTTATAGGACTGCATATACAAATTTTTAAAAAATAATACCACCTTAGTCACTTTGCCTTTATGTTTAATTCCTTTCACAAAGCTTTGTCTATGCTTTTGTCTTTTTAAAAAAATAAAAATTTGTTTAATAAAAGATTGTAAGCTCTTCGGGGCAATTCCTGTGTCATGGTCTTTGTACAGCATTTAGCATGATGGGGGTCTCCAGTCCTTTGGGCATAGGTGTAATACAAATAATAATAGTAATCACATGTTGATAAACTAATATCTCTAGCATCACCTCTGCCCGCACCTATCTGAGCTGACTTTGAACTGGCAACTGCTAAGTGAAAGACTCTCTGTACGTGACTGTTACTGCATTTCTTTTTATAGCTGATAAATTCTTAAAATGTTCTTATTCATCTCAGACACTTTCTGTTAAAAAATTTAATTAACTTCTAGTTTCTTTTTTAGGTCTTTTCACTTGTATTTTATAATTGCCAGAAGAAGAAACTCCTGAGAGCTGGCCATGTTACTCTTCTAGGATAGGGCTGCTTTGTTCTATTCCAGGCCTCTGGGCAGGTCTTGTTACTGGAGAATTTCTCCTACCTAGGGGATACTCAGGCACCATAGAGCTGTTTCTACACCATTCTCCCTGTGACCCTAAGAGCTCTTCAGTGCTGACTGGCAAAAAGGGCTCACTGTCATGTAGCAGCAACTTCTGTCAGGCCTGAGAAACACACTACACCTAACACATAGTCGTCATGGTATTTATCTATAAAGAATGCAGTGTATGGTATCAAATGAGAACATATCACATTGGTCATCATAATCGTTGTGTGATGTATGTAGGGGTAACAATGAAAAAGTTGTATGTGTGTACTAAAAATATGCTCAAGCCATATAACCAGGGAGAGAATTGGTAAATAAGTTTGTCCCAGAGAAAGAAATGTTGATATGCCCATCTGCCTAGGTCTCAAATGTAAATGGAGTAGGGTAAGCCAAAGTCTGTGGGAATTATATTTGCATCTGAAGTTAACAGGAAAAGCAAATCATGTAGAGGATGGGAAAAGGGGCCATGGTGCCAGCGTTCTGGGGAACAACCAACAATACTTTTCAGAGGTTTACTGGACTAAAAGGAGAAGGGGGAAAAAGACTTTTTGGTTATCCATCACTGAGGGAACAAAGAGGTCAATCTCTCTTGTATCTCTCTGAAGGGTGGATCTCCAGCCATGGGAGTTGGTGATAGAGGTGGCTTTAGGTGAGAAACTGCCTTAGACAGGACTGTAGCCGGATAAGTTGAATTTTAATTACTAGAAATTGTTATACTTTTGTTTTATTGTTACCATTTTCGGTGTCTATTATCTTTGCTTATCACTTTTCACTTTTAATAAAATTGTTCTTGGTTTTACTATAAATTCATCTTGGGCTGTTAATATTATAGGAAAGTATAAATCTTCAGCTGATAGGCTGGTGTGTATACTATCTCTTTAGTGACAGCGTACTTGATACTTTCTGAGGTTGTCCAGTGATGGGATGATGCTGCAGAAGAATCCTCTTCCGGGGTCTCAGGGTATTGGGGTGCAATGCAAAGTAAGGGCTGGTTTGGCTAATAAACTGGGGTGTCAGGGAGTTGTCACTCAGTTTAGCACCAGCAAATCTCTCTCGCTAAGGCAGCGGCATAACAAGGTGACTTACAGCTCTGAATGCCCAGAGAAAGTGTCACACTCCCTCCTTCCCAGGTGGTGGTGGTGTGGCCAGGGTGTCCCTGCATCCTACCAACCCCTGACGTCTGGAATTGCTCTTGCAGTGGTCAGGTGTTAGAGCTGACACAGATTGGATAGGCTGCTGTTGGTAAACCTGATGCCCACATGACCCCAGAATCAGGAAGTGGTAAGGTGACTTAAAGCCACCTTTGTGCCCTGCTGCCTCAGCTATAGCTGTGGATCCAGGGCCCATGTGGTTTTATGTATTGCTATATCCTTTTGAAGTGTTATTCATTAAGGGCCTGGTGCTGCTCATCTTTAAAGGAAAGATTCCCTTCCTCCTACCAAAGGATATTGGGACTTTTTGTGTCATGTCCAAGATTTCAGTGTTTGAGATAGTGTAGCAGGAGAGGGCCATAAGGAAAGACCACAGCTTTGCAGAGCAAAGAGCATTGCAGTAGGATTTTTAACATTTCAAATGAAATGAAGGGTATGGGGTTAACTACACTTAAATATGTTAGGGTCACGTAATTACTGTATGATTTCCTTTATTCAAGTCTAAAAGTTAGGAAAATATCTTTGATAATTGCCATATGTATTAAGTAAATTGACTTTCTGGTGGAATATACATTTTGCTTGCTTTCATTTGCTAATGTATGCTTTCTCTGTGTATTCTTCTGTTTCCATACCTGCCAAGATATCTTTCAGATCCTTAGCATGCTAAATGCAATGAGTATGATCAGCCCAGTAAAAATGACAGAAATTGATATTTCTTCAGACATAAAAACCGGTTGTAGTTTTAGAGAACAGAGGGGCAGCTGGGGAGAATTAAGCTGAAACTGTCAAGTTTAAATAAGCTGCCAAATTCTGGCCAGGATAGTAATAGAAAACATGAGGGATTGTTATCAACCATGACATCTTATTAAAACATGTGCAGTGGGATGTTCTGCACTAATCAGATATCAAGTTAGAATTTGAGTTATGAAAGGATGTTTTTCAACAAAGCAAAGCAAAATCTACATTTTAAAATATTTTTCTGAATAGTTATCAGTGTTGTCACTTTTAAAATATCACCATTCTTCTGCTTGACCTGTCAGTATCTTATTCTTAATTTATTTTTGCCCTGTTTGGTCCCAGACAACTCCACATGGAATCTGTTCAATCCACTGATGCCATCCAAAGCCTATACCATGGGGACTTGCTCTATTTTGTGATAAGGACATAGAGTTGGTCGTGAGTGGGTTATTCTAGTTTTCAACCGCATATTCTTTCTATGCTGAGGTTCTCTTTTATCCATTTGTTTATTTAATGATAATCCAACTCAGCAAGGTTCTTAAGCAAGTGTCATTTTTTACATATGTGAATACTCCAATTGAAGTCAATGGAACTACTTACATGCTTAAAGTTAAGCCTGTGCTGAAGTCCCTTGCTGATTTTCAACATTATTGTAGTTCTCCTCCTTAGCTGCTAAGGCAGCATGTGCAATTCTCCTCATGCTCCTGCGTACTGAGGTTGTCATTTGTGTAGCTCTCCCATGACTTCAGGACAAGGCAATCCCAAGATTGTTCCTGAGCTCAGGTCACTCCTTTCATCATTCTGTATGCTACTAGTCATAATTGTAAAATTATTAGGTATTCATTATGTAATGTATTTAAGTTCCAATAGTGCTGATTAGTACAGCGTTCTGTATAATGAAAAAAATCCTCTTTCCTTTAGTTATTTGAAAATGTTTGCGTTCTTCACCTGCAAGTCTAAGCATTAGTATAGGCCTACAGCTACCTTTCCCCCTATCAACTTGTCTATAGAGCACCATCTATCTTCAAAGGAGCATTGATGTAAAATATTATATTGACTGTATTTGTTTAATCAGTTCAGCCAGTATGCCGATGTTGATAGACTCAGTATATTGAGCATATAGTACAGTAGAACTTTGGAGTTACAAACACCAGAAGTTACAAACTGACTAGAGTTACGAACTGACTGGTCAACCACACACTTCATTTGGAAGCGGAAGTACACAATCAGGCAACAGCAGAGACCAAAAAAAAAAAAAGAGCAACAGTATGGTACTGTGTTAAATATAAACTTCTAAAAAAATAAAGGGAAAGCATTTTTCTTCTGCATAGTAAGGTTTCAAAGCTGTATTAAGTCAATGTTCAGTGGTAAACTTTTAGAAGAACAAACATAATGTTTTGTTCAGAATTATGAACAACTTCCAATCCCGAGGTGTTTGTAACTCTGAGGTTCTACTGTATCCAAAATGCACTTATTTATCTTTATAACTTGTCCATTTGCCAGTGGAGCAATTTAAATCACCTGATTTTTTAAATTGTTTTTACAAAACCACAACCTAATTTGACCTATTTTGTTTGTTTGTGCTCCTTTCTGTCTGCCTTTATGCACCCGTTGTCTCTTGTCCTATACTTAGACAGTAAGATCTTATATGGTTGTGCAGTAGCTAACCGGGGGGGAGGTCCTAGTCTGTGTCTGGAGCACCAAGATGCTAGCACAATATAAATAATTAATAATAATTTGAAAATGTATATCATAGCAATTGTAGTTTAATATTTCAACTGCAAATTATAAGCTGCACACTATAATGGAATGAAAACTCTATATTAAATTGAATGTGTTGAATTGCTAGTGAAAAACTACTCTCTTTCCTCAAACTGAAACCTTAACTGCTCAGCAGGATTGTCTGGCTATGTGGACTCTCTCCTCAGGCCCTATGCTACCAGCACTCAGTTATCTTCGAGACACCACTGACTTCCTGAGGGAACTACAGTCCATTGGTGATCTTCCAGAAAATAGCATCCTAGCCACTATGGATGTAGAAGGTCTCTATGCCAACATTCCACACAAAGATGGACTACAAGCCATCAGGAACCGTATCCATGACAATGTCATGGCAAACCTGGTGGCTGAACTTTGTGACTCTGTCCTTATCCACAACTATTTCAGATTTGGGGACAATTTATACCTTCAAGTCAGCGGGACTGCTATGGATACCTGCATGGCCCCACAGTATGCCAATATTTTTTATGGCTGACTTAGAACAACGCTTCCTCAGCTCTCGTCCCCTAGCGTCCCTACTCTACTGGCACTACATTGAGGGGGAGGGATAGCTCAGTGGTTTGAGCATTGGCCTGCTAAACCCAGGGTTCTGAGTTCAGTCCTTGAGGGGGCCACTTAGGGATCTGGGGCAAAATCAGTACTTGGTCCTGCTAGTGAAAGCAGGGGGCTGGACTCGATAACCTTTCAGGGTCCCTTCCAGTTCTATGAAATAGGTATCTGGACCCACGGGAAAGAGGCCATTGAGGAATTCCACCAGGATTTCAACAATTTCTGCTCCACCATCAGCTTGGACCAGTCCACACAAGAAATCCATTTCCTGGATGCTACAGTGCAAATAAGCAATGGTCGCATAACCACCACCCTATACCGGAAACCTACTGACCCCTATACTTATCTACATGCCTCCAGCTTTCATCCAGACCACATCACACAATCCATTGTCTACAGCCAAGCTCTAAGATGCAACTGCATTTGCTCCAATCCCTCAGACAGAGACAAACACCTACAGGATCTCTATCAAGCATTCTTAAAACTACAATACCCACCTGGTGAAATGAAGAGAGAGATTGACAGAGCCAGAAGGGTACCCAGAAGTCACCTACTACAGGACTTGCCCAACAAAAAAAAGTAACAGAACACCACTAGCCGTCACCTACAGCCCCCAACTAAAACCTCTTCAGCACATCATCAAAGATCTACAACCTATCCTGAAGGACAATACCTCACTCTCTCAGACCTTGGGAAGCAGGCCAGTCCTCGCTTATAGACAGCCCCCCTAACCTGAAGCAAATACTCACCAGCAACTACACACTACACCACAGAAACACTAACCTAGGAACCAATCCCTGCAACAAACCCCGTTGCCAACTCTGTCTGCAAATCTATTTAAGGGACATCATCATAGGACCTAACCACATCAGCCATATCATCAGGGGATCATTCACCTGCACATCTACCAATGTGATATATGCCATTATGTCCCAGCAAGCCCCTCTGCCATGTACATTGGCCAAACCAGATAGTCTCCACACAAAAGAATAAATGAACACAAATCTCAGACATCAAGAATTGTAACATTCAAAAACCAGTAGGAGAACACTTCAATCTCCCTGGACACTTTAAAGTGGCAATTCTTTAACAATAAAATGTCAAAAACAGACTCCAACGAGAAACTGCAGGACTGCAATTAATTTGCAAACTGGACTGAATAAAGAGTGGGAGTGGATGGGTCACTACAAAAAGTAATTTCCCCCTCTGCTAATACTCACACCTTCTTGTCAACTGTTGGAAATGGGCCATCTTGATTTCATTGGCCTTGTTAGCACCACAAAAGTAATTTTCCCTCCCTTGGTATTCACCCCTTCTCAATAGCTGACAAGAATAGGCCACTTCCACCCTAATTGAATTGGCTCGTTAGCACTGACCCCATACTTGGTAAAGCAACTCCCATCTTTTCATGTGCTATAATATATATTCTGCTTACTGTTTTTTTCACTCCATGCATCTGATTAAGTGGGTTTTTGCTCATGAAAGCTTATGCCCAAATAAATTTTGTTAGTCTCTAAGGTGCCACAAGAACTCCTCATTGTCTTAACTGCTCAGATGATCTCTAGTTGGCTTGATTGACTGCCATGGTTTTGCCATAATAGTTCTGATACCACATTGTTGCATCAGGCAGCTTGACTTGTTTGGAAATGGGTAAAACATCCAGCATAATGCTGTGTCTCTGAAATCATTAACTAAATGAGGTATTGGATATGGAACATATGTGAAAACGTCCCAGCCTTATCTGTGTGATCAGGATTAATGATGGTATAATGAATGGCAGCATCCATATTTAGCAGCTTTCCTCTAGAAGGAATTTCTAAGTTCTTAAAAGTCTAGGTCATATTTAGGCCTGGTGTAATTAGGGACAAATTCCATTGGGGGTAAAGCCAAACTTGGCCCTCTATCTTTTATACTACTTTATTTTGCCTATTGCTGAAATGCAGTCATCTCTGGGATGGAATATCATTCTGTACCATCAATGCAAGGCAACACATTTTAAGAGGTGCAGTGAAGAAAAATGTCCTGTTGAAATTTACAGATAGAACATAATCACCAGTGCTGGAATTTGGCAAGGGCATCAAGGTTAGTAAAGAGCAGAAAATATCAGTAGTTGTCCTAATGCACTGAATATGAAATAGGTCACTATGTGATTATTCTAGTATTTTGGTAGGTGATTTAGGGTTCAGTAAAAAAAAATTGCTTACCCCTGCCTACCACTAACCAAGTACTATACAAATATGCATTTTTCATATAAAATATAGTTTAAAAAAATATTATGGGGATCCCCTAGCATCCCTTAGTGATTTGCTTATGTCACTGGTGCTTTACTTGCATTTACCACCTCTCACCCAGCATTCCTAAACTCTTGTGGAAGACAGTAGTATACTTAGCAACTGATACAGAATAAGAGACCCTAGTAAATAATGTTTCAGACTGTCATATTCAAAGCCTTTTGATTTTATTTTTCAAGTGCTATGTTAAATAATTCATTTCATTATTGTAATGAATAAGCTCCAGTGAGCCCTCTAATGTGCATTGAATATGAGAGATTCTGGAATGCAGTGTATCATTTTGATTTATAGTACTGAGGCCAGAGAGACTGCACCTGAGCAGCACTTGATGAAGCTGAGGAGGGGGGAGTGGTTAAAGGTGGTTTCAAACCTCCTTGATTCTTCCCCTTCCTGGGACCTAGCCCTAGATCTCTCTTATTTTGTTTGAAGTGTTCGATTTTTGTCCATAGATTGTACTGAAAGATGTAAACAGCTCAGGGCATATGTGGTCCTCCATCCTTTATGTGTTTAGCAGTCTTCCAATTCAATTTGCTCACACTCTCTAGAGAAGGTATAAAGTTTACTTATTTAGGAGCAATGTGTTTAATTTAATCAGGCATTTTTGGCCTGATGGATAAGATCAAGCAGAGTTAAATTTAATAAATCTTCAATCCACGAACCATGTCCTCTCTGGAGATGGACTCAATGATCTAATAATAGTTAATTATTTTCAATCTCTAAGTACTACAGTCCTCAAAAACACGGGGACCAAATTCTGTACAAGCCCAATGAACTGTATCTGCACAAAAGATCATGGGATCTAGAAATTGCAAAACATATCGGATTGAAATTCTGGATATAGTAAAGTTAATATATCATCTCTCAAGAAACTTGTCAAGTAATTCATCTAGCCACAGAAAAAATAGAGTACAAGTGAAGTATGTGATTTTACACAGGGTAGTGTGCAGCAAATATTCTTTTTTTGCACATTTGGATTTCATTGTAGCAGTGACTGAACTTTAATCCAGGAGAGAGAAGATTTGCTGAGGTAATACAGGAGATGGATGGTTTTAAAGCTAATTGAATTTTAGTCATTTTGTCCACAAGAAGGAAAAACTGTCTGCTGATCTTGATGGGGGCAGAGAACTGTGTTATGTGACTAGTCCATGTCAAGACAAGATATCCATGCTGTAGTGTATAGGAATTTGGGTAGTATTGCTTTTAATAGTCTGGGATCCCACTAGTGGACCTCCCTGTCTTCTATTGCAGAAGAGCTCCCAAACTATTTAAAGCAGTACTACCCAATTCCTTTACACTACACATTTGCACAGCAAATAACATTTCTGTGCATTCCCAAATTTGGCAAGGCTTTCAGTAATTTCAGATAGGTGGATGTTCTCCATGTGAGAAAAGTAATGGTAATATTTGCCAAGATTTTCAAAAATTGGTGCCTAATATTAGGCTTCTAAGTTCATATTTAGGCACCTAGAGAACTGGCCTGATTTCCAAATCATTGCTGCTTCCATTGACTTCACTACTCAGCAACTTTTGAAGATCAGGTCACAAGATGTATTAGGCACATGGATTTTTTTTTTTAACTATACAATACTTGTATAAAGGTGCCTTTACAAACCATGATTAGTGCACTGTAGAGGGTGAAGTTATTTCTGTTCAGAAGAGAGAGCTTTAGAATTAAGGAACATCAAAGTTGATAGTGCTATTGTCTAGGTAGAGCTAAGGTCTCATTTCAATTTATAATCACTAACATTTTAAAACCATTATTTTTCAATCCATTCTGAGAGACCTTCTAAAGGGATTATTTTGGGGGGCATTTATAGGGTTGTCTGAGAAGCATATTTTATTCAGTGTGGAACAGACAGAGGAAAAAAATACACCACTCAAAATTCTCCCAATGGAAGGGCTATATTTTAAAATCCCATGTTTTCCCTAGCCATAAAGGCGCGTGACAATTATAAATATTCTAAACCGTTTTACTTATGAGGCATTTCTGAGCCTGAAAAGGCACTGAACACTTGATTGCAATGGGGTCAAGGTCACATAGCACATCCCAAGTATCCTCTAAGTATCTTTCAGTGTTTTTCTCAAAAGGGAGACTGAGATAATATTAGGCAGAAGCTCTATCTAGCTGTTGCCATTTGATCAAAAGAAGTCAGCAACACTTATATTGTGAAGGTATACAAAGTGGTAAACTTTAGCATAGTTTTACAATTGATTTAGTTTAACTTGACATGCTTTCCAAACAAGAGCCAACTTGTACTTTATTACATAAGGATACTGAATTATCCTGTTCACATTTTAGCAGGTGTAGTAGCTGAATAAGGTTTGAAGCCCTTTGGTTCTGCTAGTGGAATTTGGCACCCGATATGTGCTATGGATGTAATGCTGACAATCTGTATTCAGGCGCAGAAGCAGAATTTATGCACTTGTGAACTGAACAATTCACAGAGAAATGACGGCTCCCATACAGAGTTTTAAGGTTGTGTGCATTGAATTATCAGCAAAATCTACAAAGAAAAGAAATACTTGAAACTTTTAAATATTTTTTTCAAAGTGCTTTCCCCATAGTATATACACCTCTAGCCTGATATAACGCGACCTGCTAAAACACGAATTCAGATATAACGCGGTAAAGCAGCGCTCTGGGGGGGCAGGGCTGCATGCTCCGGCGAATCAAAGCAAGTTCGATATAATGCGGTTTCACCTATAACGCAGTAAGATTTTTTTGGCTCCCTACTGTTATTGGGGTAGAGGTGTAATAAGTTATTGAGCACTCATCTTTGGTCAAGAGTCACTTTTGTTGTTGCTGTTATACTGTCATTAATCTTGTGATAATGATCCCCTTTGTCTTTGTAACTAGAAATAAAAGCTTGCCATATAAAATTGAAGCTATACAGCTTGCCCAAAAGGGAGAGGGACACCTTTTATAAGGTCTGCTTTAATAAATAGGGATTTTATTTTAATTAACAATACTGCAGTTTATAAAAAAAATTTCCTTCCCCATCCAAAAATTGACAGCAAAATTCTAATGTATTTGTTTTGTCTGCTAATATGGCCCATGTTACTGTGGTTACTGGTTTAAGAAAAATCATACTTCCAATGATGATATTTAAAATATGGTGATGACTTTAAAAAGTGACTGTAAACATGTCACCTTATTAGAACACACATTTACTTCTTTTTGTCTTCTCGGAGCTGATCTGCTTAGTTTACTGACAGAAACAAGTTTGTTTTGTTTTTTAACTATCATCACCATTGCACAGCTGTGCAGAAGCCAGCGGTATTCTATTTCATCTCATGCATTTTCAGCAAAATCAGTAGCTAAATCCTGATTCCAGGATCTTTGTTGGGTGGTGTGGAAGAAAACCTTCCATTTCCACAGTGGTGATTCATGATGGAGTGCGAAGTAGGAAGAGTACAGCTTGATTTTTCAGATTCCAGGCTGAGAATTCAGAGATGATATTTAGAAAAATGTCTGCTCTGGTGTTTAAACTGCTCAAGTTCTACATGAGTCGTGGGAGAATAACTGGGGGATATTAACATGTCTGACATTGCCTCAAGGAACATGAACTGATTTACTGCTAATGGACTGTGCACATGTGTTCTGGATTTGATCTAGTCTCCTGCCAATAAGTTAACTTAAATAACCTAATTGAACAAATTTTTCATGTGACTCTGTGTGCGCTATTTTTAAATTTGTTGCTAATTAGGAAGACGCCAAAACTATCACAAACTTTGATGGTTTAGATCAGGGGTAGGCAACCGATGGTACGTGTGCCGAAAGTGGCGCGCGAGCTGATTTTCAGTGGCACTCACACTGCCTGGGTCCTGGCCACCGGTCCGGGGGCTCTGCATTTAATTTAATTTTAAAAGAAGCTTCTTAAACATTTTACAAACCTTATTTACTTTACATACAACAATAGGTTAGTTATATATTATAGACTTTATAGAGACCTTCTAAAAACGTTAAAATGTATAACTGGCACGCGAAACCTTAAATTCGAGTGAATAAATGAAGACTCAGCACGCCACTTCTGAAAGGTTGCCGACCCCTGGTTTAGATATAATGGAATCCACATCCAAAGAATCCACTTGACTATTTTTTCCCCAAACCCTCAGCCCATCGGTAATTTTTCATGTCCAAAGACTTTCTAGATGGAGCAAAAACTGTCAAAGGGGTTTTATATTCCCCATAAAAATTCATTATATTTGTACATTACCATGAAAATATTTATTTGTGCAATTATCTGATTTCAATAAAAGCTAATGGAGCGCTCACGACCTCCGGACAACTTAGTATGAAATTGTATTTGCTATAATCATCCCATGAGCAGGGAAGTATGAAATATACTCAGTGCAGGTTTACCTCTTTGACAATATATTTTTGGCTTATGAGAACAAAGGAGCCTAGTGTAGTGGAAAAGAATTGTATCTGTTGAGCAAGTGTGCTCTCATTTTATTCATGTGCTATGTCCCAATCCTGCAATGAGATCTGCTGTAGTGGATCTGTGCCCCTGATGAATCTTGTTGACTTTAACATAATCTTACCACTCTTCCTATGCTCAGCCATTGTGATAATCTTTAACTACATGAACATATAACACTATCAACTTTCTTCTAAAACCTTAGGTATATATTTACTTTGCAGAGTCTGCTAATTTAACTGGGTAGTCTTGCTTAATTACTTAATATTTTGTTTTGCTGTATTCTGAGATCAGGTGTTGAAGATGCTAGTTTGATTTCCCCCCCCCCCATATCCTAGCAAAAATGTCATCCATCAAAATACAATTACTTTTTTACCACATCTTTATTTTTTCTTCTGTGTAGGTGTAGATAGATTAGCTACAAATATTTATTGAGCAAGTGGCAATGATTCCCAGCCCAAAGAGGTTTGATTCCATATATTATTTTCTCAGGTTGTTAGGCTGCACACTCACTGTGGTATCTAAGAACTGACAAATATATTTATAGATAAATGGCAGCCATGTTTTAATGGTAACAGTCCCATTTGTTTGTGGTATGAATGGTTGTAATACTTGCTAAAAGATGAGATGTGAATGTAAGGGTTGATATTTCTATGTCATTTGAGGAAAGCTCAGTTAGTAGAAGACTAATTTCTATGAGCATGTCTCAACTACAACTTTTGGAAACTGTGTCTTGATGTTAACTTTGCAGGTATGGAAGACGATATTATTCCAAAGTATAATGTTGAACAGTGAGTAAATAGAAAACTTTGATATGGAACATAGACTGTTCTGGGTGAGTAATGAGGTGTAGCTTATATATACTGTGTGCATTCTGCATAACAAACCATTTGCCTGGCACATTATACAGTACAGAAACTCTGTTGTATAATGTTTGCTTCCTCATTTGTCGTCTTGAAACTGTCCTTTGTTTTAAGGAAAGATCATTAAGTGAAATTCTATGTCATTTAGGCAGTCAGACTAGATTATCATAATGGTTCCAGTCTCATTTTAAATTCAGTGAATTTTGAAAAGGTGTATTTCAGGCCTTTTTTCTGACCATCTGAACTGAAATTGTTTTCTACTTCTTCCTCCTTGGATGATGATGATCCATGTCCAACCAGCGCCAAGTTTCATTCTGAGTTAATCAAGCTGGAGTGAGATGGGGAGACCTCCAATGTGCTAGTTTTCATGGAGTCAGTAGGAGACAACATGATCTATTGGGTACTGAACTGGGAGTCTGGGATTCTATTCCAGAGTCTGCTACTGACCATGGATGAGCTGCTTCACCATTCTGTCCGATCAGTTTGTTTTGCCTATTTAAATTGTAAACTCTTTGGTGCAGGGACTGTTTGCTACATTATTCTGTTAAGAGAACTGGTTTAAGAGTTCTTTTGCAGGTATAAGATGCATTCCTCTATGATGAGTTGCCAGTATATTCTACCAGCATATCTATACTGGCAAACCACAGTAAGTATAGACAAGGCCTCAGACAGCAAAGTAGGGAAATTTCCCTTTCAATCTTTGCACTTTCATCAAAAAACTTCTTTTTTTAGTTTTCTGGTTGTGTATAGTTGTTGGTTTGTTTTTTTTTAAAAATCTTGTAATGGGACTAGATCCACAGTTTGGTGAAAATATTTGCGTTAGATATTAGACATGTTGATAATGCCTCAGTAGGAGATGAAAAATATTATGAAGACCTCAGCTGGTGAGCTTCTTCTCAAAAAAGCAGTAACAGACTCTCAGAATATATTTAAAGTTTGCATAGCTAAACTTCACCTCCATGCCTCTTGAATAAAAATAGCAATTGGAAGCTAGTAGTTTGTGTCTTCGGTGACACTCTGTTAACTTTTTTGTAAATTTTGTGTAATTATGCTAGTCTTGTCATGGTAACAATCGGAAACAAAGCATTGGCAGTGATGGGCTGCACTTGATATGCAAGGACTAAATTGCTAAGGTATGTGTGTGGATAAAAGAGCTGAGTGTGCTTAAATGAAGCATAGTGATTATTTTCACAGCAGAAGGTGGAACAATAATCTGAAGGAATAGGTAGTTAAGTGGACACCTGTGCAGCTGAAAACTAGGAAAGAAGCCTGAATTCACAGTCATTGGTATAATGCAATGCATTGAAACTCCAGGAATAGTTAAGCTTCTGAAAGGTTTTTTTCTCCATTTGTTTTTTATTTCACTGTCATTTCAGAAATATTATAATCCATTATGAGCTCGTACTGTAGTAAAATGTTTGTATTGCTTACTTCAATATAGAATGCCCCAATATACTGTTAAATCAGCCTCTCATATCTTAGCTGTGGTAAAATGGCTATTTCAATTCCCAATGAAAAGATTCTTTTAGGTTTCTTTATAAGATAGGAAGCAATGAGTAATTTTGTACCAGTGGTGTATTCATAGAATCATAGGACTGGAAGAGATCTCAAGAGGTCATCTAGTCCTTTTCCCTGCACTCAAGGCAGCACTAAGTATTTTCTAGACCATTCCTGACAGGTATTTGTCTAACCTGCTCTTAAAAATCTCCAATGATGGAGATTCCACAACCTCCCGAAGCAATTTCTTCCAGTGTTTAACCACTCTGATGGGAAGTTTTTCCTAATGTCCAGCCTAAACCTCGCTTGCTGCAATTTAGGTCCATTGCTTCTTGTCCAATCCTTGGAGGTTAAGAAGAACAATTTTTCTCCCTCCTCTTTGTAACCTTTAATGTACTATAAAGCTGTTATCATGTCCCCTCTGTCTTCTCTTTTCCAGACTAGACAAACCCAGTTTTTTTCAATCTTCCCTCATAGATCATGTTTTCTAGACCTTTAATCATTTTTGTTCTTCTCTGGACTTTCTCCAATTTGTCCACATCTTTCCTGAAATGTGTCACCCAGAACTGGACACAATACTCCAGTTAAGGCTAATCAGTGAAGAGTAGAGTGGAAAAATGACTTCTCGTGTCTTGCTTATAACACTCTTGCTAATACATCCCAGAAGGATGTTCGCTTTTTTTGCAACAGTGTTACACTGTTAACTCATATTTAGCTTGTGGTCCACTATGACCCCCAGATACCTTTCCTCAGTACTCCTTCCCAGGTAGTCATTTCCTGTTTTTGTATTGTCTTATTAAATATGGTTTCAGTCACTCAGTGAATAGGTATATATGTTTTTGCGCGGAGTAAAAATAAGAGACATTTCCAGGGTGATATCTGGACTTCAGTCTTCAGTTTTATCAATAACAATATACTATCATGTTTACTAAAAAGATGACACGAAACATTTTGCCTATCACAGCACAGACTTTAACCCAGAAGGAATATATTTTAAGAACATGACCACATGGAGATTATAAAATGTGGAGTATCCAATGTGTTCTTCTTGCATATATTAGTTGGAATTGTTAACCCACATGCATTTGCAATATGTTGTATTGCTGTAGCAACTTGGGAGCCCTAATCAAGAACCAGGACCCCATTGTTCTAGGCACTGTATAAACACAACAAAAAGATGAACCCTGCCCTAAAGATCTTGCAACCTAAGTATAAAACGAGGTCCAACAGATGGATGCAGACAGATGGGGGGGGGGGTACAAGGAAACAGAGACAGAATTGGTCAGCATGATAGACAGCGGTCTCAGCACACCAATGATTGTCAAGGTCTTTGTACACGTCACAGAAAATGAGAGTTCTAAGGAGAGTTTTGAAGGAGGAAAATGAGGTAGCTTTGTGGATGTTAACTGGACCTCCTCTCAAGTGTGAGAGGCATCATGGGAGAAAGCACGAAGGTGCTTGTTTGAAAATTTAACAAGTGGAAGTTGGAGGCTGGCATCGTGGACTGAAAAGAGGTGGGAGTTGACACCTCAATAGTAGATAAGTGTGTAGAGTTCTGATGTGAAGGGCCTTGAAATGAAGAAAAATAGCTTATGTTTATGATAAAGAAGGGGGACCCAGAGGAGGGATGCAAAGAGAGGGATGAAATGGTCAAAGAAACTGGTTAGGAAAATGATATTTGTAGCAGCATTCTGAATGGCTGAGAGTGGGACAAGACTGCTTTTGTCAAGGCCAGAGAGAAAGATGTTGCAATAAATGAGACATGAGTTGATAAGACCATGGATGAGAGTTTCAGCTGTGTGGATGGATAAGTAAGGATGTAGAGATGTTATGCAGAAACAATTGGCAAGATTTAGACATAGCCTAGATGTAAGGATACAGAGAGAAGTCTGAGTCAAAAATGCCACTCAGATCATGGGCCTCAGTGGCAAGCAGGATGATCACAGTGGTTGGAGGAAACGGGAAGTTTTAAGAGCTGTTTTAGCCATGTTGAGCTTGAGCTGACGGCTGGATCCACAAGAAGACATCAGAGAGACAGGCCATGATTTTAGTTTAGGGTACGTCTATACTACCTCTGGATCGGCAGGTAATGTTCGATGTATCAGGGATCGATTTATCACATCTCGTCTGGATGTGAAAAATCGATCCCCGAATCGACACCTGTACTCCACCTCGGCAGGAGGAGTAAGCGGAGTCGACGGGAGAACCGCGGCGGTCGACTCGCCACCGTGAGGACAGCCAGGTCAGTTGAACTAAGATACTTCGACTTCCTCTACGTGAGTAGCATAGATGAAGTTGCGTATCTTAGTTCGAAACACACACACACCCCAGTGTAGCCTAGGCCCAAATCAGAAGGAGAAAGTTGGGAGAAAAAAGTAGGTCTGGGAATCATCTGCATAGAGATAGTAATTGAATTTGCGTTTGCAGATGAGATTACCCACAGATAAGGTGTTGAGGGAGAGGAGAAGAGAACCAATGGCAAAGTCCTGAAGAACTCACAGAAAGAGGTAGGGGGCTTGAGGAAGATTCTCCAAAGGACACACTGAGTAATTAGAGAGATACGGGGGAAACCAGGAGAGGACAGAGGCACATAAGAGAAAAGAGGCCAAGATTTCAAGAAGAGCATGGTAGGTGGTGGCAAGGGCAGCTGATGGGCCAAGGAGGATGAGGATGGAGTACTGCTTCTGAGCTTTGGTAAGGAAGGGTTCTTTAGAGACTTTAGTGAAAGCAGTTTCAGTGGAGTGCAAGGGGTAAAAGCCAGATGGAAGAGGTTCTAGGATGGAATACTGTATATGTATCTTTGTCTTAGAGTGTTGTTTGTAGTGATCATGTGTATTTCTTTGAATGGGCCTAATTGTCTTTTTTACAGTGATGTATCTCCAATGACATCATTGTAAATGAAAGAAGAAACAGGCCCATTATTCATTCCTCCATCAGTGGTACTGGGCCATCTTTTGACTCTTTTACACTTGGTACTATTTCTGCCTGAGATAATTCCATTTTTGTATTATTCTTACATAAAATGCAGTTCTTCCTAGTCTTCAGTCTATCCCTGTAAAACCAAATTTGAATAGGACAAAGCTAATTAGAAAGCCCTTTCTGACCTGGAGGAGGTCAGGTAGAGAAATCATGCAGAATAGAGAGCCTATGTGTTGTGCTGTGTAAACTCTATAGCCAGTAGAGTTGTATGAGTCCACGTCCATTGTTGACTAGTCTGATTATTTGGCACCCAAATTATAGGATGCAGGGACAACTGGGAACTGCAACCCCCACTGACCTGGATAATAGGACCCCTCCAATGATTAACTCTCCTGTTATATGGTGCCTTACTAGACAGCCACCAGAACCCAAAAGGAACCACATCTCACCACCCTTGCTGCATATCAGTGGGAGATATCCAGATGCAGCACACCTAGACTGAGCATTTAAGTTTGCAGTCGGTAGTGCTGGCTGCCCTAGAAAGGTCTACCCACCACACAGATTATGTACAAAACAGCAGGTGGTAGTATCTTGGTAGTGAGGGCTTATAAAAATAGCATCAGCTTGAAAGAAGATCTGTATTGCATAATTTCTCTGTAATAACTGCAAAGGAGGGTGAACTCTAACATAAATGAAGAGTTGTCTTTTTGATGCAAAATTCACAATAAAACACGTTTGCAAAACCACAAATCTGTGGCCCCAGTTATGTGGTGTGTTAAAGCATATTTGTAGCTAATGCATTTGAAAAACATGGTTTTTTTTTTTTTTTATAAATATGTAGGTTTCTTCTGCATTGCTACCAAGGTAAGTTGTAGCATGGATTATTAGCAGAAGGATTATTACCTTTGCAGAATAAACTGCAAATACTACTTCTGCTGACTGCGGCAAGTTTTGGCAAAGACATTTGCAAAATAGACTTCTTCCTTTCTTGAAATCTGCTCTAAGTGAGAGAAGAAAGGTTGTCTTGACTTTTTTGAGCAATACACTATTGGAAATGTTTAGAGAAATAGAGACTTACAAATAACTTACAATAGAAAGATGTTCTGCAACAGAGATGTTGTCATTTCCCCTTTATACTTTTGCTCATGTCACTCAACTTTCAAAAAATGATAGAACAGAAACCTCAAAGGAAAATTGCAGACAACTATACGCTAGTGACAGTTCTAGCTTCTTTATATTCCTTAAAAGCAAAATTATCCTTCATGGGCTATTAATTTTTAAAGTCATTTATCTTAGAGCAAAGCTGTATGTACAAAACATAATATATAACATCAACATAGTATGGTGTAGCTAGTGACTGAAGGCATTTTAACATTATAACTCCAGGATAAACTGAACAAAAATGAACTGTTCATTACTTTAGTTATATCCACCCTGACACTTCCCGAGTCAAGTTTCCCTGTCATGCCTTCCAGCAGTCCTCCTTCTCTCTCTGCCATTTTCACGCTTCAAGAAACAGCGACAATAAAATACAAGACTAATAAATATCACTTCACTTTTATTTAACCTTCCCCACGGTGAACACTATGTTGATATGTGTATTAGACTACATACAGTATACGCCTGTTCATCCAAGTAGGATGGGGGACATGGATTTTATTGAGATAATTGGGAGTTTGGATAATTGAGAGGCCATCGAATAAGCAGTGAGGGAAACAAAAGTGCTATCACTTTCTGTATTTAGAAAAAGAGTGCACATTTATTGAAAACTAGATAAGCACAAACAAATCAGGTTCCCAGGAAATACTAGCTCACACAAAGCACACTGAATACAGACGCATAAGCAGTCACAGTAATCAGCTACAATACACCGAAGAACTCTGTTATAGCAACCTGCTTTTTAGTACTATTTAATTTTTCTACTGTCTGCATGCATAACTTTTGGAGTAGCAAGATGTGCAGGTAGTTAACGTTCTCCTGATGTCATCCAGTGTAAACACTTGTTCAATGCAGCAACTGCTGTCTGGTAGCTGATCCAAAGGTGCTGCTATCTTTGACTCTTCCTTGTTGTCCTCTTCAGCTGTGTCCATGAACTATATAGTGAATAGGATACTGAACAGGGACTCGGGAGACCTGTGTTGTATTCTCTGCTATGCCAGTGCCCTATTATATGTCTTGGACTCTGGACAAGTTATTTCTGTTTTTCAATGTGCGCCTGGGGTCCCCTCTCACTCTTTATCCACCTTGTTTAGTTAAATTGTAAGCGCTTGGCTAAGGGACTCTCTCTATTTGTTCTGGGCACCGTGCCTTGATGCTCAACCTCAGTGAAGCCTCCAGGTGCCAATTGTAATATAAATAACATCTAGGTCCTTAGCTCTCCATTTCTGTTGCATACACAGACATTGCTACCTTTATGCTTCCTTGTTCTCATTTTTAAAAAATAAACAAATAGAGAGAGAGAGAGAGAGAGAGAGAGTCTGGACCTTTACTAAAAATACGAAACCAACTATTTAATTCTCCTAAAATTATTCTTTGGACCACTTAATACAACCACCGAGGCTCTTGGGAGCAGAGACCTTGTTTTTTGTTTTGATAGCTAATTTTTATTGTTGTAAGGCACTCTGTTCACCCGTGTCACTATATAAATAAAACTGTACTAATTGAGGAAACCACTGCATTGCTATCAATAAAGTGTCAGGGTTTTTTCCTTCATGTAGCCATTTGCATTTGTCAAGCTTTTTTCCACTCCTATACAGAATCCTAGTAGTAGTAGTAAAACACTAGAATAAACTTCTGTCATTCGTTAAATATTCAAAATGAAAGTGGTAAGGTGATTATTTTAAGCTTGTGTTTTTGTTAAATTTTCAATTCCTTTTTAAAAGTCACTAGTAAAATTTATTTCAAGTCAAGGCTATATCAGCATTCAGACTCTAGAAACTTTGAAGAAGCATGAAAAAGAAATTTTATAAACCTTATAGTGATAGGTACAATTAAAATAAACTTTGTAATAGATTTTATGTAAAATCTATGTAGTTGAGAATTCTAAATTTGTTTAAGAGAACATGTTTTTCATAGTTGTTACATTTATGGTCGCCACTGCAATGTGAGCCTCAATTCAGACCTCCTGGTAAATAAAGACTTTTTTTTAAAAAAAAAATCCAAACCCAGTTTTATAAAAATGGCTTCATGGATTCTAAAATCCAACTATGTGAAATTTACCTTTGTAACATTGTTCCTTTAAGTAAAATACATACATAGTTTTTTAGAAATGTAATACTTTAATTCATTTATAATAAACACATAGCAACTGTCTCTATATTTTAAAAGTATTATTTTCTCAAATGTAGAACAAACGTTTTTATTTTTATTTAATGTAAAATAAACAAACACTCTCCAAAAACACATTTTTCTAACTTTTCATGACATCGTGTAAGTTTCTCCAGTGATTAAATATGCATGTCCCAAGAGTAATAGGACTTCCTGTCAGCAGAATGATAAATATTTTAGACAGGCATATTATAAATCAGCCATGGGGGGGGAGGAAAACAAATTGATAAAGTGCACAATTACCCCCCCCCTTAAAATTAATCCCATGTTCTATTAATTGTTAAAACAATCTTGTACTATCTAAATGAGTTTCTTCAGGACACTAATTATGTTTTTGCTGAAGCAGTTCTAGTAATGAACAAAAACTCCATTCTTTTACGTAGCCGTAAAGTATAAACCAGATGTTTCATCGGTTGCTACCTTGTACACAAACTTGAATTAATCCAATGATTCTGCATTTTCCTCAATGGATCATCAGTCTGTATGATGTACCTAGCCTCTGTTTGCCAGAAGCTGGGAATGGGCGACAGGGGATGGATCACTTGACGATTGCTTGTTCTGTTCATTCCCTCTGGGGCATCGGGCATTGGCCACTGTCAGAAGACAGGATACTGGGCTAGATGGACCTTTGGTCTGACCCAGTATGGCCGTTCTTATGATGGAAAAAGGGGGTGAGAGATGATGTGTTTGATGCAAAATACTGACCACACATCCTTATGGCATCTACTGTTGGGGAATCTGTAAATTGTCGTCGGCAGCCTTGTGCATTGAAAGGTATAGAGAATTGCAGAATACTAGCCATGGAAGGAAGGAAGGAGGGAGGCATGAAGGAAACAGACAGCAGAGAAGGCATCAAGCTTAGATGACTGATGGATACATTAAAAATATAATTAAAGAATAACATTGTACATTTTGTCATCTGCATATTTGCTTTATCTGCATATCAGTATCATTTGGTTTTACTGTCAATGCTGTCTGTATAAACAAAATTAAGTGGTGGTGGTGGAAGAGTGTAGCATAAACATAAAAGGTAAAATAACTCAACAATTCTTTTTATAGGAACTCAGTGGCGAAAGGACCAAGAACAAGATTTGAAAAATGTCCTGAAGAACATTGACCAAGACATTCCATTGGTATTTGTCAGCGGAAATCATGATATTGGCAATGTTCCAACACCTGAAACAATAGATGATTATTGCAAGCACTGGGGAGATGATTACTTCAGTTTTTGGGTTGGAGGAGTTTTCTTTCTTGTGCTTAACTCTCAGTTATACTTTGATTCCTCTAAGTGTTCTGAGTTAAAGCAGGCCCAAGATGAGTGGCTTAATGCACAACTGGCTGTAGCTGAAAAACGGAAGTGTAAACATGTAATAGTATTTCAGCATATTCCTCTATTTCTACAAAACCCGGATGAAGACCATGACTATTTTAACTTGGAGAAGTCTATTCGGCACGAGCTGATGGAAAAGTTTCATAAAGCAGGTATCATTACTTTTTGCATTTGACTGATTTTTCTTTTCAGCACTGTGATGTGAACAGCTCATATCCTGGGATACAGTAAGTGGGCACTGGGTGGAGTTTGGGTTAAGAACTTTGTTTTGGGTTTGGCATAGGAAGGGAAATTTTTATTTTTAGCCTTTTTAAAAAGAAAAGCAGTTAGCGGTAAATGTGTAGTAGTTGGGCAGTATGTTATGTTTTTATAAGTAGAATAGAAATTAAGTAGAAGTAAAATTGAAAAGGAGAAAGATCTGAGCAGCTAGGGATGCTTTGTGTGTGTGTGTGTGTATGTGTATGTATATGTGTGTGTATGTATATGTGTGTGTATGTATATGTGTGTGTATGTATATGTGTGTGTGTGTGTGTATATATATATATGTGTGTGTGTGTGTGTATATATATATATGTGTGTGTGTGTGTATATATAAAATGTAGTAAGATGTGTGACTAATATCACCATGTGTGCATTTTTTGTGTCTCTTCCCTCTACCTTTTTACATGTTCTGTCTTTTAAACTATAAGCTCTTCAGGCAGAAGCTCCTAATGTGTTTGTATAGCATTTAAAACAATGAGGTTGACTGGGGTAATACAAATGAATTACATACAGTGGGTAAACTCCACCCCACCCTCCCAAACAAATAATCCTTCATGGACAGCCATTAGTTTGGACTGCCTATTTGACAAGGGTGTAAGAGAGAGATGAGTCCCAAGATGCTTGATTTTGTGAATGGACAATATCCCACAGGTTGAAGCCTCCCACTGCTCTGTGCATGGGTGGCAGGTTTGTAGAAATTTTGGTGGTGCCCAGAACCCGCCCCCCCAAACTCCGCCCCCCCCACCTGCCTAAGGCTCTGGGAGGGGGGTTGGGTGGGGGGAGGAGGTCTGGGGTGCAGGTCCTGGGCTGGGGATTAGGGTGCAGGAGGGGTGCAGGGTGCAGGCTTTGGGATGGAGTTTGGGTGCTGGGTGGAGGCTCCGGGCTGGGGCAGGGGGTGGGTGTGCAGGAGGGAGTGAGGGATTGCAGGCTCTGGGATGGAGTTTGGGGGTGGGAGGCAGTGCAAAGGGAGGGATGCAGGCTTTGGGAGGGAGTTTGAGAGCAGAAGGGGATGTGTGGGAAGAGGGAGGGGGTGCACGCTCTGGGAGGGAGTTTGGGGATAGGAGGGAGTGCAGGGCTGAGGGCTGTGGGGCTGAGGATGAGGGGTTCATGATGCAGGAGGGGGCTCAGGGCTAGGGCAGAGGGTTGTGGTGTGGGGTGAGGGCTGTGGGGCTGAGGATGAGGGGTTTGGGGCCTTGAAGAGGCTCAGGGCTAGGGTGGAAGGGCAGGGTAAGGGGCCTTGCCATTAGTGGATGGCAGGCACTAGGACCCCGGGGCAGCAGACAGCAGTTGCTGCTGGGAGCAGGGCTCCGCCTAGGAATGTGCTACTCCAGCAGCACAAGCAGGCACGGGAAAGGTGTGCGCTGCTTTCTTTCGGGCAGGGACGGTGGGGGAGACCCGGGGCGGGTTGGGGGGGCGGCATGACACGTGTGAGGAGTGGCAGGCTGAGGCCGGGACCCGCTCCAGGCAGGGATGTGGCGGGGCGGGGGGGAGACCCACGGGGGCCGAGGCCCGATCCAGGCAGGGCCGGGGGAGAGACCCAGCTCCAAATATTGCTGGAGCAGGGCACCCGGCCCTGAATATTGCTGGAGCTCAGGCACCACAAAAGAATATAACCCGCCGCCTATGGCTTTGAGTGTGTATATAATATTTTTAAAAATTACATCCAGAGAATAGGCTGTATCCCATACAAGTGAAGCACCAGATAATACTGATTCAAGTCTCGTTTAGAATGATGTGATTGACAAATCTGTTTGATCTGACAGGTGTAAAAGTTTACCTATGGTAGAGTAGTTTCAGGCAGGTCAGCTCAACTTTGTGAGCTGTCAGCCTCAGCAGGACATCTCCCATTTTACATCTCCCCATAAAAAGAAGAGCTGCAGTCTCAATAAAATTTCACTGCTGCATATCACCATGTATTTTACCTTGATCACCTTAGCTTCGTTGTCCATTTAAAAAATGTGCTCTGCATTAACCAGTAGCAAAAAAGAATAGGTATGGTTGTTCTAAAACAATGACCTAGAATTTCACTTACATAGTTTTGGGGGTATTTAAGTCTATGCCTGTGTGTGTCTGTTTCCTCAAAAAATAATTGTCAGTATTTTATTTTCCAAGCCCAGAAACTATCACAGTAGTCCAGCAAGCATCTTGGAATGTTAACATTTTAAAATATGTTTGTTTTAAAAAAAGAAAAAACAAAGCTATCCCTTGGTACTGTTAAAATTTAAACCTTTTCTATCACAGCTTTTCTGACATTGCAATATACCTCACAGATGCATTATTACAAAATTATACTCTGCCACATTTTATTTTCATTATTAGATCCCTGCTGCCAGTCTGACCCTAATATGAAACAAAATGGCCCAGGGGGATGGGAAATAATATAAGAGGTATAAGGAAAAGTATCTTTCAAGACTGTCCTGGAGGATCATAGTGGAGGTTCTTGTACAAAATATAATCCTTCCATTTTGTCCTTTTAATCTTTGTGAATGAAATTGTTTAGCATTTTTTAAGAAAAATACAATATGCATATCTGTTTATGGAGTTTTCAAAGAGCTGTTCATCTCAGTACTAGTTTAATAGGAAATATCTTGAATAGGGTAAATACTTATATATTCTTTTAAAGTGTTAAAAAATGTATGTGTGAGATATTCGTACTTAGGCATTGTCTACACTGCAGAGTTTTATCGCCAAAAGGCAGCTTTTGGCGACGAAACAGTGGAGGTGTACACACTGCAATGCCACTTTTGGTAACAAAACTCTTCAGTTTCAGCGAATAAAACCACCTTGATGAGAGGCACACAGAGTCTTTTGCGACAAAGCATTAGTGTAGATGCTGTCGTTCATTATATCACTGTAACTGGCTTCCCCCAGTATCCCACAGTGCCTGCCATGACTGCTTTGCTCACTGTTTTGAATTTGGCTGCCCTGCATTCCTGCTACATGGGAATGCACCCCTCCCCTTTCAAAGCTTTGTGAAGTTCTGACAGCTAAGCATGCCGCTCAGCTCCGGCAGCAAAGAGGAAATCATTAACGGGGAATGCTGCTCTCTCCCACACTATGGAACACAGAGGCAGGCCGGCAGAGGCATAGGGTGTGTGTATGAGAGAGAGAGAGACTGCTGTGCTGTGCAGGGAGGCAGGGACTGATGTTGAGGATGTCCCCCTCCCCCGCCTCAGGGCTGGTTGCTTCTGGTGGTTGGCTGAACTTAGAGACAGCATGCCAACACATTCCCTCTCCCCCGACACACACCCTGTCTCTCTCACATACGCACTTCCCCTCCCTCTTTCTTTTACTCCCCCAACACACACTCTGTCTCTGTGTTTCGTGCGCACACACACACACTCTCCCCATCACACTCTTTCCCCCCCTCCCCCCAAACTTCAGTTGAAAAGTGGCTGGCAATCTAGCACGATGCCCTTGGAACAATGGGATTGTGCAACCTACATCATGTGATGCTGTACCTGTCCCATGAGGCATTGCAAACCCTTCACAAAGAACCCTGCAGCCAGTTGCCCATGGAATAGCTACCCACAGTGCACTGCTCTCTATGCCAATGCGAGAGCTGCTAGTGTGGATTTACTCTGCTGACAGAAGGAGCATAGTATGGACATGCAATAGCAGTTTAAAGCGCTTTAATTAAAGTGACAAAACTCTGCATTGTAGACAAGGCCTAAAATGAAATGGGTGTCATAAGTCTCCTGTAGGTAAATAAGCATTAATGTAGAGTCAAAACATTGTTGTCTTCCAAGTTTATTTTCATTCAGTTGACTTACTAATATTTGGTATCATTTTATAATTGTGACATTATTCCTTTGATATCAGAATTAATTCTATGTAAAATGCCTTCATTTTAACTGATAAATGATACTGCATTAAGGCACTAGTGCATTATATACTCCTGGTGGAATTCTGCAAAAAATTAAAAATTCTGCACAGTATTTTCAAATTCTGCAAAATTCTGCATTTTTTATTTGTCAAAAAAACAAAATATAATCACACCAGTTTCAATTATTTTTGGTCATTTATTTCAAAATACCTGTCAGCAAGTATGTCTGTAACAATAAAAACAACAAAAAAGATTCAGAAAATGTTTTTTGACAAACAGATTCCTTTTATTAGGCATATTAATACAGAACTCTGAGTAATAATTAATTTAAACTACAATATGGAACTGTATTTCCCGCACCTCTCAGAAGCAGTGAAAAGGCTTTAGGGAGTCAGGGTTAATGAAGGAGCTGAAGGAGAGGGAAGTAATTTCTGGGAAGGAGCCTGGATGTGAACTTGGAGGGTTGTTGGGTATGAGTGGGAAAAGTATGGATGAGGTTGGGGCGGCGGGGTGCAGAGGGACTGCTAGAGAGCTTCCCACAGGTAGACTCTGGCTGACCTCTAGTCTCTCCCATTCAGTCAGGCACATCTTCCCCTGTGTCCTTGCACCCCCTGTCCACATGTGTCCTTCCATCCCCATTCAGACACACACTCACCCATCCCCATGTGGCCCTACACCCCCTGTCCCGTGTGACTCTGTGCCCCCACTCAGCCACTCCCCCTCCTCCTGTAGCTCTGCACCTCCCTCTTTCTCTGCCTATGTGGCTCTGCACCTCTGCTCCCATTCAGACCCTGCCCCAGTCTGTCCTCCCCCACTACCCTTTATCAGCCCCGTCTGACCCCCGTAGCAGCCCACACTGTCTCCCCATAGCCCCTGTTTCCTGACCTAGTCCGTCAGGTGCTGTGAAGAAGACAGGCTCTTTCTCTTCCCCAGCTGGCTTGGAGCGGCTGCTGTGTTCTAACACCACAATGCCCTCTGATGGGCAAAAGGCGGAACTACAGCAACATTCCCGCAGAAGCTTTTTTCTGCGCATAATATTAAAAATAGGCACTGCTCATTAATTACGCGCGCACACAGTGGTGCAGAATTCCCCCAGGAGTAATAGTGTTACTGAAAACTAGCATTCCACTTGCCTTTTAAAGTTTACATTGTACAGTGCTTCTCCCTATCAGAATATTTCACAGAACTACATCTTGCATAGTCTTATCCTGCCATTAGACTGAAACTTGGTTGGCTGAAACTTTTATCAGTATATAAAGGTCAATCATGCCTATTTTCTGACTGGTCACAATCATGTTAACACTTCAAAATGCTATCTGTTCAGATAATGTTTTACAGAGTTAATTAATTTAAAGATAACATAAAATAGTACATGCTGTTGTATTTAACTTGGTGCAGCCCTGGCTTTTTTATAGTCTCTCTTCTCACGGTGATATTTCATATTCATTTGTCTAAGACATATTGGTAGCTGTAATAAAAAGTCAATACTTAAATACGTTAAAACTTTATCAGCGCACCAAGATAGCTTTAATTTATGGGGAAAAGAGACAGTAATAAAAGACCATTCTAATGAACAAATCACCCACCCCCACATAATAAGAGGCACATTCTGTTTTGGTTCACTTACAGATACTTTAATGGATAATTCTGGCTTATTCTACAGAATAAGTAAATGATTTAATAACTAATAACAATCAGTCAAACATTTGTATTAATTAAACAAATGAAATGAGGAGAAAGCGCTAGGAAGCTAGCAATACAACAGCCTAACTAAATAAGCTGTGAAAAATTCTCTGAATCAAAAACCGAGAGCTCTCTGTGGCTCTGAGTTTCCTTAGTAACAGATGCATTCTGCTTCCTTTTTTTTATTCTCTCGAAGAGCCTTCTTTGTATGAGTATAAAAAACAGTTATCATGGTAGCACAGATGTGTAGTGACACCAGTTATTTTCTATCTTTATGCTTTTCCCAAGAATTAATCAATTTCAGCACGTCCTTGGTTATGAAATTGTTTTTCCCCATAATTCACCTCATATATACAAGGAAGAAAGAGAGAGACAATAGATAACAAAGTCCCGGTGTACTCAATTTTCTGAAAAAAATAAAACCAGACACTCTGGCTCTTGCAGGTTAAGTAGGTTAACCTTTTGATCCCTTAATATTTATTCTAATTTTCTGACTCTAATCTGAGAAAATTATTCTAGCTTTTTAATGAAAGGTTTTTTAACACCCCTCCACGTCCTTCCCCGCCAGTGTTCTAGTACTTTTCTCTGCCTCAGTGGGAGTGACTTGAAATGCTATACAAAATGGTTTGTAATGATGAAAAATTCTAGTAAAGAATTATCTTCTGTAAAGGTTAACAAGATATTTTTGTCTGAAATTAGAATATTTTTCCTGTTTTTAAAGTCTGTCTCTTTCTCTCTAATACCAAAAAGCAATTTTAATGTTGGAGAAGGGCGGAGAAGAAATTGCCAGGGAAAGTGAGATAGGGAAAACATTTGCACTTAATAAAGGGCTATATAGCAATAGGTAAACTTGGTTGTAGTATACATGAAGAAAAAACACATGCAGATATTTAGGAAGTAAACGGGGTGTTTTAGCATTCAAATATTGCATAAAGTTTCTTCAGATTAATTAACTTGATTTAGAAACTTCAATATCCTTTTCAAGTTTAGAGCTCAGATTTGGTGCGGTTACTCTAATAATCAGTTGCATGTTAACATAATGTTTTTAATTTGACTTCAATACCTCATTCATTACAAGCAAAGATAAAAGACTAACTGGCAGAAGCTACATCTGGTGCGAAATGCTGAATTACATTTCTCACGTTAGAAGTGTCCTTAACAGTTGGGCTAATTAAAGATAAAATCATGTCCTTATGATAAATATTTATAAATTGAAAATCTGGCACTTGTAAATGAGTATTATTACTTTATGAAGTTAAACCGTACAGATAACTATATATCTAACAAATTATCCATTTTCCTGCGTATAGTCAAAGAGATTTTTGGTTTGGAGTGTAATAGTAGATCAGCTCAATCCAAAGCAGTTTTTATCAGCAAATAGAAATTTGTTTCTGAAACCATAATGCTATAACTTCTGAGTTTTAGGCCTCTGTTTGAAAAGGCTGGTCTCCCTTATGTGCACACGCATTCTTTCTCTTGCTACGTGAAGGTGAAGAAAACCAGTGTGAAACCTATGGAGTGAAAACATATTTGACCTACCCTAACGCTTGTGCATGTTAGGATTTGCACCTGCAACATCAGTTGGAGCCAATGGATTCTAAAGGAGTTGTATGCAGGCTCAGCCGTTCAAATTTTAATAGTGTGTACACAGGTGTGTGCACCTGAAAAGTGCAGGCTCAAGTGTATGTGTACACAGTTTTGTATGTGAAAAGTTGGGTGCAGGTTGAGCTGAAAACTTCACCCTTAGTTCATATTACTTGAACAAATATGTATTGTTTCTTAAAACTGAACCATTGTTTATTTCATACAAAGCATAATTAATTGTGACTATTTTATTTAAATAAGCATAGTTTTGTCAGTAAATTACATATATTTCTGTGACTTGAAAATGTAACTACAGTTCAATTTAAGTATCCAATCCTGCAAACACTTTGTACTCTGAGTACATGAGTGACATCCGTGGGACAGCTTAGATTAGTAAGTACTTCACCCAGTAAAGTGATTGCCGATAGCTCTAATTCAGCAGAAAGCTAATGTGATGTTTAAGAGTTTTGTTGAATTGGGGACTAGTTTAGTGGGCAGATTTATAGACCAAAGAGATTAGGGAAGAGGAGTTTGTGGTCAGGGATGACACTAAGATTACAGACAGTGTTATGTGAGAGATTTTGAAAAGATGATTTTTGTGTCCAGGAGAGTACTACACCTCTACCCCGATATAACGCTGTCCTCGGGAGCCAAAAAAATCTTACTGCGTTATAGGTGAAACTGTGTTATATCAAACTTGCTTTGATCCACCGGAGTGCGCAGCCTCGCCCCCCCCCCCCTCCCGGAGCGGTGCTTCACCGCGTTGTATCCGAATTCGTGTTTTATCGGGTCACGTTATATCAGAGTAGAGGTGTACTTAGAAATGCGGAGTTGAAGAAAACCTCTTGGTAAAACAGCAAGCAAGGAAGGTCTGCTGGTGGTAGTGGTATTAACCAGTTTTTAGAATTCGCCCAAATAAGTGTCTCCACAACATTTTTTTCCAGCCCTGGTAAGATACGAAAACTTTTATGTATAGAAAAATAACTCCGCCTGCTAACATTTATTTTTTTAAAAGTAATAGTAATTATTACATTTGTGATTTATATTCCAGAACTTTGAACAAACTTTAGTAATTCAAGTTATAATCCAAAAAAGTTAGAGAATGTAGTGTGTGTGCTTCTCCCTCAAGATTGTATGATAGGAGAATAGAGTTAGGGGATGAAGATTTCAGAATATTTATTTGTATACAAGAAACTTTCTAAGCATTTGGGGCTGGCATTTTTTTGGTTAGAAAATTAAAGTATAATAAATTCTAATTTTTACCAGACAGCATATGGTGCATTTCATTAGTTATAGTAGAATACTATTTGTTGTGTAATCAAAGTTGACAAGGGAATAATGTTTTTTTAATGCTTACCACTAAGCCCCTGATTTTTGGCAAAGCCCGCTAACATGTGAGAAATCCCATCTCTATTCAGTAAAGCAGTCGAGCATGTGCTTATTTAGCATGTATTTAAGAACTTTGCTGCATCAGGGCCCAATCTAGTATGTGTGTAAGTACACACGCGCGCACACACACACACACTTCTCCATAGTGATCAGACCAAAATATTTCTGACTTTGGTATTGTTTGTGCTAACGGTGCATAAATTGATGTAACTTGAGATTTTATGTATAACTTTATAAATATAATATCTTGATGGCTTATTCCTTGTTTCTGGTAATAGAATCTAATAAACAGGTATAAGTCTTATTGCCTAATTAGAGAACATGTTGATATATTTTTTTCTTTGCATAAATTCTACAGGAGTCCTGCATCAGTGCATTTATTAAGTAATATATTTCAGTAAATTCTGGTCAAAACTTTAAAGGCATTTGTTACTAATCCTTACCCATTTTATCTTTTTAACACTGCTCCAAATTACACTATACTTTTTTAAAGCCTAATTTAAAACACACTAAAAGAACTAAGTACATAAAATCTATTGAGAGTTGAACTCAATATTTGTTCTCTAGCTAAATTTGCAATATTTTCTGTTTTATAAAAAGCACGTCAGCTTAGTATCAAGTTCTCACTGAACTGTAGTTTTGGATGATCAGGACTTTATTTTTATAATCGAGCATAATTTAAGCCATGACTTTTTTTGATTGCTTTGCTTTCAAATATGCCAAGCAGTTAACCCAAATCGGGGAATACTTGCCTTCAAAATGACATTGTAAACACTTTTAATGGATAGTCTTCAATTAAAAAAAAAATCTGAGACCAAGGTCTTGTAAGCGAAATATTCCTACTGAGTTTTTATTTTACAGATAAGTTATAAGCTTTTAATGAGGCAAAGGCAGACCCTTACATGGTACCCCATTTAGATGCTGGTCTTGGAGCTTGATCCCTCAGCCACTGACGACAATAGAAGGACTCCCATTGACTTCTGTGTGTTGGATCAGGCCTTTGATCCTTCTGTTATTATTTAAAACATAGTCTCCACTTGCTGAACTAAGGGAGAGTTTTCCTAAGTAAGGCCTATAGGAACAGCTTACTGACAACAGGGAATGGTTTCTAAATCCATTCTCTTATACTTAGAATTCAGTATTTGTACATCTAGCTCAACCTGCATTTTCATGATTAATATTAGCACGAAGGGGCAGAAGTAGTATATGGCTTACAAAAAAGAATACACAAAGTGCACATATGATACTGGCACTTAAATTGGATTTTATCGATTATGAAATTGATGGTGGCATTTACACACAGGCACGGTTTTAATTCCTTGACAGTTTTACCAGTGTACACGTCCTTCTGTTGGACCACAGTGAACAGGAAGTGATTGCTTTTTAGAGAATAACGTGAAAATGGTCTCAGCATTGTGCAGTCCTGCTAATATTATCCCTACTACTGTATTCACATCTGTGCTTGGTGCTATAGCACGTGGTTGGCAGATGGCACGAGGTGAATACTCTGGCTCTTTGAGTTGTAATGAGAGAGAAATCAATTTCATTCCACAAGAGATAGATGTGATGGTGTGGAAGATTACTAAATCCTGTCGTTTGCTTTGTAGCACTGGAGTCTTGAAAATGATGTGGAGCACCTGACTAGGAAAAAAGACAGTGATGTGAAAGTTCCTAAGTTGTGCCTGTGCTGTATGAGGAACACTCTGAAGTGCAAAATCATTTTGAGATTTTTCCTGTACTGGCCACAATGCATGCTTGGAATTTTAGAAAAATTACTGCATGCCTGTAGTGAAAGGAAAATCTGTTTGGGCCTAATGCTTATGGGGAAATGCTTTGTCACAATGTCAACAACTCCAGAAGAACAAAAGAAACCAGAGTAATTTATATGCTGGAACCTGTGTGTGAGCGGACTAGCAGTGTAAAAGGCACCCCAGGCTGGAGAACTGAGGGGACACAGCTGTTCATTGGTCCAGATTGTACCCTGGGGAATGTCACAGGGACATTTTATTTATTTATTGACAGGAGCCTTCAGGAACATAGTGTTCAGGACTGCTGCTGAGCGGGTTGACTGGTGTTCCAGTAGCTCTGCTGGAGTGGCCAGAGCTAATGGAGTGCTGGTCAGGATGCTCCCTGCTTTGCCAAAAGACCAGTGATAGTTGACCCCCTACTTATTCCTGATTTCATGGGGGAATGGGGAGAAGAGCCCCTGGCTAGCTCTCACACAGAGAAATTCCCTTGGGTTGAGAAAGGGAATTGTATTGCCATTTTCTCCTCTGGCCCGTATGGGGAGGAGAATACCCATTCCTAGGACCTTTGCCTATCCAAAATATTTACATGTATATGCTTGGGTAACTCATAGTGGAACAGGTGAAAAACGTTAATAAGATGCAAATATTTTAAATGGTTCCCATAGAAATGTAAATGCAAATTTCACAATGAAATATAGCACTGGCTGCACAAAATGTACAGTACCAGGCAGTTTTCTTTTTAATTAAAAAAGGGGGAAAGCCTGACATTTATTTTGTAAAAAATAGACATTTTAAGGTGAAATAGACAAATAGCCTTTATATTAGGCTACAGTGTGTATAAAGATGATGAGAATCAGTCTGAGGTTAAGAGCTGGATTGTTTCTTATAGACTCACCCACGTTAGGGGTGGGAGCAATTCTCTTTGTGCTCTTTGGCATGCACCCTTTCCATCTTCTCCTCCCCCCCCACACACACACACCTTAAAAGGGTACAGTGAATGCTCCACTTAATGGCCAGCCAGTTCTGTTGGTCCATGTGGAGACATAGCCCTTCTTTCTTCCAGGCTGTTAAGGTTGGCTAAAGGCACTAGCATCACACAGTTCTTGCACTCGTTCCATTACTAAGGGAAAATGAGAGTAGAGCTGTACTGACTGGGGAGTGAGGGGTGGGGGTGGGCTTGGAATCACAGAAGTGCAATTAAACAATAAGGCAGGACTGGGGTGCAATTATTGTGATAGAATTACCCTTCCAGGGCTTATGATGCATTACACACAACTAACTTCCTTGTGTTCCACTACAGTGCAATTATATCATAATCATGCTGACCCCTTTTCCCTGGTGCTGCAAAATTGATATTCTAGCGGGTTTATTTGTAAGTAAGAATATATTTCATTAGAAAAAGATGGTGCTGCAATTTTAAAGTTCTAAGTAACCTCATTCCGTCCGCACTCTTGCTGACAGAGGAATATACTTCTTTAGGATGTTCAGCATGTGGCTTCTACTCAAAGATGAAACCTTTCCTCGTCTGTCATATGTTTCAGGGTACTGAAGATTTAATTTCTAACAATTTTAGCTACCTAGATGTTCTGTAATTGTTTCTAATCCTTTAAAATTCTGGTCTGGCCGCTTCTGCATTCCTCAATGTTGTAGTTAGTAGTTGTGAAATTAAACATGACTGCTAGGCCCTGAAGGAGGGGGAATACCTCAGGACCAAAAAGCCCAGGCTTGTATATAATTTCTTGTCAGAACAGTGCACTGCAGGTTGCTTCTGATTTTACTGGGATTACCTAGTACCATAAACTGTTTGTTTTTTCATATCCACAAAGGATACATGATTTTCCCCATCAGAAATCCTGCAGCATACGTGGACATGTCAATTGTATTTATAGTAGAACAACCAAAACCTGCAGAATAATTCATGTGTATTTACTCATTTTAAAAACAGTTTCAGCAAAGTTCCACCATTGAAAAGAGGTCAAAATGTAACCTAGACTCTGGAATCTAGATCAGTGGTTTTCAACCTTTTTTTCTCTTGTGAACTCCTACAAAATTTCAAATGGAGGTGTGGACCACCTTGGAAATCCTAGTCATAGTCTGCAGAACCCCAGGGATCCGCAGACCACAGGCTGAAATCCACTGATCTAGACCATATGTAATGCTTTTGACAATGCATCAAAATTTAATTGATATTGTGATTAATGGGTGTGGTATTAGAACCACTGAATAGCATAGATGGAATGAATGCATTTGCTTCCAAATAAGTCATAGGAAGCTCAATAAACCTCTGATTAAAAACCGTTAACTTTATAATTTTCCTGTTTAATTTCTGCATCCAAGAGCCAAAACCAGACAGGTTTGATTGATTCATTGAGGACACTGAACATCACAGGATCAGACCCTGACTCTTCACATTCGTACATATTTCTGAATCTTGTACAGTAGGAACTCCCTGGACCCCACACTTGCAGCACATATCGTGCATCTATCCTTTCCTAGGACGTTATGCACATAGTTTAGCAGGGTCTAAACTCTTTCAGAAAGGCCCCTTTAATTTAGCCTGCTGTTTTGGGTAATAGATAGAGAGTTAAGAAAAAAAGAAGCTCTGGGGAATGCTGATAAATATTGTCCTTCTCACAAAAAGCTACTGCAGCTCAAAAACATCCAAACCAAAGAGAGCTTGTCACTCCCCATAATCACTTCTTATTTGGTATGTTGCTCAATAACTTTTGGTTTTTAGAAACTAGGCTCTCATACATTATTATTCAGGGGGGAGGCAAAAATATTTAAAAGCATTATTTTTAATTCCCCTTGAAAATATGTACCATACAAGAAACTGTTATGAATTCTAACAAATTAAAAATGAATAGGGTATTCATGTAATGCCCTTGAATATTTCTCCAAAATGTGATACTTGTTTTTTGCTTGATCAAGCTTCCATATAAAGTGTGTTTAAAAGGTAGCATTTTGAATTACATAAACTACACGCTACTTTCTGAAGGAATTTTATTCTTCCTTTACCTGTCCCACTGGATAATACATATAGTCTGAAAGTATAAGCCAAAACAACATCATCTAATGTTTATATTGGTTAGAATAAAAACAGGGACCTTTTAAAACTTATTTCATGGTCAAGATTTTCAATAAATGCAAAGTTATCAAAATTTTGCAACAACAGTTAAGTATCATTTGAAGATAAACTATACATTGTCCATTGATTAAATATGTCATGAAGCAGATGCTGCTAATGGGCTGCTGTGCTCACAGAACTGATACGCAGAAACACATTTAAAGTCCATTACTAGGACAGCATGTTTAGGGGGAAAAAAGAGTCAGTTATTTGGAATTACCATATCTTGTTGCCTTGTCAAAATCAAGTCAATGAGAACAGTTTTGTTGACTGGAACCATTAAAAATAGTCTCCATACTTCTCTTATTGGCATGGTTTTATACTAGGATAACTGTTAACTTCAGCAGAGTTACTCTCCATTTACCTACTGTTAGTGGGATCAGAATCAAGACCGGTATTTAGGCACTGTTTTAAAGGAAGTTCAGGAATTTTTGAACTGTTTATTTGTGTTCAGGTGGTTGTGAAAGTTCATCTTCGGTCTACAGACGAGAATGCCAATGTTCTTAGGCATTTGTACACAATCTGAGTATAGTTTCAGTTCAGATTGCTAGAGGCATGGTGATGTAGCTGATTGATTCATGTCTTGAAGACCTGATATAAAATCACATTTCAATCAAAAGTGAGTTTGGTGCTAGTAGACACTTTGTCAGCATCATAAATCTTGACAGATCTCTGCATGATCGTTAGTCTCTGTTTGAGAGATTGTCATGACTTGGATCAGCAGGAGTTACAGAAAACAGGCAGCTATGATTCTCTGTGATGATGAAACTCTCATTGGTCATAAAAGACTAGTTCAAGCAGATGACAGAGCCTTTTCAACAGCCAGCCCACAGCTTTGGAGCTTCCTATAGCACCAGCTGCACTTCATGTACAGTACCTTCCTATAGCTGAGGGTAATAATGAATCCAGCCACCTTCAGTACAAAGCCATATGTAGTTAGATTTAACATTCAGTATGCATTTGCGAGCGCGCTCTCTGTGAGTGAGAGAGAACTGACCAAACAGTAAAACCTGCTAATTCTGTTTCTTCTCACAGTGGGGAAAGAAGAACGTGGGATGACAAGTTTGTTTTTTGTTAGAACCTCTACCTGCCTCTGGAGTGAAAGAGTATCGTGTCTTTGCAGGGTGTTTTTGTAGACCACTCACAGTTCTTTTAAATTTTGTAAGACATTCTGGTATCGTAATGATAGGTGTAATATAATATAAAATCTAGATACAGTAGTTTTGCAGGTCAGGACTAGGGGAGCATCAGCAGAGATAAGTGTATTAAAATTTTATACAGTACCTACCTGCACTGTTCCTGGCTCTGTCCGGTGCATTTAATTTCTTGCTTTCCTGAGCCCTTTATATACTTGCTTTTTTAAAAAAAAATGAGTAGTCTGTTATGCATGAATAGTAATTGATATAACAGGTCCTAGTTTTTGTGAACAGGTTCTGTAAAACATTCTGTGTTACATAATTTTGGTTTAAAGCATATTTCATAAAACTGATCTAATGTATACTTGTGAAGGTGCTAATGCTTGGACATTTCTTGGCACAATGGTTTATGATTGCTTTGTAGTTCCTCTCTTAGTACGAGAGGTTTTACTAACATCTAGTTCAGAAATCAACACCATGCCTGCAACATGAAGAATTAGCAGCCATCTACTGCTTTAATCACAATACTTTCTCTAAAATAGTGGGCAGCACCATGCTCTGTGAACATAGCAAGTTATACAGAATTATAGTTAACTTATCCAACATATTCTGAAGCAGGACATGAAATGATGCCTGCCCGGACAAAATGCAGCGTTCTTTCTAATAGAATGTATTTCTGAAATAATAATTTGACAGTACTATTTGAGCAAAACATTCTAAGTGAATACATTTGAGTGCATTACACATTTTATAAGATTCTTTTTATGTTCAAGATCAAAAGTAAAAGAAAAGTAAATTGCCTGCTTGTCGTCATAGTATTATTGCATTGAGTGGTTCACCCTGGCTTCTTATGGTGATAAGTTGAGTGAATAAAAGTAAAAACCCAAACCCAAACTGTGCATTAGTGAAGAAAGAGGTTTCATCAAATAGACTTTTGTTAAAATACAGCAGAGACCTGTTTCTGTTTCTTTGTTCAAGATGTATCATGCATTTTTGGCCAACATTTTCAACTGAAGGTGCCTGAAGGTAGACACCAAGGGCCAGATCCACAAAAGAGCTTTAGGCACCTAAGTCCAACATGTGGGCCCTCCCTGAGATTCTGAAAATGCCCACTGAGCTGCACGTCACCCCTAAATCCCAGGCACTTAAGTTTCCTCCAGTGGGCATGTGCAAAACTTCCTATCTCCTGCCACTGCCAAGCTGTTCAGCACCCTAGCTAATAACTAATCTCTGATGGGATTCTCAAGCAAGTTGTTCTCCTGCCAATCTTGCGGGTGGGGCCCAGTCTTTCTCTGAGCCATAGAAGACAGCTGAAGGTAAGCAGGGTGGGATTTTTTGGCACTTACTGTATGCATCTAGTTGTTGGAGCATTTAGCTGGGATGTGGAAGAATCAGGTTTGAATCTACAATCTGCCTGAATTGGAGCTGGGACTGAACCTAGGTCCCACACTCCAGGAGAGTGCCCAGGCAACCAGGCAATTAGGTTTTATGGGGTGGGGCTTTCTCAGCATCTCCTGTTGAAGCTGTTCTACTTCGTATAAATAAATAATTATTTCTCAGAGCTGGGACTTGCAGAAGGCTTGCGTACATCTGTAGCCATTGGCTATAGTGTCAGTCTGTCTTGTGAATATTTAAATGATTTATACAAAGTGACACCGCTTCAATGGGACAGTTTGAGACCCACCCCCTTTTGGGAAGGTGGGATACCCTGGGTTCAAGCCCCTGCTCCAGATGAGGCAGAATAGGGATTTGAAAACAAGTCTCCCACCTTCAAGGAGAGTGTCCTGGCATCTGGGCCGTTGGCTATAAAGGGGTGGGTCTAATGGTAGTGGCATTGATGCTATTTCAGTGCTGTATTAAAGGATTGCCTTGATAAGTGTAGCTAAATCAGATTAGCATCAATAAACATTAAATATGCTGGGGTGGGGGAACAGACCCATTAAATTGCAAAGCTGAAAGTGCTTCATATGATACCTTTTCTTCATGTGTATCTAACCACATTTTAATTTCCCATAGGGTGTATGAACTTGTTGCAGTATGGTAACAGGCCCTCTAAACAAGCTTTGAGATTGACAAGGTGGGTGGGGTAATTTTTTTTTTTTTTATTGGACCAACTTTGGTTGGTGGAAGTAGGGTGACCAGATGTCCCGATTTTATAGGGACAGTCCTGGTATTTGGGGCTTTTTCTTGTATAGATTTACACACACACACACACACCCCTACACCTACACCTACACCTACCTCTCTCCCTACCTGACCTGATTTTTCACACTTCCTATCTGGTCACCCTAGGTGGAAGAGACAAGCTTTTGAGCTTCACGGAGCTCTTACTCAGGTCTTGAAAAGGTAACCAGCATGTCCTACAAGGTGGGACAGCTTGTTACGCATAAGGGTTTAACATGTGTTGCAAGAAACCACTTAAAAGGAAGTGGGCACTGAACAGCCCAGCAGTCATAGGACAAAGAAGCCTTACTAGGTTACAGAGTGTTGTAATGAGCAATAAAACACCAGTGTCTGACCTTGATTTTAGTGTCTAGCAGCATTATAACGTTAAGTTACAATGCTCATCTTTCGAAGGTGTGCAGGTTTCCTTGATAATGACCCCCCTGCTTGCAGGGCAATTTGGTTGGTCTGGCTGAGTGACGGGAACAGTGCTTTATGGCTGGGAGGAGGAGATGAAAACTGCTGCAAAAGGGGGAAAGTGGCTGCTGACTCCTCCCCTGGGAATGCAGGTTTGAAAGGGAGCAGCACGGTGCCTGGACCCTTCCTTTTCACAGGGTAGAAGAAATGCCACCTCCAGGTAGGCTCCGTTTGAACAAGGCGTGGGTGACAGAACGCAGGCTGGTGCAAGGGGCCGGCTTCAAGCAGTGGAATGGGCTACGGCCTCCGGTGGGACAACCCAGCAAAGCCAATAGGTCACAGCTGTGGGCTGGGTTTTTAATGGGGGGGTTCTTATGCCCTCTATGCAAAATAATAATTAAAGTCGGGGTGGGGTTTGGCCATGTTGTTAAGGCAGCAATTCCACAAGAATGAATTCTGAGCCATAGTGGCAGGACCAGCCAACCAATTGCCAGTAGACAACTTGTGGGTTTTCCCCAAGGCCAGCTTCAAGCAGCAATGGAATGGGTTAAATTTGTGGGCTGGGTTTAATGGGGGTTCTTATCCCCTTTATGTACAATAATAATGAGACGGGGGTGAGGTTTGGCCATGCTGTTAAGACAGTAGTTCCACAAATATGAATTCAGGAGTACAGTGGCAGAGCCATCCAACCAATTGCCTGTGCACAACTTGTGTACTTTGCCTCGGCTCCCAGAATGGCTCCAGGGAATTACATTGCTTCATAACCTCTCTGGGGTTAACAATGGCATAGCACACGCCTTGTCTCATTTTCAGGTCCACTGATTTCTGGAGTTGGCACCAGGAGCCCGCTGGGAACCCAGGCAGATGCCACTAGCGCTATGGAACCTTGGGGCAGAATGGCTGTCAGTGTGGCACGGAGATCAGTTACTCCACACATGTGGCAGAGCTATGAGAGAAGTTTTAATGATTTTATGCAATTTCAGGATCAGGAAGGCCGGTCAGTAATATGGCCCATTATAGAGGAACAGGTACTGAGGTACATGCTGTCATTGGCAATCCGTCAACTGGCATCCTCCACAATCTCAAATCGCCTTTCTGCTATTACATTCGTTAGTCGGCTAAATGCTTATCCTGATCCTTGCAGTGCTTTTTTTTTTTTTTTTTTTTTTTTTTTTAAGTTCAAAGGTTTTTGGCTGGGTGGTCACGTTCCGGTGGCCCCAGGGTGGATTCCCATCATCCCATCACAGTTTACATACTCAGGGATCTTGTGCAGATCCTTGGCGACGTAGGTCATTGTTAAACTTGTGACAGTCAAAGACGGGTCACATCAGCCGGGGTGAATCATCCTCCGGAAGGGTGGCGAGTCTGGGGTCTGCCCAGTTCGGGCTTTAAAGGTCTATAGGGTTATACTGCTGAAGAGGAAAGGGCTCCTTTTTATGTATGGTGACAGGAATCCCCTCACAGCATAATAATGTGTTACCATGTTGAGATGGGGGCTGATGAGGTTGGGGTTGTCAGCCCATGAATTTGGTTCCCAGTCATTCAGAATCGGAGTGCCAACAGCAGCAGCACTGCCTCTGCTTCCATACCTAGCTATCGGGCTTTGGCATTCGGATGCGTACCAAACATATGCAAAACCTCAGATGTTAATTCAGTATTATATTGGACGACCAGCCATGCAGACGTTGGTGTGGATCTGCGGGCACAGTATTGTCTTTTAGGCCCACAGGTGCTCGTCCAGGTTTGCCCGAGGATTCACAGCTGGGCTTCAGTGATGAAGCAATGCGATAGTTGGCATACAAGGAAGGGCATGTTCTGGGATCAACTAATACCGATGCTATATGCTGTGCGGTCCCATCAGCGGCCCCCAGATATAATTGTGGTGCATCTTGGGGAAAACGATTTGGGAATGCTTGAAGGAGTGGAACTAATGCTCAGAGCAAGGAGGGACTTGTGGCTGATCCTTGAACTTTTTTCAGGAGTTAGCATTATTTGGTCAGACATGCTTCAGCGCAGAGTCTGGCAGGGAGGAGTCCCCCGCAGGGTGGACGAGGCAAGGAGGTATGTGAATAGGGAGGTGGCCAAATTCCTTGGGACCACAGGAGGGACAGTAATTTCACAACCTGGCATAGTATATGGGGGAGCAGAGTTGTTTCGGGAGGATAGGGTTCACCTGTCCGACATCAGGAATCATAACATTCAAAAACCAGTGGGAGAACACTTCAACCTCTCTAACCACTCAGTGACAGACTTGAAGGTGGCAATTTTGCAACAAAAAAACTTCAAAAACAGACTCCAAAGAGAAACTGCTGAACTCGAATTAATATGCAAACTAGACACAATTACCTGTGGTCTAAACAAAGACTGGGAATGGTTGGGTCATTACATTAATTGAATCTATTTCCCTATGTTAAGTTCTCCTCACACCTTCTATGGGCCATCTTAATTATCACTTCAAACAGTTTTTTTCCTCCTGCTGACGATAGCTCATCTCAATTGATTAGACTCTTCCTGTTGGTATGCATACTTCCACCATTTCATGTTCTCTGTATGTATAAATATCTCCTGTCTGTGTGTTCCATTCTATGCATCCGAAGAAGTGAGCTGTAGCTCACGAAAGCTCATGCTTCAATAAATTTGTTAGTCTTTAAGGTGCCACAAGTACTCCTGTTCTCTCTGTCCGACTTAGATGCTGTCATGTTTTAACTGATATAAAAGATGGCATTAGGAGATGTCTGGGAACCTGACTGGGTTTGGGGAGGAGGCAGCCAAGCTAATATGCCTCCTTGTGGCAGATGTCCAGTGCAGGAACCCCATAGGAAAGTGACCGTATAAATGGCTTAGAAAAGGACCTGAAAAAAGGTGTTCATTAAAGGAATGAACTGCGGGGGGGGGGGGGGGGGAGACTCCTATGATTGGTACGGCAGGGAGCCAACCCCCCATTCTTATAAGCCACCGTAACCCTCCTACGAGTGGGGGCATGGATGGTACGGTCCTGGCAATGGATTTGCTGGAGGGTCCTGGATGGAAAAAGAGGGGGAGCTGTTAAAAGCCCCCTGGGTAATTATGGAATAAACTGCACACTGTTATCTGCCGTGTAGTCCCAGACATCTAATAAAGTTGCGGCCTGATTAAACCCATGTCAACTGTCTCCCGTCCTCCTTTCGGCATAGCCAGACAGTGAAGAGTGAGAGGTCACGTGAAGGTGAACGCTTTTCACAAAGCAGTCATTCTGTTAAGTGATAGGGTGTTTTTGTCTCTTATCGTTTTTCTGTGCGAGTTGAGTGTAGTATCGTCTGGTTTCACCCACATAGTTGTTGGGGCATTTAGTGTACTGGGTGAGTTACACCACATGTTGTGCTAGGCATATGTAGGACCCATGGCTCTCAAAAACTATGTTGTGGGTATTTATCATTGTAGCAGTGGCGGGAAATCTGAAAGTTTTGCATCTGTTGTTAGGACAGGGTCTGGTGCCGCTTTGAATTGCTGGGTCCTGGTCTGTGGGAAGCTTGCTTCTGATGTTGAGTTTGCGGGTGGGAGGAGTGACTGTTGTATGAAGGCCAGAAGAGGGGTAGTTGTTTGATACCCCATATGGTTTCCAACTCTGCACACTCGTAGTGGTCACCTACTTCCCCAGTCAGTGCGGGGGTTCTTTTTCTCTATTATCTCTCTTTCACGCACAGAAGTTGGTCCAATTACCTTACCAACGTTGTCCCTCGTAGCCCTGAGACCAACATGGCTACTACATCATTGCAAACAAGTTTTGAGCTGTCATAGAAGGAGGTACAGCACTTAGATCAGGGCAAAACATAAGACTAAAGTTACCTATCAGACTTTATCTTGCTGTGCTATTTATTGTGCTTTTATATCCTCTCTTACTGCTTTTCCAATTATAAAGAAAATACAACAGTAAGGGGTTTGGTTGGGGGGGGTGGAGGGGCAGCTTGTCACTGCTGGTCGTTTTCTTTCAGACCAGTAGGATTCTGGGGAAGGCAATAGCATGTCACTTTAGGAACACACCAAACAACTTCCAGCTGAAGAGAGTTTATTTTCCTTTCTAAGTTTAAAAAAAAACCTGTGACACAATTTTTTTTTAATATCTCCTTACAGCTTTATCACTGTAACTTTTTCATAAAAGACCAGGAGAGGAAATTGAGTTCTCAAATGACATTTTCTGCCTTCTGTGTAATTGTAGAGAAGAGCCAAGAAAAGTGACAGTAACAGGAGGAGAAGGGGGGAAAATAGGCTGCAGTGGAACTTAAATTCTAAGCAGTTTTTCTTCATCTGTAAAAGTGACAATATTTTCTTGAAAAAACTTAGAATTTCCCCTCACACTGACAGCACTAACTCTCTTCCCATTTCACCTGGAAAATTATTTTACACAGCCAATTGGTAGACCCATCACACAGCCACTAATACTAAAGGTTTAATGAAAGGTATGGGACGTGAATTTATTCTTGCAGCTTTAAGCCAGAAGTAGCCATGTTGTATTTCTGAATGAATATATTGCAATGTTTTGATGGAGCTGAGCAGGCCTGTCATTCTACTATAGGAGAAAGTCTTACAACATAGTACTCTACAAGCAGATCAGTGTCAGGACAGAGGGGAACATGCCAGAGATAAAGGAGGTTGGTGGGTTTATTGGGGTGGAGTAGGTTGGAAGAAGTAGGTAAGAAAGGATTTAAAGGAAAAGAGAGAGTGAGATTGGTGGACGAGAGGTGGGGAGCTGGAGCATTCTGTCTCTAGACCTGGAACAATTATATATCCATGCTACATGAATGACTGCTGTTAGTGGGGGAAAGGCCAATCAAGTGATCAGGAAGGCAAGGAGGGTGGAGGTAATGTGAAAGGAATAAATTGTACAAAAATATGCTTGGGTTTCTGTTACCTTGTTATCCCCATCCATAGGCCTTAATTACATTTGAAATTATTACAGAGGCTTTATTTTTTTTAAATAAACTTGTATTTGATTTGAATTTTAAAAAAAAATTCTGTTTTTACCTGTCCTGGTTTTAATCATTAGATGCCTTATGTTGTGAACTGCTTAGAGAGCACACAGTGGGCGCTAGTTTAACAAAAAAATTCCTGCTCTTGGACCAAGAGAATTTCCCTTGCTTCATTCAGGATTTAATTTGTACTTTCTTGTTCCACTCCTAAAGTACCAGTAAGTCATGCAGGTCCTATTGTTGCTTGTTACATGAATGATCAACAAATCCAAAGGAAATCCTAAGAATAGGGGAAATGCTACCCTTTTGAAATGATGGTGACTCTAGCAAATTGTTCTGCTGAGCTTCCTGAGACAATAATTTGCCTTGAATTAAAGGGGGCCTCTGAACTCCCTCCATAGTGCTGAAGATGAATCTGGTTGCTGATTCTGGAAATACTCTTAGCATGAAAGTAGCTCTGTCAGTACTGTTTTGCTTAGGCTGTGATTTAGCTGTAATGCACACACAGATGGCTATTTCAGTATTCCACTCAAACTGCAGCTTTGATGATACACTGCTGTATCTGATCAAACAACTTTGTTGGTGTTGTCACTGACACTGAAAGCAGCTAACCATATATTTTTAAATCTATATCTATATCTTTTAAAAAAGGAACCAAACTAGGTCGCTTTCTTATTTCCAATACCTCACAGAAATGAATAAAGTTAAATACTGCATTATTCCTCATGGAGGGGCGGGAAAAAGTCACTTTGCCTACTCATTAAACAACTTACATTCAGCCTTACAGTGAATTTCTGTGCTAACATTTCTTAGCTTTAAGATGCTTGATTTAGAGCTTGTTTTGTTTTATATTTTGGCCTTTTTAAACACAATGTTAATTTATTAGAAAATGGCTAGTCTAGGAATTATAGGCTGTATGTCTTGCTACCATAGGTAAGTGGTATGCAAAGTTTTTAATATAGCACAACTGTATCTCACCCTGTGTAGTGAGCTATATGCACCTAAATATTGCACTTGCATGCCTAAAGAGTGCTTACATACCTTAGTAAATTTGGCCCCAAGTGATTTAGTAGCACAAGTTCTACTGACTTTCAATGGAAGGTATGCTCCTAAGTAATTTAGGTGCATTTGAAAATCTTACTTTCCATTCACTTTTTAAATTACCATGAATAGTATTCTTAACTAACATCAGATATAAAAGTCCTTCTATAGTGATACTAACCTAAAGTATAAAATTAAATCGTATGCATTGTATGTGATAAATTATAAAACAATTTTCAGATTTTTCAGCCATCTGGTGCAGTAGTGTTTTCAAGCAGAATGGGATGGACTAGGATTAGATGCAGCCTTAGGGAGTTTGTAACAGCCTGACATGCAAAGCATTTTGCTGGTTTGGTGGTCTTGTTTGTTCGTTTTGGAGGTGCTAAATCTGTTTGTCAAATTTGCTATTTATGCTTAATTCATATTTCTGATTTGTACTGTATCTGAAGTGATTTGCATTAAGTGTGAAAGCAATGCACATTAGCAATAAATAGCTGTAAGAATACATTTTTGTTTCAATTACATGCTACATCTATTGGCATTCACCGGGGGGGGGGGAGAGAAGAGACGAAAATGCCAATTTAGGTATGTATAATGGTCAATATTTCATATTTGAGTTACCATGCTCCTTTAATTAGTCCCTGCAGATGGAATTATGTGACCATTTTTATTCTTGCAGTATTTTTTAAAAGTACCAGAAATGGCATGGAGCTCCTGCTTCAGGCAGCATGCATGGTGGACTGTCCAACAGCCCTAGGGTCCTTGGCTCTAGAACCAGGTGGATGAGCTGTCAAGAAATCAGGCCAGCTTCCATCAGAACTTCATCAAAATTGGACTGGCTACATGAAGCAGTTTGATTCTGATGAAGCGGCAAAGTTTGAAAACTAGGGCTGTCGATTAATCCCAGTTAATTTAGGCGATTAATTCAAGAAAAATTAACTGCAATTAAAAAAAATTAATCGAGTTTAATCGCACTGTTAAACAATAGAATACCAATTGAAATTTATTAAATATTTTGGATGTTTTTCTAAATTTTCAAATATTGATTTCTATTATAACACAGAATACAGAGTGTATAGTACACACTTTATATTTTTATTACAAATATTTGCACTGTAAAAATGATAAAGAAATAATATTTTTCAATTCACCTCATACAATTACTGTAGTGCAATCTCTGTTGTGAAAGTGTAACTTATAAATGTAGATGTTTTTGTTGTTGTTGTTTAGAGTCTACAAGTCCACTCAGTCCTACTTCTTGTTAAGCCGATCCCTAAGACAAATACGTTTGTTTACATTTACGGGAGATACTGCTGCCTGCTTCTTATGTCACCTAAAAGTGAGAACAGGCATTCACATGGCACTTTTGTAGCCGGCATTGCAAAGTATTTACGTGCCAGATATGCTAAACATTCGTATGCCCCTTCACACGTCAACCACCATTCCGGAGGACATGCTTCCATGCTGATGATGATCATTTAAAAAAATAGTGCATTAATTAAATTTGTGACTGAACTCCTTGGGGGAGAATTGTATGTCTCCTGTTCTGTTTTACCCACATTCTGCCATATATTTCATTTTATAGCAGTCTCGGATGATGGCCCAGCACATGTTTGATTTACAAATACTAGCTCTGCAGATATGACAAAACGCAAAGAAGGTACCAATGTGAGATTTCTAAAAATAGCTACAACACTCCACCCAAGGTTTAAGAATCTGAAATGCCTTCCAAAATCTGAGAGGGATGAGGTGTGGAGCATGCTTCCAGAAGTCTTAAAAGAGCAACATTTTGCTGCAGAAACTACAGAACCCAAACCACCAAAGAAGAAAATCAACCTTCTGCTGGTGGCATCTGACTCAGATGATGAAAATGAACATGCGTCACTCTGCTCTGCTTTGGATCATTATCGAGCAGAACCCGTAATCAGCATGGATGCATGTCCTCCGGAATGGTGGTTGAAGCATGAAGGGACATATGAATCTTTAGCGCATCTGGCATGTAAATATCTTGTGACGCTGGTTACAAGAGTGCCACGCGAATACCTGTTCTCACTTTCAGGTGACATTGTAAACAAGAAGTGGGCAGCATTGATTACATTTGCAGGAGATAAACTGATTTGTCTGAGCGATTGGCTGAAGTAGGTCCGAGTGGACTTGTAGGCTCTGAAGTTTTACATGGTTTTATTTTTGAAAGCAGTTATTTTTTGTACGTAACTCTACATTTGTAAGTTCAACTTGCACGATAAAGACATTGCCCTACAGTACTTGTATTAGGTGAATTGAAATATACTATTTCTTTTGTTTTTTTACAGTGCAAATATTTGTAATAAAAAATAAATATAAAGTGAGTGCACTGTACATTGTATTGTGTTGTAATTTAAATCAATATATTTGAAAATGTAGAAAACATCCAAAAATCTTTAAATAAAAGGCATTCTATTATTAAACGATTAATTTTTTTAATCGCTTATTAAAATTTTTCTGATCAGCTCTACTAATGTTAAAGCATTTTTCATCCCAAAATCTCAAAGCACATAATTCTTATGAAGTATAAAATAGTTGTTTGCTGCCTCTTCCTGCCACCATTTATGTCAGTGAGCTTTCCCCAAATCCCTGCTGCCTAGAGCCATAATTTGGGTCACACATTAAGGCAGGGATTGGCAACCTTTGGCATGCGGCCCGCCAGAGTAAGCCCCCTGGTGGGCCCGGCCACTTTGTTTACCTGCTGTGTCCACAGGTTCAGCCAATTGCGGCTCCCACTGGCCACGGTTCACCGCTCCAGGCCAATGGGGGCTGTGGGAGGCGGCGCGGGCTGAGGGATGTGCTGGCCGCCGCTTCCCGCCGCCTCCATTGGCCTAGAGCGGCGAATCACGGCCAGTGGTAGCTGCAATCGGCTGAACCTGCGGACGCGGCAGATAAACAAACCGGCCCGCCAGGGGGCTTACCCTGGCGGGCTGCATGTCAAGGGTTGCCAATCTCTGCATTAGGGGATTACCTGAACAGAGTTCTTGAGGATAAGGCACAACTTTCTCCCCAGCTGTCTCTAGCAAGAGACCGGTATTTCTTTTTTCAAGTCCATAGTGATGTTACCTCAATATGGTTTAAAATACAAATGGTGTAATTAAAAACAAGATTAATTAAGTATACAGAGAAAAATTAGATTACAAACAAAATGATTGTGTAACATACTCTGCAAGAGTTAATTCACATTATTATAGTACCTCTTTCTCTTTGCGGTCTGTCAGCCTCTCCACTCCAGATAGTTTTCATCTTCCTTCCCCTCTCATCTAAGTTAGAGGCGTCTTACACGTTTCAGGTTTCTTTGATGTGCCTGCCTTATTTATATTCCAGACATCCTTCATAAAGGGGTGTATCTCACAGTACCTCTGGACAGGAGGTCTGTCTTCGGGAGCCACCTAGGCAGACCCATCATATCTGACCACAGCAGTGTTACTGAAGGAATACTGGGACTTGGAAAAATCATCCTCAAACCATTCACCACACAAAGGGCCAGCTTCCTCCTGAAATTCCACAAAATTATCAGGTTCCCTCAGAACACCATCCTTGCCACCATGGATGTCAGCTGCCTATACACCAACATACCTCACAATGATGGCATTGCTGCCCGCCTCAGACATTTACAAGATAATGTACAACGCTCAGATATCCACCCCAAAACTCGTCCATTTCATCCTCACCTGTAACAATTTTACATTAAACATACACACCATAGGAACAGCCATGGGTACTAAGATGGCTCCCCAGCATGCCAACCTCTTCATGGACCACTTTGAGGAAGAATTTCTGGATAAATGCACCATGAAACTAGTCGTATACCTGAGCTACAGTGATGATATTTTTATCCTCTGGCAGCTAACCTACAGACCCTCAAAGATTTCCACCACAGTTTCAATTACCATCCCTCCATTAAACTCTCACTAGAACACACTCACACTAGTATCAACTTCCAGGACACCACGATCAGCTTCAACAATAGAACCTGACAGACAACAAACCCACGGATTACCACACCTACCTTTACAGATCCAGTAGCCACCCCAAACACACCAAGAAATCTTATCTACAGCCAGGCACCCAGATACCACAGAATATGCTCTGAGGAGAACGTCTGGGATATACATCTTAACACACTTAAAACCGCCTTCACCAAACAAGGGCAGTCCACAAGAGAAGTAGATCGCATCACAGAGCAGGCCACCCAAATACTGCCAGGAGAACCTGCTTCGATACAAAAATGAAACCCACACCCCTAAGTTGTCACCTACCAACCATATGGGGAATCAAACCATGATAACCCATACTCAATGGGGACCACAGCCTCAAAGATATCTTTCCCCCACTGTCTCCCTTCTCATCCTGTGTCTGTTCTACGTTTTTAAAGTCATTCGCTCTTATAATCATTATCCCTTTGAGTAAACAGGTTTGAGGGTCCTGTTACCTTTAGTTCTCCAAATGTTAATTGGAAGGTAATGTGTGGATCCAACAATTGACTTTCTGCTCCTATCTACATGCACCATCCTCTGGTTAATTACTTGATTTAGAATTACAAAAGGACTTTCAACAACACCATGCTCTCACATTTTTACTGTTTCTGATCAAAGGAGTATTGGGAAAATAGCTGGCTTGAGTCTGAGTTTAAAGATAAAGAGCTCCAATATTTTTAAAGGGATTGGGAGGTTAGTTGGTCTGCACATCAATATGTTGCTAATATTTATTTTCTTCTTAAATATAATATCATGTAACCGATTCCCTACTAATTTTACAATTTCTGAATCCATTAGATTAAAAATGTCCATTAAGAAAATAAGGGTAAGCACGACAAGTTGTAGCTGATCTTAGTCATAAATATCTCTTTAATTATAGTGGCTAAAAAAGGAGATCACTGTTTTTAAGCTCATTTTCTTCTTAGGCTGTAAGTGTTAACTAAATATATATCCTAAATATAATAATATATATTATTTTTAAACAGGCATTAAAGCTGTATTTTCTGGACACTACCATAGGAATGCCGGAGGGTCTTACAAGGATCTAGAGATGGTGGTTTCATCAGCAATCGGATGTCAACTGGGAGAAGATACCCATGGGCTTAGAGTGGTCATTGTCACAGCTGAGAAGATTGTTCACAGATACTGCAGTTTAAATGATCTGAGTAGCCAAGGAATAGAAAAAGAGCTGATGGATTTGATTAAGCAAAATTAGCCATTTTCTAACTCTGACAAGTCTCCAGTTTATTTTTAATTTGCATGTTTTATTTCACAGATAGAAACACCAGCTCAGCAAAAACAAAAAAGCCTACCATTGGCTGAAGATGATTCCCAGTTGTGTATTATGCACCAAAATAGTTGTCTTAACCCATTATCATCCTAAATACCAAAGCAGAAAGGTATGCAGAGATATTTATACCTTCGAGGGGAAATGAAACCCATTATAATATGAAAAATAATAGAAGTAATGCTGTTGCTATTGATTTTTTGTAATGGGAAAGAGCTATTCTGAGGATTAGCTGCTCTATTCCTGGATCAGACTTTTATAGCTAAGTAAGTGTACCCATGAGTAGAAGCAGTGGCTTCTGGATGACAAACTCAACTCTAGTCCACCCTTCTGTTCTAGTGAGGCCAGCCAGATACATCTCAAAACTATTATACTTAATGTTCTCTATTACTTTCTTAGTAATCCTCCAGAAAGTGACAAAGTATATGTGGCATGTTCGTATTCAGTATGGGCTAATCCAAAACCCTTTGAAGTCAACGAAAGTCTTCTCTCTGACTTAAATGAGTTTTGGATCTCACCCTATTTCTGCTTCCTTCCAGTTGATGTCATCTCCCATCCCTAGCCTTTACTTCTGTAATCTCTTCAGAACCACTACAGCAATCAGAGCAAGCTGGATTCTTCTCTGCCTAGCAAATCACCATTGTGGGTGCTGTAAGAGAGACAAGACTCACAATTTGGGTCTGCAGGAGTGGAGGTTAGAAAAGCCTGTAAATTAAGAAAATATAATAGGAAAGCCGTAAAGAGAAACTAAATGTAGAAAAATCATTTTACCGTTACCTTTTGGCATTTAACCGCAATTAAATTTGCTGTTGAGAGTTCCCTGTAAGAGCATATCCTCTTTAGAAAATAGCTGACTCCTAGACAAATGGAGATTTATGGATGTCCATAAAGAACACACAATATTGTAGAGACAGAATACATCATCTCTCTTGTACATATGTCATTTCTATAAGAGGATAGTAAAAAGATTTAGATATGTGAGAGGCGTGCCCCTCTGTACCCCAAGTTAGTTTCACTGAAGTCGTCGAAAGCCTGTCAGGTAGTTTATTACTTAATTTAACTGTGTCAGCTTTTCCATGGAGATGCTCCACACTACACGTTAGGGAGGCTGAGGAGATTCTGACATTGGTCAGGGCTATTCTGGCTACTGACAGCACAAATTGAATAATTAATTGGGGTGAAATTTCAAAGTTGTGCTTAATACAGGGAAATATTTTTATAAATAGGCAAACAAGGTATAGGCTGCCTCCTACACAGCCAATAGATGCCTCCGCAGGACTCAGTTTACCCAAACAACCCATGAAATAGCTTTCATGGTTTAAGAAAGGTTTAGAGCAGAGATGGGCAAACTATGGCCTGTCCTGCCTGGCCCCTGAGCTCCCGGCTGGGGAGGCTACCCTCGGCCCCTCCCCTGCAGCCTCAGCACACCGCTGCTACCGGGCGGTGGGGCTGCGAGCTCCTGCTGCTCTGAGCAATGTGGTAAGCGGGTGGGGGCGGGGGGTGGATAAGGGACAGGTGGTTCTGGAGGGTGGTTAGGGGGTGTGAATAGGGGTTGGGGCAGTCAGGGTCTGGGAGCCGGGGACAGTTGGATGGGGCAGAGGTTCAGGGGGGAGTCAGGAGATGGGGAACGGGGGGTTGGCGTGGGAGTCCTGAGGGGCCGTCAGGGTGCAGGGGGTGTGGATAGGAGTCAGGGGACAGGGAGCAGGGGAGGTTGGATAGGTCAGGGGTCTGAGGTGGGGCAGTCAGGGGGTCCAGGCTGTTTGGGGAGGTACAGCCTTCCATACCTGGTCCTCCATAGAGTTTTGCAACCCCGATGTGGCCCTCGGGCCAAAAAGTGTGCCCACCCCTGGTACAGAGCCTCCAAGTGGCCTTACATAGTTGGATATTGTTTTAATAGTCTGGTTTTCAAGATGCCACCTCAGATTTAGCAGCTAATGTCCTTCACTAAGGCTAAGGACCAGATTTATAAAGATATTTAGGCTTGATTTTTAAAAGCATCTAGGTGCCTAACTTCCATTGATTTCAATAGTAGTTAGGCACCTAGTAGAATTTTCAAAAGTGCCTATCTGTAGCTTTAGCCACTTAAAAATCTGGCCCCAAATGTGTTGAGATTTCTTTGTCCTTACTGCTAGTTAATGCTTTAGAGTGGTGCTCCCCTTACAGTTTGTGGCAGAAGGAAGGGTATTCCAATGTTACTTATATCATTTAAGTACATCAGTTCAGGTTATAGTAGCTCATCAGAAAGAACGGAGAGTATGATAGGCACTGGGTGGTTCTGTTGGTTTTGCCCCATATAGTAGAGTGAGCAGAAAAAAAAAAAGGTGGTTCATTTAATTGGGAGAGTGATCTTTGGGGGAGCCGAGATAGATTTGAAAAGAATGGTTTTCCATAAACGTGAGAAATTAATAGTATGGGTATGAATGAGTGGTTCTAAAAAATTTAGAATTTATGACTTTATAAATGATATATACACAAGTGGAATTATAAAGCATGAACGTGTTTATGCAGAACTATTTTAACTGTACAAACTCATAACTCAAATTTCAACATTAATTCATATTGTATAAATAGTTCCAAGTTTGCTTTTTATAAGAGATTTTTTTTACCATAAATTGTTCATTGTCTTCTCACTAAAGAGTGTTACTACACTGTAAAATCTTTTAAAATCCAATTAAATATATATGTATTCCAAATATTGTGTACCCTGTGATTTCTAAGAATATTTTAACTGTTACAAACCCTTGTCAAAACAAAAAGATACTAGCTTTATAAAATACAGATGCTTCTGGTGTCACATTGTTGAATTAAAATATTAGATTTACTGAATCGTATACTTTATTTGAATGGAATTAATGTTCTGGAAGTTTTGGTTTCATTTTATATATATTAATTTTCATGATTGAGTGAAGTATAAGAAGCTTCAGGAATTATACATTAATCATACAGTCTACCATGAGAAATAAATATACTGTATAAATCAGGGCTTTCAAGTCTTATTAATAACGAATCTTTCAGATCCATTCATGACACTATGCTGAAATAAAATAAATACAAGGTTCACTGAGCCAGTGGTGCCAGCCTTGTTGCCGCAGGTCCATGTCTATCATGGGTTTGCTTTTTTCCTAGGCCACTTCCTATCCTTGAGAAGTCCTCCTGAGGCTGAAACCCAGCGTACTACCCTGTCCTCCTTCAAATCCCTCCCTAAAGGCGCACACTTCTACCTATACAAATATAAGCTGCGAGGCAGCTGTATGTTTGTTTTTTAAAAATGGAACTAACATGATGTGCTTAGTATCACCTCACACATTTAATGACGTTTCTGGATAAAACTTGGATCAGCTAAAAGTGGGGGATACTCTGACTGCAGGACATCTACAGCAGATGGCTGCCTGGCTCAGCAGCAAATCTCCAGTTAGCCCTCCAGCTAAGGAGAAGTAATTGCTACTTTAAAAAAAAAATCCCCAAATGTCTGATGTGTGATCAAGTTTGGCAGACATGATGGGCAACAGGAGGTTTACCCTGGCATCCCCACCCATTCTCCACTTCACACAGCACAGCGTTTGAACAATCTCTGCAGTGTGTACGTGCACATGCTTCCTGCTGTCTTGCAGGGTCATCCCCTTATTGTCTGTATAATTAGAAGACCAATACATTTTAATTGGGAATTAGAATCTTGGTGACAGGAACAATACCATTCAGTAGCAGCTAGTGCTAGTGACATGTATGAACTAGCTGTGTGTGCTTGTTTTTCCAGAGGAAGGATGCACCATGTGTCCATACTTTATTAAAAAACAGGTGTCACTTTCCTAAGTTAGTCATGTTACACCTTTTTTATTGCTTAGCAAAGTACAGTAGTGTCCCAGCTGGCCATTGCAAGAATATACAAGCAAATGCCTAAAACATTTCTTAACCTGCAGGTTAAGAGATTTGAAGCAAGTCTTCAAACTCATCTGAATCGTTTAAACTGATCACATGAAGTAGTACATAGGAGAATCAACAAGAAGGTTTTACTTAGGATATTGAAATGTACTAAATATAATATAATATTTTAATAAGAAATCAAGGGGAATTTAGCTCTAAAATACAATTGATTCAACACTTTTCCAAAGTAGTAAAAAGTTATTTAAAATGACGGGGGGAAGGGGGAAGGGTATCACATATTAAAATACATTTTTAAAAAAAAAGTTTGTAACCTGGAACTTTATCGTGGATAATCAACAGAAAAGGTAGGTTGAGCAGTCGTGGTGCAAGATAAAGAATACTTTACAATGTGCTACAAACCTCGACAGCAGATCTTTTGAGGAGTCTTATCGGTTTCTCATTCACTGATCAAATGAGTTTTCAATTCTAGATCAATTCACATTTATTAAAGCAATGATTAATACATATGTCTGGTTTTTAAAAAATAAGGCCCAATTCTGAAGATCTTGGGGAGAACGGGGGAGGGGGTGGGAAAGGGTGGTAGAAATCAAATTAATGGCAGTTCTACCCAGGTAATGACTACAGGCTTGGATCTGTAGTAATTATATTTACTCTAGTCACTTTGGAAAAAATAAGTTAAAAGCGATTTCATATGCCCAAGGCCCCATTCTGAATTTTCTTTTACAATCACATTTTCCTTTAAGATGTTTCTCTCTCTCTCTCTCTCTCCTGTTATATTGGAGACCATTTCCCCCATATAGTTAATGAAACTGACTACGTACAAAATACTGTCAGATGCACTAAGCAAGCAAACTGAAAGAGAGAAAAAATCTAGTCTCTTAGTCTTTAGAGTTGCTGCTTGTAACAATGGCAAGTAAGAGAAATGTCAGGCAGATGTGATTTAAAAGTTGATAGTGCCCCTTCAATATTGTTTGATTCAAACCTAATCAGTTTGGATGAACCACAATTCTAGAATGGGGACACTGATATACGTTACCAAGCCATTTACTTTCCATTATTTTCTCCTGAATATGAAAGTAAAGCAGGAATATATACATACTGACAGATCTTGGTGAGGATCTGATGACAGAAGTGACTCATGTATAGTCTTATCTCTAATAGTGGGGGGGGGAAATTAGATACACAAGCAAGATCTAATATTTTTCAAACCAAACACGTTTAGTCTAAATTTTCAGGAGTTTTAAATGAAATGCCAGGATGTTGGAGGTGAACAAGCTGATTACATAATTTGCCATCAGTTCAAACTTGGTTCATCTTCTAGGTTCTAAGTAGAGCAACACTAGCTACGTTCGGAAGTGCTCAGAGGCAACATTCTTAGGGCTTGGCTACACTTACAAATTTGCAGCGCTGCAGCAGGGTGTGAAAACACACCCTCTGCAGCGCTGCAAATTGCGGCGCTACAAAGCGCCAGTGTAGTCAAAGCCCCAGCGCTGGGAGCCGCGCTCCCAGCGCTGTCCGTTATTCCCCACAGGGAAGTGGAGTACGGACAGCGCTGGGAGAGTTTTCTCCCAGCGCTGGCGCTTTGATTACACTTAGCGCTTCAAAGCGCTGCCGCGGCAGCGCTTTGAAATGCAAGTGTAGCCAAAACCTAAGTAAAAACAATGAGGAGTCCTTGTGGCACCTTAAAGACTAAAGTTACTAAGGTGCCACAAGGACTCCTCATTGCTGATACAGACTAACACGGCTACCCCTCTAATTCTTCTTAGTGTGTGTCTAGGCATATCTAGCACAAACCCCATATATAAGGTGTTGACAAAAAATGAAAACCCTCTTTTCTGTAAGAGTTTTTAAACTTTGTGGGAGGTTTTAAAGCTGAATTTATTGCCTTTTTGTTGGGGCGGGAGGAAACTTTAATGACCCATTTTGAACAGAAGGTAACTACAAGAACTGAGCAAATAATTGACTTATTAATTTGGCCTCCAAAACAAAAAAACCTCCCAAAAACTAAAAAATGGTTGTCAGACAAAAACTGTCCTTTTTAACCTAGCAAACAACAAGCTTTGCTTCAGTTTGAACTAAATGTTTTGTTTGACTCAAAACAATTTTTTCTAGGTTTTCATTATGTTTCATTTCCAGTGTTCCCATGTACTTATGTATTTAAGTACTTTGAAGCACTCTACTTATTATATTGTACTTAGTACCCATATTTAAGTACATTTTAAATTTATTTTATATAGCTGCTTTTTAATTTGCAAGTACTTTTTCAAAATAGATTTTTGAATCACATCCCTCCCAAATGTCCCAGATTCTGGGGGCCCCCAGAACCCACTATCCCAGCTTGGGCGCTTCAGACCCTGAGCTCCAGCTTCTAGGCTTCTTTCTATTGACCCTGCTGTTGCACCATGCCAGGATGGTGGGGGCTTTGTCCCCTTCGTGTCTGATTGGTCATTCAAACAGGTGGTTTGGAGACTCACTCTCCAGCCCAGCACCAGTGGGAAATGGGAGGCTGTCAAGAAGGAACCATCTTCAGGATGGTGTGTTCGAGATTATTGAAGAGAAATGCCCATTTCATGGAATTGATGCTGTCTACATATTTTATACATATATAAAAATAAAATGGAAGTAAATTTATAAATTTACATTTAAGAGATTTTTTTTCATGGTTATTCCATGCTTGTGTCTATGACTAAAATTTCATTGTTGCGCTTCTCTCTTCCACGACATGCTTATATTATTTCAGTAGTTGTCCATATATTGACTAGACAATTGCAGGGAATAGGGGAGCTAAAAGTATTTGCACTTATGCTTATAAATACATAGTACTTCTTTAATAGTGGAATTGGCACTTATATTTAGTCCATTTTATCAATACTTAACAGCAACACTGTCATTTCAAAATTAACTGTTTTGACTTAAAATTCCAATGTTTTTGCAAAAACTATTTGCCAGATTTGACAAGAATTAGTGAAAAGGTTTCAGTGCCCTGACAAATATATCTTGCAATGCATTTGCTATTTGCTGAACAACAAATTCATCCGGCTCTAGTCAATACCCCTAAAACAATGAGGAGCCAACTTCTGCTTCAGGTCCATTGGCCTAAATGGACTTGTATCAGTGCAAGTGAGAGCAGAATGTGACCTAATTTTCAATCCAAGTGTTGGCAGATTCTTAACCACAGTGGAATTGCTTGGCAAATACCACCAGTGTTTTTAAAAAAATCAATTTCTACCAGCAAAAAATGTCAAGTTTGTTGGATTAATTTACTTTGCCAGGCATAATTAGCTAATTTAGTATTTATACTGATGTCTTAACTAATTAGAAATGGCAGAGGTCCTTATGGTCACAGTGTCTCATCTTGTTTATGTACAGAAAAATAATTCATACTGCGGTAATTTATGAAAGAGTCCACCCATGGAGACACTCTAATTATCATTCAAGAAAACAAGCTTTTGATGATGGGGAGATATTTCTCTCTCTCCAACAGGGCTGATAATTGTAACTCCTGTTAGTGTATGAGCGGCTTTGGAGTGGGCTGCCATGAAAACCTCAAACTGCTGATGAAACAGAATAATTGAGTTCTTGTGCATTTCTATGGCCCCTGGACTCACCTTAGGTGGAAAAATGTTTAATCAAATGACCACAATTCATCTTAGTTTCCTGAAAGCAGCTAAAAGTCTACGGTTCCCTCTGAAGAATTTAATCATGTGTAGAAATTTCAGTTTAAAAACACCAGAACAATCTGTGAAAGAAATCTAATTCTTCATAATTCAATTCAATCTGAAGAAGAAACCTGTGCTCAGGGTGCACACAGGATGCTCAGAATAGCTTTGGCAAAGCACACTGTTCTGAACTGCCAATTTCTGTTTTTCATTTTAGTTTCAGAAGTAAACGCCTTTCTTTATCCCTGAACCCCCGCAAGCGTACCCCTAGAAATTGTGTATTTGTTGTTTGAATGCAGACACTCTTCCCTCCTCCCTTTTCACCTCTCTTGGTCCAACACTGGCTGATCTTGTGTGTTTTGTTTTTTTTAAACTGATGATAGGGTGCTAGTAGTGCAAGATGTCACTAGTGGTTTTTTGTTTTTTTTACAGTATCTAGTATCACTGGTATGCATGTTTATAAGTAAGGCAAAGTCCCTGTCCAGGAAACTATGGATTGAAGAGCATTATTTGAGGGGTTCTCGTTATTTAATTACATAGTTTTGTGGTGGTTCTTAATTACTTTTAGGTGTTTCCGTTTTAATACAATCAGAGCATGAGGGGAAGGAGCACAGAGCTGAGAATGCCAAGAGAAAAGCTAATTGCGAGAAGTAGATTTTGAAGAAGGGAGCGACGGAAGGTGATCGGGTACAGAAAGGCTGTAGCATTTAAAAGTGCACAAAGGCAGGTATGGGAGGAGAAGACACATGCAGAGGAGGATTCTAAACTGGAAGTGACTACTAATGAAAAAATGGCACCTTCTGAGCCAACAGACCTGCTCTACTTTAAAAAGGAAAAACAAATAAATTTTCCGCTCCTAAACTTGCAGAGCCAGCACAACCATGAGAGAATGAACTGAGTTATCCTGCTCCTTGTGCATCAACAGAATTATTAACTAAGTTTCTCAGGTACGACACATTTCTTCCTTTAGGGAATCCTCTGCAACCCGGAAGAAGGTACTGGAATAGATTGCTCAGCCATCAAGAAGGGCAGAATTTTGCCCCCAAAAAGGAAGAACTCCAGCTCGATTTTTAGATCACAGTGTTAATTTCAGACTTAGCAATGAGAAACAATATATTTTCTTGGATCAAATTAAGGAGATTTGATCTGGAAGTCTAGACACAAGAGGGAACAGGCACACTGCATAGAAACAGTGGCCTTAGCTAAACTGCTTTTTCCTAGTGGAAGACAAGGCCTGAGATAGAGGAAATACAACCAATGGTGTAGGAAGAGCACCTCAATACAGAGAAATCCAGTTTTTGCCATAGGGTGGGTTTTACCAAACACATTCACAAACTAACTTTATGCCATAAAGCCATCGACATTCAGTTTCTTTCTCTATCTCAGTTGGCTAACAAGTATTTAACACACACTATGGTGCTAGTTGAGGACACGGATCCCTGGCAAGATTGGGCTCTTTCTGACTGCTTTTATACACCAACATCACAACGAAAAAAATAAAGCTCAGTGGTGCTGATTTCAAGAGGTTATCATCATGGTGGTGGTTTTAGTGCCTTAGAGAATAATTATGGATGAGTCCAACGTAAGCAAATACTCACCATATTAAAACATTTCAGTGCTTAAAAACCCATGCCCTCTCAATCTGTTTGCCACTGAAGGCAAACGCAGTATTGTTTCCACTAATGTTAACGCTGTCAATAAGCCTCTTTTGTTAATGTTCTCACTAAGCCTTCTTTACAACTGCAGTTTGAATACTAATATGCTAATGTCCTTTAAAAGAGACACTTGTAGGTATGATAATTATTGTCAGGAATCCCTGCCACACAGAACTCTGGCAGAAACTCCCTAGCACTGTGATATGAACACATCGGCCACAGAATTCCAGTTTGTATAATGACATAGTGATATGAGGGCAATGTCACATCAATATTCTACCATAACTGTTATCTCGACATTGCAAGGATATATCTGAGCCCTAAGAAGTCACAACATCAACACAGTACTGGGCTTTCATGAGGATATGCTCATTATTTAAAAAAAAAAAAAAGACGACAACTGATGTTTTGACAGGGATACTTCCCCAAGATGGCATAGGCAGCGCAGACAAATGAAATCCTATGGAGTGACAGCTATCCCTAGCAGATGAAAGAAGGTCTACTAAGCGACTGTAGAAACAAATAACTTCTAAATGCTGCAACCTTCACTCCCAGAATGTGGCTAACCCAGCGTAGTTCTGAATCCACAAAGAGGGACTGCAGGGTCTTCCACATGCAGTTACCTTACTCCATGCTACCTCAGGAGAGGAGCAAGTGATGTAGGCCACAGTCAGTGGCCCAAAAGTCGGTTATTGTACAGACCCAGCTATAATAGCACGGCAAACTACACCTCAACTGTATTACAACACCTGCTCTACAGCAGTAACAGGCACAGCGCGGCTCAGTGCCAAGCAGCTGTGAGGAAGGACTCCTTTCCCATCTCCCACACCTTACCGCTCCTGTACAAAGCCAGTTTATATTGGCCCGGTACAGGCAAGGCAGGATTCTGCTGTCAGCCTGGCAGGGTTACTGGGCATGTGAAGAACACAAAGAGAGAAACTGTCGATTAGGTAAATTAGGTTGAATTCATCCCTTCAGTCCTCTGGTATCAACAGATTTGGGTCAGCTGGACGCCTCTTGTAACTCCATGGGTGGCAATGGAATAATACTAGGGATAGACGTGGCCTGGTAATTACAGGGTTTGTAATATTTTTTGTTAATATTTTGTAAAATAAAAATTGTTCCTTTGGCACACTGGGAGCAGTTTGCTTCCCTACTAGCTCCCGTAACCCCCACAAAGCAATTTTATTAATCATCCCCAGGTCGGGAAAGTCAAAGCTGTTAGATGCTGCTATTGGGACACGTTTTCATTAAAAAGATACAGTATTGTACAAACACCTTCAATGGTTAGTGTAGTGAGAGCAGTGTGGCAACGATCACTAGAACCATTAGATTAAACGCCTGTCTAAAGAGAAATCCAACTCCAATACCACAGATATAAAAAAAGAAAAATACGCAAGCTTAAAGTGACTGAGATAAACCACCCTCTTTAATCACCCGGGTGAAAAATAAAGCCATGCTTCCATTAAACGGAGCAAAAGGTGACAGCTTTTTTTTTTTAAAATGACATTTTCATCTGTTTGCTAGGAGTAACTCTATCCATTAGAACTTTTATCACTTGCAGGAGGTTGCCTGACTAAGGACACCTTTTTACCTTGAAAAGACGTGTGAAAAGACTGCTTCCCATTTAAAAAGCTGAGTGCTATTATCTAAACGTTGGGTAGCCAGTAAGTGACTGAACATAAATATTGCTTAGTGCTTTAACTGTAGCTGCCTTATGGTTCTCTAAGCTTATTGTAAAACCAAAGAAAGACTTTGGCTTAAAGGCTGCAAAAAGAGGCTGAAATTTCTAACAAGATGATAACTCGAGTAGTTTGACTTTCCAAACCTGCACGAGAGGCCAATCATAGTCCTTCATACAAGAATGGGGCCTCCTCCGCAATGTCTATGCTGAAATTGAGGCGGAAGATGACGCTGTACTCGCCTACTGTGCAAGGGACATTTAAAGTCATGCAAGTATGGGATGATTCCCAGTGGCTGCAAAACTTTCGGATGCATAAGGCCATTTTCCTGGAACTCTGTGAGTTGCTTTCCCCCACCCTGAAGAGCAGGAATACCAAGATGAGAGCTGCACTGACTGTTGAGAAGCGAGTGGCGATATTCCCATTGTTATTGCTGCTTGCTGTGTGCTCCATAATATCTGTGAGAGTAACGGGGAGACGTTTATGGCGGGGTGGGAGGTTGAGGCAAATCGTCTGGCTGGCAATTTTGAACAGCCAGGCACCAAGGCGATTATAAGAGCACAGGTAGGTGCACTGCGCATCAGAGAGGCTTTGAAAACCAGTTTCATGACTGGCCAGGCTACGGTGTAACAGTTGTGTGTGTTTCTCCTTGATGCAGCCCCCCCCGCCCCCTCCTTTGTTGATTTTAACTCCCTCTAAGCCAACCACCCTCCCCTCTTCGATCACAGCTGGCAAAGGAAATAAAGTCACTATTGTTTTGAAACCATGCGTACTTGCTTTATTAATTTAAAAAAAGGGAGATAACTGACAAGGTAGCCCGGGTGGGGTGGGGTGAGGGAGGAGGGAAAGACAAGGCTACATTGCTCATTGTAGCCACACTAAAAATCAAAACTGTTTGAATGACAGCCTGCTGTTGCTTGGGCCACCCTCTGGAGTGCACCTGGGTGAGGAGGCCAGGCAGTTGTACAATGGATGCAGCGGTGGTCTGTGCTCTTGTTGGCTTTCCTGTAGCTGCACCAGACACCTGAGCATGTCTGTTTGCCTCAGCATTGCATCCTGCCTCTTCTCATCGCGCTCACTTAATGCTTTCCTGGCCTCAGCCACTGAATGCCTCCATGCATTAAGCTGTGCCCTATCAATGCGGGAAGACTGCATGAGCTTGGAAAACGTGTCATCATGAGTGCATCATGAGTGCATTGTCTGTACATTGTCTGTATAATTAGAAGACCAATACATTTTAATTGGGAATTAGAATCTTGGTGACAGGAACAATACCATTCAGTAGCAGCTAGTGCTAGTGACATGTATGAACTAGCTGTGTGTGCTTGTTTTTCCAGAGGAAGGATGCACCATGTGTCCATACTTTATTAAAAAACAGGTGTCACTTTCCTAAGTTAGTCATGTTACACCTTTTTTATTGCTTAGCAAAGTACAGTAGTGTCCCAGCTGGCCATTGCAAGAATATACAAGCAAATGCCTAAAACATTTCTTAACCTGCAGGTTAAGAGATTTGAAGCAAGTCTTCAAACTCATCTGAATCGTTTAAACTGATCACATGAAGTAGTACATAGGAGAATCAACAAGAAGGTTTTACTTAGGATATTGAAATGTACTAAATATAATATAATATTTTAATAAGAAATCAAGGGGAATTTAGCTCTAAAATACAATTGATTCAACACTTTTCCAAAGTAGTAAAAAGTTATTTAAAATGACGGGGGGGAAGGGGGAAGGGTATCACATATTAAAATACATTTTTAAAAAAAAAGTTTGTAACCTGGAACTTTATCGTGGATAATCAACAGAAAAGGTAGGTTGAGCAGTCGTGGTGCAAGATAAAGAATACTTTACAATGTGCTACAAACCTCGACAGCAGATCTTTTGAGGAGTCTTATCGGTTTCTCATTCACTGATCAAATGAGTTTTCAATTCTAGATCAATTCACATTTATTAAAGCAATGATTAATACATATGTCTGGTTTTTAAAAAATAAGGCCCAATTCTGAAGATCTTGGGGAGAACGGGGGAGGGGGTGGGAAAGGGTGGTAGAAATCAAATTAATGGCAGTTCTACCCAGGTAATGACTACAGGCTTGGATCTGTAGTAATTATATTTACTCTAGTCACTTTGGAAAAAATAAGTTAAAAGCGATTTCATATGCCCAAGGCCCCATTCTGAATTTTCTTTTACAATCACATTTTCCTTTAAGATGTTTCTCTCTCTCTCTCTCTCTCCTGTTATATTGGAGACCATTTCCCCCATATAGTTAATGAAACTGACTACGTACAAAATACTGTCAGATGCACTAAGCAAGCAAACTGAAAGAGAGAAAAAATCTAGTCTCTTAGTCTTTAGAGTTGCTGCTTGTAACAATGGCAAGTAAGAGAAATGTCAGGCAGATGTGATTTAAAAGTTGATAGTGCCCCTTCAATATTGTTTGATTCAAACCTAATCAGTTTGGATGAACCACAATTCTAGAATGGGGACACTGATATACGTTACCAAGCCATTTACTTTCCATTATTTTCTCCTGAATATGAAAGTAAAGCAGGAATATATACATACTGACAGATCTTGGTGAGGATCTGATGACAGAAGTGACTCATGTATAGTCTTATCTCTAATAGTGGGGGGGGGAAATTAGATACACAAGCAAGATCTAATATTTTTCAAACCAAACACGTTTAGTCTAAATTTTCAGGAGTTTTAAATGAAATGCCAGGATGTTGGAGGTGAACAAGCTGATTACATAATTTGCCATCAGTTCAAACTTGGTTCATCTTCTAGGTTCTAAGTAGAGCAACACTAGCTACGTTCGGAAGTGCTCAGAGGCAACATTCTTAGGGCTTGGCTACACTTACAAATTTGCAGCGCTGCAGCAGGGTGTGAAAACACACCCTCTGCAGCGCTGCAAATTGCGGCGCTACAAAGCGCCAGTGTAGTCAAAGCCCCAGCGCTGGGAGCCGCGCTCCCAGCGCTGTCCGTTATTCCCCACAGGGAAGTGGAGTACGGACAGCGCTGGGAGAGTTTTCTCCCAGCGCTGGCGCTTTGATTACACTTAGCGCTTCAAAGCGCTGCCGCGGCAGCGCTTTGAAATGCAAGTGTAGCCAAAACCTAAGTAAAAACAATGAGGAGTCCTTGTGGCACCTTAAAGACTAAAGTTACTAAGGTGCCACAAGGACTCCTCATTGCTGATACAGACTAACACGGCTACCCCTCTAATTCTTCTTAGTGTGTGTCTAGGCATATCTAGCACAAACCCCATATATAAGGTGTTGACAAAAAATGAAAACCCTCTTTTCTGTAAGAGTTTTTAAACTTTGTGGGAGGTTTTAAAGCTGAATTTATTGCCTTTTTGTTGGGGCGGGAGGAAACTTTAATGACCCATTTTGAACAGAAGGTAACTACAAGAACTGAGCAAATAATTGACTTATTAATTTGGCCTCCAAAACAAAAAAACCTCCCAAAAACTAAAAAATGGTTGTCAGACAAAAACTGTCCTTTTTAACCTAGCAAACAACAAGCTTTGCTTCAGTTTGAACTAAATGTTTTGTTTGACTCAAAACAATTTTTTCTAGGTTTTCATTATGTTTCATTTCCAGTGTTCCCATGTACTTATGTATTTAAGTACTTTGAAGCACTCTACTTATTATATTGTACTTAGTACCCATATTTAAGTACATTTTAAATTTATTTTATATAGCTGCTTTTTAATTTGCAAGTACTTTTTCAAAATAGATTTTTGAATCACATCCCTCCCAAATGTCCCAGATTCTGGGGGCCCCCAGAACCCACTATCCCAGCTTGGGCGCTTCAGACCCTGAGCTCCAGCTTCTAGGCTTCTTTCTATTGACCCTGCTGTTGCACCATGCCAGGATGGTGGGGGCTTTGTCCCCTTCGTGTCTGATTGGTCATTCAAACAGGTGGTTTGGAGACTCACTCTCCAGCCCAGCACCAGTGGGAAATGGGAGGCTGTCAAGAAGGAACCATCTTCAGGATGGTGTGTTCGAGATTATTGAAGAGAAATGCCCATTTCATGGAATTGATGCTGTCTACATATTTTATACATATATAAAAATAAAATGGAAGTAAATTTATAAATTTACATTTAAGAGATTTTTTTTCATGGTTATTCCATGCTTGTGTCTATGACTAAAATTTCATTGTTGCGCTTCTCTCTTCCACGACATGCTTATATTATTTCAGTAGTTGTCCATATATTGACTAGACAATTGCAGGGAATAGGGGAGCTAAAAGTATTTGCACTTATGCTTATAAATACATAGTACTTCTTTAATAGTGGAATTGGCACTTATATTTAGTCCATTTTATCAATACTTAACAGCAACACTGTCATTTCAAAATTAACTGTTTTGACTTAAAATTCCAATGTTTTTGCAAAAACTATTTGCCAGATTTGACAAGAATTAGTGAAAAGGTTTCAGTGCCCTGACAAATATATCTTGCAATGCATTTGCTATTTGCTGAACAACAAATTCATCCGGCTCTAGTCAATACCCCTAAAACAATGAGGAGCCAACTTCTGCTTCAGGTCCATTGGCCTAAATGGACTTGTATCAGTGCAAGTGAGAGCAGAATGTGACCTAATTTTCAATCCAAGTGTTGGCAGATTCTTAACCACAGTGGAATTGCTTGGCAAATACCACCAGTGTTTTTAAAAAAATCAATTTCTACCAGCAAAAAATGTCAAGTTTGTTGGATTAATTTACTTTGCCAGGCATAATTAGCTAATTTAGTATTTATACTGATGTCTTAACTAATTAGAAATGGCAGAGGTCCTTATGGTCACAGTGTCTCATCTTGTTTATGTACAGAAAAATAATTCATACTGCGGTAATTTATGAAAGAGTCCACCCATGGAGACACTCTAATTATCATTCAAGAAAACAAGCTTTTGATGATGGGGAGATATTTCTCTCTCTCCAACAGGGCTGATAATTGTAACTCCTGTTAGTGTATGAGCGGCTTTGGAGTGGGCTGCCATGAAAACCTCAAACTGCTGATGAAACAGAATAATTGAGTTCTTGTGCATTTCTATGGCCCCTGGACTCACCTTAGGTGGAAAAATGTTTAATCAAATGACCACAATTCATCTTAGTTTCCTGAAAGCAGCTAAAAGTCTACGGTTCCCTCTGAAGAATTTAATCATGTGTAGAAATTTCAGTTTAAAAACACCAGAACAATCTGTGAAAGAAATCTAATTCTTCATAATTCAATTCAATCTGAAGAAGAAACCTGTGCTCAGGGTGCACACAGGATGCTCAGAATAGCTTTGGCAAAGCACACTGTTCTGAACTGCCAATTTCTGTTTTTCATTTTAGTTTCAGAAGTAAACGCCTTTCTTTATCCCTGAACCCCCGCAAGCGTACCCCTAGAAATTGTGTATTTGTTGTTTGAATGCAGACACTCTTCCCTCCTCCCTTTTCACCTCTCTTGGTCCAACACTGGCTGATCTTGTGTGTTTTGTTTTTTTTAAACTGATGATAGGGTGCTAGTAGTGCAAGATGTCACTAGTGGTTTTTTGTTTTTTTTACAGTATCTAGTATCACTGGTATGCATGTTTATAAGTAAGGCAAAGTCCCTGTCCAGGAAACTATGGATTGAAGAGCATTATTTGAGGGGTTCTCGTTATTTAATTACATAGTTTTGTGGTGGTTCTTAATTACTTTTAGGTGTTTCCGTTTTAATACAATCAGAGCATGAGGGGAAGGAGCACAGAGCTGAGAATGCCAAGAGAAAAGCTAATTGCGAGAAGTAGATTTTGAAGAAGGGAGCGACGGAAGGTGATCGGGTACAGAAAGGCTGTAGCATTTAAAAGTGCACAAAGGCAGGTATGGGAGGAGAAGACACATGCAGAGGAGGATTCTAAACTGGAAGTGACTACTAATGAAAAAATGGCACCTTCTGAGCCAACAGACCTGCTCTACTTTAAAAAGGAAAAACAAATAAATTTTCCGCTCCTAAACTTGCAGAGCCAGCACAACCATGAGAGAATGAACTGAGTTATCCTGCTCCTTGTGCATCAACAGAATTATTAACTAAGTTTCTCAGGTACGACACATTTCTTCCTTTAGGGAATCCTCTGCAACCCGGAAGAAGGTACTGGAATAGATTGCTCAGCCATCAAGAAGGGCAGAATTTTGCCCCCAAAAAGGAAGAACTCCAGCTCGATTTTTAGATCACAGTGTTAATTTCAGACTTAGCAATGAGAAACAATATATTTTCTTGGATCAAATTAAGGAGATTTGATCTGGAAGTCTAGACACAAGAGGGAACAGGCACACTGCATAGAAACAGTGGCCTTAGCTAAACTGCTTTTTCCTAGTGGAAGACAAGGCCTGAGATAGAGGAAATACAACCAATGGTGTAGGAAGAGCACCTCAATACAGAGAAATCCAGTTTTTGCCATAGGGTGGGTTTTACCAAACACATTCACAAACTAACTTTATGCCATAAAGCCATCGACATTCAGTTTCTTTCTCTATCTCAGTTGGCTAACAAGTATTTAACACACACTATGGTGCTAGTTGAGGACACGGATCCCTGGCAAGATTGGGCTCTTTCTGACTGCTTTTATACACCAACATCACAACGAAAAAAATAAAGCTCAGTGGTGCTGATTTCAAGAGGTTATCATCATGGTGGTGGTTTTAGTGCCTTAGAGAATAATTATGGATGAGTCCAACGTAAGCAAATACTCACCATATTAAAACATTTCAGTGCTTAAAAACCCATGCCCTCTCAATCTGTTTGCCACTGAAGGCAAACGCAGTATTGTTTCCACTAATGTTAACGCTGTCAATAAGCCTCTTTTGTTAATGTTCTCACTAAGCCTTCTTTACAACTGCAGTTTGAATACTAATATGCTAATGTCCTTTAAAAGAGACACTTGTAGGTATGATAATTATTGTCAGGAATCCCTGCCACACAGAACTCTGGCAGAAACTCCCTAGCACTGTGATATGAACACATCGGCCACAGAATTCCAGTTTGTATAATGACATAGTGATATGAGGGCAATGTCACATCAATATTCTACCATAACTGTTATCTCGACATTGCAAGGATATATCTGAGCCCTAAGAAGTCACAACATCAACACAGTACTGGGCTTTCATGAGGATATGCTCATTATTTAAAAAAAAAAAAAAGACGACAACTGATGTTTTGACAGGGATACTTCCCCAAGATGGCATAGGCAGCGCAGACAAATGAAATCCTATGGAGTGACAGCTATCCCTAGCAGATGAAAGAAGGTCTACTAAGCGACTGTAGAAACAAATAACTTCTAAATGCTGCAACCTTCACTCCCAGAATGTGGCTAACCCAGCGTAGTTCTGAATCCACAAAGAGGGACTGCAGGGTCTTCCACATGCAGTTACCTTACTCCATGCTACCTCAGGAGAGGAGCAAGTGATGTAGGCCACAGTCAGTGGCCCAAAAGTCGGTTATTGTACAGACCCAGCTATAATAGCACGGCAAACTACACCTCAACTGTATTACAACACCTGCTCTACAGCAGTAACAGGCACAGCGCGGCTCAGTGCCAAGCAGCTGTGAGGAAGGACTCCTTTCCCATCTCCCACACCTTACCGCTCCTGTACAAAGCCAGTTTATATTGGCCCGGTACAGGCAAGGCAGGATTCTGCTGTCAGCCTGGCAGGGTTACTGGGCATGTGAAGAACACAAAGAGAGAAACTGTCGATTAGGTAAATTAGGTTGAATTCATCCCTTCAGTCCTCTGGTATCAACAGATTTGGGTCAGCTGGACGCCTCTTGTAACTCCATGGGTGGCAATGGAATAATACTAGGGATAGACGTGGCCTGGTAATTACAGGGTTTGTAATATTTTTTGTTAATATTTTGTAAAATAAAAATTGTTCCTTTGGCACACTGGGAGCAGTTTGCTTCCCTACTAGCTCCCGTAACCCCCACAAAGCAATTTTATTAATCATCCCCAGGTCGGGAAAGTCAAAGCTGTTAGATGCTGCTATTGGGACACGTTTTCATTAAAAAGATACAGTATTGTACAAACACCTTCAATGGTTAGTGTAGTGAGAGCAGTGTGGCAACGATCACTAGAACCATTAGATTAAACGCCTGTCTAAAGAGAAATCCAACTCCAATACCACAGATATAAAAAAAGAAAAATACGCAAGCTTAAAGTGACTGAGATAAACCACCCTCTTTAATCACCCGGGTGAAAAATAAAGCCATGCTTCCATTAAACGGAGCAAAAGGTGACAGCTTTTTTTTTTTAAAATGACATTTTCATCTGTTTGCTAGGAGTAACTCTATCCATTAGAACTTTTATCACTTGCAGGAGGTTGCCTGACTAAGGACACCTTTTTACCTTGAAAAGACGTGTGAAAAGACTGCTTCCCATTTAAAAAGCTGAGTGCTATTATCTAAACGTTGGGTAGCCAGTAAGTGACTGAACATAAATATTGCTTAGTGCTTTAACTGTAGCTGCCTTATGGTTCTCTAAGCTTATTGTAAAACCAAAGAAAGACTTTGGCTTAAAGGCTGCAAAAAGAGGCTGAAATTTCTAACAAGATGATAACTCGAGTAGTTTGACTTTCCAAACCTGCACGAGAGGCCAATCATAGTCCTTCATACAAGAATGGGGCCTCCTCCGCAATGTCTATGCTGAAATTGAGGCGGAAGATGACGCTGTACTCGCCTACTGTGCAAGGGACATTTAAAGTCATGCAAGTATGGGATGATTCCCAGTGGCTGCAAAACTTTCGGATGCATAAGGCCATTTTCCTGGAACTCTGTGAGTTGCTTTCCCCCACCCTGAAGAGCAGGAATACCAAGATGAGAGCTGCACTGACTGTTGAGAAGCGAGTGGCGATATTCCCATTGTTATTGCTGCTTGCTGTGTGCTCCATAATATCTGTGAGAGTAACGGGGAGACGTTTATGGCGGGGTGGGAGGTTGAGGCAAATCGTCTGGCTGGCAATTTTGAACAGCCAGGCACCAAGGCGATTATAAGAGCACAGGTAGGTGCACTGCGCATCAGAGAGGCTTTGAAAACCAGTTTCATGACTGGCCAGGCTACGGTGTAACAGTTGTGTGTGTTTCTCCTTGATGCAGCCCCCCCCGCCCCCTCCTTTGTTGATTTTAACTCCCTCTAAGCCAACCACCCTCCCCTCTTCGATCACAGCTGGCAAAGGAAATAAAGTCACTATTGTTTTGAAACCATGCGTACTTGCTTTATTAATTTAAAAAAAGGGAGATAACTGACAAGGTAGCCCGGGTGGGGTGGGGTGAGGGAGGAGGGAAAGACAAGGCTACATTGCTCATTGTAGCCACACTAAAAATCAAAACTGTTTGAATGACAGCCTGCTGTTGCTTGGGCCACCCTCTGGAGTGCACCTGGGTGAGGAGGCCAGGCAGTTGTACAGTGGATGCAGCGGTGGTCTGTGCTCTTGTTGGCTTTCCTGTAGCTGCACCAGACACCTGAGCATGTCTGTTTGCCTCAGCATTGCATCCTGCCTCTTCTCATCGCGCTCACTTAATGCTTTCCTGGCCTCAGCCACTGAATGCCTCCATGCATTAAGCTGTGCCCTATCAATGCGGGAAGACTGCATGAGCTTGGAAAACGTGTCATCATGAGTGCGTTTTTTTCACCTTCTAATCTGCGATAACCTCAGGGACAGAGATGATAGAGGGATCATAGAAACATTTGCACCTGTGGGGGATAAAAAGGGAGAGTAAAATTTAAGATGATACATTTCTGAGAACAAAAGGGAGACTCTTTCACAGTGAATCAAGCAATTTACAGCATCGAGCACATGTGCTTTAGGTACAAGGTCACATTTTGCCTTTTATATTGAGCATCTGCCAATATAGTGACACTTCACACATGACTGGGCAACAGAATTTGGTTTCCAGGCAGCCATGGTAAGCCAAAGGGTATGTGGGTTTGGCTTCTAATGCCTTCATAACATGTGGGAATGTTTGCAACGCCCTCCTTTGCCCTCCCTTTTACTGATCCCTTACAAAAATTCCCCTATTTCAACCAGGTGACCGTAAATGATATCACTCTCCTGAGGCTAACACAGAAAGATATAGACTGAATGTTGCTTGAATGCGACCAGAACCCAGGACTATTTACTGCAATGCTTTGTGCTGCAATGATGCCAGACTACTTGCTACTGGCTTGGCGTGGTAAAGTGTCCTACCGTGGAGGACGAAATAAGACAGCCCTCCCCAGAAACCTTCTGCAAAGGCTTTCAGAGTATCTCCAGGAGAGCTTCATGCAGATGTCCCTGGAGGATTCCTGCTCCATCTCCAGACGTGTTAACAGACTTTTCCAGTAGCTGTACTGGCCATGAATGCATCCCAGTTCTTCAGGGCAAATCAAACATTAAACACTATTGCTTTTAAACTCTGTACTGTAGTTACAAATGTGCACTCACCAGAGGGGCCTTCTCTGCCTTCAGGGTCGGGGATCCCGCCTTGGGAGGGTATTGGCTCCAGGGTGATGAAAAGGTCCTGGCTGCCAGGGTGAACGGATTCACTGCTTGCCTGCTGCACATTCTCCTCATCAGCATCATCCACAAAATCCTTCTCTGTGTTGCATGAGATTTCCCCCCTTGCAGGTGTCCATGGACAGTGGTGGGGTAGTGGTAGGGTCCCCTCCAGAACACCATGCAGCTGATCATAGAAGCGGCACGTCTGGGGCTCTGACCTGGAGCGACCATTTGCCTCCTTTGTCTTGGTAGGCTTGCCTGAGCTCCTTGACTTTCACGTGGCACTGCTGTGTGTCCTTGTTGTAGCCTCTGTCCATCATGCCCTGTGTGATTTTTGGCATATATATTTGCATTTCTTCTTTTTGATCAGAGTTCTGCCTGCACAGATTCTTCTCCCCATACAGCAATCAGACCCAGTGTCTCCCGTTCAGTCCATGCTGGAGCTCGTTTGCAATTCTTGGGGGACTGCAAGGTCACCTGTGCTGCTGAGCTCGCCACGCTGACCAAACAGGAAATGAAATTCAAAAGTACCCAGGGCTTTTCCTGTGTACCTGGCTATTGCATCAGAGTTGAAAGTGCTGTCCAGAGCGGTCACATTGGAGTACTCTGGGCTAGCTCCTGGAGGCCAATGTCAATTTGCATCCGCACTACCCCAAATTCAACCCAGGAAGATTGATTTTAGTGCTACTCCCCTCGCCGGGGAGAAGTACAGAAACTGATTTTAAGAGTCCTTTAGGTCGACGGAATGGGGTTGCTTGTGTAGACGCAGTCATTATAAAATCGACCTAACGTGGCTAAATTCGACCTAACCCTGTAGTGTACACCAGGGCTTTGACTGGTCAATGGTGTTTCACACAACTCCTCTCAAGTTTATTTTTAAGTCTTCAGCATTTTAATTACGCGCCCTTGCCTTTGGGGTCCTAGAAATCCAATTTAAGCTGAGAACATTCAACTGGTGCTTGTATTAACTTAGTGTTGAAGATAAGTATAACCATGAAGTTTCTAGTATCAGAGGGGTAGCCGTGTTGGTCTGGATCTGTAAAAAGCAACAATGAGTCCTGTGGCACCTTAAAGACTAACAGATGTATTGGAGCATAAGCTTTCGAAAGTGTAGATATTGCCAAATCCAACAATCCCAGTCTAACATATAGCTCACTCAGAGCAGGATTAGGTTCCTCTGAGCTCCAAATCCTAGGCTCTTATTCAGCAACGTATTTAAGCATATCAGCAAAAATGCTTAAATTTGGGGAATGCTTAAAAGTACCTTGCTAAATTCACGGCCCTTCTCATCACCATTTAAACTTGCGCTCACACATGTAGAACTCCACATCTCTGCTCTGCAGGATCAAACTCCATGTCTACTTTTTTTCAAAAGCAGAAAGGAGTTTTCATGTAGTTCAGACTCACACACACGCGCGCGCACACACACACAGCCCTCCAAGTTATTCAGAGGTCTCAGGAGTAACCTAAGTCTACGGGGAGTGTCAACAACAAAGAAAGCTAGAGTACCAGGTTTGAGGTCTGGAGTGTACACTTCAAAGGCTCCCATAATCTTAGAGCTAGGTGAGCTATCTAGCGTTGGTGCAGACACTGCCATCTGGGGTGGAGGGAACCTACAGCTTAATGAAGACAAGCTGATTAACTTTCCCAGTGCTAGTTGTACCCACTTCAGACTGCACTTTGGGGGCTCGAGTGTAGTGAAAACCTTTTCCGACATTAAGCAGCTCTGGAATAGAGGTGGTGTTTTGAAGACCCCTAGACACTGAAGATATGTTGGTTAGCCAGCAGAGGCTATGCTCCATAATTAGGAGATCGGGAGCACAATCAACACAGTAGCACATGGTGCCATGCTCTGGCAAGTGCCTTTATCAGAAAGACACAATAAAGCCCTGGGGCCATAATCAAATCTCAGTTAAATGAGACTATAATCAGGATTGTGCAGTACACAGTACATATATAAATTGCCCCTTTTTTGGTCTAAGTGCTAGCCACTATTTGGGGCATTTCCAGGATGTTTCCACTGGGGGAAGAAATTGATGATAAGACTCCGGTATTTCCTTGTGTACCTTCTTTGTATATAAACAGGATTGCACCTACATCCTATTTCCCTTTTTACAGTAGAAACAGACAGGAGGCAGGCAGTTTCCACACTAAGAAATCCAAGCCTGCCCTTCCAGCAAGTACAGTGCCTCTACTCCCTCTTGGGTCACGCTCACAACTGCATCTCTTGCTTTCTGCCCTGCACACACATCTACAACCAATCAAATCGAAGTCCCTGCCTTTACAATCAACCCCAGGGAAAGCCCCAGGCCCACACGGTTTCGCTTCTGGAAAAGAGAAGACTGAGGGGGGACATGATAACAGTTTTCAAGTACATAAAAGGTTGTTACAAGGAGGAGGGAGAAAAAGTGTTCTTCTTAACTGCTGAGGATAGGACAAGAAGCAATGGGCTTAAATTGCAGAAACGGGAGGTTTAGGCTGGACATTAGGAAAAACTTCCTAACTGTCAGGGTGGTTAAGCACTGGAATAAGTTGCCTAGGGAGGTTGTGGAATCTCCATCATCGGAGATTTTTAATAGCAGGTTAGACAAACACCTGTCAGGGATGGTCTAGATAGTACTTAGTTCTTCCATGAGTGCAGGGGACTGGACTAGATGACATCTCAAGGCTCCTCCCAGTCCTATGATTCTAATCAGCATTGCTCTGAGGCTGACGGACATTGGTAGTGACTTTCTGCTCTCACTGCACAGATTAATTGCTCCTTCTGTTTATCCTGAATTAAAAGTGGCTAGCACATCAATCAGCATTAACACCTGCCAACATAATAATTTAAATTAAATAAATTATTCAATCACAAGAGTAAACATGTATGTGTACCCTGCTATGTGCTTCAAAAACACTATGGACTAGGTGGTGAATATTATTTTTTATTGCCTGGTGGTGAAGTAAAATTTTGTAATAACCTTGGATTTAAAGCGACATTAATGAAAGACACTGTGCTGCACATTTAAAAGGAAGATGTTGGTAAACTTGGTTAAATTTAATTTTAATGATCAAGGTCTCATGTTCCATATGATCTATTATAATATGCAGATAATAAATTATGTACCCTTGAAAAAATATATGAACAAGTCCCAATCAGGAGAATAACATTTTTTAAAAAAAATTCAGCCAATGTTATTAAGCACCTTATTTTTGAAATATAATTAACAGTTGATTCATAATGAGAACAGCTTCTTACCTTTTGAACATGCAGTCTGGTGGGCTGAGCGGAAAAGGATTGAGTTTTTCTTTTGAGACTCAGCATGGTAGTTTAAAGTGTACAAGATGAATTGTTGCAATTTACTTTGATCTGACATAACTTTGTTTCTAGGATGTCTCAGTGCACTATTTGATAGTTTTTTTCTAAAGAGGATTATATCTTTTCCCTTCGCACGTCAAGATTAATGGCTGGCTGTAAAAATAAATAAATAAATAAATAAAATTTAAAAATTCCATCGCAAAAAGTTTCCATACTGGCAAAGAGCATATGTATTTGTGGAAAGCACTATAAAACAGTTATAGATAGATAGATAGAACGAACAGAGTTTATTAAATTGTGCATTCTGTGGAGTTTACAGCATTCTTGTCAGTTTGCATTCACTGATCAGTCCAGTTATTTCTTTACATAAGACTAGTCGTCTCTACATAGCAATTCTGGAGTAGTTCAGTCTTGCCCATTATATTTCCAAAGGAATCTTCCAAATGGAAGGAAGGAAGGAAATAATTCTGTATCACAGCTAAGCAGATTAATATTTCTCTATAAATACAATCTCTTGTAATGCAGCACCATTCTACAGCTCATTCTTTGCTGCACTGCAACAGAATCATGGTGCACATGAATGGTACTGGCCTTCAGCTCTAAGTCACTTTTTTAAATCTAGCATTAGTAGTGACAGAACATAATACAAGGGTTGATTTCTAACCTATGTAAAGTGAATGGATTGTCTCAGACCAATTTCTAACAGAGAAGTATTCCTATCACATATCATCACCACTCCATTTGGCACCTTCATTGTCAGTTGCAGAGAGACCAGGAATGGAAAAGGAGACTAAATTAGCATAGCGTAACTGACTCCATTGCAGGGTGTGTCACTCCAGATGTTGTGATACACCAGTTCCCCAAATGTGGTAGCATGCTGGTTGTAGCACAACCTCAGAGAGACAACCATTGTAGGCACTCCAAACTGTAGGCTTTAAGCTCTTGGTGTGCTCCCAAGAACACTTGCACATTTCAAATAAGACAGAGGATTTCTTGATTACTGGAGGTTAACATGGAGCCCAGTAACAACCCAACTGGTTCACTACAGTATGTTCATTAGTCTTAATTCCTCCAAGGCCAGGTTGAAAAGGAAAGATTAGAGGAAGTTTACACTGCCAAGCTGACAACTTTCATCTTTGTTTTTAAACCAGATAAATTTTTGGTTCAGAGCTGGAGCCTGTAAAGTGCTGCACATTCTGGCTCTGACCTAGCAAAGCACTTAGCTTAATTTTCAGCACATAAGCAGTCCCACTGAAGTCAGAATCCTTAGGAAGAAGTTGCAATTCATCAATATGGTTTAGCTGAAAATATTACAAAATACTATTTTCACTCATTATTGTGCCCAAAACATAAGAGCCACAAAAGTGCCAATGTGACTTAAGAGTCTAAGGCCCATAGAAAGTCAATGGAATGTAGGTTACAACATGATTTAGGTGCTTTTGAAAGTTTTACCCACTTTCAAGTAGGTTGGGCCCTAAATTAATATTGTGTAAAATAAAAAGTTTTATAAAACCCAATATGTTTTCACAGATTAACTGAGAGACAGAGACACACACACACAATAGTCCTTTAAGGGTACACTTTTGATTTAAAATGTGATAGTTAAATAATAAAGGCCTAATCCAAAGCCCACGGAAGTCGGTGTAAAGTCTCCCATGCATTTCAATAGGCTTTGGATGAAGCTATAAGTGTTTGAATACTAATGACTTGTCTACACTTAAAACGCTGCAGCAGCGCACATGTACTGCTGTAGCTACACTGCTGTAGCACCTCAGTAAAGACACTACCTATGCTGACAGGAGGGCTTCTGCCATTGGCATAGTAATCCACCTCCCCAAGAGGCGGAAGCTAGGTCAACGGGAGAATTCTCCCATCAGCCTGCTGCTGTCTACACTGGGGGTTGGGTCATTTAACTGCATCATTCAAGGGTGTGGATTTTTCACACTCTGAGCAATGTAGTTCTACCAACCTAATTTCCTGATGTAGACCCAGCCTATGAGAGCAAGTCTCTAAGTACCTTAGTCTCATAGCTATTTCCTTTCTTCACTTCACACTGTGCCAGAGGTAGAAAAAACTAAGTAACATTTTAAAAGCAAGCTCATTGTGAAGTCTCAGGTAGTGAAGACATCGGATGTACAGCAGCAAGTCTCAAATGTGTTTTGCCCCTTACTATTTCTGTAATAATGAACCTAAAATGGTGTCAAGTGCATCCTGTGCTATCATTTGTTTCTCAGTAGGGGAAGTTAGAGGACCTCTTCTCTGACTCTGACATTGATTCCACACTCATTACTTTAATTCTCTCATTGAACTATCTTGTTCCCAGTGTTTCCACAAGAGGTACTTAAAAGCTGTCCCCAACCGTGCACACACTTCTTTATAGTGAGACAGAATGTGTTAAAAAGCTACAATGAGACTCCTGTGGGTTCTCATTTTGATAAGCCAGACAGAGTTGTGTCAACTTAAATTTGGACAAAATGGTTTTAAATTTGTATTTGTGGCAAGAACCTACTAATGGAATTGTTCATTTAGCTCTATATTTTCAAAATGTTTAATGGGGAAGGAGAAAAAGGGAAAGAGGAATTCAAAAAATGGGTGGTTTTTCTTGTTCAGTTGAACTCTCCTTGCTAACTGGCACCATAACTGCAAGTAATGAATCACTGACTGTTCAAATGCATGGCACCTATTGTTACAGTGATGGGCATGTGACTAATGCATTTTAATGCACTTAGAAGTCTTGGTAAAAAAACATTTATCAGACAGAGCATTTTAATAAAAAAATCATGTTAAGAGTTTGCATATTCTTACAGTTTTTGCAAAGCAGAACTGAAATTAAGATTTTAAAAGGCTTCAGAAACATGGTTCAAAAACATTTGATATGCTGGAATTGTTTGTCACTTTATGAGAAACATCAAAGGAGAAAAATTAAAATCTTAATAATCCTCCAAAATATCCTGATTTGATGACTTGACCCTGGTATCAAACTATTTTGGAATGGCTGCATTCAGCAATGCTAATGTGTCATTAGTATTTTGTCCCTGGATATCAGAATTTACTAATCATAGTGGAAAACTACCAAAGACATCGGGACATTTTAGTACATGGTATCTAGCAGCAACCAAAAAATCAATGGAAGTGGTGTTGCTGCTTTGCCCTACTTATAATTTATTATTCCATATTATTAGTCAGAGCTAGAGCAGGTCAAACATATTTGCTGAATAATTCATTCAATTCATTTCATAATATATTTTCAATAAATTATTCAATCATTTTTGTATTATTCATGCAGTTTTAGCATGACAAAATAGTTTTCAAGCATTTATTCAGTGAATTTTGAGATACCATTTAATTGCTTTTTCAAAAAAAATTAAGCAATTATTCACCCAGGCCTCATCAAAAACTCAAAATTGCTCTTTTTACAAAATAATATATGGTTACTGGCAACATGTCACCAGGTGGCGCTGCACAGTCCGTCTAGTTTTTTCTTGGCATGCGAGCAAATGTTTAGCTGTGGGAAGAAATCTTGTGGTGATGGTAGTTTTTGTTATGCAAGGTTCTGAGCAGAGGGAGCTGGGCAAGCAGCAAGAGAGTGTGCTCTCTACCTTGGTCTCTGATTGGAGTCGATTCTTGAAGTACCTGGGAACTGGGCATTTGGTGTCAGGCTGAAAGGAAGAACTGTCCTGCATGCTGTTTGACCATCTCAGTTCAGGACTTATGTATGTATGTAAATAAAATAAGTTCCACTTAGACATGGGTGGTGCGTAATGGAGGCTAGGGGAGGCTAAGCCTCCCCAAACCTCATGCCACTGGGTGGGGGGCTGTGGCGGATTTGGGGGCCCCTGAAATATCCCCCCACCACGGCCCCAGGGCTGGAGGAACTCTTGCTCCTTGCCGTGGCCCTGGAGCCTTTTCTAATCTCAGGAACACAGTGAGGGGGGGGAGCAAGTGGGGGCGGGGCCTCAGTGGAGACAAGGTGGCGTCAGGGCAGAACAGGGGTGGGGCCATGGGGGAAGGGGCAGAACAGGGACAGGGCCTTGTGTGGAATAGGGCGGGGCCACAGGGAAAGGGATGGAATGGGGTGGGGGCACAGGGGAAAGGGGCAGAACATGGGAGGGGCTCTGGCCTCAGAGCTCCAGCCAGGGCAGAGAGCTCTCAGCCCACCCACCCCCTCCCCCACCCCAGCTGGGGCCAAGCTCTCAACCCCCCCCTCCCAGCTGCGGCCACGGGAGAAAGGGGCTGAGAGCAAAAAGCAGTCATGCACTTTAGAATATACCTGTCCTCAGTGTCACTGACCTCTCCTCCAGAGGGAAGCCAGCCTGCAAGGCCTTGGACATCTCCCACCGCATAGTCTTTTAAAAGAAATCTTAAACAGCCTCCAGTTCCCGCCCTCCTCGCCACATATACAGAGGAATTCTGTTTGGTTAGTTAAGAGATCTCTTTTCCCTAAAGTGAAATTTTTGCACATATGCAAAGTCCCAAACTGAGCTCTCCAGAGGCTGAAATTTTGTCTGTCCACATGGTAGGAACAGCACAGGCAGCAGAAGTGCAGGCTTCCCTTTATCCCAACTGGATCACCAAGGAGTGAGAAGTTACTTCAACCTCTGTGGCCTCTCTCTAAGGCTGCCAACAAAGGTGCAAATTGTGATAGCAACTCATTACACACAGCCATAGAGGGCAGTGATTTCAATCATCTTTGGTAGTTAAGTAGTAGTAGTACCCTGCTCACTAGCAAGCTGTAGATTGCATGGCAAGTTACACATGCTGAGTCAGGATAGGGAGGCTGATTCTCCTTTTACCTACAGCAGGGGAAAATAAGGAGAAATTGCACTGAAACCAACAGAATTACAACAGTGTAAATGAGAGGAGAATCGGGTGCAGTGAATAATGGTGTTGAGGTAAAATCCCCACCTTGCAGCGCCAGCAACAAAGGGGATTTTGGCTGCTATTAGTGTTTGTATACATTAATTTATTGCTCCAGAAAGGTACCACATTGACAACTCTTAACTCTAATTATCTGCTATCCAGAAGACTGGCACAGCTAAGCTGCAGCACTGTTGTATTAAATCAAAAACCTCTTCTATAAATATGAATTAATAATCAAAGATTCCAACTCCAAGTTGGAGGTACTGCCGCTGGGGCCAAGATGACTGGTCTCTCTATTCAGTTCTTTGTATCTATTCTGAAACCACCACCACCTAGGTTGCAAAGGCTAAAAAGCAACAATAGTAAGAGGCCAATGTGTCTCCATCAGGAGCTCTTTAATGACCTGAAAATTTTTTTTAAAAAGGAAACTTACAAAAAGCGGAACATGGACAAATTGCTAAGGAGGAGTACAAAAAAGCTCAAGCATGTAGGGACAAAATCAGAAAGGCTAAGGCACAGAATGAATTACACCTAGCAGGAGACACAAACAGAAATGAAAAGAGGTTCTAGAAATACATTAGGAGCAAGAGAAAGATGGGAAAAAGAGATAACTGTTGACACCAAGAAAGCTGAGGTGTCTAACCCCTATTTTGCTTCAGTCTTCACTAAAAGATTAACAGTGACCAGATACTCAACACAATTAATATTAACAAGGGTGGAGAAATGCAAATCAGAATAAGGAAAGAACAGGTTAAAGAATATTTACGTAAGTTAGATGTGGCAGGACCTGATGAAGTACCCCTAGGGTACTTAGGGAACAAACTGAAGCAATCTCAGAACTCTTAGCAATTATCTTCAAGAATTCATGGCGGACGGGTGAGAGCCAAAAGAATAGGAAAGGGGCAAACACAGTAACTATCTTTAAAAAGGGGAACAAAAAGGAGAATTATAGACCAGTCAGCCTAACTGCAATACCTGGAAAGATTCTGGCACAAATTATTAATCAATCAGTTTACAAGCACCTAGAGGATAATAGGGTCATAAGGAAGAGCCAGATGGATTTGACAAGAGAAATTAGGCTAGTTTGGCATGATTTGTTTTCTTTGACAGGGTTACTGGCCTAGTGGATGGGGGAAAGCAATAGACATGGTATATTTTGATTTTAGTACAGTAATTTTGATTTTAGTTTAGCAAAGCATTTGACACAGTACCATATAACATTTTCATGAGCAAACTAGGAAAATGTAGTCTAGAGGAAATTACTATAAGGTGGGTGAAAACCTGGTTGAAAGACTGTACTCAAAAAGTAGTTATCAATGGTTCACTGTGAAACTGGACACATCTGGGGTCCCACAGGGGTTTGTCCTGGGCTTGGTACTAGTTAATAATTTCATTAATGACTTGGATAATAGAATGGACAATATATTTATAAAATTTGCATGACACCAATTATTTGAACAACAGGATTAGAATTCAAAATGACCTTGACAAATAAGATTGGTCTGAAATTAACAAGATACACTTCAGGAAGAACAAGTGTAAAGTTCTACACTTCTGAAGGAAAAAAGTCAAATACACAAGTACAGAACGGGGAATAACTGGCTAGGCAGTAGTACTGCAGACAAGGATCTGGGGGGGTTTAATGGATCAGAAATTGAAGGCAAGCCTACAATGTGAGATAGATGCAAAAAAGGCAAATATCATTCTGGGGTGTATTAACAAGAGAGTCCTATGTACGACTCAGGAAGTCATTGCTCCTCTCTACATGGCACTGGGGAGGTCTCAGCGAGAATACTGTATCCAGTTTTGGGTGCCACACTTTAAGAAAGATATGGACAAATTGGAGAGAGTCCAGAGGAGAGCAACCAAAATTATCAAAGGTTTGGAAAGGTTTAAAAAAAAAACCTGGGCATGTTTAATCTTGAGAAAAGAAGACTTAAGGCTGTTGTAAAGAGGACAGTTATAAATTATTCTTCATGTCCACTGAAGGTAGGACAAAAAGGAAAGGGCTTAATCTAGAGCAGTGCTTCCCAAACTTTAACAACCTATGAACCCCTTTCACTAAAATCATAGAATCATAGAATCATAGATCAGAAGGGACCAATATGATCATCTAGTCTGACCTCTTGCAAGATGCAGGCCACATTAGCCGATCCCCCCACTCCTTTAGCAAGCGACCCCTGCCCCATGCTTCGGAGGAAGGCGAAAAACCTCCAGGGCCACAGCCAATCTACCCTGGAGGAAAATTCCTTCCCGACCCCAAATATGGCGGTCAGCTGAACCCCGAGCATGCGGGCAAGACTCTCCAGCCATACCCTCTGGAAAAAGGTTAAGAATATCATATCATTGACTCATTGTACTATTTACCAGTGTGGCACTTAATTAACCTGTTGACTAAGCCTGGTATCCTATCATACCATCTCCTCCATAAACTTATCTAGCTTAGTCTTGAAGTCATGGAGGTCCTTCGCCCCCACTGTTTCCCTCGGTAGGCTGTTCCAGTATTGCACTCCCCTGATAGTTAGAAACCTTCGCCTAATTTCTAGTCTAAATTTCCTAACTGACAATTTATATCCGTTTGTCCTCGTGTCCACATTAGCACTGAGCTGAAATAATTCCTCCCCTTGTATTTATCCCTCTGATATATTTAAAGAGTGCAATCATATCTCCTCTTATCCTTCTTTTGGTTAGGGAAAACAAACCGAGCTCCTCAAGTCTCCTTTCATACGACAGGCCTTCCATTCCTCGGACCATTCTAGTGGCCCTTCTTTGTACCTGTTCCAGTTTGAATTCATCCTTCTTAAACATGGGAGACCAAAACTGCACACAATACTCCAGATGAGGTCTCACCAACGCCTTATATAACGGGACTAGCACCTCCTTATCCCTACTAGAAATACCCCGCCTAATGCATCCCAAGACCGCATTTGCTTTCTTAACGGCCACATCACATTGCCTGCTCATAGTCATCCTACGATCAACCAGGACTCCTAGGTCCTTCTCCTCCTCCGTTACTTGCAACTGGTGCGTCCCTAGCTTATAACTAAAATTCTTGTTAGTCATCCCTAAATGCATAACCTTACACTTCTCACTATTGAATTTCATCCTGTTACTAATACTCCAGTTTACAAGGTCATCCAAATCTCCCTGGAGGATATCCCGATCCTTTTCCGAATTGGCAATACCTCCCAACTTAGTGTCATCCGCAAACTTTATCAGCCCACTCCTACTCTTGGTTCCCAGGTCAGCAATAAATAGATTGAATAAAATAGGACCCAAAACCGAACCTTGAGGAACTCCACTAGTAACCCCCCTCCAACCCGACAGTTCCCCCTTCAATACTACCCTCTGCAGTCTCCCCTTTAACCAGCTCCTTATCCACCTCTGGATTTTCATTTCAATCCCCATCTTTTCCAATTTAACCAGTAATTCCTCATGCGGTACCGTATCAAACGCCTTACTGAAATCCAGATATATTAGATCCACCGCATTTCCCTTGTCTAAAAAATCTGTTACTTTCTCAAAGAAGGAGATCAGGTTGGTTTGGCACGATCTACCTTTCGTAAATCCATGCTGTAAACTATCCCAGTTGCCATCGGCCTCCTGCTCCGTAACCACTCTCTCTTTTAAAATTTTTTCCATGACTTTGCATACTATAGATGTTAAACTAACAGGCCTGTAGTTACCCGGGTCACTTTTTTTCCCCCTTCTTGAATATAGGAACTACATTAGCTAATCTCCAGTCCAACGGTACAATCCCCGAATTTAGAGATTTATTAAAAATCATCGCTAACGGGCTAGCAATATCACTCGCTAATTCCCTTAATATTCTAGGATGAAGATTATCCGGGCCCCCCGATTTACTTCCGTTAAGCTGTTCAAGTTTGGCTTCCACCTCTGATACCGTAATGTCTACCCCCATATCCTCATTCCCATCGGTCCCTCTATCACTATTCCTTAGCCCTTCATCAGCCTCATTGAAGACCGAGGCAAAATATTCGTTCAGATATTGTGCCATTCCAAGATTATCCCTAATCTCCACTCCGTTCAAAGTTTTAAGCGGTCCCACTTCTTCTTTCTTGGTTTTCTTCCTATTTATATGGCTAAAAAACCTTTTGCTATTGGTTTTAATCCCCTTCGCTAGGTCCATCTCCACCCGTCGCTTTGCCTTTCTCACTGCTTCCCTACACCCTCTGACCTCAATAAGGTAGGTTTCTTTGCTGATCCCTCCCATTTTCCACTCCTGGTACGCTTTCTGTTTTTTCTTAATGACCCCTCCGAGACGCTTGCTCATCCAGCTCGGTCTAAAACTGCTACCTACGAGCCGTTTTCCCTTTCTCGGGATACATGCCTCTGACATCTCCTGCAACTTCAACCTGAAGTAACCCCAGGCGTCATCCGCCTTTAGATCCCTAAATATGTTAGTCCAGTCCACTTCCCTAACTTGTCGCCTTAGTTTAGTAAAGTTAGCCCTTTTGAAATCGTAAACCCTAGTCTCAGATGCAATATTGATTATCCTCTCATTTATTTTGAAACGAATTAGCTCATGATCACTCGAGCCAAGGTTGTCCCCTACAACTATTTCCTCAACAAGGTCCTCGTTACTCACCAAAACCAGATCTAAAATGGCATCCCCCCTCGTCGGTTCAGCAACCACTTGATGAAGGAATTCATCAGCTATCACGTCTAGGAAAAGCTGAGCCCTATTATTGTTACTAGCATTTGTCTCCCAATCTATATCCGGGAAGTTAAAATCCCCCATGATCAAGCAGTTCCTATTAGTGTTTACCTCCTTAAAAACATTAAAGAGCTCTCTATCCGTCTCCAGGCTAGATCCCGGCGGTCTATAGCACACCCCAATCACTATCCCGGGTGAGGCTCTAGTAGTTTTCTTCCCCAATGTGACCATTGCCCAGACAGACTCCGTATTATCCATTGCATTGCTAGTTATTTCATTACATTTCACCTCATTATTGATATACAATGCTACTCCCCCACCTTTACCTTTGCATCGGTCTTTCCTAAACAGCACATACCCTTGCATACCTGTACTCCAGTCATGGCTACCGTTCCACCATGTTCGGTTATTCCTACGATATCCGGTTTCAATTCTCGGACCAAGAGCTCCAGTTCTTCCATTTTATTACCTAAGCTTCTCGCATTGGTGAACAAACATCCTAACTTTTGCTGTTGGGCTCCTCTCACTCTTTTCACCCCGCTCGGTAGGGACACAGTACTACCAGCATGACCTGTAGATCTAGTATCCGTCCCCCCCCTTCCGTACACCTGCCTGCCCCCCTCTGGCTATATCTGTTGTTATCTTGTTGTTCTCACTCCCAATGTATGAATTTGGCGTGGAGAGCACCAGGACCTCTCCCAACCATCTCCCCTCCGTGTCTAGTTTAAAGCTCTTTTAATCAGATGAGCCAGCCTCCCTCCTAGAAGTCTACTTCCTTCCCTACTTAGGTGGAGCCCATCCCGTGAGAACAGTTGTCTGTCCCCAAAAGCCTCCCAGTGCCCATACATCCCAAAGCCCTCCTTGTAACACCACTCCCTCAGCCAACTGTTAATCGTCACGATTCTCTCACCCCTTTGGCGCCCTTCCCTAGGGACAGGTAGGATCCCACTGAAGATCACCTGAGCCTCAATTTCCTTGAGCGTCTTACCCAACCTGGCATAGTCTCCCTTGATCCTGTCTAGCGAGAATCTAGCAGTGTCATTCGTTCCCACATGAAGGATGACCAAAGGGTTCTTACCTGCTCCTCTTAGGATTCTTTTCAACCTCAGGTCCACATCCCGTATTTTAGCGCCCGGTAGACAGCACACCCTTCTGTTCTCCGGATGGGCCCTGGTCACAGGCCTATCCAACCTTCTCAGTATGGAATCCCCAATCACGTAGACCTGCCTTTGCCTGGGGATAGTGCGGTCCTCTAACCTATCCCCCGTCCCCCCTCGTCGCACGCTCCTTCCATTCCTATCATCCCTTGTGGTTCCCCTTAAGCCATCCTGTAACCTCCCTGGGCCCAAACTTGGTGCTGTTTCCATAGACTCCTCCCCTCTTTCTATGGGACTGGCCGCTCGTCTCTTTTCCCTTGGCCTCCCACCGTCAGCTACCACCTGCTGTACCCCTTCCTCATTCTCCAAACCTTCAAACCTGTTCCTTAGCTCTATTTCCCCCTCACTGGCTCTCCTTTTCCTCGGCCTGCTTCTCACTGTCACATGCTTCCACCGCCCATCTTCCACGTCTGGCGGTCCCGCCTTGTTGGCCTTAGCCCCTGCTCCCCCCTGTGCCCCTAGGCGTTCCCCTTCAGTTACTGCTTGCCATTGCTCCATCAGCTGCTCGAACCCCCTTCTATTCTCTATCAGGGTTTCTACCTGCAGCTCTAGGCCCTGGATCTTTTCCTCCAGCAGCTCTATTAGGCGACACTTCATGCATACATAGTACTGCTCTGGGTCCCCCGCTAGAACCAGGTACATACCGCGGCTGCTGCATGCTCTCATCCTCGGTGTGTCCTCCACGGCTTGGCTCATGGCTGCTGCTGTCCCGGCCTCGCTCGGTGCTTGTACCTAGGGACACACAGGGGACACGGCGCCGCCCCCTTCCACCTCCCCCTGTAAACTCCCACTCAAGCTCCCCTGTTAGCAGCTCTGTTTGCTGCCTCCTGTGCCGCTGCTCGCAGCTGTGCCGCTGCCTGGCTGGGCGGCCGCTTTTATAGGCCCCTCCTAGCCTGGCTCCACCCCCTAATCAGGGCTCAGCCAATCCAGGCTCGGCTGCCCCTTCAGCAGTCTGCCCCTCCGGGCCTCTACAGAGAGAGACAAACACTACACAAACAGACGCAAAGACACTCACCTGCTCCTCCAATGGGAACTCCCACTCAAACTCCCCTGTTAGCAGCTCTGTTTGCTGCCTCCTGTGCCGCTGCTCGCAGCTGTGCCGCTGCCTGGCTGGGCGGCCGCTTTTATAGGCCCCTCCTAGCCTGGCTCCACCCCCTAATCAGGGCTCAGCCAATCCAGGCTCGGCTGCCCCTTCAGCAGTCTGCCCCTCCGGGCCTCTACAGAGAGAGACAAACACTACACAAACAGACGCAAAGACACTCACCTGCTCCTCCAATGGGAACTCCCACTCAAACTCCCCTGTTAGCAGCTCTGTTTGCTGCCTCCTGTGCCGCTGCTCGCAGCTGTGCCGCTGCCTGGCTGGGCGGCCGCTTTTATAGGCCCCTCCTAGCCTGGCTAGGGCAACAAAATGGCAAATGAAATTTAATGTGGATAAATGTAAAGTAATGCACATTGGAAAAAATAACCCCAACTATACATACAACATGATGGGGGCTAATTTAGCTACAACGAGTCAGGAAAAAGATCTTGGAGTTATCGTGGATAGTTCTCTGAAGATGTCCACGCAGTGTGCAGAGGCGGTCAAAAAAGCAAACAGGATGTTAGGAATCATTAAAAAGGGGATAGAGAATAAGACTGAGAATATATTATTGCCCTTATATAAATCCATGGTACGCCCACATCTCGAATACTGTGTACAGATGTGGTCTCCTCACCTCAAAAAAGATATTCTAGCACTAGAAAAGGTTCAGAAAAGAGCAACTAAAATGATTAGGGGTTTAGAGAGGGTCCCATATGAGGAAAGATTAAAGAGGCTAGGACTCTTCAGTTTGGAAAAGAGAAGACTAAGGGGGGACATGATAGAGGTATATAAAATCATGAGTGATGTTGAGAAAGTGGATAAGGAAAAGTTATTTACTTATTCCCATAATACAAGAACTAGGGGTCACCAAATGAAATTAATAGGCAGCAGGTTTAAAACAAATAAAAGGAAGTTCTTCTTCACGCAGCGCACAGTCAACTTGTGGAACTCCTTACCTGAGGAGGTTGTGAAGGCTAGGACTATAACAATGTTTAAAAGGGGACTGGATAAATTCATGGTGGCTAAGTCCATAAATGGCTATTAGCCAGGATGGGTAAGAATGGTGTCCCTAGCCTCTGTTCGTCAGAGGATGGAGATGGATGGCAGGAGAGAGATCACTTGATCGTTGCCTTTTAGGTTCACTCCCTCAGGGGCACCTGGCATTGGCCACTGTCGGTAGACAGATACTGGGCTAGATGGACCTTTGGTCTGACCCGGTACGGCCTTTCTTATGTTCTTATGTTATGGCTCCACCCCCTAATCAGGGCTCAGCCAATCCAGGCTCGTCTGCCCCTTCAGCAGTCTGCCCCTCCGGGCCTCTACAGAGAGAGACAAACACCACACAAACAGACGCAAAGACACTCACCTGCTCCTCCAATGGGAACTCCCACTCAAACTCCCCTGTTAGCAGCTCTGTTTGCTGCCTCCTGTGCCGCTGCTCGCAGCTGTGCCGCTGCCTGGCTGGGCGGCCGCTTTTATAGGCCCCTCCTAGCCTGGCTCCACCCCCTAATCAGGGCTCAGCCAATCCAGGCTCGGCTGCCCCTTCAGCAGTCTGCCCCTCCGGGCCTCTACAGAGAGAGACAAACACTACACAAACAGACGCAAAGACACTCACCTGCTCCTCCAATGGGAACTCCCACTCAAACTCCCCTGTTAGCAGCTCTGTTTGCTGCCTCCTGTGCCGCTGCTCGCAGCTGTGCCGCTGCCTGGCTGGGCGGCCGCTTTTATAGGCCCCTCCTAGCCTGGCTCCACCCCCTAATCAGGGCTCAGCCAATCCAGGCTCGGCTGCCCCTTCAGCAGTCTGCCCCTCCGGGCCTCTACAGAGAGAGACAAACACTACACAAACAGACGCAAAGACACTCACCTGCTCCTCCAATGGGAACTCCCACTCAAACTCCCCTGTTAGCAGCTCTGTTTGCTGCCTCCTGTGCCGCTGCCTGGCTGGGCGGCCGCTTTTATAGGTCCCTCCTAGCTTGGCTCCACCCCCTAATCAGGGCTCAGCCAATCCAGGCTCGGCTGCCCCTTCAGCAGTCTGCCCCTCCGGGCCTCTACAGAGAGAGACAAACACTACACAAACAGACGCAAAGACACTCACCTGCTCCTCCAATGGGAACTCCCACTCAAACTCCCCTGTTAGCAGCTCTGTTTGCTGCCTCCTGTGTTGGAAAGTTTTTTCCTAATAAGGATAGTTAAGTACTGTAATAAGTTACCAAGGGAAACTGTGGAATCCCTCCCATTGGCGGTTTTAAAGAACAAGTTAGAGAAACACCTGTAAGGGATGATCTAGGTATACTTGGTCCTGTTCTAAGGGCAGGTCCATACTCACCGCGCGGGTCGACGCAGTGAGTTCGACTTCTCCGAGTTCGAACTATCGCGTCTAATCAAGACGCGATAGTTTGAACTCCCCACGCGCTCCGGTCGACTCCGGAACTCCACCACCGCGAACGGTGGTGGCAGAGTCGACCTTGGAGCCGCGGAGTTCGACCCCTCCGCGTCTGGACAGGTAAGTAAGTCGAACTAGGGTACTTTGAGTTCAGCTACGCTATTCGCATAGCTGAACTTGCGTACCCTAGTTCGACCTCCGCCCTTAGTGTAGACCAGGCCTAAGGGGCAGGGAAGCGGGTGAGGACTAGATGACCTCAAGAGGTCCTTTCTAGACCTACATTTCTATGACAGATTTATATTTGATTATGAAAGGTCTTTGTTTGTTGGACAAACATGGAGGTTTCTAATGGTCTGTCAATGATCTCGTTACCATACGTAGCACACTCAGTGAATGCATGATTAGAACTCATGCCTCCCATCTTTACATACAAATTACACTTCATATTGAGATAAAGGTTATCCAGGCAGATGCACTTCAGAAAGATGATTGCACTCCTTGTCTGCTTTGGCCTTAATCCACCAGAGGCATGTTTTCCATTTTTGTCACAGAACACTACAGTAGGTTTTAAAAACGCATTTTTTCCAAACTGAAAAAGATTTCATAAATACCAAATGTAAATTAAACTCTTTCAATACATAGCTTTGAATGGGAAAAAATTCTTAGTGACCTGCCCTTCAAGAAGAGCGATCCAGATGAACCCTGCATCTGGCTAAAAGTCCCTTGATGCAGCTTAGTAGTCCAAGCAGGAAATCACAAGCTAGAGTTATAGTCCTAAACAGGCAAGCCTTTGACCACTACTGCTTAAGAGAAATGACAATCTAGTCCAAGGGAAAACTTGAGTTTTAACTGAGATTTATACAGACGAAGTAGGTAGTGGATGTGTGAAAAGTTGTTTTCACACCCGTCTTCAGCACTGTGTGCTCTTTTAATTTAACAACTTTTTACTTAGTAATATCAGCTCTCAAGATACCTTTGGCCAGTCCAACTTGTTCCCATGATAGATCTTACACAAAAACACCAGGCAACTACAGCTACATAAGCATAACTGGGGGGATTGCGGCAAGGATTGTACCTTCAAAAGAAAAAATGGGTCCCAGTTTTCAGAAACAACTGCTAAATGTGCCTCCACTAAACTTACCACATTTGTCAATGATCTGGAACTTGACAATTCTTTATGAAACTCTTTTGCCATACTACGGAATTTCTGTCTGTCACAAGAAAAGCAGACATGAAAACTCATCTTTCAGCTGACAGCTATTTCAGTTACTATCTCCTTTACTCTTCCATCTAGACATAGCAGCACAAGAGAGCCAGTCCAGATGATCTAATGATTCCCTCAGCTAAAGCATTTATTAAAAAGATTGAAACCCATAGTCAATAAAGCACAGAGTCTAAAAGCAAAAGGAAGATTCTATAGTTCTTACTTGCAGAGCACATCCTGGCGGTACTCAGGAATTGGATGACCCTTTCTCTAATTTAAAAAGCTATTTCTCATGGCAGTAGTGGATGGGGGAATTCTGCAGCACAAAGTGTCTATTTTCATGTCAACAGCCAAGACACCCTTATAGCCCTTACCTTTTCCATAAGGCTGCTAGTACCTGAATACAGAGAACAAAGCAGCACATTTGGAGAAGTCTGTGTGCACACACTGGAGTGGACAAGGAGAGTAGCACATTTTGGGCATAAATAGTGCAGCTGGGTCACAATCGTTCCTCAAAATCATTTTTAATATTTTGTGGACACTGCCCCAAAAAATCCCCACACAAAATACTTTGGTTTTCTAAAACCAAAAGAACAAAACTTCTCAGCTTTCTGAAAAAAAAAAGGTTTTCTTAAAAAAAATGGAAAGTTGTTGTTTTTCATGAAAAGGAATTTTTAAAAATCCTTAAAATCATGTGAAAAACTCACATTTTTTATCCAGTCTCATACATAATTGGCCAGTTTTCAAAAAGAGCTGAGTTCTCAGCAGCCCCTACTGATTTCTATGAGAGCTGGGCAATTCTTGTGAATCTGGCCACTTCATTTAGGTGCCTAGATGGAAGCAGAGTTCTTCTGAAACCCTGAGTCAACAACAAGTTGTATGACACAGAAAACTAGCCCCATTTATATCAGCTGAGCTACCAGCCCTCAACACACTTGAAAAAAACTTTTGCAAGCTCAACACACTTACTGTAAATCCCATCAGCACTTACTGCTGCCAAAGCAACTCCCTGTAAAATGGCCAAGGAGCCCTAGAACCAATTTGTGCTACTGTCCAGGGAGGTAACAATAAGACGGATGAACTGCAGGTTATTTTATCTGCTGATTACAGTCCATTTAAGTCCTAAATTCTAATGCCTTGAAAAATTTGGTATAAGTTGTTCTCTACATTTGTACATGGAAAATGCTCAATCTGCTTATGACAGTGACATTTATTCAAACAAATATGGGGTCTAAGGCTTAAATGTTCAAAAGCGTTTACTGTTCGTGTGCATGTCTTGGTTTGGGACCCTTTGGCTTTGATTTTCAGAGATGCTGCACAGCTGCAGCTCCCACTGGCTTCAATTGGAGCTGCCCATGGTGAGCACCCCTGAAAAAAAGCAAGTCATAGAATATTCAAGTTGGGCATCCAAAAGCTTAGGCCCTTGTAATCAGGGTCAACTGGTAAACATCTTGACACAAATCTCTCTCATTTGCATGTGTAAGTGCTGTCAGCATGTATGAAAAGTCAGGGGGCTGAACATGAAAACAAGGGTCCCAGTTTAGAGGCTGCACGAAAGCCTTCTTGAAATCATGTTACTATGTATCCATAATTTCAAAGGCCACCTCTGTTTACTTTCAGTGTTCAATAATAATGTCTAGGTATTTAACAACAGAATTCATGGCTAATTCAGCTAGAATTTCAACTATGAAAATCAACTCTAAAAATAATATTGTGGGGTTTTTTCTTGATACTGTCTTACTGATTCTATACCGAAGTTGCTCAATTTCAAAATAAAAACAAAATCCTCCCTACCCCAACCAGTGTCCTGCAAAGTCTGCTAGAGCTATGAGAGTCAAGGCGGATTCTTTCCTTCTTGATCATTGTGACGGGGTGTACCAGCCCTGCACTGGCCTGCCGGGGTGGACCAATCATTGTGGGCTGAGGAGGCCACACCCCCTCTTCTCTACTGCACATGCTCCCAGTGGAGAACTCAGATAAAAGGAGGCAGCCCAGGCCAGTTGGGGGTGTGGGTAGCTGGGAGCACACTGTTGGGTCTTGCAGGGGTACCTGTAGTGTCCCTGGTGGTAAAGCCCAGTGACCTGGACTTCCCACCAGCCTCAGAGACTGCCCTGGCAGTCGAGCTGCTGCCCATTGAGGAAGCTGCCTAAACTATGCCCCAGCCCTGAGAGATGTGAGGTCTATAGACTGATCGTTTGCTTACCTTGCCCTGCCCTGGGGTTGCAGCCTGCTTGCTGCTTTGCCCTGGCCAGGGGGCTAATTCCCTGGAGGGTTTGATTGTTTTGTTGCTCAGAATCCACTGACTCTCCCATCCTTTCTCTAACTGATTAAATAACTCCAGCAGGCTGTAGTGCCAAGAAGGTGATGATGTAAAAGGGGTGTAAAGGCAAAGCTCTGGTTTTAACATACAATCTCCATCTCAGAGTAGAGTTTTATTTGCAAGCAATAAACTCTAATGCAAATTGACACCTGTTTGACAAGTCTCTGTCTATATTCCTTCCATGCAGATTTATAAACAATAAACTCAATATACAAACCTTACAAGTTTCTTTTTTGTTTCCTCAAAGCTCCTTGCAGTAGCTTCTGATTGCCCCCAATGCTCTTGTTTCTTTGCTCTCAGTGTACATAGGCTCAGCTGCATTTAATTAGCTCCCACCTGGTAGTGCTTCTCTGAGCTGCCTCTGAACCCTGACTGGCAATTAACCCCTGAAACTCAAGGTTACTGGCTTGGCAGGGCCTCCTTCTAGGGACACCACCGGGCAGGCAGACGTTTGTCAATGGTCTGGAACTTGACAATTCTTTATGAAACTCTTTTGCCATGCTATTGAATTTCTGTCTGTCACAAGAAAAGCAGACATGAAAACTCATCTTTCAGCTGACAGCTATTTCAGTACTATCTCCTTTACTCTTCCATCTAGACATAGCAGTATAAGAGAGCCCCTTATGCTGGGGGCACCAAAAGACCCATACGTCCCTTTACACACAATTACTGTGAATACACCTAAGCAAAAATGGAAGCAAAAAGAGGCTTCATTGTACATGTAAGGCAGAGGATTCCAGAGTGACAAGCCCTCAACGGAAAGCTCCTGATTCCGAATGTGTCAACTTTTATACTTTGAGATGATTAATCAGTTCCACTGCTACTGATAAAACACTATCTTGTTCAGACTGCAGCTTTTGTTCAGAAAGCACATAATGTCACAGTAAAAACAACATAGGATTTTTTTAGCCTTCTGTAAGAAGCAACAATTTCCTGACCACCAACTCTTCACTTCTCTGTCCAAGACTGGAGAGCACTTCCCCGCACCCCTGTCCTGCCTCCCCCTTTGCCAAATCCCCCCCACCTCTCCACCCCACTCCCTCACCCTGTCTTGCCTCCCCTCGCTACAGACCCCCCCCCCTCCATTCCCCACCCCTGTCCTGCCTTCCCTGGCCCGGACACCCTCCCTCCTCTCCACTCCCAAGCCCCATCCTGTTTCCCCCTGCTTCAGATGCCCCCACTCTCTTTCCCTCCCACTCCTCCCTTACCTCAAGATGCTCTCCCCTCACTCCTCCCTCCCACATCCCCTTGCACTCCCTTCCTCTGCATCTTCTAAATCTGCCTCTTGCTGAGTTCAGTCCCACCGACTGTAGTAGTAAATGGTACTATTTTGAATAAGGGGAAAATTAGTAAATTGGCAGTTTTCCATCATGTTTTCACAAGACAGGAAAAACACACCACAAAATGACTACAGTTGTGATCAAATTGTGGGAGTTGGCAATACTGGCTTTTGGAACTGTAGCCAGTCCTGGATCCAGTGGTATTCAATATTTTCATTAATGCTCTGGATATCGGAATGGAAAGTAGGCATCTTTTTTTAAATTTGCAGATTACACCAAGATGGGAGGGGTTGCAAGCACTTTGGAGGACAGAATTAGAACTGAAAAATTACCCGGACAAATTGGAGAATTAGTCTGAATTTAACAAGATGAAATTTAGTAAAGACAAGTGAAGTAGTTTGCACTTAGGAAGAAAAAATCAAATGCACACCTACAAAATGGGGAATAACTGGCTAGGTGGTGGTACTGCTGAAAAGGATTTGGGAATTATAGTGGATCACAAATTGAATAAGTGTCAACAGCATGAGTCAGCTGTGAAACAGGATAATATCATTCTGGGGTGTATTAACAGGAGTATTGTGTATAACACACTCTACTCAGCACTGGTAAGGTCTCAGCTGGAGTACTGTATCCAGTTCTGGGTGCCATACTTAAAAAAGATGTGGACAAATTGGACGGAGTCCAGAGGAGAGCAACCAAAATGATCAAAGGTTTAGAAAGGAAAGGTCAAAAAACTGGGCATATTTAGTCTTGAGAAAGGAAGAGTGAGGTAGGGCCTGTTAACAGTCTTCAAATATGTAAAGGGCTGTTGGAAAGAGGGCACTGACCAATTGCTCTCCACCTCCACTGAAAGTAGCACAAAAAGTAATGGGCTTGATCTGCAGCAAGGAAATTTAGGTTAGCTATTAGGAAAAAACTTTCTAACAATAAGGGCAGTTAATCTCTAGAATAGGATTCCAAGGGAGGTTGTAGAATCCCCCTCATTAGAGGTTTTTAAGAACAGGTTAGACAAACACCTCCCAGGGATGGTCTAGGTTTATTTGGTCCTGCCATAGCACAGAGAGCTGGACTTGATGACTTTTCAAGCTCTCTTCCAGACCCACATTTCTATGATTCCATATACGGCATTTGTCTTGATACTGCATGCCGTTTAGATAAAGCAATAAGAACGAGACAAAATCAACATGGTACACGCTAACTGGATTAAAAACTGGTTGGTTTCTGGCCCTACACTATTTAAATTTGCGATTGATAACCTGGAAGAAAACACAAAATCATTACTGATAAAGTTTGCAAATGACAAAGATTGGGGGAAGAGGTAAATAATAAAGAGGATACGTCACTAATATAGAGCAATCTGGATCTTTTGGTGAGCTGGGCACAAGCAAACCATGTGTTCAATACAGCTAAATGTAAGTTCATACATCTAGGTAAAAAGAATTTAGGACACACTTACAAGATGGGGTATTCTATCCTGGAAAGCAGTGACTCTGCATGGACTCCCAGTGCAACGCAGTGGCAAAAAGGGCAAATGTGATCCTGGGATGTATAAACAGAGGACTATCAAATAGGAAGGTTATATTACCTCTGTATTTGGCACTGGTGCAGTTGCTACTGGAATAGTTACTGGAATACAGTTCTGGTCTCCACACTTCAAGAAGAAAAAGTGTTGAAAAATTGTAGAGGGTTCAGAGAAGTGCCACAAGAATGATTAAAGATTGGGAAACATGCCTTATAGCCTTAGACTGAAAGACTCAAGAAGGTCAATCTATTCAGCTTATCAAAGAGAAGATTACGGTTTGACTTAATCATAGTCTATAACTACCTACACGGGGAACAGAAATTTAATGAAACAGGGTTCTTCAATCTAGTAAAGATATACTAAGATCCCAATGACTGGAAGTTGAAGCTAGCCATATTCACACTAGAAATAAGGTGGACATTTTTATCAGTGAGGATAACTAACCACTGGATCAACTTACCAAAATCTGTGGTGGATTCTCTGTCACTCAACATTTTTAAATCAAGATTTGATGTTTTTCTAAAGGATATGCTCTAGTTCAACCATCACTATTGGACATGAAACAGTAATACATTTAGGTCAGACTAGATGTTCACAGTCATTCCTTCTGGACTTAAAAATCTATTAATTTGGCCAGACACTGATGTTAGTATAATGCTGACCCCAGTTGTAAGCAGGCAGGATCGAACCGGGGGCCTCTGGAGCTTAGTGCATGAGTCTCTACTGCATAAGATAAAAACCAATTGGCTATTAGTTAAGGCTGTAGAGCAAACTCATTAAGCTCTCTCTAAGTGGTCTCAATGCCACTAGATGGGCCAGAACACCACACCCAGAAGGTGCATGGGTTACATTAGCACTCCCACTGTTAGGGTTTGCTAATGGCACAGAACTCAAAAGGCAGAAAGGAATCAGGATACTGGATTTAGGTCATAATTGAAAGTCAACAATAAAAGTTAGAAATACCACACAGAAGACTCATAGCCTCTGACATGACCCGTGGTAAGGTCTCAGGTAAGCAAGTGACTATATTACCAACTAGCAGGATAAGACTTTAATCAAGCCTTTCAGCTTGATAGGCAGTGGTGCAGAGGTCTGGGCCATCCAGTGGCCTGGGAATAACTGATATTGAAATTAATAAATGTCAGTAGTATTCTTTGCAGGCTAGAAAGACACAGAAAGAGGTGAACGAAGCAACTGAATCGGAGCCATCATGATCAAATGCAATCCTTGGAAATGATTACCAAACATTTAGAGTGGCCTTTATGTGCACTCTATTGGAGCTCTGCACACAAGAGTTGTGTAATGCTAATAAAGAATGTGTAGTGATTTTCTGAAGGTAATTGTAACATCATCCTACTCCCTTACTATTACATTGCTAAAGGCTGATTCTTTGCCCTTTTGTACAAGGTTGTGTGCTAAGGAAACTGATAGCATTATTTTCCATTTCGTGCAAGTTTTAAAACTTGACAGGTCAAAAGAGCATCCATGATGAAATAGTTTTATAATCTTATTTGGCATTCAACACAAAATATTTATGAAATATGCACAAAGATCTTGATGTCACATTTTCACAGTTCTGATGTGTCCTACAATTTTATTATGGGATAGAAAATGCAGTGTTACTGAAGGACTCAAAAAACAACTCCGATTGACTTTGTATTCAGGGTTGTTGTTTTTCTCTCTCTCTCTCTCTCTTCTGTCAGCAAATTGGAACTCAAAGTGCATGAAGTCTTGGGGTATGTTTATACTACCCACCGGATTGGCAGGCAGTGATCAATCCAGCAGGGGTTGATTTATTGTGTCTAGTCTACTCTTGTATTCCATCGACTCCTGTATTCCACCGTCGCGAGAAGCTCAGGCAGAGTCAACAGGGGAGCGAAGACACCGCAGTGAGTAGATCTAAGTACATCGACTTCAGCTATGTTATTCACGTAGCTGAAGTTGTGTAACAGATCAATTCTCCCCGCCCCCACAGTGTAGACCAGGCCTTGGTGTTTACAATGATGTGAAGTGTCTATGATACTTATAACACAATATAAGCCCATTACATGATAAAGAAAACCATAACTCCTTTGTAGCAATGGGACAAGATTATTTTGCGTGAATACACTGAATGGAAGTTGATTATTTTTTAAATCCATATTGTGAAAACTTGTAATTTTTATTTCCTGGGGGAGAGTGCCAGTCTGATCACTTGATGACTGTAGCTAGCTTTTGTGTATCCATTTTTCTCTTGTTTCATATGGAATACAAATCTAGGCATTAAAAAAAAGAGAAAAGTGTTTTTTTATTGCTTCATAGTACTTGAGCCTAATATTGCTGACACATAGCATTCCTGATGCTAAATCATTTACAGAGATGGGTCTCTTTGTCTAGACAACTTCCATGGCTCAGCAAGATTTTTGCCAAGATGGTATGTAGAATTATAGCTGAGGGCCAGATCCTGAAGAATGCTGAGTATCTCTTAGGAAATACTGAGTTGTCCTCTGCTCCCATCAATTTTTAAAATTGTTGTTTAGGGTTTTTTTAAAAAAATAAATATACTCAGTTACGTATTGCCTATGAAATGAGAAGAATGTGGAAGCACAAAATTCAGCCATCAGTCTGGGGAATGAAAAAATATAAAGGTAAAATGGACAACAGAATCTTTGGAAATACTTGCATTAATATTAGTGCTGCTACTTAGGAATTTTTAATGTAGTTTCTTCTTTAGTTCAAGTGGGAAGGGCTTGTGCTTTTGAGGCAGGTTCAATCCCCACAGACGACTGTGGTGCCAGGACTTACGCTATCATGGTTACTTATTTCAGTATTTTTACTACAGCATTATTAAATTATTCTTGCCAAAAGAGGACATATTTCCATAAGCTAACTCACAATATTTACAAGAGAAAATGGAAAAGAAGCACCAGTTTGCTGAAATAGTTGGTGTTGCCAACTCTTGTGATATTTGGTGTTTTTCTGAAAGTATCAGCTGCTGAAGACAAATAATTAGGTAAAAAAACTCAGCTTTCATTTAAAGAAAAGGTAAGTGCCTATGGTTGCTGAGAAGACTTGAAAGCAATCCAAATGCATCCTAAAGGCCCATGAAAAAGAATGGAAAAAATATATTTTGAAAATCTCATTATTTTTAAGTCAATCTCATGAGATTTTCTGAACATTTAGGGTTGGAAACACTGAATACTCTGTTTAAAACAGGGACCTGCCTTAGGCTTGGCTGAAGCAATGAGGATCTTTCTGAATACCTCTTTTTGGCAGACATTGCTGGTTTACTGGCTCTCAAGACATATGACATGTTTAATTTGTTTGGATATTGAATACAGTAACTGCATTTCTTTACTTCTCCTACTTGTCATTTCTGACATGTGATATGGGCGGTACACCAAATGCATCTAGCTTACCAAATTATAAACACAAGAAAGATGTCATCACTGTACTGGCAAGTTTTCTTTGAACAGCACAACAGGTGAATATTGTAGGCCAGAGATAATGGGGATGGATGATCTCTCAAAAATATCAAATCTTAGAAGCTGAGGAGTATTGGTTCATATCATTCAGATTATGCTATAGTGTACAGGGATGAAAAATTGCTCTTGGCCCTGTAAATCCTCTCTAAATCATCCAGTTTCCAATATAGTTCTGTGTTCCTTCTCAAAAACACTGTGCTTGGGAACCAGTTATTAACTAAGCTAAGGTAGAAAAAGAATGCAAAAATCCTGTGAGGGCTGCTCAACAAAATACACAGAGTCAAGAAATTGAGAAGTGAAGGCTCCAGCAGCAGTATCAACTCAGCTGCAATGCACATCCTGTATGTTTAATGCACAAAGAGTAATACCTCCATGCAAGCAGACTCTACTCCACTGAAGTCAGATGTGATCTCATGATGTTATAATATAAAATTTTCAAAAATGATAGTGGGTTTGTTGATCAGCTCATTAACAACATATATATGTAGCCATTAAAAATGGTGAGCTTATCTCTGCTAGCATCAAAGAATTCTGATCTTTTCCCATTTTTATCCATCATATTTTCTTCTCTGTTTCAATTAGCGATTACTTTAAAATTCATGTTGTCTATATTATTCAGATGTATTTCTCCTTGCTGCCAAGACTGTGGAAAATTAAAACTAAGAAGCATAGGCATAATCTCTATCACCCTACTGCCCTGCCACCATCCCCCATTAAATTTTGCCTTGTAATAATAAATTACATATTGTTAGAAAGTAATACACTTCTTAGTGCTCTCTCAGCTACATTTCTTGCCCTATCCTGTGATGAAAATAAAGAGAGATGAGTTGCGATATTTTCAACATAATCAATAGTAATGTTCAGCCTGCTTCATAGTGCCTACCTGCATGCTCCTACAATATCGAACCACATTCCCAGCTGGTGTAAATCTGTGTAATTCAACTGACTTCATTTTACATCATCTCAGGATTGGGCCCATCTTCTATACATTAAAATCTACATTTGTCTTATACTTATTAGAAGTTTTAGTCACAGGTATTTTTAGTAAACGTCATGGACGGGTCTCGGGCAGAAAAAAAAATTCAGAGCCTGTGACCTGCCTATGACTTTTATTATATACCCGACTAAAACTTGGGGTGGGCAGTTCAGTTGGGTGGCCCTGGAGGTGCTGCGGATGCTGGGGGTGGTGGCCTGGGGTGTGTGTGTGGGTGCTGGGAGGGGGTGCCATGGGTGCTCATGGGGAGGGGGCCGAGGGAGCACCGTGAGTGCTGGGGAGGTGGGCGCGGCCTGGGGAAGCACCGTAGGTGCTGGGCGGGGGGGTGGGGCAGTGAATGATGCAGATTCTACATGCACTTTTTATTCTCTCTCTTTCTCTCACACACACACACACATGCTCACTCTACATTTCCCAAGTTTTATCTTATTAGAGGAGAAAAAATAAAATGGCTCTGCATGGTTTTAATTAGTAGAACATTACTAACTGCATGGTCTGCCTTTCTCCAGTTAAAGGTTTTTTTATTTTCTATACTGTTGTACAGTTTGTTTCTCAATTAGTAAATGAGATATTGTTACATTACATTATTTTGTGGCACTTTTCAATATAAACAAATGTTTCGTTGCCTGGGAACTGCACACAGATACCAAGCCATGAAATCGTTTGTGCATTTGGGAACATTTTTCACTGATTTCTGGTGGGCCTAAAGCGAGTCAGAAAGCAGGATGGTGCTCCAGTAGATTTGTACACAGCTGAAAACTGGCTTATTTGTCTCAGAGGCATTTACAGGCCTCCAATATCTACCTGCGAAAGTATTTAGACAATAACATGAGTGATTCCTGTTACTGAGGTAACAATGGTATCATGGGCTAAATAAAGTCCAAAATGGAGATACATTGGCCTGGGATACAGCTATTACTGAAATATCTAATGAACAATATTTCTGACAAGCAACTGATTTAAATAGATTGGGGGATTTTTTGGCTTGTTTCACGAGATCTGGATGACATGACAAGTTTAAGTGAACATGTTTCTTGGGGACATGTGGATGGGAAGTTCTAAAAGCAAAGTGCTGTCATCTGCATACTGTAGTAACCGACAAACTATCTGTACAATGGTTACCACAGAGCAGTAACCACAGAGCATCCATACCCTTTGACAGCATGAGACCAATCTATTTCCTGAATAATTTATAGTAAGGAAAATATTAGAAATTTAGAACCAACCCATCTTTGTGACACCTGCACCCAAAATAAACGGCTCTTCCTGACATAAGCTGTTTTTTCTTGCAAATCCAAGTCTCAGTTAACATGTATTGGTTATAATGTTTTCCTATCTGTTCTTTATTTCCCCTCATCCTAAGCTATGTCTCTGAATGCCATAGCACTTGTCTGTAACAGACCAACTGCTTCTGCCAACTATCAGTAGGGCAAAACCACAGGACAGAAAGAGAAAAGATCTTTAAGACCCTGATTCTGCAAGCTTCTTCACACAAGAAAAAGCAGTCTTTGCATGGGGAGTAACATTTTATCATACATAGGACTCCGATGAACATACAGAATTGGTGATACACCTGCTTTTGTTTTTAATTCCAGTAGTATGGTTTCTGTATAAACTGTCTACCATTCCCTTTACTTGATATGGGAGATAACTCAGTTGTTTAAAACTGGAAGCTATGTGGGCAAACAAGGAAATCATTGTCAATACAAAATCTTCTAATAAAAGGAGTAATTAGCTGAAGAATACAAAGTGCAGCACTACTTGTAAGTTTGTAGCATGGTTTTCCTGCCATTGTTCATTAAAATGTCTATTTTATGCACACTAAAGTACATATTCCCACATTTCACCAACTCACGCTGAATTTGAATAAGCTACTGTAATTATTACTCCTCTTGTACTCATGGGGAAAGGTAGCTGATCTTTGCTCACGTCTGTGCTTAGCACTCTGTGATGTTGAAAGAGCATGCAGGTCATGGGGGAAATTCTCTCACTAAGGATATTTCCCTGAAAGAAGCCTTTTGAATGTCCAGTGTTTGGATGGGTCTCAAAAAAAATGTGCATATAGCAATAACATCCCAAGTGGTGCATCAGCAAGAAAACGTCCCTTGCCAGCTTTAAAGTTAGTTTGCTTGCAGTACGGTACTTGTCCTCATTAGAACCGTTTTTAATTTGCAGATTTGTTTAAACAGACACCAGCACTTACAGTAGCTGCTATCTGCTGTTGTGTTAAAACACAATGGGAAAGATAGTACAGTACTTTCAGCTATAAAATGTATAGAACACCAGAAAAGACAGTTACCTTTTCTGTAACTGGTGTTCTTCGAGATGTGTTGTTCATGTCTATTCCACAATAGGTGTGTCTGCTCACCACGTGCACCAGTGCTGGAAGTTTTTCCCCAACAGTACCCGTAGCGACCCCTGGAGTGGCGTCTGCCTGGCGCGGTATAAGGGGAGCTGCACGCTCCCCCCACCTTAGTTCCTTCTTGCCAGACAACTCCAGCAGAGGGACAGGAGGGCAGGATGTGGAATAGACATGAGCAACACATCTCGAAGAACACCAGTTACGAAAAGGTAACGGTCTTTTCTGCTTCGAGTGATTGCTCATGTGTATTCCGTAATAGGTGATTCCAAGCGATATCTGTTGGAGGTGGGTAGGAGTTCACAAATTCTCGGGACGGAGCACAGCTCTGCTGAACCCGGTGTCATCCCTGGTCTGGGACACGATCGCATAATGCGAGGTGAACGTGTGAACTGAAGACCACGTGGTGGCTCTACAAATGTCCTGAATGGGGACGTGGGCCAAAAAGGCAGCCGAGGCCTGCGCCCGAGTTGAATGCACCTTCACGATTGGTGGCGGAGGGATTCCCACCAGGTCATAACAGGTACGGATGCATGAGGTGATCCAGCTGGAGAGCCGCTGAGTGGAGATTGGCCGATCTTTCATGCAGTCAGCTGAGGCAACGAACGGTTTCTGAATGGCTTAGTCCGCTCCAGGTAAAAAGCCTGAGCCCATCTCACATCCAGCATGTGGAGGCGGCTCTCCTCACTGGATGCATAGGGCTTGGGGCAGAGGGCTGACAGAAAAATGTCCTGACCCATGTGACAGGCAGAGACCGCCTTTGGGAGGAACGAGGGGTGTGGGCGGAGCTGGACCTTATCCTTATGAAACACCGTGTACGGGCACTCGGAGGTCAGGGCCCTGAGTTCCGAGACCTGCCTAGCCAATGTGATCGCAACCAGGAAGGCTACCTTCCATGAGAGGTGTGACGAGGAGCACATGGCTAGCGCCTCAAACAGGGGGCCTGTGAGATGGGCCAACACCAGGTTTAGGTCCCACTGCGGGACTGGGGGCCTAACATACAGGAAGAGACCATGCAAACGCTTAAGGAATCGGCCAGTCATAACGTGGGAGAATACTGTGTGGCCCTGCACTGGCAGATGGAAGGCCGATATGGCCGCCAGGTGCACCTTGACTGAAGAAGGTGCCAGACCCTGGGCTCTAAGGTGAAGGAGGTAATCCAGGATAAGCTGGATCGGGGCGGCCACTGGGGAAACACCCTGCTCATCCACCCATCTGGAAAACTGAGACCACTTTGTCAAGTAGGCTTGGCGTGTGGAGGGCCACCTGCTTTCTAGGATGATGCGCTGAACTCCTTCCAAGCATGTCCTTTCCTCCCTACCTAACCACTGAGCAGCCATGCCGCTAGGTTGGGTGCAGGAGGTGGCCCTGGTCCTGGGAGAGCAGGTTGGGCAGGTCAGCAACGGCCAGGCCCATGAGGGTCCCATACCAATGCTGTCTGGACCATGCCGGGGCAATCAGAAGGACCCGGGCCTTGTCCGTCTTTATCTTTTCCAGGACCTTACCAACCAGCAGGAACAGGGGAAAGGCATAGAGAAACTGGCCTGACCAGGACAGGAGGAAGGCATCGGAGATAGCGCCTCATCCCAGCCTCCCCGGGAGCAGAACCAGGGACAGCGACGCTTCTGCCGAGTCGCAAACACTCTCTGGGTGGAGAGACCACTTGTGCTGAGAGGAGAAGTCCCTGCTCAAGTGATCTGCCCATGCGTTCCAGGCACCCGTTGGATGGAAGGCCTGTAGGCAGATGTCGTGGGCTATACAAAAGTCCCACAGCCTGAGGGCTTCGTGGCAGAGGGCAGAGGATCGGGCCCCACCTTGCCTGTTGATATAGAACATGGATGCCATGTTGTCCATGAGGACCCTGACCACCTGGCCCTCCAGGTGCGAGCGGAGTAGGGGCTGTCTAGCCCTGCCGCTCCCTGTGGTTGACCGACTCGACCACGAGGGAGTTAGGAGCAGAGTGGGTGTATACTTATTCATGCCCCTTGGTGGGTACAAAATATTTGCGTTCCACTCTCTTGGAGATGAGGGCCAGTAAGGCCGGTGTTTGCCACAGGGCATTTGAAATGTTTGCCACCCCTTCATGGAGAGGCAAGGCCACCCTGCCCGGTGCCGAAGAGGACAGCACATTAAACAAGGAGTTCAAGGGCTCCTCCATCTCCTCTGCTTGGAGATGGAGGCTTGATGCCACCCTTTTTAAGAGTTCTTGGTGGGCCCTAAAGTCCTCCTGCAGAACAGAGGGAGGCGGGGCCATAATCGCCTCATCCGGAGAGGGCGAGGAGGCTGGCGCGGTACTTTGGGTGTCCACTGGCATCAGAGGGTCCACCACCTGGTTGGTCTCCAGGCACAGTGCTGAGGATGTATGTCCCACCGACTCCTTCCTCGAAGGTCTGGAGAGGGAGGTCAATGGTCCTTCTGAGGATCTGGCCACTGAGCAAGCCCCCAGCGGGGGCTGCGTCGGAGGCCACAGTGCCCACTGGTACCATTCAGCTGGCCATGGGGCCCAGTAACACTGCACCTGCTGTGGCACTGGCGGGGCCGGCTATTTGGCTTGGCCCATTGTTGGACGACTATGAAGGGAGGCCGGGCTGACATATGACCTGCCGCTGTCCCCGGACCAGGAGGAGTGGTGGTGACGGGAGTGGTGCCAACCACGGGACCACGATCCCAATATGGAGGACTGGTACCGTCGGTAACAGCTGCTCCGCGATTGGCTTCGGCGTGTGGACCCGCGACAGCGAGATGCCGGCAATCGACGCCCGAGGTTGCAGAGCCGGTGCCATGATGGGGTCCTGGAGCAAGGCCAAACGGGAATGACCTCGACGTCCGTGCTGTGACCGGCTATGATAACCCCTCCGAAACGAGAACCTTTGGCGACCTCTACCTCGGTCCTGTCGGTGTTCGCTCCTCAAGGTGGAGGGGTGCCAAGAGTCTCGGTCAGATGGAACCCAACCAGACAGCCCGGTGGGCGTTGAGGGTGATCCACGTGGACTTTGCCTTGAATGGACCCTGGGCGGCGAACAGCATCAGGAAAGTTCCCTCGACCAGTACCAAGCTGGGGGCGACTGCAGAGATCCCAGTAGCAGCTTGCCTCTGGAGTGCGGGGCCAACATCGGCGGTGCTCCTGGTACCAGCATGTACATAACATCCCAGGCCGCCTGCAGGGCATCCAGATATCCAGGGAGCCCTGCTCCGAATGGGCCGGGCTACTCCGCTCAACTTGAGCCGGAGGCCTAGTGGCCAGTGGGGATCAAGGACTGCTCAACGTAGGTCTAGCCTCTGTCCCGGGTTTACTCCGGTGCCGCGGCAAAGAAGGCCTCTTTCTAGCATTCTTGGCATGCCCTGTGGATGGGGAGCAGTGCCGACTAGTTGATGGCGCCGAAGGGTCACCATGCACCAACACTGCGGTGCCCAGTGCTGACTCGGAGTGGTGCACTGGAGCCGAGGTCAGCACCAACTCCATCAGAATAGCCCGGAGCCTAATGTCCCTTTCTCTCTTGGTCCGAGGCTTAAACGACTTGCAAATCTTGCAGTGATCACTGAGATGGATTTCCCACAAACAGTGCAGCCAGTCCACATGCGGATCACTCAGTGACAAAGATCACCTACAAGTGTCACACTACTTAAAACCTGGGGCATGCCCCAGTTCAGGCGCTCTAGCTAAATTAAACTAAACTAACTACAGATACCATACACTGAACAAACAATCAGTTTTGGGGACGAGCTACAGCAAAGCTGGAGCAGAGCAGTCCCAAAGCACCTTCACTGGCAGCAAGAAGGAACTGAGGGTGGGGGAGCGTGCAGCGCCCCTTATACCGCACCATGAAGGCACCACTCCAGGGGTCGCTGGCGTGCTCCCCTATGGGTACTGCTAGCGGAAAAGCTTCCGGCACCGGTGCACATGGCGAGCGCACACACCTACTGTGGAATACTCATGAGCAATCATTCGAAGAATTTATATTTACCCTGGACATCTGATGTAAAAACCATAATAAAATGGTAATCCCAGTGACACCCAAGGAGCAGAAAAACATACTTCCAAAGATGTTTCTGATTATGATGTGAAAATTATTAGGCTATTTCTCACTGCTTCCCTATCAAAATGTCATGCCCTGTCCTCTGTTGAAAACCAGAGATAAGAGTCAGGATATTTTCAACATAATCAATAGTAATATACTGCCTACTGCCTTCCTGAATTCCCTTGATAGGTTCTGAACTTGAAGATCTATATATTTGTCTCCTGATATGTATTAGTGATGGTAGCAGACTGCAATTGTTTAGCAAGATCAGAATACTCATCAGAGGGCTCCAGATATTGTATTTCCCCTGACCTGCTTCATCTGTTAATGCATTTCCCCCCTATAAATGGTGCCATATAGATATAAGAGAATTTTAAGAGAGAAATTTAAGAGCAGAAATAAGTTGCAAAAACCAAAATCTCTGGCTTCTCTTCTGGAATGGACCCTGACTTTACTACCTGTTTATGTTGTGTGCATGCAGGATCTATGGGAAAAGATAAAGGCCTCACTTGCGGGGAGGAGGGAAATGAAAGAATGACTGATCAAAGCAATTGTTTCTGCCTGTTTGATTACAAAAAGGAATGACAACAACAGAGAGGCTCCAGGTCACTTGTTACAATATCTTCAGCAAAAGTGACTGTCTGAATGCTAATCATGTGGGGAACTAGATGGCTCAGAAGACTGGTAATGGGACACAGAACCTTCCACCTTGTCTGCAGTGATCAAAAAATGTTATCATCATGTCACCCTCGCTGATCGTCTCTGTCCAATCCATAGTAAACAGGTGTTAGTGTGAAGCCTCAACAGACAGATAAAGGACTGGAATGCAATGACCATCCTCAGGCAGTCCCTCCTCCTCGCTATTGAGACAGGGCATTGTAGGGAAGCGTGTGCTGTCATCATCTGGTCTGTAAATAGAGGACTTCAATATCCCAGGCCAGATTATACAAACACTAAATTTACTTTAAAAAAGAAAAAGGGTCACTAGAGAATTATTTTGGTGTCGCTATTCAATCCTGCTACAATCAAATGTGTTTAATGTACTCACAAGTATGGAGGGCTTCTAAAATAAATCTCTTTTAAAGCAAGATTTTTCAAATACATTTTATCTTAGAAATGTTATCTGTTGAACAATTCGCAAGGTCCGCTAGAGACTCCGCACAGCTTGCAAGATCCAAAGAGCACACACAGCTTGGGGACCTGTGGGATTTGTGGATCTGCTGGGGTTGCTGCAACCTCTACAGGGATTCTGTCCAAAAATCATTATTAATTTTTTTTTAAAACTTAAGGAAATTTCCAGGCAAAAAAACTTTGTTACCTCAGCTTAAAAAAAGCCCGTGAATGTGAATTGTCTCAAAGGTCATAAATGTTTGAAAGCCTGGACAGTCCAAGTTAACTTTAACCTGTAAAACATTTGAGTGTTCGGATATGTACACATGAGAACACCAAACCAGATGCCTCAATGCTACCCTGTATCACTACGCTGAGAACAGAAACTGTAAGAAAACCGTATCCATTTATCACACTTTTGTGGTCACTAATGAACCTGTGCAGTGGAAATGACTTTATTTGAAATTTTAACCGCTGCACAGGCAAATAAGCAGGCTGCATGCAATGTGATACAGTAGCACTTCATGGATTTAAATACAAAGTAACACAGCACAAACCAACTACCCTGAATATCAGGGAAATATTTTGGTCTAAGGATGGACAGCCATGATCTCTATAATGACTCCTTTGATCTCTGCACTATCATTCTGTCTGTCCATTTCATTTTTACCTCTCTTTCTTTTCTTTCTATCTGTAATATGCAAACTACAAAATCCATGCAACTAGATACATCTTTGAACTTATACTATATCAATATGAATGTTGTTGAATATTTAGTAGTAGTTTGAGTAAGATTTGTTATATGTTAAACTGCAAATCTGTTTCTCTTTTCTCCTAAGCAGTTTGATCCTGATAATTACACACAGGCGTGTGTTTGCATGCATAAATCTTGGATCTAATACTTACTTTTTCTACACAAATCTTTAAAATGACACTAAAAGAAAAGATTAGAGGAGGCACATAGACTAATTTGAATCCATTCTGTGTCATAAAAAAGCAACACAGTTGGAAAGGAGCAGGAGCAGGAGCAAAGAGAGATTTACATTCTGTAACTGAGTAGAACAGACCTGAAGGTGATTAAATGTCAATGCAGGGAACCTTAATCATTCTTTTTACAACTGACCCAAAGCCAGAGCTTGCATAGCTTATTTACATACTTCCACTTCTGCTCTTATTTGCAGTCACTACAAACAAGCAGACATGGGGCTGTTGGCTGATTCTTCACCTCTTAAAATTCAGAGCTTAGAAAAGAGAATTTAGAATGTGTAACCCAGGGAAATGTGTGTTTGTTTGTTTTACAAAACAAGACCTGTGAGCACTGGAAGTTTGAAAAATAAAGTATGGGAATATTTCTATTAGGTTTTGGTTTTGTGAACCTGTTTATGCTCGGGCTCCCACCATGGCTAGTGTCCCTGATGGTTAACCAGTGTTAGCAACAATGGTTCCTAAGGGCTTGGCTACACTGGAGAGTTGCAGCGCTGGTGGAGGCTTTATAGTGCTGCAACTTAGTAACTGTCCACACCTGCAAGGCACATCCAGCGCTGGCTGTACACCTGGTCTGCTTGGGGTATAACGAGTGCAGTGCTGGTGCTACAGCGCTGCTCGTCAAGTGTGGCCACACACCAGCGCTGTTATTGGCCTCCAGGGTATTAGGAGATATCCCAGAATGCTTTTAACTAAATTACTCTCTTTGTTTTTCTATGATGCCTCTCTTTGTTTTGTTGTGAACTCCGGGCTCCCGGAGCTGCTTATCTAAAAAACAAACACAGCTCTTGTTTGCTGTGATCAATCTGTAACTGACTGTGAACAATCAATTGAGATAACCCACTACCTTGCTGTGAATGAGGCAGGCAGGGGGATGAATGTTTGCTTGAGGAGAGAAACAGCGGGGGGGGGGGCGGGGGGAGAAAGGGAGTCCGTTGGAGCAGCTGCTTATCTGGTCTGCAGGCTATTTGCAGTTAACAGTGAATGAGGGGTCGACGAAATGTTCAGCTCTCTGCCTTGCAAAATCTGACACACAGTGTCGGCTCCAAAAATCCACTCTCTCTCTCTCTCTCTCCCGCTCCCTGTCACACTCCACCCCACTCCCCTCTTTTGAAAAGCATGTTGCAGCCATTTGAATGCTGAGATAGCTGCCCATAATGCATCACTCTCAACAGCGCTGCAAATGCTGCAAATGTGGCCACACTGCAGCGCTGGTAGCTTTGAGTGTGGCCACACACCAGCACTTTCCCTACACAGCTGTACGAAGACAGCTGTAACTCCCAGCGCTGTACAGCTGTAAGTGTAGCCATACCCTAAATGTTTCAGAAACCTCCCTGTTACAGAAAGGGCTGAAGAACACCGAAGAGACAATCAACTGAAGCTCTACAAAACAGCAATTTATAGAAGCATGAAAAAGGAAGGAGGAAGTAAGACTGAGATCCCTGGCAGACTGCAGCTTCCACCCACACCCTTGCCAACTGTGGCAAGAATGAAAAAGAAAGTTTCAAGAATTTGGAGTCCAATGGCCAAATTCAGCCTGGGTGTAACTATGAAACCCCAGGACTTGCACACACGTCCACTGGGGCTGAACTCAACTATAGATATTTGAAATAGAAATCCTGCAATAGGCGGTGAACCTACAAATCAGGAGAACTTGTTTCAGTGCAGTCCAAGGAGGAAGAAGAAATACTATTCCACAGCAATAGAGGTCTAACCACACATGTCACGTACACACCTTTATGATGGCATCAGAAAGGGCTCAGCAGATCTGGAGGCTTTTTCTGAAGGGTCCCCTATGCTATCAAACTTTTCTGGTATTGTCCAATTGAAAAACTCTGCTGAATAGCCCCAGCAACCTGGGGATTCTGACAATTATCCTGAATAACGTTGCTAACCTGGGAAAGAGTTTCTGAGCAGCAGCGCAGGGCCACAGTGCTTGCATTGAGTGGCTATGGAGCACTGAGCAGTTTGCTCTCCTCCTTCTCTCCCCAGCTAGAAGACCAGGTAGCACAAGTCTCCATGCCCTATTCCTCCACCACACAACAAAGAACACCTCACTAAGCCTCTCCTTTTGGGAATGTAGCAGAACCCTTCCTTCAGTCTCTGTGAAGAGAAGGAAAGCGAAGTCCCATTACCCTTCTGTCAGTGTGGAGATGGAGGACAGGGAAAGGTATCACACACACACCCCACCCCACCCCTAGTGCCATTTTCCTCTGACTCTGCATGAGAATAGAAGAGATCTGAGGGAGGATGGGAGGAAAAGGTTACACCTTGCACGGTTTCTGTGAGCAGGGAGAAGGAAAAAGGACCTCCTCCCATTATTTAGGAGGAGAAGGAAGAGGAAACAACATACAGCCCTATGTCACTGTAGGGGAAGGGGAAGAGATGGACCCAGCACTCAGAATTCAAGCAACGAGGTGGTCAGTAACACCCAATGCCAAATGTGCACCAAGTCCTAAGAGTTGAATCCATGCACTTCCCTACAGTTGATTCTTAATTAAGAAATGCTTGTGGCTTTACTTAAGCGTGGTCGAGGTGTAAGCAGGGGTCCTAAAAAGGTAAAGACCACAATAGGTTTTCCTCTCTTTTTCCTTCTCTAGTGTCTTGGATTCCTCTCTTCGTCTCCCCTCCCCCACCATCCTATTTATTTTACTTTAAATTTCACCACTAGCTCTCTGCCTGGGAGCTTAGCAAAGTTTTCCTGTTTAGAAAAACAAAAACACACCCCACTACACAAGCTTGCTGAGAGACAGCTTTTCCCAAACCCTCACAGCTCTGCATAACATTCAAGAATGCAAACACCTACACTTTACTAGAGATGGAGCTATAATGATCCAAAACATTCACAAGCAATGTGTACAATCAATACTCACTGGGAAAACATGGCCTGTGACTGCCTCTGCTCCCTGATTCATAATGAATGAATTATACACCCACACTTCAAGCACAACAGTGAAAAATATTGTGCTAGATGTTTTTTTTTTTTAATAAAATATTTAGTTTGGGGGTTTTATTCCCCACATGGATTTTTCCCCATGCCCGCTGTGTTATCTTCTTAACTCTTTGGCACAAAGAATTGTCAGAGTACTTTCAAGTGTGCAACTGACTTACTAACACAGAAAGATTTAATTTACTTTTTGAACCACTGTATTATAGTCTAGAGGATAATAGGAATCTGCATCATACTATAATGCCCTTGCTCCTTGCATTTTTATACTGCAGTTGGCCACCACTGAGCAGATAAGATGTGGAAGATGTTCTAATCCATTTTACTCCACAGACATTTGTGAGTTTTTGATCTTTGACATGTGTAGGCTACTAATAAGCTATTATGCCGCCCTGCTTGGCCTAAGCAGCGATTCCTTGTCATTTACCTCTCATTCAGAGAAATTGTGAACCTGTTCCTGCTTCAGAGATGAAAGTTGTCCAAAGTTCTGAGCTTAGAGTCTTGTTAAGTAATGAGGGAGAGAAAGGATCAACACCCTGCTCCAAGGAGTTTCTACTACAGAAATGTGCAGATTAGGCTTAAAGCCACCCATAGTCAATGCATATTTCATTTATCCTGTGAAAGACTTGGGCATATAAAGGAAATGGTAAAAGGGGGCCCCTGAGGCAAAGCCATTCCCAGAGCTGTGTAAAATATGATGCAGAACTGTAATTATATGTAACAAAGAAATGTAGTATCTGCAAATAGGAAGTTACATAACTGGGAAACTAGGGACCTGGGTTTATTTGTAGCTTTTTCCATTTATAACTTCAAGAAGTGACATGAGTCCACTGAGTCAGAGAGAGTGTAAGGTAAAACACATCTCATATGCCAGGCTGTCAGTAATTTAAGAAAGCTTATATAATTCTTCTTCGTCAACCTATTTCTTAATTTACTACAAACTATTCTGTTAGTCTCATATGAAAATGCATTGCAGCAATTTAAGAACAATGATACATAGAACTGTATACAGCTTTAATGAACCACATGGGCTCTAATGGTTAGAACTAGGGATTAGGCATTCACATTCCTGAATTCCATCCCTTGCTGTCTCACTGACTCGCTGGGTAACTCAGTTATTTCAGAGTACCTTTTGTAGTCCTGACCCATGTCATGTGTTACAAGCCAAGAAATAAAAGCCAAACTTTTATCAGCACTCCTGTGTGTCACACCTTTATTGCACTGGGCAAGTTATTAGCCTCTCTACTTCCCTCTGTTTCCCCATTTATAAAATGAGGACAATTACATTTACTGACCTATGGGATGCTGAGGGGCTAGATTAATTAACATTGGTGGCACGGTTTGGAGACAGTTGGATGTATGATGCTGTAGAACTTCAAAGAATTCTTATATTAGTAGTAGTACATAAAGATGTCTGATGAATGTGATGAATAATATCTACAGGAATATATGCCCAGAAAACAAACCAAACAGTTTCTGAGACTTGGAAAGGTTGGATTTATATGGTTGACTGGTTGCATTGTTGGTTCCAGATGGTATTGTCAGGGGAGGTGCCAAAATACCATGAGAGAGTCTGTCCTCACATGCTGAGCCAGATTCTCAGCTGACCCAAAACTACTAAATACCTGGTCCAGTATTTCAGGCCTGGCTGGAAACAGGAAGGGACAAATATCTCAAGGAAACCTGTTCTCAGGAGATTCCAGCTCCATTTTGCAAAGCCAAGAAATTTGGATGGTTACCAAGCTTTTTGAGGGTTGGCCATGAATAATAATATGAATTTAGCAATGAGAGCTGATTAGGAATATAAAATACTCTAATTTGGTTAATTCAGGCAATTTGCTATGGATTTTTTTTAAACAAAGTCAGCCTCGATCAGTTGGTGACCATTTAGGACAGTGAGAAGGGAGTGATGACCATGATCTCTTTGGCCTGGTCTACACTAGGACTTTAATTCGAATTTAGCAGCGTTAATTCGAACTAACCGCTCAACCGTCCACACCAGGAAGCCATTTAATTCGAACTAGAGGGCTCTTTAGTTCGAATTTGGTACTCCACCCCGGCAGGTGGAGTAACGCTAAATTCGACATGGCTAGTTCGAATTAGGCTAGGTGTGGATGGAAATCGAACTTAGTAGCTCCGGGAGCTATCCCACAGTGCACCACTCTGTTGACGCTCTGGACAGCAGCCCGAGCTTGGATTCTCTGCCCACCCACAGAGGAAATGACCCGCGAAAATTTGAATTCATTTTCCTGTCTGGGCGGTTTGAATCTGACGTTCTGGTTGCACATCGGGGCGAGCTCCGCAGCACCGGCAGCAATGCAGAGCTCTCCAGCAGAGGAGTTCATGTAATCTCTGAATAGAAAGAGGGACCCGGCATAGACTGACCGGGAACTCTTCGATCTGATCGGTGTGTGGGGCGAGGAGTCTGTGCTTTCGGAGCTGCGCTCCAACGAACGGAATGCAAAGACCTACGAGAAGGTCTCCAAAGCCATGATCCAGACAGAGGATACAGCCGGGATGCAACGCAGCGCCGCGTGAAAATCAAGGACCCCAGACAAGCCTACCAAAAAATCAAAGCGGCCAACGGACGCTACGGAGCCTGCCACCACTGCCCCACCAGTGACCATGGACTCTGATGATGGGACAGTGTCGACGGACAGTTCCTCGACGATGTTCACGGACGGGGAAGATGAGGAAGGGTTTGTGGAGGACGAGGCAGGCGATAGCGCTTACAACGCTGGTTTCCCCGACAGCCAGGATCTATTCATCACCGTCACGGAGATCCCCTACCAACCCTCCCCGGCCAGGAACCCGGATCCTGAATCAGGGGTAGGATCTGTCGGTAAGTGCTTTAACCATGTTAACTTTTATTCTTAATATAACAGGAATCTGAAGTGTGTGAAAAGGAGGTCTCTGTATATATGGTGATAGAACAGAAATCCTCCTGGGAGAATGCCACGAAGCTCTCCTGCCGTTAATCGATAAGCATCAGCAGGAGGTTCCTGGGGAGAGCTGCCTTATTGGGTGCTCCGTGGTAGCACACTTTTCCGCGCGAGGCTTTCACGCGGTATTCAGGGAGCACTGCCTCCCAGAGCACGGCTGCATAGGTCCGTGGTTCGTGCTAGATTTCACGCAGCATGCGCTCTCTATCTCCTTCAGTGCCCGTCCTCACGGTGATCTCGCTCGGAGACTCCTGCATCTAAGTAGGGGAAGAAATGTTACGTTACGCCTGGTCCAAAGTATTTTTAATAAATAAACGGACAGACGGCATAGCACAGACTCAGCACGCAGCTGCGTGACGAGCGTAACGGAAAGCCAAAGAATCAAATGGACGCTCATGGAGGGAGGGGGGAACGAGGACGCAAGGTATCCCACAGTTCCTGCTGTCTCCGAAAAGCATTTGCATTCTTGGCTGATCTCCAAATGCTTCTAGGGTCAAACACAGTGTCCGCGGTGGGTCGGGGCATAGCTCGGCAATTTACGCAGCCCCCCGACCCCCAGAAGTTAAAGGGAAAACAATCCTCTGTTGACTCTTTTACATGTCACCGTATCTGTACTGAATGCTGCAGATAGACGCGATGGTGCAGCACTCAACACCAACATCCTTGCTCCCCCCATGCTATGGATGGCTGATGGTACAATAAGATGGAAATCCATCCTCATCATCAGCCTATTGGCACATGGGGCAGTGCAAAAGGACTGGTAACCATAACGACCGTACCAACTTGCTTGGAACAGGTCGGTCAAGGCCACCTGTTGCTAATTTTTCATGGTAGATGGTGCAGTATGGCTGGTAACCGTCCTCATCATTGCAACAGGGGGCTGAGCTCCATCAGCCCCCACCCTTCATTGTAAAGAAAAGATTCAATTGCCCCTGGACTAGCAGAGGGATGAGTGGCTCCCTCCTCCACACCCCTTAATGTCATCTCTGGACTATCATTGCAGCTGGAGGCTTCCTTCCACTCATTTCTCACAAACGACTACCTGTGTCTTATTCATGCATTCTATATTACTTCATCACACAAGTGGGGGGACAATGGTATTGGAACCCAGGAAGGCTGGGGGAAGAACGGAATGAACAGCTGGGGTTGTTTCAGGAGCACACCCTGTGAATAGCGTTCAGCTCAAAATTTATGCAGGATTGGACAGAGAGCAGCTGTGGTCTCTGGTTGTATGATACAGTGGTTCTCTAGTACACTTGCCCATAATCTAGGCAGGACTGATTCTATTTTTAGATACCCAAAAAGGAGGGATTGACTCGGGGAGTCATTCCCAAATTTTGCTTTTGCGCCCCTGGCTGATCGACCAGGGGCACTTATGACAGCACCAAATGGCGCAGTGCAAAAGGACAGGTAACCATGACCATCTTATTACCGTCTTCTTACCAGTTCATGGTATGGTAGACGGTGCAGTATGCCTGGTAACCATCGCTGCTGTCATGCAAAAGCATAAGCATGCTGCTGTGTAGCGCTGCTGGTCCGCCTCTGTCAGCGGCATCCAGTACACATACGGTGACATATACAAAAGGCAAAATAGGGTCCATTGTTGCCACGCTATGGCGTGTGCCAGGGCATTTCATGGAAAACGTGCTCGAAATGATTGTCTGCCATTGCTTTCCCGGAGGAAGGAATGACTGGCGACATGTACCCAGAATCCACCGCGCAAATGATTTGTGCAACAGCAGGCACAGGGGTCTCAACAAAAAATTCACAGAGACAGCCTAGACTCAGTTAATTGTTCGCAAAAAAGTATCATTGCAAGGAATTAACTAACTGTTTCCCATCTCACAGCTTCCACTGTCTCCAGACCTGCCACAGCATCCACCTCGCAGAGGCTGGCGAAGATTAGGCGGCGAAAGAAAAAGACAAGGGACACGATTTTCGATGAATGTGTGGGCTGCTACCTAGCCGAGGCGGACCAGCAGAGGCAGTGGAGGGAGAAAATCTCTCTGTACCAGCGCTCACACAGCGAATGGGAGGAGAGGTGGCGTGAGGAACACAAGCAGGCGAGTCAAGCAATGCTTGTACTACTGAGGGAGCAAACGGACACGCTCCGGCGACTTGTGTATGTTCTGCAGGACCGCTGCAGGACAGAGCCCCCGGCAGTATCTCTGCAACTGCCCTCCCCCGCCACAAAGTCACATTCCCCCCTCACCTCAAATAACCAGGAGGATGCCCGCCCTGGGCCGTGAATACTGTCACTGCACCCCAGCAGAGTGCTCAAGTAACCAAAAGCTCTCCTACCCTACATTTGCATAAGTCCTTCCCTTCCGGACTCAAACAAGTCCCAATCCCAGTCCCATCCCATAACTGTGTACTTAAGTAATAAAAATACTTTGCTGTTAAGTACTGTTTCCGTCATGTTTCTTCACTGAAGACTGTGTTTGAATGGGGTGCGTGGGGAAGTGCGTTGCTAATTGCATAGGACAGGCACCTTTCGCAGGGTACAGACACGGGGGCCGGATCAGCAGCGGGTAACACACACAGTGCAGTCAGCAGGCACCGTGGTCGGTATGGGAGGTGGTTTCCAGGTTCTGTGTGGGCGGTGGGGATGTGACTTTTTAGCGGGGGAGGGCAGGTACAGATCTTATACAGCGGTCCTTGTCGTGGACCGCTGAGTCACGCAGCAGAGGAATCTGTATCCGTCCTCCTCCGCCACAAGGCCACATAGCCCCCCGCACACAGAATCCCAAAAAGGAGGGATGGCAGGCTCCGTTGAAACAAGCAGTCCGGCAATGCGGACCGCTGTATGAGCAGGAGCCTGTCATTCCTTGAGTTTAGAGGCGGTCTTTACATCACCGCACACCCTACCCAGCACAGTCTGCGTTCCAGTTTCGACCCTTTAACGAAAAGTCATGAATAAAGAAACCTCTCCTCAGTAACAGTGTGACATGTATTTTATTTTTACACGTGTCTTGGAAGTGGAGGAAACGGGGAGAACGGGGTATTTAACCGAAGAGGAGAGTCAACAGTAACTGGGTAAAGAAACAGGGGCAGGTTCAGCTTCTCTGTAAAGAAACTGAACAGTCACAGGTCACGCTGCTCGCTGGTATTTAAAGAGTTCCTTGTCGCTGTCCCAGGCGCCTGTATAGGGCTTCATGAGCAAGTGCATTAGCGGGCAGGCTGGGTCACCGAGGATCACTATAGGCAAATGCACATCCACAACAGTTATTTCGTGGTACGGGAAGAAACTACCTTCCAGCAGGCGTCTGAGCAGCCCACAGTTCCTGAGAACACACGCATCAGGAACCTTGCCCGGCCATACGACGTTCATGTTGGTAAAACGTCCCCTATGGTCCCCCAGTGCTTGCAGAACCATTGAAAAGTAGCCCAATTTCTCAGCAGCTGAATGTGGAAGAGGTGGACGATAAAGTGCGAGGAGGAGAAAACGGCGAGGATCGCAGCGGGCTCCATGCTTGCAGTGCTGTGGCGTCCACGCTGTCACTGACCAGAAAAGTGCACGAACAGATTGCCCGCAGGCGCTTTCAGGGAGGGAGGGAGTGAGGGCGTGATTGACGGTTCAATGACGACAGTTACCCAAAACCACCCTCGACACATTTTTTCCCCCAGCAGGCATTGGGGGCTCTACCCAGCATTCCAATGGGCAGCGGGGACTGCGGGAACTGTGGGATAGCTTCCCACAGTGCACCGCTTCGAAAGTCGACGCCGGCCCCGTTAATGTGGACTCAGAAGTTCGAATTAGTGTATTTAGTATGGATACACAAATTCGACTTCATAAGGTCGAATCCACAAATTCGAATTAAGTAGATTCGAAATAGTCCTGTAGTGTAGACAAGGCCTTTGAAAGTCTCTGGACTAAATTAGAAGAAGTATAGAATCTATTGATTTATTTTGAGTCAATCTTTCCCTTTGCAGCTGAGCCTCAACCTTAGCCTCCATTTTTGGAGGTAGAATTTTGTTGGTTTGGACGACTACTTAGACATCTATCTGTCTTTGCACCCACAGTGACTTACAAGCAAAGCAAGATAGTGAAATTATTTACAGGCACAAGGTATGTTTTTATTTCTCTCTCGCTCTCTCATATACACACAAAACCACGCAACATTGACAATCGGGCCCAATAGCGTCAGGTGGAGAAACATTATCCAATTCATTGCTCCTTTTTCCGTGAGTTTTTAAAGTAATGACTAGTAAACCTTTTAAATATTTTGTGTCATTGTGGCTCATATGGAATATTTATTTTAGCCTAGAGCTTGTCCTGAACCAAACCTGGAGATCCACACGCCACTGAAAGGTTATGGAATGACAGATCTAGAACCAGGATGGTCTTTAGATTTTTCCTGTGGGGTTCACAGGGAGATGCACTGCTGAAGTTTGGATTCTGCTCGTGAGAGAATTACAAATATTACAAATATTTTATAAATTAAGTAAATGTTAGCAAAAGTTGTCTTACTTTGACACTTGCTTCTCTATTAATTGGTGAGCCATTCCATCCCACTATTGATTTATAATCTTGTTTAATTTGTGAAGAAAGAACAGAATGAGCAAGGTAATCAGCGGAGAAATTATTATAAAGGTTACTGCATTTAAGAACCCCACAGTATTTCTTGCTGAATGTATTGGGCATTAAATGTTTAATGCCTAATTCTGAATCCAAACAAAAAAACAGCAATCCATTCTGTCCAGATTCACAGTAATAAGAACAGGAAATGATAAACTGTAACCAATTCAGTCACTGGATGAGTACAGTCCACAAATGCCTTTCCAGATACTACTGTATATCAAGCAGTACTGGGAGACTAATGCCCACTTTAAGACAGCACAACAGTAAGGGCTAAAACCATTTTTTAAAATCTACTTTATCTTTCCTCCAGGCTAGAGCAGGGACTTGGGAGGAGGGAGAAGGAGAATGGCAGTGCATACAGAGGCTTGTAGTTTAGCGGTCAAATACGTTCCTGTAGCGTGCAGAGAAAAAGCAGCTTTTGTTACCTCCTATGGGCCCAATTCTGCAGACTAACTTCTGTGGGAGTTGAGGGCAGGTTCCAAGGGGCTGCACAGACTCTGTGGTGAAATGTGGCCTGGAGCTGGGAAAGGCCCCCCAACGGGAGGCTTCAGTGGGTATTGGTACCGCTCCTCGCTCTTCCCTCCCTCACCCTACTCAGAGAGTATGAGCAGAGCATCCCTCACTACCTCAGAACAAAGGCCACCAACAGATCCCTGAAGCAACAGCAGGGGGATCCTGAGTCCTTCTCCCCTTCTTGGCACCGTCCTGGCTGGCTGGGAGGCACTGGGGCCCAGGCTGATGGAGCAAGAGAGTGTGGTGGGCCTGCACTGCATGCTACCTCCCTGGCGGTTGTCCACAGATCCAGGCTCATTGTCCCCTTACTCAGGTAAGCAGCAGCCCTGGCTTCCATGAGCAGGAGAGGTACAGGAAAAAGATCTCTCCCTTTCTGCCCTCCCCCCCTCCACCCCCAACCTGGCCTGAAAAAAGAGGGAAAGAAGATCCCTGCCCCTCTGTGGAGGAGACTCCTCACAGCAAAGAGATGCTGAGGGGGAGAGAGTCTGGTGGAGAGGGGTGAGACAAGGTATAGTGTGAGGATGTACCATCGCCATAGCAATGAAGTGAAGAGACAAAATAGGACCTGACCCGCTGGAAGAGAGGGAGATGTGACCTTAGTCAAATGGCTACTGTAGGACTGGAACTGCTTGGCTGTGGCAAAGGTAAAGGGCCAGCAGTGTCTATCCTTGCTATATCACATACTGCCTGTGCAGGTGCAGGGAGGGCTGTACGTGTGTGTTGGTGTTGCACAAGACAAGACTGGTGCTGAGATACGTATCTATGACAGACTGGGGCTGGGAGTGTGAGAAGTGGTTTTTAAGTTAGAGGCAGTTCCCACCATTCCCCAAGCATGTTTCAGCAAGCAGACCTCAAAGTCTCCCAAGTCTGAGCAGAGTCAATTTCCCTCCAAAATTCAACATAATCTCAATTGTAAGGCTTATTTACACTATTCATGCTGTAAGCAGTCACATCTAAGTTCAAAGTGTCACACATTTGTGTGTGTGTGGGGGGGGAGATATGTGTGGCATATCTGCTTGCGCTGGCCCTGGAGCAAAGCAACTTAACGAGGCATTCAGCACCTCGCAGTATCAGGCCAACTGTCTCTCCCAAACCTCCACTCTTATTTATAGACTTGGACCACTGTGAAGTCCTGAGGAATAGCTTGCCAGCTAGTAGTGCAATGTTAAGAATTCTAGTTCAAGGTTAATCACCTGCCCTAAAAAAAACAACATTAAAATAAATATTAAAAGGAAAAATATCATTAAACTTTTGATTCCTAGCAAGGAGTGGGAGGAGGGCAGTCTCTTTGCAGGAACAAAATATGAAATACTCATTAACAAACTGGAATGGCTAGTAATTGGAAAATTGTGAAAATTCCTCAGAGCTGTCAAGTCTCATTGCAAAGGCGAATATGGCAGATGCTTTGTCCAGAGGGAAAAACTTGTTGGAGGAAATGTAGTTACCTTGGTAGCTTTGAGATGGGCTGTAAGAGAGAAGCATATTTACAGCTCTTCAAAAAACCCTGGTAGAGGGGTTTATGTCCTGCTGGAATCAGGGATGCACTAATGAGCTGGAAGGAGACAAGATTCTTAAGGTGCTCCCCATTTCAAAAACAAAGTCCAGTTCTAGTCAGGATCTGGACTGAAAAAATCCTAGATCTAGGTGTCAGAGCTGGTCAGAAAATTACCTTCAACATGGAATTCTGAAAACACCTGCCAGCAACTTGTCCAACCACCTGTGTTGCTTTCATACTCTGATTTCAGCCTTTCTTAGCAGATATCCTACTATTATTAAGGAGGGTGACAGGTGTCTAAAAATGGACAAGATTGCAAAGGATGACAGAAAATGCGTCTCGGAAGCTGGTAGTACTGATTCACCTCTTATCAGGAGGGCCCTGGCTCCAGGTTTTTTCAGAAAAAAAACATTGACCTACTCTTCAGGGAGACAAGAGTCTACTGGCAGGGTCTATATAGTACATGGGTACTTTCTCTCTTGGCTGGACTCAGAAAATAAAGATTCTTTTTAGAGAATTGATACCATCCTTGATTTTGGATTTCCATCTGGCAAGGTAAATAACATGAAGGATGTTGCAGTGAATAAGGCTTTTTCCTCAGCTTTATGTATCTTTGATCCTTCTGCAATATGAAGAAAGGAATATATACACACTGCTTCTAAGGGCATCTAATTTGAGCAGACAAATTTGCATAGTTAGTTTTAATGATGTTCTCGAGAACAATTCAATGACTCTTGACCATTAGCAACTCTGATCTTTCAATTTCTCTTTCATAAGGGCAACCAACTGGTGGTTGAAATATGAGCCGTGGTTGTCTGGAATTCCTGTTTTACCTGGTTAGATATGAACTCAGCTTTTTCTTGTTTTTAAGAGAGAGAGAGAGAGAGAGAGAAAGAAAGTGTATTTTCATCCTTTTATGCTGGAATCTTATACCATTTCGTTGGTTTGACTAGGCGAGTACATTACTATTTCTTACTCCCAATTTTGCCTTAGAAGTTACGTGCACATATTTAACACCTACACTAAATATATCTTTGTTAGACCTTTCTAGATGTTTATTCAGTTTCAAATATGAGGCTGCAGAGGAGCTTCTTTGTAGAAGTAAGACACTAAATGAAATTCTACCTTTTACTCTTCTTTGTAAGTCCTGATCTCAGCGGTACTCCCTTATACGGTGCATATAGTTATGAAATTGTTAATATTCTTTTCTCTTTACTTTACCTTTAAATGTGAAAAGTCTTTGCTGCAGAGGAGTGCAGCAGTGTTATGAGGCAGTTCAGGATGGCTTCTATTAGAGAATGAGATATACACACTGTGCGCTCTCACTTATGTTCCTTTTTGTTTTGTTTTCCTTAATCTACAATAAATTGTTCAAAGTGGCAAGTACCTCTTGCAAATTTTACACAGGAAACAACACTCTATATCAACCATCATAAACGTAGGAAAGGTGGAATAATATTCTTTGTGATCTTTCCAGAGATATTGAAGTTACTGGCACTACGAGTGTACGTAATGGCATACTGGACATGACAGGTAATGACTGGGTTTTACTTCTCCAAAATTCAAGGGCTGATATGCTGTCATCACAGGGCACTTCATGCTTCATGTACAAGTCAAAATCATGCTTGAACTCTTCTGCCTTGCAAGGTGTTGTATCAACCAGGCACTAACAAGCTTCAACAGGACTTTATTTTTACAGTGCAAACCTCTTTACCAAACCGCTGCTGCACCCTCTGTAACTCTCACTCAGCCTCCTCAACTCCTCCCCCATCCTTCCTGTTTCCTGTCCTTTCAGACTCCCAACAGCCAGTGCTCCCAGTTCTAATAATACAAGCAGCATCTAAACACCACACAAGGGAAAATACACACAGTAGTTTCATAATCCTAAAACTGTGTGACATCAATAAATAAATCAAACATTTTACAGTTGGCAGAAAGAGATCCTGATGCATGGAGTCTGTCGGGTTCATTGTGAGATATGGTTGCCTTCAGTTTGCTTTGAAATTCTGGTGCAAAAACATGCACTGCAGTTTAAAGGAATTGCCTTTTGGAGTCCATTGAGTTGAATTCCACTTCTTTTAAGGTATTATGTAAATCATCAGCAACTTGTAAATTGCAGCTAAGCAGTGAATCAATGCACTGTATTGGGGTGTGTTTCCATTTGCAAATGAACCTGATGGATTTTTCCCAAAACTACTAAGATAACTTGCAATACAGTTTTTGCTGCTTTCCATCATACAAATTATCCAGCATAGTTTCATTGCCTCCTTTGAGGTGACTGCATCTTCTTCCTTAAAGTCGGTCACATTGTCTCCATATGCATGAATGAATTTTACTGCCTCAAACCAGGAATACCAGCATGATGGCACAACATGAGGTGGCATATGCAAACTCATTGGCTCACACTTTTACTTTCACAGACTTTATAAATTGCTCAGCTTTGCCTGTTGGCATATATAAATCTCACTAGAATATGTACTACAAAGGTGTTGACATCATGGAACGCATCTGTTTTGATTGCATGCCCAATGGCTACATGCAAAAGATAAGCAATATATGGAATGTGCAGTAGATGTGGATACTTTTCTGCAAAGTTCTTTACTAAGCATTACTGTACACTGCAGAGTCATTTCTTGATTGACACAAAGTTTTCCCAAGTTTGGCCAAACTCTCACAACACTCCTTGAATCCAAACTGAAGTGACCCCCTCCTTGCACTGCAGAACAGAGAATTTAAGTAGAATAGAATATAATTTATTGATTAATTTTTATTACTGTAGAACACTGCAAGGATGTTAATTGCTGGCTTTTTAGAAAGCTCTATGGTAAGTGAATAAGCAGGGCTCAGTCACAGCAAGGCTGCAGTAGGCTCATTGTGCAACTGAGGGGGCCCAAAATATTGGATCCCCACAGGCACTAGGTGTGAGGCACTAGGTGTGCACTCCTGGCCTGCAGAGCAGAGACTCCTGCCCAGAGCACGCCTCACCCCCCTCACTTCTAGATAGGGAATGGGGTCAGCAGCAGGGCAGCTGGGGGCTCCTTGCATGGCTACAGGGTCGATGACAGCAAGGCTGCATGGGTCTCCCTGACCAGCCAAGGGCCCAGGATACTGGATCCTTTTAGGCAGTAGGTGCAGGGGAAGCTGTACTCACTGATTAATGTCCACGGATTTTTTTAAATGTTGATTTCTGTGCATCAAGTGAAATTGACACTTACTGCTGGCTAATGATTTAAATCAAATCCTTCTTCAAGGCTAATTATGGACATTCCTCAGAGAGACCATTGGGTTCTGTTTGTCAGAATTTTCCTGTCACATGTATGTTTTACTGTCTGTCTGCACCTTGACTACTTATGGTTTTCATAGGTTATTTTTTGTTTTGTAGGCAGCATTTCAGGCTCTCCCAGAGCTCAGTCTTTGGTCTTTCACAGCTGTGATTTAAATATTGCCTTTGGCTGATCTAATTTATCAGCATAATATTAACTTTCATAAGTCTGATGTTGATTAACCTCGAGTTTTCTCAATGCTGATTCTAGTATTTTATAAGGACTGAAAGTTTTAGGAATTTAAACTTTGTTCAACTGAAGATCCCCAAATGCAGACGCTATTCTACTGGTTTTGCTTAAGGCAATTTGCAGATTGGACAACAGACTGATTGAATCTAATCAGTCCACTGTTTTCTTCATTTCAGGAATTCTGCATACATAGGCCAAGCACTCTGCTGTAATACTTATCTTTATCTTAGTTTTGTCTAGAATGCCTTTTCAGTCATCTAGACATGACTGTTTCTAGATTAGTTGAGCCAAACAGGTGGTTTGTAACCCAAGTCAGAATGCCAGGAATGAGGATATTTACTCCTGTTTCAATCTAATCATAGTGGCTGCTAGTCTTGGGTAAAAATACCCAAAGGGTTTAATTTATTCCTTTGCAGGAGTAGGCACCGCCATCTCTTTCCTCCATCAGAGCAGCAAAGTCCTTTTGGTCTACCCTGGTTCTTAAGAATGGTGGGTGAAATTTTCAGCCAAATTTACCAAGCTCTACTCAGTAAAAATGGGAATGGGAGAGAATAAATGGTTTTTTATCACCATTTACCCAGCCACGTACCCCCCCCACACACACACTGATTATGGGGCTGGCCAAAGCAAGGGTGGCCCTAGCACATATTAGAGCAGCCTCAGTGCTGCTCTAACTCACACAGACAGGTAACAACTCTCAGTAGACACTCTACCAGCCAGAGGCTTCTGGAATAGTGTTGCCAACCCTCCAAGGTTGTCCTGGAGTCTCCAGGAATTAAAAATTAACTCTTAATAAAAGATTATGTTCTGTGCTGAAACCTCCAGGAATATGTCCAACTAAAATTGGCAACCCTATTCTGGAAAAAAAAAAATCACATTGACATGCTTCTTGAAAGATTCCTTATTCAGAAAAGCACTTATGCATATGCTTAAAGGTCAGCTTGTGTTTAAGCACTTTCCTCAATAGGGATAAATTTAGGGATGTGTTTAGGTTCTTTCCTGAATTGGGGCCTTAATAGGAGATCAGGATCTAGCCCAGTATGCTAATGGTCTCCATATTTTTCCCTGTCAACACTACCTCCTCTTTGTCCTCACTCAGGTTTTTAGTTAATATTATTTTGTTTTAATAAATTGACTTAGTTCAGGCTGGGTCTTAGCAGGTTTGTATTACTTTAAAGGTAGAGCTCTCAATAATCTAACAATAGAGCTAACACTGAGAACGCTGTGTAACAACAGATGTGTTCTTCACAACACGTTCACAGCCATAATAAATATTTATATAAAACTTTGGCTAGTATATTTTTTCTTTGCACATTGCATGGCATTTTCACCATGTGGTCTTTAATTTTGCAAGATGTTTGAATTTTGTAATTTTTTATTCAGTGCAGCCACTTTTGCTACTGGAAAGCAGCTTTTCATGGTGATGGAAATGGAAGTGGGTCACTTGCTAAAATGAAAAGCAAGTTTATTCCTGCAAAAACTGCCATTTCACAAAAATGAAAATGCAAGGATTTCCAGGGGAAGCCACTAAACCATGTGCTTTTCATTAATCCAGTGAAAAATCAATTTGTGCTGGCATCATGAACAATAGGAATACATTTTCACATAGCTCCATTAGTAAATACTGTTGTATTAGATGTATATGATAAACACCCTGGAATTCTGTAAGCAGAACATTTAGGAATGCAAATATAAATGGTAGGTGAAAAGTACTTTCTACTGGCTAGAATAAATATAGCTCTTCAAGGAGAAAAGCAGTTGGAATATAAAGATATGTATGCCTGATTCTGAAGAAAAGTCTGCTTTGCTTCATGCAATGTAGAAAATTATTTAAGTACAGTTCACCTTCTACATGCAATTATACCAAGGTTTCTTAATGCCCCTGAAATTAAAAAATTACTTGTTTGGCACACAGTGAAATTACAGTTTTAGCCACTTCAATATATGCTACAACTCTGTTTAGAGCATGAGCCCTTTTGTAAACACTAGGCTAACTACACAATAAACTTTTTTCTACTGTGCTACTCTAGTATTTTTTATACTACCATTTACTTACTGTAGCCTCATTTTCTCAGGTGGCTCCTTTCGGGGTAGCATTATACACAATCAGTCAGCTTTATGTGCTTCAGAATTGCCTCTGATGCTTTTCTTTCATACTAAAAAGCCTCTGTAGTACATTATACCACTTTACAAATGAAGTCTTTTATGTACATATGTAAATTGGTTTCATTTATTTATGCCAGTGGCCTGTATGCTCTAATTGTGTAACTGGTGAGTAAACAACTTTTTTCTGCCTGAATTATTTCTTTTACAAGTTATATTTATATGTTTCATGCCACTCACTCTAAAAAAGCCATTTATTCATTAGTTTTTAACATTGTGTGGGTCCTCTGCCAAAGCAGTAACACAGTTTTGGCAGCTTTGCAGCAGGTCAGTTTCTTGTTGAAGAAGTTAATGACAGAGACACAGGGTTTCCTAGTCTCATTTATTTATTTATGGTATTTACACAAGTCCTGTTTATCTTGAACAGAGATGTCCAAAACAGCAGCATGGCTTCACAGCTCCCAGCTGCAGAAACCCCAGCCAAGAAGCTAGTGCAGAGGTCCCCAAACTGAGGGGAACATTCGGGGGGCGAGGTGGGGCCTGGGCCAGCCTCCACTGCGGGGGGTGGGGTGGGGAGGGAGCACCACCCAGTTCCACTCCACAAACAGTTCTGATCTGGCCCTGGCCCCGGCTTCACTCCCAGCCTCAGCCCTCACTGCGGCTCGGCAGCGGCTCCGCACCCGGTCCTGGCCATGCCTCCAGCCTGGGCCCCTGCCCGCAGTTCTGTTCTGGGCCCTGGCCCTGCTCCCAGCCCTCTTATCCCTGTCTGCCTCCCCCCTCCACCACCCCGCTCGGGATCCGCGGCCCTGCTTCCAGCCCCAGATATGGGAGGGGGGTGTTGGCGGGCGGACAGAAATAAGCGGGGGGGGGGGTGCAACCCTGAAAAGTTTGGGGACCACTGAGCAAGTGTGTGCAGCCTGGTACTGGAAGAACGGCACTCTCTGACTTTTGTCTCCTTTCAGCACACGCTTTGTTCCTGTGTCCTGCCTGCCATCTGTAACCACAGCTGCCAAAGCCCTCAGCCCTACACCACATAGTATAACCACTTGGAGACTAGTGGTCTCTACCCTGATCATAGGCTAGTTCAGTGATACTCAGACTGAGGCTCCCGAGATGCAAGTGGCTCTTTAACGTGTCTTCTGCGGCTCTTTGCAGCACATGATAGTAAAACACTGTGTGATTTAATTAACAACCAATCAGGACGCTTTTACTATGCTATTAACCAATTGTAGTTGATAAAATAATAGTACTTGGTCAGTCATTTTGCTGTGAGAATAATTATATATAACTAAATATTTCCCATTATACTGTTTAAATATGAATATATAGTACTATAGTAAATGAACCAATAAATTCACACTACTGTGGCTCTTTTGGGTAATGTTGATCACTAATTTGGCTCCTGAACCACTGAGGTCTGAGAATCACTGGGCTAGTTCATCTTGGCCTTGGGATTTAACCCGCCTTTTGTCCAGCTGTTTTGCAACATTCTTCACATTTTCAACTATAACCAATGCCTGAGAGCTGAGTTCTCGGAGCTTCTCCATTCACACAAGAGAGTACTTAACACAACTCCATTTAACAATCATCAGGGTGTGGCTGCTGCTGCCAGTCCATGTAGGGTCCTTTGAGCAAGCCTCTCTATTTTAACCCTTTCTGTGGAAAGTTTTATATCAAGCACTCATGAATAAGACATAAAACACTTACCCTGGTAGCCAATAATTTCTCTGAGATGGTCAAAAAAGCAATTTCCTTCCATGAGAATGTAGCTCAGAAAAACAATGACGGAGAAAGATAGAAAACAGAACCATGATATGAGCCTAACCTCAGAAACTGCCTGGAGAAGGCTGGCTCCACAGAGACAGATTAATGGAAAAACAAATCCCCTGGACTGAACAAACTGATATGGCTTATTAGCGCTCTGACACTTAAACTGTGGTCCTGACCCTGCTCCCTGTGAAGTCACTGGCAAAACTCTCAATGACGTCCTTAAGAGCAGGATCAAGCCCATTAGTATCTGCCACATTGTATATTTGTCAGATATGCCAGATAAATCTCCTTACTATTCATGAAGGACATTTTACATTACCAGCTGCACTTTTACCTTTATTAAAGCATCCGTTATTAGAGTCAATCAATATTTTTTTTTCCAAAAGCAAGTCTATAAAATGCTCACTTCTTTAAAAAAAAGAACAGAAATAAACAGGCTTGTCCATTTGTGAAGCCAACTAACAAGCATGACAACAAGCCAATTAGGCAGTAACAGATGCTAAGAAAAGAATGGGTGAAAAATGCTTGTGTGACCCCTGTGTGCTCAGAGTGGCACTTTGTCCCCCTCTAGCGATGGCTAGATCAGCTAGTGATTGATGAGCCTGCTACAGCCTGGCTAAGAGAGATAGATCTTTTAGCTCATGCAACAGAAGCTCATGCATTTAGCTCCAGAGGTCCCAGGTTTGATCCCCACTGCCAACACCCCTGTAAGGGCTGGTGTTATGCTTGCAAGGATTTTAAACACTTCAGTGAAAGCTCTTCTAAAGAGGTTTGTTAATTTTGTTTTTATTTCTATCCTTCTCCTACTAAACCCCATTATTAGATCTCTGACCTGCAATAAAAGGAACATGACATGAGCCGTACGCTCACCATTTCCCATTAATTATGGGTTATCTGTAAGTAACAGATAATAAAGCATGGTTTGATTCAGAAAAGCATCCAGAAATATCTTATCTGGAGATTCCCGGTCTAGAATCTCATGCTTTCCATTATTCTTCAGGTTCCATTTAGCTCAGAAATAGGCTACTCTCTCAGTGTATAAGAATGTCATCCTCTCCAGAATGAGAAAGGGAAAAAGCAGAGAAAAATATGGCAGGAATTGAGAGCAGCCAGCAGAGGGAGATGCAATAAACAGTTTCCAGTTCCAAGATGACCACTGTATGGCTGCAGTTTCCCATTTGCCAAATTTAGAGGGCTGGCCCACAGAAAAGAATGTTGGTAAAAAGTTCCTATAAGAGGGCAACTTTTCATCTGGGAAGATCAATATGGAGATTGTCACAAAGGTAGTTCTGGGTTAAAACAGCTTGTATGTCTTATATATTACCGCTCTGTCTGATAACACTTCCACTTCAGATCTTAGGCAAAAAGGGAGCATGGAGAAAGGTAGGAAAATGAAGGAAATTAAACACTAATTTTCTGAGGCTTAAAAGCTTTGGTTTAAGTTTTAGGCAACTATTCAAGCGAGGCCATTTTTTCCCTGAAACCGAACCAGCACTGTCATCCCATAACTGCTGGGTTTGAAATGAATTATTATTAATGGTAGAAGTCATAGTATTGTAGTAGTGCAAACGCTCCTGTTAGGATCAGGTTCATTGTGCTAGGTACTGTGCAAACACATGAAGATGCAGTCTCTGTCCCTGAAATGATTAAAACAAACTATTCCTCTTTGTAGGAAAAAAGAATTGTGCGATTCAAGTACACAGATCTTTTGGTGTTTCAGTTAATTTTAATTCACTGTAACTTACACATTTTCATAATTAGGACTATTTATTGAGTATGTTTCTGTTTAGTATAATCAGTATAACAACACTAATACACCTCTACCTTGACATAACACTGTCCTCGGGAACCAAAAAAATCTTACCACGTTATAGGTGAAACCGCGTTATATTGAACTTGCTTTGATCCACCAGAGTCTGCACCCCCCCCCCCCCCGAGCACTGCTTTACCACATTATAGCCGAATTCATGTTATATCGGGTCACGTTATATCAAGGTAGAGGTGTAATTAGTATAGTATTATAACTAAGACAAAATAACACATGGTTCATGAAAGGTAGAGCTATACTTAGTGTGACAAAAGTTCCTCCTCTACCTTGGTGGGTCCTGCGCTTATTGGCGGATTTGCTCACCTCAGTGATCTTCCCCTCTGGTGGAAACCACAGTCTGGGTCAACTCCTCCTGTGTCTGATCAGGAGTGGGGAGGTTTGGGGGGAACCCGGGCCCGCCCTCTACTCCGGGTTCCAGCCCAGGACCCTGTGGATTGCAGCTGTCTATAGTGCCTCCTGTAACAGCTGCATGACAGCTACAACTCCCTGGGCTACTTCCCCATAGCCTCCTCCAAACACCTTCTTTATCCTCACCACAAGACCTTCCTCCTGGTGTCTGATAATGCTTGTACTCCTCAATCCTCCAGCAGAACACTCTCAGCTCCTTGAGACTCTTACTCCCAGCTCCTCACACACTCCAAACTCACTGACTAATTGGGAGGCTTTTAACTAGTTCCAGCCAGCCCTTGATTGGCTTCAGGTGGCCCAATCAATGTAGCTATCTCCACTGCCTTCTAGAAAGATCTTAATTGGCCCCAGGTGTCTTGATTAACCTGGAGCAACTGCCATTTGGTTACCATGGTCCTAGGGATTTGGTTAGCCTGGGGCTAACATACCTGTTCCTTACTACTTTACTGTAGCCATCTGGCCTTGCCCCATCACATTAGCTGCTTCTCAAAGATTCATCCTCTATGAAATAGAGAGGCAGTGTAATCCAGTGAATAGGATACCAACAGGGAGCTGGAGGACCTGGGTACTATACTTGTCTCTGCCACTGAACTATTTATATGGAGTTGGGCAAATCGCTTAACTTTTCTGTGCCTCCATTTCCCATCTGAAAATGGGCAAATGATATTTACCCTGTTCTTTAAAGTGCTCTGGGGTCTTCTGCTGAAAGCGACTATAAAGTGCTGAATATTCATTATTATTGCAGATGTGCTTTATAGATTTCAGCTTGCGCCCGCTGTTAAGTTATAGCGCTAAGATTCATTTATGGTTCACCCTTTCTCCTCTTTTATCAGTGTTTCAGAAGAGAAAGATAGAAAAACTGGCCCAGTAAAGAACAGCATGAAATACAATAATTTTTCACAGTCTGAGTATTAAAACTCTGCATTGAGGCACTGTGGCATATTGGAGCACCTCATAAATGCTCCAGTCTTGTGAGTTACTGAGCACCCTCCATCTCATTGATAACAATGAGGTTGAGGATGTTCCGTACTGCACAAAAGCTGCACCTTGTAGCATCAGGTCTCTACATCCTTCCTCCGAACTAATCGCTTTGCCAGAGCAAACCCTGTGTTCTACTAAAAATGTAATGAGACATTATGACAAACTATAACCTAAAACTTCAGAAAGCTCATAATTAGTGAACATCCAAGCAACACTGAATATTTTGAAGATACTGTGATCCAATTTTAAACTATCGTGATATGTAAAAATATGGTAATGGTATACCAATGGATGTATATTTTCACAGATATATTGCCAAATGAATTGTTCATGTGGTATCATGACATTTTAAATCAATAATGAAAACTTGGTCATACCTCTCCATTCCCCTCCTGTGTGCAGAAATCCCACTCTCTGTTCTTCATCTTGTCCTGCTTTACCTAGGCCCTCTGTTCCCCCAGTTTTATTCCACTGCAGAGTTAACTTGAGTTAACCTAGACTGGCTATGACCATGTGGTATCATTGCATTTTAAGACCAGTAGAAAGAATGGAGGCATGCCAACACTCTCCGCTGATAAATCAAAGAAGAATACAACCTGAAGCACTAAACATAGTTTGTAGATGAATATACTGTAAAAACAGCAATGAAGACGTAATGAAGATGGCTTTGTATTTAGTTTTGATTGTTTCTGACAATGTGGGAAAACCAGTCATCAGCACAAGATGAAGAGAGATTCTTATCCTCTGTGCTGAGATCACTGAACGTATTAAAGGGGCTGTAATTTTCTCAGCAAATATTAAATACAGTGAATAAACACACAATGTAAGAACAAAATCCTATATTAGATATTCACAGTCACTGGGTGAATTCATAGTATTTTTTAAAGTCCCATTTGTTTAGAATTTCTTTCCCCTAGGTGTTTATACTGGATAGATTTCAAGTCAAGCTTTCAAACTTTGTGGTTAATGTTTTCTTTTGTTAAGTACTGCAAAACATTCCTTGGAAAGTTGAAACTATTACAGCTATATACTGGTATTAATGATAATTAAATATAATATACTGTGTATATATCATGAATTGTGATCCAACCCCCCTGAATGTATTTGATTGATCTTTAAAAAGAGGTTTTGGCACTTTCTGACCAAATCCTCATCTGGTGTAAATGATTGTAGCTCCGTGGCAGTCAACAGAGCTATGCCAATTTACACCTGCTGACTCTCTGGTCTTCTGTTTAATTTTTAATTTAACTACTTTTAATTAGTAAAAAATGAGGAATACATAGATGAGGGTAGAGCACTGGTAACAAATTTTACATAACATAAATGGTTAAAAACTATACAGAGATTTTAACATTATACATTATTGACAGGTTTTGAAAAATTCGCCTGGCGCCTACTCACATAAGGACTAAGCCAAACAGACCAGGCAAAATACACCTACGCTAGCCTTCCATACACAATGCCAAACTTATTCATGTTACATTGCCAGATTGTCTCTCTTGCAAAATACACAATTGTTTCCCCAATCCTGCATTCCAAATTAATGCTGCTGCCACCTCATTATTAACTCAATTAAAGCACATCCTCTCATCCTCACCCTTGATAAATCAATAATGAAAACTTGGTCATACCTCTCCATTCCCCTCCTGTGTGGAGAAATCCTTCTCTCTGTTCTTCATCTCGTCCTTCTTTATGTAGGCCCTCTGTGCCCTCCAGTTTTAAGGTGTGTCTTCACTGCAGAGTTAACTTGAGTTAACCTAGCCTGGCTATGACCAGCCATACTGCAAAGCAGTACCTGAGTTACTGTGTTCTCACTGGTGCTGCACTCCTGTGTGTATGTCACTAGGCCTTCTGGGGATGCTCTGATTCTGTCCCAATGAACCATGGAAGAACTTGCCTGTCCTTCTGGGCACCTCGGGTGAGGGATATGGGAAGCCATCAGAGGACTATCAGCACTTGAGTAGTCCTTGCTGTAAAGGGGATGTGTTACCAGCCTGAGCTCTAACTCATCCCCACTCCCAAACAGGGCCAGTTGCCATGTTAAAGCACCACCAAACTCAGATGAGATGATTTTGTGTGCAGACAGGATGGGTTAAAGGCAACACCCAAGTAAGAGTGTGAGTTAACCCTGCAGTGATGACATAGACAGGCCTAGATTAAGCAACGTGCAGACTGTGCACTTGCAAAGAGCCCCTGATTTCAGAGGGGACCCTGACAACTGGAGATGGGGGGAAATGAATGGTGTCACACCAGGCTGAAAATGCCATTCGCTCAAGTTTGGCCTGGCTGTCCCTCCATGATGGTGGATGGGTGGTTGCACCAAACCTGAGCAGTGCAGGGCTGTGTGAGTATGAAGTGAACAGAGCCAGGCAGCTGGGATGGGGAGAAGCCACCCTAGCCTGGGATGGGAGCAGAATGTTAAGCTATAGGTGGGGGGCACGCCAATGAGTGGCTAGAAAAGTCCTGGGGGTGGTGGGTGAGCGACAAGGGATGGGTGAGGTGTGAGTTGTTGGTGGGCTATGGGACAAGTGAGGAGTGTTGGAGGGCAGTGGGATGAGTTGTGGGGGAAGTTGAGAGCAATGGGATTGGGGACTCAGATGGTGGGGTGTGGGGGAGGATGTTGGGGGCTGTGGCTGGTGGGCTGAGGGATTGGGGACTGTGGTGAGCAGCATGTATGGCACGTTGCTGGGATCTGTGGGATGGCTGTCAGGATAAGTGCGGGCTGGCGCAGAGTTGTTGTGGTATATGTGGGGCAGGAGGGGCTTTCGGGGGCCTGTGTGTGAGGTGGAGTATGTATGGGTAAAGGGTGCTTTGCTGGCTCATTTACAGAAGGTGAGGCGGGACCCAATTTCCATAGTACACAGGGCCCCAGAATCCTTTAATCTGGGTCTGAATATACCCTTAAAGTAGCAGGGGCTCTGCTTTCCCTTCCTGTGAAAACACATAGTGGCTCAAACTGCCCTGACCCTGCCTTGCCCTCTATCTGTACCTGGACCTGCTCCCCTCCCAGCCTCAGAAAGATCTAGTAATTCAGGCACCACTCTGCTCCATCTTTACCCTGTGAAAAGGAACCAGCAGTTTGCAACCCATTCTGCTGCCTTCCTCATTCCCTCCTATCCTGTTAAAGGAGCACAGTGGTTACTCTGCTCCTTTCCTCCCCTTCAGAGAACAGACCCAATTCAGCCCGGCCACCCAGGGGAAAATGTCTACTCTCCCTGAGGTGGTTCAAGCCCTCGTGTCAGTTCACAGGCAATTAAATGTTAACATTTTCCAACATTAGTATCCCTCCTTGGCAAGGGGTGATCCCACTCTTAACCTACTGACTTGGGAATGTTTGCACATGAATTTAAATGTAAATGAAAACAGAAACTATGCATATTAAAAGACTGCAGTAGGCTTAAGCTGTTTTTTTAAACCAAATTAATTATCTTTAGAGATTAAAGAGGTTTCTTATATAAAAGAGTGATTTGACTCTGGGAAGTCAACGTTGTTTTGCGGAACCATGTTTATTGTTCCTCAGTGGCTCCAGGACGAAGATACTCAAGCTTACAAATTAAGAAGCTCTTTCTAGCTGGCGTCCTTGTAGACCACTAGACATAGAGGCAAAGGGGAGAAATGAACCTTCCACAAAGGAGTGCTGGAGAGAAACAACCCCTCCAAGTGCTAGCATCACTGATTAGACTAGGAAGCCAAGGAGAGTGGCAGCCAAACTAGCCACCAGGGGCTATGATTTAGGCAAAGGTGCTCTAGTTTCCTTGCACTGTGGCAGCCACTGAAGTATCATAAGGAGAGGAGCTGTAAGCTTCATCTACCAAGGAATCCCCTGTGTACTTCTTGTCATTAGGACATACCAGTCTAAGGCAAACCTGGAGAAAGCATACTTAGCTCATAGTAATTTGAGTTCTTCAAGATGTGTTGTTCCCGTGTGTAGTGCACTTCAGGTTGCATATGCACCCAGGACCAGGGATTTTTCCTTAGCAGCATCAGTCTGATCTGTGCATAAGCCACTGCTCGCCTCTTGTACTGGACTGAGGAGATAAAAAGGACTGCAAGACCACCACGCCACCACCTTAGTTCCTTCTCTACTGCCAGTTCCCAGTAGGATAAACCAGCTAGCAGGAAAGGCTGGCAGGTAGTGCATTACACATAGGTACAACACCTCGCGAAGAATTCAAGTAACCCATCCTTCATTGAGTGATTGTCCTTATATGTAGGGTACTTCAGGTGATTCGCAAGCAGTGTCTCTTTAAAGGAGTGTCCAGGATTCGTATGATACAATAGATTGCAGAATTGCTCTGTCTAGAAAAAGCATCAGAAGCAGCTCAAGGAGAAACTTTACCTCCTGCAGAAGAATGTTCTTGTGAGGATGAGGACAGGGCTGTGGGGTGGGTGTTAGAGAGAAAGAGAGAACCGGATATTGTGCACTGAGAAGACAACCTCTAGAACCCATCTGACCATCGTGATTTCTGTCCAGGGAGATAGGTTGTGGGAAAGTCAGTCTCCAAAGGGAGGGGAAACCAGAAGGGTTGTGCAGATCCAGAGGGACAGTTGGTGCATGGCTTGCTCTCAGAGATCCTGTCAAAACATCAGTTTCAAAGGTGGTGATGGTGGATGGGAAGCAAAAAAAAAAAAAGGTTGAGCTTGGGCACCCTTTCTATGCATCCTTTGATGCTTGTGTGGTGATTTGTAGTGCCACTGGTGGATGGTGCTCGTTGTCTGAATTGGGACTTACAGGGTTTTCTGTTGATTGCAGGTGTGTAAATACCCAGCAATCAAAGTGTGGCTTAAGAGTCTTTCAACAAGTGAAGCGACTCATCCATCTTTGCACTGAACAGAGCATCACACTCTAATGAAAAGTCTGCCACCATGATTTGAATCTCCTTTGGGATTCCTGAGGAGGAGAGTCATAAAAGGAGTCTCTCACCACAGCAGTCACCATGGACCTCGCCACTGGGTCTGCCATGTCTAAGGCAGTCTGAAGTGCTGATCTCATTATCAGCTCTCCTTTGTCAATTGGGGCCTGGAACTGATATCTCATGTCCTGAGGCACCTTATCGGCAAAGCTTGTCAACTTACTGTACCTAGTAAAATCATACTTGGCCATCAGAGATGGCCAGCTTGAGACTCAAAACTGAGAGAACCTGAGGAATACACCTTTCGTCCAAGGAAGTTAAAGGTCTTTGCTTCTTTGTCATGTGGTGTACATCTGGCTTGTCTCTGTCTGCTTGGTGGCCACTGACACTACTACTGAGTTGGGAGATGGGTGAGAGAATAAACATTCTGCCTCTTTCGCAGGTATGAAACACCTCTTTTCAGCCTGCTTGGATACTGGTGAGATCATGTTGGGTGTCTGCCAAAGAACACTGGCAGAGTCGAGGATGTCCTCATCAATAGGAAATTGCTTTAACCCAAGTGTAGTAAGGCTGAATGGCCTCCCTCTGAGCAGGAGAGCGCGGAACCATTACACTCCCCTTGGAGGGCGGAGCCTAGATCGCCCCACCCCCCTCGCCGGAATTATCGGGGCGTGGCCGGAAGTATAAAAGGCCAGCCCTGCAGCACAGCTGCGGGACAGCCTGCGGAGGGGAAGGATGCTCTGCTGGTTCAGCCACGTCCCTGAACGGAACCCTCACCGGACGATGCCCAATCCACAGACACTGATGAGGACTGGCCCAGAGTGCCTGCTGCTGTCTACCCCGAGCAGCCAGAAGAGGCCTGGAAGCTAGAGGTACTGAACTCTGGGGTGGCAGGAAGTGGACAAGGGGCAGACCCAGAGCCAGGTGTGGCCCCGTTGGCGTGTTGCGGCTGGATCTCTGCCAACACAGGGGCAGCCAATACTGCCCCTGCCAGGGCCCTGGGCTGGGACACAGTGGAGTAGGGTGGGCCCGCATCTCCCTGTCACCCCACCTGTGGCTGACCCCCTAAACTGTGCAAGGAGGTTCTAGCTCTGAAGAGGAGCTTCCCGTACCAATTACCTGTATACTTTTGTTTGCTGGCTGCCTGAGCTCGACCCAGGCTAAAGCCAGCCCTGAAGGACTGTTTGCTTGCTGACACCCTGAGCCTACTCAAGCCCAGGCTCCAGCTCACCTGTGGACTGTTCTGTTTGTTGGCTGCCTAAGCCCTGCCCAGGCCAAAGCCAGCCGTGAGACTGTTGCTTGTGGGTAGCCTGAGCCTCTCGAAGCCCAGGACCCAGTTCCCCTGAAAGACTGTTTGTTTGGTGGCTGCCTGAGCCCCACCCAGGCCACAGCCAGCCCAGATAGACTCAGTTTAAGGGCTGACTGCTTGAGCCACACAAACCCAGGCTAAAACCTGACAGAGACTATTAACCGCCCAGCCCTATTGGGGCTCTTGCCTGTCTTGCAGACTCTGGTCCTAGCCACGCAGAACCTGCCTGAGTGGCCTCCCTCTGAGAGGGAGCGTGAGGGACCATTACACGTGGTGGAGAATGCAGGCACCGGCCCTCCCCTGAAATAAGGGGACGAGTCAACCGCAAAGCTTGATAGAACCCCTGCACCCTCTACCAGGATACAGAGAATGGAGGTTGAAAGGTTAATCAAGTGGCTAGCCGAGAGCCAGCAGCAGCAGCAACAATGGCTGCTGCAGCAACTCGGCAATCAGCAGCAGCAGCTGATCTGGGAGTTGGGGGCCAAAATTGTGAGCAACAATAGCAATGCTTGCAGCAGCTCACAGCCCTTTGCTGAGAGAGGCATGCTGGTGGTGGCTACAGCCAGAACAGCGTACGGGGGCTGACGCAGCAGAACAAGTGGCGCTCGAGCACTTTTTGCATATCCTTCCAGCCCATGGAAGGACTTGGGTCATGCGCCACCGCCCAACTACACTGAGCAAGGCTTTGATGGAGGATTTTCTTGTGGCTGAGACCCCTGTAGGACCAGGGCCTTGTCCTCCAACCGCCAGGCTGGTCCAGTCTCGTGAAGAGAAGACTCGGGGCCAGAGGAGCGAACTCCGACTTGTCCTAAGACCCTCGGATGGATGTGCGGTTGGCCTGGCCCACCGAAGACCCTGGAGAGAGTGGGGCCCACCAATAGATGCCCCCACCGAAGGTATCAGAGGGGTAGCCGTGTTAGTCTGGTTCTGTAGAAGCAGCAAAGAATCCTGTGGCACCTTATAGACTAACAGACGTTTTGCAGCATGAGCTTTCGGATGCAAGAGAGGGAGGCTCCAGGCCGTGGAGGCACCCGCTCCATCACCTATTGTGTTAGATCAGCCCCAACACCCTGAACTCGACCCGTTTGACCTGTGGCTGCCTCGGACACCTCTGTTGCGAGTGCCTGATGATGAACTGCAGTTTTGGGCAGGTCTGCTCAGGGGAGGCCCGGGCCTGTAAGCAACCCTCAGGTAAACTGACTATCCCCGTTATGGTGAATGGAGCCACCGTCTCTGCACTCATCGATTCGGGGTGTGGGCAGACGCTTGTCCACCAGGGTCTTGCCCTTTGCCCGAACCATCACTAGGGGTCATTCAACTCCAGTGTATCCACGGGGATATGTGACATTACCCCAAGACCCTGGTGACCCTGACTGTAAAGGGGGAAACCTGGACCCTGATGGTTGGGCTAGCGCTGAAGTTGGTGTACCCAGTCATCCTGGGCTGAGACTGCAAGGGCTTCACGGGGCTCCTGCGAACAATTGCTGATAGGACCTCGCCTGCAGGGACCACCCTTGGAGGTGCTTGCACCCGCCCACCTCCCAGGATTTCCAATAAGACCCTTGGAGATGAACCTATAGAAGAAGCGGACCAAGCCCCCAGGAGGACCCCAATGGGGAGGACCAGTCTGCTGGCCCCCCGAACCAAGTCAGCCTGGAAGGAGGGGAACCCGGTCAGAAAGAGGCCCCAACCTTGGGCGCAGACGTCAGTTGTGACCAACGGGAGGACCCCTCCCTTAGGTGTGCATACGAACAATTGGTGAGGGTTAATGGGCCCCTGAACCTGCCCCACCAGTCCACCACATACCCCCATTTTGAGTTGGTGGGGGATCGCCTGTACAGGAACACCTGTGAGACCCAGACCAATGAAACTTGGGTGTAACTCGTGGGTCCTCGATGCCACGGGCGGTTCTGCAGCTGGCGCATGATGTCCCCGCTGCTGGCCACCTGGGCCATGAGAAAACTCTGGCCCGGATCCTGGCCCGATTCTACGGCTGCATCTGGAGATCAGAGACTTTTGCGATTCTTGCCCAGCGTGTCAACGAGCCAGTCCAAAGGGAGTACTGAAAGCCCCTCTCATTCCGTTGCCTGTCATAGGCACTCCTTTCAAGAGGATAGCCATGGATCTTGTGGAGGCCCTGCCCAAGAGTGTTGTGGGGTTCCAGTATATCCTAGTGGTCCTGGACTATGCCACTTGGTTCCCGGAAGCCATCCCACTTCAAAGCATCACAGCCTGGATGATTGCCACCAAGCTCCTGAAAATCTTATCCTGACCAACCAAGGTACCAATTTTACATCCAAGCTTCTGCACCAAGTCTGTGACCTCCTGGGGATAAAAAAGTTACAATCCTCCGTCTACCACCCCCAGACAGACAGCTAGTGGAATGCTTCAATCACACATTGAAGCATATGTTACAGAAGTTCTCCCCGAAAGCTATTTACCAGTGGGACCAACTGATCCCCCCGCCTGTTACTGACCCTCTGGGAAGTGCCTCAATCTTCAACCAAGTTCTCCCTTTTGAGTTGTTATATGGCTGACAGCCCAAGGGGCTACTCGACCTCATGTGGGAAAACTGGGAGCAGGCGCCATCCCCCTCACACAACCTTCTCCAGTATATCCTGACTGACTGACTCCGGTGGGGGACCCAGCAAGGGAAAAACCTACAGAGTGCCTGCAGCAGGGTGGTCGCCTGCTCCAGCCCTGGAAGGGTTAAAGCCGACCCTGGGAGAGGGCTGAGGCTGTGAAGAAAAGCCTGGGCTGATTGGGGAAGGCAGTAACAGTTGGGGCCATGCCTCAATCAGGCCCAGCTGGTCCCTATAAGAGGCTGCGAGCCAGCAACCCAAACAATCTCTCTGCTTGTAGAGAGAGAAGGGCCTGGCTGCTAGGGAGAGGACTGGGAGTGGAGCAGGGCTGGGGGAAGGCTAGAGGAGCTGGGGAGCTCCAGCCTGGAAAACGCCCAGGCTGCGGCCTAGCTGAGGGCCTAAGACAAGTACTGGGGTTGCAAAGGGGCAGCTCAGCAATAGGTAGAGGCAGCAGGTCCAGACCCAACCTTGCCTATGATGAGTGGCTGACACTACAGTCTGCCCCAGGGTGCGGGGGCGAGTTGGTGCCTGGCAGTAGCCTACGACTGAGGCGAGGTGGGGGTTCCCCTGAGTGGGGAGACCTGGAGAAACAGTGGGGGTACTGCCAGGGGGCCAGGGCTGTCCGGGGCAGAAGTGATGAATCTGTAACTTCTGGGACAGCCCACGCCGGCCACGGGGGGCCCCCCAAGCTCAGGGCCCGGAGCAGTCTCGCACACCTAGGCACCCTGCAGCCCGCTCGGGTGATTTAAAAGGGTCCAAGGCTCCCGACCATCGCTGCTACCCCCTTCCCGCCCCCCCCCCCCGGTCAGGAGGCCTGCCGTGAGGCTTGGAGGGAAGAGTGGGAAAGAGAGATCTTAGAGCCACCCTGAGACTAAAGAAGATGGGCCACACTTTCCTTCTTCAGGCCAACATATAGGGTCAGAGGTTGCTCCCACCGTCATAGCTTCCTCCATGAGTAATCTGAAGGCCAAAACTTCCTGGTCTGTTTAGTTCTGCCCACAAACGACCTACAGATAGTGCACCTGGAGGGGGACATGGGTTTTCTCCGGGCAGTATGGATGGGTGTTGTGCAAGACCATGACTAGGAAGCATTTGTGTCACTTTATGCAGTTTTTTGAAACCAGGGATCCTTGGCATACTCCCCCACAATGGTGGAAAGACTGAGGGTGTGTGTGTTTGGGGGGGGGGGGTCAGAGACAGCTCCCCACCCTGGAGTGGGATTCCAAACCAAACCCTGAAGCTATCTCCTAACCAGCTATATACTATGAAACAAACAAACAATGAAAATTTAAAATCTTGTAAAACTATTTAAGAGAGAAGCTGAAGTGGCCAGCACAGACACTGAAACTCTGTCCTACACCACAAGTGGTAAGAAGGATCTACGTGGTGGAAGTCCTGCAGCCCCTTTTGTCCCCCTGGTGCGGTGCACAAGGAGAGTGGGGGTGCACGCATGGAACAGATGGACACTGCTAGGGAAAAATCTCCGGTCCTGGGAGCATAAAGTATACGTGCAAACTGAAGTGTACTACACACAGGGACAATCACTCAAAAAAAATCTTCTCCATGCCCTTATGAAGTATGTAAATACTAAGGTAAATCTACTCTGACAATGATCTTAAATTAATTCACAGTGTAGCATGACAGGAAATAATCCATGTGTAGTGGGAGAATAATCACCATTCAGATACAGCCTTTGTTTATAGTTAGTGGAATACAATGATCACTCCTCAGTCCATTCAGAGGGATTTCCATTTATTTTAATGGAAAACAGCACCATTTGCTTCACAAAAACCAAAACAGCTCTTTAAGGATGTAAAGAAGGAATCTTTTTCACATTACCTGATGATCCTAAATATTGCAATGATTAAACTAGATAAATGTTAGATTTATTAAAAATTCACTACTGTCTCGTAGGGACTTTGAAAATGTACAGCATGATATAATGATCACTGGAAATCAAAAGGTGTTATCATCAAAGAGTAAGAGAGATCAATATTGTTTGTTGGATAATACTCTCATCAATATAAAGTGAGACTTTTATGGCTATATTAAACAATGTTGGGAGAGACTTCTTTTCAGATTGTAAAATCATTGGGCAGAGGACTGGTTTTATTGGTTTAGTACAGCATCTAGCGCAAAGTTGGTGCTTCGTAAATAATAATGCCAGCTAAAGAAAGAAATCTTGCTGAAGAAGCATTGAACTGGGACTACTTCAAATCTTTATTTTCACCATTGCAGTATAAGATTTCTTGAAGTCAGCATCCAAAGATTTGTATCCAATCATACTTAACAGCACCAGAAGCTGTATAGATGAAACTCAAAGGTTTTAAAACAATTTCTATTGCAATCAAACCTTTGAGATTTGTCTTTTGAGAATAAAAAAACCAGATATGAAAATGCTTTAAAAACAAACAAACAAAAAACCCCCAAACCCAGCTATTTCTGGACTAGGTATTTATGAGAAACTTTTTGACAACTCCACTTTTCCTAAGTGTTTCATCCATACGTTGGTAGGGTACATGATATGTATTTGTTGTATAGATTAAAAATACCAGTTTTCCTAGAACACTTAATTAAATCCTTCCTTGGGAAGCAAGAAAGGAGTGGGGGAACATGTGGAATGTGCACCTTCTCTTTCCATTTAACAGTGAATCAGTTGCAAGTTTGACAGAGAAGGGAGAATGCCCTCCTCTGGAATTATTTTCTCCCACAGTTGCTTCTGTGCGTCACCTATACTGGCAGTTTCATAGAGCTCAGGGGAAAGATCAGTCTTTCTGGCAATTGCTCATACTGATTTGTTTCGTCTTGCCTTTAATCACTAGATATTCCTCCGAGAGGAGGATGAACTTGTGGTTAAGGTACTTGATTGGGAGCTAGAAAACATGAGTTCAGTGCCTGACTGTACAACACACTTCCTTTGTGACCTTGGACAATTCACTTCTCTCACTGTGGCTCAGGCCTGGTCTACACTAGGACTTTAATTCGAATTTAGCAGCGTTAATTCGAACTAACCGCTCAACCATCCACACCAGGAAGCCATTTAATTCGAACTAGAGGGCTCTTTAGTTCGAATTTGGTACTCCACCCCGACAGGTGGAGTAACGCTAAATTCGACATGGCTAGCTCGAATTAGGCTAGGTGTGGATGCAAATCGAACTTAGTAGCTCCGGGAGCTATCCCACAGTGCACCACTCTGTTGACGCTCTGGACAGCAGTCGGAGCTTGGATTCTCTGACCAGCCACACAGGAAATGACCCGGGAAAATTTGAATTCATTTTCCTGTCTGGGCACTTTGAATCTGAAGTCCTGCCTGGACATCGGGGCGAGCTCCGCAGCACCTGCAACGATGCAGAGCTCTCCAGCAGAGGAGTCCGGCCAATCCAAGAATAGAAAGAGGTCCCCAGCATGGACTGACCGGGAAGTCATGGATCTGATCGGTGTGTGGGGCGAGGAGTCTGTGCTGTCGGAGCTGCGCTCCAGCAAGCGGAATGCAAAGACCTTCGAGAAGGTCTCCAAAGCAATGATAGAGAAAGGATACAGCCGGGATGCAATGCAGTGCCGCGTGAAAATCAAGGACCTGAGACAAGGCTACCAAAAAGTCAGAGCGGCAAACGGACGCTCCGGAGCCCTGCCCCAGACATGCCGCTTCTACGAGGCACTGCATGCCATTCTAGGTGGGTCTGCCACCACTGCCCCACCAGTGACCGTGGACTCAGTGGCTGGCATAGTGAACCTGGACAGTTCCTCCTCGATGTTCGCCGATGTGGAAGATGAAGAAGGGTCTGTGGAGGACGGCGCAGGCGACAGCCAACACAATACCGCTTTCCCTGACAGCCAGGATCTCTTCATCACCCTCACAGAGATCCCCTACCAACCCTCCCCGGCCGTTAACCCGGACTCTGAATCAGGGGAAGGATCAGGCGGTAAGTGCTATAAACATGTAAACATTTATTTTTTATAAAACAGGTATAAAAAATAGAAATACTATATATAAAATTTTCAATGAAAAACTATATGAAAAGTAGGTCCACACATATAGGGATTGAACAATAATCCTCCAGGGACAATTCAAGAAAGGTCTCATTTAGGTCCTCGAAAAGCCTCCGCAGGAGGTTCCTGGGGAGAGGTGCCTTGTTGGGTGCTCCGTGGAAGCACACTCTTCCGCGCCAGGACATCCTTATGTAGATGGGAATCATCGGCTCCACAAGCATGGCCGAGGGACCCGCATCAGGGTGATCTCGTTCATGAAATGCTGCATCTAATTAGGGCAATTAGTGTATTGTTACTGTTGTGAATGGTTGACTTTTACTTTGCATAACAATGACCCTCGCTTAACAGCCACGTGTTGTAGGCCACATAGGAAAAGCATACATTGATCTTTCCCGTGCACTGGCGGGAGTGGCTGGAAAAGGGTCAGAGTATATGATTTCCAGATTGCCTTTAGCGGGAGGGCACAGCTATCCATTAACTGATAAGCAGAATGTACTGTAAGGCTTACCAGGACTGTCTGCTAGACGGATTCAGCTGTCTCTCCCCACTTGTCCGCTCTCCTGTGCAATGCCGCAGCCAATGAGAGCGTATTCCGAAATCTCGAACTTGTCCTGAGATCTCGTGAGACTTGTTGCCCTGTATGGTCTTGTTCAGAGAAACTGACTAGACTGTGTTCACTGTTCGCAAACATGTATCTGTTCAAGGAAATCAGTTACTTTTCCCATCACACAGCTTCGGCTCTTTCCCGGACTGCCCTGGCATCCCCCTCGCAGAGGCTGGCGCAGATTAGGCGGCGAAAGAAAAAGACTAGGGACGAGATGTTCGCGGAACTGATGGCTTGCTCCAGAGCCGAGGCGGCAGAGCAGAGACAGTGGAGGGAGACCCTATGTCAACAGCATCACACACACATCGAACGGGAGGACAGGTGGCGGCAGGAAGACCAGCAGCCGACTCAAACGCTGCTTGGGCTAATGAGGGAGCAAACGGACATGCTCCGGCGCCTTGTTGATGTTATGCAGGACCGCAGGCAGGAGGACAGAGCCCCCCTGCAGTGTATCTGCAACCGCCCTCCCCCGCCAAGAAGTCCTGCCCCCCCCCACCCAAAAGTACAAGACGGCGGGGCGGTAGGGGCCGTGAGAACTGTCACTGCACCACTGCATAGCGCTAATGTACCACACACCTCTCACGCTATACGTTTGTAGAAGTGCTTCCCTTACAGGCTCACCCGGTCCCAAATCCAAGTTTCATCCCCCCACTGTGTATTAGATTATTAAAAGCTGTTTGCTGTTATTCACTGTTTCGGTCACGTCTTTCGTGTCAGAGGATTTTTTTGTGTATGGGGGAGAGGGGATTTATAATTGCACGGTATAGCCTACATTACCAGGGTACAGACTTGGGGCCATGATCAACTGCAGGGCACACACACACTGCAGTCAGTAGGCACCAGGGTCACTCTGTGTGGTGTATGCTGCCCCGGGTCATTCTGTGATGTGTATGCTTGTCCAGGGTCCTAGCGCCTGCCACCCCCTTAATGTTAAGGCACACTGCCCTTACCATGCACTTCCACCGTAGCAACGAGCCTCTCCACTGCCCTGAGCCCCAACAAGAGCCCTCATCCACGGACAGATACTCACCCTTCCCCCACACCCCTCACCCCTTCCTACGCCCAAACCCGCAGCCCACTGCTGTCATCCAAACCCCTATCCAAAGAAGGCACCACTCGCCCCTTCCTGCAATCCCTCCCCTTCATGCACAACCACTTGCAACTGTCCCCCACCCCAGAGACCTATGTAGGAGCAGGAGGATGTCATTCCTCTATGGAACAAGCGGTCTGTACATCAGTGCACACCGTGCCCAGCACAGTATGCGTCCATGTTTCAACACCTGAACAGAAATGCAAAGTAAAACAAAGATTTATTAATAATGAGTGTAACAATTAATTTGCTTTAAAACGTGCTTTGGAAGTGGGGGAAACTTGGAGAACGGGGTATGTAACCGCAGATCGAAATCGACACATACAGACACAGGCCCAGGGTCAGTTTCTCTTGAAAGCAAGTGGAGAGTCATAGGTTACCCTGCTCTCCGAGGAAACTTGCTTTCAAAGCCTCCTGGATACACAGCGCTTCCCGCTGGGATATTCTCTCGGCACGGGTGTCTGGCTGAGCGTAAACTGCAGCCAGGCGATTTGCCTCAACCTCCCATCCGGACAAAAAGGTCTCGCCCTTGCTCTCACAGAGATTGTGTAGCACACAGCAAGCAGCAATAACTACGGGGATATTCTTTTCGCTGATGTCCGAGCGAGTCAGTAAGCTCCGCCATCTCCCCTTGAGACGTCCGAAAGCACACTCCACCACCATTCTGCACTTGCTCAGCCGGTAGTTGAAGAGTTCCTTCTCTCTGTCCAAGGCGCCTGTATAGGGCTTCATGAGCCAGGGCATTAGCGGGTAGGCTGGGTCCCCGAGGATCACTGTAGGCATCTGCACATCCCCAACCGTTACTTTGTGGTCCGGGAAGAAAGTACCTGCCTGGAGACGTTTAAACAGACCAGAGTTCCTGAACACACGCGCGTCATGAACCTTGCCCGCCCACCCAACGAAGATGTTGGTAAAACGTCCCCTATGGTCTACCAGTGCTTGCAGCCCTTTCGGTTAATGTATTCGCTGGCCTGGTGGGCTGGTGCCAGGATAGGGATGTGAGTCCCATCTATAGCCCCACCGCAGTTTGGGAATCCCATCGCGGCGAAGCCATCTATGATGTCCTGGACGTTTCCGAGAGTCACTACCTTTGAGAGAAGTTGCTCAACGATTGCGTGGGCTACTTCAATCACAGCAACCCCCACGGTAGATTTGCCCACGCCAAAGTGGTTCGCTACTGACCAGTAGCTGTCTGGCGTTGCAAGTTTCCAGAGGGCTATGGCCACTCGCTTCTGCACACTCAGGGCTGCTCGCATCCGGGTGTCCTGGCGCTTCAGGGCAGGGGACAGCAAGTCACAGAGTTCAAGGAAAGTGCCCTTACGCATCCTGAAGTTTCGCAGCCACTGTGATTCATCCCAGACCTGCAGCACTATGCGGTCCCACCAGTCCGTGCTTGTTTCCCGGGCCCAGAATCGCCGTTCCACACCATGAACTTGACCCATTGCCACCATGATCTCCACGGCGCGGCGTACCCTGCTTTGTGAGAGGTCTGCGCCACTCTGTGAATTCCTGTCCTCACCGCGCTGCCGGAGCCTCCTCGCACGATTTCTCAGCAGCTGACTGTGGAAGAGGTGGACGATAAGGTGCGAGGAGTTGACAACGGCCATAAGTGCAGCGATGATCGCAGCGGGCTCCATGCTTGCAGTGCTGTGGCGTACGCGCTGTAACCAACAAGAGAAGGGCGCGAACAGATTTCCCGCCGGAGCTTTCAGGGAGGGAGGGCGTGATTGACGGTTCAATGACAACAGTTACCCAAAAGCACCCTCGACACATTTTTCCCCCAGGAGGCATTGGGAGCTCTACCCAGCATTCCAATGGGCAGCGGGGACTGCGGGAACTGTGGGATAGCTTCCCACAGTGCACCGCTTCCAAAGTCGACGCCAGCCCCGTTACTGTGGACTCAGAAATTCGAATTAGTGTATTTACTGTGGATACACAAATTCAACTTCATAAGGTCGAATCCACAAATTCGACTTAAGTAGATTCGAAATAGTCTTGTAGTGTAGACAAGGCCTCAGTTACCCAACTCTGAAATAATAACAACTCTTCCTCCCCTTGTTTGTCTTGTCTACAGAGACTATAAGTTCAATGCGGCAAAGACCATCCCTTACTATGTGAATGTATGGTGCTTTGCACTGAAGTCTGTTAATTTATGAGTATACATATGAAAATGTGTGCATGTGTACATTTCAATAATATTTGTATGCAACTGGATTAGTAGCATGTATTGTGTGGCTGATTTATCTGAAAGCAGATGTGAAAAGGTTAGAAATGTTCATTATATATTCTCTCTCTTTGCCTGTTGTCTGGTGTGTGGAGATGCAAAGACTGTCATTTAAGACTACTGTAATTGATTATTAAATAATATATCATTGAGAGGTCAGAGTTAAAATTGTATTTCAATTAAATTTTCAGTTCTTTGACGTGAAGAGAACTAAAAATGGGTGTTAGGAAGTGTGTTGATGTGGTGGAACGTATGACGGCAGTGTGCCAGTACCTGGATATGGGTATTACTTGGCATGTGGATGTTACCTTAATTTATCATTTCCTTGTTTTCCAGTGTATGCTTTATTGTAAGGAAATACCCTTGACCATCCTTAACTCTTTTTGTAAGATAACACCTGCATTAAGGATCCCCTCCAATTCCCATTGAATTAAATGAAAAGATTTGCACTGACTTCACAGCATCCCTAACCTTTCCCTCTTCCTTAAAATAAATAAATAAAATAAATAATAATTAATAGAGGAGTTCCAGAACTGGGGAACGATCACAGTCATATGGATTGTTCATTCTTGGTCACATCTCTACTCTGACAAGATACAATTTAACCTCAAGTTGAACCTGATTTGTATAGACTACAGGGAACAGTTATATAACAGAGAACAATTAAAATTAGACAAAACACAAAAAAGCAGGCAAAGGTTTTATAAGCCAAAGCCTAGAAGATTTCTTAATGATTTATGTCCAAAGTCCTTTTCACATGAGCATCATTTAAACTAAATACGCGATATCTGCTTTAGAATCAGAATTCCAAAACTGTGCTTACAGTAATTTACGATTACTTGCATTTCACGTTTGCCTTATAAACCACCACTTTCATTGCAGCTTACCCATTACCTTTCCCTTAGATAATTTGGTTTCTTTATGGGTGTTTCATTGGCAGCCTCCAGGTTCTAAATCATATATAATGAACCAATCTTAAGTATGTCTCTGTAATAAGACTTTATAGTACTTGTGAACTGGATCAGCGTGTGGTAGGCCCCTGCACAGTAAAAGTCTTGTCATGGATGACACCTCTCTGTGGGACACTTGCAATTTTATTTCTGAGTGTCAGAATTAGGGATTCTTCATAGTTTCCTAATGACAGTTATAGTCAAACATACCTCACATTTTTACCTCTGAGGATGAAAGACCTCTCTGTGCTAACTGCAGGAGGCTATTCGTTAAAGATGCAATCCAGGTAACAACATTAGAGTGTTCCACCTTTGACGTGTTTTTTTTTTCCTATTTTAAGATGAACGAGTGCAAACCTAAAAAGGAATATTTAATTTGTGGTCAGCAATTGTATAGAGAAAAAGGTCCAAATGTGGCCCAAAACCCACCCTCAAATTTGAGTGTTGATAACGGAAAATTCTCTCTACTCCATTTACTGTAGATCTTGCTATATACTCCATTGCAGTGCTGTGAGTGGTGCTGGGTTTTTTTTTCCCTTCTACAGTGAAATCCAAATTCAGTAAATAACTGGGTAATCATAGAGCAAAGAAAGCAGTTGGGGAGCATGTTTGTTGTATTAAAGATTGACCTTCACTATTTATGATGTCTTATAAAGTGCTTTCCTGTAGGCAGTAGGAGCCTAATTTAATAACAGTAAAGGGCATGAAGAAGTTGGATAGTCATTTATGGAAAAAAGATATTTTACCCATCCAGCAGGGATAATGGAAGTTGTGAATTTTGTAGGCTTTTTTGAAAATTTTAATTCCAAGGTTTGACACACTTACTCATATTTTTGCTATTTTAGTAAACTAGAAGATGAATCACAGAGTGTCAGAATCCAGGCACAACACACAGTATTACATAACGAGTCATTTGTTTTATACTGGAAATGTTGGCAAACTTACGTGTGTACAAGCTGACTGCTCTGCCTAGTGCTCACTTCAGCTTTTTACTTCCAGGCAAGCTCTTTATACACTAATCAACTGCACTGTGACTACAGAGTTTAATATGTTCTGTTTTGCTTCTAGTAATAAAGATGTACAGCTGACTCAGGAAAAATCATTAGGGCTAAAATTGACATTTAAGACCCACACCAGGTGCCCGATTTATTAGTGCTTATACAAATCCAAATTAAAATCTATTAATTATTAACTGAGGAAAACTTTCAAACTGCCATTAGAGTAAAAAGAGCAACGTTTTTCTCTATCTCAGGCAGAGTCAACCTAAACGTCAGTTTTTGTACGGATCTGGGGCCTGATCATATAAGGTCCTAAGGAACTGATTTCAATAGGCATTGAGACGGGGGCAGCTAGCCCCTGCAGAAGGCACTCAGCACCTCACAAAACTGATGCCCCCTTAGCTACAGAAAACTGGTTACAAAGTTGAATTGTGCATATTTTTGAAACGCCACTCATGTAATAATGGCATTTTTAAGTGTGTCCAACCATGTATATTAATTAAGAACCTGCGATAGAATACAATGTACTATATGGTGACAGACAGAGCTGCTCTTACCACTGGAACATCACATTAATGTACCAGCTACCTAGCATACAGTAAGTGATAACTGTTCCAAATTACATTTTCCTTTAATTCGGCCAGTGATTCTACCATAAATACTATAACTAGCCTTTGTCAATATATGCTGTGAAACACGAATTTTTGTGGGAGCCAGCAGACGGCATTATTTTTTGGTTAAATCCTTGTTGCTTCTTATTGTTTGGTTTGGTTTTTTTTGTTCCTATCACCCATGAAATCAAATAAGCTTTGCACTGAAAAATACTTTGAGTGCAATCAAGAAGCCCCTATAATCCAATACAAACTGGAGTAAAGACTGAGTTTATGAGTAATTGCTCAACACAGGGCCAAACATTCAAAAGCACCCTTTCAGAGCCCTGTAACACAAGGCTGTTTTATTCCATTCTTATTCTGCCCTCATCACCATAATGGCAGAGTACCTTTCAGCAGTGTATTCAGCAACATGACTACTATCAGTCATGTGTTGTTTGTTCTCTCTCATCCTCATCATTCTCATTCACAACATAGAATTGTTTGTGCAGCACAGTGTTTGGTATTGGTAGGGTTTGGTTTGGTTTGGTTTAAAAGAAATGTACACACTCTCTGTGTTTATGTTGGAGAAGGCAGGTTGAGGAAATGTTCCTTCCACTTGGAGCAGATGGTGGTGAGGTCCTGGCTCATTCCACAGCCTTGAACCAGCCCCCGAGAACGCTCTGTCTCAGCTGCTATTGAATGCACCCTCAGCTCCCACTGAAACTAATGGCAGCGAGAGCACTCAGCACCTCAAACGATTAGGCTGTCAATTCGCATCCTCAATTTTGAGCACATGCAAATCAAGTAGCACATTGGAAGGCCTGGCCAATGTGAAGCCCAGCATTTTTATGAGCCAGGATCTTAGTTTTAGAATTGTCTTCAGACAAATCATCTGCACTTTCTCAACATTTTTTTCAGTTCTCTTTCCAATATCCCACCTTTCATCAAAAACATCCTAAACAAACAGCCATCTGGGCAGGGTTGGCTGACTTCAGGCTTTAGTGGGGATTTTAAGCATAGGCAGAGACTGCGATTCCCTTTCCTTTGAACACAGAATAGAATAGCTTCAGCCTTCTTGCAGGCTGAACATGTCACAAAGAAGTATCCATCTGTGTGTATTGCACAGGAGCAGATTAGTTTCATAGCACACTGCTGGAGAGCTGCCTCCACAGATTGATAATGCTGATTGTACATATATTAACACTTTTGACACCCTAAACATTGCTGTCTCTACACTCTCTGGTGGTGGTACCATTTCTCACACACACATTCTGAAAATAGGTCAAGGGACACACTTTGGATTGCCATGAACCCACCGACTCAAAAGACAGAATTACTATTGCAAAGCGAAATCACTTGACAAAGTAAGGAATTGTGAATAAATCTCATCCGATACATAAATAAATTAATATAGTACCTAAGTGTCTAACAGAATTCCATGGTACAGTACTAGCTTGGGCCATGAACAGGTGAGTTTCTAAGTAAGAGAGGAATACTATGGAAACAAAAGGTGGTCACACGTAATTAAATATGAAACTATATGAGATGTCTGCATAGATTATCTAGCACATATTCTGTTTGTTAAATGAAATTGTATTGTCGGGTTAGATCATTCATGTTTTCCTCAGTTTCTATGCCCCACTTTAGTGTGGACAGAATGCATCTCTGTGGACTTAATCAGAGTTCCACACCTTTTACGATCACGACGCCAGAAGAGGGCTGGATGTTTCTCTCCTCTTGCCAATCAATGGCAGCCTTCAGTCAGGCCGTGAGATTTCTGGGCAGCCTAAGTGAGGATTACCATTATGATATAATATACATAAAAATCTGTCTAGCAAGGGCATAAATTCTTTGGGCCACACCTGGCCCAGTCTATACACATGTGCAGGGGTTTAAGGCTCATTAAGGACCTCCAGCCCCACCACCACAGGGCCTCCCTGAACCTTGAGGCCAGGTACACAGAGCAAAGTAGGTGCAGTGTGCCAGTATTCCCATGCCAAGCATGCTAAGAGGGTGCTGGGGTGGGGGAGTAGAAGCCTGCAAGTTACCACGTCCCTGAAGCAAAAGGGGAGTAGGGCAGCACAGCTACATGTGGCCCCTTACACAAGAATTTGTATATGCACAGTCTAGATCCTTGCATGCACTGGGTAACTGCAAACAGAATCATTTTAATGGTTCCCAATGAAATCATAAATTTAAACAGCCTCCTTAGGCTAGCCAGGGCTATTGATCAAACAATGTGCCAGGTGTTCAGCTGGTGTAAACCGGTGTAACTCCTTGCCAATTTACACCAACTGATCTGGCCCTTTATTTTTAAATGAATTATCACTGCTTGTGGAAGGCAGTAGATTGGCAGTCACGGAGACTGAAAAACTCTGTGTACCCACACGAGAGTCCAGCATGGGCAGAGACACCCATTCTAGTTAATGACTGTGACACAACAATGACTTCTAAGGATCCTCCTTTTAGGGTGAGAGGGGTGTTCATTGTCCAGGGCCAATTCAATCTTTGACTCCCTATTGCGGCTCCTCAGCTAATTTTCAAAGAAGTTAATAAAATTTACTTGAACCAACATTATTTACTAATTTAAGTAATTCCTACTAGACATTTTAGAGTATTAACCTTAACTAGCTAATTAGCTCATGCATTATCTGTGTAATGAATCACGTACTATCAGTGCAATGAATCCTAATGAGTATGGAAAACATTCATTAGAAGGAAATCTGATTAATTTAAATTGCTGTTATTATTCTAGCACAAGATCTTTATATCAACACTCTGTGCAATAAAATAAATACTTTCATGAGAACGTGGATACAAATAAGGGCCAGATCTTTGACCCTACGTAAGTCCCATTTACACTAGGCCGGCAGCACAAAGGAAGCTTAGTGAAGCAGCTGTATTACATTAGCATGAGGGAGTCTTCAGCTGGTGCATTCTGTTGCTCCACATAGCAGGATGTATTCAGGAGTGGGCCAGGGGATAGATCAAAGCACAGTGCACTCCATTACACCTGGCCTCTTGGGGGCCATTATCCACCATTGCAAGTGAGCGCCGCCCTGAGGCTCAATTCTACCAGAGCTGACTCTGGATCTTCCATTGCATTTTTAATACTATGAAGAGCTTAATTTGTCTTCTGTATTGGAGGTGAGGGTTTAGAGTTGTGGTACACGGGATTAGATGGCTACAGTACAGGAAAATGAGTCCACAGAGAAATTGACATGAAACTTTCAGCCAGCTTTAAGCTCTCCTGTTTTGGCACACCCTGCGCAAGAACGAGCACACAGCAGTTCTTGCACAAGGTGCAGCTGAGGGAGGTAGTTTTCATTATCCTACTTGTGCATACAAAATGGCTGCTTACCTACTTTTGAAGGTGTAATCATTTGTCTGTGCACCTGGTGAGTGGCAAACGGAAACAGAGGCCCGGGCTGAAAGAGCGATGAAGTCAGGTCACATTTGTTCTCTCAGATCTGCATTGTCAATCTGAAGTCAGTATTCTGCTGTTTCTGCATGTCCAGATTTCCCATTAATCACATCTCAACGGGAGTTCTGCATAATATAGTGTGGTCAAAGGGAGTTCCAGTCATGCAGGGAGAGCAGAATATCATAGTCTAGCTCTGTCATGCAGAGAGGAGAACTTTATCTGCACTGATTAAGTACAGCAGACAACAGAGTATTTGTTAATTATTGACTTATCCGAAAGGATCCTGTGGCTTGACAGAATCCTTAATACATTTGTTATCTACTCGAATGCATCTCATCATGGAACATATGGTGGCACTGTGCTGCAATGCAGAATTTTTTGTTTTCTTCTCTATATACATGCATACGTTTATATATATTGTTACTCTCACCTCATTTTGCTTTGTGGGAAGAAGCTCTCTCGTGTTTACTCTTTCATATTGTTTGTTTTATTATCCTCCAGTTTTGTTACTTGCAATCAATGTACGTACTGGTGTATCTGTCTCCAGATCACTTATTTTTATAAGGCAGTTCATCAATCCTATTCTGTTTTTAATAATGTTAATCATTTAAAAAATCAGCCAGATGGATTACAAACATGCAAATAATGTCTTAAAGTACTGCAAAATGCCTCATCGTATTAACTGCTTGCAGTTAAAACTGTAACTCTGGATACACAATTAATTTTGTATTCCGGTACTGTGTCAAGCAAAGCCTATTGAGGGTTTGAGTTGCTTCATGATAAATCTAAGAGTTAACAGTTAAATTGTACAAAGTATTAATTTGTATCTCATGTTCAGATCAGAAAAGCAGATCCTTCAAACAGCCCAACAGTTTAAAGAGTTCAGTGCCGACGTCATCATCGATTTTTCTTTAGTCTTCCACTTAAGGAATAGACTGGTTTGGTAGATCAATGAAGTCAAACTACACATTTCTGATTCCAAATTATTTTATGGTGTTACCATCTATAATTTGTGTCAATTAATGCACACACCATTTGCACCAGATGAAAATAAAATAGTGTGATACCCCCTTGTAGGAGGATGGTCACCCGCTCCTGCCCGGAAGGGCTTAAAACGGTCCAGGAGAGGGCTGTGGCAGGGGAAAAGCTGGGCTGATTGGGGGAAAACAGCCTCAGCTGAGGTCATGCCCCAAGCAGACTCAGCTGGCCCTATAAAGGCAGGGAAGCCAGGGGCAGACACACACAGAGTCTCTCTCTGCCTACAGAGGGAGAAGGGCTTGGCTGCTAGGGAGTGTACCTGGGTACCTAAGGTGGAGCAGGGCTGGGGGAAGGCAAGAGGAGCTGGGGAGCTCTGGTCTGGAAACCCCCCCAGGCTGCAGGCCTAGGGTAAGGCCAACTGGGTACTGCGGTTGCAAAGGGGCAGTCCACAGGTAGGCAGAGGCAGCAGGTCCAAACCCCTTTGCCTGTGATGAGTGGCTGATACACTGCAGTCTGCCCCAGTGAACGGGGGCTAAGTGACGACTGGCAGTAGCCAAGACTGAGGCGAAGTGGGGATAGTGGGTGGGGGTTCTCCTGGGAGGGGTAGACCCAGAACTGGGGGGTTACTGCCAGGGGGCAGCACCCCAGATAACGGGGCACGGGTCCTGGGAGGGACATGGGGGCCAGAGAGAGGACAGGCAGATCACCGGCCTGCAGAGGGCGCTCTGGAGCTGGACCAAGCTAATTCCCAGAAGTCACCAGCAGGAGGTGAGTCCACACCTCTACACCCCTGTGATTATAACACAGTTGTTGATGTTTGTAATATGGTATGTCATTATTTAAGACTTAGTTATTAAATTGGATTTCCCAAAATAACCAGGAAAGACTTAGGGTAGGTTTACACTTACCTTCCGGGTCGACGCGGTGAGTTCGACTTCTCGGAGTTCGAACTATCGCGTCTGATCTAGACGCGATAGTTCGAACTCCGGAAGCGCTGCGGTCGACTCCGGTACTCCACCACTGCAAACGGCGGTGGCGGAGTCGACGGGGGAGCCGCGGAGTTCGACCCCGCTGCGTCTGGACGGGTGAGTAGGTCGAACTAGGGTACTTCGAATTCAGCTACACTATTCACGTAGCTGAATTTGCGTACCCTAGTTCGACCCCCCTTCTTAGTGTAGACCAGGCCTTAGTAAGATCTTTAAGCAAAGTTTGAATAAGGTAAAAAAATCATTTATTTTTATTTCATAAAAACACAGAATGACCCAATACAGACATTCAGTCCTGAACAGAAATGTAAAAGTAAAAGCAAAAACATTAAACAATAGCTCACACAAAATACTCACTTTCAGATCTGATGGCTATTTCACTAATCCAAAATCATCTTCGTCTAGGATTAGAATGCGGCATGAGGCACCGTTCTATTCTATTTGGCTAGTTTCTTTGTGATGTCATACCAGCATCCTATAGCATATATCTGCACCCTTCTCAGCAGGCACAGCTGGGCATGGAAGTGGGGCAAAGGGAAAGAGACAAAACAGTTATTTTAAGTGGCCTCTCATTCCCCCTTCCTCCAGGAATCCAGATTCTTTTTGAAGGCATCTGAAGTCCTTTGGTCATTTAAACCTCATTCTCATATAATACATGGAACTGGGAGCTTTACTTTTTATAATTGAAAATGGGATTTGAAAGTCGACACTGGAACCTCAAACTGTTGTGAAAGGCACTTGAACTCATGGAGGAATTTGCAAGAAGGGCCCAAACAGATGGGAACCTGGTGGGAAATAAAATTAAGAAATATAAATTTAATAATAAATATATTCAAAATGGTACAAAAGGTGCTTAATTTTTTCACTGCTATTATCTCTTAACCAATAACTATTTTGCACAGAAAATATACATAGCAAACCTCTCAAAATCATTTTTATCACATTTTTTCTTAATGAAACATAAAATTAAGGATCCATCCATGCCGAAATGAGTATTAGCAGGCTGTTACTGCACTCCGCAGGTACTGGGAGGGACTCTACTTTTGGCACTGTGCCTCCCAACACATGCAATAGCCTACACACATATCAGAGCCTTATAGTTCAAAGTATTATACATTTTTCCCCCAATGAACTTGACTCCTAATGTATTAAAGAAAAAATATATTAAATTCACATGAAAGGTCTGACACATCCACAAAAGCAGAGTTGAAGGAGTCCTCCAAATTCTAACCTTGTTCTAACCTAGAACTTAATTTATCTAATTCATTCCCAGGCTCTGTAGTTAATTTGGGGGCAGGTCTTAATCAAGCATGATTTCCACTTAAGTCAATGGGTCTGCATGACCAAGGGTAACAAAATCAGGCTTTTTCTATACTATGTCCTGTATGAGTCATTGTTTCATGTTCTCTTTGACAGGGAATCATATAGTCCCAATCACATGCCTAATATTAAGCACGAGTAGTACAAATTCACATTAACAGCCCCATTGATTTTGCATGTGTGAAAATTATTTGTATGAGTATGAGTAAGGGTGGCCAGAACTGGGCACACAGTTAATTTAATGGAAGTTATCGAGGCTGGTATTTTCAAAGGAATTCGTGGGAGTTAAGTGCCCAACTTCAAGTGACTTTCAAGTCCCCTTTGAAAATCCCAGGCCAATTTAGTTGTAGGATATTCCAATAGAGACAACAGGACTCTGATCTTAAACGATGAAGCAGCAACTACATTATTGTTAATATAATTATGTGTAATATGCTGAATATTTTTCTTACTGGAAGCAGTGGTAGAAAAGTTCAAGTCATTGCTGTTGGAGTTTGCACAATAAAAATAAACAGAAGCAGCCCTGCTAGAAAATTGGTGACAAAACAATATTTTTATCACATAATACATGCCAGCATTGATTCTGCTTTTTCTACATAGCATTATGTAATGTTCCTATGTACAATATCATGCTGAATTCACAAAATCATTTTTGAAATGGATGCAAGTATTTTATTTCAGCTGGTCATTGCATGGCGTAAGTACCATGCCACAATATTGCATAAAGAGATGTTGCATGGTAAGAATAAAAACATTTGATGCTGTCATTTTAAAAAAAAAAGGTTTTTTAAGATACAAAAAGGCTTTAGCCTACATTATGGATTAACTGCTCAGTTCTGTTCTTAAGCAAGACAAAATAAAGCTTATGAAATCCCAAAAAACATTTTTTCCTGTTGTGTAAATTATAACCATATATATGGACTGAAACTTTTCTGTTCAAAACTTAGGACCCAGACTGACAAGTTGTATAGGCACCTTTTTTCTAAACAAGATTTAAAATGACTAAAATGTGAAAGGTTCAGCATTCGTAGTTGATTAGTAAACAGTACTGTTAATGATAGCTGTATCCTTCAGCACAGCTGTGTTAAACTGCACTGTAACTGTCATGCCTAACTGATCATAAGTTTGATAGTTTAAAATAAAAATCTCATAAAGGACAAAGCACCTGAGCCTACAAACCCCCTTTCATTTGATAGTTCCACTGATTTCAATGGGTCTTACACAAGCGTAATCTCTATTTACACAAGAAGTTTTGTGGAATAACTCACCTGACTATGTTGTAAACAAGCAGACCCTTCCTACCTGTATAATTATTTTAAATTACAACTTCTTTTGGTACCCAACACTTGACTAAGTATACACAGAAGGTCCAATTTAAGCTTTCCACTCATATTAGGCACCCAAATTTAGCAGCTGGGTTTTCGCATAAGTACTTAGGTAACCAAGTATGCATTTTAGGTATGTAAATACCAATCTGGATATCCAAATATATGATTTCTCTGGGATCCAAAAATAGATACTTGGACGCTGAACATAAGAAAGTAACCAAATGAAATAAAATAATGGCCTAACCAAGTAAGCCTAATTCCTGTTAAGAAAATGCATTTCTGGATAACAATTTTGTATATCACAGTGGGTAAATGAGATTTAATACTTTTGGCATTTATTTAGTGCCTTTCATCTAAGATTCCAATGCGAGCAAACAATTACAACTATGTAACTACGTAAGCTTCCACAAGAAATTCAAGAAACTCAGCCCATTTTTACAAAAAGCTAATTAGCTAAAAACAAAATCCAACCTGGCAGATTATAAGAAGAGTTCCAATTTCTCTGTCTCAGTAGTAAAAAGAAATTGAGGGAGAATAAAGGACGGCGGTCCCCTTATAGCCTCATTTACGAACATGTGGCACATGCATGCAAAGCCCATGAAAACTGCTGCCTTCCCAAAAGCTTTGACACACATCCCAAATCTGTAGATCTGGCCAGGTAATCTGTGAAGCAGCTTTATTGTTCGTGCTTTATGGAGGAAGAAAATGGAGGCAGAGGGAGATTAAAATGGGTCTAATTTTCAAAACTGCTTGATGCCACATGGCAGGTCATTGGCAGACAGAAGAAAAGAACTCAGATCCTTATGATTCAGTCCCCTGCTCTAACTCCTAGGCAACACTGGTCTAAGAAAACAATGGAGTTATATGAAAACTATGATTTCAGAATAGAATGCAGCTAATGATCTTTAACTAATCCACTGTATTTGAAATAATTATAAGAAAATATAAAGAGATCCAAGGTGACTTGCTCTTTGTCAAATAGGTCAGTTTGTCTTATATAAAACAAAAAGTTTGCTTTTAATGTTTGAAATATTCCCACTAATAATAATGTTTTCATTAAACTCTTTTCTCCCTAATACTTCTGTGATTCCAAGACCCCATTTAATTGTATTGGTTTTTGCTTGGAAATATTTTCAATGGCAAATGTGTTTTTTCTAACAGCAACATGGAAGACAAGATGAGAATATAATTGAAAGATGTTTACTGTTTTGTTTTCTTATTTGTTTGCTTGACTGTACATCTGATATCCATGTCTCTTTGATTTCACACATCAAATAATCTTCATCAGACACAATGAATGATAATATTAATCTAATTAAAACCAGATGCCTAGTACATTGTTTGGAAATTTAGCCCAAAGTATATTTGTATTAACTTTGCACATTTAAAAGGTGAAAATAAATCAGAGATCGCTGTTTTTAAACAGCCGAGTACCACAAATAGGCTGCAATCATGCTATCTTTTACCATACAAAATGCCAATTTTTTATTTTCTTGTTAGTATAGTGGCATATTTAAACCAAATTATAACAAAATTACCACAGGATATTTCAAAAGAAATATTTAATACAACAAAGTATTTAGAAAATTATATATACATTTGTTTAAAAATTCTATTATGTAAACATTAACATAACATGGCTTACAAATAATATAAAGAGTTTATAGATGCTTATCTGAATACTATATATACATTAAAATTAAAATAATCTTGCCTATTTTCTACTGTTGTGTAACAAAAACAAAAAGGAAACCCTGTTGCCAGCAGGTTTGGTCCCAGACAAAAGGGTATTTTTAGTCTATTTTGCTCAGGGCTTCTTAGAAAGTGCAGACCTTCAGAATTATGATTTATTTTCAAAAGCTTTTATTTTCCTTTAAATTCATAATATGTAAAGCTATAGACTATTAACATTTCAAATTATCCATGTGAAAAAATCAACTACCAGTTTTACTTTTCTCAGTGACATGGGCACTGCTACTGAAATATTCGTAAACATATTCCCATATGAATGTATTTGATCTATTCCTTCTTAAACATTACAGTGAATTACTTGTGTGTAAATTCATGTCAATAGAAACAGAAAAAACAAGAGTTCTTATTAATAGACTGATGTATTGATAGATTTCCAGATGAGATTTCATAAATAATACAATTTATATGTAATAGGACCATAAAGTGAACTTTCTGGGGGGGCGTGGGGAGGCACAGAACATGTAACAACATTTACTGGGCCGCACCATTGTTCGGCAGCAGAGCAGAACAAAGGGTACAAAGCAAACATTTAATATTTTCTTGAAAGTGTAACAAAATGTAATGCACATCAACTTATAGTTTTAAACATAATAGCACAAGTTTAATATATTAAAATGATTTTTAAGACATTGCACATATCTAATGCTACAAAACCATGCATTCAAAATGGCTGAATGCTCAGCAAATTAATATTTCCTGTTGTGGTATATGAGAGAGGCCAAAAAATAATGAGGAAATGGTAAGGAGACAACTAAGTTCATTAGTCTCATGATCCAAGATGATGGAGCTTGAATGCATCTGCAGGAGTGGCTCATTCAAGCACCAGCAGGAGGGTGCTGCTCTTATTGATCCCAAGGACTCAATTCTGCTGTCAGCTGGGCTCTGATAATCTAGTTTTCCTATATGCCTGAAGTTCCCATTGGTAGAACAGAACACTAGAGTCACGTTAACTCTGTGACAACATACCCTTATGCCTTTGTGCCATTTGGTGACCCTCCTATCTCAGGAGATAGCACCTGATCTCAGAGCAGAATTTTGGCGATGACCTCACTTGCTTCCAAAATATCTGTTCCACAGGATTCCCATGGAATTTGGGTAAATCTAAGAACATAGTATTTGGAATTATGGGATGAAGGACAATAAAGTGGGTATTTTTCTGAAACCTCTGAAACACAAAAACTGTGTAGAATCGGAGAGGTCCCAGTGGCATTTTGAAGCAACATAAAGAGAATGGCTACCACAATGCAAACAGAAAGTGAAATCCTCGAATAGAGTAATCTCATTGGCCAACAGGTGCCTTTATAAAGCAAATAGAATTTATTTTGCTTGCTTATACACTTACTATCAGGGAAGGGTTAAAAGCTTCAAATCAGTTTCAAAAACGTATGTGGCCATAGTTTGCAAATAGCTAATTTTATAAGATCTTTCCTCTCCCCTCAGGAATGTAACACATTTGAGGGTCTTCATTTATTTATTTATAGGTACACTTGGCTAATAAATATTAATTGGTCTGGAAACTGTCCTATGGGATAATTCACTTTCCCACAGTCTTGGCAGCCCTATGCACAATGGCTATGTGTAGGGAAGAGGAGCAAATCTGAGACTAAGAAAAAAGGAGGTGTGTGGGGGTGGGGGGGGAGAGTCCCATGAAACATACTCCTGTAAGTATGACACTAGCTAGGAAGAGAATCTGTCCTTTCTAGCAACTTAAACCTTGGATTATTAGTATATACTCCTGTTCAGCTTGTCCAGTTTACTTCCCTGCCTACCTCTTAGCTGAGGTAAAGCCTTTTCCATTTCCTTACTCTCAAGTGCTGGAAGATAGCTCCTCCCTCCAACACATTCAGGCCAGAGCCTCATGTTGCAACATGTCTTTCACTGACACTGGTCTCAACTCCCTTCTGCCAGCTTCCATGCTAGTTCCTCCCCAACTCCTGCACGACCTTCAGTGCAATCCATTTCCCCCTACTGGGGCCCAACCTGAGCGGAAGTCATGTTGAGAAAGTGAGCCACAAGAGGAGAGGCAATTTGGATTAACTATGAAATTCTGGAAGCCTGAAGCATTTATTTCAGTTTGCCCCAACAGCAACAGAGGAAACTTTCAATCTGTTACAAAACTGGGAATTAGTCAGTTTCCCAAATATTAAGAGTTTAATATTTTCCCTATTGAAGCTGGATTGATTCAGTTGCTATATTTGGGCAGGCAAGATTTATACATCTGCTAGAGTCTGGACCAGCCTGCAAAATTCTGGGTTTTCTGGATTGAGGCCCATTTCTAAAACAACAAAACTCAGCTCTTCACTTCTGACGTATTGATAAGAAAATATCACCATGTTAGGTCATTAATATGAACTGACAGACAGCATCATTTCAGGTCCCATTTATTACTAGACAGCTGTTCTGAACTGTCAATCCTATATATTAATAGGTTCCTAGTAGGTTCAGTGATTTGATAGCTTGTAAAGACATAGTTCTGTACAATAAAACATTCATTTCACAACAACAAAATGCACCTTAACATCTTGGTCTTATTTACTGCCATTATGCAGTATCTGCAAATATTTATCATATTAATCCCATCACAGTGGTTTACAACTTGCAGTAAATTTTATAAAATTATACAATTTGTTTACAACTAACCATGTGACAATGTTTTTTAAACAGGACTGGCTTAGAAATTATGAATCCTTCCACCAACGTGTGATTTAATAGACAGGTCAAGTTAAGCCTTTGCTAATGTGTCATTATCCTGCCTCCAATTAATCTTGGGATTTTTTTTTTGTTTTGATTTAAATGGGAAATTTGATTTAAGACATGATTTAAGTCAGTGCATTAAAATCTGTGTATTGAATGCCAGAATCTCTAAATAGACAAGATTCTGAATAACTGTAGTCAATATTTAACAAATTAATACTGACAGACAATCCCATCTGTAATAAAACTGAAACTGTCTGCTGTCTACTTTATGTTTCTTAGGAAGTTATTTATTTTGAATGTAATAGAAAAACAGCATTAAAAGTCTTTTCTACAATTTCTTTTAAGCATTCACAAAAGATTCCAGATTAAGACCCTGGAGATTTAAACTGCATATATACATAGAGTCCTATGAAATCCTTTTTATTATTGTGTATTTTCAGATTTATTATTTTTTGATTTATTTTTTTTCCATTTAAAAAAAAAATTAAATCTTCTCCAGCGCTGGGGTCGTGGTGGGGACACAAAGCTCCTCTGGCCCCCGGTCCACAGAGAGGAGACAACTTAATTTTTTGGTATTGTGCTGGATTTTTTTTAGTGCCGGATTCCATGTTTTTGTTTTTATTCCGCAATTCCATCCATGTTCTCCCTAATGAGGATTTCATAGTGCCCTAATATACAGCACAGGTACTGAATAGGAGGTAACACTGCAAGTTTCTCTATATTGTCCTGACACTGTGCTACAATCCTAAACTTAAAAGGCAACTCTATAAAAGACAGGACTATTTGATTGTTAACCTAACCGCTCAGATCACCACAAAATGACTGGTGTTCAGTGATGTACATGCTTATCTACCAAGAACTGGATTGAACCCACCAACTCATTTTGCATAGGCCACTGATCAGCTATCAGAAAGTCACAGCTTTCAGTCTCTACCAATCTGGGTTAGATTTGCGAAAGCAGTGTTTAATAATCAGAACTGCATGCATTTAATTAAATGATACATGGGAGAAACTGAAATTATTCTTATACACTTAATAGAACCATTGTTATGATTACAGTATTTTTATGCATACATGATATAACCCTACTAGATTCTTTAAACTAGATGGTCAAGATTTTCAGTGCCAAAACATTTTAAAGGACCTGATCATCAGAGGATGAGTTCTTAGCACTAACTGACTGACTAACTAGGCCTCATTTGGCTCAGGTGCCAAAAATTAGGGCATCCAAAATCAGTAGGTATTTCTGAAAATCTTGGCCAGAATCCTTAGAACACTAAATTCTATTCACGTAACTCACGTGAGTAGTTTCATGGTACTCATGTGAGTAAAGCAAGCGGGATCTGTCTCATATCATATAATCTGTTATTGAATGTTTCTACTGCGATTGCAGGCTCAGATACTGTATAACCTTTTATAATGTGTTAATTCTGGAGAGGAGATCCCCCTGAATTATTTTCTTAAAGAGACAACAGAGTATTTAAGTGGATTAATAACTGCAGTACATAACACTAGCTCATATCACAAAGTGAAGGTTCTCTGCAGTCCCTAATCTTAGTAGCATATATACATTTTATTTACTTGTGAGGGCATTCTGTGCCAAAAAATAAAAAATTCTGTGCACAATATTTTAAAATTCTGCAAGTTTTATTTGTCCAAGTGTGGAGGAGCTCAGTGTGGGGTGATCCAGGTGTGGGGTGAGAGAATTCTGTGTGGGACAATCTGGAAGGAGGCAGCTCAGTGGGGGGTCTAGGTGTGGGGGATCTGGATGCACAGAGGCTCGTTGAGGGGGTTCCAGGTGCAGGGGCAATCGGACTCTGCAGGGGTTTCCAAGTGAAAGTGACTGGGGCTCAGCAGAGGGGTCTGGGTGTGGGGGTCTTGGTGGGTGGGAGTCTGGGTGCAGCTAGTTGGGGGTCAGTGGCGTGCGGGTCTGGATGTGGAGGTTCAGGGGGTGGGGCTTGTGGGGGGTGTTGAGTGCAGGGAGCTCAGTGGGAGGAGGTCCGGGGGCAGGGGTGGGGGTCTGGAGGCAGGGGGTCTGGGTGCAGGGAGGATACAGCTGCAGAGGTTGAGGTTCAGTGGGATGGGGTTCAGGTAGGGAGGGCTAGGGGGGTTCTGGGTGTAAGGGGGAGGTTTGGTGGGGGTGTCTGGGTATGGGAGGTCCAGCTGCATGGTGGCTGGGTGGATGGGGCAGCAGCTCCCCATACAGAGACCTCTACCCCTGCAGCTGTGAAGCGATGAGGGCAGGAAGCAGGGGAGGATGCAGAGCTTCCTGCAGCTGTGGGAGTGTGTGTGGGGGGGTTCTGAGTGTGAATCTGACACAGCCCCAGCCACTTCTTGCAGGGGAAGAGGAAGTCCCATCCTCGCCTACCTCCAGCCCAGCTGGGACTAGCAGCTGAACCTGGCTCAGGGTAGGAGTTACTAGCTGGGTGTCCCCAGCTCTGCGGTGATTTACCTCTCCGTTGGCTGCTCTGGGTACCTGAAATGATGTACCTGCACAACTAGGGAGTGATGCCTGACTGCTCTTGCAGCTTCCCTTTGCTTCCCTGTCAGAAAGTCATTTTTCTGCGGAGAAGCAAAACAAATCTGCAGGGACATGAATTCTGCGCAAGTGCAGTGGCGCAAAATTTCCCCATGAGTAATTTTATGCTAAAATTAGCAGAGAACAACTTGTTCACTGTAAACAAGTCCAGTATTTTTGCATATTCATATACTAAAAATTAAGCAAGGCAAATTAATTAGGAGAGAGAAAGAGATAATTTAAAGAGCCAATAAGGACAGTTTTAAAAATATGGATAGTACACGTCATTCTATGTTTAGCACATGTGTATCTGCTAAATTAGTTTCCTTACCATTTGCAGCTTTTCAAAGACGGGAGGAAAAGCTGTACATTGTGAACTATTTTTTGAAGACGAAAACAGATTCATGTGGTAAACACATCTACATCCAATTCTCCCCAAAGGAATTTATGCAAGGTAGGCTTTCAATTCAATCTGTAATTCAATATTAGTAGGCAAAATTTGGCACATGAATTACAGATTACACTCCTGTCAATCTTGTAAAGACTTTAGACCTTTTAAAGATATGAATTTTTAGTCTTTCAAAGTGGAACTCACATTCAATCTATGAATTTTTCAACAAAGACAAACTTCAAAATACACATTATGCATCAAATTAATTGATTCGGAGAGGCTTAGCTGCAGTCTGCTTACAGATTTTATTATTTTTTATTTTTAAACAAACACCCCACCCTACAGGATTCAAACACCAATATTAACTCATTTTCTGATTCAACCAAGACATCTAGCTTTTCTGATAAGCTGCTTGTTGGGATTCATTTGTAAAGGAGCTCTCTTATCGATGTGCAGAAGATACTGCAGTAGCAGATAAGATTGCAAGTAACAGAACAATATTTCATTTCTGGGACATGATTTTGCTTTTGGGGTCTCGCGTGTTAATACCTTGTTGCCGCTGGTTGCTTTTTCCCATCACTCAGTGCAATCTATAACAGTGTATGTCAATGTTAGGATTACAGGACTTGTTCTTCACACTCAGAAGCCAGTTCTGCAACCATTATTCACTTTGAGCAAACCTTATTCATGCGAGTTGTCCGACTGAAGTCAATAGGGATACTCGTGAATAAGTGCCACAAAATGGGACATAGGCTTGAAGAATATGGGTCTCAGTTCGTTAGACTTTTTAAAATAGCTCTACATTCAAAAAAGTGCATTAATAAGAAGTCAATTCTTTTTCTGAAAAAAATCCAACCCCTTGGGTTTCTATAACTACTGTCATAGTAGCATAATAAACTGACAGTCAATAACAAAAATGAACCACACAGCACCTTTAAGCTGGGGGCCGTTCTCTGGCTTGCTGAGGGAAAGGAATCAGTGTTTTGAGGGTGAGGGAGAGAGGTCAGAAGCTGCTGCAAAAGGGGGTGGAGTGAGTGTGGCGACACTGACTCATTCTCTGGGACTGGAAGGCGAAGGAGTTGAAGAAGGGCAAGCCTGGGCATGAGGAACTCTTTTTCCACAGAGTGGGCAAGGCAGCACCTACCTTTCCCTCCCCTTCAGGTGGCAAAATACCAGGTTTGGTCAGGACCTGCTGTGGACATCACACTAGCCATTTCTTTTAGGGCATCCGGGAAGGACTTTTTCCCTCAACAGATTGGCCTAGGTGGGGTGGGGTTTTTTGCCTTCCACAACAGGTTCAGGGATGGTTTTGTTATGGTTAACAGTGAAGGGAGTTAGGCTATATGTCGCAACTCATTATGTAAGTGTGGGGCAGATGTCCAGGTACTCCACAGGGAATGTGTACAGTGGCTAGATAAATGACTTGGTAAAGGACTTAAAAAGGAAGAGTGGGTTAAAGTAATGGAACAGGGTGGGAGGAGGGCTTCAGGGCTCCTATACATGGTACGGCAGGAAGCCAACCCCCCTTTCTTACAGCCCACCTTAACCCTCCTACTAGGGCAGTGGTGGATGGTAAGGTCCCAGCAATGGGTGGCTGGGGGACCTGTATGGGAAAAGATGGGGGGGCTGGCAGAAGCCTTCCAGGTAGTAACTGAATGAACATGGAGTTACCTGCATGATACACTTTTATCTGCTGGGTAGTCACAGACATCTAATAATAAAGTTGCAGTCTGATTAAAACTATATCAGGTGTCTCCTGTCCTTCTTTCGGTATAGCTGGACAATACACCAGCCTATGGGAACACAGATTATCCAAACAACTTGTGAGAAGAGAGTTGTTCTGGTGGACAGGAAAACCAGAATATATTATTTAGTAAACATGAATGAATATTGGTTAAGACGCTATACCGAAGGGAAAAAAAGATGGCTAAAGCATAGTTTCCTGCCTGTGGCAGTATAGCTAACAGATGTTGTGAACTGGATTCCAGTTGATCCATTTCAGGATTTCCAGCACTTGTAACAATTATTCTCCCAGTTTTCTTTAGTTGTTCTCACAACATCGTTACAAGTCACTTTCCAGTAAAAAGGTGACAGGCACTTTCAACTTAAGCAATCTTTTAGCAACAGCATTTCATGTGTCTTACAAAGTAGTTGTAAGAATGCCCAAATGTCCCCTTTCTTTATGCTGAGAGACTGTTTTTATAATAACATCAGCAAGAAATCAATAACAGAACAAAGCCAAATGCTGGAATACTGTATTCTGTAACATGTTAACTTTGTGTTTCCTTTTTTGCTAAACTCCTTGAGCTGACTTGTACTGCACCTTGTCTTTAAGCAAAAACAAAAATTTCAATAGAAAATTATTAGAATCTCCATTTTGGTAGAATTACTCTTCACAAGTGAGAGCTTCTGGGAATATCTGACTAGAAACATACAAAAGCTATTTTTGCCCTCTCTACTGTTTTTTCTTCCGTCATTTACTTTGTAACGTTTATAAAAGACTCTTGAGTGCATCAGAGGATCATAATGAAAAAGCAACAGTCATTCCATTTCCAAAAGGCAATGGGTTAGGAAAGTTTAAGTACAACTTTGTGACAAATATTGATTAGTGATAATTACAGTTGTACTTCTAAGAAAAAAATAATACTCTCTGAACATGATGCACACAGATCTCAGGAACAGAAATAGATGGTATGAGTGTACGAGACACTACAGCACAAACACAGGACTCAAAGTAGTGGAGTAAGTTTAGAAGAAAAGAGAGTGCTTTGCAAAACAAAGGAAGTGTGTACAATTTGCTGAGTGCCCCGTGAAGAGCCCTCATATTCCATTGGGAAAATGCTTGCTGCTTTCGAAAGTGACCTGTTAAATCAGAATGATGAACCTTAATACTGAGAGTCTCCTTTCAGGAATTAACTCAATGCAGCTATATTCTCCCCAGGGCCTTTCATAATCAACAGTATAGGATAGGTCAGAATCACAGGGCAGTTTAAAGTACATGGTGCTGATGTTCACAATTATACAAAGGGTCAGAGATCACCACTTTGAGGCTCCAGGTTCCGTGGCTCCCTTTGATGGTGCCGAGATAGCTTTGGAAAGCGGGTAGCCACTCTTGAGCGATTGCTTTTGCTTACTGGTTCTCCCACAGGTTGGGTATCACTAGGAAAAAAGAAACACCAGAATAAGTTCATGTTGTGTGTAAATTCTCCTGTAGTTATTCTAAATGCAGAAAAAGGAGATGTTATGAGAATCCAGCACATGATGGCAAAGTACAGTACATATCTTTAACTACATGGACTTGCATTATTTATACTGCTAACTGGAGTATGAATTACAAATGCACTCTTGCAAAAATGAGAACAAGTAGTACTTTATGGAAGACTGTAATTTCTAAGATAAAAACATAACTCAATGGGCTGAAGTTCAGAGATGGCATTAAAAGCATTTGAAAGTGATATATGTAAACGCAAACTAGACAAAAGCTTGGATGATGCCCTAGTTAACATTCTTCTCATTATGGATGGATGTATCCTTACGTGATGAAATACGTTAGTAACACACTGCCGCTGGAAATTCTTCATTCTATTCTGGCCCACAACAGACTATGATCTTACATGAATGAGTCTTCTGAAAACAACTTACTTGGAAAGCAAATACTCTAAGAACAAAAAGCAGTAATGGAAATTTCTGGTTACACAGGTGTCATTCAGAGGCTATAGACACCTCCAAAAACCACAGTAGAAAGGAATAATGTACTTTTGCCATACTTTTAGAGGACTCTACAGGGCTTAAAATTATACAGTTTACACACGTCTCAATCAACATCACTGATTAGCATTTCACAAACCAGCCAAATGATAACAAGGTTATGCTGCATGCAAAGTCAAAGTTATTTTGACATGTAAAAATCAGCTATTTATACCAATATTCAATCTGAGTTGATGAATTAAGAAGATAGATGCTCTTCTGCAGTCTTTACTATTTTGGCTGAAAGCTGATGTATTTTTGAAGCAAACAATGCATTAACTCCATGTAGATCTCTTCTCCCTGCAGGATGGCATTTACCACTGTGCAGAGAGCCTGCCTAAGGCTTATTTCCTTCATAAAAGCACTTGGAGAGCTACTGATGAAAAGCACTGTATAAGAGGTGGGTATTATTATTATAGGCACACTTAGAGTCCATTTAAGATGTATTTTGAGGGCTTAAATGGGATGGACCTAAGTGGAACATAGGCCTTGTAAAGGCTCTGTTCAAGGGTGCAGAATTCACCCTCAGGGAGCAGAGTATTTTAGTAAGGTAAGTCAATCAACAGTACTTCATTTTGTCAGTGGTAACCATTAGTTTTGTAAGGCTAATAAACAGTTGTCAATATTCCCCAACATAATGGACAGTGGTTCCAGAAAATATCCTGCCAAAGTCAGTTGCTAAATTGAAAATGTTAGCAGAAAATAAAAATGCTTTTCAAATAGCAGTGTGACATTTCATTGTTGTGCATTTCCCTAGCAGAATAGTTTGAAGTAGCCTTGGTTTCGAGACAGCCTTATGTATACCGATTTTAACTAAAGTTCACTAAAGTTCCTAATACAGTACTTATTCTTCCGCTGTGACCAGAAAGTCCGCAACATGAAAATAATTGCATAAAATTCTCATCAATCTCAAAACTTCTTAGCAACACACTTGTTGTTCTTTGTGTAATAGCAAGGTTTACAAATTACCACTTTAGTGCTTTGCTTGCTGGTCAATAAAATCAAAACACTAAAATTTAGCTGGGTTCATAATCTTACTCTGTGGTAGCCATAGATAATTAGATATCTATTTCAACATTTCCAGATTTTATGATTTTTCATTTTGTGAATCACAGCCCTGGAGAATCCAAATTAACAAAAGCTATATGCAGTACCTAGAAGATCCTGCTTTCTGAATCAATTTCAATTGTGCATATTAATGTTACTTCTATTCTATTTTTATTAATATAGGTGCTGAGGGAGAGAATTTATTACTACTTATGATTATACTATTCTTACCAAATTAATACACCAATTATCCAAGGTAGCAAAGAGCATCATCATTAACTCAGATATGCCTGCCAGCTGTATGATGTCATCTGCCCAAACTAAGGAGTTTAACTGTAGATCATCCAATATCACATCCCCCAACTCATCTAACATTCTTAATGTTTAAGAACATGAAGAAAAGCGATAGTGATTCCATATCCCCTTGTCTTACATCAAACTGACTTGAATAAGTTGCTTAATTCTCTACCAATTCTTACAGCACAGTAATAATTTTTATACATAGCTTTTATAATTGCAATCATCTTATCTGAAACGCCATATGATTTTGCTACTTTCCAATAAACCAAATCAAATGCCTTTGTGAAGTTCATGAAAACACCAAACATCTTTAACCCCTATTCTCACTTTTTGTTCCATCAACTGTCAGAGCGTGAATAATTAATAAATGCAACTTGGACTTGGTCTGAAGTTGCACTGCTCCTCACCTACTAATTTTTCTAAAACTGGCCTTAATCCGTTTAATTACTTTCATCATGATTTTTCCCAGTACCGATGATATGCTTATCCCGCTATAATTATCTGAATTTGCAGGATCTCCTTTCTTCAAGATTGGCCCAACTATTGCCTTTAGCCAGTCATCTGGTGACTCCTCTTGTTCCAATACCATTTTCTATATTTTTCTAATGCTTCGATAGCACTTGTCCCATTGGCTTTTAAGCAACTGAGCTGTTCCGTTGTCTTTTTTTTAACTGCTCCACTTGCCCTTTCTATTTCTTCTTCTGATGGTAGTTCAGATGTCCATTCTCTTTGAAAGCTGCCCTATTCACCTAGCGTGACTAGAATGCTTGCATCTGGATGAACTACAAGGTTCAGACCCATGCGTCTGACCAAGTGGGTATTCACCCATGAAAGCTTATGCTCCAATACATTTGTTAATCTATAAGGTGCCACAGGACTCTTTGTTGCTTTTTACAGGGTTCAGACTTTGTCAGAATGCTCCTTCCGTACTTCCAGCACCTCTTTGGCATTTGTTGTCAGTTCACTGGTAGCCTTTTTTGCTGCTTGCATTGTTGGCCCGATTATGTTTCCATATAACTTAATCTGTTTGTGTATTATTTTCATAGCTTGAGTTCTGGAGGTCAACTCTAGTTGCTGAGCCTCTTCTTTCCAAAACTGTTGCTTGTTCAATCTTTGTAATTTCTTCACCACTTTGCATAATGCTTTTACTCCTTCCGCTTTCCCAGCTGACTTGTTTGACTTGTTTACAATTTTATGGCGATGTTCTTGTTTTGTTGCTTGTCCAGCTTTTCCTTGTTTGCTTATGCCTTCCAATAACTTCCTCCACTGTGTTTTATATTGTTTCCTTGAATATTTCCCAGCCAGACTATAGGGAGATTTCTTCATCATCACAAATTAATATCCTGAAAGGCCTTCCAAGCATCACCTTTTATGCCTCCCTCATAGAGTTATCTTTTATCTTATCAAGATAAAATTTAGTTCCAGCTGTACCCATCGTTTTTTCCTGGACTTTAATTTAATTGTTCCCATTCATGATCACTGCCACACTCAGCATTTCTGTAGACTAATATCCAACAGTGACAGTCTATGCCTTTTACTGATAATAATGTTGTCAGTCTGGTTTCTGGTTTGACCATCTGATGAGTTCTATGTAACCTTGTCTGTGTCTTTGTGAAGAAACCAAATCCCACCAATATTAGATCATGCATCTCACAGCAAGTTTTTAACTTTTTCCAATTATTGTTTGCCATCATGATGTTGTGTGGTCCAACACTATTCATTTGCTTACCATGTCCACTACTAATGTTTGCATTCATATATCCCATTATCAGGATCCTACCATTATGAGGAATCTCATCTACAGTATGATCCACCTGCTGATAAAATCCATCCCTCTCTTCTTCTGCTGGTGCATAACAACAGATCACCGTTATGCATAGTTTATAGTAAGCAATAGTAAACTCTGCTATGACAATCCACTCAGACACCAGTTTCCAGCTGTTCACTGAAGTAACTGTTTTCTTGTCCACTGTTATAGCAACCCTATCTCTATGCTTTGTGTGTTCACTTGAATGACCAGAGTAAAAGAAAGTGTAACTTCTACCTGTCAACTCTCATATACACAGCCAATGTGTCTCTTGTAGGGTAGCAAAGGAAACCTGTAATTTCCTTAACTCCTTTGCTACTAGCTCAGTCTGGCCTGGAGCAAATAGAGTTCTAACATTCCAGCTTGTCATACATGTAATATGTTCAGCAGTTATCTGAAATCCATGACCATTTCCATTTGTTAGGCCTAACAGGCTGGGTTGAAATGTGCATAAATCCATTTGGTTTGCTATCCTGTTTCTATAACAAGTGAGTTTTGGATACAATGACTTTTTAGGTCAATCCATCCTATCCAGCTCATGGGAATGTTATGTTATGGCCCGCTGGTCTCCTGGAACAGGTATCAGCAGTTCCACCCTAGCCACCTGACTTCCAAGGCTAAACTAGAAGTAAAAAAAATAAATACTGTGACAGACCCAGACCAGTGGGATACAGGAGTCTGGTAGAAGGCAAATATACTGGTCACAGGATGAATAGTTTTCTGAGTGACCAGAGCAGGGACTGCACTAGAGCAATCAGGAACCTGCTAGAACCAATTAAGACAAGCAGGCTAATTAAGACACCTGGAGCCAATTAAGAACATACTAGAATCAATTATGGCAGGCAGACTAATCAGGACACCTGGTTTAAAAAGGACCTCCCATCAGTTAGTGGAGGGTGAGCAAGGAATGAGAAGGTGTGCTGCTGGAGGACTCAGGAGTACAAGTGTTATCAGGCTTCAGCGGGAAGATTCTGCGGTGAGGATAAAGAAGGTGCTGGGGGGAGGCCATGGGGAAGTAGCCCAGGGAGTTGTAGTTGTAGCTGTGACGCAGCTGATACAGGACACATAGACAGCTGCTATCCACAGGGCCCTGGGCTGGAACCCGGTGTAGAGGGCGGGCCCGGGTTACCCCTATGCTCCCAACTCCTGATTGGACACAGGAGGAGTTGACCTGGTCTGTGAGCAACACCAGAAGAGAAGGTCTAATTTGGAAAGGGATCTGGCCTGTCCCTGACCCACTAGATGGAACACAGAGACTGCGGGGATTGTTCTCCAGTTCCCCCATGCTGGCCAGTGATGAGGTTAATTGAGTGAACGGCAGGTTTGAGCCTCTAGCAGAAGTGGACAAACTGAAGGCTGCTGTGAACCTCTGAGGCAAGGAAATCCCCCAAAAAGCGCAGGACCCACCAAGGCAGAGGAGGAGTTTTGTCACAAAACATATAATTTGCAGTATACATAAGCATCAGATTTACAAAAGGGAAGAAATAAATAAATTTTGCCTTGACTGGCATTTCTCATATTAAACAAGATTACCTTTAACGCTAGGATTCAGTTTGCCAGAATGATGGCCACTGCTGACAACTGGTAGGATCATGCAGCAAAATAGACAGTTATTGACTATCCAGTAGTTTATGCTGTATGTGAAAACAGTGTTATATACATCTAGTGTAACTCAGTGCTTGTTTTACTATAAGTATCTTTTAATACACAAGCTCCTCCTGCTGGCATGTTCATGAATTATCAGTGATAGCCCAATAGGAAGCCACTCACCCTTGCTTTTGACTGAAAGAAGAGAATCCATCAAAAGAAAGGAGATAGAGTTAAAAGGGTACAAAATAGATTTTCTCCCAATAAGGAGTTATGGATCGATAGGACAACATCTTAGCTAAGAAGGGTGGACTGCTTGGAATATATCTGATTGGATGGAAAAAACCAAACTGGTGTGAATTTAGGATAAAAATACCAAATTCTGTTCCATTGGTGTATATCCAGAGTAACTCCATTGACTTAAATGGAGCCACTTCAGCTCTACAACAGTGTAATTGAAAACAGAATCCTAGAGCATTTGGCTTAATGATGAATTTTTTAAACCTATTTTTAACATCACAATCTAAATTGTAATTAAATATAGAATTATTTTGCTTAGTTTATTAAAAACATTTATGTAGGATTTAAAAATGCAATATTATAATATAAAAATTGGATTTCCACCCATCTGCCATTCTTTTCTATGGAAACAGCCACCAGCAGCTGAAATTCAATTTCACCTGCTAGTGCTCAGATCCGCTTCCATGGAAACAGATGTAGCATGGGCAAAAATAAGTTAGGAGCTTTCAAGACTTATTTTTTTAAAAATCTTCCCCTTATCTTAAGTCCATCCAACTTCCATTTCTGTAGAAACAGGCAGGGGCGGCTCTAGATATTTTGCCGCCCCAAGCACGGCGGCATGCCGCGAGGGGCGCTCTGCCAGTCGCCGGTCCCGCGGCTCCGGTGGACCTCCCGGACCGAAGCCGCGGGACCAGCGGACCCTCCGCAGGCATGCCTGCAGGAGGTCCACCGGAGCCTTGCCTGCCGCCCTGCCGGCGACCGGCAGAGCGCCCCTCGCGGCATACCGCTCCAAGCACGCGCTTGGCGTGCTGGGGCCTGGAGCCGCCCCTGGAAACAGGATGGACAAGGCTGCCAGCATCTGAGAGTGTCTCACACTTGTCAGTTTCAGCTGCAGACTGCCTGCTGAGCACTGAAAGTGCGGGTTTACAAAACACAGCAACAAAATGTAGAAACTGCTAAAAAAAAATTTGGGAGGGAGGGGCAAGGGAGATTAAAAAGTGGCAAGGAAAAGATTATTATCCTCATGCCTTGTTTCCCTTTGATGAATGCAATAATTTTAATCCTGACATATTGCCCGGCCACAGACCTGCACAGCTAGAACATTTTTCATTCAACTAGATGTCTTACTAACCAATCAAGAGTTGAGCATAAAGTCAAGTGTAGTAGTACAAGCCATTCCATGCACCTTTCAGTGATCCTGCCAGCATCTCTAGCAAATACATATAAAGGCAATAATTCAGAGCAATGTATTCTATCTCAAATTATTTTTGCCAACAGCTTTCTGGGCACATATATGTGCAGTGCTCTTGTCACTCTCCTTTCTAATCTGTCCTTTGCTATAAGAACAGATTTACCATCATTTGTATTTAAGGACAAATCTTTTGGCTACCATTAGTCTCCAGGTTTAGGGTTGCCTGTATTAGGCTGGTTCATTTGAATATCCAGTTCTTTCTTTGTTTCATCACAATCTTTGCAGGGTATATTTTGTAGGCTAAATCTGGTAGGAATTAGGATACCTCTCAAATGTTGGTCTATTCAGCAGAATGGCCTATTCAGCAGAAGAGCTTCCAGTTGTTTTTTACATTCTTCATTTGTTTGAGCCAGAAGATGAATGCATCCTGCTGGGACAATCAATTCCTTTTCCCCATTAAGTCATTTTTAGCTTGTATGCATTCCTGATTACTCTGCCCAGCATTTGTTTTGGATACCAATTCAGTTTAATTGATTTTGTCATGGTGTCAAATTCTGCCTGAGGTGCATCTGTAGATAACAGCTTAGAATAACTGCTCTTTTTAATGACCTTCTGGTTCTTTGTTACTTTCCCCCAAAAAAGAGCTGTCTGTTGGTGGAGTCAACCAGAGTCACCCAGGCACCAGGTGAGAGCTGCAGAAGGAAGAGGTTCATCTGGATGTCATCCACAGGACGCAAGTGGAAACATCCAGGGCCGAGGATGCTAGCTGACTACAGATGACTACAGCAGCACCAGAGGAGGAGGAAGAACTGGCTGCTCTATGGGGAGGAGACTGGCTGTTGTCCACTTAGGACAATAGATAGTGCTCCACCTACCCCTCCACCCCATCCATTGCAGTCAAGAACCAATAAGCCGTTCTGGCAACAGGAAGTGAGGAACAGACACCAATAGCTGAGGAGGAGGCACTGCCTGCCTCCATGCCCCCAAAGCTGTCGGGCTCATATGAGGTCCTGGGAAGTGTGCTGCCTGCCTGAAGCCTGCATCTGAGACATTAGAGAAACGTTGCCAAGGCTTATCCATCCCTCTGACTACTCCTCCATCCTGCTCATCCATATGGGCACTAATGATACTGTCAGGCATGACCCTGAGCAGATCAGCAGTGACTATAGGGCTTTGGGAGTGAAGATGAAGGAGTCGGGGGGTGTGGGTTGTGTTCTCATCTATCCCCACAGTTGAGCTTAGGGGCACAGGCTGCGATAGGCACATCCTGAAGATGAATGCATGACTTTGCAGATGGTGTTGACAAATGGGCTTCAGCTTTCTTGAAAATGAGAACTGTTCCAGGAAGGAGAACTGCTGGGAAGAGATGGGGTTCACCTGACCAAGAAGGGGAAGGGCATGTTTGCATGCTAACTCAATAACCTACTGAGGAGGGCTTTAAACTAGGTTCAGAGGGGTCAGGTGACAAAAGCCCACAGGTAAGCATAAAAAAAGGTGACCTTCTCAGGGAACTATATGTTATGGGGGAAACGGAAAATTACAGCAGGGCCATAGGAGCAACAAGAGGGAAGTTAGTGGGGGAATTTGCTCAACATCTTAGATATCTATACATAAATGCAAGGAGTATGGAGAACAAACAGGAAGGACTGGAAGTATTATTACATAAGCTACATTATTACTTATATGGCATCAGAGATTTGGTGGGATAAATCTCACGAATGGAATATTGGTATAGAGGGGTATAGCTTGTTCAGGAAGAACAAACAGAGAAAAAAGGAAGGAGGCACTTTATTACACATCGAAAACATACACACTTGTTCCGAGGTCCAGAAGGAGGGGAGAGGCAAAGCAGTTGAAAGTCTCTAGGTAAAGATAAAAGGGGTAAAAAATTGGGGTAACGTCAGGAAGCGGAGATGGATGAGGCATTTCTAGAACAAATAGCAGAAATATCCAAAACACAAGACGTGCTAATAATGTGGGACTTGAACTACCCAGATACCTGTTGGAAAAGCAAAATACCATTTCCAATAAGTTCTTGGAATATATTTTTGTTTCCAAAGGTGGTGGAAGTTATTAGGGAACAACCATTTTAGACTTGATTCTGACCATCAGGGAGGAATTGGCAGTGAATCTAAATCATAGACTATCAGGGTTAGAAGGGACCTCAGGAGGTCATTTAATCCAACCCCCTGCTCAACACAGGATCTATCCCCAACTAAATCCCCAAATGGCGCCTTCAGGGGTTGAACTCACAACCCTGGGTTTAGCAGGCCAATGCTCAAACCACTGAGCTATCCCTCCCCCAAGATGGAAAGCAATTTGGTTGAAAGTGATCATGAAATGGTAGATTTAATGATTCTAAGGAAAGCAAAGAGTGAGAGTAGCACAATAAGGACAATGAACTTAAAAAAAAGAAAAGAAAAGCAGACTTTAACAAACTCAGAGAAATGGTAGGTAAGGTTCCATGGGACAAAAATATGAAAATCTAAGAGATAAAGGAGATCAGGAGAGCTAGCATTATCTTAAGACGACAGTGTTAAAGGCACAGCTGCAAACTATTCAAAATGCAGAAAGAGTAGTAAGAGGCCAATGCGGCTCCTCCAGGAGCTCTTTAATGAGCAGAAAATCAAAAAGGAATCCTACAAAGAGAGAAACACGGACACATTGATAAGTAGGAGTACAAAAGAAAAGCACAATCATGTAGGGACAAAATGAGAAAGGCTGAAGCACAAAATGAGTTACACCCAGCAAAGAGGATAACAGGCAATAAGAAGAGGTTCTTTAAATATGTTAGGAACAAGAGAGAGACAAAGGTAAGTGTACGGCCTCTACTTAGTGGGGGAGGGGAGCTAATAACTGACAGCATCAAGAAGGCTGAGGTGTTTAATGCCTATTTTGCTTCAGTCCGCACTAATAAGGTTAATGGTGACCAGATACTCAACACAATTAATATTAGCAACAGAGAAGGAATGCAAGCCAAAATAGGGAAAGAACAGGTTAAAGAATATTTAGATAAATTAGATGTATTTAAGTCAGCAGGGCCTGATTAAATTCATCCTAGGGTACATAAGGAATTAGCTGCAGCAATCTTGGAAATGTTAGCAATTATCTTTGAGAACTAAAGGACCACAGGTGAGGTCCAAAACATATATATTTTTTAAAAGGGGAACAAAGAGGAACCAGGGACACACAGACCAGTCAGTCTAACTTCAACACCTAGAGGATAATACCTGGAAGATACTGGAACAAATGATCAAACAATCAGTTTGTAAGCACCTAGAGGATAATAGGGTTATAAGGAATACGCAGCATGGATATGTCAAGAACAGATCATGCCACATCAATCTACTTTGCTTCTTTGTCAGAGTTACTGGCTCTGGCCTAGTAGCCGTAGACATGGTATATCTTGATTTCTGTAAGGCTTTTGATGCAGTCTCACATGACATTCTCGTAAGCAAACTAGGGAAATGTGGTTTGGATGAAATTATTATAAGGTGGGTACACAACTGGTTGAAAGACTGTTCTCAAAGAGTAGTTATCAATGGTTCCTTCTCAGACTGGGAGGGCATCTCTAGTGGTGTCCCAACGGGGAACAGTTCTGTGTCTGGTACTATTCAATATTTTCATTAATAACTTGGATAATGGAGAGGTGAGTATGTTTATATAATATGCAGATGACACAAAGATAGGAGGGCTTGTAAGCACTTTGGGGAGAGAATTAGTATTAGAACTTAAACAAATTGGTCTGAAATTGACAAGATGAAAGTCAATAAAGTACAAAGTATTACAAAGTATTACACTTAAGAAGGAAAAATCAAATGCACAATTACAAACTGACTTAAAGGTAGTACTGCTGAAAAGGATCTGGGAGTTAAAGTGGAACACAAATTGAATGTGAGTCAACAATATGATGCAGCTGCAAAAAAGACTACTAATATTCTGTGGGGTATTAAAAGGAATGTCCTACATAAGACACAGGAGGTAATTGTCCTGCTGTACTTTGCACTGTTGAGGTCTTTTCTGGAATACTGTGTCCAATTCTGGGTACCAGACTTTAGGAAAGTGTATGGATAAATTGAAGAGAATCCACAGAAGATCAACAAAAATGATAAAAGGTTTAGAAAACCAGAACTATGTGCAAAAGTTAAAAAAACTGGGCATATTTAGTCCTGAGAAAAGGAGATTTAGGTTAGAGATCAGGAAAAACTTTCTAAGTATAAGGATGGTTAAGTTCTGGAGAATAGGCTTTGAAGGGAGGTTGAGGAATCCCCATCACTGGAGATTTTTAAGAACAGGTTGGATAAACATCTGTCCAGGATGGTGTAGGTTTACTTGGTCCCTCCTCAGCACAGGGGGCTGGACTTGATGGCCGTCCAGTTCCCTTCCAACCCTTCATTTCTACAATGCTATGTTGGGTATTGTGTGTCAAACTGTAAACTCAGATTGGGCGTTTGCTTTCTATACATGGCCGTTTGAATTGCATCACTCTGTTGTCCAGTGGTGAGAATGTGCTCAGAGACTGTCTCTATAATAATGGCATTTAGACTTTGGCTTTAGAATAAAAGTGTTCAATGTATACCTGGATTTATTTATTATTTTTGCTACTGTTATAATTATCTTTTCAGTACAGTGGAGAAAACCATTGCATACACACTTAAGATATATTACTATGTATTGAAAATATTGGAGTAATTAAAAACAGAGAAGAATTTTATGCATCAGGATTCACAATACATCTTATATGCAAAAATGAGAGGAGTAATGTTCATTTGTTTGACAAGTAGCAATTTCAACTCACTGATACAACGCTGGATTATAGTGACTAGCCAGGGACTTCCTCCTTCATATCCTCAAGTCGTTTGCATTCAAAGACTGACAGATTGAGTGTCGACAGCCTTAATTACCAAATTAACTTTTAAACAGCTCATAATCAATATGTTTGGCATTAGAAGTAACAACAGACAGAACAGGATGAAATAGTAAAAAATGAAGCATGTAAACTATTTACAGAAAGCATGTTCTGAGACACTAACGTATTTGCAACTAATAAAAGACAATTTTATCCCTATAAAAATCGTAAGCCATGCAACTCCAAATTTTTACAAAAGAAAGCAAGCAGAAGCCACACCACCCCCTCATCCTACAGGGGTGAGAAATGGAGATATTTGTCATCTCCTCTTACATCCTCTACTCTCTGCCTCTATCATATCAAGAATATTTGAAAAGTGAAGTCTTCTACTGCTGAAATCACCAACTTACCTCCTGTGCTACTATGATTCAGTTTCCTCACTAAGTGATAGGAAAGCATCACCATCTGATTGGACTACTTCAGTCAAATCTTTTAATCTTATTACTGCTTTAGATTGCTTTGTCTTGATTGAGCCCACCTTGTTCACTACCAAACCCAGCTTCCCATGGACCATCTCTGCATCACCAGAGCTGTGGGTTTTAAAGAGATGTAGGTGCAGATGGAGGAGGGCTGTAGTAGGGCTGTTAGATCTCCCACTCTGTAAATCCAACAGCCTCACTGGAGCAGGGATTCAGGCAGCGTGAGATGACTCCACCCTAAGAGTGGAGCAAAGGCCAAGGAGTAGGTGCGCAGCTGCTGTGTTGCCTAGTTGGGAGGATTCCTCTCCCCTCATTCTCCTTGAGACCCTCTTGCTCCAAGCCCAGCTCTTTGGATTTGGAACAATAGGATGATACATCTCTCAGCAATGGAACTCACATTTTTTTCATCTTTGTTCAGATATTCCCCTTAGTAAATAAGCTTCTAAGGTGCTCTGCTCTGAGTTTTGCAAATACACTGCTTAGAAAATAATTTTTAAAAAAAATGTTATGGCACAAAAGTTTAATGAGATTATTTTTAATAATGAAATCTTTTTTGTTATTATGATAAGAGTGAACAGCATGATAAAAAGAAGTTGTGATCAAAAAAATCTTGGTTTGATCAACCAACAAGTCCTTCATCTTTAATTAGTCCATCAAATAAAGAAGTTTTAGCTGCTTTTCTGAAAGTAACCTCATCATTTGTCTTAGAAGGTAACAGGAGTGACATTAACACATGCAACAATGTAGAACAGAGTCAAAGAAACCCTTTATTAGAGAATGATTAGGATTTTCATGGGTGTTAAGCTAAGAATAGTAAATATGATAGGAGAAAAAATTAAGAAATGGGAAATCCACTTCTAAAATATAGCTCTGCAAGACTATGACTTTCCTCTGGTAGATATGTTAACTATAGTAAATAAATAAATGAACTTTCACAGCAAAAGCTCTTCTTCTTATCTTTTATTACAGATGACAATTTAAGTGCTGACAATATGCTTGCTACTGTGGACATCAAGATGGCCTCTAGTCTAAAGAGCTTTTGAACAGAGAAAGGCCTCACCTTGGATAAAGTTTTATAGACTTTTTGGAGTTTTTAAAAGCTGTCATTTTCCATTTCTTTCCTGTGTGAGCCTCATTAAAATACTAGACTTTTATGAAGTGATTTGATTGAGCAGAGGGTTGAGGTTTGACATTCTGGATTTGGAAGTACATTTCATAAATCTCATCAAGATGAGATGAAGATGTAAACAAAGGGGGCATTTGGGCTGGCGTTGAAGAAGTGCAAGGGACAAGAAGGAACATGATATGGGAGGATGAAGTTGTGCAGTGTATTAAAAATAGGCAAGGGGAAGCTAGTAGAGCAAATCAAAGAGGGGTATGACATTGTCTGACCACTAAATAATTTTGGTTGTAGCATTTTAGCTGGATCAGAGAGGAACTATGTGGACATCATGGAGAACAAGGAAGTGGCCTCAATAATCAGTAACAAAATCTGATTTCACATAGCAGCAAGTTAAAAGCAAAAAACAAACAAACAATCTCAGTAACTAAAACCAGGTGGAATTTAAACAAAAAAACATACTAAAAAGGCGTCAGTATCTCTGGAAAGATTTAAATAATATTGAACCTTCGCTATAAGTGCTTTTCAGAAAAACTTGAAAACCCAGTCTTCACTTAGAGTACACCAGACTCCTCCCATAGCCAGCTGAGCCTTAAAACTGTGGACAGAAAACTCAAAAGACGTAACATTTAAATTAAAGTATTTAGGTGGACCATACTTCAATCTAGTCATCTTCTCAGCTTTGCATGAGCAGTGGCCTCTCTTCATAAACACACACCTCCCAAAGATGTCACACACACCAACATGCTCAATACAGAGTTGCTGAAAAAAGTTTAATCTCCAACACATCAGTGAATTATGCAATATCAACTTGTGCTTATGTTTCCTGTCTTTGAATGACTCATCTTGTATGTCGTTCTGCTGGCAGAACCACTCAGCTTTATATTTTTCACACCATAATGCACAGGACAGCACACTTGAAAAATCAACAGATTCAGACGGGCTTCCATTGATTTATGTTTCAGATGCATTGGCAAAGAAATAAAGCAACAGAAAATGGGATTTTTTTGTGTTTTATAATTTTAAATCTGGACTATGTTTCCCAGAATAAATATAATAGGTGATTATCCATTTGCCCTTCATGAATGCTCCCTACCATTCATGAATTATCAGGTGTCACCTAACTTTAAAATAATAATTAATTAGTTCATTTCATGGGATTAGCATTATATATAAAATTTAAATTGCAGTAAACCTGAATGGCTGATGTATTTGCAGCACTTAGCTTATGTTGAACCACTTCAAATAAATGTCCTCATTATTCTCTGCAAACATATCCCTCAAGGGCAACTGAACTGTGATACTGACATTTTAGAAGGTCTGTAACAAACAGTAAGTACTAATGTTCAAGAACTTTGCTTGCGATATTTCTCAGCATGGATTACGTAAGTACATTATGCCAAAAGTGTTTGCAAATGCCACACGGTGCCAAAAGAAAAGTCACAAATAGACACCCAATGTAAATATTGCCCTTTCTTTAATCTACAGAAATTAATTACAGGCTCTGGGACCTGATCTGGTGACTAGGTGTTGAGCATGGACAATTCTTGGGAGATGCCTATTGCACCCTATTTCCAATGAAAGAGTAAAGTACTCATCTTGCAGATCTGATGCCATGAAATATATTCTGTCCCCAAATCTGCAGAATATCCAGTTCTGTGGTGATACATTCTGTGATGAAAAAGCATGGGGTGGGGAGAGTTGTGCCTGCTCAGGAGGAGGAAGCATTGTTCTATTCTCCTGGCCTCAAAGGAGATATGACCTGAGGTTTTCACTGCCTACCAGCAAGGTAGCATTCAGTGCAGACCCTGTATGCATATCTCACCCCATTTTCCTTGGAGTTCAGGCTCCTCTGAGCCACACAGAATCATGCCCAGAACAACACGGGGAATGGGGGAATTCAGACTCCCCATTCTGTTGATGCATGGAACTGTCACTGGCTATGGATTTGTGAGTGCAGATCCACTAATCCATTCTACTTCAGAGAGAAGTGTGCAGCCTCCGTTGAGTCAACTGAACACATACATAAGGGCTAGGATGACCAGATGTCCCGTTTTTAAAGGGACAGTCACTTTTTTGGGACTTTTTCTTATGTAGGCATCTATTACCCTCCACCCCCGTCCCGTTTTTTCGCACTTGCTATCTGGTCCCTACATAGGGCTGCTGCTCTACGACATCTTTCACCCAGCCCTTGTGGAGATCTTTGTGGATTTCATTTAAGAAAAAGTTAATGCCTAGCTTAACTGGGTTCTTGGTAACCATCTTACTGAGCTTCTCATAAAAAAGAATTCAAGCTGATCATTTTGAGACACAGATGATTTGCTTTGAATGCATGTTCCAGGACTTAAATCAGAGTTGGTGGCTGGCCACTGGAATTAGCTGTCTTGGTCCTTGTTACCAGCCTCATGGAGTCCACAGATATCTCTGCCATGAACACAGTAAATAGAGAGATTTTTCTAAGTACAGACTTGAACTTGTCATGGTTCTCTGGATGAGGCTTGTTGGGTCCTGGCCTCTAGACACTGTAGTTCTAATGAAGCATGTATTTGCTAAAGAGTCTGACTGGGTCAGTGAAGAAACTCTGAAATCCCTGTCAATTTTTTACAGCCTCTTGGGAGGAAATGTCCCTCAGCAGGAATTACCACATCAATTCCCAAGGTTGACACTGCTGCAAAATAAAACCAAAGTTTTTACATATAAAAATTATGTAGTTTGTGATTTCCAAAATATGTATTAGTGAGGAAGTTATTTTAAAGGTTATGCAGTTCAACAGAATGGTTTTACTGAGCTCAGAATTAAACCACATTAGTAGATATTTTATACTACCCCAAAGTACACTGTATTTTTTATATAGTACTATAAATAGCCGTGGATTCTTGAATCTTTCAATTCCATTTATGAATTTCTCTTTATCTTATGCACATACATTTAAACAGATATTTAACTATTCGATTGCATGTATTAGAGTCTTGGAAAGTCTTAGTTAATTTAAATTTTAAAGAATCACTAAAGGAATTACATAATATTTCAAAGCTTGGGTGTAGGGCATTTGTCAACAGTGGAATGACATATCTCCATCCACTAGGACCCTTCATGACACACTAGCTACCTTAAAAGGCTCAATCTTTATCCAACTGTATCTGGACTGAGCCTTGGAAAGTGCCTCTTCTTTAAACTCTCGCAGGCTTTAGTGCGTTCTACATCCCCAAGAATGTGAGATCAGGTTTTGAAGAATACCAGATCTTACTGTAACGCACAGTACAATACATGTACAAAGCAAGTCTCAAGAAAAAACATTGTTTTGAAGTATGTAGTGTTGTTGTAGCTTTGTTGGTCCCAGGATAATAGAAAGACAAGGTGGGTGAGTTTTTTATTGGACCAACTTCTGTTGATGAGAGACAGAAGCTTTCGAGCTTACACAGAGCTCTTCTTCAGGTCTGGGAAACTAAATACAATGCATAAGAAAGTAACACATATTTCAAGGGACCATTCAAGGTGAAATGGTCCATTAACACCCCTCCAGTCATAGGGAGGAAAACGGGGGGAAGAGCGGCTGGGGGGTGGAGGTTGTTAGTGGTTACAGAATTTTGTAATAAGCCATAAATTCAGTGTCTTTATTCAGTCCATGATTTTTAGTGTCTAGCAAAGTAGTTTCTAAGGTAAAAATAGATATTGAGGGTCATGGATCCCAGAGCTACCACAGGCCACTTGAACTTGTCCATGGACAATTTGCTGGACATCCATGCTCTAATCAACTGACCAAATGACTTCTTATTAAACTATTTATTTGTTTCAATAGCTTACAAAATGATTCACTGGTGGTAGTTCATGAAGATGACTCCCCAGTACCTTATTTTCTGTAAGAAATGGTTACTTGCTTTAACTGTGGTTCTTCGAGAGTGATGCAGACGTATTCCACTTAGATGCGTGCGCACCTACTGCAAGAAGCCTTTGCCTAACAGTACGCATAGACTGGTGGCACTTGTGCCTTGTGGCTGTGGTCCCTCTCCAGCTACATGAGGTGACGCTGCCCCAACCCCCCTCAGTCCCTTTGCACTGAAAGCCCATAAGAGGAGACTCTGATGCAGAGGGGATAGAGGGTGGGTTATGGAATACAGGTCTGCATCACATCTTGAAGAACCACAGTAACAGTAAATAACCATTTCTTCTTCTTCAACTAGATGCAGACATGTATTCCATTTAGCTGACTCATAAGTGGGGACCCCAATCTGGAGGTGGGGCTCGAAGTTTACTGAAATAGGGATCGCAGGACCGCCGTTCCAAGGTCCGCATCTGCTCTGGTCCATAAACATATGTATGGATGACCATGTGGCTGCCCTGCAAATGTCTAGTATGGAAATGTCACTGAATGCTATTGACATCGTTTGTGCCCTCACGGAGGGAGCCCATATCCGCTGAAGAGGTGCACCCAAAGCTATTCATATGCAATCTTGATATGGGATGTTATCTATCTAGAGATGGTCTGTGCAGAGACCTCTTGCGCCTTCACGTGGTCTGCATATGACACAAACAGGCAAGGTGAAGCACAAAATGGTTTAGTCCTGTCTAGATAAAAGGCTAGACATTGCCTGATATCCAGAGTGTGGAGGCACTGTTCTACTGGAGAGAATGTGGTTGAGAGAAAAACAGGTAAATACACACCATCTGATTCAGATGAAAACAAGAGACCACCTTAGATAAAAACTTGGGCACGGTCGCAGCATTACCCTGTCCCTGGAGAATTGAGTGTTAAGGTGGCTCAGCCAGCAAGGCCTGCAACTCACACACTCTTCTTGCAGATGTCATGGCTATCAGGAATGCACTTTTCTGAGATGGGGGGGGGGGCAACAGACAGGATGCCAGGGGCTTGACTGGAGGGCCCATTAGAACCACCAGCACTATGTTTAGGTCCGACAGGATGTAAATGGCGAGGATGTAAATGGAGAAGCCCTTTCAGAAACTTTGTCACCATGGCATTGGGAAAAAAACTGATTTTGCCTGAATATGGGGATGAAATGCTGATATTGCTGATGAATGCATTCAGCGAACTGAGTGCAAGGTCCAATTTCTGAAAATGTTGCAGCTACTCTAAGAGGTCATGGATTGAAACCCATGTCGTTTGGGTCCTATGGGCCAAGGACCACACCAAGAACCTCTTCCACTTTGCTGACTAGGCCATCCTAGTGGAGGACTTCGTACTGTAGAGTAGGACCTGCTGAACAGCCGCCGAGCACTGCTCCTCTGCTTCATTCAGCCATGTCGTAAGGTGCAGGGAGCTGACTGCAGAATGGAGGATGTGGCTAATGGAGGATGCTCCTAAGTGAGCAGGCCAGGATGGAGAGGAAGCAGTATAGAAAGCTGAACCAACAGAGCAAGGAGTTCTGAGAACCAGCACTGTCTTGGCCATGGTGGAGCAATGAGGATGAGCTTGGCCTGATCTGCCTTGAACTTGGGGATGATCTGAAGAATGAACGGCATAGGAAGAAAGGTATACAGAAGAGTCAACCTTAAGCTGCAGAGGAAGGTGTCTGAGAGGGAGCCAAGACTGAGGCTCCTCCATGAGCAGAATAGGTACACATTGTTTCCCTTTGTTGCAAGCAGGTTGATCATGGGGATGCCCCACGTTGCAAAGACGACTGGGAAAACACTCGCCTTCAGGGACCACTCATGGCTCAGGGAGAAAACCCTGCTGAGATTGTCCGTTAGATGATTTTGCACTCCCAGAGTGATGTCTTTTTCGATGCAGAATTGCCTCAGGTTGATCGCCTCTAGGCAGAGTAACCTGGAATGTGCTCCCTCTTGTTTGTTCACATAGTTCAATACTCCAGAATGAGAGGTAGCAGCGCTCTCCAAGCCCGAGGGCAATCTTCGGCCCAAGGAGGGCCTCGGTACCAGATCTGGCCATATGGCCTGTCCAAGCAGGTGCTGCTTGAGGCAAAAGTCCCATGCCATCTGAATCCACTTCCAGAACAATCTACAGATTGAACAACACACTTTAAGGTGGGTCTTGCTGAGATAAAGCAAGCACCGCACTGGGGGTCTTCCCTCCACATGAAGGATAATGTTTAAACCTCTGTGAGGGCATCACTGGAGACACTATCTGGCAACTAACACTATCTACTGACCACTAACTAACTATATACAATAAACTAGACTAAGACTAAATGCAAGACTGTGAAACTACAACCACACTGAGCTCCAACTCCAGCCACAATAGTGAGAAGGAACTGAGGGGACAGTTGGAGTGGTGCCTCCTGCCAGGGGCGGAGCTACAGCCAAGAGACATGAGAGCCTCCCCGCCCCCTTTTACGGGTACTGCTAGGCAAAAAAGTCTCATGTTCCGGCACACAGGGCATGCACACACTTAAGTGGAATATACATCTGCATGTACTCAAAAAATAGAGACTTGAAAATGGTTCCTTTCTCCTGAATACAGGTTCTTTGAAACACTCCCTTAAAGTAGCTGCAAGCATGCAGTCCTTAGCTACATATACTGGTATCCTACTGTGCAGATCTAGGGCTGCCAATCTTCTTAAAATGCTCTTCATAAAGAGATAAATAGCAAGCAATTATAGATCAGCTAGCTTAACATCAGTCGTAGGAAAATATTATAAACAATTTGTTGGGATTTAGTGAGGGGACTCTTTAAAAAGCAGAGAGTTGACTTGGATATAGGAAAGGGAGGTCTTGTGGGTTCTTTGAAGATACTACAGCAGTGGTAAACAATGGAAGTGCTGTGAATATCACATTTTTAGTTTTTAAAATAACATCATAGTATTCCATAGCAAGTATTACTGGCTAAAAAGAGGCAAATGGCATGTTTAGGGAGAAAACTGGCTCAGAAACAGGAAATTTCCCCAAACAGCAATTTATCTAGATGGAATAAAAATATCTGTGGGTTATACATATGTCACAAACATTTTGGAGCTCTCCAAATGATAAACTGAAGAATCGTGTAGTAAATTGAATTTATCATGCACTTTTACCACCTTATTTGCATTTTTCTACTAGTCAATCACCACAGAGACTGCTTCTAATATTCCAAGTCTCTGAGCAGCTTTAAACAACTGTCATTAAAGAAAAATAAATAGCCAGGAAAAACTGACTTCTGATTTTTATAACTACATTTTTTATTTCAATTTGTCGGTTAGGTCAGCTGGATGCTCTCTGATCTTTTGGTTACTGCATGCAGTATGAGCATGTAAGTTAATTTGTAAAGGGTTTGTGATTATCCTATAGATCTATCTCACATGGAAAAGTCTGAGATTGAAAAACACAATGATGACACAAGTGAGACTGGGTTCAGATTATTACAAAAGGGAACAGACTTGCTAGACTAAGTGATTTTTTTCCTGACCAGCTTGGCTTGAACAGTTATAGAAAGGTATTAAAAGGAGCCCATAATGCCAGTTTTCAAAGTGTGCCAATTTCTGCTACTTCTTTTTTCCTTCTAAACTGATCAGGGCCAAGGTTATTATTTTTGATCCATGCAAAAGGTGACCTGCAAAAATGGAATAAAATTGAATTTGTCATTTTTTGTTTCTCTATGATGTATAAAGAAGGCCTAAAAACTCTATTATCCCCCCACTTCAAAAAAGGGGTTGGTTTGTTTTTCTGTTTAAGAAAAAAAGGAAAAACCTAAGAAATATCAGAAAAGTTAAATCTGGACTTCCCTGATTGTACTAGAAGACTCATGAGGGCCTCAATTGTGCACTGCAAGATTTCTTCAATCCTTAGTTCATGAGGGAGGGGAGTTAAATCTTTAACAAAGGTATACTTTAGTCCAAAGAATTTATTATACATTGGAATTAGATAGATATTAAACAAACAAACACAAAAAGATCTTTAAATTGGCTGACTAAAATTCCCTTCCACTCTCATATGCTCAGAGTTCAGTTTCCTATCTTTGGTGATGCTACAGGCTCACTAATTCTCTGATCGGCCATTGAGTTCCAATGATATGGAACTCAATGTTTGACACTGTTGAAAAAGAGTTAAAACCAAAGATATGAAAGTTAAATATGATTTTAGCAGCATTAGCTGAACGGAGTGTGATCCTGAATTTAGTATGAACTGGTTTTAACAAAGACAAAGAGTATGAACTTGGCTACAAAAACACAAGGACTAATCTGACCAGAATGTTCTTAGATTAAAATAAGGCCATTTGCTCCTCTCCCTCCCTCCCCCGCCAGGAGTCTTTTTTGAAAGACTCATATTGCTTCTGAATAATGTAAAGCGTTATGGGAAAATAGAAAAAACAAAAGGTCTAATTCAGAGAGGACTGAGGGAGATGACTTCTAAAAGAAATGGGGATGGAGTGGGGGGAAAGAGTCCTAGAATTAGGAAATACAGAGAAAAAGCAGAATGTGAGTGAGAGCACCAGGCTGACTGTAAATAGCTGTCAATCCAGCAACTGGACTACGTAATATGTAGCTACAAAAAAAATTTCAGAATGAAAGCCCAGGTAAGAGGTTAAAGGTTCTTCTTACACCTTATTCAAAAAAAGCTAAGGTCTGATAACTCAGTACTTTAACGAGAGGCAAAATCACTCCTCAGGACAGAGAAAGATATTTTGGTACCTTACGGGAATTATTTAGAATGTCAGAAGATGTCTAATAGTTCCTGAAGAGTTTGGGGTCAAATCCAGAGGGAGAAAGTTGTATTTCTATGTTAAAGGAAAGGAAAAAACACTCCTTAATATTTAACTACCTTCCAGGAGGTCTCCTTCATTCACATAAACTTGTTTTAACTCCGTTTTCCAGTTTTTACTAGTCACATTTATAAGATTTTACTACTAGAACACTTTTTTTTGTAATAAGCAGAAAAAAAAAGATAGTTGAACAGTCACAGGCAATTGCAATTCATATTAAAGGCTATTTGTGTAACAAGCTAACAAGGAGATATTGAGCTTAACTATTAATCAAAAAGCATGGATTTACAAAAATAAGGCAAACTGAACAATATTCGATTGGGTGAGCTCTTCAGTAATAAACTCCATATCAATGTTTAACCTCATTTTTCAATCATAGCATCGTCTTCTAGTTAGCAGCTCCACAAAAACCAAGGCTGACTTTTAATTATGAAGCTGGATGAATTAGTTTTTTAAAAAAACATTACCAAGGAAATGCAAAGAAGTATTAGCAAATGGGTTTACATGCAATACATGGTGAAAGAGCTGAGACAATTAGCTTTAAAAAGAATAAACTAAAGTGTTCTGACAAATTGATCAGACTGTGATTACAGTCGAAAGTCCTATCTGTATTCTGACAGCTTACAGAGTTGACTTTATGGTTCTTGCAGCACATTTTTTTCTGGGTGATCTAATGGCAATAACTGGAATTTTGTAAGAGTGAGTTCCTTGCCTGGATTAAAAAGTTTCCTAATGGAGGTTAACTAGCAAGAAGGGAGAAGAACTATTTACAAGAAGTAGTGAGAAGCTGAGAAAAAATGCAGCTTATATTGAATATGTGTACTGACACCTGTACTCTGCTATCAACAAGGTAGTTGAGGTTCAGTTTCCACCAGTGCATAAAATACAGCCAGGGCTGCTGTTATAAACTGGCATAGTGTCAGTGACTTCACACAATGTGAAATCATTAAATAGAAAGATGCAAGTAAGTAATTAACACACACAGTTTGCTCCTTTTTTGTTATAAGCAGGAGCCTGTTTTTGGACTCCACTCAGTGATATTCATCATATCTCCACTTGTGTTATCTGAAAATAATGCAGTTTGTAAACTCTTGTAGTTCATGTTCTCTCTTCCACAATTTGATTGCAGTACAAGAAAAATGAAAAGACAAACTGAGAGCATAAATTAAAGCTACCCCTGGGAGCCACTGACTTGCATGACAAACAGTTGCCCTGAAATTTACTCAATAAAAGTTTTATAACTGCTTTGACAGTTCATAGTTTTATGATATTTTCTTAAATGCGGTAGATGCACAGAATTTTGGTTTTAAAATAAGATATTTAAATGGTCTTTCACCAATTCTTCTTAATCAAATACACTGTACAGCAAGTCAATCTTTACTAACTGTCATTTGTAATCAGAGTCACAAAATAATCACACAATAATGTGCAGCTAATGCATTATAATTGTTGCATCGCTATGTGATGGCACTGTGTTATTTCAAGTCATCAAGTTGATGCAAAGTCAAAATGTAACACTTTTTATACCATGAAAGGCATACAGTTAAAATACAGAGTCACCCAACATTTACCACTCTTTTAGCATTTTCCAAACTTATTTTCAGCAACATTTTTGTATGTTATTTTTGAAGTATGCTTAGCTCTCAGTTTTTTCTTGATTTTTTTTCTCCTTAAGTACTTATTTCTAAGGACATTGTGACTCATGTTTTAAAAGTAAAAATAGGGTTTATTGGTAGAGTATTTAAAAACTTGTCCCTACTGAATTATGTAAATTGGCCTTACTTCAAATTTCTCCATGGCGGTGATCTTACCAACTCTCAGAGGAAGAGCAGGAGCCGCTGGAAGAGGCTAGTGAAATACACCCACAGCCACACACACATCAAATACAGGAAAAGCTGAAAAAGGGAGCAACACTTGCACACATGTACATCTTGGAAAGCTTTTCATTCCTCTATTTAACCTAGCAAGGTCTTATCAATTTGCCAGTCAAACTTTATATATTAAACAAAAATTATGGACTTCCAATGACACAAACATAACAAAAACTCACCCCGAGTATGCTCAGTGATTCAAAATTACTTCTAATTTTCCTAGGAATTCACCTAAGTGTTGTGACAGATGTGAGACCTTAGAAGAATGAAAAGTTCAAAAGACTATTACACTGAGATGTACCAGATGCTGTGGGCACAGAGATTACTTAGGCCCGGTCTACACTGGGGGGGCGGAGGGAGGGGGAGGAGATCGATCTAAATTACATGAATAATGTAGCTGAACTCAACGTACTTAGATCGACTTACCGTGGGGTCTTCACCGTGGTGAGTCGACTGCTGCCGCTCCCCCATTGACTCCGCCTGTGCCTCTCGCGGAGGTGGAGTACAGGAGTCGACAGGAGAGCGCTCGGTCTAGACGTGATAAATCGACCCCCGCTGGATCGATCGCTGCCCGCCGATCCAGTGGGTAGTGTAGACATACCCTTACACACTTTTATCTATATTTGTTATATATACACCTTTGTGAGCTAGGAATTTTATTCTAGCTTGATGGGGGCGGGTTACAAAGTTTCCCCCAGGAAACCCCAATGGGGGTAATTATTGCAAATTCCAGAGCAGGATACAACTTCAGAGAAGTATCACCCCCTGGAGAGAATTGGTTTTGCATATACTGGCTCGTACTGGGTCCATGAGGCCCAGCAGACAAAGAACAGGCTTTTGCTACAAAGGCACAGGCTGAACTAAGTCAGAAATCCTAATTTTGATCCTTGAATTGACATGACACTGTAACCAAGAGGGCAAACAGTGCTGGAAGGATTAGAAGGCACCACTCAGTCTACTTCCTCTTTGCCTTCTATCACTCTGATCTTTCCCAACATTCTTATCCTTTTTTCTCTCTTCGTCTCTTAATCATTCTCCCAAGATTAAACTCTTCCCCTCTCCTAATCAAATCTATCCCTCAACCAAATCAATCCTCCCCATCAGAGTCAATTCCTCCCCTAACTCTACATCTAAATCAATTCATTTCTGCTTTGCTACTTAGTCATCAGTCTATCCCTCAATTAAATCGATTCACACGTACTCATTTAGTTCATGAAGCTGTTTGCACTTAGCTCACATTTGGCAGGTGTTCTTCACAACCACATGGACTAAAAACTAATTATAAATTAAAGCTAAAATTCTGCAGTCTGATGGACTTCATCTGTCACTAGAAAGGCCAGTGTGCTCCATTCTGCTCAGCCTTGGACGAGCTCTAGGTAGCGATAAAACTCCCACTGAGTCTGAGAGGAAATTTTGGTTCACTGTCCCACGCCTCCACAACATTTATTAGCACCAAGGAAATGGTCAGTTTCGGGTATTTTTGGTATGCAATTTAATATAGACTATGAATCCTTGCTCACTGGTAAGGAGTTATTTTAATAATCTTTTTGCAGCCAGTGGAACTACTCATGTGAGTAACTGCCCACTAATGTAAGGAACTCACAATTTCTCTCTTTTCAAACACTTATTCCTTTACTTTTGTGCTCTGTGATTTTATCAGTTTAAATGTAAATCCAAAAATTCTAAGAACACTTTCTGATGCACCGCAAACTCCATACAGTAGTAATGTCTTCTTGGATTAAATAGAATAACCATGATTCATTTGTGTTACCAGCTAGCAAATAGGAGCGGCTAATGGGAGTTTTGCAAAGGAGTTTAGAGGGGAAGCGTGTATATGCGTGGGGGTAGATAAACTTAACATTCTTTAAACTTAAAGCCAAAAACATCCCCTGATAAAAATAAAACAGTAACAAAGGAACAAGATTCAACAGTAAAAAGATGATGCAGGCAGAAGTCCAGCAACAGAGTGGGGGCTATTCAGTTTATTGCACTCAATGAACCATGCATGATTATCTGCCCTTTGGGCAGGTGGCGTATGTGTGTATTCAGTAAAAGGACCTCCTTGCCCTCAGAGACTGTGAACGGGCTTTGGAGACCAGAGTGAATGAACTGGAGGAACTAAGGGAGACAGAGAGGTACAGAGATGAGATTTTCTGGGACACGTTAGCAAGCTGCATGGAAACTTTTTCAAGACACCATAATAGAGGCTCAACTTACATGTATACCCCAAATTGAAAAACATAATAAGAGAACCAAAAAAGTGCCACCGTGGCCAAACAACAAAGTAAAAGAAGCAGTGAAAGGCAAAAAGGCAGCCTTTAAAAAGTGGAAGTTAAATCCTAGTGAGGAAAATAAAAAGGAGCAAATGACATGTAAAAATATAATTAGGAAGGCCAAAAAAGAATTTGAAGTACAGCTAGCCAAAGACTCAAAAAGGAATAGCAAAAATTTTTTTAAGTACATCAGAAGCAGGAAGCCTACTAAACCACCAGTGGGACCACTGGACGATCAAGATGCTAAAGGAGCACTCAAGGACAATAAGGCCACTGCGGAGAAGCTAAATGAATTATTTGCATCGGTCTTCACGGCTCAGGATGCAAGGGAGATTCCCAAACCTGAGCCATTCTTTTTATGTGACAAATCTGAGGAACTGTCCCAGATTGAGGTGTCATTAGAGGAGGTTTTGAAACAAATTGATAAACTAAACAGTAATAAGTCACCAGGACCAGATGGTATTCACCCAAGAGTTCTGAAGGAACTCAAATGTGAAATTGCAGAACTATTAACTGTAGTCTGTAACCTATCATTTAAATTAGCTTCTGTACCAAATGACTGGAGGATAGCTAATATGATGCCAATTTTTAAAAAGGGCTCCAGAGGTGATCCTGGCAATTACAGGCCAGTAAGCCTGACTTCAGTACCAGATAAACTGGTTGAAACTATAGTAAAGGACAAAATTGTGAGACACACAGATGAACATAATTTGTTAGGGAAGAGCCAACACAGCTTTTGCAAAGGGAAATCATGCCTCACCAATCTACTAGCATTCTTTGGGGGGTCAACAAGTATGGACAAGAAGGATCCAATGGATATAGTGTACTTAGATTTTCAGAAAGCCTTTGACAAGGTCTCTCACCAAAGGCTCTTAAGCAAAGTAAGCTGTCATGGGATAAGAGGGAAGGTCCTCTCATGGATTGGTAACTGGTTAAAAGATAGGAAACAAAGGACAGGAATACATGGTCAGTTTTCAGAATGGAGAGAGGTAAATAGTGGTGATCCCCCAGGGGTCTATCTTGGGACCAGTCCTATTTAACATATTCATAAATAATCTGGAAAAAGCGTTAAACAGTGAGGTGGCAAAATTTGCAGATGATACAAAACTACTCAAGATAGTTAAGTCCCAGGCAGACTGCAAAGAGCTACAAAAGGATCTCTCAAAATTGGGTGACTGGGCAATAAAATGGCAGATGAAATTCAATGTTGATAAATGCAAAGTAATGCACATTGGAGAACATAATCCCAACTATACATATAAAATGATGAGGTCTAAATTAGCTGTTACCACTCAAGAAAGAGATCTTGGAGTCATTGTGGATAGTTCTCTGAAAACATGCACTCAATGTGCAGCGAAGGTCACAAAAGCAAACAGAATGTTAGGAATCACTAGGAAAGGGAGAGATAAGAAGACACAAAATATCATATTGCCTATATATAAATCCATGGTACAGCCACATCTTGAATACTGCATGCAGATGTGGTCACCCCATCTCAAAAAAGATATATTGGAATTGGAAAAGATTCAGAGCAGGGCAACAAAAATTATTAGGAGTATGCAGGGCCGGCTCCAGACCCCAGCGCGACAAGCGCGTGCTTGGGGGCACTCTGCCTGTCGCCTGCAGATGGTCCACCGGAGCCGCGGGACCAGTGGACCCTCCGCAGGCACGTCTGCAGGACGTCCACCGGAGCAGCGGGACCGGCGACCGCCAGAGCGCCCCCTGCGGCGTGCCGCCGTGCTTGGGGCGGCGAAATTCCTAGAGCCGTCCCTGGGAGTATGGAACGACTTCCGTATGAGGAGAGATTAATAAGACTGGGACTTTCCAGCTTGGAAAAGGGATGACTAAGGGGGGATATGACTGAGGTCTATAAAATCATGACTGGTGTGGAGAAAGTAAACAAGGAAGTATTATTTACTCCTTCTCATAACACAAGAACTAGGGGTCACCAAATGAAATTGGCAGCAGATTTAAAAGAAACAAAAGGAAGTATTTCTTCATACAACGCACAATCAACCTGTGGAACTCTTTGCCAGAGGATGTTATGAAGCCAAAGACTATAACAGGGTTCAAAAAAGAAATAGATAAATTGATAGGTCCATCAATGGTTATTAGCCAGGATGGGCAGGGATGGTGTCCCTAGTCCCTGTTTGCCAGAAGCTGGGAATGAGTGACAGGGGATGGATCACTTGATGATTACCTGTTCTGTTCATTCCCTCTGGGGCACCTGGCATTGGCCACTGTCAGAAGACATGATACTGGGCTAGATGGATATTTGGTCTGACCCAGTATGGCTGTTCTTATGTTCTTAAAATGTTTAATAGGGCTACTTGAAAGTAAGGACTAAAAATGGGCTTTGTGTTATTTCAAAATGACAATACTTTCCAGAAACAAAAAATTACTCCTGTACTTTTAGGGACAGGATAAGCCTTCCAGCTGGTAGCCTCTGTAAAAATCACTAGTGCTTATATCCATTTTGGAAATGATGCCACTTTTACAGAGAAATGCTTCCAGCTTTCACAAAGGGTGCCAATGTTTCTGAAAAGCAAACAATGTTAAACAGATTACTTGACACCTTTTTCCAAAGTCAAATCCTTTCATGCAACCAAAAACAGGGAAGGATGCTTTGAAGTGTTGCATACTTAATTGTATTAGCATTTCCAATGTTTCATGTTTTAAAACTAGGATGTGAAAATCTGCTCCAGATTCAAATTTGGGAGAAATGGCCTTAAGGAATATTGGTTTTGTTATAAATTATGTACGTGTAACGACAGAATAAATGTAGGATGGTTTTTTGTCAGAAGCAGCTGTTGATTTAGCTAGAACTTAATCCACAATGTACAATCACTTTTAGTATTTTGAAAAACAAATGGAAACATATAAATTGTGAAAAGTAAAATCAGCAGTGTGTAGATAGATATACATATCTATATACACATAGATATAGATATATATTGCCTATAGATATAGATATAATCTACCACACACACACCACTGCAGAAACTCTTATGAGGTTCGGTAAATATACATTAGAAAAATATAAGAGAATGTCCTTTTATCCAGTTTAGGCTACATTCCTCTGACTTAGATCATTTACATGAAAAGCTCTGCCTTTGATCTGAATTTCTATTATAAAAATAAACTCATCTCCCCCATTCCATTCAGAGAAACAGAGGATTTTATGTTGTTTTTAAACTATATTCAAATTCTAAATTAACAATTTTCTATCCTAATTTCATTTTCAAATTCAATATTTCAAGTTAATTTTCAACTGTTAAGTTTTTAAGATTTTACTTAGAGAAGCTGACAAAGAAATTCACAGTTAAAACAGAAACTCTGTACTCCACCCACCACTGAAATATGGACTGAGAGAAATTCAGATATGAGTTGTTTCAAAAATTTCCTCTCAGTGTTTGATAAAACAATAACAGTCATTATTATTATTTAAGATGTTGAGTCACAATATAACTAGAAAACTAGCAACTGTTGTTCAGAGTCTCCAAATCAGATGAGGTGTGCCCAGGGCAAGGCTATGGGGTAAAGAAAAAGGTGCCTTAAATTACTTTTGCAGTCGCTGATCCTGGGGCTGGACGATGCTTTCCCTGGCACAAATATGAGCAGACTTCTTATGCTTACTACTCAAGACCCTCAGGGATCATTTTGATTGAGGAGTGTCAGAATATAGAGATGCCATGGCCATGCCCCTACAATCTATGTGCCAGGAGAGGGGTAGCATAGAAGCAGCTACAGCACCCCTATGTCACCAGAAGATTCTCCTTACGCAGTGGGAATGCTCATGAGGCTATTTAGGATGAGATTACAGCTTCTGCAAGCAACGGAGAGTCACATCCCTTTAGGTCTTTTATGCATTTATGGTCTTAATTTACCATTAATTTTTTCTTCTTTCACAGACTAATCAGAAAGTATTTTATTTGTTTTAGGAAAATATGTATATTTGGTGTTACTGTTTTTAATCTACAACTGCAGGAGAACATATTTACTTTTAAAATTTTACAGAATAAAATATACAGACCTTGATTCCTATCCACATTGGTTTTGTGCTGGCATAACTCCATTCACATCAATAGTTGCCCCCGATATACACCCGTGTGACTGAAATCAGAATCAAGTACATGCTATCGTATATTAAAATTTGTTCTATTTAAAGTTTTCTAAACTGCAACATATCTTAAAGAAAGATTTTAATCCAAAATTGAATCAAGGTTATTCTGTATGGGTTTCCTTCTGCCTTTTTTCAGGTAGGAGGAGTGTATTTATGTTGTGCAGACTTTGAGGAGATGTAAGAAAAAATCCCAACTGTACTATTAATCACCTTTAAGAGAACAAAGAAGTGTAAACTACTTTCATAAGAATCATTAACTGATCTTTGCTATAGTGCAGGCAAAACACTACCACTTCATTGGAAGTATAAATCACCAGGTTTTTTTTAGGACCCAACAGACTTCCAGGCAAATGTTATTACGGCTTATGCTGAATGATTAAATTGGTCCATTGGGAGTCATTCATGACCGTGGGAGTCCTACCCTCATAACTATTCTGGGTGCCTAAAGCTGGTCCTGTTAGCACTTCATTATAGATTTTTTAGTAATATTACTGTGAAAATTAATTAAAAAGTTGCAAGCTTCCCTGCTATGATGAGGTTTCCATGTGTCACAATTAAGTTTTTTTTAATAAAAGGTACAAAGTCCAATAGGATTACATTCATTTTGCCACATTCTGATTCAGCTGAAACAGCAGAAGTCCAGAGGAGCTCCACGGAGATCAGAATCTAACCCATTCAATTCTTTGGGGGAAAAGAATCCCTAAATTATCTTCCTTCCTTCCTGTTCATGAGCAGCTCAGACAACTAGAACAGGTGAACATGTGACAGCTTTTCAAAAACATTATGTTCTAATTGTCCTGTTTGTTGGCTGAACTGCTACACACTGATCCCAAAAGAATAACTCACAAGCATCCAGTTTTTTTCATCATTATAACAATGACCATAATGGGAAATTTGAGACAAGGAAAAGAAAGTGCAACCATATTAGTGAAAGAATATCAAAAGTCCTTTGTTCAGCCTAGGTTTCATTGATAAGGATCAACCCATATTCCCTCTGTCCTACAGGAACCAAAATTCATGATGCCAACCACTTATCAAACTGTTTAAGTCTCTACATTGCCTGAATGTGACTGCCTTTGGCTCACAGAAATTATAGATGGAAACCAAAGAGGGAACATAAATCAACGAGGAACTACATCTTAAGTTGTGAATGAAATGTTTGCAGTATTGCTAGATGCTGCTTTATAGAAATACAGAGAAACACGAATATAGAATCTAGATTCTAGGACTGGAAGGGACCGCAAGAAGACATTGAGTCAAGTTCCCTGCCCTCATGGCAGGACCAAATACTGTCTAGACCATCCCCGATAGACATTTATCTAACCTACTCTTAAATACCTTCAGAGATGGAGATTCCACAACCTCCCTAGGCAATTTATTCCAGTGTTTAATCACCCTGACAGTTAGGAACTTTTTCCTAATGTCCAACCTAAACCTCCCTTGCTGCAGTTTAAGACCATTGCTTCTAGTTCTATCCTTAGAGGCTAATATGAACAAGTTTTCTCCCTTCTCCTTATGACACCCTTTTAGATACCTGAAAACTGCTATTATGTCCCCTCTCAGTCTTCTCTCTTCCAAGCTAAACAAACCCAATTCTTTCAGCCTTCCTTCGTAGGTCATGTTCTCTAGACCTTTAATCATTCTTGTTGCTCTTCTCTGGACCCTCTCCAATTTCTCCACATCTTTCTTGAAATGCAGTCCCCAGAACTGGACACAATATTCCAGTTGAGGCCTAACCAGCACAGAGTAGAGCAGAAGAATGACTTCTCATGTTTTGCTCACAACACACCTGTTAATGCATCCCAGAATCATGTTTGCTTTTTTTTGCAACAGCATCACACTGTTGACTCATACTTAGCTTGTGGTCCACTATAACCCCTAGATCCCTTTCTGCCGTACTCCTTCCTAGACAGTCTCTTCCCATTCTGTATGTGTGAAACTGATTGTTCCTTCCTAAGTGGAGCACTTTGCATTTGTCTTTATTAAACTTCATCCTGTTTACCTCAGACCATTTCTCCAATTTGTCCAGATCATTTTGAGTTATGACCCTATACTCCAAAGCACTTGCAATCCCTCCCAGTTTGGTATCATCTGCAAACTTAATAAGCGTACTTTCTATGCCAATATCTATGTAGCATCAAGTGATCACTCCTGACACCATATCAATTACATCACCAAAGAGCTGTCAATTCCTCACCATCATGGCTCTGCTTAAGATGTCATTCTTGAAATGCTAGATGACTTTCCTCTGGAAAAGATTTACAACTAAAGAATGCTACACTTCAGGCCAGATCAAAACTGGTGTCAAGTGGAGTAGCACCATTAACATCAATGCAGCTATGCTGATTTACACCAGCTGAGGATCTGGTCCAATGGGTATACTCATATAGCTCACCTCCTACCTTAGGCAACTTGTTGTCTATATGTTTGTCCTACACAGTCAAACCAGCATCTGTGTTAATGATCAACCTCTGTGGATAGGAAGGAACATTATGTCCCTATTTACCTGGTGTGACAAAGTTCCTCCTCTACCTTGGTGGGTCCTGTGCTTATTGGCAGATTTGCTCACCTCAGTGATCTTCCCCACAGTCTCGGTCAACTTCTCCTGTGTCTGATCAGGAGTGGGGAGGTTTGGGGGGAACCCGGGCCCGCCCTCTACTCCGGGTTCCAGCCCAGGGCCCTGTGGATTGCAGCTGTCTATAGTGCCTCCTGTAACAGCTGTATGACAGCTACAGCTCCCTGGGCTACTTCCCCATGGCCTCCTCCAAACACCTTCTTTATCCTCACCACAGGACCTTCCTCCTGGTGTCTGATAATGCTTATACTCCTTAGTCCTCCAGCAGCACACCCTCTCACTCTCAGCTCCTTGCACCTTTTGCTCCCAGCTCCTCACACACACTTCCTCTCCTCTGGCTCCCCCTCGCCTGACTGGAGTGAGCTCCTTTTTAAATCCAGGTGCCCTAATTAGCCTGCCTTGATTGGCTGCAGGTGTTCTAATCAGCCTGTCTGCCTTAATTAGTTCTAGCAGGTTCCTGATTACTCTAGTGCAGCCCCTGCTCTGGTCACTCAGGGAACAGAAAACTACTCATCCAGTGACCAGTATATTTGCCCTCTGCCAGACTCCTGTACCCCACTGGCCTGGGTCTGTCACACTGGGTTTTTGTTTGTTTTAAGATAGACACTGGGCAGCAGGGGAAGAAAATTTACTGCTCAGGTAGAAAGCATCCTCTGGATGTTGTTAAAGCTCTCCCTTTTTTTGAGTGGGGGAAGTGTTTGTTTGGCATTTTCTAAGGTTTTCTGAGTATAGTTCCTAAAGTATTAAGGTCGGAAACTCCTCCTTTCGTCTCCCTTATGAATTCTGTGTGTTTTAAGTTTAACCTAAAAAAAACCTAAAGGGTGCAGTTAAAACAACCTCTCCGATGAGGGCTTGTCTACACTTAAAACGCTGCAGCAGTGCAGCTGCGCCGCTGTGGCACTTCAGGGAAGATACTACCTACAGTGACAGGAGGGGTTCTTCCATTGGTATAGGTAATCCGCCTCCCTGAGAGGTGGTATCTAGGTCGATGGGAGAATTCTCCCATCACCCTATTGCTGTTAACACCGGGGTTGGGTTGGTTTTACTGCCTCCCCCTCAGGGGTGTGGATTTTTTACACTCCTGAGTGACTTAGTTATATCAACCTATTTTCCTAGTGTAGACCAGGCCTAAGAGAAGGGTGTTAAGGGAATTTTATAATGAACTTATTGCTTTTCTGTTTTTCTTTGCTAGACAGCAAAATCCTTTTCTTCCTCTCTCTCCCTTTAGGCTGCATTGCCTAATCGCTCAAAAGCTTCTTTGTAAAAGGACTGCTTCTGCCACTACATTCTAGCCCCTACAGGGGTGGGTGCAGCTTTGGTGGTTTGGGAAACCCAAAATACTGGGATTTTAAATTTTAGGAAGGAATTATCCAAACATTTTACAGATTTTAAATATTAAAACAGACATGGAAATCTCAACTGGTTTACTAGTTGAGATACTAATGTGATACTAATGTACTTGCACTGACCTGATCAGGTCTACAGTGCTTTTCATTTGTATGATCTGTGTAGTATTTCTCTTAAAAAAGGAAAACAGGATTTATAGTTGTTATTATACTACATAACACACATACCCAGTCTTAATTTCCAAATCATCATCAGAATGGATTAAAAATTCTAAGAAGTTACAGAAACAAAATGGGGAAAATGCTTCTTATTATTTTAAAGATTAACATTTAATGTTTTAAAAACAACTTAAATTTGTTTCAATTCATCTTATTATTAAGTAACCGTAGTAAAGATAGCTTTCTGAAATATTTTTCTTATTCGTGTTTTAAAAAGTTGATAGTAATTGCAACTTTTTCTACTAAAAATAACAGATGCCCTCCAGATGTATTTTAGTCTTTCTTGCTTTCCAAACTAAATTTGACATGTTCTGCAATAAGGTAAAATGGGGAACTGATGCCAATTACATCTTACGTTACAGAAATACTATTCTTAGGCAATGTTAAAATTATTCTGTTATTTGGCCAATGTTTGTTCCATAAATCCTAATATGGAAAATGCTCAAAATAAATAAATAAAATGCTTTCAAAATCCAGAATACCATTTTGCTATAAAAAAGTTTTGCAAAACTTCCTTGCCCATTCACTCAGACAAGCCAGAAAAATATCATTAGTTCACTGCATTATCATCACCATTGCAAAGGTGACAAGGATATTTTAAATTTTTTTATGTGTGGGCTAGTAAGGTTGACTGTTTTGCAAGCCTGCAGTAATGAAAAATAAAACCATGTTATAACAAGAGTCCTGAAATAGCAGTTCCTTTCCCTTTTGCTTAATGCTGCTCTAATTGTCATTAGACAATGATACAGGGCTTGACCCAAACCCAACTGAGCTTCCAATTGACTTTAATGGACTTTGTATGAGGACCTTAATTATTTATGTTTGTTCCCATAGGAGCAAGTTTATTTTACAATTTTTGCTTTAGAGCTAAAAAGTGTATCACTTGTAATTATTTGGAGAACTTACTTTGACATAGAATTCATGCTTGTGCAAAAATAATGGGCATATATATTGGCTTGAGCTGAATCCATGTTGTAAACTTAAAAAAAATTAAGTATATCTGTGTAAAATATTCTACATATTTGAACTGGACGATAATAGAGAGAGAACTGGAATGACTTCCAGCATCAAAGCTAGACTTAATGCAATATCCAAGTGGCTCTTGTTTAGTGCTGACTTCTTTTTTTTTTTTTTTTTTTTTTAATAAACAACCATGACTTTTCAGTGAAGCCTTTTGGATTAAAGACTGTCCCTCTGACAAAACTACGCAGCTCCTTTCCATTTCTTTTCTTGCTGTTTTTAAAACAATTAGAGATTTCATAAGAGTCACAGAGTCTAATGCCAGAATGGAACATTAGTTCATCTAGTTTGAACTTCTGCATATCTCAAGGACTTACCCAGTTACTCATTTTACCCAGTTACCCGTGTATGGAGTCCAATAACTTGTGTTTGCCTAAAGCACAGTTCCAGAAAGGCATCCAGTCTTGATCTGGAGATATCAAGAAGCAAGAAAGCACCACTTTCCTTGGTGGTTTCTTCCAATGGCTCATCACCCTGACTGTTAAAAATTTGAGCCCTATTTTCAATTTTAATTTTTCTTGCTTCGGCTTCCAGTTATTGGTTCTTGTTTTGTCTTTCTCTGCTAGATTAAAAAACCCTTTAGTTCCCAGTATTTTCTCCACAGGAAAGTACTTCTACACTGTAATCAAGTCACCTCTCAATCTTCTTTTTGATAAACTAAACGGATTATTCTTCTGATAAACTAATCCAGTGGCTCTAAACCTTCCCAGAGTACTGTACCCCTTTAAGGAGTGTGATTTGTCTTGCGTACCTTCCCCCTCAAATTTCACCTCACTTAAAAACTACTTGCTTATAAAATCAGACATAAAAATACAAAAAAGTGTCTCAGCCCACTATTACTGAAAAATTGCTTACCTTTCATTTTTAACCATGTAATTATAAAAAGAAATCAGTTGGAATATAAATATTGTACTTTGCATTTCAGTGTATAGTATATAGAGCAGAATAAACAAGTCAATGTCTATATGAAATTTTAGTTTGTACAGACTTCGCTAGTACTTTTTATATAACCAGTTGTAAAACTAGGCAAATATCTAGATAAATTGAAGGTTTCAGAGTAGCAGCCGTGTTAGTCTGTATCCGCAAAAAGAACAGGAGTACTTGTGGCACCTTAGAGACTAACAAATTTATTTGAGCATGAGCTTTCGTGGGCTACAGCTCACTTCGTCTATGCATCCGATGAAGTGGGCTGTAGCCCACGAAAGCTTATGCTCAAATCAATTTGTTAGTCTCTAAGGTGCCACAAGTACTCCTGTTCTCTTTGTAGATAAATTGAAGTACTTCCTGGAAGACTTCTGTGTACCCCCAAGGACATGCGTACCTCTGGTTGAGAACCACTGAACAAAACTAAACTTCTCACTGTAAGACATTTTCTCCAGCCTTTGAATCATTTGTGTGGCATTTTTGCTGCATTCTCTCCAAATTTTCAACATCCTTTAAAAAATATGAAGACCAGAACTGTATGCATTATTTTAGTATCAGTCTTATCAATGACATATACAGAGATAAAATCATCTCTCCACTCCTACGCACTACTCCTCTGCTAATATAGCCAAAAACTGCATTAGCCTTTTTTGCCACAGCATCACACTGGGAGCTCATGTGGGGCCATATCCTTAGCTGGAGTAAATTGTCATGGCTCTATTAACTTCAAAGGAGCTATGACAATTTTCACAAATTAAGGACATAGTCCAGACAGTGTATTTTTAAAACAAAAACTTAACTCCAACTACCAATTCAAGAGTTTTAAAACTTGTCAACATTTTCACTCAAGATACTAGGAAATCATAGCTCTTTGGGGCAGGAACTATCTGTTCTTTGTACTGTGTTTAGTACAATAGGATCCTTGTCCTTAACTAGGGCTCCTAGGCATTATGATAATAAGACAAATACTAAATGATAACTGTTGTTATAATGTATATTAGAGGTAGGGGTCCACTCACCGCTGGAGCGCCTCCTCCTCGTTGCTCCAGGGATTAGCTGGTTCCAGTTCTTACACCCTCTCCTGTCAGTTCCTTGGCCTGTGGTGTCCCTCTTTCTCTGGGACTCGGGGTGCTTCTTCTTTGTGACTAAGCCCTTTGGCCAGGTCACTATAGTCTTCCCCTTCCAGGGTAACAAAGTCTCTCTGGACAACCATCCTAGGCAGTCTGCACTCCACTCACTGGTCTGTGCCACTTCCCCTGTGGCGGGAACCTGGGCTTGCTCACTACTCTGGGTTCCAGCCCAGAGCAATATTCCTATTAATTATTCTAATCCCTCAGACCGTGCTGCTTCCCGCAGCCCCCACTGGCCTGGAGTGGCGAACTGCAGCCAATGGGCGCCACGATCAGCCGAACCTGCGGACGCGGCAGGTAAACAAACTGGCCCGGCTTACCCTGGCGGGCCGCGGGCCAAAGGTTGCCGATCCCTGTTCTAATGGATGTCAAAAAGCAGTGCTCAGATACATCAGTGCTCTGAATAATTCAAACATGTTTATAAAGAATATTTTATATTTCAGCTATTTTTATTTAGTTTTAAAACTCATCTGAAGGATTTTAACTTGCTGATATTTCTATGAAAAATCAACTGGGGAAGCAGTTGCCAACCATTTCATGTGTGGTCCCTGGTTCTTAGCATTACAGCTCATTACTACATTACAGACATGTTAACTCTTGCGAATTGATTGGGACAGTCGCAATTTCTGAGTAAAATTAAGCCTCACTCACGACCTTGCGCTAGAACTCTCAAATATCAGGATTTTTTTTCAACCCTGGCACAAATATATTTCCATACAGGAGTTACCCCACCCTAAACAAGGGAATGTGTTAATTCCAAAGTACTTTGAATGAAAATGAAAATTAATTTACATATCAGATTAACAAACTACCAAGCTAACAAGAAACAATGTGGCTACACACCAGCAGGGAAGAGAAACTTCATCTAAAATAGACGGGCGGGAGAGGGGCAACCTTCAAATAAGCAACTGAATCAATTGAACAAAATTCCTGACATTTGAGAATTCTAAAAGGGAGGCTTACTTTTACTTTGGGCTAGTCTACAGTGGCAACGCTAATGCGCTGCTGTGGCAGCACTTTAACATGCCTTGTGTGGTCGCAGAGCAGCGCTGGGAGAGAGCTCTCCTAGTGCTCCAAAAAACCACCTCCACCTCCAGGTGGTTGCTCCCGTGCCAGCCTGGGAAGAGGGAGAGAGGACCCCACTGCACTGCAGAGAGTGAAGAACCCTAAGGATCAGAGGTGAAGCTGGGTGCTTCAGGGGGCCTAAGGTGAGGAGGGTAAGGGCTGATTGGATGCGGGGGTGGGGGGGGCTGTATTGATGTTGGATTCTGAGCAGATGGGGTAAGTTCTGGGAGGGTGAACTGAGGGTGGTCGGGGGTCTGACTCATGATTTTTTATCTCCTGAAGTTGGCAATACTGACATTTTTACATCACATGCAAAGATTCTAGAACAGGACCTAAGAATAGGATTACAGAAAAGAGTGATCCACCTAGGGGAAGGAAATTAAAATCATACTGTGGATAAATATAACAATATTTCAACAAAGATTTTTATTCCAGATTATTCTTGAATTATCTGCAAACCAGAGAAGAGTTGCTCATTATATTTTCCCCATTTAACCCAATCTCAAAAATGTATTTTTCTTTATTGGTTATGGAGCCCGTTCTTTGTTAATAGAATTTAAGAGACACCTACTGCAACACAGGAATGACTAAACGTCTAAAGTGTTCAGTTTTAAACATAAGAGTGCATGTCAGTTGGTTGTTACCAAGGAAACAGGATCACTGCTATAATGACCCAAAACTGTAACTGGTTGCATGTTCTATTTTTGAGAAAAAATTTAACCTATTCCTAGACTGCTAGAAGATAAGCATGTTACAGTGATAATCTGCATGGGTTAGAAAACACCCTTCCTGCCAGAGGCAGGGATACTTCTGTGTTCATTTGCTGGCAATAGGGGAGTAGGATAAAGAAAGAGAACAAGTTTTGCCAGGAATGACAACCATTCTTGAATGATCTGTCTTTCATTACTAATCTCCTTTATTACTGGGAGGGAAAGCTAGAAAAAAAACATGTTACAATGCCTCAGGTCAAAATCAACATAACACATACACAAAAAGCAATTAATCATGGTATATAACTAAACACAACCCAACATGGACCTGATTTTTCTTAAGTAGGAGTAAAAATGTGTCAGGTGACAGCATAGCTACATGGTACAAACTGACGGGTAAGCTTTGTTAAGCAGCAACCTACCCAAAATGTCATTAAAACAGCATTGCACATTATTAAAGCGGGAAGAGAGGAAGCAAGCTTAGGTGCATTGATGGTTGCTTATTTTCATGATAGGCAAACTGGCATTCTCACTTTCCCATAGGGCACATTCCATGATTTGAAAAAGTGGAAGAGAGAACAGAATCTAAAAGACACACTGGAGGCAAAAACAGTACACTTAATACAAAGTTTTAAGCTGGCACTTGAGGAGCACTGTAGGGAGTTTGCTGTAATATTGAATATCATTTCTTGTTTTCACTGTATTTCCAGTTCATCTTGGGGTTTTAGATGCACATCTGTTTATAGTGAAAAAAGAGAGCTGCACACAGAGTGCATTTTGTATGCTTGACTTAAGCCCTTATCGTTAATCTTCTTGCTTTAAATTTTTGCCCCTAAGACCTCAAATTAAAGCATTCTCTAGAGCACTGCTGGTATATTTGTAAATACAAGTGCCACATACTTTTCTTGCTGCATGTCAATAAATATATATATACATAATGTCAGCATTGCCTGATTTGATTTGATTTTTTTCCTGATACAAGACTAAGCAAGCATTTCTACTTTACTCAAATGGCAACTGTAAAAGCTGATAAGCTCTCAAGTGTTCCCAGCTCTGGCTGGATAGCATTCAAGTACTGTATGCACTAAATTATTCCCTTCATGAGCCCTGTAAAGGTAGCTCTGCATACAGAGAAGCCTGATAGAATCTACTTGATGGGAATATATTCATAAATACCCATGATTTAGCTATCTGTGAGGATTGCTGAACAATTCATAGCAATTAACTCTGCAGAGCTAAATCTTATTGTAGTTATTTAGATGCTAATCTAGTTTAAGAGTCATACTGCTTGAGAGTGAAATGGATTTTTTCTTTAAACAAGATTTAATATAAATGTGAGATTCTATAATACAAAGAAAACCTTCAGTATTACACATTTATTTCATGACATGCCAGTTTGATAGGATACCATCAAGAGTAAGCAACACTGACCCAGGCGTGTTCTTTGAGGTATCTCAAACTTGAAACTGTGACAAGGTTAGGTGTTTCATTAGGGCTAGATCAGAGGGATACATTTTGATTATGAAAAAAAATCAAAAGCATAACACAGGAAAAAATGGTTTGAATTATATTTATCCTGGACGCTAAAATACTTCAGCACAAAAATGCCCTTAGAATATTGCATATGTTTAAAAGGAAGTATAGATTAGCTTCAAAACACTTTGGCTGTATTCTCCAGTAGTGAGCTGTACGCTACAAAAGTTGTTACAGTGTAATGTTGTAGAGGGAGGAGGAGGCCTCTCATGGAAGTGGTTTTTTAGAGCACTGGGAGAGCTCTCTTCCAGCGCTGCGCCACGACCACACAAGGCACGTTAAAGCACTGCCAGTGTAGACTAGCCCTTAGGTTTTCTCCCACAAGTTTTAGTTCCCTCTATAACCAAGAAAACATATCTGGCATGACATGTTTATATGATTACTGCACATAGTTCAAGTGCTGTATTCAATACACAGTTTTAAACAGACAACTTTTTGAAAGCTTCTGAAAACAGACAAACCTAAAAGCTTAGAGAATTCTTTTAGAAAAGTGTGAACTCTAAACTATGGAACTGGCAGAACCAGAAAATAAAAGGATTTGGACAAAAAAAAATTAAAAATACAGTTAGGGACAGTGACTAATTCTGCACTAAGATGCCCTGGTTGAGAGTTCTCATGAGAGAGCTGACAGGCCAAGTGGAGAACAATGTGCGGTACTGATAGCAATCAAGGAATTCAAAATAATATAATTAAGGCCCTGATCCAGCACTGAGAATCATGAGGCTCCACATGGGCACAAGAGCTGCCTGTGCACTTCTCAGTGCAGGATTTGGGCCTTTACCATTCCTGAAGGATGACAAAATATATTTTTTCCTCTGATTCTAAAAGAAAAATGAAATCTAAAAACGAATTTTGATCTTACAGACATGACTCATCAACACCAAACCTGCTTTTGTATCAATCCCCCCAAAACAGAAAAGAGTTAACTTGATAAACACATTTCAAAATTCCTGTGGAAGAAACCAAGAAAAAAATAAATGACAGCTCTTGAAAAAATAGATATATAGCCTTGCCACATTCATGGTTATATCAAATTTTACGATGTACTGGAGCAAAGATAAGATCAAATGGCTACATGACTAATACCACTAAGAACTATGATTTTTTGGACAAGCAAATTAGAAAAAGTTCACGGGGAAATAATCCATGGATTTCTAGCGTTCAAAATATGGGAACATGTGAAAAAGAAACTAGTACTTCCAAGGGACATTTCAAAACTGATCATCATTTGCAAAATCTTAGAATGTTATACCTGATTTATCAAAATATATAAGAAAAAAATGGGTATTTAAGAAATTTATTTGACAACATTGAGCTAAAGTACTTCCCACAACTGCAAGAACAATAAAAGTTATGATAGGGATTTTGTATCTTCCTAGTTAGTTTAAAAAAATGTAAGAATTAGAGAATTAAACTAGATTTTTCTTCAGGAGAGGACTATGTAAGATAGATAATCAGATCTCTGTTAAAAAATATAAAAAATCAGTACATTATATGCACTATTTTTCCTTACAGAACAGCAGGGTGATATTGACAATATGAGGTTAGGTGCGGGGAATTGAACCAGCAAATCTCTCCAGAGAACTGGAATGACTATGAGCAACACAGGTTCCCCTTCATGAAGAGAATAGGAACAGAAAATTTTGATTAGATATTTTCGCACACCAGTCTTACCAAACGACAGAGACACAAAGTTCTCAGCAAAATGCTGTACTGGATGCCTTATGGGATTGTCCCAATCTGAAAGGCTTCTGGTCTGATGAAAAAATTATTTAAGAGATACATCACCTAAATTCCTCTTACTAAAGTCTAAGGGAAGTACCCTGATAGAGAAAGAGAAATACCCATTTAGATCTCTTGCTACAATAAATGTATATCATCACTCTAGTCCCAATCCTGGGAAACAAACTGAGTGTGTGGGCAGACCCCTGAACCTTCATAGGGACAGTTTAACTTCAATGGAGCTCTACAATGACGCATGGGGACCACCCACATAGTTTTCTTTAAAGGACTGGGGCCCACAACTGCAAAAACAAACATCAGCTACAGAAATGAAGTTGACCGGAATGAAAAAATTAAGAGAAATGGAAAAACTTGCTGCCCTCCCCCCGTTTTAAATATTAACTGAACTATTTGAGGAAAAAAGGGATGAACTTATAAAAAAATATCACCGGTAAAACTGTAAATAACAATACGAGTATTCACTATAACTTGTAGTTTATCTTGTTCAAATCCTGCTGTAATCTTTTTATATTTGTTACCCTTTATTAACACACATGTAAAAACCTGTCAATAACGTTGTTTGTCTTTGATAAAATATTAATAACGATGGATATTATTTTTCCTGGTTAAAAATTGCCATTATGAACTCTAGTTAATAATACTTTGACCCCACCAACTTCTGCAACTTGGCATCTTTAGCACTGTATTCAGACTCAGCAGACATCTCCAGTATAATGACTCTTTGGAATGTATCTTCATCAATATCTATTGTATAAAGACTGTGAATGCTATTGATATTAATAACACTGTACGGCGCTGACAAGTCCCAAGATGCCAATTTATGGGGAAGAAATCTCTATGGCTGCAATGAGTATTTAGACACATTCACTCGGTACTGTTATTGAAGGAATAAGAAATTGTTCATAGTCATATTATAACATCATAAAGAAAAAAAATACAGACACGAGACAATACCTGAAGTTCCCTGAAATGCTTATGGAGTACAGTAATCTGATTCTACACTGGAGTCAGTTATTGATACCTTTGATTCTACAATAGATTCAGTTATTGATGGCTCTGGGTTGAAATGGGAATTTCATTAACTTTCTTCAGGGTGTTGCATGCATGGTGGAATGATCTTATTTAAACCTGTATTTCATGAACACTTCAGTGAGGAGCTGTTTTCTTTTATTCTTCGTACCTGAACAGTGTCCACATCTGCTGCATATTAAATTAAACCATGTTGAGACCTGGAGCTACTGACTGAAATGCAGGAGACCAGAGTCAGAATTTTTAACTAGCATTTTAGTGTGGGCTAACTTCAATTTCTTTGTCCCTTTATTTTAAAATGTTTTGAAAGTAACCTTGAAAATTTGTTCAAAATGTCTTTAATGAACGTAGTCGCATATAAAGTACATGCAGCTCCTCACTGTAATTTTCTCATCATATTTGCTTAGTTTATCAGTCAAAACAACACTAGCAGCACTACAGGTATTAAAAGGAATAATCTTTTTATCGGCTGCACATATAATTATATACCATTAATAATCCATCTCAGGTTTTAAATGTTTCAGGTGACCACACTAGTACTGCCAGTTATCACTGAAGAAAGGATCATAAGAAACTTTTCCCCAGAAGTTTGGTTGTTTGATCTGCAAGACTTATGAAATCAGACATTTAATTTTTAGAAGTTAACTGAATTAATAGGTCAAATTAGTAGGTGAATAATCTACAACAAGATCTTTGGCTTGTGGTGGCTGGCAATGGCTTGGAGGTGAAATCCACCTGTCAACCAAGGCCAGATCCCAGGGACACTCCACTACCCCTCCCTGGAGCAACTCCCTCTCTGGAGCACTCTCGGAAAAGAGTGTATTGTTTAGCAATAAGATAAGTCAGGAAGACAAACAGTTAATTTCTGTACAATTACAATTTAATCTGGAAAACATGAGACTGAAAGATGAGTGACATTAATCACCCCAGAAATGCAACTGCCCTGAAATATACTGCCAGGATTGTCATATTATGAAATGGAAATTATATGGAAAAATAAGGAAAACAGTTACAACCATATATTTATTCAGCATTACTGTCATCACTGACAGGTGATTATTCCTACAGTGTCCAACTACTTCATAATGCTATAGAAAATATCTTTTAAAATCACTTTTTAAAATATATCAATTATTAATCCATTCAAAAAAATATTTCCTTAGAATCCACTCCAGTCTATTTTACCAGAAAATTTTCCAACAAAAATTATTGAGGATTCTATCTTCTGCCTGTTTTCAAACATTTTATCAATGAACTGTAGCTCCAAGAGAACTAACCTTACAAACCTCAGAAAGCGCAACTTGACTGAACATACTGTTTAAAACTGGTAAACCTCTGAGGTTAGTTTTTAATACTTTTAAAAGCATTCCATATCACTGATTTTAGTTAAACTTTTATCTAGGCTTTTCGAAATACGTCCTTTACATTGTTATAAAGTATAATTAGGGATCTATAAAAGCAAGTAAGTAAAAATGCTTACTTAACAGAGCTGCTCTTTGCATGTATTGACTAACATCTGCTTACTTTGCTGATGAATAAGCTTTTACTACACATTTTACTTCTATTACCACAGCAGAGTCAATACAACTGTGGAGGTTGGAACTGTATTCAATGCTGGTTTGTGCATCAATAGAATATTTTAAGTTATAATTGCCAGCAAAGGAATAGTGTGCCATAATAAGTAGTAAAGTGTAGAACATGTATCTTGGTAGCTAATAAACACAGGTAAAAAAATTGTGTATGTATAAAATTTGAGTGAGCAGTTGCTGGCTTAGCTAACAACTGGATGGAGTAGAGTTTCTTTGCATTATGGAAAAAGTTAGGGTGCACAAACTTGAATGAATATGGCTTGACTTTCAGATCTCCGGTTGAGACTTCAGGGATGCCACAGGGGAAAAAAAAAAGTTTTGAACTTGTAATATGAGCATGTTTGATACAGAAATCATTGAGGTTACATCTACACTGTCAAAAAATCCAACTCAACCTAAAACAAAACCCTGCAGAAATGAGTCTCAGAACCCAGTTACTGGTATTGTGAGGTTTCGTGGTTCATCTCAGGATATGTCTGTCTATTGTTTTCCATCCTTGTGAGGAATAAATTAAGTAATGTGTGCGCCACCAGTAGAAACAAAAATCCTATATAATATATATTTTTAAAAAGTTACCATATGGATAATTACTCCAGCCAGGACAGGTTAGGCATTTTAGAACTCACTACTCAAAGAATTAAATTTAAGTATAAGAGAGAAATAAAAATTATGAAATGCATAGACCAGTCAAAACACTAAAATAACACACTATGAAAAATTAAAATTACAGAGAATACATGTGCATTGCAGGAAATACCAAGAAGTAACAAAAATAATACAAGTATGTGTTTGGATGTGAGTATGAAAGACTGTGTGTGTAGACACAGTGTGTATGTGTATAGACATAGTGTGTAGAGAGACAGCTTCTGTGTGTGTGTGTACGTGTATGTGGAGAGAGTCTATGTGTCTCTCTCCACACACACACACACACACACAGACTCACTCTGTTAGACTCTGTGTGTGTGTGTGTGTGTGTGTAAACAGTGTATGTGTGTGTATACACACAGAAACTGTGTGTGTGAGAGAGAGAGAGAGAGAGAGAGAGAGATTGTGTGCGCTGGGGAAGTCTCTCAGAGACCGAGCGCTGTCTCTTTAAGGTAAAGGTACTCACTCACCACCCGGAACCGCGTTCAGACCTCAGACCCTCGGGGCTCTCTCTTCTCCCCTGCTGGGGTACAAGGGCAGGGTGAAGGGGACACCCTGACATCAATAGCCCCGCCCTCTGAACAGACAGCAGGAGGGTCCCAGGAGCAGCAGGGGCTCCAAGGCAGAGGGCAGGAGCAACGTGGCTGCAAAGCAGTGGGGGAGGGGCACCTGACTACATGCTGCCATCTGGATGTGAGCGGCTCTGCTAATCAACTGCACGGCACTTCAATCACTCCTCGGCGGCCACCCACATGCGCAGCTTAGAGGGAACACATATCTACACCGCAAAAACAAAACAAAAAAACCTAAAGCAGCAAGTCTTAGAACAAGGGCTGTCAAGAGATTTAAAAAAGTTAATCGCGATAAATCACGCTGTTAAACACTAATATAACACCATTTATTTAAACATTTTTGGTTATTTTCTACATTTTCAAATATATTGATTTCAATTACAACACAGAATACAAAATGTACATTGCTCATTTTATATTTATTTTGCTTACAAATATTTGCACTGTAAAAAAACAAAAGAAATAGTATTTTTCAATTCCCCCATTACAAGTACTGTAGTGCAATCTCTTTATTATGAAAGCTGAACTTACAAATGTAGAATTATGTACAAAAAACTCCTGCATTCAAATATAAAACAATGTAAAACTTTAGAGCTTACAAGTCCACTCAGTCCTACCTCTTGTTCAGCCAATCACTCAGACAAACAAGTCTGTTTACAATTGCAGGAGATAATGCTGTCCGCTTCTTGTTTACAATGTCACCTGAAAGAGAGAACAGGTGTTCACAAGGCACTGTTGTAGCAAACGTCGCAAGATATTTATGTGCCAGATGTGCTAAAGAGTCGTATGTCCCTTCATGCTTCAATCACCAGAGGACTTGCATCTATGCTGATAATGGGTTCTGCTCGATAACAATTCAAAACAGTGCAGAACAATGCATGTTCATTTTCATCATCTGCGTGAGATGCCACCAGCAAATTGATTTTCTTTTTTGGTGGTTCGGGTTCTGCAGTTTCTGCATCGGAGTGTTGCTCTTTTAAGACATCTGAAAGCATGCTCCACTCCTTGTCCCTTGCAGATTTTGGAAGGCACTTCAGATTCTTAAACCTTTGATCAAGTGCTGTAGCTATCCTTAGAAATCTCAAATTGGTACCTTCTTTTTTGTCAAATCTGCAGTGAAAGTGTTCTTAAAATGAACAACGTGCTGGGTCATCATCTGAGACTGCTATAACATGAAATATCTGGCAGAATGCAGGTAAAACAGAGCAGGAGGCATACAATTCTCCCCTAAGGAGTTCAGTCATAAATTTAATTAACACTTTTTTTTTTTAACGAGCATCATCAGCATAGAAACATGTCCTCTGGAATGGTGGCTGAAGCATGAAAGGGTGTACGAATGTTTAGCATATTTGGCACATAAAGACCTTGCAATGCCAGCTACAAAAGTGCCATGCAAATGACTGTTCTCACTTTCTGGTGACATTGTAAATAAGAAGAGGGCAGGATTATCTCCTATAAATGTAAACAAACTAGCTTGTTTTAGCAGTTCGCTGAACAAGTAGGAGGACTGAGTGGACTTCTAGGTTCTAAAGTTTTACAGTGTTTTGTTTTTTAGTGTAGTTATGTAACAAAAAAATTTCTACACTTGTAAGTTGCACTTTCACGATAAAGAGATTGAACTACAGTACTTGTATGAAGTGAATTGAAAAATGCTATTTCTTTTATCATTTTTACAGTGAAAATATTTGTAATAAAATAATAATATAAAGTGAGCACTGTACACTTTGTATTCTGTGTTGTAATTGATGGCAATATATTTGAAAATGTAGAAAATCATCCAAAAATATTTAAAAATTTCAATTGGGATTCTATTGTTTAACAGTGCGATTAAAACTGCGATTAATCGCAATTAATTTTTTTGAATTAATCATGTGAGTTAACTGTGATTAATCGACCACCCTACTTAGAACCTAGGTCAAGTGAAGGCGAATATAGATGTTCCCTCTCAGGCAGGAGCCCAGGTTCTGAGATCCACCCTCCAGCCTGAGTGGGAATGCCTACACTACTATTTTTAGCCCTATAGTGGGAGCACAGCAAGCCTGAGTCACTTGGCCTGGGCTCGAAGACTTGCTGCTGCAGGTTCAGGTTTTTTTTGTTTTGTTTTTTCAGTGTAGACAAACCCTGAGACAAACCACGAAACCTCACAATACCACTTTTACAAAGTCGCTTTTCAGAATAGAACCACACTTAAAATAAATGGTATGTTAAAATTACAGAAAAACCTACATCTTAAAAATTGTAAGATTTTTAAATGAGCAGAACCGACAATAATGTTCTGGTTGTTGAAAAAGTTGCCTATAATTCTGATATATGTATTTATCAAGAGTTAACATGTGGCATTCTTTGGACAGACTGAAGTTTTAATTAAAAAATAAGTATACTTGCCATAACAAGTGCTACTGGTATATGACATACCAATCATGAGTACAATTGTTCATTTAAAAAGAAAGAAAGGCCATGCTCAGACATAGTGGACAGAGGCAGCCTCAGGTGCTTGATTACAGCAACCAGATTCAGTGCTGCCCAGCCCCAGCATGAGTTAGATCAGGAGGGGACCTGAACTTACTAAACTGGAGAATCTGTCCCAGTGTCCAGTTCTTCCCTACATATTGAGTTGGCTGTTAAATCTATAAATAGGCAAATTTCAAGTACAAAAAAAGTGTCATCTGTATACTACGAAATGAATGCTATCTATGAAGGAAACTGCTAGACCAATTTTGTGTTTGGTCTAATACAGCATTAAAATGTAACAGCCATGAGCCAGGATTAAGAATATCTCATAGAAAGAGATTCACATCAAAAAGAGAAGATGAGCATATTCAGATGAGAGCTCATAGCATTAGGAATTACAGGCCATTTAAATTTCCATCAAGAACCACCAGTATTTGCTATAGCAATGAAAAGGAAATGTTAGCAAAGTGGTTCAAACAGACTGCTAACCATATCTGGGCCTCAAAACAAAGTTTGTTTTCACTTTATAACAAAGGCACACTATTAAATTTCATTACAAATCATTTGGGCAATCAAGTCAGTGCTTAAATTATTGTATAAAATCATTGTACTTAAAAAGAAAACAAACAGACACTGAAGTCCTAGTCCTAGGTAGCAGCACTATTAATTAACTTCAGGTGTTTAATGTTCAGTGTGTATATGTTTAAAGAGATTATTTTTAAAATTTCCACTGAACATTTTCACATTTTAGGACCTCAAGTGAAATAATATTCCTGGCTCTAAAAATTTATAGATATAGGGCACCACATGAAGTGGAACTAACTGCTCTTGGATTATTTCTTTTTACATTGTTGGGAGTGTTTGTGTGTAATTTTTGAGTGACGAGAAAACACTCAATGTAAGTACATGTATTATTTTTGATTAATTATTTTTGTTATTTTACATTTCAGTGCTTTCTAACACATAGCTTCTGTGCCCTGTGGGTTTTTTAACTTGTATTATAGAATTTTATTTTCTGCTCTCCTGAGATAACACTAATCTTTGCTTCACAGTCTGAAAGCTCGACCCACAATTGTTTGGCATCTGCAAACCCTTTAAAAGAGAAAGGTAACCCCTTCAGGAAACATAGACATTTGTTACAGAGCTTAAATGGAAACACACATTACATCTAGTTTAACTCTACATTAATTTATAATTAATATTTTACAATAAATGTCCTTTATTAAAAGTAGACGTCTACAGATTGGAAAAAAATACAAATAATTTCAAGTACAAAATCAAGGTTTCTGTCAAAAGATGTAATAAAGTTATCAACATAAGGTTAGTTGTTGCGTGATTTCAGTTTCCATTGAAGGAGTTCAGAATTGCCAATGAGATGAGAGATAGGAGGCTCTTATGGGAGAGATGGGGCAGGGAGGGTTTGGTGGTAGAACTGAATCTCAGTCATTTTGGATAGTATTTAAAACCCATCAGTGTTAATGCCATTTCATGACGCTCAATTAAAGGACAAAGAGTACTAAAATGAGACACTGAGATGCTGTTGCCTTCTCTGGTTCATTGTTTCTGTCTATGTCTGAAGGGTCCTATGATATCACTGATAATTATTGTCTAGGTGAAGAGATAAACTGATCCTGATACCTCTGTAAAAAAGATCTCATCATTTATCACAACTGAGAGCTGCCTGCGAAATATGGTGAGATTTATTTGTTTGTTTTTAAGCTCTTCCAGGGCCTCATTAATACTCTCATTGGAAACTGTCTATTCCAGTAAAGAGAGGGCTCTGACATTTTTCCTAATTCCATTTGAAAAAAATGCCTCAGCAAGGTTCAAAGGATTTATGGGAATTTAAACCCTTCTCCCACAACACTTGGGCTCCCAGAAAACATTTTGAAATCTTCTACAAACAAGTGCTGGAAACTGTGGGATAGGTACTCAGAGTGCAGCACAACTGTAAAAATGGATCAGAGTGCTAGTGTGTACATGCGTAGAAAAGCACCCAAACAATGGCTAACATGGATGCACCACCACAATTTGCCTTGGTGCAATCCCACCTGTTCATTAGGTGTGAAATGAAAAGTAAAGTTGAAGTGAAAAGATACTTCTCATGCTTTGTGTAACATTGCGATAACACATCACACATTTCATATTTAGGGTGACCAGATGTTCTGATTTTATAGGGACAATCCCGATAATGGGGTCTTTTTCTTATATAGGCTCCTATTACCCCCCACCCCCATCCCGATTTTTCACACTTGCTGTCTGGTCACCCTAGTCATATTAAAACAGGACCTTAAAAGGCACTATATAAAAATGCTGCCACCTTACTCAAAAGACTTTTGCTCTCTATGCGAAAGCTGCTAACTTTCATGACTAAAATGAATTTTTACTGCTTTTTTCATCTATTATCACTGCAGAGCCAATACAAGTACAGAAGAGTGAGCTGGTGTTTATTGTGGCTTGTGCATCACCAAAAGAATTGTTAACTGGGTCCCTGATCTTTCAAGCTTCTGAACCAGGGTGAACCCCTGGGCCTGGACCTAAATTCTATTCACAGAGGCCTGGGGCCTAAATTATATTTACAGAATCTTTACAAGAATACAGCTTGACTTTGAGATTCCAGGTTGACAGGGCTGGGCAGTTTTAAAAAACACCCTCCTTTTTATTTTACAGCTTTAACTGAGGCAAATATAGACCTCACAATGCTATTGTTACAAAGTCATTTTTCAGAATAGAACCACAAAGAAAATCAGATCAAATTATCTCTAATAAGGTGCTCAATAAAAACAATCAAGAACCTCCAGAAAACCTGAGCTATCATTTGTTTTATGACAGTAGTATTCATCATCTCATATTTCACAATGTTAACAGCACAATCACTGTTGGTAAATCTGTACAACTAATGATCTTTTAGAAAGAATCTTTAAAATGTGACAAATTCTAATAAGTGGAATTAAACATTCAGTGATAGAATAGAGTTCCTGTTAAAATTTGTAAATAATCCATTATAGATTCAGTAGCAAACTACCGCTTTTTACGTAATTTAATTACTGCAAGAGCAAAATTTTATGCACAACTCCAAAGAACTATTTATCAATTTATTTTATCCAGAGTAACAATTTTTTTTCTTATCTAATTTTAACTAGTGTCTGTTCCAAATTATTGTATCCTTTTCTACTTATTTTGATGCCAATTTTGCTCTGTTGCCACAAATTCTTTATGAGCTTCCCCAAAGACATGGTTACACTGATTGTTACAACAACTATGTCCTTCCAGGCCCAGGATGTTGCTTGAGCTCTGGTGGAGTGATCCTTAATAGTCAGCGGGATAAATAGATTGGCCAGCTGATAACAAAGTGAGATAAAATGTGTAATACCCACTTTGACAATATTTGGGATGAAATAATCTGGGGACCTTGGAGTGGCCAGTTATGGCCATAAATAGATGTGGGAATAGTGTTAGAAGATTTGGTTTTCTCAATGTAATATAGCAGAGCTCTGGCTATGGCTAGAGTATGTTGCTTCCTCTTCCCTTGCATGAAATGAGGTTTAGGAAAGCACAGAGGTTGACTGGTTTAGGTGGAACTCAAACCACCTTTGGAAAGAATTTTGCATTAGGTCTAAGTATTCATAGGTGCCGACTCCATGGGTGCTCTGGGGCTGGAGCACCCCTGGAAAAAAATAGTGGGTATTCAGCACCCAGCAGCAACAGCTGTTTGGCAGCGTCCCCAATAAACTAATATGGGGCACCACCAAACAGCTGTTTGGCAGCTTGGGGGAGAGTGGACAGCAGTGAGTGGCAGCAGGCAGAGGCCTTGGGGAGGAGGTGGAGTGAGGACGGGGCCTTGGGGGGGAGTGAAGGCAGGGCCTTAGGGGAGGGGCAGAGCAGGGGCGGGAAGAGGCAGAATGAAGGTGGGGCCTTGGGGGAAGGAGCAGAGCCTATGTAAGTGCCATGTTTTCTTTATGGAATTGAGGTATACAAGGGTTCAACCATCAGTGTCTGAAGCTTGCTCCCTCTTCTTGAAGGTATGTCTACACTACAGCCGCTACAGTGGCACAGCTATGGCACTTCATCTGTGCTGCTGTAGTGTAGACACTTCTTAAATCAATGGGTCTTTTTCTGTTGATATAGTTAATCCATCTCTCCAACAGTCATTAGTTAGGTCAATGGAATAATTCTTCTGTTAACTTAACTGCATCTGTACCAGGGGTTAGGTCAGCCTAACTACAGCACTGCTGCTGCAAAATTTTTCACAGTCTGGAGTGACATAGCTAAATCAATCTAATTTTTAAGTGTAGACCAGGCCTGAGATTAAGATGATGGATGGATCACTCTGAGAGGGGCTGAGCACAGAGCTCCATAAGCTTCAAAAGGACAATGATGAGGGTCCCATGCTGGAGTAGTATCTCTGACTGGTGGGTAAGCAGGCAGTAGGCCCTTGTGAAATTTGGACACTGTCAGATGAAGGAAGACCAAGAACAACTGTATTGGTAGATGATATGCCGATGTTACTGCCAGATGGATGTTGACTGTGCTAAATGAAAGTCCGGTATGTTTTTACTACAGCAAATAGTCAAGAATTTTCAGTACCGGGGCCTGCATGGGGTTTAGACTGTATTAGGCCACATCAGGGTCAAGTCAGCTGTATCAGGGTGCAGTCAGCAGTTCAGCAACCTGAGGAGGCGTAAGGACTTCCTTTTTCAGTGGGTAATTTGCGGTTAAGGCTTATCAGAGTTTCCAGATGTGAACTGCCTCTCATCAGCCAGTTGCCCACATACGGCTAGACACTGATGCCCTTTTCCCTAACGTGTGACACCACTATAGTGAGGCATTTCATAAACACTCTCAGGACTGTGGAAAATCTGAAAGGCTGTACCTTATACTGTTAATGATTTGGATCCACTCTAATTACGGGTATTTTCTGCGGGCCAGCTGGATGGCAATATGGAACTACATATCCTGTAAGCCGAGAGGTACAAACTAGTCCTGAGCTTGAAGAGATGGAATGTCAGAGGAAAGCATTACCGTTCTAAATCTGAGCTGGTGTATATACTTCTTCATTCTTGTCAAGTCTATGATGGGACTAAGACCCTCTTTCTTCTTCAGAATAAGGAATATCAGCAGTAGAAGCTTCTTCCTCTGTACTCCCAAGGAACCTCTTCTATGGCTCCCAAACAAAACAACAAAACCACTTCCTTTTGTAATAGGTCTTGTGAAAAGGGTCCTTTGAAGAGGAATAAATAAAGAAGAGTGGGGAGAAAGCGTAGCATGAAAATTGATGTTATAGCCATAGGGGATGATGTCCTGCACAAAATTGTTGGCTGTAATCTCTTACCATGCCCAATGGAAGAGGTGAAGTGATTTCCAACAGTTGTCTCTCCATAGTCTTGACATGGTTCTCAACATGCACCCCATCCAACTGGCTGCCTCTGTGACAGAGGAGGAGTATGACAGGAGCCTCCTGATATAACAGGGATGTTTTCTGGGTGATTATGGGCATCAGATGGCCTTTGCCATTGTGAGGGCTGCCACTAGAAGAACTTACAGTATAGTGCTGGGGTGCATATGCTTAAAGATTTCAGTGTTGCCCTTCAATCCTTTAGGGAATGGACTGCTTCATCCATCCAGTTGCTGTAGAGCTCTATTACATTCAATGTCCTCTATAGTCACTGGAACTTCATTTGAATCCCAGAAGCTTGTAACCAGGTTACAATTTGGTTGGTGCATTGTGACTGCTGTAGCCATGGATCAAACGGCCACATCAGACTCATCCAAAGCCACTTGTAGCACTAACTTCATTACCATCTAGCCTTCTTTGATGGCACTTCTCAGCTTCTATCTAGAGTTCTGTGGGAGCCTAGTTAGGAAGGGAGTTACCCTTTCCTACATTGAAAAATTATCTTTTACTAACAAGGCTTGGAAGTTTGCAATGTGAAATTGGAGGAAGGCTGATGAATAGGCCTTTAAACTGAAAAGTCTGGTTGATTGGGGTCCTTATTTTTTGGAGTGCTCTAACATGGACCTGGTCTTTTTCTGGACTGCAGTTACCACAAGGGACCCTCATGTCAGATGCATGTAAAAATGTTCCAAGCCCTTACGTGACACTTGATAGCACTTTTCTACTTGCTTTGAAGTAGGAGAAAGCTAGGTGTGAGTGTACCACAATCCCTTTGCTGGGTTCAGTATGCCCTTATTAATTGGCAAGGCAATTCTTGTTGCACTGAGAATATCAAACAACATGTGCATGTCCTCTTGGATCACCATTGTCTCAATGTCCAAGGTTTCTGTTAGCCTCAAAAGCAGGTCTTGTAAAGTTCTAAAGTCATTGACAGCTGGTATGTGTGGAGTCCAAGGCCTTGCATGGAAAAGATGAGGATTCCTTTAGCAGACAGGGCAACTGGAGTGTTTTCCAAGCCATCTCCACTTCTGGTATAAGATGCCTGGCCATCAATGCTGATGGTGACCGAGACTTCCTCCTCTTTCCTTTCATATGTTATGAGGCCCCACTCCTAGACCTAGGGAAAGGTGGGGCCCAGTAGGAATATTCTATAGGAATTGGCCAGACTGCAGTTGACCTGTGCATTGCCAGACATGTTTAGGTGCATTGGGTGCTTCAGGAACACACCATAAGGTATCCCTCTGATCTAACAGGAGCAGGCTCTTTGCTTGATATTCAAAAGGAGATCTAATTTGCCTGGGAAGCACTTAGATGCTAAAGTAATGGGCTTTATGGAAAACCCAGCTATATGCTTTCTATATCCTTCCTTCATATTCTCATTTGCCTTTAGGTTCTCCCACCAACACAGCTACTGCTGCTCATGGGGGATGCAGTAATTAAGTCAAATGGGAGAGCTCTCTCCCATTGGTGTAAAACATCCGCACTAGCAACGGTGCAGCTGCACCACTGTGAGCTCTGTAGTGTATACATAGCCTAAGAATGTTTTGAACTTGAACAATATCCAATTTTTGTTTGCATCTCGGTAAATTCACACCATATCAATTCAGTTAACCTGTAACCTTAGTTATATCTAGATATTTTATTGTGCACCAAACATTCAGATTTTTATCTGCTTTCTGTTGTGTTTGCTTTTTTACCTGAATAACTATGAATTTACAATTGAAAAGACTTTGGGCCAAATTCACCACTGGCATAAATGGATGCAACTCCATTTAAGTCAATGAAATGCATAAGCTTATATCAGTGGCAGACTCTTTGCATACATTAATTCTATCCCTTCCTTTGGGAAATTCACAGAATAGCACTAATAGTAGCTCTTGATGGGCAACATATGTTATGTCTTAATAGCAAGAGGGAACATGATTCTGGTTGGCAAAATAGGGTGAGATCCACAACGATCTCAGAATGATGAGAGGATAAAAAAATTTTTTTGAGGACTCAAGGCAGAAAAACAAAATAAACAAGTACTAGACAACAGTGCAATATGTTGTTTGTCAACTGATGTTCCACTTGTTGTTTCAGTTAGAATTGAATCATAATCCCAGACATGAAAGGCCAGTGATTATCAATCAAATCATCCAGCTCTAAACTGAATTTAAAGTTGCAACTTCCATATTACTAATAATGCTGATAAGCTATTAGCAATTCACATTTCACAAAAATATGTTTAACAACCTTAAAAGTAAACATTATAGGAGAAAGAGAAATAATGATTTCATATGAAAATTCAATTCCAAATGCGGGTTACAATCTACATTACTTCCCTCATTTGTTTAAGAAACAAAGTGAAATAGAGCATTTCCTAAGAATTAATTTCTTTTAAAAGAATTAAAATAATAGAAAATTCTCTAATGATCTTTTAAGTGACAAAAAGTAAAACTATTTAAATCATCACAACCTGTAGCCAATTTACACAAATTGAGTTCTTTGGAGAAGGGGGTAAGTTTTTATGCCTCTACAAATGATATCCCGCCATTTATGCCAGCAACCTCAATATGTCATGTCAAATTCACTTTTACTTTGACAAAACGCAGGAACAACTAAAACAACGAGAATGCCACAAAATATATTTTGGTATTCTTCCTATTTATCTATCAGTCTTTTGTAAGGAACAGGCTACTGGAAAAGCACAGATGAAGGTACAGAGAAATCAGAAGCCATCATTATATACAGACAGAGAGAAATTAAAAGATGACACGACTGTGTACGTTGGTGCAATCCTTATTTTCAACATAAAATTGCTTCTGGCTTTAAAGTGAAACGAAATACCACTGAGATTTTAAGAGAGTCAGCAAATTTTGTTTTCACACACTCAATATGTCAGATGCAGTTTTAAGTGTAAGACAGGGAATGCTAGCTCATTAAAACTAGAAGGTATGCATACAATTTTACTTTATAACAAAAAGAACCTGGTGGTATCTTGGACAAACATACTGAAATTATGGAAATTTCCCTGTCAGAGAATGACAAGCAGAATTAGACTATGGAAGCAAGTTTTCTAATAAATCTCATTTTTTTCTCAGTCAACTTTCTATCCATATAGATCTCTGCCCTGGAAAATACTACATTTCAACTTGCAAATCTCAAATGCAGCACAATATATTGCAATTAGTACAAGCGACAAAGGAGGTTTGTTTTTTCTGGAATATATCATATTTAATTGGGCCCTGTTTCTGCAAACTGATCCACTTGAGTGGATCCCAGTGGAGCCCCAGAAATGGAGTCTTAGCGTGTAAATTCTTTGTACTCTTCAATGAATATACAGATTGTACTTGTTCAGTAACTATATATGATTAGATACTACCTGAACCAGATTCAAAGGGCAGTATGCTCCAGAGGAGTTGGGACTGGATTAGGGGACAGATAACCTGGCTTCTTCCTGACTCTGCCACTCACCTGCCATGTGTTAAGCACTTTGAGAACTATCAATAAAAAGAGCTACCATACTTAGGTCTGAGAAGGTCTAGAATTTCACCTCAACATCTTCATGTTGCACTTGAGTTAACAGCACTGTTTCATTATAAAATTGCAGTCATATCTGGGCCCCATTCCTGCTGCTATTGTGATCAATGACAGAACTCCCAATGGCTTCAGTGGAAGCAGGGTTGGGGCCTTCAAGACTTTAAGCATATCCTGGCTCTACTCCTACAGGTGCTGAGTTCCTTCTGAAAGATTCTACTTGCTCTCATTTCCCATCATTCAGTATCTTTCTGGATAGGCCCCTGTTACATATTCAGGCCAAATGAAGATCAGACATAACACAATGCGCTTCAAGACAGTGTCAGAAAGAGAGACTGACACCCACACTCCAAAAAACAAGTTTTCATTCATGTTATTTATCATTTTAATATTTTTAAATGACATATTTTAAGGGGCTGTGCTTACAACAAAATGAAAAGGATAAAGAAAAATGCTATTCTCAGAGGGTGATATATTAACGTTAAAATACTCTAACGCATGACCGGGTTATACGGAAGTATGTCTGGCCATTTTCTCCTATCTTTACATTTACACAACTATATTATTGTACCTGGAATAGTAATATTACTCCCTTCCTGTAGTAAGTGAAACAGTACACAGATTGCAAAAGTTCTGCATTTTCCTAGAAAAATTTGTCAGATTCCTTTAATTCTTTATTTTGGCCCGTATATAAAAAATGGGGGGAGGGAGAGAAGAAGGTAGAATAGAGCTCCAAAAAATAAAAACAAAATTCCCCAAAACCCAGAGAGTACAATTTTCAAAAGTACCCAATGACATTCAAAAGGACTTAGGCTCCTAAATCATTTAGATGCTTTTGAAAGTTTTATCCATAGTGGCCTTTATTCAAAGAAACATTTGAAATGCTGAAAAAAATATATACAGTAGATATATAATTTCTTTAAACATATCAAAAGCTTTTGTCGTGTTAGTGGGGTTCTTTCTATAATAAAATGGAGAGTTCAGTGGTAACGCATTACATTTTAAGTTAAACTGCGAAGAAAAAGGCTTAACATTTTGTTGAGTACTGCATGTCTATTAGACACATACTTACACAAAAAAGGGCATCAGTTGAATAAGAGTCTCTTTTTTGGGGCTAACTGTGAATTCTGGCACAGTTTGAATAATTTTGTTCATAACATTCCGTAAGTAATTTTGTAGCTGTTTGCGTCGTTCCTCAACAAACTTTGCATCCTGCAAAAGAAAGAAAAAGTTGAATTGTACAAAAGATGTTTTCCATTCTAAAATGCCAGTCAGCAATAATGACATGAATTCTGATTGATGACTTGTGCTTATCTCAGCCACCTGTAGCAACATATTATCTAATACATTTGCAGTCGTGTAGACAGAGACAAGTCATATTCAACATTATATAACTTGGTAATGGATAAAATCCTGTCCATGACTATCTGACATGATGCTGAACATAACTTATCCCTGTCTACCCGCAGTGTATTCTTCCCTGAGAGAAAGGCCTCTTCTGTTGACTAAATGTTTTCTTTTAAAGGACTGTTATTGAGGCCCAGATGTCAAGCTCTTTCAGGACTAGCAATTTATACAATCCTTTAGGGAAATGGAGGTTCTTTTCCTCCCTTCCAAGAAGTTTATTAATTCCTTCTCTCCCTGCCCTCACATCATGAACTTTTCAGAGGCTGGATACATACATCTCATGATAGACCCATATTTAACTATAAGAGCAGACATATCTCCCTCCGTTTAGTAACACATTTAGTTAACGAAATTTTACATAACAGTCTATTTTTTTAACTAGCATAATGTATCATTGGTAGGATGCTTTGGAAAAGAGGTTTTATTTAAGTGTTAGTGTTAATGTTTTACGTCTCTGGCACCAATGAATGGAGATAACTGTACCATTCCTCATTCCACTGTGAGACTTACAGACTGAAAGCCTAACAATAGTACGTCTACTTAGATTTCATAACTTCAAAACATGCATATTTTTGTCTGTGGGAAACACAATTATAGTAGAGTATAATACAATCTGTCAGCAAGCATAATACACTAGAATGAGACTGTAATGGATTTACTGAGAAATCAGACTCTTTTTTGTATTAGCGCCAACAAGCTATATCTCAGAAATTCAGGCATTCTTCTCACCTGGTTTAAATGTCAGAATATGCTCTTCAGGCATGAAGCCTCAAACTATTATAAGACAATTATAGCTTTCAAAGGACGAGTAGAGTTCCTATTTTGTGTAAAATGTGTCTAATCAACCATTGTTATTAATCTATCCAAGAAAAGTGCTTAGAAATGTACAAGTTCCTGTTCCTTGCTAAAAAAAGATAATAGATGCAAATATGTTTAAAATGTTACCAAACCATTCCATTTAATCAAAAACAAAAAATTCATAGGCTGGGTTGCCACATATTGGATTTGAGTTTAAGGTTGGTTCTTCTCACTGGTAGACTCGGCTGCTCCGAGCATAAGGCTTAATTGGCCACTTGTCTGGATTTTGAAGCAGTACTGTAAAGTTCTAAGAAGTTTTGCCATCTTTGCCGTTAGGAAAAGTTAGCATGACAGAGGTATTTTTGGAAGAAGTGTTCTTTCCGAAGAAGAAAGGGTTCGTCCTAAAGAAGAAAATGAGATGGGATCCCAGAGGACTGGCTTTCCAAAATAATTTAAACATTGATAAAATTTTAAAAAACCAACAACAACAAATATTAAACATTTAGAGTTGCCTTGTCAAATATTGGAACGAAAGGCTCCAATTTTGCAAATGCCTATGCATGTGCTTAACTTTAACTGCCAATATGTATTCTGTTCCCAGATTGCTAAATGTATGAGCCCCAACTACAGGAAGGAATTTTACAAAATTCAGTGCAACCATCAATTGAGCTGAACGGTCTGGAGCCCTAATGTAGACAAGGCTCCTGCAACTGGATGCATTTTTACCACTGTGTCAGTTAAACCTGCGTCTAAACAACATGGGATGAAACTCTAAGCCCTCTGAAGTAAATGGCCAAACTCACATTGACTTCAACAGAGCCAAGATTCTATCCATGTTGTTTAACTTGGTTAAAAGCACCAGAAAGTTCCACAGTAGGACTCCCACTGGTAAAATATGTAGGATTTTTTGTAAAATTATCTGGTAAGGACATGACCCCAGAATACACTACACACTTTCTCTCCTACCTCACAACACCTTGCCTCCCTATGTATGTTTTAGAATTAGCAGAAATACCAAACTTCTCCATATTATATTTGTATTAGCCATATGCTATAGTATATACTAGTAATATATTTAAAGCAGCAGTGTAGTAGATTTCTATGTAAAAATATAGTCGTGTTTCTGTTACAAGTCTTTTCTCCAATTGTTTATAAAGAATCTGTGCGCATTTATCTGATAATAAATATAATCTAACGGCATCCATACTCAAAGGCGTCTAAAGGTTATGCAAAGCCTATTTTGTCCCCCCTCTAAAAATCTGAAACACATGCAGAGTAAAACAAATATGGGCATTTAAGTAGGTGAATACCCACACCTAAAAGCCCACAAGAGAAGGAGAGAGGCAAAAAAGATCACTGTAAAATATGGTAATAGTCATAAAGGTTCTGTCATTCTCTGTTTAATTCCTGCCAATAGCAGCAGTTACAATACTGAGAGTTTGAATAGATATTTCAAGAGTAATTGTTGGTCTGGATTATCCATGGATAGCAGGTATCTGAACTCCATTTCACACTATCAACTGCTTAAATCTATTCAATGGACATATCTATTCAAGGGACACTATCATAGGACCTAACCACATCAGCGACACCATCCGGGTCTCGTTCACCTGCAAATCTACCAATGTGATATATGCCATCATGTGCCAGCAATGCCCCTCTGCCATGTACATTGGCCAAACCGGACAGTCTCTACGCAAAAGAATAAATTGACACAGATCTGACATCAGGAATCGTAACATTCAAAAACCAGTAGGAGAACACTTCAATCTCTCTGGTCACTCAATAACAGACCTAAAAGTGGGAATTCTTCAACAAAAAAACTTCAAAAACAGACTCCAACGTGAAGCTGCAGAACTGGAATTAATTTGCAAACTGGATACCATCAGATTAGGCCTGAGTAAAGACTAGGAGTGGTTGGGTCATTACAAAACCTAAAGTTAATTTCCCCAATAATAATTTCTCCCTACTGTTACTCACATCTTCTTGTCAACTGTCTGTAATGGGCCACTCTCTTATCACTTAAAAAGTTATTTTTCCTCCCTTGGAATCCTGCTTTTAATTGATTTATCTCGTTAGACTGACCTCACACTTGGTAAAGCAACCCCCATCCTTTCATGTATTTATATCTGCTCCTGTATTTTTCACTTAATGCATCCGATGAAGTGGGTTCTACCCACAAAAGCTTATGCCCAAATAAATGTATTAATCTCTAAGGTGCCACAAGGACTCCTCATTGTTTTTGCTCTGATGTAGATACTATTATGAATAGGAATGGTAATTTTTGACAGAATCAGAAAGTTTATAGTTTAGCTGAGCAAAAATGTATTCAACTTTTACTAAAAATTATTCTTAAATCTATAAACTGAATACAGTACATATAAGGAGTTAAGATTAGTCTGTCTACAGAAGAAAGTATTGAACAGTACATGCTTTAAATGCTAACCATTTTCCTTCAAATGAATCATTCGCCGTTAAAGACTGGTAGTACTTAATTTACCACCACTACACACAGCAGTTTGAGAAAAAAAATGCACTGATATATCAACCAGGTGTTTTTTAATGATTATTGAAAAATAATTTTTGAAAAATTCTTTAAGAGTATGCAATTCACTCTCTAAGGTCTCTCTTTTAGCACATCGTGGTCAGAGCACAGTGACTGCTCATACCAAACAGAGAAACAGCTTTCTCCATGTTCTACTGCAATGCAGAAGGCAAGACAAATGTTCTGCTGAACAGAGCTCTCTATACAAGCTGCTAGAAGATACTAAGAGTAGGAAATCTAATGCATGTAGATACATAATAGTTAGAATGGAAGATAATATTAATACTACAGGAAATTATTGCTGTATTGGAATGCAACTGTATTGATTGTTTTTGTCTATTTAAACTGTTACATTATTCAAGTAAATTTTATATTTCCCACTTTCCTATTTAGTACTGACAAATTTTCCATACAATGCTGTTTCAGTGTACTGTAAATCAACTTAGTATAGTGCCTGCTGTGCTGCTAATCTGCATAACCCAATTTCACCTGCATGTTGAATTCTAACACTAACATACAATATTAAAAAGTATTTTAGAATGAATTTTGCACCCTTAGGTCCACCTGCTTCTACTACATATGCTACAGATCAGGCATTCACAAACTTTTCATAGTGCAAACTACATCTTAACAGAGATATGGTCTCCTAGATGGCTTCCTCTCCCATTCAGAATTGTGTGAAAAACTGCTCCTTCCATTCTTAATTGTAAAATACCGCTGTGACAACTATAGCAATTGCTTATATGACACAGTAATATTAGCAATATATTTTAGCTATCCTTCGTGTGATAATTACTCTATCCTTTTAGAAAAAAGGTTAATTAAATGGCCTCTACTTTTGTCCTTCATTTCATCTTCTCTCCCATCTATTTTGTTGCTCTTTCCCTTCTGCTCCCCTGATCTTGCTTCTATGCTGCTTGGCTCACTTCTCATTTTCTGTACGTTCTCTCTTGTTGCTTGTTCTTCCATTACCCTGGGACATGCTACCTCGTCACTTGGCCCTTCTGCTCTGTTCTCCTGGTTATGCTATCCAGTCATTTGGTACTCTATTTCCTCTGTGCCCCCGGACAGAATGCCTGTACCATTCTTTTGCTTAACCATTCTTTTCTCCCCTGGATGTTCCTCTTCTGCAAATGGCTGACAGTTCCAGTTCCTTGAGGGACCCGTTTACGTTCCTCCTATATACCAGTGGGTTTTATAGGAGCTGCTAGGCAGAGGGCAGATGTTGCACTCCATTAGTAACTTTTATTTCTGCTTAAAGTAGAGTCCTTTTAGTTATATGGCTAAAGATGGTTTTTACTTGTTAATTTTTTGGAAACAGAATTCATGTTTCTCCAATGTGGCCAGGGTCACCCAAGTCTCTGAAAGCAAAATTTGTCATATTAACACAAAAATTAAAATTCCCCATACCACCAAGTGAAAAAAGCGCAAAGTACAACCAGTTTCCAATGGCTCCATGCAAGTATAAGGCATATAAAATATATCTTATTTATTAAAATCACTAAATGTACTGTTTATTAAATGTAGGCTCTATTGTTTAAATACTTCAGTTTGCATAATCTGCTACAAGGATAGTTTAACAATCTTCAGGCAACTGAAAACAAATTTGTCTCATTTTTATATAATTTCTCTAATCACAGTTAATTTTAAAAAAATACAAAGAGACATATATCTGAATGTGTTCATGTATGTCATTCCAAGCATTCATTCCAAGCCAACCAAATTTAACATCAGGGCTGTAAAGTGAAGGTGCATTGTCCTTCATGGATCATGTTTCTTATGAATAGCTTTTGAGTACCCTCCGTATTTCTTTGTATGAAAAGCAGTCAGCCGGCTAAGGACACCACGTAACTGTGCATGTACCAGTACTCTAAATAGGCATATTTGAAACTCTTCTGGTTTAGCTCCTAAGCTCCCCAATCAAAGAATGCATTAGAAATAACAAATTTGGATGAAAGCCCAGCTTGTAGAAACTGCCTAACAGCTCTGGCAGTCACTTAATGAGGTCTTACAGCTTGTGATTTCACTGTTTTTCTTCTACTACTTTCCTATCATAATTCAATTATGCATTAAAAAGTTAATAGAGAATATTGAGAGTTAGGTCTTGCTTAAAAAAGGAACAGTCAAGGCTATTTATTAAGATTTCTTTTAGAAATTCTTAATTTTGTTTTGAGACAAAAACTGGTCGTTGTAAATTAAGAAAAGATGTTTCATAATCAAATATTTTGAAGGAAAACTATGTTATAAGATTAATAAAATACAATAAAAGAGACAAAAGATTAAATGCAGTGGGGCATGCATTTCTTTCAGTTAATTGAAAATGAGCAAATAGTAAAATGAATAATTAAAAACACAATTCAAACAAGCAAATACTGAATACAGCATGCCGATAATGACACTAATTGCTGCTTTCCATTGAATGTCTGTGTGAACCTTCTGTACAATGACGTTGACCAACTGTGATAGCTATTGAAAAGGTTTACTTTCTGCAGTATGTTTCAGTTGCGTGTGTGGTTTTAAAATACTACATATTATGAAAGGATGGAAGACACTTTTACTTACCCATATCTGAAAACTACAGACAACCAACTTCCACCTTGCTTTTAATTAATCATTATACCTTTAATATTGTTGGGTGTGAAATTCACACCCCTGTGCAAAGGGCCTTCACAAAAGGTATAAACCACTGAGCTCCCACTTTGATGAATTAAGTGAGAACTAAGTGTTCTATAAGCCTTGTGTTAGCCATCTACATAGGGTGAATTTTACCCTGAAAACTAGAGACATGGTACACTTGGGAATGTAGTTATTCTATAGTGCAGCTTGTTTCATTATTCTGAGGTGTGCATATGGGTCACAACATAATGTAAAAATATGTCTGAGAATTTATTTTTATTACAAGTTTTATCTCTTGAGATTGAAGCAGCAATAATTTAGTAATTATTTCTAGAGACCAATATATAATTACTAATTGGTAGGAAGAACTTCCTTTTATTGTCAATTTAAAGATTCTCATAAGGGACATCAGTGTGCAATGAATAGTTAGTCATTATGGAACTATTTAATGGTCTCGCAAACATTACCAAGTAGTTTTTTTTAAAAGAAGCATTTGCTAATAAGTTAACAGCAAAACGGAGAAAAAGATCTCCATCCAATTGAAAGAAAGTTCACAGTACTTTTCCTTCCTTAGCAGAGATCTTTTGTGTTTAACATCTAATATCAATGCTAAGAATTTTGATCATGAACTAAGCAACTTAAGATGTCCTGTTTTTTGGGGGGGGAGGGGGGCAGAGACCCCTCTTATTTTGTGAAGTATAGTTTACTAGTTTCATCCATTTCTAAATCCAGATCAACATTTTATATCTTACCCAACTATATTATGATGAATCACTATTTTCAGACACATCTTTGACACAAACTAGGAATGAGTCACAGTTTCATTTCACACCTTGCAGGTATGGAACAATAAAACTAGGAAGTTGAAGTCTAGTTAAATAAACACACAAAGATATGAGCTGAATACCAGGCTTCTGTTTTTGTAAGCGTATGCAAGATTAAGCATATAATGCAATCCAACATGGACCATACTAAAAAAAAATTCCCATTATTTTATGTACGTAGTTACTTCAAAGACTAATATTTAAGTATGACTAGCTTTAACAGCTGTCTTATCAAATTATTACTAATAATTATAAAACACTGGCCCTTTATTTGATTATTATACTAGAAGTCTATTCTATTATGACACATGATGTGTGAGTATGACATACTGGGTGAAATCCTGGCCCTATTGAAGTCAAATGGGAAAGTCATTGATTTTGAGGAGGAGGATTTCATCCCATATATTTTTGTCCTATCACTTCAATCAGTAAGGTTTTCAGGCATTCATATATACAACTAACCATTCATATAGTACCAAATCTGACCATTTTTAACCTTTAATTTTCCTCGGCTATAATATTTTCAACTAAGTCATTACAATTACATTAACATTTGTTTTTCATATAAAAATGAAGTTATTTTCTCCTACTTTCATTTATAGGCATAGTACAGTTATTTAAAAAACTCTTCACAGCCAAAACCACGTAGCTAGGTAGGTAATTATAACCACAGAAGCAGAATGTTGAATGTACGCATTGCCAATTCCTTAGGTCAAAACAAGGAAACTCACTTACTGTAGATAATTATTGTATACAGGAATTCTCAAACTTAAACTCTGCATATTGTCAGAACATGTTTTGGGAAGGCAGATTTCCTATTTAAAAGTGTTCATTTTAGTCTTTAAAATGCAACTACTTTCCTGATGTTTGTTCTAACAAAATGCAGCAAAACTCCCAAAATTTGTTTTCAACATGCAGCTTTTAGCAGACAACAGTTCAGAACACTGTGGTGTATATTTGGTGGTATATGTTTTATCTCTTATACAAATACTGAGTGATCTATCATGAAATTTTGCCATAGGTCATAATATTTATTATTATTATTATTTATATTACCTTAGCACAGGGGTCGGCAACCTTTCAGAAGTGGTGTGCCGAGTCTTCATTTATTCACTCTAATTTAAGGTTTCACATGCCGGTAATACATTTTAACGTTTTTAGAAGGTCTCGTTCTATAAGTCTATAATATAGAACTAAACTATTGTTGTATATAAAGTAAATAAGGGTTTTAAAATGTTTAAGCTTCATTTAAAATTAAATTAAAATGCAGAGCCCCCTGGACCGGTGGCCAGGCCCGAGCAGTGTGAGTGCCACTGTAAATCAGCTCGCGTGCTGCCTTCGGCATGTGTGCCATAGGTTGCTTACCCCTGCCTAGGTACCTACTCATTGACCAGGGCCCCATTGTGCTAGTGCTGTGCAAGCACTGAACAAAAAGAAGGTCCCTGGACCACAGAGCTTGAACTCTAAGTATAAGACAAGAGACAGACAGATGGTGGAGTACAAGGAAACTATGAGACAATATTGGTCAGCGTGATTGGCAGCAGTCTCAGTGCACCAGCAGCCTAACACTGCCAATTTTTTTGTGAGCATCATGGAAAAGGAGAGTTTTGAGGGCTTTGAAGAAGGAAAATGAATGAGTTTACCCAAATACCCGAAGTCATGCTGCCTACAGTGGCTCATGATTGTGAGTGCCTACCTCAAGGCAGACTGTCAAAAACAGGGCAGAAACTCCAAATTGGTGGTATGTGCTAAAATTATATTTCATCAATCCAGTAACATATATGAACTCCTGGATCACTATACTAGTCTTACGGTGGAGTCACAGACAGTCCCTTTGGCTTCTCCAGTCTATCTTGCTACCCAAACAAGCTGAACTTAGTGATAGTCACTTATACCAAAAAGTCGTAAAATATTCAGGTTAGTTCCAGTCCCAAGAGACCAGTCACTTATCTTGGATCAATTGGTACCCTATATATTACACCAAAGACAATGCCAGTAGCCAATCCTGTAATAACCTATCTAAAGATTAAACAACAAGTAACAAAATAAGATAGGTTAAAGCAAGCAAACGTATACACACAAATGAGTTACCATCTATGATTCCTAAAGATGACAGAGATGTAGTAATCTGTCCATTCAAAATGTCTTTCATGGCAGACCCAGGTTGACTCTGGGGATCTTTACTTTAGTTTACTGTTTCTGGCCCTGTGAGAGTTCAAACAGCAAAGAGATAACCATTTCTTCTTCTGAGCATATTTATACAACTTTCCCTCAGGCTTTAAGCCAATGGGACAAGGGCTCCTGAATGTAACTTCTTCATGGGTGGATGGGGCAATGAACAAAGCTTTTTGTCTTAGATGGTCCAGTAAGTCTTGATAGTCCACTTGATGAGTGGCCACTCTTCTGTCTGAGTTCACAAGTTCAGAGTGGATATTTTTAAAATTATAAAACAAACATTTTACCTTGTAGCATGGAATACAGACATTATAAATCAGATTAATGCAGGCAGCAATTTACAAGCATTTCATTGAGTCTAAACATGAAATACATTCTAATAAGACTTATACCTTTTCTGAATAAAATTAACATACAGGTGAGCTGGTTTGGTTTCCAGTTATGAGTTTTTCAGTTCTTAGCTAACGCCTATGGCCTTGGCCAGAGCTGACACTTGGTTTACCAGTGTCACACCCAAAACCAGGTTTATTATCAAGAATTACTTTGCCACACTGTAGTTGCTGCCAGGTAGCAGTGAAATAAGAATGGGATCAAGCTTCTCACATACAAAATACAGTTGGTACATAAAAGGTCAAGACAGTAATTGTCCCAGAGCCTGGCCAATTCTTTCAGAAACTAAGCTTATAAATAGGTGACTGCCCATGTGAATATTGTACTCTTTTCAGTGGACCTAATTACCTGCAACAGAAATATTTTCTTAGGATTATGATTACTAAATTATACTTTTCTTCTTTACACACTAAAGGTCATGGACAAGATTCTGCTTTTAGTTATGCTGATTAGCAGAGTAATTTTATATACTATGGTTGAGTTACTCTTGATTTTCAGCAGTATTACAGAGAGTGGAATTTGTCCCTATGTCCATTTAAAAGTTTCTTTTCAGAGAAGTCAGATTAACCTTGTATGAAGTCCTTCACCTCCATCTAGTATTTGGGGCACTTAAAAAGGTTATGTCAAAGAACTGTCAGGGAGAACTTGTTGATATTGATTTTAGGAATGTATCCCCCTCACCTGCCAACCTGAAACCTTAAACTTCCTATTTGGGTGAGATGGGAAAGTCTTACTCTGAACAGTGGATAGTCTGGGAAGGTCATTGAAAGACGAGAGCTTGCAGGAGGAAAGATCCAGATGTCATAGTCAGACTGAGAGCAGGGTTTGTAGGTCACTGGCATCTGTAATTTTGGAAGTGTCTAGTAGTCTAGTTTGGTTTTCTGTAAACAACTTCTGTTACTGCTGGGTTGCCTACATCTCTTATGCGCTAGAAAGGACTGAGGACGATGTTTCTGAACAAACAAAAAAGGGAAGTGGCCTCGTATTGCATATTTTCTGGTCTGTTTGCATCTCTCAATGCTCTCAACTTGGGGTTTGGCTGAGAATTTGCAAATGTCAGAATTTTACTTAACTTGTTTTCTACCAACCCCTATAATAAATACTTCCAAGGTTTAAGATAAGATTCCAAGTGAGTATGTGTGTTTGCATGTAAGAGAGAGAGAGAAACATTTTTTGCACTTTCCTCACACCAGCTCGGGTCTAGATAGACAGTGCAGTTTTTCATACCCTGTTGAGGAGCAAGATGAATAATTTTCTCTGTATAAGTTCCAGCTGAAGACATCAGAACCCCCAACCACCACCACCACCACCAGCAGCTTTCCACCAAATCCATGCGTGAAATATTATTCTGGAAGACTGTTAGACAATTTTAAAGAGAGATGAGGGCCCACCTATTTTTTCCTAAACATTATTGTAACTGTCTTTACCTAGGATAGACATCTTTACCTATACAACATTCTCCTTGAAAGAAAAGCTTTCATGAAATCTGACACTATGATAGAAATGTTATAAAGACCTCATGTAAAATACTATGGATTTTGATAGAATGTTCTGCATTCTCTCTACTACACAATGAAAACATACACTATTGCGGCTATGTGTGGGACCAAATTCATCCCTAGTGTAACTCTCTTACTTACCAAGTCTTTGACCCACTGTGTCAATACACAGAAAAAAACTACATAAAAAGGCATCTAAACTTTCACAGCTTTTATATACACTAACTGACTTATTCTGTTCTGAACATAACATCATCTCCTCTTATTTATTTATTTTTTGGGGGGTGGGGACGGCGGGGAAGGAAATGAATATTACTGTTCCTGCCAAAAATTTCTTCCGTCTTCTATACACAGGCTACACTTCCTCTGGGTTTTCTTCCCCCTTTTCCAAAGTCAAAAGAAAGCTCTTAGTAACATTCATTGATTAAAGTTTCATCCTCCTCAGCATTCTGAATAAAGGTAAATGATAGCCAGGGAGAGAAGAATTTAATCCAAATTCAGCAGTACTGCAATGCATTTCAATATAACCTAATTTTCTTCACCTATTCATACTCTATCTTACTAACTCTGTACCCAAATACTGTATATAGTCGAGTTCTGAGACGTTTTCTTTGTCCATTATTAGATTTTTTTAAAGGATTTAAAATTTATAATGCCACTGAAAGCTTTCACATAAGACCTAGTTAATGTAAAAATTCACTTACAGAGAATTACAATAATTGTATACTATATGCGTGTATGTGCATATGCTCATATAAATACATACGCATAAAAATATACATATACACACAAATAAATCAGCAAAGTTACCCTTGCTCAAGATTAAGTATGCAGATTTGAACACATACATGCACACACAGTGGGAACAATGCATCTTTGTGGGTGAAATTTAGACATCAGCATTGAAAATCGGGATTTTAATAATATTAAGAGTTGGATTTAAACAGTTCTGAGTAAGGAAAATCAGTGTAGAGGTGGAAGGCTGTGATGGTGTTCAAGAAATAAAATGCACAGTTTGCATTGCTCAACAGTGACCTCTCTCCAGATGATTACGAGGCAACATTAATCAACTCCAGTAGAACACTTGGATAGATGGAGTGAAGGAGACAGAGTATGAGGCTTGTCATAGGTCTCACCCCCACTTAGAGCTGTTGGGTTCCAAAATGGGGACCTGCACTGGTTTCCCTCTAAACTAAAAATCCTAGTTTAGATCTGGTAAAAGCTGCCACCACCCAATCAGGTACGTGGATTGGGACACAGTCCTTCCCCAAAATCCTTGGGGATCCCAAGAGCCCCAAATCTATGGAGTTCTTGCACCCAGGAGAAATAAACCATTCCCCCCGCTTCCTCCCCCCTCCCTTTTCCTAGGAGAGATACCGGGATCCACTACAGAGGGATGCTTCCCTCCTCCCCTTTCCCTGAGAATCCACCCAAGGAAGATTAGCCAAGTTCTTAACAGAAAAGAAGAGAATTTATTAAAAGAACAAAAAGAAAGTAACTGTCTCTGTATCCCAAGATGGAACAATATACAGGGTCTAAACTTATCAATCTCTGGAGAGAATTCCCCCTCCTTTCTTTCTCAGTAAAAGCAAAGTAACAGCAAACAGGAATAAAGAATTTCCTTCAGCAAACACACAATTGCAAATGTAGAAATCAAATCATAAGACTAATTCGCCTTTCTAATTAATACTCACTATTGAATAGTAGGAACTACTCCAGGAGAACTTGGAGACATGACTGGCCTCTCTTAGATCCAAAGAGAGCTCTAACAAAGAACACAGACAAAGGCTTCCCTCCACAGAGATTTGAAATTATCTTGTCTCTGATTGGTCCTCTGGTCAGGTGGTCATCAGGTACTGCATGTTAACCCTTTACAGGTAAAAGAGACCTTAACCCTTAAGTATCTGTTTATGACAAGGCTGATTCAATGCTTAAGGATATTTAGATAGTTCAAGTGGAATGGAAGCAAGGGAATAGGGAGAATCATAGGTAATACTGTTTTTTCATCCACAGAGAAGAGATCCTATAGTAATGTTTACCAAACTATGGCCCTGATTCACCAGATCACTAAAGTACAAGCTTATCTTTAAGCATATGCTTACGTGCTTTGTTGAATCACGCTCCAAATGAACACCAGGATCTTATATATTTCCTCAACAAAATGAAGGATTTTTTTAATTAAAGAATTTTTGAGAATTTTACTTGCCATTGGCACATACATCACTTTTTTAAAATAGGCTTTGGACTGGTTTGTTTTGGATGGAAACCAGCAGATTCTGTAGATCTAAAAATATCTTTTTACCGACTGTTTTGAAAAACTGGTGCAGTGCTATATTTGTTTTCAAGTCACATCCCAAAAGGATATTTTAAAAATATTGGTATGCAAATGTTATCTATTACTATTACTTTAAAAATTGCTACTATCTATAGCACACTAATTATTGCATAGGGTTTGACAATTATTAAAATAAAATATAGAAACTTTTAAAATACATTTGCACTATAGAACATACTGGCTCTTTCTTGTCCCCAATTCTGGAAAGCAGATGTTTAAGTATTGCCCTGAATCAGGAGCATAGGTAGATCTGCTTGTACAATTCCATGTTTAGAGTCTTCATGAAAACACCTCAGGAGGACATGCAGAAGAATGACGACGAACACATGAACGCATTTAAAGCAGCTGGTCACAACTTTAATACTTTTAATGTTAAGAGGGGGGGGAGGTATTCCCCCTTTAACTACCAGGGCATTAATTGGGTCCAGTGAGGGGCTGACTTCCAGACAATACAACCAAGCCAGAGGGCTGGCTTCCTCAGTTAAACCCCTTCTAGTCAATTCATGATTCAGCCCAGTGCTGCATCCCATCACCCTTCCCCTGAGAAGATGAGCTCAGTCTGCAAAAACTTAAGATCTCTTTTCAATCCACAGCTAACAGGGTCCACCAGTCACTCCTGGGTCCTGTGCTTAGATTTACTCCATGATCTGACTCACAGAGGCTGGGTTTATCGATGGTCTTATCGATACTGGCTGCAAGTTGTGACATTACTTATTGAGATTATTATCCCTTACTCATTAAAAAAAAAACCACGATGCCTCATATTTTTATTATCCCCACATGCCAGCCCTCCAGGATACTGTGGGGAATTGAAAACACACTGGACACCCCACCAATCCTGCCTGACAGAAAAAGTCCTTTCTGGTACCAAAGGCTGAGTAAGTTAGACACATAGCCAGTCTGGAAAACCAGCTCTGACAGCTACACCACCTATAGGGCAACTCTGAGCAGCAAAAATGTCTGCTGTATGCCCAGGAATGCTTAAACACATGGAAATCGGATGGGGATGGGGATGGAGAAAGGAGGAGAGGGTTACTGGAGCCAATCTGCTTTCTCTATCCCTCACTTCTGATTTGGCCACTGGGTGACACGGGTGGGTGGAACTACACTCACTTTACTGCAGTACCACTGGACATACAATCCCCACAGGTATTCTGGGAAAAGGCAGAAGAAGGGGGTGGCGGGGTCAAAGGGAACACTCAGCTGCTAATCGGAATGTCGAAGGTGGCCATTCCCTGCCTCTCTGATCAAAAATCCCTCTTCCCACACTAAGACAGGAAGGGATAATAGATGGAATCACTGGACTCTGCTGAACAGTAAGAATTTAGGGAGGGATTCAGGTGTATTTTTAAAGCACCTAGGACACATCTGGCACTAATTTACACCAGTTAATAATACTGTACCTAAATTCTTAGACCATAAAGAGCTTGTGTTTATCAAAGTTCATGTGAAATGTTTGTTAAAATAAAGTTACCGTTCATGTGTATTAGCCACTTTCAAATAAAATAATTCTATATTTTAAAATAGTTTTTCTAACCCATTGGCAAAGAATTTACATTCCTGATAAACTGAAATGTTGCAGGCAGTTAAACAAGCAAAACCTTTTTTTAGATGGTACAAGTATCAAAATGCATCCGAGGAAAATATTTTACCCCCATTGTTTGAAAATGAAGTTAATTTCACCCGAAATATTTATGAACACTGTCTTTGGCGGAGATCATGTGCCAAGTTTCTGCCCACAGCAAAGTGTTAATGCCAAATTACAACCCAGTATATAAGGATGTATAACTGAAATCTTGACAGATTTTCAACTACACTGGTATTGGCATGCAATATGACACTATAAACCTGAAATTCAGAGTCTGACATAACATATTTTATATTAGCCTATTTTGCAATTTTCATTACAGGAATGGTACTTCCAGCTTGCAGTTTGAGCAGTTTCAGACCAATGTTGGCCTTTAATATACATTGTTATTGCCTAACAGGTGGTTAACACTGGTATTCAGCTATTATTAGTGGGCTAGCTCACTTAAAATGTTCCAAATACTTTTCACAGACTATTTGAAGCAGTACATTGTCATCATTATTGGGCATGATTTATGGATACGTAAAATACTTCTATATTACAGCTTTGACACTGCTGCAATCAACACAAAATACACCAATTTTGTTGTCCAAGAGAATGACTGCACCGCAACTAAAAGTGAGGCAAAAGTTGTCTGGGCTTACCCAAAGAAGGCAGCTCTGCTTTGTGGTTGCGGGCAGTGATGAGCTGCCAAAATACTAACAACCGGGTCCCTCCTCCTCCTCACCCCAGGAGGGGTCATGCCCCATCCAACCCCCCCATGCTCCTTGACAGCCCCCCCCCGACCTATGCCCTATCCACCCCCCTTCCCTGTCCCCTGTCTGCCCCCTGCCACCCCATCCAACCCCTTCTCTCATTCCTGATGGCACCCGGGGACCCCTACCCCATCCAACCACCCCTTCTCTCTGTCCCCTGACTGTCCCTGGAATCCTACCCCCTAACTGCCCCCCGCCGCCCCATCCAACCCCTGCTCCTTCCTGACTGCCCCCCGGGACCCTTGCCCCCGTTCAATCCCCCTGTTCCCTGCCCTCTGACCGCTCTGACACTAATCACCCCCCCAACTCCCCTGCCCTCTTCCCACACCGGCTCCCTGCTCCCTGACCGTGCTGCCTGGAGCTGGGGGCCCAGCTGGGCTGGGGCTGGGATCGGAGCCACCCAGCCGACGTCAGGGCCGGACCCCGGGGGCTGGGGCAGGAACCGCGCTGCCGGGCCGGACCCCGGGGGCCGAACAGGAGCCACGCCGCCGGGCCGGACCCGGGGGCCGGGGCAGGAGCCGCACCGCGCTGCCCTGCCCGGCGAGGTCGCAGCTGGACCCCGGGGGCCAGGAGCCGCACCGCCCGGCCCCAGGGACCAAGGTCCGGCCCCGACCTCGCCGGGCAGCGCAGCACCTGGAGCCCTCCACCCGCTGGCGCCCCCCGGCCCCAGCTCAAACTCACCTGGTGGAAGCCTCTGCTTTCTTCTCAGCCCTCCCAGGCTTCCCGTGCGAACAGCTGATTCGCGGGAAGCTGGGGAGGGGGAGGAGAAGCCGGAGGAGCATTTAAGAAGAGGAGGCGGAGTGAGGTGAGCTGGGGCTGGGGGAAGGGCAGGGAGCTGTTAGAGCTTTTATTAAATTTAAAAGCCCTTTTGGAACTAGTTGTTCCTCCAGGAACAACCGGTTCTAAACGGGCTTCTAAATTTAACAACCGGTTTGCGCGATCCGGTGCGAACCGGCTGCAGCTCACCACTGGTTGGGGGGGGGGGGGGGGGAGGAGGGAGAAAGGTCAGAAACTGCTGCAAAAGGTGCTTTGCAGCTGTGTCTCACCCCCCCCCCCCGCCCCTTCCCGCAGGAATATGCATAAAGGTACGAAACCTTGGTCTCTATGTCCAAGCAGCAAGGAAGCCAACACCCACCCTCCCTCCCCTAGTGGAGGTGAATGGGAAGCTGGGTTAGGATCTCCTGTGGGCATTATGCTAGTTGCCCTTTTTAAAGGGGGGCTGGGAAGGAATTCCCCCCCCCCCACACACACACCACAATTGGCTTTGGTGGAGTGTGGTTTTTTTGCCTTCCTCAAAGCAGGTGTGAGGATGGACCTTTTCTGGTCAACAGAAAAGGTGGTAGGCCATATGTTGCAACTTATTTTGTAATATTGGGCAGATTTTCAGTGCAGGTACTCCATAAGGAGAACAGCCAGTGACCAGATAAATGGCCTGGTAAAGGACTTAAAAGGAGGTCTTGGATAAAGGAACAGAACGGGGGAGGGGGTTCGGGGACTCCTATTACTGGTACAGCAGGGAGCCAACCCCCACTGTTTTCATAGCCCTCCTAAACCCTCTCACGAGGCTGGTGGATGGTAAGGTCCAAGCCATGGGTTGGCTGTGAGACCTGGATGGAAACAATGTGGGGCTGGTGAAAGCCCCAGAAAACTGAGTTGAATACGCATGGATTAAACAAAGGGGGGGGGGGGCTGGTGAAAGCCCCAGAGAATTGATTTAAATAAGAATGGATTTGCCTGCACTGTACACTTTATCTGCCGGGTAGTCCCAGACATCTATATAATAAAGTTGCGGCCAGATTAAAACCTGTAACAAGTCTCCTGTCCTTCTTGCGGAATACCCAGACAACTGTTTAGCATTTAACCTCTTTTATTGTTAATGCTGAGAGAACAACTCAGTAGGGGCCCAATCTGACTCCAGTTAAAGTCAGTAGAAAACTGCTATTGACTTTAATAGGAGCGGGATCAGGTTCTAGAATATCAGGCAATGCATACTCACACACATAGCTGGCAGTGCTCTTACGCAAAGAATAATCTGTTAGTTCAATAAGAAAAGAAAGTCAGATACTTTTATTCTTGCCTTGAAGTTCTGTGAAGAGTCAACTTCTTTGCCAGTCAGTCTTAATCAAAATGCCTATTATATTTATGTTCATGGCACCAAAGTGGTAGCCTAACAGTAGGGTTGGCAGTCAGAGGCCCTTGTGGAAACTAATTAAACCTTAGATTGCTGAGACAGTTTTAAACAGCTTTGCACTGAAAGATTAATTAGATAACTGTCTATTTCTACAAATATAACAAGGAAGGTGGTAACATACACTCACACAAAACCATGGACATTATTTAGGCTCAAAATGCCCATCCTATTCTCATGTGTCAGGACAGAACCCACTCGCAATAAAAAAAATAATTTAAATTTATATAAGGTCTGTATCCACATACACTATTTCTCTCACACTAAGAATGAATATGCAAATATCACCCCAATATATCACAGTCATTTCAACTTTATGAGACTTTAAATGCTTTCATGTGTTTGTATTTCTGAGGTATTATTTCCTCGGTACAAATTTTAAACAATAAAATAAAATATACTGTGTGGTCTGCTGGCTTGGTAAATTTTTGAACAACTTAATCCAAGTAAGCAGTATATCTTAAGCAACAGTGAGTTGCTCTTATGGGAATGAATGATTTGGTTCATAGTTTTCATTAGGACTAAGTCTGGCCATTCTTTGAAGCATCTGGTGCAGCTAAGATGAACAGGTTATTGGCAGCTACTGGCAGCTACTGTGTCCTGTGCAACAGCAATCTTCCCAGCACAGGGTCTCACTACAGGCTTTTCACACTTTGCTGCTCCTATCAGCAAGTACACCCTTGATTAGCTTGCCCGGTAGTACTTGTTGCTAACAGCAGCATACATTCTAGCCAGATGCAAGCAGTTGGCTCTCCCCCTCACAATGTCGTGTGCCCCTATGTGCTGGCTATTATGTACTATTCTGCCTGGTTGACTGCGAGAGAATTGTAGGGCAAAAGGAGGCAGAGAAGATCTCTATACTCTAACAGTGCAGAAATGTAAGACTTAGAAATGATCACTTGAAATATCGTATTTGTTTTTGTTGCTGTATTTCTGCTGCCTCGGCCCTTCCCATGTAATGTTTGGAAATAATGAGCAAACTAGATAAAATACATGCCAAGAAAGTGACCTCTCAAACTGAGCACTGGTTATAGTTTTCCATGGACGGAGATATGTTCACTTGCCAAGACAGGAAAGAGTTTAATGAACTAGAGTTTGCTAATATGTGAGAACTGTATCATGCATTTTTCCTACATATACTCATGAGCTATGGGTGAAGAAGTGCCAGACTGATAAAAGGGACCTAGTAACTAGACTTTACAAATAATGGAGTTAATACAAATATCTACAATTTTAAGTACTCTGTGAATATACAATAGTTCAGGAAATGTTTGTAGACATTATCTGAGAAATTGCCCTACCACAGAAGGTGCTGAGTGCTCCCAACTCCCATGACCAGTTCTCAGAAACTCAAGTCAGAGTAATTCTAGTTTAACGATTGACTTTATTTCTTTGAGTATCCTGAGGTGGATAATATTGTTGCCCCTTCTTCCAAAGTCATTAGTGTTGCATTTCTGACACCAGGGTCAGCACTCTGCCAAGTGGTAGCACAGAGCATGGCCTTGCTGGGTCGTTTCTAGCAGGGTAAAAATCAGTGACATGAAGTTTATATATATTGTCTAAGTGTAATTCCCTTGATTTGCACTTGTATATGAGTCCTGAAATAAGAGGGTCAATTAGCATGAACAATCCCTTCTTTCAGGAATCTCAGCCCAACACCAATGTAGAATTCCTAGGGAGTAACTCTGCCTCAAGAACTGTCTCTAATCAGAGAACAAGGCAGAAAGCAAATTCTCCTGCTGCTCATATAGTTCCTTCTCCAGAACTCTGCATAACTGCAAACCATCAGCAACACTGCATGTTTTCCCAAAAGTTTAAAGTTAATCACATATTAAGAAAAATAACTTGGAAGACTATCTGTAACAGCATCACCTGAGGACAGCTGCCATAACATTATAACTCTAAAACTGTAGTAACACACAAACCCACAGCTTGTTTAAGAAATTATGAGTAAATTCATGAATAAATCATCTTCAGGGCTGCCCAACAGCCTGATAGAGCCATTTTAATTGAAAGAATGAAATACAATTAAATAACCACCCCTATGGTAAGAAAGCAGACATGGCAATTCTCTATTATTTTACACAGTTACACAAATTACAGTAGAGAACTGCAGGCTTTAGAGGTCTCCCGTTTCTAAGAATCTTTTTTCCTATTATGATGATTTGGGAGATTCGTCTAGTGCTCTCTTTTTCAGCCCAGTATAATTAAAGAGCAGAAATCTAATAAATAACAATAACAGAATGGTTCAAAAAGTTTGAAAAAACCCCAACTTTATCCAGTAGCCTAAGTTGGAGCAGTAACCATCAGCTACAATAGTTGTACTCTGTCTCAGTGCTCACAAATGCTGCAGTTTTCTTTTTTCCTTTTCTCTTTCTCAGCAAGTCTGAAAACCTCCTAAAGAGCAATAAAAAAAATGGGAAGAAACTGCACAAAAGCACCAAATGTAATTTTGAAAGTCACCTGCAATACATCGTCCCCTTAAAAATCTGCAGTATCCACACAATCAGCAAGGTACAAAAATCATTCTCTGAAGTCTCCAGGAAGCAGCAGTTCACTAACAGTAGTGTCCTCTGTCAGAATTCAATAAATTGATTCCCTTATCCACTGAAAGTAACCTTCAAATAGAACTTTGCTGATAACGTGCCTCATATTTCTTGCTTGGGTGTAAGTCTAGTAATCCAGGATGAGGATGCCTGCTGAAGTTTGACTACAGAGAGCCACAGAACTGAGGGCGGTTTGCTACACTGAGCCAGATGATGGTTGATGTAGCCTTCTTTAGGCTAATTTCTCCTTTGACATGTTGCAACCAGCTATGCTCTCTGGGGAATTCTCTCTCTCTTTTTTTTTTTAAGTTAAAATTAGATAACTGATGGATATTCTTCTACAGTGCATACTAACTAAACTGAATGCACTTTAGGATATTTTAATATATTTGATATCTGATTAACTGATCAGTAAGTTCCCAGTGGTTTGTTTGAGTTCCTTTTTAAAACCTCTGAGAAGGGTTTTCGGAGGGTGCCGACATAGCCATATGCAGGATGCAAGACCTCTCCCTCTGGGCTAAGCATCTTCAAAACCTCTCCCCTTCTGTAAATTTATTCCAAGAATTATTGCTAAATCCTACCACTTTTCTCCCTATGTCACTACCAAAATCCATTCCTTCTGCTAAAACTCTTGCCATTCTTTGATCATTTCTCACCTTGACTGATGTAACCTACTTTTCTCTGGCCTGCCCCCAGTAACTTTCTCCATCCAATCTACTCAAATGCTGCTGATAAAGTTACCTTATTTTCCAGCTACTGACCATTTCACCACAACTTTTGACCCCCACCACTGGTTTCCTCTCTTTTATAGCATTATATTCAAATACCTAACCCTTATCCTTCAAGGCACTACATAATCCTCCCACCACTCTGTTTCCATGTCACTCCTAGTCTCAGTTTTTAATACAAACTCTCTTTTTCTATTCTCGGTCTTGGATCTTCTTTCATTTTAATCCCAAATTTAGAGCAGCCTCACTCTTCTTTCTTGCTTAGTTCACTCTCTTCTTGTCCTTCAATTCTTCTATGAAGTCTTCCTACCCCGGTCTGGTCCTCACTGTTATTTCCAGAGCCTTCAGCACCAGAGTTGATTGATGTTCTTTACCATGAAAGAGCAGTTGAGGATAACATGTGAAAGACACATACTTTACATTTAAAATGGAGCAACTTAAATATTAAAGAAATCGTTATCTTCGTCATAGAAATGTTTGTACAATGCATAATCTATCCATTTGGGATGTGACATTCTATAAAGGTAAAACATGATCTATATGATAGAAAAGACTAGTGTTTAGGGATGCATACAAAGAGCTCACATAGATTCACCTCTTACAGACTGGGATGTGACATGATGTCTGATCTCTTGAAAACCCTTTGTTAATGACAACTCATGCACTTTCTACTGCCACTTTACCATGCATGGATTATCAGCATGTCCAGGGAGCTGAAAACTATGTCCTTACAGAGGGGAAGCACTGGTGGGAAAGAGAGCCTAATATACTAAATAAATTCAGGAGTCCAAAGCTACACCTGCCTCTGTGTCCACTTGATCATAGATCCCAGACCAGGCTCAACAGGCTACTCTGCCACTCATCCAGAGTTGCCGGAACTATGCACTGGCTTGGCCTGTTTTCCTCCCCACACTATGGGTATGTCTACACTATGAAATTAGGTTGAATTTATAGAAGTCGATTTTTTAGAAATCAATTTTATACAGTCGATTGTGTGTGTCCCCACTTAAGACCATTAACTCGGTGGAGTGCGTCCACAGTACCGAGGCTAGCGTCGACTTCCGGAGCATTGCACTGTGGGTAGCTATCCCACAGGTCCCACAGTCTCCGCCGCCCATTGGAATTCTGAGTTGAGATCCCAATGCCTGATGGGGCAAAAACACTGTCACTGGTGGTTCTGGATAAATGTCGTCAACCCCTCCACCCCCCATGAAAGCAACAGCAATAAATCGTTTCTTGCCTTTTTTCCTGGGTTACCTGTGCAGACAACATACCACGGCAAGCATGGATCCCGCTCAGCTCAACATCACTGTATATCTCCTGGGTGCTGGCAGACGTGGTACTGCAGTGCTACACAGCAGCAGCTCATTGCCTTTTGGAAGCAGATGGTGCATTACGATTGGTAGCCATCATCGTCGTCTTGTGGGTGCTTTTTTAGCCAACCTCGGTGAGGTCGTTTGGGGGCGCCTGGGCAGATAAGTGTGCTCCTGTCTGGCCTCGGTGAGGTCGGTTGGGGGCGCCCTGGACATAAATGGGAGACGATGATGGCCAGCAGTCGTACTGCACCGTCTTCTGGTGAGCAGCCAGGAGACGACAATGGCTAGCAGTCATACTGCACCATCTGATGCCAGTCTAAGATGTATAGGAGCAACAGCAGACAATCGTTTTGCACCTTTTTTCAGTTTAGACGCCATAGCAGGGCAAGCATGGAGCCCACTCAGATCACCGCCACAATTACAAGCACTGTAAACACCACGCACATTATCTTGCAGTATATGCAGAACCAGAACCTGCAAAAGCAAAATCAGGCGAGGAGGCGACGGCAGCGCAGTGATGAGAGTGATGAGGACATGGACACAGACTTCTCTCAAAGTACGGGCCCCAGCAATGTGGACATCATGGTGTTAATGGGGCAGGTTCATGTCGGGGAACGCCGATTCTGGGCCCAGGAAACAAGCACAGACTGGTGGGACCGCATAGTATTGCATGTCTGGGACGATTCTCAGTGGCTGAGAAACTTTCGCATGCGTAAGGGCACTTTCATGGAACTTTGTGACTTGCTTTCCCCTGTTCTGAAGCGCAAGAATACCAAGATGAGAGCAGCCCTCACAGTTCACAAGCGAGTGGCGATAGCCCTGTGGAAGCTTGCAACACCAGACAGCTACTGGTCAGTCAGGCATCAATTTGGAGTGGGCAAATCTACTGTGGGGGCTGCTGTGATCCAAGTAGCCAATGCAATCAAACAGTTGCTGATATCCAGGGTAGTGACTCTGGGAAATGTACAAGTCATAGTGGATGGCTCTCCTGCAATGGGATTCCTTAACTGTGGTGGGGTGATAGACGGAACCCATATCCCTATCTTGGCACCGGAGCACCAAGGCAGCGAGTACATAAACTGCAAGGGGTACTTTTCAGTGGTGCTGCAAGCACTGGTGGATCACAAGGGACATTTCACCAACATCAACGTGGGATGGCCGGGAAAGGTACATGACGCTCACATCTTCAGGAACTCTGGTCTGTTTCAAAAGCTGCAGGAAGGGACTTTCTTCCCAGATCATAAAATAACCATTGGGGATGTTCAAATGCCTATAGTTATCCTTGGGGACCAAGCCTACCCGTTAATGTGATGGCTCATGAAGCCATACACAGGCAGCCTGGACAATAGTCAGGGTTCAACTATAGGCTGAGCTAGTGCAGAATGGTGGTAGAATGTGCATTTGGATGTTTAAAAGCGCGCTGGTGCAGTTTACTGACTCGGATAGACCTCAGGGAAACCAATATTCCTCTTGTTATTACCGCTTGCTGTGCACTCCGCAATCTCTGTGAGAGTAAAGGGGAGACGTTTATGGCAGGGTGGAAGGTTGAGGCAAATCGCCTGGCCGCTGATTACATGCAGCCAGACACCAGGGCGATTAGAAGAGTAAAGGAGGGTGCGGTACGCATCAGAGAAGCTTTGAAAACCAGTTTCATGACTGGCCAGACTATGGTGTGAAAGTTCTGGTGGGTCTGGGAGGAAGCCTTGGGTGGGTTCGGAGGTACTGACTCCGGGTGCAGGGTGAGAAACAGTTCCTGGCTGTCGGGGAAAATGGTTTCTCCGCTTCCTTGCTGTGAGCTATCTTCAACCTCCTCCTCCTCATCTTCCTCGTCCCCAAAACCTGCATTCCTGTTGCATGCTACTCCATTGATTGAGTCAAAGCACAGGGATGTGGTAGTTGCAGGGGCACCCCCTAGAATGGTATGCAGCTCATCACAGAAGCGGCATGTCTGGGGCTCTGACCCAGAGCGGCCGTTTGTCTCTCTGGTTTTTTGGTAGGCTTGCCTCAGCTCCTTACGTTTCACACGGCACCGCTGCGAGTCCCTGTTATAGCCTCTGTCCTTCATGCAATTTGAGATTTTTTCAAATGTTTGGGCATTTCATCTTTTGGAACGGAGTTCTGATAGCACAGATTCATCTCCCCATACAGAGATCAGATCCCGTACCTCCCGTTCGGTCCATGCTGGAGCTCTTTTGCGATTCTGGGACTCCATCATGGTCATCTCTGCAGATTGCCACGCTGGCCAAACAGGAAATGAGATTCAAAAGTTCACAGGCCTTTTCCTGTCTACCTGGCCAGTGCATCGGAGTTGAGAGCGCTGTCCAGAGTGGTCACAATGGAGCACTGTGGGATAGCTCCCGGAGGCCAATACCGTCGAATTGCGACCACACTACCCCAAATTCGACCTGGCAAGGTCGATTTCAGCACTAATCCCCTCATCAGGGGAGGAGTACTGAAATCAATTTTAACAGCCCTTTAAGTCGAAAATACTGGCTTTGTCGTGTGGACTGGTGCAGGGTTAAATCAATCTAACGCTGCTAAATTCGACCTAAAATCGTAGTGTAGACCAGGGCTATGATTGTGGAGCAGTGTTGCAGACAATAACTCACATGGTGGAAGAATCCCCGACTCAACTTCTAGTGATGGTTTACCATACCTAGCCTCACTTGATACAGAGGCTATCCTTTGCTTAAGGAACCTGGACATCAAGCTCTGATGTCTGCATAAAAGAGAAAAACAGATTTACCATAACTCTCTTCTTTTCTGTTTTTTTTTAAGAGCCACACAAGTTGGCAGTATGGCCTTTAGTAATTAAAGGAAACCATCCCAACATCCTCTGTGGTAGATTACTTTACCAGCAACATAACTTCTACCAAGCAACTGGCTGTACAAATTAATGTCATACTGGTGCTTCAGTGAAAGGATACATCAATATCGGGTCCTCTGTTCTCCTTGGTAGGCCACGTGTGCGAAGTGATGATGACTCCCAGCTTAATCAGAAAGCTATAGTAAAATTCACAGTTTTGTCTATCTGATGTGTATTAGTATGTGTATTTGTATTAGTAGGACCATTGCCAGCAGTTCGAGGGAAGTGATTATTCCCCTTTATTCGGCACTGGTGAGACCACACCTGGAGTATTGTGTCCAGTTTTGGTCCCCCCACTACAGAAGGGATGTGGACAAATTGGAGAGAGTCCAGCGGAGGGCAACAAAAATGATTAGGGGGCAGGGGCACATGACTTACGAGGAGAGGCTGAGGGAACTGGGTTTATTTAGTCTGCAGAAGAGAAGAGTGAGGGGGGGATTTGATAGCAGCCTTCAAATACCTGAAGAGGGGTTCCAAAGAGGATGGAGCTAGGCTGTTCTCAGTGGTGGTAGATGACAGAACAAGAAGCAATGGTCTCAAGATGCAGTGGGGGAGGTCTAGGTTGGATATTAGGAAACACTATTTCACTAGGAGGGAGGTGAAGAACTGGAATGAGTTACCTAGGGAGGTGATGGAATCTCCATCCTTAGAGGTTTTTAAGGCCCAGCTTGACAAAGCCCTGTCCGGGATGATTTAGTTGGTGTTGGTCCTGCCTTGAGCAGTGGATTGGACTAGATGACCTCCTGAGGTCTCTTCCAATCCTAATAGTCTATGATTCTGTGTGTCCTTGTTCATTTCTGCTTTACACAATATACTGAACTGTGGAGAATGGCATGCACTCAGAGTTCTAGAGGCAAAATTCGTTAAGATTTTTCCATAATTCTAATAGAAAACAATGAAAAACAGATAAACATGGATTTTACAAATGCCTCATGGAACACACAAAATGTTGTAAAATTATCGGGAAACACAAAAGCCTACTAATTAGGCTTTAGGAATGGACAGGGAGAAAAAAAACATTTCAGATAAAAATAAACCATATAAAATCAAATTATAAAATCAGGGTTTGGCTGAGCAAATCAATATGAGAACTGACCTAAGAAGCATGACTTTCTTTAGTATTTCTTGCAAAGTATAATAAAATAATATAATATATTGAAAGTTCCACAACATTAAAAAAGTACATTACAGAAGGATATTTTTGTTGGTTTTTTTAAATTTCACTAAATACTTTATGTAGATATCTGAAAATGGAGGACAGAACAAAACAGGAAAAACAACAGTATCTGATTTTAGCCACATAAACACGGTTGCTAAAATTAGATGCCCAGATCAGTACTCACATGTGGGATTTATCCTAATAAGGTAGCCTTCATTTGAATAATGCATTTAGACAGATATTGACAAATTATGGATTCAGTCATTCAGTTAGTCTACATGATAAAATAAGAGATTCCAACAGAATGTATTAAACACATATTGTGACACTGCATGTGGTGTTTGCCTGGAGAGTGTGTGGGATTGAAAAAAATACTACTGCCCCATCCAACACCCTGTTTGAAAACATGACCCAAACTACATTTTTCACCTTCCAAACACATTTCTCCATGTAAACTAGAAACATGTAAATATATAAAGTATTAAACTTCTTTAAAAGTAGGTGGTGAACAAAAATAACTCCCTCACGCAACACTTGGGCTCCTATCCACAATTCTTCTCCGCATATTCCACTCCTATTTTAATTTCAGGTCCATAGAATAATAAGAAGATATAGATATGGCATATTAGGTAATGCTAGCCCATCTCCCTGTTAAGTAGGACTGTTCCCTAGAGCATATTTTCTAGCACTTTCTCCAATCTATTTTATAAATATTGCAATACTGAACATCTTCTTAAACAACCAATTTGTTCCTGGGTGCATCTTATTACATTTCTGAAGAAAAATAAACAAAAAACACACCGTAGTATTTTCCTCTTAATCGATGCTCAGACAATAAAACTATGGGAGATTGTGCTGGATTTTATTCAGGTTCATATATCATCAAAATAATTAACTAAATTTCTAATTGCAGAGTATTTATTACTGATAACATACAAGTGAGACAACACATACGCTCACAGATTCCTTATTAAATGTGTAAACTGGCAATTAGACGAAAACATTTACTGGCAAATGTATATTGTCTGTCACAGCCACAAAAACAATGCAACCCCCCAATTGCATTTTTTATAGAATAACTTGATCAGGACATCCAGGTAAATGAGTCACAGACATAGAGAATGATTTTAAGCATTAGGCTGCTGCAAGTTTAAAAACTTTTAGTAAAACCAAGGAGGTAGCTGCCCCCTAAAACAAGAGGCAATATCCAGTTAAAAAAAATAGCCAGTAAAAGAAAAACCTGGCTTTGAGCCAGACCAGGAGGAAAGGGTGGGTGGAAAGCAAGTCTTAGCCTAACCCTTCATTGCCCCCAACAATGGATTCACCACGCAACTGACATCCCAATCGCCATCCCTTTTGGTGGGGGAGGAAGAATGTAATACTTAAGATCTTCCTACAAACTATCAGGGTCAATTTATAGAACCTCTTATGATCTGATTTACCATGGCAGCTGTCTTCCCATCAGTTAGCTTACAGACACGCCAAAAAATGGGACAATTCTATCATTATTATAATTGACACAAATATATAGCTGTAAGTGGTCTGGTAGCAATGTCTATTATTAACGGTGCCCAACGTTTCCCACTATAAGACCCCATTCTCAACTGCTCTAAATTTGATAAGTTATTTGAGCTAAAATTTTCCCTATCTCATGTCTGCCTCAGATTTTTATTTTTTTATTTATTTCATAGACAATCTTAATTCTGTCACTATCTCACTTTTGAGCCAAGATATCATCTTCAAGGTAACTGAGATGCCAATGTTCTGTAAGAAGAGTCTGAAGCATCAGATGATGCTCTGAAGGCATGTTTTGCCACGTTCTGCCCTTCTGTCAAAACAGCATTAGCCAGCCTTCTTTTATTATGTGGCAAAACTTGGACAAACAATGCCATCCTATCCCAAAGGTGGAAATGATAATAGGGCATCACTGCCTGGTAATTACTCTTCTCTGGGAATTAGAGTGGGTATGAGAAAATTTTCATCCCAAGTGTGCCAATTTTCCTCCCCAATCTATCAACATGACTAGAGTGTGCCTGGCCAGACCTAAGCCTGTTACTGGCAGCAGACACCATCAGTGAATTTGGTACAGGAGTGGGTGAAAGTAAGAGAACCTTTCATGTGAAATCTAGTATTGTTTGCCTGCTTTCTTGGAAATAGGCTGACAGGAAGCAGGAGTAGACCAAACAGTCTGCAGAAGACTGCTCAAGGTAGGGAGTAACATACTATTCATGGAGGTAGCCCGAAGAATGTCAAATACTGGGTGGGAGATTTCCTCCATAGCTTTCTCCCTATAAAAAGGCTGATCCAAAAATTGTTGTGGTGAAACCCATAGGGCCATGAAGACCAGGGCTGATAGGGTCTCCAGTAGCTGAGATCTGGAAACATACCCATAGGAGGAGGAACAAAAGGATAAAGAGGCATAATCTGGGAAGAATAAGGTTTCTTGATTCTTCCTCTAGCCTCCTCTAAAGAAGGATCCAAGCTTGGATCCATTATGAATTACACTGGAGACAGCAACATAACTGTAGGGTGAAGAAAATAAAAGGGTGAGAAAGAGCCGTCTTGAGATCCCATAGGAGTGTTGTCAGGAAAAAGCATCATAGAAGGATCTGGAGAAAGACTAAACATTTCCTCTGTTGTTCTCCTCTTTGCAGGAGATAAAAGTAGATCATAAAAAAGAGGAAGACTGTCTCTTCTTCATCGACAAGTTTATGTCTGTTTGATCCAAGGAACATTCAGCCACTGAAAGGTGGTGTAACAGGGTAGCACTCACCTCTCACAAACGCCCCCTGGTCAACTGCGTGTGCTTGTTCTCTCTCAGTTTGTGATAACCCCCAATGGTGGTTTCTCAGATAGGTTTTCAGTGACTCAAACCCTCCAGCTGAGTCACAGGCACTGTCTGTACATGAAACAGAACAAACCCCTTCCAGGGTGTACAGTCTTTAACTTGCCCCAGCCCTGGTATTTGGCCATACCCCCAGGGCTTCCTCCCTGGAGACACTGTCTTCTTGCAGCCCTCACTGGGTTCAGTCCTTACTCAGTCCGAGCAGCCAACCAGATCCCTGCCAGCACTGAGCTGTCCTTGCTCCTGTTGCTCTTTCAGCCTGTCAGGAACATAGTCCTCTCTCCTCCAGCTACAGGCAGCAATTGACTGGCTCTGGCCCTGCATCTCCTGCATGTGAGCCTGCTGGGCAGCCTCTCTGATTGGCTGCTTCTCTGCAACCATTCTGGCTGCTTGGAGGACTTCTCTTCTGCTCCTTCCTGGCACGGGATATGGTAGGACACTGAGGCCTTCAGCAGGGGGCCAGTGGGCCTGTCCACGCCATCACAGGTGGACATCAGTCACCACTGTTAGTATCTTCTGCAGATCCCAGGGTGATCCCGGAACAGGAGCAGAGGACAGAACAGGCACCACAAGCCTGGAATTACCAGATCTAAAGAAATACTCAGCTCCACAGCTCTGGACTTTCCAGCAGAACCTGGAATCGATTTGGGTTTCAAAGTCAGAATTGTAGAGGCGATGTCAGAATTGGACAGAACTGATAAGTCTGATATATGGGATCTGGCACTGCTAACAGTGGCCATTTTCTCCCTCAACTTCTTCTTTGGAACAGATATAGTAGGAACTGAAATAGTTTTAGGTTCCTTAGCAGGCAGTCAGCCTTTGAACCCTTTACAACTTTAGCTGAAGGATCAGAAGCCAGTATTGACAAAAACCCCAACAATCTGGAACCCTTAGACAACTTAGCCCTGCTGGAGGAAGTCACTGGAGCCAAAACAGGCCTCTTAGTCTTCAGATCTGATGATCTTATGTAATCAGACAGTTTAGCAGCAAGAGCTTCCTTAAGCAGAAGCACATGAAGTCTGTTCTGTCTGTCCTTGCTTACACCACCGCACAGAAAACTCAGAAGGAGAGTGTCCTTCTCCCAGGCACTTAAGGCCCCACACATGCTCATGCAACACTGGAAGGACGGCTGGGCACAGAACACATCTTTGGAAGTCCTCTTCTGTGATTCCATCATCACACAAGGAACTGAACTTATGAAACTGTATTAAGGTATTTTGATGGGGCAAGGCCAGATGGCTACAGTAAAGTAATGGGAGACAGATATATTAGCCCCAGGCTAAACAAATCCCTGTTACCAGGATAAGCAAATGGTAGTGGTTCCAACTCAATTAAGACAACTGGGTCCAATTAAGATCTTTCCAGAAGGCAGGGAAGACAGCTAGGTTGATTGGGACACCTGAAGCCAATCAGGGGCTGGCTGAAACTAGTTAAAAGCCTCTCAGTTAGTCAGGTGTATACATGTGTGTGTCAGGATCGTAGAAGGAAGCCGTGCTGTTGGAGATACTGAGCAGTACAAAGCATATCAGGCACAAGGAAGGAGTCCCTGAAGTAAGGGTGAAGCAGACATTGAGGAAGTGGGGGCTGCTGTGGGGAAGTGGCCCAGTGAATTGTACGCATCCTATTTCCAAAAAGTCAGCTACCACAGCTGTTACTACTAGGGTACCTGGGCTGGAGCCTGGAGGAGAGGGCAAGCCCAGGCTCCCCCCTCCTCTCCCTGATTAATCACTGAGACTGGGAGACAACAGAGACTGTGCGAGGGAGGGTAGCTTCTCCTCACCTCCCTTACTGGCTTATGATGAAAATGGCTCAGTAGGCTGTGATCCTTGCCTTTAGAGAGAGAAAGGCTACGTGGAGGATCACAGTGAGCCTCTGAGGCTAGTGAAATCCACCAGGAAATGCGGGACCCACTGAGACAAGATCAGAGCTTTGTCACAGTATCTACATCATATTAAACTTAAAATTACCTTATTCTAAAATTATAATAAGAACAACAACTATAAACTAACAATGCACTATAAATGGAGAAAAACACCAGACCTGATGGACCAAAGCAGTTCACTTCCGTCTGGTGCAGTTGTAAGGAACTGAGACAACAGAGGTTGCTGCAGCCCCATATATTGGCTTGCCCTCAGAACACTCAAAAACATTCGCAGGAGATGTTGGAATGGGCGCATGTATACTCTAATGGGAACTGCTTGGATAAGGTTCTACTGTTAGGTGCCACCAGACAGCCCAATACCCATAAATGGGAATATGCAGAGACACTTGGAGAATCATAGAAATGTAAGACTAGAAGGGATCTTGATAGGCAGGACTAAGTATTATCTAGACCCTGACAGGTATTTGTCTAACTTGTTCTTAAAAATCTCTTATGACAGAGATTCCATAACCACCCTAGGTAATTTGGTCCAGTGCCTAACTACTCTTACAGTTAGGAAGTTTTTTCTAATGTCTAACCTAAATCTCCCTTGCTGAAGTTTAAGTCCATTACTTCTTATCCTGTCCTCAGTGGATAAGGGGAACAACTTATAACCCTCTTCTTTACAATAACCTTTTAGATACTTGAAGACTGTTATATCCTCCCTCAGCCATCTATTCTTCAGACTAAACAAATCAATTTTTTCCCAATCTTTTGGGAAAATTTTGCTTAAAATCATTCTCTATGTCTGTGACTCATTTACCTGGATGTCCTGATCAAGTTATTCTATAAAAAATGCAATTGGGGGGTTGCATTGGTCATGTTTTCTAGAGCTTGAACCATTTTTGTCGCTCTTCTCTGCAATTCCTTCAATTTGTCTACAACTTTTCTTAAATGTGGTGCCAGAATTGGACACAGTACTCCAGGTGAGGCCTTATAGTGTTGACAGGAGTGGAAGAATTACTTCTTGTATCTTGCTTACAACACTCCTGCTAATACATCCCAGAATGATGGGTTTTGGGTTTTTTTTGCAACAATATGACATTGTTGACTCATACCTAATTAGTGATCCACTATAACCCCAAGATTCTTTTCTGCAGTACTCCTTCCTAGGCAGTCATTTCCCATTTTCTATTTGTGCAATTGATTATTTTTTCCTAAGTGTAGTACACCTCTACCCCAATATAACGCGACCTGATATAACCCGAATTCGGATATAACGTGGTTAAGCAGTGCTCCGGGTGGGGTGGGGCTGCGCACTCCGGAGGATCAAAGCAAGTTCGATATAATGCGGTTTCACCTATAACGCGATAAGATTTTTTGGCTCCCGAGGACAGCGTTATATCAGGGTAGAGGTGTACTTTGCATTTGTCCTTCTTGAATTTCATCTTATTAATTTCTGATCATTTCTCCAGTTTGTCAAGATCATTTTGAATTCTAATCCTGCCCTCCAAACTGTTTATAACCCACACACACACTCAACCCCGAGCTTGGCATCATCTGCACACTTTATAAGTATAATCTCTATACAATTATCCAAATCATTTATGAAGATATAGAATAGAACCAAACCCAGGGCAGATCCCTGTGGGACCCCACTCAATATGCCCTTCCAGCTGACTCTGAACCATTGATAACTACTCTCTGAGAGTGGTTTTCCAACCAGTTGTGCATCCACCTTATAGTAGGTTCATCTAGGCTGTGTTTTCCTAGTTCATTTATGAGAAAGTCATGTGAGACAGTATCAAAAGCCTTACTGAAGTAGAGATATATATACATACACACACAGACACAGACACACACAGCCTTCTGCATAACTAAACTGGAGCTCCAGATGGTGTGGGAAAGGTTAAAAACAACAACCCAAAACCTCAGGATACTAGCCAATTTTGCCCATCAATAAATCTGTTCCTGACCTGAAAAAGGCTATTCGTCCAGGCCTACAACGTACCTGAACAATCAGCTACGGCAACTTCAAGAATAATTCAGGTGATGGCACTGGGTCCATGAGCCTTTTAAGCTCAAGGGACCAGTCAAACCAGAGGACTTTTCCAAATCAGACAATTCCAGACCAGAGAGGCTTACAGTGCTGGAGATCCCCTGTTGATCTAACCAAACTCTCTTTCCTTTGTTGAACCTGGAGGGGTGTATGTGGAGTTAATTTTCAGAGCATAATAATACTTTAAAAGGCTACATTATTATCACAAATTTTACACTTGGGAAAAAATAATTGATAACATTTATCTGCATATAGCTGGGTACAATATATTCTCATGAAACAATATGCATATAATATTTGATACTGCATTTATCAAATTTACTGCCTTATTGCTAAATTAATTAATTTAATCAGTCTTTAAGAGTTGTTTCTTGGATTATCTTGAACCACAGCACAGTCTCAAAGCTAACAGGTGGTGAGAGGAACTGAGTAGCGGCTGGTGCACTCTGCCCTTATATTAGGTTGACCAGATAGCAAGTGTGAAAAATCAGGACGGGGGTGGGGATAATAGGCGTCTATATAAAAAAAAGCCCCAAATATCGGGGCTGTCCCTATAAAATCAGGACATCTGGTCACCCTACTTTATATGCCCTCGACACAGAGCACAAGGAGTCTCATGCATCCTGTATAGATGCTGCTGGCCTAAAGATTCCAAACTTGAGTGCATGAGGCACATAATGTGGATAAGTACTTGAAGGGAAACATTTCATTATTAACAAATTAAAATGAAACTCGGATAGTGAAAATAAGCACTATTGCACATGGAAGATAAAAACATTTCATATCCATTGTGCTTCATAAACTCACTATCTAAATTAAAATGCTAATTAAAACACAGATATAAAATGCACTATGTTTGAAGAAACTTGGGTTTTCACAAACAATAATGGGAATTCCACACAGTTTAGAAAACAAACTATTAGGCAACATTCACACTGAGCAGAGACCACAAGGTATAGATAGTAAATCTCATTGATTATCAGGAAAATAGGACATTTTATGGGCAGGAGATAACCCAAAGACTTCATTTTAATTAGCATGTATTAATCTACCATACTTGCTTTCTACAAAAACTGATCTAACTCCTGTTTTAACAATCTTTATTATGTATTTCTTGTCTCTGGTAGACAGTTCCAAACTGCTACTCAGAATGTGTGCCAACAAATCTAATTATTGAACAGATGACCATTCTTTATCAATCCACTTAATTATAAATATTTGATGTCAAATACATTTGTAGACTCATTAAACTACTGCCAAACAATTTAATTTTAAGCCACGCATCATTTTTGTTGACAAAAGCTTTCTCTGTACTCACTAAAATATTTTTTTAAACCTCCAAACATCTAGTCTCAATCTTCTCTTTCACAAAGAGTACAGATTCTGTAACCTTTCGAATGTCTTAGATCTTCAATTCTCTGCATCTTTCAGGTTGCCCTTTGCTACATCTTCTCAATTTCCTTGTTCATACATGGTGATCAGAAAAGTGCACACTATTCTCTGCATTTTTCAGGTTGCCCTTTGCTACATCTTCTCAATTTCCTTGTTGATACATGGTGATCAGAAAAGTGCACACTATCCCAAATGTGATCTCAGTAAGTTCTTTAAGCAATGCTGGAATGATTTGATTCAGTTTACATTTGTTTGCTATCTTTGCTAAGCATTGTGCTATAGGGCTTATAAATTTTATTGTGTATGACTTCCAGATTCTTGCCCCATTCATGGTTTTATAGACGATGATTCAGTAAACATTCAAACAGCTCATTCCAATTTCCTTTATCTGAAGAAAAAATATAATCATGTATACAATGGAAATCACTCAGTGTTTACTATTATCCCAAAATACTTTCCTCAGGGAAATCTGATCTACAGTGCAGTACACGGCTTTATAGAGGCATTGAAATATCAGCTTTGTATCAGCAACATGTAATCTGCTAAAACTAAATGGTAAAACTTTTAATTTGCAAAACTTTTATGTAGTAATATACATTATTGTTGCAATTGATAATAATTCAATGAATAGAAAGTTATATGCAGGAAATCAGTTAAATGTGCTAAAGACAAATAATTTTTTCAACTCTGTATAGGTACTATATTGCACATCATTTGTCATGACTGTGTTATCTCTAAGGGCAAAATTCTGTCCTCTAATATACATTGAAGCGAATGGGTGTCACTCTCATGGACTTTATTATTAGATATGCATTAGAGGGCAGATTTGTCCCCACCACTGTACTGTATTAAATACTCCAAACAGTGAGATATCATCCTACTACAATGGTGAATGCCTTACACTTGCAACTAGTGGCAGTATAAGCCACCTCTGTGGTTTAACCAGAGGTTCAGGATGAAATTTTAAAGATGACACACAATTCTGAAGAGAATGTGCTGCTAATTCAGAGGTCCCCAAACTGTGGGGTGCCCCTGAAGGGGCATGGAGGAATGTTCAGGGGGCAGAGTGGGCCCCAGGCCAGCTCCCATGGGGGATGGGGAGGGAGGGCCACCCAGCCCCGCTCTGCCCCCAGCTCTGCTTCTTGTTTTGGCCCCAACTGCAACTCTACTCCCAGCCACAATCCCAGCTTTAGCTCTGGCCCCGCTCCCAACGGTGGCTGCACTCCTGATCGCGGACCCCGGTTCCTGGCCCTGGCCCCTGACCACAGCTCTGTCGCTGCTCCCGGCCCCAGCTCCCGACTGCGGCTTCCAGGGAAGCGTAAACCCGGGTGCGGAGGGGGGGAGTGAAAAAGTTTGGGGACCACTGTTCTAATCTACTTTTTAAAAGATTTCCCCTCTTATTCTGTGATGGTGTGTACAAACCCTGCACAGGTCAGGAAGGGGTTAAGCAGCTACTCTGGGCCCAGGCCTTCCTACCCCACTATACCTGCAAAGCATGTTTAGCTTGGAGGCGCTCAAAGTGAGAATAGACCAGCTCAGCTAGCGGGCAAACAGTGGAGGTGAACTGACCTACACTTTGAGTTCCTGGAAAGCGCTACTGGTGATCAAGCTGCCTGATGTCTCTGGCTGTGGTGATTTTACTGGACCCGCAGAGAAAGGATTTTTTACACTAAGAAGGTCTGAGACTTTACCTTGTTTTTCAGTTGTTTAATGTCTTTACTTCATCTGTTGGGGAAACTGGGCACTAGGAAGTGATCCAGGGAACCAACAGCATAGCACTTCTGGATGCAGTATGTAGCTGCCTGCCAGTGGGCCTTGGATCAGAACCTAGTGGAGAGGGCAGGCCCAAGGTCCCCTACCAACTCATGGATGGTGAAGAAGGCAGAAAGCCTACCCCCTCATCCGGGGGAATCAGCACAAGAGAAGACCCTGAAGTCAGAAGGATCAAGACTCTGAGACCTCAACCCAGGGGAGAACTAGGGCCCCTTAGTCGACCAACAGGACTACCCTTTGCTAGACTCTATGTATCCCAAAAGGAATGGACATAAATATGTGACCTGGCCAGAGGGCCAGACCATAGCAGGCCCAGGATGACTATCTGCAAGGCGCACCAGGATAGGAGAGAGTCTGCAATGTTCATACTTGGCCACAAAGGGGTGTCTGCAGTGAGTGAACTCATTCACACATTCTCCATCAATTCAAAAAAATTTCTTTGCAAACTGTTTACAAAAGGACAGTGCTTCCAGATCTTTTGCCTGCATAATTAGTAGTAATAGTCAGATAGTAAGATAAGTAACTGTTACTGATTTGTTATCCTTAATTTGCCTTATACATACTCCAAGTTAGACTGGATAAAAAAACTGATCTAATCCTGAATGAGTCACAGTGGTACAAGGTTGTACACAGTACAGTGAGTCACATAAAAATATCCTGTAATCTCAGAAATTCTGAAACAGTTACAAGTAATAAAAAAAAATCACCTTTTCCCCGTCACAGTGACTACTGGGGTTATTTAGTGCAGAAATCTCACTCTGCACCAAAATGTTACACTTCATAGAACGTGATTGGGATGATCAATCAAAAGACCATTACTGTCTTGAAAACTCGATCACCCCACTCCAGGAGTCTCAGACCACTAGGACAAAACTTGGCAAATGATTGGGAGAGCTGCATGGCTTCAGACACATGAAGGTCAAAGACGCTGAAACTTTGTACTGTTACACACTTCTGAACAAACGAGAGGCTAGACAGAGTATTATTTCCAATGGGCAATATGCAGAACTCTAATATTCCAGCTTCTAGTAATAAAATCTTGTCCAGCAGAAGGCGTTTAATCCTTATACTTTGACAGGCCCTTTTGTAATACAAATTAGATAGCCGACTTCAAATTAGTTGCATACTGAGGGCTTAACCTTGTCACCTACCTCTTCATATCTAGTGTGTCTGGAATACAAAGATGCTCCAGGTTAATCAGTCTGAGTATACTCAATCAGAAATGTTTCAAAGCAAAGAGACTTCTTCAAAACCATAATTTCATTCTAGTGGCTTTGGATTTTCCTCTCATTCTCCAGAATTCTGAAATTATACTATCATCACAAAATGGCAATGATGTAAAATCATTAAAAATAATGAGCAGTTATAAGTGGACCGTCTACCTGGCTAAATATTAGTCCCCCCTTTGATTTTTCCCCTGTACCCCAGTAAAACCTACATGATATGGCATGTCACATTGTACATTATTACTTTTCTCATATCATGAAATAATGTAAAAATAAAAATATAAAAATATGTAAAAAAAATTTAAAATAAACTTTGAAAAGAGAGGTAGGTTACTTATTTTGCAGTAAACCGGAGTGCTTTGAAATGCCTTTGTCCATGTGGATCCCCCTGTAGGTGTGTGCGCCTCTTGTGTGCAAACCCGGAATCTTTTAGCTAGCAGTGTCCATTGGTGTTGCCTTGTACATTATCATGACCCCTAGAGAGAGGGTAGAAAGCACCCCCAACTGCCATTCAGTTCCTTTACTAATATGGAAATCCACGTAGGATGACCACATGTGCTGATTTTATAGGGACAGTCCTGATATTGGGGGCTTTTTCTTATAACAGGCACCTATTGTCCCTCACTCCATCACGATTTTTCACACTTGCTATCTGGTCACACTAAATCCATGTCAGAACTCCAAATCAGTGGGAAAGAAAGAAGGGTGGGTTGTAGGAACCATGTGGACAAAGGCATCTCAAACAAATCCAGTTACTGTAAGGTAAATAACCTCTTTTTCTTCTTTGAGCATTTATCTACATGGATCCCACTGGCCAGCAGTTATGCTCCAAGGAGGTGGCTGTTTGGAGTCCCTATATTAATAATGACTGTAGAAAACCTTTGCCAAACTGAGCATTTGATCTAGAACTGTGACAATGGAGTAGTGACTGGTGAATGTATGAACTCAATTCCAGGTAGCTGTTCTATAGATTTCAGAAATAGAGATCTCTCTTAAACAAACGAACTGCAGATGTCAGCAGGGTCCTAGTTGAAACGAAAGGGAATCAGAAGTTTATTCAGAGAATATTCAATCTTAATGCAATCTGTATCTCATTTGGAAAGTCCCTGAGATGAAACAGTCTGATCCTTCAACTTATTACCAAAAGCCACTAAAAAAAGTCTAGGTGATTTACAAAAATGTTCTGTCCTAGAAACATAGAAGGACATAACCCTATCTACATCTAGTGTATACAGTTTAATCTCCCCTGGAGAATCAGGTAGTTTAGGAAAAAGCCATGATAGATGTATAAACAGATTGATATGAAAGTCCAAGATTATTTTTAGCATAAATTTAGGGTGCTGTTACTCTGTCTTTATGTAAGACAGTACATGATGACTCTGGCATTAAAACCTGAATTCCTACCATTCTGCAGGCGGAGGTAAGAGCAACTGCAAAAATGCCTTAACAGCGAGGTGAAACAAAGAGCATTTTGCATTTGGCTCAGATAGAAGGTCCATGAAAGATGTGAGTATTATATTCCAGTCTGAAGTGGGAAAAGGCTCCTTAGTATGTGGAAACGTGAGTCAGACTTTTTATAAATCTAGATACTGCAGGTGGGGCGGGGGGGACAGTAACTGTCAGAAGGTGGAGGATATGCTGAAACAGCAGCAAAGTGGACTCTACAGAGCTAACTGAAAGTAGAGCATGTTTTAAAGACAATAAATAACCCAAGGTGATTCATAGAGAAGAGTCTTGGGGTTGCACAGGATTCTGAATAGACCACAAAAAGAAAAGCTTCCGCTTTCCTTGATACAGCTTTCTGGTTGAGGCCTTTATGCTTTGGATCAAAATCTCTTGAATAGCTTCCAAGTAAGATCTTTCCACAGAATTCAGCCAACCAGATTCCACACTGTTAAGTTTAGACAACCTGGGTTCAGTTGAAGCATGAGGCCTTGGCTCTGAAAAGTGATGTCCGGTAGATTTGGAAGTGGAAGAGGTGGACTTCTGGATAGATATCTGAGGTCTGAATACCAGAACTGGTTCTCCCAGGCAGGGGCTATAATTATCACTCAAGCATTGTCTGGGTTATTTGCATGGGCAATGAGAAGGAACTGAGGGGCAGAGGGAGTGTTTTATCCCTCATCGAAGAGGGTGTGAAGGTGTACAGGGCACAAGCACAGCCCCAAGGGATACGGCTGACTAAAAGATTCAGGGCTCACCCACACAAGGCGCACTTACCTGCAGAGGGATCCATGTAGAGAAATGCTTGAAGAATGAAAATGTAGTTGTGAAATGAGGTTTCCAGTTTTTTTTTCAAAATGAAATTTTCAGAATGATTTTTTTAAAATTTCTGTTTCAAAGAGCATATAATACACTAATCACAGCTGCGGGTGGAATCTGAAGCCATCATTCAGCTGCCATGCTGGGCACACTAAAGTACATGCCTGTGCTCTCTGAACAGGCAGAAAATAACATCATAGCTAACTGCAAAAGTGCCACAATAGTCTGGATATGTGTTCTACATGTGTCATCGTAGCGCATGCTTAATAGGATAACAGTAACACAAGTCATAGGAAGTGATGTATGGATCAGATCCTATAATACTAAATTTTTCTACTTTAAAAACCACAAATAGACAAAAAGGCAGATATTGAAAATTGTGAACAAATGACTTTCACAGATCATTATATCATTTTAGCCCAAAACTACATAGCTTAACATTATCATCTGGTACCTGACTTCCTGAAAAACTGCTTCTTTCCCCAAGTATCACAGAATCACAGAATATCAGGGTTGGAAGGGACCTCAGGAGGTCATCTAGTCATCCATCAATAATAGTGTTGTGGTTCCAATCAGCAGATATGCTTGAGCTGACAGCTCAAAGGTGGGCGGGGGGAGGGGCGCGAGGGCCAGTGGCATGGAGATTTCAGTGAAGGGTTCTTGACTCTGGAATTTACTCTGCATTAGGCTTCTGATCTAAAATAGTTGGTACTTCTCTACCCTCAGGGCACAGTGCAAGCCCCATCTACATGGGAGAGAACTAAGCCATGTGGTGTGGTTAGGAATTTTAACAAGGAATTTTATTTTCTCTACTTTGTAGTTCACCTAGTTGATAAATTTATTAGTTGGGCTGGTGCTGATCTAGGTTGGGTCAGCTGATTCAATTTCTGATATTTCTTCTGGATTAATAGTCTAGTTATGCGCAAACACTAAGAAATATAAGGAGAGGTGATCTTTTATGGCTTTATAACGTTGTAAAAGTACAAGAACATGGAATAAAAATGTATAATTAATGTATTATAAGATTAACTGGACTGGTTTTCCAGTTCTTTAATGTTACAGAAATTGAACCCATTAAAATTCTTAATGTAACCCCCAAAGAGATTATCTCCATTCCTGGGGCTCTGTACACTGGTACCTCAGGGAGAGGCAGGCTAATCCCTGATAGGAATGGGGAGTCAAGGGCAGACTCAGAGTGCTCAGCAACCAAGAGGGAGAGGAAGGAGAGACACTGTTTAGAACAGGGCTCCTGTTGGCTTGGGGAAAGATCATAGGCATGGCTGAACAGAGGAGGGGGCAGAGTCAAATCACTGACAAGGGAGAGCTGGGGAAGAAGAGCTAGCTTGGCCAATAGGGAGTGAGAAGCCCTTCCCTGGGAGCTCAGGAGTGGGGAGAAGCCATTTTGAGAGCAGCCTGGAGACAGCCACAAAAAGGGCAGGTCTGGCTGTGTGGAGAGCTGGGGAGTCCCAGGCCTGCATGCAGGGTTCCCCCTGAGTACTGGCCTTGGTTACCTGAAAGCAAAATCACTCAGCTGGGCTTTTCCCTCTCCAAGGTGACTCCCAGTTTGTAGAGCTTTGCTGGGAAAACTTCCTCCAGCCAGGCTGAATTAGCCCTTCAGCTCTCTAGGTGAGATCAGACAGCTCTGCTCTGGCTGCTAGTCCAGGGCTGCTGCCTGCTGTGAGTGTGTCTGAGCGCTGGGGTGTGAGACTAAAGTTTGGATTTTAGTATAGTTTTGTAATCTGCACCCTGATCCCTGCACCCCTTCATGATGAGGGGAAATCCTGGCACCAGAAGCATAAAGAGAACGCCTGCCAGCAGTGATTGTCAGCCTTCTGCAATGACTGAGGAGTCCAGAGCCATCTCTGAACCTTAGGATCCATCACAGATGGTGTGAATGCACCATCTTTTAGTTAGCTAGTCAGGGAAATTTTTTGAGGGACCCCCTACTTCCTGAACTGTGTCCTCAAGCCAGGGGATAAGAACATAAGAACGGCCTCACTGGGTCAAACCGAAGGTCCATCTAGCCCAGTATCCTGTCTTCTGACAGTAGCCAATGCCAGGTGCTTCAGAAGGAATGAACAGAACAGGACATCGTCAAGTGATCCATCTCCTGTCGTCCATTTCCAGCTTCTTGCAAACAAAGACTAGAGACACATGATAAGGGTGCCTATTAAATCTGTGGAGGGACTTACCACCTTATCCTACTTGTGAGTCTTTTGGGCTGTACTAAACTCAGTCAGCCACATTGCTAATTGCTGCACAGCAGATATTGTGGTCACAGGTCATCAAGGGGCCCTACAAAGTACACACGTACCAATGGGACACTAGTTGTATGTTTGCTATATCAGGTCATGTGACTAGGGAAATTCACTTTGGACACCGGTGACCCTGAGAATAGTGTTTTACCCTGTTATATATTGCATGTGTTTGTGTTATTTCTTGGAACAACTATCTGGGAAGGAAGTGGCGGTGTGTGTGTGTGTGTGTGTGTGTGTGTGTGTGTGTGTGTGTGTGTGTGTGTGTGTGTGTGTTTAGAATTTTCTTCCTAAGCTGTCCTTGGTGACCCTGCCAGGAAAGAGTAATGGGGGTGCAGGCACCCCCAAATAAATTCATGTGGAAAGAAAAATAAGTTACACCCTTCTGCGTGGGTGGCAGGCTCCAGAAGAACCCAGGCCTGTCCATCAAAACCTGTATGGAGATTGGCACTAAGGAAGGTAACCAGGTAGATAGGTGGCGCTACATAACTTTTTTCAAATATACACAATGTGTAGTATACTATTTTTGAAAACTACATGATAGTAACTACTATATAAAAATAATAGTATATAAATTCCCATTAATACAGTATCTGATCCAGCAGTAGCTTTAAATGCTAGAATCCATTGGCACTGAAATCTAGAAAAAATATAGAATCTAAGTTTATATTTCACACTATACAAAATCAAAGCCAGTGAGTACTAATGAGTACAATCTCCAGTTAAAAGATTATTTAATATTTAACTTAACTGAGGGAATTATATTTGGATGTATAGACAGATGTGGATATCAGAGAGATATAATTTTTTAGTAGCTGCCTGTGAAGCATCAAAGTATCAAGTCTGCTCCTGAGAAATCTGCTCCCACTACCCAAATGGTATAGGGAAGTCAGGTGCAAAACAGTAATGGAGGGAGAGATTTTAGCAAGAGGCAGCTGTCCCTCTTTTTAAAAAAAAAATCACAGCTCACTACTGCATTAGACAACACTAAAGAACTAATGGAATGGAGAACAGTTGCTACAATAAGCAATACAGCCCCTAATTCAACAAAGCATTTAAGCACGTATTTTAGTACTTTGGACATCAATGGGATTTAAGCATGTACTTCAAGTTAAGGATGTGTTTAAGTGCTGTGCTGAACCAGGGCCCAAGAGCTTCCACTTCCTGCCCTAAGCTTTTACAATGTAACATTCCTTTTGTAACAAAATTGTACTCTTTTTAGCTTTTTCCAGTAAGCAATGAGTAAGCATCATCTTTCAAGCATGCCCTTCCAACATTTACACTGTTAAACATTTATCAGTTATATAGAATTGGTATGATTCATTTTTGTAAAAGTATTTCACACAAACAGTGTAGGAGTATTTATTATTAAACAAAACTACATTTTCTATAAGAGCAATAAAATCATAAAAGTGGAAGTCCTGCATATGTAATTCACAGACACAGCTATGACAATGCATAAAATGCCAAACTAACTTGTATAAACTGTGTTCATGATTTTTCATGCCAGTCTAGTATTACACAAGAAATGTAATCAATAGGTTCACAAATACACTATAAGGTTCTTAGAGTTTCTTTTGCACCACATTAGCAAAATGCACAGTACACTAAAAATGAAGTGCACACATAAGAATATGTATTGAATGTATTGAACATTTAATACAGTATATACACATTAGCAAATTTGATTGATAAATGACAGAAGTACAAGGATTTCCTGATAAACAAAAGAGCTGCTATGTTAAATCAAATGTGAATACTCAAGATTGGACAATTATACAGTATCCTGCCCTTTGGAAAGTTTCTGATTGTCCTCTTGTTCTTGTATTATAAGAAAGGTTCCTACATTTACCCTAATTTAGCTTTCATCATTTTGTATACCTTTATCATATTCCCTCTTCTTTGGCTCCTCTCTAAACAGTTCTAATCTTTTCAATGTCTCCTCACATATTGTCTACCTCCAAATCTCCTCTATTTTGTCTTTCCTTTAAAAAAAAATAGGGTAACCAGAAGTGAACACAGAATGCCAGGGAAGTGCATAATTGAATTATATATTGCCATTATAATAATAATTTAGTACTATATTATGATGAACATTATTTGCTTTTTTGATTGCTGATGCACATTTTCCAAACAATGTTTACAATTATGTGAATGGGGTACATAATGAATGAAGAAAGAGAAAGTTACTCACCTTGCAGTAACTGAGGTTCTTCGAGATGTGTGTCCCTGTGGGTGCTCCACTCTAGGTGACGGTGTGTCCCGGCGCTGTCGATCGGAGATTTTCGGTAGCAGTGCCTGGTTGGGGCGCACGCACCCAGATGGTATCTCCTGTCTAGTTGGAATCTTCCTGAGTGCGTGCGCCCCACACCCTCCTCAGTTCCTTCTCTACCGTGGAGAGTAATCTTAGTACTCCAAAGTAGAGGGGAGGAGGGCGGGGAGTGGAGCACCCACAGGGACACACATCTCGAAGAACCTCAGTTACTGCAAGGTGAGTAACTTTCTCTTCTTCTTCGAGTGCTGTCCCTGTGGGTGCTCCACTCTAGGTGAATGTATAGCAGTACCCACTATGGTTGGTGGGACTTTGGAGATACGGCAGGGAGTAATGAAGATAGTACTGTATGACCTACTATTGTGTCTGCCGTGGTGTTTTGCGTTAGAGCACAGTGTTTTGCAAACATGTGTTCAGATGACCATGTAGCTGCTTTGCAGATATCAGGAATGGGAACATTGTGTAAGAAGGCAATGGATGCCGACATGGCTCTAGTGGAATGAGTTCTAACACCTTCAGGCGGTTGAAGATTCATCGCACGGTAACAGGATCTGATGCAGTCAGAGATCCACTTGGACAGACGTTGTTTAGAGATAGTCATACCGTTTGATTTTCTTCGGTAATGGAAACAAAGAGTCGCGGAGACTTGCGAAATGGTTTAGTCCTGTCTAAATAAAAGGCAATTGCTCGCCTGACATCGAGAGTATGTAGGGTTGCCTCTTGTGGAGTCTTGTGAGGTTTGGGATAGAAAGTAGGTAAGTATATAGGTTGGTTGAGGTGGAAGGTAGATACCACTTTAGGAAGAAATTTAGGATGTGGTCTCAAAGTGACTTTGTCTTTGGAGAAGATTGTGTAGGGAGAGTGGGCCATCAGGGCACTCATTTCACCTACTCTCCTTGCCGATGTTATGGCAACTAAGAAAGCCACCTTCATGGATATATGGAGATGAGAGGAGGTAGCCAAGGGCTCGAATGGAGGCTTCATGAGAGCGTGTAGAACGAGGTTAAGATTCCATGAAGCAGCTATTGGGTGAATTTCAGGGTAGAGGTTTTGCAGGCCTGTGAGAAATCGTTTTAGGGTTGGGTGAGTAAAGAGTGAATAACCTGCTAAGAGGTCATGGAAGGTGGTAAGTGCCACCAGGTACACTTTGGTGGAGCTGAGCGAATGTCTGTCTTGTTTTAGTTCCAAGAGGTAGCGTAGAATGATAGGGAGGGTTACCATATTGGGCGCTAAGTGCTTACGTAAGCACCAGAGGGCGAAATTCTTCCACTTCTGCGGGTAGGTTTTATGAGTGGAGTCTTTCCTACTGTGCAGGAAGACATATCGGACTTGCTCAGAACAGGCTAGTTCATGGGTTTGGAACCATGAAGGAACCACGCTGTGAGGTGGAGCTTGAGGAGCTCAGGGTAAAGAGCCAGTCTATTGTTCTGGAAAAGGAGATCTGGCCTGTTGGGGAGAGCCTGTGGGTGATGGGAGGACATGCAGAGTAGGTAGGGATACCACGTCTGTCTCAGTCAAGCCGGGGCAATAAGTATGACCCGGTCCTTATGGTCCACAATCTTCCGAAGAACCCCGTGTAGCAGAGGGATTGGTGGAAGGCGTACAGGAGAGAGGTGTTCCGCGGGATGAGGAATGCGTCTCCTGGGGATGGAGTTCTGAGTCCCACTCTGGAGCAAAACTGGGGACATTTTCAGTTCTGGGTTGTGGCAGAGAGGTCTACTGACGGGGTGCCCCAGAGGGAGAAGAGCTGTTGAAGTATTGTGGGGTGCAGTTCCTATTCGTGTTCCGTCGAGAAGTGCCTGCCGAGTGCGTCGGCAGTTGTGTTGTGGCAGTCTGGCAGGTAGGAAGCGGTGGTCTGTATTTGATGTTATATACACCAATTCCATAGACGGATGGTTTCCATGCAAAGAGAATGTGAGCGTGCTCCCCCTTGTCTGTTGATGTAGTAATACATGCTATGTTGTCTGTTAAGACTCGCAGGTATTTGTTCTTTATGAGGGGAAGAAAATGAAAGCACGCTCATCTCACAGCTCTGAACAATAAGAGATTTATGTGTAGGTGCGACTCTGATGCAGACCACTAGCTTTGCGCCCTGTGTCCCTCTAAATGCGCTCCGCAACCAATTAGGGAGGCGTTCGTGGTGAACACGAGTGCTGGGGATCAGTTCTGGAAGGAAACCTTAGTGCAGAGGTTCTCTGGTCTTGTCCACCACTGTAGGGAAGCTAGAAAGTTGGGAGGCAGAGTTAACAGCATCCGTAAGGTGTTTGTGTTGGGTTTGAAATTGGAATTGAGCCAGCCCTGAAGACATCTCGTGTGCAGCCTGGCGTACTGGAGTATGAAGGTAGTGGCTGCCATATGACCAAGGAGCTGTAGGCAGAGTCTTGCTTGTGTCCTTGGATGAATAGAGAGCGTGCGTTTGAGCTGCGTGATAGCGGGGAATCTGTGATATGGGAGCAAGGCTCTGCTCTGGATTGAGTTGAGATGAGCTCCGAGGAACTCAATCTGTTGTGTAGGTGTCAGGGTGGATTTTTGGGCATTTATTTGGAGGCCTAGGCTGTGAAAGAGGGCGATAGTGAAAGAGTAGCTTGGAGAGTCTCGCCATAGGAGTTGCCCTTGATGAGGCAATCGTCCAGGTAGGGGAACTGCGTGACCCCATGTTTGTGGAGGTGAGCCACGAGTACAGCTAGAATTTAGGAAAAAAACTCCTGGCGCTGTGGAGAGGCCGAAAGGAAGAACTCCATATTGGAGATGGTCGTGACCGATTGTGAAGCTTAGAAAGCGTCTGTGAGCTGGATGAATTGATATATGAAAAGAGACGTACTGTGGGTTGAGGGCTGAAAACCAGTCCCCTTGATCTAGTGCAGGAATTAATGTGCCCAGTGTGACCATTTTGAATTTTTGTATCCTCGCGAATTTGTTCAGTTGGCGTAAGTCTAGTATAGGCCTCCAGCCCCCAGTCCTTTTCTGGGTCAGGAAGTAATGGGAGTAGAAATCTTTCCCTGGATGTAGCATTGGCACAGGCTCCACTGCACCTAGCTGTAAAAGATAAGCAACTTCTGCGCGAAGTAGGTGCTCATGAGAGGGGTCCCTGAAGAGGGACGGGGAAGGGGAGGAGGATAGGATATGAATGGGCTAGAGTAACCGGACTGAACTATCTCGGGGACTCAGCGGTCCTGTGTAATTTGCTGACAGGCATGTTGGAAACTCTGGAGGCGGTGGCGAAATGGGCAAATAGGCTGTGGAATCAAGGAGTGGTCGCACAGATCCTGAACCAACCTTTTAAAATTGTTTATTCCCAGATGGATGGGAAGTGGTTGCTTGAGCTTGATCTTGTCTGCGCTTAGGGGGTCTAGCGCGATTCCTATTTATGTGGTAAGGTTTGGGTTGATATCGTTGACCCCTGGGAAGAGATGGGTGAATGCCCAGGGTGCGCAGTGTCGCTCTAGAATCTTTCATCGTATGAAGTAGTTCATCAGGTGTGGTTTTGTATTTTTTTTTTTTTTAAAGAAAACAGTTTATGTTTATCAAAGGGGAGGTCCTCCACTTTGTTCTGCAGGTCTTTAGGGATGCCAGATGCAGAAAGCCATGAAGATCTGCGCATAATCACAGCCGGTGCAGTTGTACGGCTGCTGTGTCTGTCGTGTCTACAGAGGCTTGTAGGGCTGTTCTGGAAATCAATTAGCGCTCACTCAGAATTGATTTAAAGCCCGGTGTCCTGTCCTCTGGAATGTAAGAGGCAAATTCAAAAGTTTATTGTAGTCATCAAAGTCATGCCTGGCAAGGAGTGCAAGGTAGTTTGCGATCCAGAATTGTAGAGTGGAGGATGTGTGAACCTTGCGACACAATACGTCAAGGTGTTTACGGTCCATGTCCTGCGGGGTGGACTGATATTGTGGCTGTTTCGTCCTTTGTGCGACTGCATTGATAATGAAAGAGTTCAGTTGTGAAAAAAAAATAGGAAGTCAGCGTCCTTAGCAGGAACATAGTATCTATGTTCGGCTTTTCTGCAGGTTGGTAATAAAGAAGCTGGAGTTTGCAGAGAGCGTCAGCTGGTTCCAAGAGTGCCTCATTTATAGGGAGCGAAGTAGGGAAACTGAGGCTGGAGGCTGCGGACCTTAGCCTGAGGTGGAAAAAGGCTCCAGTGGGCGAGGAGATGGAGGTGTGGCGAACTCTGCTTGCCGTTGTAGATCAGGTTCGCGCTCAGTGAAGGTAGCCAGTTCAGGTGGTGGGACTGCGCTGTCATGTTAAGAAGCGAAAGTGAAAGTGTGAGTGGTGCAGTGGGTCGGTTGTTGGTGCCCTGCAGGGGGTCTGTTGTTGGTGCAGGGGCGGAAGGCAGGCTCGGTACCGACGTCCTACCTGGCACCGGGGCAGAGCACGCGGTCGGAGCCGCGGCTTTTTTTTTTTTTCCCCCCCCTTCCCTTCTTCCGCCCAGAGGCTTGCGGTGCCGACGGCTTTGTCGGCACCGGGGCAGAGCGCATAGCCGGCTCCGTGGCTATTTTTAGCACTGTTTGCGGTGCCGACGTCCTTGTCGGCACCGTGGCAGAGCGCGCAGCCGGCTTCGCGGCTTTTTTTTTTTTTTTTTTTTCACTGAGGCTTGCGGTGCCGACGGGTTTGTCGGCACCGGGGAGAGCGCATAGCCGGCTCCGCGGCTATTTTTAGTCCTCAGGCTTGCGGTGCCGACGTCCTTGTTGGCACCGGGGCAGCGCGCGCAGCCGGCTCCGCGGCTATTTTTAGTCCTCAGGCTTGCGGTGCCGACGTCCTTGTCGGCACCGGGGCAGCGCGCGCAGCCGGCTTCGCGGCTATTTTTTTTTGCTCTAAGGCTTGCGGTGCCGACGTCCTTGTCGGCACCAGGGCAGAGCGCGCAGCCAGCTTCGCGGCTATTTTTAGCCCTGAGGCTTGCGGTGCCGACGTCCTTGTCGGCACCGGGACAGAGTGCGCAGCCGGCTCCGCGGAATCCTTCTGTGTTCGCCTCTACGGTCTGTGGGAGCCGTTGTTGAGGCGTGATCCGGGGCTGAGGCGCCTAGCTTGGGCGCTGTCAGCACAGAGGGTAGGGATCTCCCAGGAGACCCCTTACCCTTGTTAGAGTCTCTCCTATGAGACTGCTCTGCTTCTTGCCTCCGCTCCAGGGAGGGTGAAGCAACGCTCCCCACCGGTTTCGATCTGGCTGGGGAGGATGTGGGAGTGGGTTTAACTTTCCCCATCTCCGAAAGCGGCTGCGGGGATTTCTCCATGAGAAGCATTTTAAGCCGCAGGTCCCTGTCGTGCCGAGCCCCCGACTCGAGGCTCATACAGTAGAGGCACTTTGCGGGGATGTAGGCTTCCGCGAGGTACTTCACACAATGTGAGTGCCCATCCAACCTTGGTATGGAGTCGTGCCAGAAAACACACCTCTTGAATCCTGAAGCCCCTGGCATTGTAAATTAGAAATGGCAGGGGAGAGTGTCTCAGTGAGAGACAAGTCTGAAGTGATTTTTTTTTTTAACTAAGTAACTAACTATGTAACTATACTAAAGGAAGGGAAACAACTGGGAAGTAATTAATAATTATTTCTATGTTCTTTGTTACTGTTTCCTATAGATACCAGGGAAGAGAAGGCAGCACTGCTCCGAGTCCCGTCTTCAGCCGAGGACGGTTGAGAAGGAACTGAGGAGGGTGTGGGGCGCACGCACTCAGGAAGATTCCAACTAGACGGGAGATACCATCTGGGTGCGTGCGCCCCAACCAGGCACTGCTACCGAAAATCTCCGATCGACAGCGCCGGGACGCACCGTCACCTAGAGTGGAGCACCCACAGGGACAGCACTCGAAGAAGAAGTTTATGTTGTGAAAGAGGTTATTGCCAGTTAATCACTGTCTCATTCTCTACAGAAGCTGTAAGAGGAGGGAGGGTTGCAGGGAAAGAAAGGATGGATGGTTAAGACAAACAGGGGCGGCTCTAGTAATCCGGCCGCCCCAAGCAGGGCGGCATGCTGCAGGGGGCGCGCTGCCGGGCGCCGGTCCCGCGGCTCCAGGGGACGTGCCCGCGGAGGGTGCGCTGGTCCCGCGGCTCCAGTGGAGCTTCCGCAGGCATGCCTGCGGGAGGTCCACCCGAGCCGCGGGACCAGGCACCCGAGCCGCGGGACCAGGGAACCGTCCGCAGTCATGCCTGCGGGAGGTCCGCTGGTCCGGCGGCTCCGGTGCACCTCCCGCAGGCATGACTGTGGAAGGTCCGCCGGACCTGCCTGCCGCCCTCCTGGGAAAATGCGCGCTTGGTGCACTGGGGTCTAGAGCCGGCCCTGAAGACAAAGGACTGAGCCCATGACAACTGGGTTCTACCCCTAGCATGTTAACGATTTATATAATACTGACAAAGTCTCTTAAAACAAAAATTTCAGAACTGGCCATTAATTGTCATTTTCATTTTGAGTACTAGACTCAAGATACCTAGGGCTGATTTTCAAAGACACTGAGCACTCACAACTACAATGGAAATCTGTGGAATGCTGTGGGTGCTTGGCAACTTTGAAAATGCAGACAATAGAGGTCACAAGATGGACATCCAGATATTGAAGCAACTAACATCAGTCAGTACTTTAGAGAATGTTGGCTTTCCCTACCTGACAGGTTGTTATGAAAAATTCATTAATGTTTTTAGATTATTGTGGCTATAAGCACAATAGGAAAACAGATTAAAAATTTGACATTCAGTGCAGTGTTTGGATGGTATGTAGTAAATAAAGCATGGGACCATGTACAGAATGATGAGGATAAAAAGAAATATTGAACAGATACTTCACTGAGGACCATATACTCTGTGCATTGAATGATGCAGGGCTCCTATAGAAAAAATAGTAGAGTCTGTGATCATGTAATTAGACATAGTGTCATAATGCCTATGAATAAGCGAGCCAAATTAAAGCTGCAGAGGCAACCTTATGGCATTTTTAAACTTTTAAGCATTTTACTTTGTAATCTTAACTTTTTTTTTAATGGAATATAAAAATGTGCCTGTGTGTGATGTGTGTACGCGCATGTGTGTTTGGTTTTTTTGTATGAATCTTTTACAGTGTATGTATGTGTAACCTTGTTATGTTGTAAAAGACTAGTTGAACAGTATGTAGACATAATGTTACACTGCCAGGCAACTTTCTGCCTGGTGAATAAGATTTAAAAAAAACAACAACATATAATATAAGATGTGTAACCTATACATTGTCATTCTCATGTATTTGCAATTAAAAGCTTTGCTTTCTAAATCTTACCATTCCAAAAGGAAGATATCCTGAGGAAATTTTCCACATCCTTTTGGGTATCTTAAACAACATGCAAATATACCTAACACTCATTAAAGACAGTTACATGTACAGAAATAGAAAGCTACTGCAATGATTGATGGGCTGTTCTGCACTACAGAAGCAATGGCAGGATTACCATTGACTTTAAGGGTTGAGCTGTTAGTGATAACAAACAGTAGTGCTTTAAAATGTACACAAGAATTCCAAAGAAATTCACTGATACAATCACAGACTTGTAGACAGCTTTAGAACATATATAACATGTGCAAACACACAAAATATCTAGAGACACAAAATTTGTTAAGAACTAGCATTGGGGATTTCACTGATAGGTGACTACTGCAGAGGTCACAGGTAATTGTGTTTGTTGATCTACTCTTGGAGGAGGGAGTTGTGTGGGCGGGGGCATTGCTAATATTGAGGGCTAGCTACAGAAAGAGTGCATATGTTTTAATTGCATGAACTAAAAATGATGAATGAGTGCTGCATTCAGCACTTTCTCCCAGGTAGAAGAGTTATGTTAGATCACTGTAGAATTCTTTCTGGGTAGTTGGACAATCAATACAAAGTGATTCTCTTCCAAACCTAAAGCACTGTGCATTCTTTTCATATTAGGTATCAAATGTTTTAAAGAAGAGCAATGGATATCATGCAGATATGTCAGTATTCAGTGTAATGGTACCATACTCAATTTCTACACATTCAGACAATCATTGAATTCACATAATTGGTGGAAAGTGAAGAATGGTTTCTATTTTTTGATATGTCATCTACTCAGGGGATTAATTTGATTAGTTGTTAGGTCTTTTCCATCAATTACTGAGATCTGTTCTCCAGTCATTGAAGGTTTTCTAATGTGGGAGCACCAAGTGACTGCATTCATATTATCATTATGGCACCCACAGAGAATGAGAAGAATAGGGCCAGGAAATATTTATGTATTATTAATATGTAACTGGTCCAACGCCTGTTTTGAAAAATTAGCCAGTATGAGAGTGTTTAGGAGAGCAACAACATTATATGTTTTAAATTTATAAAACATTTGGGAAAAAAGGGTAAGAAAACTGTGCTTGTCCTAGGATAAAGACAACTGGGGCTGGGAGTATGTTTATGTACAAAAGCATAAAGATAATATTATTGTAACTTTTATAATTTACAAGGATCAATTATTCCTGTAATTTTAAATTGGCAGGATAAGAAGTAATGGGTTTAAGCTGTAACAGAAAAAATAGAAGCTATATATTAAGGAAAACTATCAGACATAAGAACTATTAGGCAATGGGCAAGATCCCAGAGGTTGTGGAAATGCCATCAATGCAGTAATTTAAGACAAACTTGAGACGGATCAGGGAGGATTAACTATTAAATAAATCAATCCAGTTCAAGGTGCAGGTGAATGGACTAGAGTACCCTTCCAACTCTATTCTACAAAAGATTATATAAAATACCCTCATTCTTTTCAAAATGCATATAGTCTGGCATTTGATGTGCACGCACATCATATTGCAGTGGAGTGGCAGTAGTCATTCCATTGTGAGTAGAAACTTATAAGCACAGTTTTGCCCTTTCCACTCTAAAGTAGGCAACGAACAAACACACATATCACTGGCCTCAAAATTGGTAGATAAGATCCGGAGACCCAAAGAAAGGAAGTCCTGCACTTGAAAATCCTAAGAGATCTGGGGGAGGGAGAGCAGAGAGAGAGAGAGCAGAGGGTCTCTCCCCACAAGCCTTAGTAAATGAACAGTAAGTGAAGACCTGCTTTGGAGCGGAGTACCCTACCACAGCTGTGGGTGAAGCCACAAAATTACATGGGGTCTCCATGAGGGGAGAAAATCCAAAGTCTTAAATGCTCATCAGTCCCCCTCTTGAGACTTAAAAGATCCATTCCCCACAAGCATTAGGGTCATAGGAGTTGTTCACTTCTCCCCGCCCTCAACTTTAAGCCATTTATCTGGAGCCTCTTCCAACTCCCTAAAAGTCTCATTTGGCTTATTTAGGATTCAGAAGCCAATTTGATTCATTTGGGACTGAGGAGACTTTTAAGTATCTGGAGTGATTGCCAAGAGGCCTATTAAGACCATTGAGGAGGATGAAGCCTTGCTGAGCACCCAAAGGCTTCCCAGGTCAGAGGTAGTAGTGAAGTTCATCCCATTGTGAGACCTAGGGAGCATCAGGAGGTTGAAAGGCAAATGGGGAAAGAGTCATTCCCCATGACCCTCTCCAAGTATGGGGAGCACCATGAGGGGGCCACATTCCCCAGGCCCTCCCTATAGAACACAGGAGGAGAACCCCGATCCTTTGGACATTAGGAAATTGACTGGAAGGGAGTACTGGAGCTGAATTATGCAGAGAGTGCAGGCAAAGTTAAAAGCATAAATGGAATATATTCAAGGTATCAGCAGACTGACTGAAAGACTATGATGTTTCAAATATGAAAAAAACATTGTTAGAAGTAAGAAATCACTTTGTATGTGTTTGTAGATAAAAGCAGATCTTAAGTAAATTGATAGCAAATCATGACCAATATTGGTATAAGACATGTCTTAAAAAGGTATAGGAGCAGACTGTTCAAGTATTCACAATGCAGTTCAGCTCCTTTAACGTTACATGAAATGACCCATAGCTCACTGCATGGAAAGTGTCAGGTGTGAGATGGATGTATATTGAATAGAATCACTAAGAAAAAACATCTCCCCTGTCAGAGTCAAAGCACAAAACAAGGAAAGAGAACAAGAAGAACTGCCTTGGTCTTTTCCCATTCTTACTCTCCTCTGCAATGCAAGACAGATATTGTGAAGAAATTCTGCTTATCCTAGTAAGGATTATATCACTGAAAGTTTTCTGACATCCATTTGTTCTCAGCTCAGAAAGATCACTGATAGCAAGTATTCTATGTGACGTTCCGATGTGTAAAAAGAAACATTTGTTATAGCAAAGTTTTAAATGTACTGCTATGATCACAATTCTCTATCAATTTGTGTGTATAAATAACTCAATGTAGTTCTGGTTTAAATAAAAAACTTTGGATGGGATGAGTAAGTTTTTCATTGCATTACATTAGTTTTAATTTAATATATTTAAAATGTGGTACCTGAGTACTGTAAAACAAGGTCACAAACTGAAATCAAGTCGACTGTCTTCTCTGCAATGTAAAAGCAACATTACTTACCCATAAGGAATCTTCCTTTTTTTCTCTTTGTTCTCTTCTTTATACTAATTTGTGATGGATTATGATGTCAGGTGGAATGAGGACAAATTATATATATATTAGGCACTATCATAAATGCCTATACAATAGACTGATGTTTCCCCATTTAAAAGTGTTAAGACTAAATTCTAATTGTAGATATGTGATTTTGAAGAGACCATGAACACGGGACACAATTTATTCTAGAAATAAACAAATGGAAGGAACAAGTGCACAGCAAACAATAATCGTACCAAATAATACACTGTATTCTAAATCTTACTGTTTTACAATTGTTAAATATTTTTACCTTTCACAAATCATTGCCATTGTATACAATTTTAGCAGTGTCAAAATTACAGACATCTGATTTCCTGGAATTAGTCTCTATTTTTATTCAGTTGCAACACTATTCTCTTTCCCCATTTTCTTTGTGGCAAAGCTTCAGGTCTCTTTGAACTTGTACCTGCGTTCTCTCATGTCTCTATTACAGTAGGTTGGGGAGTTAATAGCACTCCATATACTGTTCCACATGATTGTCTTCTTGGCAGGTTCACTCTTCGGTGCTCTAGTACTCTCTATAGAGATATGCTGGATAGCATTTTGTGACTTTCTGCACTAGTAGATCTAGGCCATTTCAGAGAACATTTTGGTATCATTCTTTTCGGACAGAATCCAGTAAGTGTCCCTGGAGTTGCACTAAATTTGAGAGGTGTGACTAACAGCAGGACAGAGAAAAGGCCCAGCGGCTCCAGGAGGAACAGTGAGAAAAACACTGCTGAAAGTGATCGCCAAATATCTCAATTTTGGGAAGAAGGGCTCTGAATGCATTTCTCATAAGTAACATACTATAAGACAGCCAAAGGATTTTTGCTGATTCTTGTCATCTGACAAGTTTTCAAGGAGCAAAATAACCCAGTTTAATAGTTTATGTGAATTCACACTTCATCTTTATGAAATTGAGAGCAATAACCCCCCAGAGTTGATACTAAGTGCAGATGGCAATAAGAGCCTTGCAGAAGACAAACAGGAAATCAGAAGCTAGCTGTAACTTTAACTATGGGAGGACTCTGTCCCCCGCCATAATTCTGACCTAAGAGCAACAACTTTTATTGTAATAATTCTGTACACTCGAAAGGCCACATGTTCTAGTAGCAACTGAAAAGGAAGGGAACCATATGGCCCAGAATCATCACCTGCTTTTTCCTCTTGCATTACTCATTACATTACTAATTCTCTAAAACCTAGATTGGACCACCTAATCCCAAGGCTCAGATGGACCTGCATTATTCCAAGACATAGACACAATCCTATGGAAATTACTGTCCCATGATATCCAACTCCCTCTGGCATAGGAAGGTAGCTCAATGGCATCTCCCCATCTTTCAATCATCCATTGGGTGTAATGCTTCCTATGAGGCTACTTATACTGTTGTTCAAAAACATGCCACCAAAAGGTCTGATTTAGTTAAATGAAAATAAAAACTGAACATGTGCTTATGGTTAGAGCCCTGCAAATCCGTGGATATACGCTTTATATCCATGGACCATTTTTGTGGATCGTGGCTCGGATGCAGATACAAAATTTGTATCCCCACAGGGCTCTGCAGCACACACTCACCAGAGTAGCAGTAGAACGGAGCAGGTGTCACCCAGCCCAGCCCTCAGGCTCCAGCTCAGGGCTCTGAATCATGCAGCAGAGGGCTGCGATATGTGGCAATAGCCTGCTAGGAATTCTGGGAGTTGTAGTCCCCAACTTGCTCACATGAAAAAGTTAAACTACAACTCCCAGAAGGGAGTGGGACGGTGTGCTCCTGTGCAGTAAGCCAAGCACTGAGTGTGTTAGAGCCGTCATTGCGGCGTAGAGGTGTCTGAGTCCTCCACTGGGAGGGCAGCACTGCACACAAGAGCCCAGGATTGTAGCTTCCCTGCCCGGCCAGGGAAGGAGGTACAGCAGGGGAAGGGGGCAGGCGGCAAGGTATGAGATCTCTGGGGAGAAGTGGGGGGGCATTGGAGAGGAGGGGTTGGCACAGCCCTGCATCACTGCTGAGCCCTGCAAATCCACAGATATCTGCATCTACGGATGTCTGCAGACAATTTTTGCAGATCGGATGTGGATACAAATTTTGTAGCCGCGCAGGGCTCTACTTATGTTTATAGAATTATTATCTACACAATATAACCATTCTACTGCACAAAAAGTCTAAGCTCACACAAAAATGTGCAATAACCTTAAAGGTGATCCACACTGTATAAGTGCACAGAGAACTGAATCTAAATGGCAGGAATACTACTATACACTATTCTGTGGAAATAAACAAATGTGTGATGATGGGGAGTTCTGCAGAATACAGCAGAAGGTGCAGCAGGTAAGATGATGCTATACGGGTGACACAGAGACAGAGATACCACCACTGACCAAAAATACCAAACCCGCCACTGGCTGGCAGATACCGTGATATCACCTCAGCACTATAACCTGTTCTCAGGCCCTGACCCAACATCCTAGAGCAATTGGTAGTCATTTTCTCATTGTAACTCAGTGTAAGACTTTATGGGATCTGATATGAGAGTAGGGAAAATGACAGTGGGTTTACATATCATTAAGGTAGATATGTAGACATCAGTGAAAGTGTTGGATGAATATCGAATTTGTATAAAAATTAGTAGTGAATAGGTGGCTCGCTTGCTAATTTTTGGAAACTACTGATTCTATGAGCTGAAATTGTAACTTTTTGAACTTTCGGGATCCAAATCCACTGAAATCTTAGTCCCCACTAAAGATTCTGGAGAAAATATAAACCATCTTCTCTTATTTATTTTCCTGCTGTTTAAAATTACTTAATATCATGAATGCACAACAACTGCATTCATCCTTCCAAGGTAGATATCTATCACAGCTACAACAGATTACATTATTGGCAAATATGCTGGTATTATGGTAAAATAGATGGTAAAATAGATGGTTTCAGAAGGACTATATATAAAGGAACAGGTATCCACTGGTAAATATTTTGCTTAATATTTTTGCTTTCTTTTTCCATCATTATATCTGTGCAGTAGGATAGGTTTAACATTTCCTTGAAGACAATTGATGAAGGGCTAATGGTATAACACGTGCATGAATGCAAAAAAGATAAAAGCCCTGATAACTGTTGATACTAAAATTGATGAAGGCATTGCTCAATGGTCTACTATAGGAGATATATCAAAATGTGAAGTATCAGAGGGGTAGCCATGTTAGTCTGGATCTGTAAAAGCAGCAAAGAATCCTGTGGCACCTTATAGACTAACAGACATTTTGCAGCATGAGCTTTCGTGGGTGAATACCCACTTCGTCGGATGCAAGTAGTGGAAATTTCCAGGGGCAGGTATATATATGCAAGCAAGAAGCAAGCTAGAGATAAAGAGGTTAGTTCAATCAGGGAGGATGAGGCCCTGTTCTAGCAGTTGAGGTGTGAAAACCAAGGGAGGAGAAACTGGTTCTGTAGTTGGCAAGCCATTCACAGTCTTTGTTTAATCCTGAGCTGATGGTGTCAAATTTGCAGATGAACTGAAGCTCAGCAGTTTCCCTTTGAAGTCTGGTCCTGACGTTTTTTTGCTGCAGGATGGCCACCTTAAGATCTGCTATTGTGTGGCCAGGGAGGTTGAAGTGTTCTCCTACAAGTGTTTTTGTATATTGCCATTCCTAATATCTGATTTGTGTCCATTTATCCTTTTCTGTAGAGACTGTCCAGTTTGGCCGATGTACATAGCAGAGGGGCATTGCTGGCATATGATGGTGTACATTACATTGGTGGACGGGTTAGCTCAATGTGGCTTTCATCTTTTGACTCTAGAAAAAGAAAACAATTCTCCTCCCCAACAGTTACTATAAAAATTATGCATGTCTGTAATTACAGGAAATATATTGTATTGTTCTTATGTATTGTTCCTGAACTAATGTTGTGCCCTGTAGATTTTATGCAAAAATATTTCATGAGCCTGGGATTAATCAAAATATTTTGGTAATTGCTTGATCAACACTAGACAGATAACTGCAGTTCATTCCCCCTATCTCTACTGAAGCTGCAACTGAGCACAAAGACAATATTTGATGTGAACAGCCCACCCATCAGTTAGCATTTCCTAAGCCTATAGAACAAGGAAATATGCTTTTCTTATTTCCATCAATCTTTTTTAACTTCAGTTTTACACAGTTAAACATTAACAAATTGGCATCAAAACATGCACCAGTATAGTGGCTATTAGAATAACTTTGCATCCATAAGATATGCTATTATTAAAATATGCCCATCAGATTCTTGACCTTGCTGAATATCTAACCTCTAACACTCAATCTGTCTATGATAATAAAGTATGTTTTAAGAATTCTCCAGATCTGCTCTGGGCAACAATCAGTGTACTTAAGAGAAGCAATGATATCTTACTCTGCCAAAAAGAAATGGGATCAAAGAACAATTACCACTAGATAGGAAAATTATAAGTTTAGAGTGACGACTATATCAAGAATAGCACTCTTCTCCTACAATTCTTAAAAATCGAGTAATGAGAGACATATTTAGATTCTTTAGTAATTAAAAAAAATATCTACCTAGCTGACACTACATATTGGATTGATTATATAAATGAGAGACTACAACTGGTCATTTTGTAACCAGATTAGTTTATATTATACAGGATGTCAGACTAGATCAGCGGTTCTCAAACTGTGGGTCGGGACCCCAAAGTGGGTCACGACCCTGTTTTAATGGGGTCGCCAGGGATGGCATTAGACTTGCCGGGGCCAAAGCTGAAGCCCGAGCCCCACTGCCTGAGGGCTTCAGCCCTGGGTGGCAGGGCTCGGGTGATAGGCACTCCGCCTGGGTCTGAAACCCTTGAGCTTCGGCCAGGGTGGCAGGACTCGAGCGGGCTCAAGCTCTGGTCCCTGCTCCTGGCATCATGTAGTAATTTTTGTTGTCAGAAGGGGGTCACGGTGCAATGAAGTTTGAGAACCCCTGGACTAGGTGATATAATGATCCATTCTCTCCTTAAAATCTATGAATTATTAAAGTCATTATACAAAGTTGCAAGTATACAGTAGCTACCGGTAAATATGATGAAAGCAGAGCAAATAGACTCTGTTGAAATTATGAATTATAAATGTACATAAATAGGCCACAATGCATATGAAATGGTACTTCTGATCTGAAGGGTACTTCCATTTGAAAAAAGCAACTTAGATGCAGAACACATTAATGGTCATGAAGAGAATAATTATATAGCTTCCAAAAGAGTTCCCCAAAAGAGTCAAAATGAACAGCAAGCCTTACTCAGACTGCCACACTTGAGAGAACCGTTTTTAAAAGTACAGGATGGGAGATAATTATCTGAATATATCTATCTAAAGTACATATATGGACCCCATTATTGCAGTATCTGAATGACTCACAATCTTTAATGGAAGTGCCGTAATTCCCATTTTACAGATGAGACACTGAGGCACAGAGAGACTAAATGACTAGTTAAAGACATAGGAAATCTGTGGAATGTATATGGAAATTGTTTACAGTTTACATTGATGGGTCAGGGATTAATATAAACAAATATAGTAGCAGTACCTATTTGTAGGGTGGAACATAAAAAGTAGTAAAGGTTTCCTCCTTAAATATACATTCAGCTTTCAAGAAGTGTATTTTTGCTTTTGTTTCCATTTTGGTTTGCATGGTTTTATTTTTAGTGACTTTAGGACTTATTTAATAACTGGACAGTAAATGTATTTGGAGGTGCTGAAGATAAAGGTTATACATAACTCCCTTATTTGCATGGTCTGGTTGTCATTAGAAAGTTTAATGAGGATTCCTAAACCCATAAGAATCACACTTTCCATGACTGGAGGATGATGCCACAATGTGTGCAGGAGAAGCTGCTTGTACCTGGTCTTTTCTCCGATTCCCCATGTCAACTCAGCAATTTATTGTTTGTTTCATTACAAATGGTGGGGAGGAGAAGAAACAAGGTTAGCAACACACACACACACACACACACGGTAGCTTTTACATCTTCCCAATTCTGGGCTGCTCCTGGTGGCTAAAGTAGGCCCCAACATAAGTTATGCAGCTCATCAGGGTTGTCTAAGCTATTGCAGGCTGTCCCCACCTGCAGCTTGCCCCCACTTGTCCCCAACCCGCAAAACTGATAGGAAGAGGTGCTGCCCAGAATCTGTACAGTGCTACTTGCTGTGACCCCACCCTGACACATTCCTCCTACCTCCAACACCCCTCCTATGCTGGGGTCTGCCAGGGAATCCTCAAAAAATAGCCTATGACTGTTTTCCTCAGTTCCTGTACCACAGAAATTCTCACGTCAGCTGGATCCAGGATTTTAAGAGCACCTTTATATCACTCTAGCCTCGTCACACTGCACAGAGAGGTGGTGAGTATCTCACCCTTAGTTGTCCTGGTGATGGGCCAGCTTTTTCAGAAACCCTGGGAGCTCAAAATAAGAAAGTGTCAGCAGTCCATACTAGTGCATGATCTCACATAGTTCTGCCAACATGCTGAGAGGGGCTAAATGGCTTGATATACCCTGGGGTGGGCTTAGGGTGACCAGATGTCCCAATATTGTAGGGACCGTCCCAATACTAGAGGCTTTGTCTTACCTAAGCAACCTATTACCCCTCCCCTGTCCCAGTTTTTCACACTTACTATCTGACCGCTCTAAGTGGGCTGCTGGGGGAGATGAGCACTCACATGATTATAAGGAGACTCTCATAACAGTATTGGAGGTCAGGAAGGAAAATTTTCTTGTAGCGTACTAACCAAGCTAGTTTTCTTTTCTTTCAGCCTTCCCCCTGGAGCACACTGAAATGGGCATCCCTGGGTGAGGACATGGGTGTCCATGTGTAGGGAGGGCTCATTGTTTACACATGGTTTACTACAAGGAGACATTAAGAGCTGTATGCTAGAAGCTGTTATTAGAATAAAGTTCCTATTTTTAAGAAAGGAAAAAAAAGTGATCCGGTTAACTACAGGCCTGTTAGTTTGACATCTCTAGTATGCAAGGTCTTGGAAAAAAATTGAAGGAGAAAGTAGTTAAGGACATTGAGGTCAATGGTAACTGGGACAAAATACAACACGGTTTTACAAAAGGTACATCATGCCAAACCAGCCTGATCTCCTTCTTTAAGAAGGTAACAGATCTTTTAGACAAAGGAAATGCAGTGGATCTAATTTACCTCAATTTCAGTAAGGCATTTGATATGGTTCCACATGGGGAATTATTAGCTAAATTGGAAAAGATGGGGATCAATGTGAAAACTGAAAGCTGGATAAGGAACTGGTTAAAGGGGAGACTACAACAGGTCATACTGAAAGGTGAACTGTCAGGCTGGAGGGAGCTTACTAGTGGAGTTCCTCAGGGATCAGTTTTGGGACCAATATTATTTAATCTTTTTATTACTGACCTTGACATAAAAAGTGGGAATGTGCTAATAAAGTTTGCAGATGACACAAAGCTGGGAGGTATTGCCAATACAGAGAAGGACCAGGATATCATACAGGAAGATCTGGATGACCTTGTAAACTGGAGTAATAGTAATAGGATGAAATTTAATAGTGAAAAGTGCAAGGTCATGCATTTAGCGATTAATAACAAGAAGTTTTGTTATAAGCTGGGGACACATCAGTTGGAAGTAACAGAGGAGGAGAAGGACCTCGGAGTATTGGTTGATTATAAGATGACTATGAGCTGTCAATGTGATATTGCCCTGAAAAAAGCTAATGCGGTCTTGGGATGCATCAGGCAAGGTATTTCCAGTAGAGATAAGGAGGCGTTAGTACCGTTATACAAGGCACTGGTGAGACCTCATGTGAAATACTGTGTGCAGATCTGGTCTCCCATGCTTAAGAAGGATGAATTCAAACTGGAACAGGTACAGAGAAGGGCTACTAGGATGATCCAAGGAATGGAAAACCTGAAACTCAAAGAGCTTGGCTTGTTTAGCCTAACCAAAAGAAGGCTGAGGGGAGATATGATTGCTCTCTATAAATATATCAGAGGGATAAATACCAGGGAGGAAGAGGAATTATTTAAGCTCAGTACCAATGTGGACACAAACTGGCCATCAGGAAGTTTAGACTTGAAATTAGATGAAGGTTTCTAACCATCAGAGGAGTGAAGTTCTGGAACAGCCTTACAAGGAGAGCAGTGGGGCAAAAGACATATCTGGCTTCAAGACTAAGATTGATAAATTTATAGAGGGGATGGTATAGCCTAATTTTGGCAATTAATTGATCTTTGACTATTAGCGGTAAATATGCCCAATGGCCTGTGATGGGATGTTAGATGGGGTGGATCTGAGTTACTACAGAGAATTCTTTCCTGGGTGTCTGGCTGGTGAGTCCTGCCCACTTGCTCAGGGTTTAGCTGATCGCCATATTTGGGGTCGGGAAGGAATTTTCCTCCAGGGCAGATTGGCAGAGGCCCTGGGGGTTTTTCGCCTCCCTCTGCAGCATGGGGCAGGGGTCACTTGCTGGAGGATTCTCTGCACCTTGCCTTTAAACCATGATTTGAGGACTTCAGTAGCTCAGACATAGGTTAGAAGTTTGATATAGGAGTGGGTGGGTGAGATTCTGTGGCCTGCCTTGTGCAGGAGGTCAGACTAGATGATCATAGAATCATAGAATCATAGAATCTCAGGGTTGGAAGGGACCTCAGGAGGTCATCTAGTCCAACCCCCAAGGGACCTCATAGTGGTCCCTTCTGACCTTAAGTCTATGATTCCTTGATAAAGCCACTGCAAATACTGTACTTGGGTCCACATTGCCTAGGACATTTGTTATTAACTTCACTTGATAGACAGGAGTCTCTTATTCTAAGAGTTGATTACCTTGGCCTCTTTTCTTAAATCTTGGACTCAGGTCATGAAACAGCTGTGCTAAGAGCCTTAAGGGATGAGGGACTTATGTACAGGTCTTATGTATAGATCCCTTCACACAAGTACATCTTCCACCTCGACACTGGTATGGTTTGGGAGTTGCATCCTGTCTGCTTCATCATACCATTGTTGAAAACATCTGATAGGCATCCTTGTGGCTATTGGTTATTAGGACTACGTGCATTACTAGCTGTTGGCCATAACTGAAGCTTGAGACATTTCAATAAAATTGCAACCTTGATCTTTAATCCATTTACCAAAATCTTGTGTTTTATTTCTGTATCCCTCCAAAGGGCAACAGCAAACATCGAATATTTAAAAACAAAACAACTAGAGACCACATTGACTGCATAGGATAATCTGAATTTTCTATCTGTAAATAATTTACTTGGTATAACTTCTGAGAATACTGAGAAATTGATTAATCTAAGACCTATTACAGATGAATAAATTAATAGGAACGACTAATTGTAAAGTTACCAGTATTTGATTTAGTTCAGATTTCCTGCACAGATTTGTATATCAAACCTTGGTCAAAATATAGATTAAAGACTCCACCATCATTTCATTTATACATTGAAATATTTAATTGCACATACCTGAAAACCTCCTACATATACAATGCCTTTTAGACATATGTCTCTGAAAACCTACCCTATCACCTGCATAGATCTGTAAGAAATAGAAATCACTGCTTGTTTTTACTAATCCTCTAATAGTCTTAAATCGGGAATTAGTTTAACACATTAAAAGGTTAATTATGAAGCACTGTTTGCATTAAATAACTAACAGGAATATATAGCTCAAGTATTCAATTCCCTGTGATTTGTTTCTCGTTTCTCAACTGGGAAAATTATGGTTTGTATTGTGCATTTCAGAGATACATCATTCACAGCTACATCAAATATAATTGATATACTCACCTGCATTTGTGCTCTATTTTATTAGGATTAAATTTCTGATTATAACTTTCACTTTAATGCATTCAGTACTTAATTTCACAATATTAATAAATGTCGAGACTATGCTTTCCTTTACCTTGTTTCCAATGGCTTTTTTTGGTGGGAAGTTAAAGGTCCTTACTTGGTGGTATTTATTCTGTAGCTTGTGGTGCAAGCTTCTGAATTCTGCATATCTTCGATAAACATTCCATTCATCATCTTTTATTCTGATATATACCTGCAAGTGTAGACAAGAAAAGTTCAATTTTAAAGGCAATCATTACATTCATTTTGTCTCTCTTTGTTAAAAGTACTGTTTGTCAACTACCTTCACCTTTATGACATAACATTCTCAGTAGTTTTAGGACTATTTACCTACAACTACATCCAACTGCAAACAGTCATCGATTGTAGTTATGTCTGTTCAACAGGCCATTAATCTAATTTTCTTTTATTGGATTCAGTGGTGACATACATTAACTTGCTCATTATTACAAGACGGGGCTGCAATTTTGTAGTAAGATAGCTGCTAATGCTTCCTGTTGCCATGGTTTTCAGCAGGTTCTGCTGACCAGTGCACAAAGAAAAACTTAATCTGATATACTTTACATTGATTTCTGTACATTTAATAGTTTTCCAACTTCACACATGAATTTCTAGACATAATTCTTAAGTCACAAACTTTATTTACTCATCATCATTATGCTGAAGCAAACCACATCCTTCACAAATGAATGTTTTTTTTAAGAAGTCAACATGTATTATAAAATACTGGAGTATAAACTACTGAAATCTTATTATTTGGAAAATAGAGGCAATTTTCTCTCTCTTTTTTTTTTTTTGCACAGGACGTGTAATATAATTTCACAAACTGAATGTTTTTGCCACAGCTCAATTACTTTCATGAGGGTACTACCAATAATGTGCTAAATGTTCTCCTCCCAGAGGGAAAAACCATAGAGAAGGAAAACATGCTCACAAAACTCTGAAAATTAATTAATGGCTCTGGAACTATGTTCTCTATTGGGAAAAGGGGTTTTAACCTTATTGAGGGAGCAGGAAAGGCATGGCTCTAAAACCCAGAAACTCCACAATGAACTCAGGACCCAACACCAGTGGCACTAAGCATGTGTTTAAAGTACCTTACTGAATTAGTGAAAACTAGATGATTCTAAGACATACTATATAATTAAGGCACAATATATTAGAAATCTTAATGTAAAAAAATTAGATTTAAATGAAGGATATCAATGCCAGTGATAGGAAACATTTCCATATATGCAAACATTTGATGCACTGTGGTAAGAACTGCATTTTTAAATACTTTTTATATGCTCAGCTCTTTCCCCACCTTTCTTTAATCACTATGTTTAAAATATATTCCTTTGGCATATATAACCATTATTCAGAATTTTTCAGGCTCCTTATAAAACAACGTATACCTAAATTATTTTAATATAGAAATCCTATTTTTACTACTCAACTACAGAGAAAATTGTAATTTGGTGAACCATGCAATTCTATGTTACCTGGTAAGGTGTAACCTGTAGTTAAGTAATTAAGGAGTCTAATACACTGTAACTGAACATTTTAAAGACTGCAAAACCAGATTCATGTGTTGTATACGTCTTTAAAGATTTTACTTGTTCTTTGAAGAAAACAGATATTGATTTCTTTGAGATTGTAAGGTATGAAGAACTGACACTAAGAGCCCTGTGTCATATTGAATTTATTGACAATCATATAATAGAGTCTGAAAGGCATATTAAAGTTCCTGCTTTAGTACAAGCATTTACAACTTTATTATCTCAACAGGGAATACTATTCAGAAGCCAAGATATTTCAAGACCATTAATCTCAACTCACTTGGGAAATCAAAGAAAATAAGCCCTAAATGTTAAAAAGATTGGTTAAGCTTGTTTTAGTTTAGTGCCCATAAGGCATGCAGATGGCTACTGTTAGGCAAATGAATTACAAAACGTGAGTATAGAAGGGTGGAGAACAAAAAGTCTCTATAGTTGATTTACTACTATACATCACCAAATCAAGCAGCCTGGTACACGTTGGGTTGAAATCCTGACCCTACTGAAGTCAATGGGAGTTTTGCCATTGACTTCAGTGCGGGCAGGATTTCATCGCCTGCCTTTAATTACGAATTCAGCCTAATTTCTGACTACTAAACAAGCAACAACACTAAAACAGATGCTATGATAACACTGACAGCCACTTTGAGGAACTGGTGACTTCAAATTGTGCCAGTGGAGTAGGAAAGGTCTTCAATATCATGAAATAATCTATCAAAAATGAATATTCTATATAACAGAAACTAGCACAAGTTATTTGAACCAAATTTTAAAAAAATAAACAAATGGTCATTTCTCAATAACTTTCATACAGCAAATATAAGCCATTAATATCAATATCTTGCCAAGAATCCTATTCCTTTTCTAGTGTCTACTCATGCATCTCCCAACCCACTTCCCTGATTGTTTGTTTATATTTATTATGATTGCATTAGTGTGGCATCTACGCACCAGACAAGCACCTCTTTGAAGTAGAAGAATTTTATCTACATTTAACAGGTGGGGAAACTGAGACAAAAAGAAAGAATAAGTGATTTGCCCAGGAAGCCTGTGGCAAATTTGAAACCAGATCTCCTAATTCCCAGTCCAGTGGCCCTTCCCATCTTAGCAGAAGTTTGATCAGACCAACAGGAGAATGGCAACTCCCTGTGGTACTGGTGAGAGGAAGCGCTATGCTGCAGGAATGATATCATTCATAGATAACAGAGAGAATAAACAAGAAAAATCCAGATATCAATTCTAACATTAACATTAATACCAGATACCAATTCTAACATTAACATTGATTTTTTATAAAGCATTTTTTCACTATAATCTATTGTTCTAGGGTGTAGACCGAAGTCATATATAATTTGACCCTGCTAGTCTCTAAACATTTAGTTTTATTAAACTAGAGAAGAAAATGATTGTCAAAACAAAGCAAGGTCCTACACTTGACTTGATGCTATTTCTCTCTGTTTGGCTGTAACATAACTTTTGAAAGCTGCATCTGATCAATTCCAAAATTTCAAGGAATGTTCTAAGGGGGAGGGATAGCTCAGTGGTTTGAGCATTGGCCTGCTAAACCCAGGGTTGTAAGTTCAATCCTTGAGGGGGCCACTTAGGGATCTGGGGCAAAAATTTGGTCCTGCTAGTGAAGGCAGGGGGCTGGACTCGATGACCTTTTGAGGTCCCTTCCAGTTCTAGGAGATATACCAATCTCCAATTATTACCTTTACCTTAAGCATCAATGGGCAGAACCATGTTGCTTATGGTCAAAGTCAGAAAACGATATGGGCAAAATGATGGACACATGGAGTCCCTGCCATCTGGCTAGTAGACCCATCAGCTTCCACCAGTTCTGTAATAGTCTATAGATCAAAAGAAATGCACGAGGGCATTAGCACCTTCCAGCATAACATTACTCCCCATCTCAGCTCTGCCCATAGTCCCTGAAGAAGAGCTCTGTGTAACTTGAAAGCTTGTGTCTTTCAGCAACAGAAGTTGGCCCAATAAAAGATATTATCCCACCCACCTTATCTCTTGATTAGAATGTTGACACCCTCAAATACTTATCAGCCAGATAGAAAGAAAAGAAATAAAAATTTGGGTGAAGTATAGGGAGAGGGGGTACACAGAGCTCCTGGAATAGGAGACCCTGGTATAGTGGAAGAAGGGCATACAGAACAGAGAGATGGAGGGTATGTGTGCTGGGAGTCCTTGAAATAGAGAGAGATGGGAGGATGGCGCCCAGGGAGCTTATGATGGGGAAATGTAGTAATGCAATAAGTCTCTTGTGTGCACCATGCACTTGGCCTATACAAACAACAAAGTATGCCATCCTCTAGTTAATTACTCAGCATTCTCTCATTGACATTGTTCAAATTCATGTCTGTTCTTGTGCCAAAAACAAACCATAATGCTACAACTTAACAATTACATGTAATATCGTCCTCTTCTGATCTAACAAATAAATAAATAAAAAGATAAAGATAACTTGTAAAACTGCAGATGCTATTTTAAAATCGTGTTTTAGAATGCTTAAAAACTCTAAGGCTTATTCACTGGTCAATTAAAAAAACAATTCCAAGACCCTCTGTATCCCAGCTCACACTGGTTTTCTGACAGATGTTTCTTTTTCCTCTTATAATCGGTTTCCTCAACTAACGCCATTAAGTAATTTTAAATTAAAGATCCCCTTACACATTAAATCAGACTCTCTCCAAGAATGGTTATTTAATTGGAGAGCAAGGATTTTTGCTTGAACATTCTATCATCTGTCTCTCAAAGAAAAAGTTAGCACTTTTGTCTGTAGTATAGAAGTATTTTCCATCAACACTGTCTCATGCAAAGGCTGATTGGCAGCCTCCCTTTGTGGCCATAATATACCACATTTGAAAGACAGATTCTAATTAATACACACTAAGAATTAATCTACAATTTTCTAATCTCAAAGAGCACTGAAGCCTTGAAGATTTGAAAAGAAGTGACTAAATTAACTGTTGTTGTAATCCTGTTTTGCAGACAGCCAGTTGGTGATATATCTGCAGTGTTTTTAGAGCCATATCGAAATTATTGTGATAATACTGTCATAATAAAGTCAGTTCATGGCCCTTAATTCTGCTCCTCAGGGCAGAATGATTCTGTCCCCAGAAATCTCTAGTCAAGCAGCACACTATATTAAGCGCTGTTGAACTCCGGAAGATTCGATAATCACATTCTAATATAATGCATGGATTTATACTGATATTGTGTTCCTGTGTGCTTTCTTTTAGAGTATAAGCTTGTTGCTTTGGTCCTGATATTGCAAATTCTTGTGTGGCTCGCAGCAAGAAGTACAAAGTTGATGTGCTCCAATTGTCTGTTGAAGCTGATTGTGGTGTCTAAGGGTACGTCTACACTACAAGACTATTTCGAATCTACTTAATTCGAATTTGTGGAATCGACCTTATGAAGTCGAATTTGTGTATCCACAGTAAATACACTAATTCAACTGTCTGAGTCCACAGTAACGGGGCCAGCGTCGACTTTGGAAGCGGTGAACTGTGGGAAGCTATCCCACAGTTCCCGCACTTCCCGCTGCCCATTGGAATGCTGGGTAGAGCCCCCAATGCCTGCTGGGGGAAAAAATGTGTCGAGGGTGGTTTTGGGTAACTGTCATCATTGAACCGTCAATCACGCCCTCCCTCCCTGAAAGCGCCGTCGGGAAATCTGTTCGTGCCCTTCTCTGGTCGGTTACAGCGCGGACGCCACAGCACTGCGAGCATGGAGCCCGCTGCGATCATCGCTGCACTTATGGCCGTTGTCAACTCCTCGCACCTTATCGTCCACCTCTTCCACAGTCAGCTGCTGAGAAATCGGGCGAGGAGGCTCCGGCAGCGCGGTGAGGACAGGAAGTCACAGAGTGGTGCAGACCTCTCACATAGCAGGGTACGCCGCGCAATGGAGATCATGGTGGCAATGGGTCAAGTTCATGGTGTGGAATGGCGATTCTGGGCCCGGGAAACAAGCACGGACTGGTGGGACCGCATAGTGCTGCAGGTCTGGGATGAATCACAGTGGCTGCGAAACTTCAGGATGCGTAAGGGCACTTTCCTTGAACTCTGTGACTTGCTGTCCCCTGCCCTGAAGCGCCAGGACACCCGGATGCGAGCAGCCCTGACTGTGCAGAAGCGAGTGGCCATAGCCCTCTGGAAACTTGCAACGCCAGACAGCTACCGGTCAGTAGCGAACCACTTTGGCATGGGCAAATCTACCGTAGGGCTTGCTGTGATTCAAGTAGCCCACGCAATCGTTGAGCAACTGCTCTCAAAGGTAGTGACCCTAGGAAACGTCCAGGTCGTCAGAGATGGCTTCACCGCGATGGGATTCCCAAACTGCGGTGGGCCTATAGATGGGACTCACATCCCTATCCTGGGACCGGCCCACCAGGCCAGCGAGTACATTAACCGAAAGGGCTACTTTTCTATGGCGCTGCAAGCACTGGTGGACCATAGGGGACGTTTTACCAACATCTACGTCGGGTGGCCGGGCAAGGTTCATGACGCGCGTGTGTTCAGGAACTCTGGTCTGTTTAAACGCCTCCAGGCAGGTACTTTCTTCCCGGACCACAAAATAACGGTTGGGGATGTGCAGATGCCTACGGTGATCCTTGGGGACCCAGCCTACCCGCTAATGCCCTGGCTCATGAAGCCCTATACAGGCGCCTTGGACAGTGAGAAGGAACTCTTCAACTACCGGCTGAGCAAGTGCAGAATGGTGGTGGAGTGTGCTTTTGGATGTCTCAAGGGGAGATGGCGGAGCTTACTGACTCGCTCGGACCTCAGCGAAAAAAATATCCCCGTTGTTATTGCCGCTTGCTGTGTGCTCCACAATCTCTGTGAGAGCAAGGGGGAGACCTTTATGGCGGGATGGGAGGTTGAGGCAAATCGCCTGGCTGCTGATTACGCTCAGCCAGACAGCCGTGCCGATAGAAGATCCCAGCGGGAAGCGCTGTGCATCCGGGAGGCTTTGAAAGCTAGGTTCCTCGGAGAGCAGGGTAACCTATGACTCTCCAGTTGATTTACAGAGAAGCTGAACCTGAGCCTGTTTCAGTGATTGTTGACTTCGATCTGCGGTTACATACCCCGTTCTCCAGGTTTCCCCCCTTCCAACACACGTTTCAAAATAAATTTAATGGAACACTGATTATTAACAAAGTTTTCTTTAATTATGAATTCCTGTTCAAGGGTTGAAACATGGACGCAGACTGTGGTGGGTACGGTGTGCAATGATGTACAGACCGCTTCTACACTAGAGGAATGAAAGGCTCCTGCTCCTACAGCGGTCTCTGGGGGGAGGACGGTTGCAGGTGGGTGTGCAGGAAGGGGTGGGTTTGCAGGAAGGGGTGAGGGGTGCCGTCTTTGGGACGGAGTTTGGATGCAGGCTCTGGGCTGGGGGTTGGGGCGTAGGAAGGGGTGAGGGGTGTGTGGGAAGGGTGAGTATGTGTCCGTGGATGAGGGCTCTTGCTGGGGCTCAGGGCATCGGAGAGGCTCGTGGCTAGGGTGGAAGGGCATGGTAAGGGCAGCCTGCCTTGCCATTTGTGGATGGCAGGCGCTAGGACCCTGGGGCAGCATACACCTCACAGACTGACCCGGGGCAGCATTCACCTCCTAGAATGACCCTGGTGCCTAGTGACTGCAGTCTGTGTGTGTCCTGCTGTTGATCCTGCCCCCAAGTCTGTACCCTGGTAATGGAGGCTGTCCTATGCAATTAAAAAACCCCTCCCCCCCCTTCACACAAAGTCTTCTGACAAGGAAAACGTGACGGAAACAGTGAATAACAACAAACTACTCTTAATACTCAACTACACAGTGGGGGGATGAAACTTGGATTTGGGACTAGGTGATCCAGGAAGGGAAGCACTTCTCATACTTTAGGGAATGAGAGCTGTTTGGTACATGAGCGCTCTGCTGGGGTGGAGTGACAGTTTTCACGGCCCCTAGCGCCCCTCCTTCTTGTGATTTTTGGTGAGGGGGGGACAGGACTTTGTGGCGGGGGAAGGCGGTTGCAGATACAGTTCAGGGGGGATCTCTGCTCCTGCCTGTGGTCCTGCAGAACATCTACAAGGCGCCGGAGCGTTTCCGTTTGCTCCCTCATTAGCCCAAGCAGCGTTTGAGTCGCTGCTGGTCTTCCTGCCGCCACCTGTCCTCCCGTTCGCTGTGTGAGCGCTGGTGCTGACATAGGGTCTCCCTCCACTGTCTCTGCTCGGCCGCCTCGGCTCTGGAGCAAGCCATCAGTTCCGAGAACATGTCGTCCCTAGTCTTTTTCTTTCGCCGCCTAATCTGCGCCAGCCTCTGTGAGGGGGATGCCGGGGCAGTTCGTGAAAGAGCCGCAGCTGTGTGATGGGAGAAAGGAAGTGATTTCCTTGAAAAGATACATGTTTGCGAACACTGAACACAGTCTACTCAGTTTCAGTGAACAAGACCATACAGGGCACCTAGTCTCACGAGCTCTCAGGACAAGTTCGAGATTTCGGAATACGCTTTCATTGGCTGCGGTCTTGCACAGGAGATCGGACAAGCGGGGCGGTACAGCTGAATCCGTGTAGCAGCCAGGCCTGGTAAGCACTACACTATAGGCTGCTTAACAGTTAATGGATAGCTGTGCCCTCCCGCTGAAGGCAATCTGTAAAGCATAAAGTCTGACCCTGTTCCAGCCCCTCGCGGCTGTGCCCGGGAAAGATCACTGTATGCTTTTCCTCTGCGGCCTCCAACACGTGGCTGTTAAACGAAGGTCATTGCTATGCAAAGTAAAAGTCAAGCATTCACAATAGTAACAGTACACTAATTGCCCTAATTAGATGCAGCAGTCGCCGAACGAGATTACCCTGAGGCGGGTCACTCGGAGAGAGAGAGAGAGAGAGGATGCTGCTAGAATCCCTGCACAGACCAGGACCATATGCTGCCATGCTGGTGGAGGCAATGATTCCGCTGTACATTAGGATGGCCTGGCGCGGAAGAGTGTGCTTCCACGGAGCACCAAATAAGGCACCTCTCCCCAGGAACCTCCTGCGGAGGCTTTTCGAGCTCCTGTACGAGAGCTTCGTGGAAGTGTCCCAGGAGGATTTCTGTTCCATCCCTATATGTGTGGACCTTCTTTTTATATAGTTTTATATGGAAAAGTCTTTATATAGTTTTTATATATTTTTTATTCCTGTTTTTTAAAAAATAAAGGTTTCCATGTTTATAGCACTTACCGACTGATCCTTCCCCTGATTCTGAGTCCGGGTTAACGGCCGGGGAGGGTTGGTAGGGGATCTCTGTGAGGTTGATGAAGAGATCCTGGCTGTCGGGGAAAGCGGTATTGTAAGCGCTGTCGCCTGCGTCGTCCTCCACAAACCCTTCCTCATCTTCCCCATCGGCGAACATCGGCGAGGAACTGCCCCTCGACACTATCCCATACTCAGAGTCCACGGTCACTGGTGGGGCAGTGGTGGCAGACCCACCTAGAATGGCATGCAGTGCCTCGTAGAAGCGGCATGTCTGGGGCTGGGCTCCGGAGCGTACGTTTGCCGCTCTGATTTTTTGGTAGCCTTGTCTCAGGTCCTTGATTTTCACGCGGCACTGCGTTGTATCCCGGCTGTATCCTCTGAGTGCCATGGCTTTGGAGACCTTCTCGTAGGTCTTTGCATTCCGTTTGTTGGAGCGCAGCTCCGAAAGCACAGACTCATCACCCCACACACCGATCAGATCCAGGACTTCACGGTCTGTCCATGCTGGGGACCTCTTTCTATTCTGGGATTGCATGGACTCCTCTGCTGGAGAGCTCTGCATCGTTGCAGGTGCTGCGGAGCTCGCCCCGATGTCCAACCAGGACATCAGATTCAAAGTGCCCAGACAGAAAAAGGAATTCAAATTTTCCCGGGTCGTTTCCTGTGTGGCTGGTCAGAAAATCCAAGCTTGGACTGCTGTCCAGAGCGTCAACAGAGTGGTGCACTGTGGGATAGCTCCCGGAGCTACTAAGTTCGATTTGCATCCACACATAGCCTAATTCGAGATAGCCATGTCGAATTTAGCGCTACTCCCCTCGTCGGGGTGGAGTACCGAATTCGAACTAAAGAGCCCTCTAGGTCGAATTAAACGGCTTCCTGGTGTGGACGGTTGAGCGGTTAATTCGAATTAACGCTGCTAAATTCGATTTAAAGTCCTAGTGTAGACCAGGCCTAAGAAATTTATGCTGGTGTGGGAGTGTTTGATAGAGTGCTAGAGAGAGTTTGATAGATAGGTAGAAGTGGCTGAAGTTTTGGTGGAAATCTATGAGGGGAGGTTAGGTTATTTGTCCAGATGATGAAAATATCATCGTTGTAGCTCAGGTATATGGATTGGTTTTGTAGTCCATTTGTCCAGAAATTATTCCTCGAAGTGGCCCATGAAGAGGATGTTATATTGGGAAGTTATATGGGTTCCCATGGCTGTTCCCATAGTTTGAACAAAGTGTTTACTGCTGAATGTAAAGCTGTTACGGGTGAGGATGAAATGGATGAGTTTGGTGACATGTTTGAGCTGGATATATCTGAGAGATGTCCATTATCTTATATATATTTGAGGCAGGCAGCAATTTCATCACTGAGGTAGATTATCAGTGAATAGGGAGGTGGCATTCATGGTGGCAAGGATGGTGTTCTGAGGAAGGTTGTTAATATTGCAGAGTTTCTGAAGCAGTCAGTTGTGTCCTGGAGGAATCTGTCCCTTTGTGTGGTGAGTGATTTAAGGATGGTTTCTATGAGTCCTGATATCCTTTCAGTAAGAGCGCCATGGACAGGTATGATGGGTCTGCCTGAGTCCTGATATTCTTTCAGTAATAATGCCATGGATAGGTATGATGGGTCTGCCTGAGTTCCCTTGTTTGTGTATTTTAGAAAGCACGTAGAAGGTCCCTGGAATGATATGTGGGGAATGAGGTTGAATAGTTTCTCTTGGAGTTGTTTGGGGAAGGATTTGATTATATCCCTAAATTCCTAGGAGAATTGTGGAGTTTTTGAGTTCTCGGTAGTAGGTGCTGTCAGAGAGTTGTCGGTTGGCCTCATTGACATAGTCATCATCGGTGAGGACTAGGATGATGTCCTCTTTGTCTGCTGATTTGATCACTATTTGGTGGTTGTATTTCATGGACTATATAGTTCTCTTGGTGGTGGAGATTGTGGTAGATGTGATGCCTGTTAAGGAATCCACTGTCGATTTTTTTTTCCTGAAGCTATCAATTTAATGATCAAGTGTGTCAGTTTCGTCTACTGTGGCATGTCTGATTAGATTATTCTTTTTTCTTATGATTGTCAGTCGAGACATGATAGTTGTGGGTGGGGTCACCTTTGTTGTGAAAGAATTCTTTGAGGCAGAATCTAATTCTCCACAAAGTATGGTATCAGGTTCTGTGGTGAGGAAGAAGTACAGTTCCTGGGAGAATACAGATAATTCAGCACTGGTTAGAGGTAGTCTTGGTAAGTTGATGATATTGGAGTGTTATGGATCCTGGTGTAATGGTTTCTCCTGGAGGTGATGTTCTCTGTATGTTGTGAAGCTGGTTGCACTTTTTTGTTTTTGTGCTGGGTGGCTATGATATTTTTGGGGGGTTTCTTGCATGACCTTCAGGTAGGTTTCCCTATTTTTTTTTTACTTCCAGTGGGTAGGAGCATGTGATGATTTCTTGTTTCTTTTCCATAAATAGTAATTTATTTGTGAGCAGCCTGCCTATTATGCAAGCCAAAAAACTTCTAGTTTCCCTACCATAACCTGGTGTGACATTGTCTAATTAAAATATAACCATGCAAATCATTATTGCTATTACTATTATATAATTGCAACCAGGGCCAGCGCAAGGATGTTTCGTGCCCTAGGCAAAACTTCCACCTTGCGCCCCCCCACACCCCCGCCCTGAGCCCCCCCATGGCAGCTCCCCACTCTGAGGCACCCCCCTGCCCCAGCAGCTCACCTCTGCCCCGCCTCCTCCCTGAGCACGCCGTGGCTGCTTAACTTCTCCCGCCTCCCAGGCTTGCAACGCCAATCAGGTTAGGTGCCGCAAGCCTGGGAGGCAGGAGAAGTGAAGCAGCCACGGCATGCTCGGGGAGGAGGCGGGGCGGGGGTGAGCTGCGGTGGGGAGCCCCCCCTGCGTGCCGCCCCCTCCCTTACTTGCTGCAGGCAGCCCTCCTCGCGCTCCCCTGCCCCAGCTCCCTCCGCCTAAATGCTGGCGGCAACCGGAGCGGCCGAAGATCCGGCCGCCGCGGTCACTGCCAAAGAAAATGGTGCCCCCCAAATCTTAGTGCCCTCGGTGACCGCCTAGGTAGCCTAAATGGTTGCACTGGCCCTGATTGCAACGAATCTTATACAAAACATAACTCATAGTCAGAAAGGGTTAAACAGCTTGCAGGCTAACTAACCAAAAACTTACCTTTAAAGACATGTTACAAATGTTAATTAGGGCCATTGCATGCTAAATAGGCTAGAACTTTGAAATGCAAACCTATGTTGTTAGAAGTTAGAGGTAATAGTAATTGTGTGTATCTTAGATGCTACTCCTGTAAAGAGACAGTTCCTGTCTACCACTATAGCTACTAATTCAGACATCAAAAGGGAGTACAGTTGAACCCTGTTATGTCGCCGGCCTAGGGGTTTGCCAAAAATAGTCCAGATAACCGATGATCGAGATAAACCCCTATCCACCCCCCCACCCCTGAACTCCCCTGCCCTCTCTCCAACACCCCCTCCCTGCCCCCTTACCGCGGTGCCTGCACGTGGCTGGATCCGGCGAAGCGGGACGGGCAGGCAAAGCGGGGACCAGGTATGCGGGGCCGGGCGGGGACGGGCAGGGACCGGGTATGCGGGGCCGGGCGGGCGGGGCCGGGACCGGGTATGCCGGGGCGGGCGGGCAGAGAAGCGGAGCCGGGCGGACGGGGCGGGCGGCGGCGAAGCGGAGCCGGGTGGGCGGGCGGCAGGCGAAGCGGGGACCAGGTATGCGGGGCCGGGCGGGGACGGGCAGGGACCGGGTATGCGGGGCCGGGCGGGCGGGCGGGCACGGGCAGGGACCGGGTATGCGGGGCCGGGCGGGCGGGCGGGGCCGGGCAAGGGTATGCGCGGGCGGGGCCGGGCAGGCGGGGGCCGGGCAGGGACCGGGTATGCCGGGGCGGGCGGCGAAGCGAAGCCGGGCGGAGGGGCGGGCAGCAAAGCGGGGACCGGCGAAGCGGAGCCGGGCGGGCAGGCGGCAGGCAAAGCGGGGACCAGGTATGCGGGGCCGGGCGGGGCCGGGCAGGGACCGGGTATGCGGGGGCTGGCGGGGCCGGGCAGGGACCGGGTATGCGGGGCCGGGCGGGGCGGGCGGCGAAGCGGGGCCGGGCGGACGGGCGGCGAAGCGGGGACCGGCGAAGCGGAGCCGGGCGGGCAGGCGGCAGGCGAAGCGGGGACCAGGTATGTGGGGCTGGGCGGGGCCGGGCAGGGACCGGGTATGCGGGGCCGGGCGGGCGGGGACGGGCAGGGACCGGGTATGCGGGGGCGGGCGGGCGGCTGGGGACGCGGGGAGCGGGCGGCTGGGGAACCGCGCAGCTGGAGAGCCAGGGAGCGGGCGGCTGGGGACACGGGGAGCCGGGCTCGAGATATTAGGGTTCGGCAAATCGACATAACGGATGAGATACCCATAAGATAAAGAGGGAGTTTGGCGGTTCCACTTGTAAAACCTCGAGTTAATAGGATTGGCAAGTTAACCGAGGTCGAGATAAATGGGTTCGACTGTATTAACATTTAAATGAATCTTGGGTGAAGTAATGTCATTGTCTATATGTCTCTTTGAAGTTTGTAATAGACTGCCTAATGAATAAGTTGCCCTATGTTAAGTTGTGTAACATAATTACTGGTGGTGTTTAGAAAGCAAAAGGTTACATCAAAAGCCTGTTGTTTACCCAGAACTGTATGGTCAAGTGGATGCTAGAAAACTGTATAAAAGACCCTTGGGTCCTGATTCTGTCATCTCAGATCTGCTTGACGATTCAAATCAGGGGAAGCTTAAACCACAAGATTGGGACTGGTCCGTCCTGAATATGATATTGGACATTGGTCTATAACCTATTAACTAATTTCTAAAGTAACTCTTTTGCAACTACATAGCTCACCATCTCTGCTATGTATCTGAACCTCAAGAATTGAACTCATGTCTGTATGTATATCGATCTTTAACCATACTTTCTCTCTTTTGTTTTTTAATAAATTTTGGTTTAGTTAATAAGAATTGGCCGTATGTGTGTATTTGGGTAAGATCTGAAATATTCAATAACTTGGGAGGTAATGTGTCCGATCCTTTGGGATTGGTAGAACCTTTTCTTTTATATGATGAAATATGATTTTCAGAAATCTTCATCATATTTGACTTGGGTACCTGGATGGAGGCCTGAGGCTGGGTTGTTTTAAGGGAACTGTGTTGTTGGTTTTTAGGCAACCAGTGAGATAATAAAGGTAGTAAAGAAGTGAGATAATAAAGATAATAAAGAAGTTGTGCTGGCTTGGTAAATGTAGGTATTGAATTATCCACTAGCTTTGGGGTTTGTCTGTCCCATTCTCTGAAGTTCACCCTAATTGAATGACCTCAGATGGCCCCCACACGGACCCTGGTCACACCTGCTCAGTGCCAGATCAACTTTTTCTGATCATCCTGTGCTCTGCTGTACTCCATTTCAAATCCACACTTGAGCAAGTGAAGATTAGTAGTAAACTTAATAACAGGTTTTAGGCATACTTGATTTCATAGAATCATAGAATAACAGGGTTGGAAGGGACCTCAGGAGGTCATCTAGTCCAACCCCCTGCTCAAAGCAGGACCAATCCCCACCTAAATCATCCCAGCCAGGGCTTTGTCAAGCCTGACCTTAAAAACCTCTAAGGAAGGAGGTTCCATCACCTCCCGAGGTAATCCATTCCAGTGCTTCACCACCCTCCTAGTGGGAAAGCTTTTCCTAATATCCAACCTAAACCTTCCCCACTGCAACTTGAGACCATTACTCTTGTTCTGTCATCTGCTAACACTGAGAACAGTCTAGAGCCATCCTCTTTGAAACCCCCTTTCAGGTAGTTGAAAGCAGCTATCAAATCCCCCCTCATTCTTCTCTTCTGCAGACTAAACAATCCCAGTTCCCTCAAACTCTCCTCATAAGCCATGTGCCCCCTAATCATTTTTGTTGCCCTCCGCTGGACTCTTTCCAATTTTTCCACATCCTTCTTGTAGTGTGGGGCCCAAAACTGGACACAGTACTCCAGATGAGGCCTCACCAATGTCGAATAGAGGGGAATGATCACGTCCCTCGATCTGCTGGCAATGCCCCTATTTATACAGCCCAAAATGCCGTTAGCCTTCTTGGCAACAAGGGCGCACTGTCGACTCATATCCAGCTTCTCGTTCACTATAACCCTAGGTCCTTTTTTGCAAAACTGCAGCCTAGCCATTCAGTCCCTAGTCTGTAGCAGTGCATGGGATTCTTCCGTCCTAAGTGCAGGACTCTGCACTTGTCCTTGTTGAACCTCATCAGATTTCTTTTGGCCCAATCCTCTAATTTGTCTAGGTCTCTCCGTATCCTATCCCTATCCTTCAGCGTATCTACCAGTCCTCCAAGTTTAGTGTCATCTGCAAACTTGCTGAGGGTGCAGTCCACGCCATCCTCCAGATCATTAATGAAGATATTGAACAAAACTGGCCCCAGGACCGACCCTTGGGGTACTCCGCTTGAATCCGGCTGCCAACTAGACATGAGGCCATTGATCACTACCCATTGAGCCCGACGAGCTAGCCAGCTTTCTATCCACCTTATAGTCCATTCATCCAGTCCATACTACTTTAATGGAAACAAAAAATTTATCCTGTACATTAGAATAATCATTTTAAGAAATCAGACTCTATTAAACTATTTCTGTTGGCAAATTAAATTTGTTTTCTCTTCCCTTTAGTTTAGCTTTAAATAATTCTTGAGAGTACTTTTAGCACACATTTTTATCTTCAGACTTTAGTTCTTAGTACATAAAGACCTCTTGTTTCAGGAATACGGGCGGAAAATAACTATACATTCATGGAGATGCTTTAATCTCTACCAGACATACAACTTTTGGTAAAGTTCTAAAGAAGTCACAAAAGGCTTCTGCGATAACAAGTTGTTGGGTTCAGAGAGAGGAATAGTTGCTCTGAATGGATGAGAAGATTTATTCTCAAACCTATCCAACTTAACAGAACATGTACATCTTAAAGTTTCTACGAGTGCCAGTGTGAAAGAAAAAAGAAAACACACTTGCGCTGAAATCCTGTGCACATTGAAGTCTATGGCAAAACTCTTGTTCAACTTTGGTTTTCCAAGAAAATTATTAATTTGACCAGTTGTCAAGATATAAATCTTATCTGGGAGAAGATTTATATAGTGCACTCCATTTTGATGACACTGGAAAAAAGTCTAATTCCATAGTTTTATACTTATTATTATGTAGTAAGGATAAAGTACAAATACTTTTACTGTATACAAGATGTGAATTTTGGTTACAGAAATGCAAATGCATAAAGACACTTCATTTGGCATTCCGTCTGAACTCCCACTGACTTCTGTCAGAGTTCAACACATGGAATTATTTTAACATATTACACCTTACTGTCCCTAAGTACTGGACCTTTAATTCCTTCACTGTAAATGTCACTGTTCTATGGATTAGTATCCCATGGACCTAAAAGAATTTAATTATGATGTCCGAAATGCCTTTTTTATGTTCTGTGTTTCTAGAGTTTCTGATTTAGTAAACAATTACTCAAGAATAACTATAAAGGGGGCCTGTATTTTTAAAGGGTCATCCAAGTTCCAAATCTATTTTCTTTCCTTAAATAGCATAGGGCATGAAATCATTTGTTTGACAGTGGTCTGTACAAATATATGTATTAACCAAGTATTCTCACTGCTATATCAAATGACAATTATTGTAAGTTCATGCTGATAAGATATCAATACCACCAACTGCCAGTTATGAAATTATTTAGAAGAAACTTTTTAGTTCACTGAGCTATGTAAATTGAAATAGACAAAGAAAAAAATACACACTGGTATTTTTTTTCCTGAAAAAGGGTTTTAATTTTTAAAATGTATGAATTGAAAATGTACCCTCTCTCAGCAGAGATGTTTTTTAGCAGGTCCAATGAAAGTGAGAAAAGTAAAATTGAACTAAATGCTGCATGGCTGGGAATCTGTACTCTTCCTGTCAGCTGACTGGCCCCTATCTGTCCTCCTTACAAACATAACATTTCTTTCCATCCTCCCAAAATATCCCATAGCAGCACTAGAGGCCAGCTTTGTGACTGGAATAGGAGCCAAAGACACAGGCCTCCATCCAGCCTAGGGCCTCCACCTGGACCGGAGACAGTGTCTGCCTGAGGCCTTTGTTAGCCATTGTTCAAGACAGTAACACATTGGAATAATTTTGCTATTAGTTAACAGGTGTCGGGGATTTGTACTGTTTACTTTTTTTTCCAGCATTCTCTTCAACTGTAAACATATCATGCGTGTCTTGCTATGCTTTTCCTCCCAGGTGTTATGATGTAACATGCTGCTGGGGACACCCAGAGCTGTGAGTCACCTTTCTGCCTCAACAAAAGTGAGCTTTGCTGGAGATTAGACGGTGTGTCAGCTTCCAGCCACACTGGCCTGTCTTCCTTACCAACAAACTCCAAGTCTCTCCCAGCCCAAACCTTGCCTAGCTGGTAACAATCAGTGAACTTCAGCCCCCCAGCACCTCAGAAAGGTTTCTCTGCAATGTGCAGCCCCTATCACTAAACATTTATACAAGATACTAAGTTCACTGCTCTTTTAAAGAGTCAGTACAATATAGTTTATTAACTTAACTGGGGTAAACACACACTTCCTTTCAAATGCAGCACTGAGTTGTTTCATAATAAAAAATAAAACAACTTTATTAACAGCAGGACATAGGTTAAGTGATACCATGTAGAAGGAATTAAAACTAGAAATGGTTACAAAGAAACAAAAATAAAAAACTTTGCAATGGCTAAGACCTACATTAACAAGCTACAGTCTTTGTTCAAGGTAGTTTCCTCAGTAAACTTTCTTTCCCAGCAATAGCTGGCTAACTCTTAGCCAGGATCCCCACCGAGTCCAGGTGCGGGTTTCCCTTGTCTCATCAGGTGAAGGATAATCCAAGTCTTTCTGTTTCCCTTATATCTCAATCTGGCTTTGTTTCAAGGGTCAAATTGATCCCCTGGGGTTCAGTCTCCTGTTGCTTATGGGGCAGGGGCCACTCCAACTCAATTAAGATGCCCCTTGATGTGTCCCAATGTGATGATTCCTGCTGCAATTTTACAATATCAATGTTCTCTTCCTGCATCCTTCGATATAAATGAATAGCTCAGTGAATTTGGCCACAACTGGTTTGAGGTGTTGACCTCTTTCCTTTGTCTTGAGAAAACCTGTTTATCCACTCCCCCAACATGCTAGCTGTAAACACCTTTTAGGCTATGTCTACACTGCGCACCTTACAATGGCACACCTGAGCCGCTGCAGCTGTGCCATTGGAAGATGCACAGTGTAACTGCTCTTTATTGCTGGGAGAGAGCTCTCCCGGCAACTAAATAAAACCATGCCGAATAAGGGACAGTAGCTTCATCGCCGGGAGAGCGTCTCTCACCGACAAAGCTGTGTCCATATTGGTGCTTTTCATCGTTAAAACTTTTGTTGTTCAGGGTTTTTTTCACACCCCTGAGCAACAAAAGTTTTAACAATGAAAGTACAGAGTAGACATAGCCTTAGTCACAGACTTTAAAGCATAATATAAGTATATAAGTGAGTATCCATAATTCCACACACTTCACTGTCACATACATTTCACAATGATATTATTGACATTCTTGATATTAGACAGTTTTCAAATTAAACGTTACAAGGCATATTTTGTTCAGATATCATTGCAGCACTGTAAGGGTGAACACAGGGGTGCCTAGGCACATACATGGATTCTGTGATTTTCATGGTTTTTTAAAAATATGACTTTGGGCATTTTTATATTAGATAGATATGATGGTAAAGACCAGAGCCTATTTTGCTAAGAACTTTAAGAGCTGTAAGCCTTCCTTTCACCCACAGCTAGGCTAAGAGAAAGCAGAAGCTCAATAACAATACTGCAATGATACAAAGATAACCGGTGAGCAGTACATGATTTTAAGTCTTCCAAAGAAGAGGAGGCTCTCCCTTCCCCAATGTTTATTTATTTATTTATTTATTTGGGGGGGGGGGGGTTAAGTTTAAACTGATAAATTGAGTTCATACTTAACTCGCTTATCTCAACTAAAGCACTGTTCCTAGTTACTTATAGTAAACTAGGGAAATATAAGTTACATAATGTAAAAAGTTTGAAGTATAAAACTATGTCTGAGACACGGTGACATTTTTACTATACACCTCTACCTTGATATAACACTGTCCTCGGGAGCCAAAAAATCTTACTGCGTTATAGGTGAAACCACATTATATCGAACTTGCTTTGATCCACCGGAGTGTGCAGCCCTGCCCTCCCCAAAGCACTGCTTTACCGTGTTATTTCCAAATTCGTGTTATATCAGGTCGCATTATATCGAGGTAGAGGTGTATGGCCAAGACTTTTGCCCTTTTCATAATGATCACTCTGCAATATGCTATTACATAAATGCTGTAACAACACAATTAATTCTCTGTTTGCAGTGATACACACATTACACAAAAACTGATCCAGTCTTAAAGTTAACATCTACTTGGGACAATCCTCCAGACTATAAATTCCAATTATTATTTTAACCCAATATTTTGCAATGATTAGAATAAAGACAAAACATGTAATCATACTCTTTGTGTAGTACAGAGCCTACAATGGTTTTGTAGCCTTCTGCTGAAGATGAAATGAGCAGACATTAACTAATATAATAATCAGACAGGAAGGATGATAAAGGTCAACTCATTCAGAAAAGGAGAGAAGCATGCATTCATTCATTTCAATGAGATGCCAAGTATGTACCTGAGAACAGGATTTGGTCCTAATTATTCCTTGTGCTCTTGCTGCTTACCTTGGTAAGTGACTAAAAAAATCCATTATTCATAAACGTTGGTTCTAAGGATTTAGTTTATTTTCTTTTATTCAGATTTATTAAGTGTTTTTGTCCAGCAGTATATTTAATTTCTAACACTGCTGCTTTGGGGGCCAGTTATTGAGCTCTAGAAAGTTGGTTTATGCTAAGAAAGCAGCTGACTGTACCAACTGCAATTGGCAAAGCTAGAGCAAGCAATCCTCACTAGCCTGGGGAGAACTGCACTAAAGAAAGACTCAGGCTAGCAAAGTAATGCTGAAATTAATCCCTGCTAATCTATCTTGTGAAAGATTAATAGTATCTGCAGTTAGAATATTAAATATTGAAACTGTGGCTGCAAGAAGGCATTTCTTCATGGTTTATTTTAAATATTACCACAACTAAAATGGCTCAGGATGTTACTGTTTTCTGATATCAATCCTAACAACAGCATAGATGTCCATTTTTCCTCACATTGAGTTCAAACTGTAGAATACCACTCTTTGACAGAATAGCAACTCCAGCCAACTCCTGGTGAGTTGGTAGGAGACCAAATCTGTTCTAAAAGCCTAAACACACAGGGAGAAAAATAAACAAAATCAAACCAATACCAACCTTCTGAACTTTATGGGTTGCATAGCAATTTGTATGTAAAATAAGGTTGATTGAGCAACACAAAAGGGCAATATAAAATACAGCATTGTTTTCAAGTAATAAAGGTACATTAATATGACAATGAAAAAATGAGTTAATCTGCAAACGTGGCATTTCACTCAGCAAGGTGAATTCACCACCATTAAGATCTCCTGTGTCATCAAATACCACCACTTCCTCAAAAAATGGAAAGCAGGTATCAGTTTTATGGACTCCAAGTTGATGATCTTAAATTCTCTGATACTTTGGTTCAATAATCTCAAACAATTAAGCGAAGGAATACTTTGAGAAGCAGTAATCCAACAATAACACACATCAGGACTGTAGTAGTCTATAATGTATACACAGCCATGAGTATGCTTTCTGTTGTCTCTCTCAGACATTTCATCTAAAAAGGGATCTACTGCCAAACTGTTTAAGAATAAGAAAACTTTTTCTTTGCTTTAATTGTTATTCCTGAACGCTCATTATAGATCATGTCTTCTTTCAGTACATGTTTATGCTACTTTTGTAAATTTAAAAATACTGGATATTTCTGGTATGGGTAATGTAGGTTCAACTGCAGCCAATAAGCCCTTTCTTATACCAGATGAGAACTCAATGAAGGTTTAATGTTAGCTATTTGTACATGACAGCATAATAAAACCTTGTTATAAAAGGAATAGTTTAAAGTGTTGATGTAGAGAAAACTACTCTCTGTTTCTCAGTCTATTGGCACCGACGAGCTTTTCAGAACTTGTAAAAGTTCTGAAATAAACAGCAGCTGACAAGTGCTGTGGTATAGTCAGAGGGTACTTTAATTTACAAGATTTTGGATGGAAGCTGCAAAACCAGATTATCTTCATTAAATTGGAGTATACCACTCTGTTCTCCTTCCTTTACAGCAGTGTTTCCCAAACTTGGGACACCGCTTGTGTAGGGAAAGCCCCTGGCAGGCCGGGCTGGTTTACCTGCCGCGTCCGCAGGTTTGGCCAATCGTGGCTCCCACTGGCCCCGGTTCACCGCTCCAGTCCAATGGGAGCTGCTGGAAGCGGCGGCCAGTACATCCCTCAGCCCGCGCCGCTTCCAGCAGCTCCCATTGGCCTGGAGCAGCAAACCGTGGCCACTGGGAGCCGCGATGGGCCGAACCTGCGGACACGGCAGGTAAACAAACCGACCCTGCCTGCCAGGGGCTTTCCCTACACAAGCGGTGTCCCAAGTTTGGGAAACACTGCTTTACAGTATGCTTTTCAGAAGATGAACTACATATATTTCACAATCTATTTGGGAAGCTTTTATCAAAGTGATTTGAACACCAAGAATAAATACAAGAAACAAAGGTGTATACCCATAGCAGACGTACATAAGAAGAAGAAAGCAGATGCATTTTCAGACTTGCCTAGAGGACAATGAGATTCTGTTAGGAATATAAATCCAAGGTGAATTCTCTAAAGTTAGCCCCAAAGTGTCACAAATAAACACAGATGCAAATTATATTTTGACACAGCTGCAAGACTGCATTTATGGTTGCTAAGTTTCCTCTTTGAAAATCACCCAATTTAAGAATTCCTGCAGTACATGTAATCGTTTCAGAGTAACGAAAAACAAACAGAACAATGGAACATTTCAGCTGGGATATGAGCAGCTTTGTGTGTTTCTTTCTAATGTACATTTAGCAGAGACATATTAGTAATTACAAGGAAGAAACTTTTATCTTAACAGTGCTATATTTTACTTGCATGGACACCACACACACATCATAATGCATTTTAATGCATATTCAATTTAAATTATATATTTTAATTTATAATCAATTTTTAATGAATAATAGAAATCATAAAAATAACCAGCACATAGCATCAAATACAGCCAGGGAGTGCATAAGCCACAAGAGCGCCATCATCATTCCATCAATTAGAGGTGAACTGGTAGTAGAAATGCCAAACTTTTCATGAGTATTGCCCAAAAACTCTGAACACTGAGTACTTGAGGCCATATGGCCAAATCATTAAGACATTCAGGAAAAACTTCCACTGCAGTCATTGGGACTTCATAAAGGCTGCAGAACCAGGCCTATAATCTTCTATGGTATGATTACAAGAGGAAGGGAGCCTTTGGGTTTCTCCCACACAAGTCTTTTCTCCTTTGGTTGGATCCATATAAAACAACACACTCCTGTAATCACTATACGAAACTTAAGGTGTCACTTGGATGGTAACCTAGATAACACATTCGCTCTTTGAAAAATCAATTTTGGTTTTTCTATCATTTATTATATACAGATTAACATCCCTGTATTCAAGCCTAATTATTAAGTTTAAATTGTTGTGTTTTTATTTCAGAAAAAAAATGTAAAATGAAAAAAATTGAACACACGTAGGTAAACACCACCTTTAGAAGGGCTTGTCTTATGTTCTTAAGCACAGGAAAGAGGAATATTACAAAAGCTAGCAAGGGACAATGGATTTGCACTGTTGTCTTGATTTTTTTTTTGTTAAGTTTTTATAAGATGCTGTCTCTCTGATTGCCCTCCGTACTTCCCCTCTAGCTATTCTAAAGCTTCTCTGTTCTATCCTCATGCTGCTCTCACACATACTCAGCTCTCACTAGGACAGCTCTGAGATGCTCACTCTGTTACTTAATGTACCCTCAGGTCACTCTCATCCTCCATCTCAGAAAGCCATGAGCCTGGCCCATGTCTTTCTCTCCATTTCTCTTAAACTCTTCTGGGACACTTTTCCTACATTCATCCTGAACTCTTCTAGGTTAGTATCTCTGATATCACTACAAGTCTCTATGATTCTCTCTCCCTCTAACTCCCCTTAGTGCCATGATACTACTAAAATGTACTTAGAAAAGAAACAACTAAGAGGGGTACAATAAAGGTCTATTAAATCATTAATGTTATGGAGAAAGTGAATAGGAAGTGTCATTTATCCCTTATATAAGACAAGAATTAGGTGTCACCCCATGAAATTAATATGCAGCGGTTTAAAACAAAAACAAGGAAGCACACAGTCAAATTGTGGAATTCATTGCCATGTGATGTTGTGAAGGCCAAAAGTGTAACTGGGTTAAAAAAAAATTAGATAAATTCTTGGAGGGATAGCTCCATCAGTGGCTATAGCCAAGATGATCAGGGATGCACCCCATGTTCCAGGTGTCCCTAAACTTCCAACTGATGGGATTGGATGACAGGGGATCATTTGAAATTCCCCTGTTCTGTTCATTCACCTGGCACAGGTCGCTGTCAGAAGACAGGCTACTGGGCTAGATGAACCATTGGTCTGACCTAATATAGCCATTCTTATGTTTACCTGACAATCCTCCTCCACTCCCTTAGCCTGAGCAACAGCAGAGCTGATATGAGTGGTGGAAGATTGCAGCCCCCTTCTCCTTACCACACCATTCAGCTTTAAAAGCACTTTGAGTCTGAATACATTGAAAAATACACCTTTGGAGGGAAGGGGTAAGAGGAGAGGAATGATGGGGAGTGTTTTAAACAAACAATGTAATGAAAAATATTGTGAGAATGGAGACTAGTCCATCTTAATCAGCAAGGCTGTTGACAGGCACAGAGGTGAGGACGGTAAATTAAGCTAAAATGACAAGCATGTTTCTTGATAATAATCTCTTGAGGGAGTTCCCTGTTTACAAGGCAGTAACAGTATCCTCAGCAGATAAGCACATTGGCCTTCAACCTTATATTATATAGCTCAGAAATGGTTACTACTTTGTAAAAGAAGAAGCACCTTCAAGTAATCAGATAAATATTGAAATATTTTAAGTGAGATTTATGGAATACTAGATTCATTAGCTGAAGTGTCACTTGTTCAGTAATTACAGCAATGAAAAGCATGACAAATATTAAATTTGCTCTAGAGTTTGTAGCGAAGTGAAATCTGGATTCAAAATGTGTGTCTGCAACAATTAATTATATACTCTAGCTGAGAAGTATAACAAGGAAAATAATTTTACTGCAACCATCTTGTTGTTACGTGACTATGAAAAGAGGCCACAGGTAACTATCACCAGATAAAGGTATAATGTGAATGCAACAAACTTAAAAAAAATATTTACATGGCTTTTTACATTTGTATGAACCATGAATACATTAATCAAGGAATGGTTTTGTTGTGGCAAAAAATCAGACAGAGGATCTCTTGGATATGGGATTTACAACACAGTTTTGCAGTAAGCTGCACAGATTACATACAACCGACATCAAGGATAGTCTAATCAGGCTAACTAGAGAACAAAGTCCACTTAAGATGCCCATGGAGTTCTAACAGATCAGGATTACATCAAACAAAGCCCTAATTTGCAGACAAGGACCTAACATTAACGTTCATTTATGTTTAAAATATGAGGGCTCCCTAAACTCCATGTAGTATGGTCTTCTCCAAATGTGGCTAGCTCTTTTAATGGTGACTAGTCCAAATGGCGGCTCCAGAACCTTCCACTAACAATCTACAGTATTTGTACACGGTGATTTGACGCACATGTCTAACACAGAATTTTGAAAACCATCACAAACCTCATAAGCAGGGGTGGCAGGTTAGTATAATTTTTGGTGGTGCCCAAAACGGGTCCAAGTTCCCCCCACCACCACCACACACACACACCTGCCTAAGGCTCTGGGAGGGAGTTTGAATGCAGGATGGAGATTGAGGTGCAGGCTCTGGGATGGAGTTTGGGTGCTGAGTGCAGGCTCTGGACTGGGGCAGAGGGTTGGGGTGCAGGAGGGGGTTTGGGATGCAAGCTCTGGGAGAGAGTTTGGGTGCTGGGTGTGGGGGTGCAGGAGGGAGTTTGGGGTGCTGGGTGCGGGAGGAGGTTTGGGAACTGGGTGCGGGCTCTGGGCTGGGACGGGGGTTGGGTGCAGGAGGAGGTGGGGGTGTGGGGTGCAGGAGGGGGTTTGGGGCGCAGGCTCTGATAGAGAGTTTGGGTGCAGGAGGGGTGCAGGCTTTAGAAGGGAGTTTGGGTGCTGGGTGCGGGCTCTGGCCTGGGACAGAGGGTTGGTGTGTGGGAGGGGGTGTAGGGCATCGGGGGGAGCATAGGACTCCCCCCAGCCTTCTGCCTGCCGGCAGCAGTGAGCTCCTGGGGGAGGCGGGGCACTCCCCGACCCGACAATCAGCCAAGCCCTGCCAGGCTGCTGCTCAGGAGGTCCAGCCAGGATAAGCGCCCCCCCTCCCCAGAGTCGCCTGCCGGGGTGGGGGGTGGGGTGGCTGCCTCCCTCCTCAGCCTGCCTCCAACGTCGCTCCCTTGTAGCCAGCCACAGCAATGGCCGGCAAGGGAGTGCAGCGTGGAGTGGCAGGAGGCAGCCACCCGCTGCCCAGGGCAGGTAAGGCTACTTGGGGGAGGGGCACGTGGGGATGGGAATGGGGAAGAGACCCAGGCCTGAACATTGGTGGAGCCGGGCCCCCAGGTCCTGAATTTGCTGGAGCCTGGGCACCACAGGCCCATACAACTCACTGCCCCTGTTTATAAGTAACTCCAAGCCCACATATTCTTGTCCTTGCCAAAATAAATCATGGGGAAATTAAAGATCCCTAGATATTTACAACCAGAAGGGACCATTATGGTAACCTAAGCTAACCTTCTGCATAACAGAGGCCAGAGAACGTCATCCAATAATTCTAGCATCAACCCTACAATTTCTCAGATGAATTATAATACATCTTTTTAGAAAGCCGTCCAGCTGCTGATTTTAAATCTGAAGCCTTCAAGTGACTGAATATCTACTGTATCACATGGTAAATTGTTAGAGTGATTAATTACCCTCTCTGTTAAAAATACGAACCTAATCTAAATTTGTCTAGTTTCAGTTTCCAACCACTGGATCTTGTTAAGCCTTTGTCTGCCAGATTAAATAGCTCTCTACTATCAGAAATCTTCTCGCCATTTAGGGACTTATAGAACATCTCTTAACCTTCTCTTTGAAAAGGTCAGTAGACTGAGTTTCTTGAATGTCGGCAGGTTTTCCAGACTCAGAATCATTCTTGCAGCTCTTTTCTAAATGATTCAACATCCTTTTTGAAGTGTACATACCAAAACTCAACTGGATATAGCATTCCTATAATGGTTTCACCAATGTTGCATACAGAGGTAATATTAACTGCCTAATTCTACTTGTTATTCTGATTTATACATTCAAGGATCACATTAGCCCTTTATAACCACAGCATTGCACTGGTAGCTCACGTTCAGTTGGTTAACTACAATCACCTCTGTCCTCTCCAAAGTCATGGCTTTCCAGGATACAGCTACCCAGCCTGTAAATGTGATATAAGTTATTTGTTCCTAGATATATGATCTGTCATTTGGCTATTTTATAATGCATGTTGTTCAAATGATCTGTTTAACAAGAAACCTATACCCCACTGTATAAGTGACCTGCCTTTATCACTATTTACTACTCTACCAATTTTGTGGTACCTGCAAATTTTACCAGCTATGATTTTATAAATTCTCCCTGATCATTGAAACAGATATTGAATATAATTGGGCCAAGAACAGATCCCTACAGAACCCACCAGAATATACCCATTGGGTTATGATTCCGCCCCATTACAATTACTTTTTAAGATATATCTGTTAGCCAGCTTTTAATCCATTTAATGCTTGCTGCATTCGTTTTTTAAAATCAGACTGTTGCACAGTACTAATTAAAATGCCTTACAGAAGTTAAGTATATTAGGTCAACAGAACCTTTATCAGCCAAAATTTTACTCTCAAAAAATATCAAGTTTGTTTGACTGAGACCCATTTTTCATAAAAACATGTTTATTGGCATTAACTATGTTATTGTTCTTTATTCTTCACTGATTGCTTGTTTCAACCTTTACATGGGTTTTGCCAAGGGTTGATGTCAGCCCTATAGTTACCTGAGTAATTCCATTTTCCCTTTTTAAATATTAGCACAAATTTAACTTTTTTCCCCAGACTTCTGGAACTTTAATAATATTCCAAAATTTATTGAAATCAACACCAATTATTTTATTAATTCATGTGTTTCTATATGCAATTCATTCACTAAACTTAAAGATGGAAGCAAGTTCTGAAAGATTGCTTAATGGAAGAATATACACTTCGACTTTTAACACACTACAACTTAGAGGCAACACGATTTTGATAAGCTACCTGTACTTATTATACTCAACTGAAAGAACTCAAGTATTCAAATGTGTAGAATTTAGATGATATTTTAGAAAACTGCCAGAATAAAAGAAAAAAAATAAAAGTAAATTTCAAAGGTATTCTAAGGACCACTTCTATTTTAACAGGGGAACAAATATCTTTTGATGAGATTTTGTCTTGTTCCTTGTGGAGATGTACCAGTGATGAAGAGACAAGCACAGATACCTAATTCTACTCAAATCCATAAGCCTCAAACTTCAATGTACTATGAGAAAAGAGTGGATAAAAAAACTGATTGAAACTAATACAATTTAGGTAAGAAGAGAACAAAAGGAAAGGCGACAAGGAACAAAAAATGCTCAGTTCATAAAGGAAAACAAAGAATTCTCAGTACACAATAAGAAGAGAAACTTTCAGCAGATGGGGAAGTTGCCTCAGTACAAAGTGATCAGCCCAAGAGCCGGAAAGAATCTCTCAATACCAGCACTGCTCTGCAAGATGCTGCTGCTACCAAATCTCCTACTTGAGTTGGTAAGATCGTCTTGTATATGCCAAGGGGTAGGTTAACTTCATTGATGACATGGGTTTAACTGGATATTAAAGGTTTATCATAACGGAAGGTTTATTAACAGCTTCTCCTGTTAAACATTAAAGAGTTGGACATCATATTCCCCCACCCCCCATCAGTGTTTCTCAACCTGCAGCCCGTGGGCCACTTTCGGCCCAATCAGCACAGAGTTGCAGCCCATATGACATCCTTGGTGCCATACAGGTAGTATTGGATACGGCCCACATAACACATTGTGGGCTGCATATGGTAAATAGGTTGAGAACCACTGCTCTCTCTCTCTATATATATATATATATACGCACAACACACACACAGAGACTGCATGTATTGGAGATTCTTCATTTTCAACAATCTGCTAGTTTCAAATCACCCTTTAAGCAAATTTGTGAGTTACCATATTCCAGCTTTTTGTTATGTCTTTCCACTACAGAGTTTAATCTTCAATATTCTCTGTCCCTCTGTGCTCTGGGAAGTGATCGAGGAAGGACATGAAGATGCACAAAACCTGGCAGCTCTGGCTCAGGTGGGTAGGGTTCAGGGGTGTCTTCGGTATAGCTGGGTGGGTGAATCTGAGTGGGTGGCTTCTGGAGGTATATGGGTACTAAGACTTCTGGGGAGGCAGGGATGGGCTAGGGGGCTGTTGACATAGCTAGAGGTGGGTATTTGTTGCTGCTGGGTTGTGCTGGAGGAGCGGAGGTTGGTGCACCTGACTGAGGGATATGTGTGTGTGTGTGGACAAGAGAAAGGGAGCTTGGGGCTCATACTGGGCCTCTTAATTTTTGCCACTGCTGTCTCCTGAGTGCTCGTACCTGGCTGTACTCAGCAGGAGGAAGAACAAGAGGCAGCGCTTGGCTGTCTTCTCAATAGCACCACAGAAACACTTGGTGGCCAAAAAGCAGAATTGAATGCAACTGCCTGCAGCCTTCCTGCAGCTCAGCCAAAAGAGTGACATTCAGGCTGAAAACTGATTCAGTTTCTTATTTCTGCTTCATGCACCGTCCCAAAGGACATGGAAATGTCATCCCATCCACCTGTACAATTCAATGCAAAAGCTTCAACGTAATTTACAAGTACTGTTCTTATTAATATCTGGAGGTGCCAAATTATCTATATTAGTTACAAACTGTTATGGCAATAAAAAAGAGACGTCCTGTACAATTAGGAAAAAATAATTTTTATTTCTTATGAAAAGCACTAGGGCTTACAATGACTTAAGAACCACCTGCATATTTGAAGTCAACAACTCCAATTCCTGAGTTTAACCTTTAAAGCAAAAATAACACACACTGAGTATAAACAATTTTTCTTTGAACAGGTTGCCATGCTGTCAGATTCAGCTACATATTTGTTACAACTATGCAAACTCAAAGGGCCAAAAGTCAAGTGAGAGCAATATGCTTCCCTAAATGTGTATGTACACATTTGCTCCTCCATGTGGTAATTTAATCCTTCTCACCAACTAAATGGCTGCACTGAGGTTGTATTTTTAAAATTACCAAATTCTTCTCTACTGTTTTAGTGAGATTTTGAAAAAAGGAATTACCTCTGATTTTAAAGAACAAGTAAGTGTTCATTTGATAAGGACCTATGTTATTTTCCCCAATACACATATATGTGCGCACGAATGGAGTCCTATGTCATGGCTTGGGCTAGAGATTCCACCACTACTTCTCTGGCTGATAAGATCAAAGGTGAAAAAGGGAATAGTAGGCTCCTCTGAGCACTGGTTCTCAAACTTTTTTTTCCGCAGACGACTTGAAAATTGCTGAGGTCTCGGCAGACCACGTAATGATCTTTTTAAATACTGTTTGTACCATTAGCTAACTATTGTAAAGCGCTTTGGATAAAAGTGCTATATAAAAAAAACTTAATTATTAACTTTTTTTGTTCTACAAATAAAAGCACACAACTCATATTTTAATATCAGTAGTCGTCCCTTTCTAATGTGATGGATGTGCCCTTTTTCCCCCACCACAGCAGCCCCTGAGTTGGGGCTGGGAAGGAGGGGGGTCTCTTCCCAGCAGCCACAGCCCTGGAGCTGGGGAAAGTTGCTTCTTTCTCTGGCCGTTGCAGCCCTGCACATCCCAAATTCCCCCCACTCCCTCTTCTCACCCCACTGCCCCCTCCCACCTACTCCCTTTTCCCCTCAAGGTCACCACATCACCTTACATGTGCATCATCTCCAGGATCCAGGCACCTAATTAGTGGAGCCACACCTGCACGGCTCCACTAATTAGGTGGGTGGCCCTTCATTTTCTTGTGTGCAGCCGCCCAGGTGCGCACCTTAGAGGGAACTATCCGCAGATCACCTGAATGGAGCTCACGGACCACTGGGGGTCCTCAGACCACAGTCTGAGAACCTCTTCTTTAGCGGCTACATTTTTTAAAAAGGAGGTTTCCTCCATGAGGCTAATTTGCAAAATACCAACAGAATAACCAGCATTTGTCTAGGAAAAAAGCCCTTTGTGAAGGTTGAGAACCTGAGAACATGAATTCCTTTGATACAAGTGGTTCTGTCTATGGAACAGCACTCTCATGGATTTTCAGTATAAAAATAGTACGTTATTTCCCAAGTGTTAAAGATTCCACACCTAAACAGTCAGTACAGCAGGGCATCATGATTAGCAACTAATGTTAGCCATTGAGATTACTAAATTGGGGTAGTTTTTACAATTCAATTGAGTGATATAAAACATGTGATTCCTATTAATCTTAAAGTGAGTATTATGGATATAAATTGATAGTCTCAAATAGATTTATGATTCCCCAGCCCTCCATCCCACTATACCTAAATTCAGCTATTTAAATTGAACATATACTTTTGGCTGCTATGTTTGCTGCTCCTGTTTTTATATTCTTTAAAATTGATGACAAGTAAATGCTATTAGTTAACTAAAGCTGCAGGAATACAATGAAACTTCAACCTACAGACCTCATATAGACCTCAAACTAAAATCTTCCATTTCTAAAAGGATCACTACTGCAGCACTTTCAAACTCTTGTGTGCATTGAGAATCCTCCTGATATTTCTAATCTTTAGGAGTATACTCTTGAGTTGCCCAATGGTATAAGAAATTGCCTACCTAGCTTCAGGACATTTTTACCATTTTTATTCTGGAGCTTAGCTCCTTGCCTGCTAATGCAAAGCTGTGAAGAATATCATAGCTTTTCTTGTGGCTAGCAGAGATACACTGATTTTGAACCTACATCCTAAACATACTAAAAAGAAAAGCTCTGAAAATGTCCTTGATATTTCGTTACAATAACATAATTCTATAACAAAATTCCCACTGTCCTTGCACCCTACTCTTCTCACTCCTGACACTCCTCATGGAGTAGATGGTGCAAAGAAGCAACTAAAAATGCTGCACTTAGTATCAATAACTTCTGTTGGCTTACCAAATGCAAAAACTACAACTGGTTTTAGACAGGTGCAAATATCCCCATACCTTTGGTATTCCAATCTCTATGCTTTCCCATCTCCATGTTCAGGGGGCGGGGCTTCTGCAGTCTTGGGGTAAAAGAAGAAGCATGCTGTTTTGATTCCCTGTAGCAAGGTCTGATGACCAGCTTGCCTAGCGGTCAACATGTGGCCTTATGGTTTCTGCCAGTCCAATAGTCCCAGTGGGGGCCCCAGCTGAGGCCTCAATCACTCCTTCATGCTCAGATTGCTCCCCTGAATTCAGTCACTATAAATGAGCAGGGGAGGACAAGTTAGGGGGACTCAGGCCCACCCATTCCACTGAGTCCTGACCCAGGGCCCTATAGGTATATCAAAGTATCCAGCCCAGTTACTGAGCTACCCCAAATTTTGTTTCCACAGGTCACTTCCCACCAGTCTGGAGCAGACTCTCCTCAGTTTCTTAGGTCTGGTCTATACTGTATGATGAGGTCAACGTTAGCTGCCTTGTGTTGACCTACCTGTGGAAGTGTCTCAATTTACATTAGCGCCTGCTGGCATAAGTGTCTCTCTACATCCATTTAGTGACACCACCTCCCTGAGCGGGACAGAGTCACAGCTGATGTAATCAGTTTGATGCAGATTCAGGGTAGACACTGTGTTGCTTACATCAACAGTGACTGGCTTTCAGGAGCAGACCCATAATGCCCCCCACTGACAATACAATCAACATAAGTGGTCCTGGTGAGGACCTGCACAGCTGACACAAGGAGTCCAGTGTACACACACACACAAGTGATTTAATAAGTGTGGTAGCTGTATGCTGACATAAGTTAGGTCAACATAATGTTGTAGTGTACACATGGCCTTAGTATCCTGTTCAGTCAGTCTCTCTCTCATAGGCTTATCTATACTTACAGTATTGCAGTGGCACAGCTGCACCACTGTAGTGCTTAGTGAAGATGCTACCTATGCTGACAGGACAGCTTCTCCCATTGGCGTAGGTACTCCACCTTCCTGAGAGGCACTTGCTATTTGATGGGAAAAGCCCTCCTGTCAACCTAGCACTATCTGCAATGGGAGTTAGGTCAGTATAACTGGGTTGCTCAGGAATGTGGATTTTCCACACCATTGAGCAATGTAGTTATACCAACATAAGTTTATAGTACAGACCAGGGCTTAGAGCTTTCAACTCCTAAAGAAAAGTGGGTAGGGATCCAAGCCCCTGCTGGTAGAGCAGCCTTCAACATAGTTTTCAGCCTTGTTTCCTGGAAAACATGGAACTCATTCCCCCTTCTCCTAGACTACCAGTGTCCTTTTAAATTGTTTCTCCACTGGGCACATGTCTTGTACCTAATGAAGGGCAGGGCCTCCCTACCCAAATAATACTCTGCTCCTTGCCCTGATTCAGCATGGGGCCTTTGGACCCCATCATATTCCCTCAAGTTCTTCTGCACAGTTTGAGGTTCTTTGCAATTCTTTTCATCCTCATTTGCTCATTTCCAATGCCACATGCAGCTGTGGAGGACTTCGGTGTATTTCAGTACCCTGGTTTCCTTATTTTTTGTCAAGAACTCAGCATTTTTTTATTTTTTTGAGGGGGAAGGGGAACCAGAAAGTACAGGAGCAGTTCTAACGTAAAGCTGTGGAGAATCAGCCATAGCAGAGTTCTGCTCTGTCACACACTCTCTCCTCTCCATCACACGCATGGAATGCCCAATATGCTGAGAGGGAGGAAATGGCTGGCACAGGAGGCAGCAGGGCCAACTCCACCAGCTTTCTGGAAACAGAATGCAGCAGGAATCTCTGCTGACTGTTTCCTGCTGTAAGGTACTTTGCACTGCTTATGTAGTGTAAAGCAGTATGAACAGTTCAGAGACTTCAGCCCTAAATTTTCATAGCTATTTAAAAATTATACAAAAAACTTCTGACTGGTCCTGACTATAAAAACTGGGAATATCTCAAAGTTGCCAAGAATTTAAAGGTGAATACAGGAAGTTAATTGTTTGTTAACTTAGAGTATTGTCTTCACTAGAAATTAGGCCATGTTAGAATATGAACTTTAACATTGCGCATGCTACCATGACTCTGAACACATCTATGGTGTCAGCATAGCCTGGGACAAGTTACGTTTAACATTGTGGCAGCTACTGGGACCATGCTGTAACACAACCAAATTTTCGAAACAAGCCATCGGGGAGTTGATATCTACTAAGTGAAGACCATCAAGTACTGTCTTCCTCTTTTGAACGGGCAACCTCTCAACCACAGTTCACAGTGCTCAAAATTAACTAATGTGCAGATGACTAACTCAAGAATTCTGTATCCATTCAGTGTTTTTTGCATAATTTTCAATCTCTGCAGACTGCAGTAGCCTAGATAGGCTATGATATTTTACAGCATGCCTATGAAAACGACATTCAAATTTGCCAAAAAGATAGGAAATCTAGCTTCTAGTAAGTGGACCAGAGCATTACAACACACAAAGATAAATGTTTTTTTGTAATTAATACAACAGGATCCTGATTATCTGAACCCCAGTTTCTGAACTCCCCAACTGCCAACTTTTCTATCAAACAATTTATATCCATTTGTACAATTAATTGGTACTAATTGCTTTCTGCTTATAAAACACTTAGAGCAATTATCTATTTGCTTTCTTTTATTCTTGTTGAAAAGGCATGCAAGTGAAAACAGGCTGCTTTGACCTTATGACAAAAATTGTAGAGAAGAGTGGACATGGGGGAAAGCAGTACTGGGTAAATCTACAATTACAGACAACAAGGAGGTTGAAGAAAAATATAAAGATTTTTCTATGTTGATGGAGACCTTCCAGATGTCAGAGCAGTGGTGGAATTATGCATCTGTTGCCCTGTTTCCCAATACAACATCAAATCTGAATGCCTGTGACTAAGGAAGGTTTTATTTTTTGTTATAATTTCCTTTAAAAACATCATAGTTTTAAAATGTCCTCTCAGAAAACAACAACAAAACACCAATGAATAAAGTCATCGAGGGCCTCAATCTTAAAATTGTCATTTATGGGTTTGCAAATTCTAAGCTAAAACCATAAGATTGGGGCTGAAACAAGATGGAGGATGCTGACCTCCTGTGAGAAAACGAAAAATCTCCTTTCTTCCAGTTACCAATGAAGAAGTCAAGCGGGCGTTGACGACAACAACAATTAGCACGAACATGAACATCTCTTTGAGGGGTCATTTGTAAATGAGGCATGGGACAGATAGGGAGAGTTTATTAATAAAGATGAATATGCTAGTTAGAAGGAAAGGCACTCAACTTTTGAAGTAATGCTTACATACTATGAAGCTGTTGAGCACTTTGAAAAATGCCTGCTGTACATGAATAGCCAAAGTGACTGCTGTACCTCCTCAGTTTATGTTCCTGTATATTCAACTATGCCTTCAAAATAGCTTTGATAAAAAAAATCTCAGATTTTTGCCAAAAAATAAACAACCTTTCCTAGTGCAGCAATTTTTATGCATTTGATAGCATCACAGTGAGTAGCAAGGAGGCAGCTCTGTTTCTATCTTAATTGCCATCACTTACAGTGTTTTTCCTCCATTGCCGCCTAATTAAACAAACTCCCTACAATTCAAACAAATATAAAGTCATCCACGCTGTTTGGAAGGTCAGGATTTTACTTATTCTTCCACTGAATTTTCTCTCTCAATTCACAGATGTTGCCATTTCTGTATAAGCATTCCCACAATTTTCCTTTTTTCTTTATATCTTTTTATTCTGTCTGCTGCTCAACTTGATAAATATCTATTTTGCCTTGAAAAGCCTTTGTATTTTTTCTCCTCTTAGCAGAATCCCCCAGTTGCTGCTACCAGTTAAATAATTCACACAAACATACTCATTTTTGTCCATATCTGCTCACTCATAGATTAACATCCTTAGGTTGCTCTCCTCATGTGTCTTCTCACTTTGAGCTTTCACTAACATTATTATATATAGGATCTCATTTTCAGACATACCATGGACCTGCCTCTCCTATTTACTGTAGGGGGAATAATAAGCTGTTAGCACTTTTGAAAATTAACTTCACCCAAGATCTACAGTTTTAATTTCTTCTCATTTTTATCATAGCTTTTATGCACATCCATATTCATGATATCTTTTCTTGCTCAGAATTAAATAATACATCCAATTTCCCTTTTGTACCTCTCTGATATTATCCAGATTATCTGAGGTGAAGTTTCAGCTCTGTCAGAAGTAGCCGATGATCTGCATCAATACTAACATTAAACAGTTTTACATTTGAAAATTGTCGTTTTTCCATCTCCTCAGTGCAATGATTTCATTGATACATTGATTTCCCTTGTCACCAACATCAAGTGATATAAATGCATTTCCACGTTCCGTGATGGGATAATATTTTTTTTATGATCAAGATGACACTCAGAATTGAACTCATTTGTTTATCCTAATTGTTTACTCCTAATCCATGTTAGTTCATTACAATCTGGTAAACACTCACTCCCACAACTACAGCACTGAATCAATTTCCTGTAATCAGCAGCACATGTTTTGGCAGAGAGTTAATAGGACAAATGTAGAACTCTTGAGTGTTGTTATCCTAGGTTACTGCAGACAATACACAATCTTGAACTGAAGATTTACAACATAACACCTCTGAGGTAGTTTTAAAATCAGCCTGATGTGGACTGGATTATATCCAACAGAGGTGTAAATATATCTTTTTTTCAGAATAAGTATACATTTTTTCCCAATCTTCTTTCAGTATTTTGTAAACACAAAATTTTCTTCAATAGGGAATAATAAAGAGACTATAGTGAAATTAATGTGGCTGCTACAACTCCACAACAGACCACATTGTTTGTCATATATGCAACTCCCATCATAAAAAGTGTGTTATCCAATTTGATCTCTGAATTAAGCATTTTTGGTGTCAAATCTATAATTTTCTAGAAGCCTCAAACTGACCTTTTATGTGCCAAGACAGGCAAGAGAGGAACTTCCTAGGTAGTTTGCTCTATTGTTTTGATGTACCATTCTCTTCAAAAACATTGTGATTGATACAAGGAAATCATTTTTGTCTCTTTCTAAATCTTGATGCATACTTCTTGCTCACTTTTAGTGCATATGCTGAGCTATTGAGCACAACCCCATTGCCACAGCATGTCAATGATCTGAAGCACAGCGTAAGGAATAGAAACTAGCATCACTTAGCTCCAAAGTGTTTCACAGAACAGTAGGACAGAGTGAATGGAATAAAAAGTTGTTAAAGAGACACGCTTAGCCATGGCTAAACATAATTTGGTATTTTCAGTTGCTGACCTTCACACATTCTTGAACACTGTTTACTGATACCACAATATTACTGAAGCACTCTTGAAGACAGATAATAAAAAATGCTGACTATTTCACTATTAGATGGTCAGAAGAAAGTTAAAAGTCCACTTCTTTCACACACATAATTCAACAAGTTAAAAATTGGTTATTGACACAACTATCATAGGGAGTAAAATGTATTAATCTATTTCACTTGTTTAGATTATTCATTATGTAAGACTGCCCATCATTAGCAAAACTCCATGACGAATTGTGCAATACATTTCAGATATATACTCACAATACCAGCCAGCAAAAAATGCTATGCAGAGTAACAGGAACACATGGTCAATTTTTAAAAAAAAAATCATGTGCATCTCTCATCTAGCAAATTTATATGAGTGCAGCATGTTGAAACAACTTTACTGGAAAACGACAGTTGGGGATTGATCCTGCTTTAAGCAGGGGATTGGACTAGATGATCTCCTGAGGTTCCTTCCAACCCTGATATTCTATGATTCAATGAATACATTATTTGTAGAGGATTTGAAGTAGTATATACTTTTCAAGAGTTGCAGGCTACCCAACTTGGGCATGGAGTAGACACAATGAAACACCTCAAAATGGATTATCATTAGAGTGACACACAGATCAGAGTTTAATCTAGTAGTACCTTTAAAGCAACTTTTAACCACTACTCCAGAAGCCGAGAAATCAGTGACTCATGGACCCAAAGGATAGTTGGAAGAGTTTTTGTGAAGAAAAAAAAGTAGCCTAACTACAGAACTATTTCATTCTGCTATGTCCTATGAATAAAGGTTCTGTAAATACTACATATAGTTAAAATAGAATTTTCCATGGTAAAAGGATATTTGTTATATAATGTGATACTGTATATATTTTATAATCTGCACTTCAGCTGAATGCCATATAAAGATTTGAAAAGAATCAGAAATCCATTTGACCATTTTTAACAGAAGCAGTTAAAGAAATATTAAATGAAAAGTTCTGATTTTTAAATGTGTTAAATCAAGTATGACAAAATGGACTACAGATACTAACCCATACTTAAAACAACATCATTAACATGTTCTAGGTTTTAATTCATAACTTGTGCTTGTGTTTCTATTTCTGTAATTATCAATTGCTGATGAACAAATACAATGCTGTGCACCAACCCCCAGAATTCACTTGCTGGACTCCGACAGAACTCCCTCTTAAGGTATATTGAGCTAGAAAACAGAATAAATAAGTGCTGGCTTTGGGCCAGATTCTGATCTCAGTCACACCATTTTTAACAAGATCAGAATCTGGGCTTATGACTGCCATTAGTTAGCTTATCCCTCCAAATGAAAAAAGTATCAGTGGCTACTGAGATCAAAGATTAGCAAGATTCTGAGTGAAATTTCAATGTCACTTTACTACTACAACAAGGACTTCACAATTTATTTATTACAAAGTTAAGAAGATGAAGCTGGATAAGTACAGTTGTTTGTGTCTCTAATTCTATAGCAGCACACTCTTTAGTGGTTCCTGGAAAAGCTATTTAATTCCTACAACTGCTGCATTTGTTCTGGTGTCAAAAGGCAAGTTATTAATTCAGTGATTGTACCAGTGTTTGCTGCTGACAGGAAAAGTAAAGCAGCCTAAAATGTCCACTAGATTTAGAATCCATGTGTCTATCTCTAAGTCATTAATCACTTGGTAATTAAGGCCTGCTTCTACTACCATCAAAGTCAACAGAAAAATTATCATTGGACTTCAGTGACACAGGATCAAAACACAGCAGCTAGATACCACAACTCCTTTTCTGCAGTAAAGCTATGAGTTTAACTTGACACAAGACAGCAGACTCCAAATATGGCAAGGATACTTTGATGCAAAAAAAGTTGTTTTTTTTATCAGCGTAATATATTTCTGTAAAAATCACGTGGAATACACAAATGAATAAAACCAAAGTAACACAATCTTTTTTTAATTAAACTTGGAGGAAAGAAAAATAATGTAGTGTATTCCACAAAGCATAAGCAACACAATTTCAGGTCTTCCAGGAAGCACAGTGATAAATTACACATATAAAAGAGGTTAAAGGGAGTACTGGGATAAAATTAGGCAAAGGAAAGTCAGGCTAAACATTAGAAAAATGAATTATCTCAATAGTTAGATATGACAGACTGATGAGCAGTGTTCCCAGTGAAGTAGTGGGAGCCTGATCAGTTGGGGGCAATGACAATAGCCTGAAGAGTGCATTTGCTCATGGCACAATCCTGCATTATCAAGACGATGAACTGAATGCTCCAATGTGCCTTTTCAATCTCTAAATTCTAGAATATGATCATATGTAAACAAAACAGTTTCTTAAACTCCTATTTAATATTTTCTACTCATAAGTTTTCCTTAGACATTCACTTACATTGATTTCCCAGTATTGTACACTTTAGGATTTTGCACAGTTAATGACATTTCAAACCCACTCTGTGGGCTCATTTTCCCTGCAAACTGATACTTTTGAGATCTTTCTTTCATTATACACACTTTCCTTTTACAGAGGTTGGTGGAGGAACTGAGTAACACTTAAATCATCTACTCCCACGGAATGTTTAGAACGCAGTGTGGCAGCATCAGGAGATGGTGCCGCTGAGTGGTGATAGTTTGTAAAAATGAGGGTGAAAGAAAGTAGTGAGCAACTGGTAGCAGTTTGGGATGACAGCACAAGAATGAGAACAAGTAAGGAGAGGCTACTTTAGATCCCCCGCCCTCAATACATTTTTCCTCTAGCAGGGCTGTGGGAGCTGTGGAGGGCTGTTAGTGATACACTGGGGAAGGAAAGAGAAAGCTATAGAGCAGTGTCTAAAGAGATAAAGACAAGTCTAGGAAGGACAAAATATATATACACCGAAAATAAAGCAGAAATCTTAAAGCTAAATTAGTTTATCCAGCTATGCAGATTGCCTTTGTTTTTATTATTATTTTGTACTTCTCTGAAACCGCCACTGTTTTGTTTACAAAATAAATCTCTTTTTAAACATGAAAAAGACATTTTGTTGTTTTCCACTTTGTTTTGAATATGATCTGGTTTTTACTCTGAATTTGTAGCTGCTGCTTGTGAGACCTACAAAATAGTGCATGTGGTGGTTTGTAGGCATAGGTGTCCAGCTTCATCTCTAAACTTTTCACAGAGAGAAGGCAATTTAATGAACTGTGGTAACACACATGCAATCACCATAGTAGTCAGCAGCAATTAAACTTGAGACCATTAGCATCAAAAATCCAGTACTTGAACCAAAGAGCCATCTCCATTAGCTGAAAGACTTAAATAGCCACTAGAAGGAGATATGGTCACATGCTCACAATCGGGAAGTGTGTTACATACCTCCACAGTTCCAAAAGCTCACCCTCAGTGCCTAAATTCAAGTCCCATGTTGAGTGCCACGCAGCCATGGTTCATAAGTGGCGCTAGCCCTATAACTAATTTTTCAGTTTCTTGGCAGTTTTGAAAAATCAGTATAAAATTCTTTTTTGGTAGAACCCAAAATTTATGAACCACCACTGCCACAACACCCTTCTCTTACTGCAATTTTGTCAGTCTACTCCAATATTTTTTTGTTAAAACTATTTGGCAAATACTGCCTGAATTCAACCTTAAACTGCATTTTTCAGCAAATAAACTATTTGCCTGAAAAATTTTGCCCAGCTCAATTCATAACAAGATAACACTTGAAGTACTGCAGACCTTCATCACTCAAGATAAGTTAGGGCAAATGAATGATTGACAAGAAACTTTCATCCCATAAGTACTTAATTTTATTTGCTGAATTTTGGAAAGCCTGTAAGAGATGAAATCCTTAGAATCAGAGAGAAAATGAAAGAAAGACTCTTTATTAGATGGGAGGGAAGGCCTGATCCTTTGAAACAGGGAAAAATTAGGGGAAAGAGAGAAAAGATGAGACTGCAGAAGTAAGGGTTACTTTATGAGGGGCAACTGCCAAGAACGTTGCTGTGGGATCTAATCATGGTGAGCCACATCCCCAAGGAGAACTATGAATTTGTGATTTTTTTCTTTATAATCACATTTGGATCAACACTGTATTCCATTTCCTCAAAGAGAGAAAAACAATTTTTCAAGTTAAAAAAATAGAGCCTTATTTCTTGTAATGTTTCTAAAGCAATATATTGCCTATTAAGCTTTTCCTCCCCTTAGTACTGTTAATATGCTGTATCCATATGCACAGATCAATGAAACGACTAACAAAGAGAACAATATAATATTACTTTACAAATAAATATTGAAGACTCTGCCCTGGAGAAGATAGCTCCCAAACAAATGAGTAAAAGAACAATGTGCAAGGCTAAAAATACTATTCCTTTGTAAAAGACTTTAAAATAACAATGTTGTTCTGCCAGCACTCTCAATAGTAGAGGGCACTAAATGCCATTAGAACATAACAGGCTGGATACTCTAGCTCAGAGTATGTGGCTCACTGGTGTGCTTTCCAGAGATGTGCTGGAGGCATCTTACCTTAGGACAGAAATGGGTAGAATGCCTCTAAGGCACTGGAGAAACTCATTCAGAAGCACCAACTATTACACCCTTAAAAGGGTACAGTGCACTCTCAGGGCCAGACTCTGGTTGTTGCAAGATGCATGTAGGGAAGGAGCTATGTCCACAACTCCAGCATTCCCATGAACACTCCTCCTGAGCAGAGGAACACCTCTGTTGTACTATTCCATCCCTCACAGCACTGTCATACTATTTGCTCCCTTGGTGGGTGCCCAAAGCAGATAAAAGGGATTCCCTACGTCCTCTTCATTCCCTCAGAGAGCCAGAATTCAGTGAATTCTGCCCAAATTTGAGCTGAAATTGCATTCAAACAAAGCCAGAATTTAGTCCTGTATTTTCAACTGTTCATCTCAGTCCCCGCTACAAATGTCAACACACCATTGCATTGTTGCTGAAAGAAGCATCAACAACTTCAGCATAGAAGATGGGTATCTTATTTCTTGGAACCAGACATTCCAATTAATATTGGACCAAAGTGGACTACAATTTTTTTGGTAACATCTAAACTCTTAATGACAGGATCTGTGTCTGGCTATACTGTAAACACGCAATTAACAGATACACAATAATCTCTGTGCTTCATTTTAATTATCTGTAAAACTGTTAATATACTTAATCATATCATGAATATTAATTGATATTTGAAAAGTTCTTCATGTGACACACATACAAAGTTTATTCACAATTATTCAAAAGCATATAAAAGAATGCAAGGCTTGGCAACAATTATAAATTTCTTATTTGATAATGTCAAAGACACAGACATGAAGTTTCAGCTCCAAAGAAGGTCATGACTGTTAATGACACTTCTCTTTTTCTTCCTGTTATTCTCTGGAGTTTATCAGCAATATTCTCCCTGGAAAACCTAATTCTCAGATGTGATGAGAGCCTGTAATTTTCATCTGGCCCTGAGCCACTTATAAGGGAAAGGCATACTAAGAAAATGGTACTATTTCTTTGCCACTAATGATGTATATTTTAAACCAACTTTTGCATGATTTTTTGTTTCACTAATAATAAAAGATAATGGAATCCTTGAATGCTTTAGTTTTGTGCAGTCCATTTCTGTTGTGGCTGCATGTATTCCTTTGGTGCTAAGATGGGACAATTTTGATTGAATTTGAGTTTAAGGTGGAATTCTGAACCATTACCCAGGTGAATTTTTTCTTACGGACTGGGTTTAAAAGTGACCCCTTTTTTCAGAGACTGGGGATGAAAAGGTAGCTTAAAAGTCCTTTCTGAAGCAAGGTACAGCATTTGATAAAGGTCACATTCTTTGTTCCAAGAAAAACAGTCCAACTATCTTTGAAAAAATGTTATTTGGGAAATCTGAAAGTGTTGCAGACAGCACATTTGACATGGGATACAGTTTTAATTGTTTGTACATTTTGCTTAAGAGTTATATATTTATACAAACCATGTTAAAACAATTGCATTGCCAATATGTTCTGTTGTTATTTCCTCTTATTCTGACGCAAGGAACACAGTCATGGTCAGCAAAAGCACTCAAGCTGGAGCCACTATGGTGCTGCTGGCACAGCAGACCCAGTCAAAATCCATTGACTCTGGAGCTTGCCCCATTGGCCTGAAAGTCTGTGTGTTATATTGTGAAGATTTTCTGAATGGTAGGGCTTTGGGCAAGGGATATGACGTTATTGACATGAACTGTGACCGTATAGATCGTTGTTGCAACCAGGGTCCTATGGTTGCACCAAGTCCCGTACAGAGGAGGTCAAGTGGGGTGTCTATGGAAAGGTTGTAGTTTGCTGGTTATGATTATGCTGTCTGTATGTGTGTATCATTTTTGTATTTGAAGTTATGAATATTGGCTATGTACCTGTATCTCAATGTGTTTGATTCTAAGTAGCCTCAGTGAAGCATTTGGTCAGCTTCTTGAGAAAGGACTATTCTCAGTAAGTGCCCAGTCAAGAAACACTTCACTGACAATGGACTTTGGGAGATGCCAATCCACATCTGAGCTTTCCTGGGAATGTTCAAACTAACACGTAAACAATGGCGTTGGCCTGCAAAAAGCTGAATCATTCATGGACATGTGACTTGCCCAGGTGGCTACAAACTCCATCTTGTTGCTGTGACTTTGCACAGAAGAACAAAGGGGTTTCCGCTCACAAGAGAGAGAATATAAAAGGCCCTGGAAGCCTCTCCATTTTGTCTTCAGATGGCTTAAGAGATGGCCTCTCAACCCCAAAGAGATGCCTAAAAGAAACTGGAACAAAGGACAGTAACTATGCGGGTGTGAGTGATTGCTGGATCCAGATTAGGAAGGAGTCCAGTCTGTGAAAGAAACTTATTGGAACATCTCTGGGGGTGAGATTTCATCTGTAATCAGTTTCTTAATGTATTATGCTTAGACTTGCATGTTTTGTTTTATTTTGCTTGGTAATTTACTTTGTTCTGTTTGGAACCACTTAAATCCTATTTTTTATATTTAATAAAATCACTTTTGCTTATTAATTAACCCAGAGTAAGTAATTAATACCTGGGGGAGCAAACAGCTGTGCATCTCTCTCTATGGCCTGGTCTACACTAGGGGATGGGGTCGATGTAAGATACGCAACTTCAGCTACGTGAATAGTGTAGCTGAAGTTGACGTATCTTATTTTGACTTACCTCCCGTCCTCACGGCACAGGATCAACGGCCGCGGCTCCCCCTGTCGACTCTGCTACTGCCGCTCGCTCTGGTGGAGTTCCGGAGTCGACGGGAGCACGTTCGGGGATCGATATATCGCGTCTAGATGAGACGCGATATATCGATCCCCGATAAACTGATCGCTACCCGCCAATCTGGCAGGTAGTGTAGACATACCCTATAAGTGTTACAGGGGGCGGATAATTTATGAGTTTACCCTGTATAAGCTTTATACAGATTAAAACGGATTTATTTGTGGTTTGGATCCCATTGGGAACTGAGTGTCTGGTTGCTAGAGACTGGAGTACTGTTTTCAGTTAAGTCTGCAGCTTTGGGGCGCATGGTTCAACAAGGGTCTGTGTTGGAGCAGACTGGCATGTCTGGCTCAACAGGGCAGGGTTCTGGAGTCCCAAATTGGCAGAGAAAACAGGCTCAGAGGTAGTCTCAGCACATCAGGTGACAGTCTCAAGGGGGTTTCTGTGACCGAACCCATCACAATATGCATGTGATGAGTTCTTTGGGTTGGACAAAATATACATGTATTTTGAATTACCAGCTGGGTAATTTTGTTGCATGAGGGTTTTGTTATATTGTAGGGGGAGGGGAAGATATTTCTTGTGTGCATTGCTTTATTAAATCATTGTTAGGGCATCTAAAGCTAATCAAAACACAAAACATCAAAAAAACTGCAATCTGAGAGATTTAACAAGTATGTTTATACTTCACCCATCTGTCATTTGTTACTGAACTTTTGAAAAACCAATTTGTACCTCTCAATGACAACTGAGAAGCAGCCACCTACTGGATTGAAGTGCTGCACTCTTTTCTGCACAGCATTCCACTGTTAGACTGTACTTGGTCTGTCGTAGAAAAATGTGATTTGTAATAGCTGATTGCATAAATAATAATAAATAATAGGGCTGTCAAGCGATTAAAAAATTAATTGCGATTAATCACATGATTAAAAAATTAAACAATAGAATACCATTTATTTTAAATATTTTTGGATGTTTACTACATTTTCAAATATATTAATTTCAATTACAACACAGAATACGAAGTGTACAGTGCTCACTTTATTTTTTATTACAAATATGTGCACTGTAAAAACAAATTGTATTTTTCAATTCACCTCAGACAAATACTGTAGTGCAATCCCTTAATCATGAAAGTTGAACTTACAAATGTAAAATTATGTACAAAAAAAGGCATTCAAAAATAAAACAATGTAAAACTTCAGAGCTTACAAGTCCACTTACAAATACTTCTTGGTCAGCCAATCATTCAGACAAACAAGGTTGGTTACAATTTGCAGGAGATAATGCTGCCCGCTTCTTGTTTACAATGTCACCTGAAAGTGAGAACAGGCATTCGCATGGCACTGTTGTAGCTGGCGTTGCAAGATATTTACGTGCCAGATGTGCAAAAGAGCCATATGTCACTTCATGCTTCAACCACCATTCCAGAGGACATGCTTCCATGCCAATGATGGGTTCTGCTTGATAACAATCCAAAGAAGTGCGGACTGACGCATGTTCATTTTCATCATCTGAGTCAGATGCCACCAGCAGAAGGTTGATTTTCTTTTTTGGTTGTTTGGGTTATGTAGTTTCTGCTCTTTTAAGAGTGTTGCTCTTTTAAGACTTCTAAAAGCATGCTCCATACCTCGTCCCTCTCAGATTTTGGATGGCACTTCAGATTCTTAAACCTTGGGTCGAGTGCAGTAGCTATTTTTAGAAATCTCACACCGGTACCTTCTTTGAGTTTTGTCAAATCTGCTGTGAAAGTGTTCTTAAAACATGTGCTGGGTCATCATCCAAGACTGCTATAACATGAAACATATGCAGAATGCGGGTAAAACAGAGCAGGAGAGATACAGTTCTGCTCCCAAGGAGTACAGTCACAAATTTAATTGACGCATTATTTATTTAATGAGCATTATCAGCATGGAAACATGTCCTCTGGAATGGTGGCTGAAGCATGAAGGGGCATATGAATGTTTAGCATATCTGGCATGTAAATACCTTGCAAATCTGGCTACAAAAGCACCATGCAAATGCCTGTTCTCACTTTCAGATGACATTGTAAATAAGAAGCAGATAGCAGTATCTTCTGTCAACGTAAACAAACTTGTTTGTCTTAGCGATTGGCAGAATAAGAAGTAGGACTGAGTGGACTTGTAGGCTCACTGTTTTGTTTTTGAGTGCAGTTATGTAACCAAAAAAAATCTGCATTTGTAAGTTACACTTTCACAATAAAGAGATTGCACTTCAGTACTTGTATAAGGTGAATTGAAAAATACTGTTTCTTTTGTTTATCATTTTTACAGGGCATATATTTGTAATCAATAATAATATAAAGTGAGCACTGTGCACTTTGTATTCTGTGCTGTAATGGAAATCAATACTGAAAATGTAGAAAAACATGCAAAAATATTTAATAAATTTCAATTGGTATTCTATTCTTATAAATGTGATTAATCTTTTTAATCACGACTAATTTTTTTGAGTTAATTGCATGAGTTAACTGAGATTAATTGACAGCCCTAAAAAATAATAAAGTTGAAATATTTTTCAAGTATTACAATAGGAACTTATTTTTAGTTCCTGTCAGTAGGTTGTAGGCAATGCTTTTGTAAAATAGAGAAGGTAAAAGAAGCCCTGGATTTTCACACTTATATTACACTGGATCATCATTTGAAAGTGTTCTATATTTTATAAAACATGAACTATATATAATCAGCTCTCCTGGGGAAGAAAGAAATATTTTTTCCCCATGTGAATATTGTGAATTGTACTGATGGAATTATAAAAAAAAACAACCACACCTGTCTCCTTATGAACTCTTCATTCCTTAGCTTGGCTAGATCTGTTTAATATATACTACATACACCTCTACCTCGATATAACGCTGTCCTCGGGAGCCAAAAAATCTTACCACGTTATAGGTGAAACCACGTTATATCGAACTTGCTTTGATCCGCCGGAGTACGCAGTCCCACCCCACCCCACCCCCCGGAGCACTGCTTTACGGCGTTATATCCGGTTGTATAATATCTGGTCGTGTTATATTGGAGTAGAGGTGTATATGGAGCCAGATCCTCAGATGGTGTAATCAGCAACATATTGAAATCAGAGTTAAACTGATTTACCAACTGAAGATCTGGCACATAGCATATAGGATTGTAGAAGTAGTAGAAAACTCAGTGAGAAAACTAAATAAAGCATGTCAAACTTAGAACATCTTAATTTCTACATGACTAACTCCACTGGATCCTGAAGGAGAGATTATAACCATGTTGCAGTCCTAGACTATTTTTTAGGCAGAATGGCAAAAAGTTTCAGACACTTGGTTTATAAGTATGAAGCCCACTTTACATAAGACAAGATGACTATTCCAAGTCCTTTCACACTTGGCTTAAGAAACAAAGTAGTATGTTTATATTTTTTTCTCCTAGCTGTTGCCATAGGAAATATCCAGCATCATTACTGATAATCTTCCTCTCAGCTCCCTTTGTTTTTCTTTTTTAATTTTTATTCTTCATTAAATGACCCTTGTACTCACAAAAATGCACTCTCAATAAAATAAAGCAATTATCACTTAAAAATATAAATCAATATTGTATTTTGCTGTTACCATGCATTCTATATTTAATTCAGAATAATAATAGTACAGAAGAAAACGCTAGGAGCTGTCTGAATATGAAGTCTCTGGAGGCACCACATTTAAATTAAAACTCTTATAAGGCAGATATCTTGAAAAGGAAATAACATCTGTGCTTCCTAAAGTCTTTGAAAGATCTTTTTCACTGGATAATCATTCATTCCAGGCACTCATTATTATTTGGAGACAAGCCCTTACTGAAGGCTTAAATCGAGATAACTCAAAATCACACATTTTGCAAGCCTCCCTCATTTTACTGTCCAAAAATCTTTGGTATAGTCTGCTTTAACAGTCACTGCAGTTGCCAAACTCCTGAAACCAAATGTAAAAAACAAAACCCAAGCAGTACAACTACATTTCTGTTGACAATTTCATTGCTGGAAAAATAGACACAATGATATTCAGGGGTGACTTACTAAATGTACTGCTGGCCAACTGCTTTAGTTTACTGTTTCAACTCATTCTGAATCAGGGAGGTTGTTGGGAAGTTCATAAGCTGTCAACGGGGAGCAAGGAGGGCTCATGCGCCTACTGGAGCCACTTGCTAACTCCTGCTTGCCTGGGGAGAAGCCATACATTTGTTTACAAAGGCCTATTTCTGCCACCTTGGTGTTGGCCCCTCTGTTTCACTGAATGGACAATTACCCTTGGTGGAGAAACAAAGAAGAACAGAGGGGAGGGGGCTAAAAGAGAAGGAAAACTGGCCAGGTGCAACCTATCCCTGTATACGTCTTGCACCGACACATAAATTATAGTAAGACTAAGCCCTACGTAATTAGGAATTCTCATATTGATACTACATTTCAATATGATGGTCTCCAAATAAGGAGATAAGATTAGCTAATGTTAGCCTCAAAAAAATGAAGAGTGTCCTGCCTAAAGAGGCATATGTTCAGCATATATTCTGTCCTCACCTCTCTTAAATTCTGATCGCAATTTAGTAATACAGATCAAGGTGGATACAAATTGATTACTTTTTAAAATTAAAAAGCAGATGTTTTATTTAAATTACATCCAGGTTCGTTTTTTTTTAAATAAACCTGGATTTAAGTTCATTTTAGTGTTTTTTTTAAATAACCCTATTTAAAATTAAATTATGATAACCTATGTTAAGGCCTACACTTACTATAATTATTAAAATCACTTTAAATTACATTTTAAGAATATTAAGTAGTACATGTTTGCTGCCAAGTTTTGAAGCAAGTGAAGCCACTGAACTGGTGGAAGCCACTGATTAAGCACCTGGAATCAGTTTGTTGAAGTGCTAAAATGACTCTCACCACACAGTAAGCAGTGGGGACCTTTGTCTGGCTTGTCGAAGAAGGTGTGTTGCCCCTTTAAGAGTTATCTGCTGCCTGGAGGCAGCTCCATGCCAGGTCAGCATAGGGATGCTGACCTGACTCAACCCTCTTTCCCCAGGTGACTAGAAGAGAAGGGGACTATGTAAGCTTTGGTTGACTGTCCAGTGTAGCTACTCTGTAGGGAATGGAAACAGTGATCTGATAAAATGTACTGGGAATGGATTTAAAAGAGGTATTCTTTAAAGGAATGGAAATGGGGGGAGGGCTGCCAGCAGCTCCATGCGTATATGTAATGATTATGGAATTACCTGCACTGTACAGTTTTATCTGCCAGCTACTCCCAAATATTTAGGAATAAAGTTTTGGCTTAATTAAACCACATCCGGTCTCTCCTAGCCTTCTTTTAAAGTTCTGGCATAGCCGAACAATAGCTTTTGACAGCAGTAGCCACTTCTGCACGTAGAGAGAAAATAATTTTCTTTATTTTCAGTTTATTCACCTAGTTCAGTTTAGTGACACGTTCTTTCAAAGGTAAGGAATGAAATGGGAGTTAAAAAGCAGGAAAGTTTCTTTTCTTCTTCCAATCTCTGAATAGAACTAGGTATGAGAGGATGAGATACACTAGCTCTAAAATCTTGAAGGACTGGTCACCAGAAACAATCAGTTCAGTTCACTAACAACAGATGTTTCTTTTGTTAAATAAACCAGTTAAGTTTTAAATTAAAAACATGTTCTGATAGACTTTTGGTTTTTTTAATGTATCCAGCACATTTAAGGTAGTTTTAGTTAAATAATTAAAAACCAATTTAAAATGCTGCTTTTTGTGAATTTAATTGAATCCCAATTTCCATCCAACTAAATCGTGACACATATCACAAGTAAAAAAGTAATTATCTAGTAAATAAGAAATGCATCATTCACCATTTTTAACATAAAAAATGTAAAATTTAAGAATCTGAATAAATGTAAATTAAGCTGTATAATCACTTAAATAAATGTGTATATTATGTATTCTCCTGGTTAGCATAAAGAAACACCAAATTTAGTGTAAATGCTATATTCAGTTGCAAATAAACATATTCTAATTGCTACCAACCAATTAGAACCACACTTTCTTTAGGAAAATAACTAAAAAGTACAAATGCAAAACAAGATTAAAATTGATTATTTAAATCAAGGTTTCTTGCTTGTCAATTTAAATCATGATTTTAATCAATCCACTCTGATGTGGAAAATTGCCTATTCACAACTACAATCAGGTCAAACATATTTTCAGTTCTAATCTAGCCAGAATATGAACCCAGATCTCCTAAAGAGAAAGGCCACTTCGGGAGGGAGAGGGCAAGGAAAAAAGTTATATTCTTCTGTCAAGGCTTTCAGGAACAATGTATTCAAAAGATTCCAAAGAGTAAAAACAAAGTAATTGCTACACACAGCTAATGGAACAGAAAGTTAGTTTAGAGCAGAGGTCCCCAAACTGTGGGGCACCCCCCCGAGGGGGGGCCTGGAGGACCGTTCGGGGGGTGCAGCGGGACCATAGGGGCCGTGTAGGGAGCACCACCCAGCCCTGCTCTGTGCCCAGCTCTGCGCCAGTCCCAGCTCCCAACCCCACTCCCAGCCCCAGCCTCGCCTCCAGGCTTGCCCCTCACCACAACTTCCGCTCCCAGCCCTGGCTCCTGGGGGGATGGAACCACTGACAGGAGGCACGACCCTGAAAAGTTTGGGGACCATTGGTTTAGAGTATTTCCAATTATTAACTAAAATGAGTCCTGTGCTTTCCTGTAAACAAAGTCAAATAGCTCTGGTCAGAGGCACATAATTGGTCAGCCCACTCACAATTCACTGTATGCTTTTTAAAATTATTTTGGCAGCATAGATCTTTCTGTTTTGGAAACTTCTAAGGGGCCTGTCACTATTGTAAATATGCAAGGAATGGTGTTCACCACAAAAATTACCTAACTAGAAACAAGTTTCAATGTTGATCTTTTTTCTGACAAGAGCTACTTCTCACGGAAATTAGAGATTTGTGAGATTTAAAATGAAGTTACTTTGACGTATCTATGGGAAAAATTCAAAATCCAATCATTTGGAGTTTTGGAAACAAATTTGATTCACAAAGAATGTGAAAACACAGAGGAAAATAAAAAAAATCCTGACTAAACCGTTGTGTAGTCTGATGTCCACACATTCCTATTACTCTCCATTTAAATCAATGAAAACAAACATATCCACAAGAGGACAGACTATATAAGTAACTTGTACAGATTTTCAAACACATAATCTTTGCTTTGCAGAAGTTTGCAGGTTAAAGATTCCCCAGGCAGTTTAAATGTGCACAACCAGCATACACAGCTCATTTTAACAATGAAGTCTTTACAATGTTCATTTTCTGTAGTTTATAGACAAAATCCTTTTTGTTTCACATTTTCCCCTTTGTGAACAGATTTTATTTGCTCAAAGCAAGGGCAATTTCACTCTGGAATCAAAAGTCCTTTGTGTCCCCTTTTTAAAGTATTTCAGAATAGTAGGTAGTACAGTGCAGTCCCAATTAGACCTGAGCTTTACTCGTTTAACATATCTGGCAATACCAGGTAGCAATAAATCGAACAGTGCAGATTTTAATTCTTTCCTTGATAGTTTCCATGTATCTGGGAGGACAACAACCAGCAGGGGCGGCTCCAGGCACCAGCACACCACGCACGTGCCTGGAGCGGCAAGCCATGGGGGGCGCTCTGCCGGTCGCCAGTAGGGCGGCAGGCAAGTTTCCTTCAGCGGCATGCCTGCGGAGGGTCCGCTGGTCCCGCAGCTTCGGCAGACCTCCTGCAGGCTGCCGCTGAATCCGCGGGATCAGGGACCTCCCGCAGGCAAGCCGCCAAAGGCAGCCTGCCTGCCGTGCTTGGGGCAGCAAAATAACTAGAGCCACCCCTGACAACCAGCACTTCCTCTTCCCAACCTGATTCCTGCCAGCCCATTGTTAGGACCACCCCTTGTATGAGGGTTAAGGGGGACTGGAAAAGAGGTTCGGGTTGTCTTCCCTCTGTACCTAAATTCACTTTCAACTCAAATTTATTAAGGAACCATATTCCATCTCTAATGAGTACCTGCACTAGGCACCTGCCAACTACTATGTTGCATCATTTTGACCTGACCTCCTTACCTATATCTCCAGATCTATAAGCTGCTGTGGGAAAGGCAAAAAAATCCACCCCACCTCAGACAAACTGGTGGTGAGGGAAAAATTCTTTCCCAGCCCCAGTGAAAAAAGGTGACTAGACAAGACCACATCAGATCAAAAATTCAGTTCTATTCTGAACCCATGGGGTATAGGGTAGGAACTGCTGACCAGTGATTGAGAGCTAGTTCCTTCCAGCATGCAGGAATATCAATAACCTCCCTCATGATGGAGAAGGGAATCTATTTCTTGTTATTACACAAGATTATTTGTGGACGTAATTCTCTTGCACACCCCTTTTATAACTCTGGGCTATGTTGTATACTGAACTACGTGACCACACAGAGCAATAAGGGTCAGTTAGACTCCTTATTATACCTTTGTTTGGGCCTAGACATGGAGTTCAGCCATATGGTAGTAGGTGGCTGCAGAGTATCCACTTACTACACCCACCCTCAACCTCTCTGCCAGCATCTGGGTCATTAGCTTTGGCTCTGCCATCCCCGACCCCCCCCCCCCCACTGAACATACTGGCCAACACAGCTGAGCCAGCATTGATGGTGTGGTAATTTACTACTGGTATAAGCCAACTGCAAACTATTTCTCCTTCCAGTAGAGCAATGGGGAACAGAGCGGGACCTGTGTCTCAGACCAATGTGTCTAAGACATAGTGCCTCCTGGGGTGATGCAGTTTGTGCAGCAGGCCTGTCAGGGCCAGTCACACAGTCTAGTCTTTATTCTTCAAAACCATGTGTGAAAATGTATGATGCAAGAAGAAGAAAAGCATAAGAATTGGGCAATATATTCTAGAAAACATTAGTTGGGAGATACAATGTCTGATCATTGAATGGCCATCATTTTCTACTTTTATGCAAGGTGGTTAATTTTTAAGATCTTTAAGCTCTTCTATAAATAAATATTTGATTTTACTTGGTCATTTCTGAAGACACATTCTTTTTTTTATGTGTTTTCCATCATAACTATGCCTTTTTAATAGTACTTTGTGAAAAAACATAGGGCCAGATTCTCATCTCATGTAAATGGGAGCAGCTTTGTGGACTTCAGTGAAGATTCCCAATTACTCCAGCTAAGGACCTGATTTTGAATGTTTAGCCCTGCAAAGTTGTTGATATTAATCCCACACTTACTGCATTGTTTTTATAGATACCTTTCTAATGTTATACTTTAATGTGGCATATATCTCACTTCTGTTACTTCTTTTTTTAAAGCTGATTTTACTTTTTTAAAGTAATTTCCTAATATATGGTGACTTTGGCTGATACAAACAAGACAGCATAGCATAACACTCTTCAAATCTGACCATACAATTTCTGAAACAAACTATAGGTACAGTTTGACATATACATGGGAGTGGACAGCCTTGGGGAAAAAAGAATATCACTTCAATTTATTTCTCTCATTTCCTCCCTCTGTCCCACCTTTTATGTTCACACATATGCCCATTTTTGTTTCACGATACCTAAATTATCCCTCTTCCACCACAACTCTTGAATGTATTTAAGACTGACTCCACATTGCAGAAGAATTGAATCTTTGATCGTTAGGATGGCTGAGTTAAAATATTTTGGTTGGATAGGAAGTGGCATAGTCTATGTACCTCATCTTTCTTGATCATACTGTAGTCATTTATATTTACCATGATACTGTACTTTTATTAGGCACTTAAAATGTGAGTGTCTTACCACACTCTTGGGAGTTTCTGGCTTGCTAGACCAAAACAGTGACTTGTATAGATTAATCAGGTTTCAGTGAGATGAGGCTGCCAACATGGGAGAAATATGAGGGTGTCAGGAATGGGTTTGCCACTTCCCTACAGGTTATTTTCTCAGCTTCCTGGTTGGCCACGGAAGGGAAGTTTTCAAACCCTGCCAGTGGTTAGAGGACAGCTGGGAGAGGAGTAAAGAGAGATACTACCACCCTCCTCCAGCAGTAGGTTGTTCACCTTCTTCCTTTCAGAGGTTAACTTTGATGGTTGCAGGTGTCAGATCATCAAATATTTTCAGGTTTTGGATTTGTGTTCTCTGCTTTTGTTTCCAGAACATAGCAGTTATTTTGAATCAGGAAAGAATTCCTTCTTTCAACATAGTGGCCCTGCTGTTAGGATGGTGACAGCTTCCATTTTCTCTTGAGAAGTGAATAGGAGGTCATCACTCAACATTTAGCTATTAAAGGGTAGGTTCAGCTGTTTCTGATAGGAATTATTTGATGTTCTTTTACACTTGAAAACTCATCCTAAATCATAAATGGTGGCCTGGGAAACATAAGGCTAAAGAGAAGGTGTGTTGGGGACAAGCATTAGAACACTTAGTTTGCTGCAAGCTGGGATCTAAATCTGCACTGTACTAACCTGCTGCCCACTAAGGCTGCACCTACATTGCACAGTTCTTTTGGTGGCATGTAGAGTATATACTTGGGTAGCCCCCAGCACGGGTTTAAGTAGCAGTGCAGATGATGAGGCACAGCTTAGGCAAGTAGAGTATAGACACTCCTGAAGGATGTGGATATGTACCTGAGTTCACGTCCTCCTAGCTACTGGAGTCTTTCCCCACCACAGAAAAAGATCCAGCACTGGGGAAAGAGACTCTGGCATGGAGGAAGGCAGCAGGGAAAGGCTCTAGCGGCTTCCCGCCGCCAGAGCCATTCTCAGCTACATGGAAAAGCTTTAGCAGCCTGAGGAGGTGGGGGGAAGACAGCTGGGAAGCTCCCAGCTGCTGGAGCCCTTCCCACCACAGGGAAAGGTTCTGGCACCAGGGAGGCAGCAGGAAAAAAGCTAAGCCTTTCCCCGCTGCCTCCTTCTGCCAGAGCCTTTCCTTCACTATGGTAAAAGCCTCTGACAGCAGGGAGCAGCCTTTCCCAGTGGCCTCCCCTCTGCCAGAGCCTTTCACTGACACACACAGCTACGCAGCACCGTGTGAATGTGGTGTGCTTTTCTCTGCAGCATGTAGCTATATGCTTGCCATGTAGATGTAGCCTAAATGTCCGTGTGGACCCTGCTGCCACGCATTAAAAGCTCTATAGTGCACTTCAATCTACCCTGCTTTGAAATGGGAGTACATTAATAAACACTAGGGAACTTTTAGTGTCTAGCATCAGGATCCATAGAGACACCCTTAGTACATAGCAAGCCTATGTGTGGTACACTTACATGCCAACTTGCCACAAACATAGTGTTTGTTTCTAAGGGCTTATCTATACAAAGCACCTCTCTTCCATTTCCATTACCACCATGCTCATATTTTCAGTCTGTGAGCCCAAACGTCTCCGGAGAACATTCCATATTTTTGGGAGGGCATTGCCAATGTTCTGTAGTTAAATCTGGAGCTTGAGCCTTTGTTGGAGCTTGTAAAGCCTTCTTGAAATTGAACATAGGAGCAGTGACTAATATGATGAGTTACCTTACATTTAATTATAAAGTTGGTAAAGCTGGAGTCAGAAACTTTTAATTGAAAATTACTATTATATACGCCTGTGCATTTATTGAAGCTATCGAAAGCAGGAATGACAATAAAATAATAAACAGTATGCTAAAACTTATTTCCACATCATAATTGCCTTTCATGTGTGGTTTGAAAAAATGAAAAACTTGAACATTAGTTAACCTAGATACAACTACTAGGCCTAATAAACCAGGGTTTGAAACACATTTTCTGCCAGAACAGTATCCCAGATGGAGAATGGATTGGATGAAAACAGATCTGTCTTACTTACACCTTTTAAAAACCCTGTGGGGTTGAAAATTAATCATCAAACAGAATAACTCTGTGAATAAGATATTGTGTATTAACTCAGAGAATGAGGATTAGTCCTGATTTTTCAAGTTTGTATCTTTTGGGTTCTTTTAATTACATCAGAAGATCTGATAGTGAAAGCTGTATGAGTTATGTCATTTCATCTCTGTAATTTCTATTATTGTTTTTGCTTAAATACCTGCTTTCAAAAAATAAAATAAAATAAAATAAAATAAAATAAAATAAATAAAAAGCATCAGAAGCTCTTGTCTTGATTTCATAAGGTCAGCATAAAGATTTAATGTCATAATATATCATAGATATTCCATATTACTATCTCCAAGAATTTTGAAAAGAAAACTGAGAAAATGCTTAATATATAAATAGCAATCTTTCTTAATTTATATGTCACTAAATAGAACATTAAATAGAACACTAAAATTTAGGGCTGTCAAGAGATTAAAAACAATCACGATTAATCGTGCCATTAAACAATAATAGAATACCATTTATTTAAATATTTTGGGATGTTTTCTACATTTTCAAATATATTGATTTCAATTACAACACAGAATACAAAGTATAAAGTGCTCAGTTTATATTTCTTTTATTACAAATATTTGCACTGTAAAAACAACAGAAATACTACTGTAATGCAATCTCTTTATCATGAAAGTTGAACTTACAAATGTATGATTATGTACAAAAAACTGCATTCAAAAATAAAACAATGTAAAATTTTAGAGCCTACAAGTCCACTCAGTACTACTTCTTGTTCAGCCAAACGCTCAGATGAACAAGTTAGTTTACATTTGCAGGAGATAACGCTTCTTGTTTACGTCACCTGAAAGTGAGAACAGGTGTTCTCATGGCACTGTTGTAGCTGGCATAGCGAGATATTTATGTGTCAAATGCCCTAAAGATTCATATGTCCCTTCATGCTTCAACCACCATTCCAGAGGACGTGCGTCCATATTGATGATGGGTTCTGCTCGATAATGATCCAAAGCAGTGTGGACCGATGCATGTTCATTTTCATCATCTGAGTCAAATGTCACCAGCAGAAGGTTGATTTTCTTTTTTGGTGGTTTGGGTTCTGTAGTTTCCACATCACAGTGTTGCTCTTTTAAGACTTCTGGAAGCATGCTCAACACCTAATCCCGCTGAGATTTTGGATGGCACTTCAGATTCTTAAATCTTGGGTCGAGCGCTGTTGCTATCTTTAGAAATCTCACATTGGTGCCTTCTTTGCTTTTTGTCAAATCTGCAGTGAAAGTGTTCTTAAAAGAAACAACCTGTGCTGGATCATCATCTGAGACTTCTATAACGTGACATACATGGCAGAATGCGGGTAAAACACAGAGCAGGAGAAATACAATTCTCCCCCAAGGAGTTCAGTCATAAATTTAATTAACACATGATTTTTTTTAACGAGTGTCATCAACATGGAAGCATGTCCTCTGGAATGGCAGCCGAAGCAAGAAGGTGCATACGAATTTAGCATATCTGGTGTGTAAATACCTTGCAATGCCAGCTACAAAAGTACCATGTGAATGCCTGTTCTGACTTTCAGGTGACATTGTAAACAAGAAGCAGGTAGCATTATGTCTGGTAAATGTGAACAAACTTGTTTGTTTTCGCGATTCGATGAACAAGAAGTAGGATTGAGTGGATTTGTAGGCTCTAAAATGTTACCTTTTGTTTTTAAGTGCAGTTTGTGACAAAAAAATCTACATTTGCACTTTCATGATAAAGAGATTGCACTACAGTACTTGTATGAGGTGAACTGAAAAATACTATTTCTTTTGTTTATCATTTTTGGAGTGCAAATATTTGTAATAAAAAATAATATAAAGTGAGCATTCTACACTTTGTATTGTATTCTATGTTGTAATTGAAATCAATATATTTGAAAATGTAGGGAAACATCCAAAATATTTAATAAATTTCAATTGGTATTCTATTGCTTAGCAGTGTGATTGGCAATTAATTGCAATCAATTTTTGTAATCGTGATTAATTGTTTTGAGTTAATTGTGTCAGTTAACTGCAATTAATCAAGAGCCCTACTAAAATTACAATGTTTTTTCTTTATCGGTTCTCAGGGAGGCATAGCTCCAATTTGTACATAACAGGTAGTTTACCTGGCAGGTGTAGATTACTGCATTAATAGCTCAAATCTTTTCCTTAGTAATAAATAATTTACATTATTTAAAAGCTGAGGACTTTAATGAATATACAGGGAGGAAAGATGCTGTAAAACATGGAACTAAATACATGGCTATATTTTAAACTAACTTTCCACATTGCGTGAGCCTTTCAAATCCCACTGTTTTTAGATGCTTTTTTAGTCTGTGTTTAAAATAACGCTTTGGGGCAAATATGTCAGTATGGTACATGGAAAATTAATTGCTAAACTCCCAGTGGAAGCTTCTCCACTAAGTCCCAAAACATCTTGCAGAATACGTACATCAAATAGCTGTACTAAAAAGTCAGATTTTCAAAGTGAGATGGAAATCTTGTCATGAATACTACATCCTGTTTCACCTATTGTATAAAAATTATCCAATATTTTCTTCTGATTTATATTTCTGTGTTGTGTTGATTGCTGCCTTGTATTTTGATAAATGAAGCTACTGTTATGGAAGGTAATTAGGCTCTAAGGAGCTCAGATTCCACTGAAAGGTGTCTGGCTTAAGAGAAAAAAATCGATGAGATGGTATTTTATAGTATCATTTATTTGTTTTTCTCTCCCTAGTAATAGTCTTGAACTGATGGTGGATTGGAATTCAGGGTGCCATTTTAGTAGGGTTGTTATTTTTTTTAAACCCAGGCTCGTTGACATAACTATTCGAGGCATAGGCGCCAACTTTCTCTGGCGCCGGTGGGTGCCTGTGCTCCTCCGCACCTTTCCCCACCCCGACTACACCCCATCCCTGCCCCCATTCCAACCCCATCCTCAAAGTCCCTGCCCTAATTCTTCCCCCTCCCTACCTCAATTGGATCCCTTCCCCAAATCCCTGTCCCGGACCCACTTCTTCCCCCAGTGCGCCGCGTTCCCCCTCCTCCCCGCCCCGCGAATCAGCTGTTTTGCAGCACAAGCACTGGGAGGGAGGGGGGAGAAGAAAAATGCGGCAGCACAATTGCAGAGGAGGCAGAGGTGGAGGAGAGCTGGAGCAGGGGGGTGGGGCAGGGCCACAGGGAGCTGCCAGTGGGTGCTGAGCACCCACCAATTTTTTTCCGTGGGTGCTCCGATTCAAGGTCATTATTTACTCAATAGTTTACAGTGGGTCAGATTGATTTAACTCTCAGCACTCCAAACATAACTCTTTTGGAGAAGTTGCAAACTATTGTATGTGTTTGCTCTCTGGAAATGTTATTAAATGGATCTCTGACAACAGCACTTTTGTATTTTGTTCTATACTATTGGAGCTAGTACTATGTTGATACACACATTTTGATTCACTTTCAAATAATGACTGTTACTTTTTAATACACACATAAATATTAAAAGTGTCTATTCCACATTTTAGAGTAATGCTCAACAAAATATTTACAGAAATAAAAATCCAATGCATCCAAAACCGGTTAATTGTTTCAAACCTCCAGTTGTGAATATTAAAATATCAGAGATGCTATTGTGCTAAACATTTATAGAGGAAAAGAATGAGCACAGACCTTATATGTCATGTTTCAGCCTGGCAAGACCTTTAGATCTGACCTGGAACAGTTTTGTAGTAAAAATGCTGAAAAAGCACCTAATAGCACAGGCAGGCATATATAAAGAAGTGCAGTGCCTCATGATTGTTAATAACATCCTATTGAGAAAAACACTAACATTTCTAATTAGAATTAAAATTCAAAATATAAATCAAGAATTACATGGTGATGTTTCATATATCACTCTATTTTATGAAAGCATGAAACTACTGTGATTGTCTAGAGTAAATTTAGAAGATAAAAGGAAGATAGTTTATTAAAATAGTTCTAGTGGAGATTCTGAAACTTAATGGGACAGGTAAATAATCTTTCTGCTAAATTCCATATAGACTTGTTTGTTTAAAATTAGTTCAAGTACTTAAACTCAGAGTAGTTTTTTCCCTGATGACTGACAAGTAACAGCTGAGAATATCAATTGAGTTTATTTACTTGAAAGAGATTGAAAATCTGTTGGATTTTAGTGGGACACTTCTTTGGAAAAAATATTAAATATTATAATGATCTTTAATTTTTTTGGTAGAATCTGTTGAAAATTAAGGTGTGTTTCTTCTTTCTTTTTTTTTAATTTGGCAATGGTTAAAATTGATTTATGACTTCTCTCTTGCAAATTGGACTGAGTTTTTAATATTACTTTAAGTAAATAAGCAGTCAAACCAAGGTTTTGAACAGTGAACTGCAGATAAGTTTAGTACAAAATGCAATCATTTTATTAAAGAACTAAAGAAGAACAAGTTAGTTATCTGAAGTGACTCAATTAACCTTAATCCAAACCAAAAGTGACATAAATTCCAGGGATTTTAATAAGTGTTGTCAGTATTTAATTGTACTTTTATATAAATTGGAATTAATGCCTGGGTGCAGATGACCAAGGACTATGATTACAGCCCTTAATTTGTTCAGAGGGCACATGAGTAGGCTGGTTTTCTGTGAGGACAGATATATGCAGCATAAGCTAAAGAGGAGGGATGGTGCCTGAGATTGCGTCTTGATCACATTGTACTGTACCATGTGTAGGGTAGCCAACTTTCTGGGTGCAGAAGGGGGCTCAGGGCTGAGGCAGAGGGTTGGGGTGTGGAAGGGGGAGTGGGGTGCGGACTATGGGAGGGAGCTCAGAGCTGGGGCAGGCAGTTGGGTTGCGGGAGGGGATGTGGGCTCCAGGAGGGAGTTGGGTGTGTGAGGGATCTCAGGGCTGGAGAAGGGGGTTTGGGGTGTGGTGCAGGCTCCAGGCGGCGCTTATCTGAGGCAGTTCCCAGAAGCAGTGACATGTCCTCTGGCTCCTAGGCGCAGTGGTGGCCAGGGAGGCTCCATACACTGCCCTCGCCCACAGGCACCGCTCCCGCAGCTCTCATTGACCATGGTCCCAGACAATGGGAGCTGCAGAGCTGGCTCTCAGGGTGGGGACAGCGGGGACAGAGCCTCAGGGCCGCAGGGACATGCCAGTTGCTTCCAGGAGCCACGCAGAGCCAGAGCAGGTCGGGAGCTTGCCTTAGAGCTGCTGTGCTGCCGACTGGACTTTTAACAGCCCTGTCAGCAGTGCTGACCAGAGCCACCAGGGGGTCCTTTTTTGACTGGTCGAAAACTGGACACCTGGTAACACTATGTAGGCCTGGCTTGATGTGAGTAATTAATCATGGGGAAGTTTTCATTTTTTGGACAGCAGAATTAGGCCGGTAACTAGATCAGCAGGCTGAACATGCAATGTTTGTGCTAAGATAAGTAAATAGGTCTGTGAGTTAAAAAACAGAATGTTTGAGCTAACTAAGATAAAAAGGGAGAACAGCCAGGGAACAATTTACTAAGAACAAAATGACAGTGGAAAAGAGAAGTTGGGAGCACAAAAATGAGATAAAGTCGAACATGGACAGCATGTGGCCAAAGCACGTTTTACAGGGCTTGGTTACTGTAAAGTAACCAAGCCAATCCTAAAATGAGTGCTTGAATGTACAATGAATATAATATGATGTGTAAACCTGAAGTGGGTTTCTGTGTAATGTTGGATGTGTGGTATACCCTGTACCTACTTCTTCCGTTTGAGCCTAATCAACTCAAATCAATCAATCAAATTAACTACTGCACGATCAGATCTCTGGGGAAAATTCTAAGAAAAAACAGAACTCTGGTGAACAAACTCATTTGTTCTTGAGAGCTTTAGACAGCAAGTTCACTGCCATTCATTCAATATAGCACAATAATAGCAAGTCATTTTTAAAAACTCCTGACTTTTAGTCCCATATTTCATAATGAGCCTAAAGTCATATACAAAAAGATGGTTACTATTGTACTAGTGAGGGATTCAAACTACGCTGTGTGGGCAATTGGGAGCTGTTGAAACCACATACTACATGATCTGAACAAGATCACTACACCCTGAGCTTAGCTTACACTGGGTTTTATTTGATTTCTCTGAGCAGAGGCTGGAGTGTTAAAGAGAGATAAAGAGAGGGAAGAATGGATAGAGAGATTAAAAAAGGCAGCTGTGAGAATGGTTTGGGGTTTTTCCCCCCCAATTCAGCACCAATAACTAAGATGAGGACAAAGAGTGAGGGTTCTTGGTGCATGTTAGCTTTTATAGCTTAGTAAATCCATATCAGTCAGATGTAGTCTTGAAAATACCATCCACATTTTAGATCTTTTTCATGGCTGAAATGTACACTTGCTAAAGCCCATATTAGAGCCAAATGGAATTCCTAAGGCACTTAATGCATAGTTCCAAAATCCTGATTTCAGCTGAGGTCTCCCTGAAAAGCTAGGATTTGGAATTAAGCACTTCTCACTATGGTAGATCACGAGATGGTAGGTCATGAGATATCAGACCTTAAAATTGCAACGTAAGGGTGTATATAAAAACTATATTAGATCAGGGATTTCTGATATGAATTAGCTGAAAATTCTCTCTCCCTGGAAGGCCTGTACAGATAAAGTCATGTCACAGTATTATGACAACCTGCCTTTCCAGGTTGAAGGCTATGAAAAAAGAGTTCCAAGAAAAATTGTAATAATGCTTATGAAATGCTCACAAGGTGGGAAGGTCCCAGAGCCCAGACTCCCTCCAGGAGTCTTAGGGCTAGTCTACACTTACATGCCAGTTCGACGCGGAGAGTTCGACTTTTCGGAGTTCGAACTATCGCGTCTAATATAGACGCGATAGTTCGAACTCCGGAAGTGCTCCGTTCGACTCCGGTACTCCACCACTGCAAACGGCGGTGGCGGAGTCGACCTTGGAGCCGCGGAGTTTGGTTCCGCGGCGTCTGGACGGGTGAGTACTTCGAACTAGGGTACTTCGAATTCAGCTACGCTATTCACGTAGCTGAATTTGCGTACCCTAGTTCGACCCCCGTTCTTAGTGTAGACCAGGCCTTAGTTTTTTAGCTCTACAGCCCGAGCCCCACAAGCCCAAGTCAGCTGAAATGGGTCAGTCACAGGTATTTACTTGCAGTGTAGACATACTATTAGATACCGCCTTTAACTCTTTGCAACTTCCAGGATCTCTCTGATGCCATTTGTGAATGTTAGCATTATGGAAGTATTACCTGCTGATTCTGTCTACGCCCTCCATGACAGTGCTCCTAGAGAGGCAGAGATAGCAAGAGCCCTCATACTATCCTGTGCTAGAAAACAACTGTTTCAGTTCATGGCAGGGCCGGCTCTAGACACCAGCCCTCCAAGCATGTGCTTGGGGCAGCACTTTCTAAGGGGCAGGGCAAAACCCCCACCTTTTTTTTTTTTTTTGCTTGGAGTGGCAAAAAGCCACTTGCCCTGTCAGCGCACGAGCCGTGATCGGCGCCCCCTGCCCAGCCCAGTGGCACCCTGCACAGCCCGCTCGGGCAGGGAAATGCCGTGCCGCCCTGGGGAGACTCAGAGCGGCAGTGGCAGCAGGACCCCTCCTCCGTCTCTGCATCCCAGGCCCCGCTTCCCTCCCTCCCCAGCTCCTCACACACTCCGGGAGCCCCTCTCGCAGCCGCAGCCCGGGCTCGGCTCCCCATCCCTCCCCGGCTCCTCACACACTCCAGGAGCCCCTCTCGCCGCCGCCGCCGCAGCCATGCTCGGCTCCAGGGCCCAGGCTGCGGCGGCGAGAGGGGCTCCCAGAGTGTGAGAGGAGGCGGGGAGGGAGGGAGGGAAGCGGAGTCCCCTGGAGCCGAGCCCAGGAGGTGTGAGGAGGTGAGCGGCCGGCTGGGCTCATCGGTGCTGAGTATCTATTGTAGGTAGACCCGCAGCCGGAGATCCTCGCCTTCCCGCCCACCAGGGCTGGGCCAGGGCACGGCGAGGTTGAAGAGCAGCAGGTCCAGGGGGCTCTCCAGGTCCTCAGCCGCCAGCATGTCGGGGGTGAGAGCGGTGAGCACGAACTGATCCACCTCGACCACCAGCAGCGCCGCGAAGCCCAGGGAGGAGACCGTGTTCTCCGTGCCACCCCGCAGCTGCACTGTCACCTGGAAGTACTCCCGCTCCATGCGGCCCAGCAGCTCCACCCGCATGGGGACGGAATCGTAGCTGGGTCAGGGCTCGGCTGCCGTGTGCTGGTAGCGGATCCCACGTTTGGGGGTGGGGAGCTTAGTGCTGGGGCGGCAGGGGTGTGGGTGGGTGGGGGAGAGAGAGCCCAGTGCTGGGGTGGTGGGAGGGGGACACTGGTGTGTGTGGGGGAGCCCGGGTGGGGGGGCAGCCAAACATTTTTTTGCTTGGGGCGGCAAAAAACCTAGAGCCGGCCTGGTTCATGGGGGGCTGTAAGTGCAAGAATGGGATTGAAACACAAGGTCCTCTGGGAGAGGTATGCCAGTTTGGAGTGCCTGGGAGGCCTTTAGGAATAGGACTGCAGGTTGCCATGATTTTTATTCTCATACATGTACACAGGCATGACTAATACATGTTAATCCTGATATTCTGAACACCACCTTCTGATAACTCTTGATGCAAATTTTCTGTGTAACAATTATCAGAGTCCATGTTAGTGAAAAACAGTATTAACAGTCCAACTTTTAAAAACAATTTCTCAAATGTTGAGGATGCTGAAGGAATGAACACTATGCTATTTGTGCACAGGCAAATTTATCCTGCAAGTAAGACGTGTGTACATTTTAGCCCCTTTTCCCAAATCTCCATACTGTGATCCACTGCTGCTATTTCCAAACTGTATATTTACCCTATGTGAAACATAAAAAGAAAAGGTCACTGTCTTCTGTAGGACAAAGATAAGAATTTAGGCTTTGCAATCATGCGTATTCTGCTTACCTTGCATGCATTTCAAAATGTAAACTCAATTATCAAGTTAATACTATTGTCAGAGTTTGAATGTGCAGTATATACAAGATAACAATAATTTATTATTTTGTAGGGTATGTCTTAACCAGGGTTCCCTCTAATTTTTTACATCCATGTGTGGAATGACTTTTGTTATGTGCATCAATATGGAGGTGATGTGTGACACACCACCTTCATATTGGTGCACATAACAAAAGTCATGTGATGGGGGTGGGGCTGAGGGGTTCGGCGTGTGGGAGGGGGCTCAGGGCTGGGGCAGAGGATTGGGGAGTAGAGGTCTGAGAACTCTGGGGTGGGGCTGGGGAATGAGGGGCTCAGGGTATGGGAGGGGGATCAGAGCTGGGGCAGAGGGTTGGGGTGCGGGGGGTGCAGGCTCTGGGGTGGAGCTGGGGGAAAGGTGTCTCTCCCCGGCTGCGGCAGCTCCAGCGGGGCTGGGCCGGGCCAAGGGAGGGGCGCCTCTCACTGCCATGGCACGTCTGCGCTGGGGCCGGCAGGGAGAGACATCTCTCCCCGCCGCAGCACAGAGCCCCTAAGTGGGGCTTAATAGGCAGCTGCGTGGCTGCGCCGCTTAGAGGGAATTTAGGGCCTAACAATTTAAAATATCCAGCTACCATTATAATTACCTTAAATTAACTCTTAAACTCTCAAGGAATTTTCTGCTCACCTGTCCTTCTGTATATGTTAGCAACGCTAAGGGTATGTCTACACTACAAACCTAAGTCGACCTATATTAGGTCGACTTACAGCCACCGGAGTAGTTATTGCACTGGTGCATGTCCACACTACCATTCTTGGGTCAGTGGTGCACGTCCTCACCAAGAGCCTGGGCTTCAGATCCCAGGTGGGAGCAGGGTCTGAAGCCCCCTAGGCTTCTCACCCCATCTCCCAGCCAGGAGCGAGGGGAAAGCCCCCCAGGCTTCTCACCCCAGCTCTCAACCGGGAACATGGTCCAGCCACCCAGCCCTCTAGGGGAGTGGGGGCTTTCTTGTCAATTTCACAACTCCTACCATGAAATTGACAAGAAAGGGATGCAGTGTCTACACAGACAGTGCGTTGCCCTAACTACACTGTCATAAGCCTTATGCCTCTCATGGATGTGGAGTTATTATGTCACCGTAGTATGGCACTTACATAGGTGGGATGAAGGCTGTAGAGTAGAAACTGACATAATTTGGTCAACATAAGCTACCTTATGTTGACCTGTGTAGTGTAGGCCAGCCCTAAAATGGCCAGCTTTTAGCCGATTTAATTTAAAGGAAAACTATAAAACTTATTAAGAACCTGTTCACAGTTATATGGCAGCTGTAACAGGAACACTCTTGAAAAGACATCTCTAACAGTTTTTTTAAAATGTGTATATACAGAACATTATGCCTCTCACTCTTCTTTTGTTAGAACGTTAAATATATAGTTAAGGTTGAATTCCCCATCATCTAGATGCAAGGGAGTAATGCCAGGGAGCCTTATTGCAGTGAAATATCCAATTCATAGAAATAAAATATTCAGAGATGTGATTGTGGTGAGATGGGATTCAGATACATTATTTTCACTCCAATCCACAATACTAATGAGAGCAGCCTATGGTTGCTGGGTTGGGGTTTTCTCTCCATTTTCTTCCCAGAGTTGGGAGGCAATATTTAGGTAGGAAGGAAGGCAGACACCAAGCTAGGAGTACATGCTGCTAGATATGGAATTTCTGATAAAGTGACCAGGGAGGGAGAAATATAAGTGAGGCAAATGTTTCACAATAAAAAGTGGGAACTAATTCAGCTGTCTGAATAGCAATGGTGTTCATGTTGCTTGGGAAATTTAACATCTTCCCATCTGTGGTGATGTGCAAAAATAAAATAAAATTACGATCAGACTCAATATTGTAGAAACACTAGGGTTTTTTGCATGGAATAGATATACAAGTGTGAGGTTACTTAGTTAAACTACATTGAACCTACATATTTAAATGAAAACCACCCATTATATGTTTGCATTATGTACTTAAATTCCATGTGCTGAAATTTCAGAATTTCCCAAATCAAATATTGTCATCATGATTAAGTTTCCTCACATTTTCAGAAGCTATAGACCTAGCAGGTATAGTACTAATTCCTCCAAAGCAGAATTGCACATATGCCTGATTAATTACTTTTTGGAGTCTCTCACCAAAAGGCCATGTCCATAACAAATACGATTATAATAATTTCCCAACTTCACAGATTGTGGTGAAGGACAAAGAACTCCGCATCACTCAGCTTAAGCGATAAATTGCTTACAATGATATTTAAAGCAATACAGCATACTACATTACATTTGCATTTATGTTTCTATACATTTATAGATTGACAGGTATTTAAAGTAGATCTAGATCTAGAATAAATTGCGTCATGGAACGGGCCACCCAAATACCCGAAGAGAACATGCTTCAATACAGAAATAAAATCCCCACTGACTACACACCGCTAGCCAGGGCCGGCTCCAGAGCCCAGCGGGGCAAGCACCCGCCTGGGGCGGCCCTTTCCGGGGGGGGCGGCAAGCTGGGCCGGCGGACCTGCCGCAGTCATGCCTGCGGGAGGTCCACCAGAGCCCCGGGAGCAGCGGACCTGCCGCAGGCATGACTGCGGAGGGGACGCTCGGCCGGCGGCTCCAGTGGACCTCCCGCAGGCATGACTGCGGACGGTTCGCTGGTCCCGCGGCTCGGCTGGACCTCCCGCAGGCACGCCTGCGGCAGCTCAACCGGAGCCGCCGGACCAGCGAACCGCCCGCAGCTGCGGGAGGTCCAGCCGAGCCGCGCGACCAGCGGACCCTCCGCAGTCATGCCCGCGGGAGGTCCGCTGCTCCCGTGGCTCGGGGGCGCCTCCCGGGCATGACTGCTTGGGGCGGCCAAATTTGTAGAGCCGCCCCTGCCGCTAGCTGTCACCTATCACCCCACACTAGAACACATATGGGGTATCATCAAACAGTTACAACCCATACTCAATGGGGACCACAGTCTGAAAGAAAGCTTTCCTGAACCCGCCTCTTACGGCTATCAAGCAACCCCCCAACCTTTCCAAGCTCATCGTCAGACGCAAACTCCCCACAGACCAGGACACGCCAACTAAAAGTGGCTCTAGACTCTACCACAACAACAGATGCAAAACCTGTGGACGTATCTCCACTGCCACAAAGATCCCTGATAACAACTATGTGGGTGAAACCAGATAATCACTATGCTCTCAAATGAACTCACACATATAAAAGACAAAAACACCATGTTGTCTATAGATGAACACTTTTCACAAGCGATCACTCTATATCTGACCTATCAGACTTCATCCTCAAAGGAAACCTGCACAATATGTTCAAAAGACAAGCCTGGGAGCTTAAATTCATAACTCTGCTAGACATTCAAAATTATGAACTGAAGAGAGACACTGGATATATAGCTTATCACAACAATCTATGACTAACTAACCACCCCCACCCAAGCTATTTTTTCCCTTTCCCCACTATGAATGGGGAGGTGTTAATGGGCCACTTCACCTTGAATGGTCCCTTGAAATATGTATTAACTACTTATGCTAAACTATCTGTTCCACTCTATGTTTAGCTGTGACACTGTGAGTACATTTCTCAGACCTGAAGAAGAGCTCTGTGTGAGCTCAAAAGCTTATGTCTCTCACCAACAGGAACCTGTCCAATAAAAGATATTACCTCACCCACCTTGTCTCTCTGATATCCTGGGACTAATGTGGCTACAACACCACTGCATACAATACGTACTCAAGCAATCTTACCATTTCTTTTAGAAGTGTACTTAGGCCGGGGTCGGCAACCTTTGGCACGCAGCTCGCCAGGGTAAGCACCCTGGTGGGCCAGGCCGGTTTGTTTACCTGCCACGTCCGCAGGTTCGGCTGATTGTAGCTCCCACTGGCCGCGGTTCGCCGCTCCAGGCCAATGGGGGCTGCCGGAAGCGGCGTGGGATGTGCTGGGCGCGGCAGGCAAGGAAACCGGCCCAGCCTGCCAGGGTGCTTACCCTGGCGAGCCGCATGCCAAAGGTTGCCGACTCCTGACTTAGGCTATGTCTACACTACAGACCTTACAGAGGCACAACTGTACCGCTGCAGCTGTGCCACTGTAAGGTCTCCCATGTAGCCATTCTATGCCGACAGGAGAGAGCTCTCCTGCCTGCATACTTAAACCACTCCCAACTAGCGGCAGTAGCTATGTCAGTGGGAGATCACTGACAGCTTTGTCAGCATCTCCTGCTGACATAGCACTGTCCACACAGTTTTTTTCATAGCCCTGACCGACAAAAGTTTTACCAACAAAAGTGCTAGTGTACACATAGCTTATGTTATGTTAGCGTAATGCCTGTATTTACCAGGCTTCTCACTATACTTTCTGCATAGAAATATAAGACAGTGATGTTTAAAGGAGAAATGTAAATGGTTTCAAAAGTTATAGCGTTCGATACTTAATAGAAGTTTTCCATCTCATTTAATTTGTTACTTCAAATGCATTGCATCTAAATCATCTTTAGAAATATCTTACTGCAGAGAAGCAGCAAGCCTCCTACTATTTAATAGGCTCATCTTTCTGAAGTGAATAATGCTCTGGACAACTCCTAAGCAAACATGAAAGCATTTTAAAAAAAGATTGAAAGCTAAAACTATCAAAAATTCAAACCCCCCAAGGATCTGTGCATGGCGATTTTACACCAGAAAGTTTGGGTTTTTAGCAATGGCATGGGTGATGGAAATAATTTTTATTTTCATCATTTATAATTTGAAAATAATATAAGCTAAAGAGCCAGAAAATAATTAACAAAAAAATAGGAAAACTCTGTCTAGAATCTTGCTACATCCAGATCATTTTCTAAGAACTGTCAGGCCTTCTCTAATTATTTTGTTACTGACATAACACTGGCAAAAACTCAAGAAAATAAATAAATAAAAGGAATGGAAGGTAATTTAGTTACCAAGGAATGACACTAAATACCGTATGGCACACATTTCAGCTGCGGTAAAGCAAAGTTATTTTCGCCAGCAAGAACTACACCTGGCTTTATTCAGTTTTTAATGTGAAAAGTCCTGAGGACATCTCAGAGAGTGAAGGTTGAGAGAAAGAAAAAACTCATCTGAAAATGCATGGGACATAAGCTGGATGGAGCAAGTTTCTTCTTCTGATCTACCCTTTCCATTTCAAACCTTAATACTGCACTGCTTGTAATAAATAAAAATCTTTATTATTTGCACAATATGTTTTTCATAGAGAACAAATAATTTACATTATTCCTTTTTCCTGGATTTAATCTAAGGATAATTAACAGTTGAATTGAAATTTAATTATAATAGCAATTAAATGTATGTACATAAATAACTTCTTGAGTATTTTGGTATAATACATTATCAATACTTCAAGTTTCTTTTGGCTCTTTGGTGGTAAAATAATTGTTAATTAAAATCTATTATTTTTCTGATAGTGCAAGGTAATTATGCTGTAAAATACTGATACCTCAATATGTGTTAATTTAATAATTTTCAAAAACTTAGTACAGATACTAAGAAGTATTAGTATGTACTTGGGGATGTTGTACTTCTACATCACTAAAACATTCTTTGGAAAAGGGTGCTATGTATTTTCTATATAAACTGCAGTTCAAAAAAGAAACCTGCCTTGGAGCTTAAATTCATAAATGTGTTAGACACTAAAAATCAGACTTAATAAACACACTGAATTTATGGCTGATTACGGCAATCTGTAACTCTCCTTTGTCCTTTGAATGCAGAAGTGTTAACTGCCTACTTCACATTAAATGGTCTCTTACAACATGTTAACTCCTTATGTTAAACAATCTGTTCCATCTTGTATTTAGCTGTGACCCAGAGTACCTTTTTCAGAACTGAAGAGCTCTGTGTAGCTCGAAAGCTTGTCTCTTTCACCAAAGTCCAATATGAGATATTACCCCATCCACCCTATCTTTCCAATGACTGGTTTCAGAGTAGCAGCCGTGTTAGTCTGTATCCGCAAAAAGAACAGGAGTACTTGTGGCACCTTAGAGACTAACAAATTTATTTGAGCATAAGCTTTCGTGGGCTAGAGCCCACTTCTTCAGATGCACAGAATAGAACATATATTGAGGAGATATATATACACATACAGAAAGCATGAAAAGGTGGGAGTTGTCTTACCAACTCTGAGAGGCCAATTAAGTAAGAGAAAAATACTTTTAACATTTGAAACAAGAAAAAAAGGTGGACTGTGACCCCCTTCTCTAGAAATCCAAGTATAAACTCCAAAAGGAAGTTATGAATTATATGCCATAAATACCTTATTCAACATTTAAAGCTATAGAAAAGTGGCTTGTTAAGTTACATAAGATTTTGCTACAATGGTTACTTTTCCATTCAGAATAAGTAACTACCATACCAACCTCAAAATATGTAATATATACACACACAGAGCTGAGCACAGACAGATATGAACACATTGTATATGGTGTAATTATCTACTTGGGGGAGGGGGAGGAGGAAAGGGAAGGGGGAAGGTCAACACCAAGGATAAGTTTTAGTTGTAAAAGCTCATTAACAAGGCACACCACTAGCAAACTCCAAATCTATTATTTCCCTAACAGTTGCAATATCTATTACAAGATGTCGATGCTGGGGACGCCTGTCATACAGATAAGCTAAAATATACTTTTCATTCCTGATTCAATAACTCTTTTGGATTATATCTTAACCATTACTTCTGTATCCCAGGGGTTTTCAACCTTTTTTCATTTGCGGACCCCTAAAAAATTTTAAATGGAAGTCCGCTGGCTCAGGGGGTCCATTGGCCACAGGTTGAAAACCACTGCTGTACACTTATTTAAGGACTTCCCAATGTTGTATTCCAGTTGACTAACAAAACCTAATCTCTTTCTCTTGGCAAGCCATATTAAAAAGAATTTGACTAATGTCATCAGGGCCATAGCTTCTCCCTAAGACAATTTTATTTCATACTAACTGGGACTGAAAGAAATAAGGAAAAGGGAGCACGGTGTAATCCTTTGCCCCTTAATCTGATTTTCAAATATGTTTTTTGGGATCATGAAGTGACACCTCCTTCTCTCACTCTCTCTTTAATACCAATATCTATATCACTAGCCACTTCCACTTTTGCTTACATATTTCTCGTCTTTCCATTTTGTGAAATGTCATGTCTCTCAGACAGATGTTTGAATGACAATACCACAGCCAACGACATCTCATAAATTGGGATAATAGTAAGAGAATATGGTAAAATTATGAACTGGGTATATAAAATAAAATATTTTTTTAATGAAATGGCCAATATAGCATTTTCCCAGATCATTTTAAAATAGTTTTTGAACAGATTTAGAAGACTTTTTTTTTTCAAAATGATTCAGAAAATGTATCTCTACACTAAAGAAAATGGCACTGGCAGAATTGGCATTTATAAAATAAAATTCCTGTAACAAGGCCCACAATTTATATGACATCACCACAAAGCATTTGACCCTGACCTGAAAATGCCCTATATTGAGATAAAAATTGCATACAACAATATTCAGCCAATAAAGTAGCTCTCTAAAGTATCACGATTTTTTTATCATAAATCTTATTACAAATCACAATCTTTCTACTTATTAAAATGATCAGAAAGAAGTTATAAAAGCATTGTAAAAGAAAGGTTATTGCAATTTGAAAGCTCACTATGTTTAATGTGAACCTCAAGGCTACTAGTATATTTAATCCCATACAAAGAACCAAAGGAATAAATCTGCAATCACATGTCAAACTCTTTTATAAAAAACAGATTTAACATACAAGTAAAAATGGTCTGTTTCAGTGAGTTCAATATTAAACTTGTATAGTTAACTGCTCAGTTTTTCTTACTATTTCAAAAAGTGCTGCCACATTTTGATCATAATATAGATAACCTCTGAATATACTTAAAGAAAAAACAGGGGTATTACTGTCTTGTGTATATTTAAATCTTCCTGTTGTGTTCAAATGTACATTAAAACAAATTACTAAAAATGATTTTATGCAATTCATGTGACTTTAGTTTCTCAGCATAAATATTATTAATTACAGATTAACATCTGACCATTGAGACACGTGGGGATTACTATAGTTATTCACTACGTACACTACATTGAAAGTAACACATAGAATTAGACTATAAATTGTAACTATCATAAATCAGATTAGATTATAATCACTTTTTAATGGCTCAAGTGCAATTACACAGTAATCTGCCTAAAACATGTAAATAGTGATACCCTCATTTAGAAGATATGGCCCTTTCCTACATTTGGAACTGCATGTATACCCGTTTGCTTGCACAGAGCCCCACTGACTTCGGTGGATCTCTGCATAGATATAAGACTCTGTCTCTGCAGATCTGATGGCAGTCAAGATCTGGGCCTATATATAAGTAATACCCTATATTATTGCTACAAATTAACAATGTCACTTATGTTACAGGCACAACCACTAGCCCGTACTTACAAGGCAATTATAAATAGTCTGGCAGAATTCAAATTTTAATTTTTTTATAATGTTGTCAGATAATATTGATGTTCATTTTTAAGGTTTTTCCGATTTTTATTTATTTTAAATTTTCACAGTTGTTTACTGCCACATAATTTCACACATCAGATGTAAAAAATATTAGGGCTGTTAATCGATTAAAAATTAATCTTGATTAATAGCAAGATAAAAAAAATCACAATTAATCAAAGATTTAATCGCACTATTAAACTATAATAGAATTGGCATTCTATTAATGTTGAATAGTGCGATTAAAACTGCAATTGTGATTAATTTTTTAATTGAGTTAATTTGTTTTGAGTTAATCACTTGAGCTAACTGCAATTGACAGCCCTAAAATAGTCATATTCAATCACACAGCATCACAAATTGCACAGGTGAAAAAGAGCAGGAGCTGACATGTAGAATCTTTACTACTGCATGAATCCGGGAGCGGAGGAGAGGAGAGGAGAGAGAGAGAAAGACAAAGAAACCAACACAATTCAGTACTGGCTTGGTGGCTGTAACTTGAAAGCCAAATGAATGAGCCAAACAGCTAAGTAATTCCACAGCTGGCATTAGCTACTTTACAAGTGAACAGCTGCAGCGGGGCATGATGTCTCCTTAGGGACCAGAGGTGAACAGGATCACTATTAAGTCAAAATTGTCCAAGCCACAGTAGAGCTTTACTAAATGTAGCACTGTGCACCCAATAAATAGCTCCCCGGTGTTGAGGAAAAAAAACCTGTATTTGTTAATTAATAAAAACATATTCCAGGAAATCTCTCTTTCCATCTAACCAGGGAGATTGCAATGATTCAGACTCCAAAAGTAGTAATGAAGAATCTTATCCTTTCCTGTGCATAACGTAGGGAATTTAAAAAGGCAGCTTACACATTTAGTAAAAAAACCTATTTTTTAAATTGTTTTTCTCAAATACTCAATCTCCCCCAGATTCCTCTAAAACAGGGGTGGGCAAACTTTTTGGGCTGAGGGCCACATCTGGGTGGGGAAATTGTATTCAGGGCCAGGGCAGGGGATTGGGGTGCGGGAGGGAGTGTGGTGTGCGGGAGGGGGTGCGGTGTGCAGGAAGAGGCTCAGGGCAAGGGATTGGGGAAGAGGAGGGGTGCGGAGTGCAGGAGGGGGCTCAGGGCAGGGGTGCAGGAGGGGTGTGGACTGTGGGCGGGGGCTCAGGGTAGGGGTTTGGTGTGCAGGAGGAGTGCAGGGTGCTCAGGGCAGGGGGTTGGGGTGCACAGGGGTGCAGGATGCAGCAGGGAGCTCAAGGCACAGGGTTGGGGTGCAGGTGGGGTGTGGGGTGTACAAGGGGGCTCAGGGCAGGGAGTTGGGGTGCGAGGTGCAGGCAGGGGGCTCAAGGCAGGGAGTTGGGGGGTGGGGTACAGGAGGGATTCGGGCTCCGGCCTGGTGCCTCTTACTCCGGGGTGGCAGTGGTGCGCACCGGGGCCAGGGCAGGTTCCCTGCATGCCTGCCCTGTCCCCAGCCCCTGCCCTCTCCCCGGCACCCAGAAGCGCTGTGGCCCCTGGGGGAGGGGGAGCGGAGGGCTCTGCATGCACTGCCCCCTCCAGGTACCTCCCCTGAAGCTCCCATTGGCCCCAGTTCCCTGTTCCCAGCCAATGGGAGTTGCGGGGGGAGGTGCCTGGAGGCAAGGGCAACGCATGGAGCCATCTGCACCCCCGCCTGGGGATCGCAGGGATGTGGTGCAGGCGGCGCCGTGGGCTGGATCCAAAGCCCTGAGGGGCCGGATCCAGCCCGCAGGCCGTAGTTTGCCCACTCCTGCTCTAAAAAATACCCCTGTGCTATTTATTTCTTATCACAGATGTTCTGTCTATTCAGTTCTGGCAACTCTGAACACCAGAACTGGCAGCATTTTTTGTAATTATAATTTTCCTACTATGTTGTAATGGCATTGCTATTGGACTTGGGAGCTTTGGATGGTACACAAAAATATGTTTTCTCTCATTCCTTTATCTATCACAGCATCTTATCCTTCCAAAGGCAGGGGCTGCTTACAGCTACAATTTCCTCCCTTCCCCAAGCAGTGTGCAACCAGAACAATAACTGATTTTGCTGAGTTTTTATAACAGAAAACAAAGAAATAAAGTAAAAATAGCAAAGAAACCCACAGTTTAAGCTAATCTGCTTTTTTGTTCACAAATTCCAACTGCCTCATTTTAAATAAATACCTCAACAAATATCTACCTACCCCTGTAATGACTTGTACCATGCCACAGCCATACTTTTATGTTTAAAGTAATTAAAGGGTAGTGCATAACAAGAAAGAAAAATGAGAATGAACTTTTCATCCATTGGGTAACTGTGACAGAATGCATTCCTGTATTCACATCCAACGCACTATCGTAAATCTTTGTACAAAGTTTGTCTTGTGAAGTATCATTTGAAAACTCAGAACTTGCTCATCAGTAATATCATGGTAAAATGGGTGCATCAGTATTGTGTGTAAAGTTACAAACTTCTCCCTGTATAATGTATAAAAACTTCCTAACTGTAAGAACAGTGGGCCAGTGGAACAGACCGCTGAGGGAGGTAGCGGAAGCTCCTTCAGTGGAGATTTTCAAAAGGAGGCTGAATTGCCATCTCTCTTGTATGGTTTAGTCACAACAAACCCAGTGTCTTGGCAGGGGGTTAGACTAGGTGCCCATTGTGGTCCCTTCTAACCCTATGATTCTAATTACCCCTGTAATTCTAAGGTAAAAAATACATGTTCAGACTCATGTCAAACAGACCTGTTTTGAACAAAGGCGTGTATGCTTGTCTTAATTTTCCATAAACAGAGTCACCAAGCAGGAAGGGAGGGAAAAAAAAAGGAAGCTCACACAGGTGAAAAATCCAGCGGGGAACATCCTTCCAGACAAACACTTTCTCAGATGGAAATGCTTTTCAAGAGAGGGACTGAAACTATAAAAAAAGAGGGGCAAACATTCCCAAGGGACCCCTCTCTTTCTCTCCCTGTCCATCTCACTCTTTGCACCTGGGAAGAAGAAACATCCACTGGACTCTGAGAGAAGGGTCCTGACCTGAGAGTTTGGTCAGTAATATTGGGAGCATGTGGGTAAGAGCTTTACCTTGAATTAAATTTAGCCTGTCAAGTTTAGCATTAGAAAGTGGTTTATCTTTATTTTCTTTTAACGATTTCTGACTGTATTGCCTATGCTTATTCTCATTTAAAATCTCTCTCATTGTAGTAAATAAACTTGTTTGATTGTTTTATCCAATCCTGTGTGTTTAAATTGAGTGTCTGGGTAACTGCATTTAAGGTGACAAGTTGCTGTATATTATTCCCTTGAAGGAATAATGGACTTAATATATTTGAACTGTCCAGGAAAGGGCTGGACAATACAAGACATACATTTCTGGGGGGAAGTCTGGGATTAGGAGTGTGTTGGGGTCACCCTGCAGTATAACCAAGGCTGGTGAGAGCCAGGGTGTGACTTGCCGGCTGCAGTCTCTCTCTCTCTCTCACACACACACACACACACACACAGCATGCTGGAAAGTTGCTTGTGAGCAGTCCAGGTTGAGCACTATAAGAGTAAGGCATTGCTAGGCCCCCCAGGTTACCAGGCAGGGGGGACACAGGGCTGGTCCACACTAAGAAGCGGGGTCGAACTAGGGTACGCAAATTCAGCTACGTGAATAGCGTAGCTGAATTCGAAGTACCCTAGTTCGAACTACTCACCCGTCCAGACGCCGCGGAATCGAAGTCCGCGGCTCCAAGGTCGACTCCGCCACCGCCGTTTGCAGTGGTGGAGTACCGGAGTCAACCGCGGCGCTTCCGGAGTTCGAACTATCGCGTCCACATTAGACGCGATAGTTCGAACTCCGAGAAGTCGAACTCACCGTGTCGACCTGGCTGGTAAGTGTAGACTAGCCCACAGACTGCCACTGGTCTGGATTGCACCCTGCTATGTCACAGTAACTTTCTTTCTTATTAAGCCAGATGAGGAGAAAGAGGCTAGTAAGATGCAAAACACAGGCTATGGACCTGCCATTCAGAAAAACAAGAGAAAAGAATGTCTTAACAGTTACTGTAGTTATTATTAATTATAATATTTCTACTGAATCACACTATAGAAAATATGTATATATTCAGCTGCAGTAATCTGCTAAAAATGATTTACTTGAGTCTGCTGTTTTCTCTTCTCCAAGATCTTTACTGAATGGCAAGCTTTCTGGCAATGGAAAAGATCTTCTCTGCTGTGTGGAAACCTGTTCACTAAAGGCAACAAACCTGATGCTGTCAGAAGCAGGCCTCAGATATAAAGAGGGAAGATACAAAGATTTCTGGGGCTTTACTGAATAACTATAAAATAAGAAAAACTGTAGCTAGTTCAAATGCTGAAATTAATTATACACAGTGGGACAGAGAAGAGAATAAAGTTTAAAGTAATGTCTTCATGAAGAGATCATAAACACTATTAGAGAGATGCAAAAATAATGCTATACAGAAATGCTAATTGTTATATGACATTTCTTGACATCAGTAATCATAATGCCAAAGCTAAAAGAGTAGGAAATGTGCTTAAGTCTTTAAAAGCTATTTCGTACTAAGTGGGTACCTGCTTATCACCAATCTGGACTGCAATGTTAGTTTTCTTGCTCAATGATGCTCAGTTCAAAAAAATCAGACCACTGGAGAGGACATTCAAGGGTTTTTATATGGTCAGGAATACTGCAGAACTCATCTCACAGATAATCACATATTTTCTGAGTCTGTCTCATTTAGTCTTTAGCTTCCAGAGACAGAAAACTGCTAAGTGGCTTCAGAAAAGAAAAACATGCCAAGAATCTGTTAAGGTAGATCACATTCTGCCTTTTGATAGATGAACTGTCTAGATTTTTTTTTTAAAAGATTCTATGGAAGAGCTTAAAGCTCTTGTTCTCTACTACAGAATAGTACTTGTCAGGCACTAAAGCTGTACATGTAAAAAAATCTGCTCTTTGATTGCTGACTGTCCAGCTTAAATCACTCTATGCAGAAAATATGTACATATTCAAATTCTCAAATATTTAACTGCTCCTCCTAGAGGAACATGAAATATAATATATTTCACTGGGTCTTCTCTGCCAAAAAAAAAAGTCTCTCCTAACAGTATTTACTATGAGAAACATCTGCTGTTGTACAGTTCTTCCCATTGTTCTATATGTGCTTCCCCTAAAAAACTTCCTGAAGGTTCAGTTACTAAAGACCCATTTCATTAAATAGCTGTAACAAGTCAGCGTGCACTCTCCTTGAAACCAAGCAGTAAAAAGGTGAAGTGTAACACTGTGGGTTTTAGAGATATTGGATAGAAAGAGGTATATAAAATCTGCAGATATTATAGGATAACTAAGTTTAACTGTTCACAGAAAATAAATGTTTGCATACAATACTGGAAAGATCACAAACCAAGAGCCCAGGATAAAGTTTTCATAAGTGCTTAAATGACTTAGGGGCCTACGCCTTATCTTCAGAAATGACTCATGCACTTAGATGCTAAAATCCCATTGACTTTCAATGAGACAGACTCCTAAGTACCTATGTTACTTTTGACAGTGGACTTGAGCTCATCTGGAACTCTTTTCCTAAGAGTATATACATAAATTCCTCATGGAGGAAAACATCTTAAGACACACGAACCTAGGAAAGAGTGGGGAAGGAGTAATACGAGACAAGAATCCACTTTTACAAATAGGTTTAAACAAAGCAAAACATCATCCCAATACTAATACCTGTGCTGTTCCACTAAAATTAGAAAAATCCACAAAACACAGCAACTGTGAACACCACTTGAACTAAATTTACATAGATGGCAAACATATCTCATTTTAATTCAGAAATTTCCATGTGATATGGCATCTTTTTGTTTTAGTTCAGGTGAACTTATTCTTTCTCTCTACTCTTCAGAGAAAGCTGGGACCCTTTTAATTTAAAACTTGTTTATTGAGATTTTCAACTACAGGGAAAAAAAGACCAGAGTGGGTAGAACCTAACTGCAGAATTTAAATGAATATTTGAACATATGCAAATATGGCTTAGTTGCTAATACTTTTCTGCCTGAGGCTAGTACCTTGACTCTATTGCTAACACATTTTCATGCCTCAGCTAGACAGAAGTAGACAGACATCTCACATGAGGGTCTGATTTCAGAACCAATATAGACACTTAAGTATAAAGGCTTCTGCAATAAGCCACTATACAGAAGTCATTTCTATTCCCCACTGGTGTCTGTAAAGGTAAAAGTAAAGACCCTCTGGTACAATTTGTAAAGGTAGGAAATAGCCCAGGTTTTCTGGCTACTAATCCTTCCAATAGTTAAATTTGCATATTTGTGTACATGTGTGAGAAAGAGCTGCGGTTGAACACTGAATGGTTGTCTCGTTTGCCTACAGTCACTGTACCGCCATTTTACTAAGTTACTAGGGTCCTACCCTGAAAATACACACACTAGTATCTCTGCTCACCTAAATAGTTCCAGTGAGTGTCTCACACTAGTAAAGGTATTATCCTTGTGCATAAGTGTTCAAAGACTGGTCCCTTCGTTTGTGATTCACCTTCAGATACTGAGAATATTTTAGAAGTTTGTCAGTTATTTCACTTATGGAAACCCCTTGCAAATATGATTTCTTAAAGTCACATTACTTACTTGGTAAACATGGAATGCATTAGCAGCTTTTCCTCGTAGAAAGACTGAGGGAATCCAAACATTAATAAGGGCACGATTTGATCTGAGCAAAAGAAGAGACAAGTTTAAAATAGGGAATCATCTTTACATATAAAATAAAGCTACAAAGAAGTGTCTACCTCCAATGCTTGCAAAATGTCCACAGCGAGCAACTGAACCAAAACTTTCTGAACACTTGAAACATCACCATTTTGCCTGAATATTGTGTAATTATTATACCTAAAAGTAACAGTACGTTAGGAACCATTAGGATAGATAATAAGACAGTAAATATCTGAATGTCACTACATAAATCCATGGTATGCCCCCATGTTGAATACTGTGTACAGTTCTGGTCATCCCATCACAAAAAAGATATATTAGAATTAGAAAAGGTACACAGAAGGGCAACAAAAATGATTGGGGTATGGAACAGCTTCCATATGATGAAAGATTAAAAAGACTGGGACCATTCAGCTACAAAAAGACAACTGAAAGGGGATATGACAGAAGTCTGTAAAATCGTGAATGATGTGAAGAACGTGAATAAGAAAATGTTATTTACCCCTTCACATAACACTCAATGAAATTAATAGGCAGCAGGTTTAAAACAAACAAAAGGAAGTATTTCTTCACACAGTGAACAGTCAACCTGTGTAATTCATTGCCAGGGGATGTTGTAAAGGCTAAAAGTATAACTTGGTTAAAAAAAGAACTAGATGAGTTCATGGAGGATAGGTCCATCAATGGCTATTAGCCAAGATTGTTAAGCACACAACCCTTAAGCCTCTGACTGCCACATGCTGGAACTGGACAACAGGGGATGGACCATTTGATAACTTCCCTGTTCTGTTCACTTCCTCTGAAACATCTGGCATTGGCAACTGTTGACAGACAGGATACTGGACTACATGGACCATTGGTCTGACCCACTATGGCCCTTTTTACTTTCTTATATTTAAGTTTGATTAGTTGGAGATCTTTTATCACATCAGTATTATTTTGAAAATAATATGTGGAGATAAAAAGTATTTTTAAATGGTTTTGCATTTTCCAAAAACAGTAAAATTTCAGTCATGAAACATTAGGAGCCATTAAATAACACTATCATTTTAATTCCAAATTATTTAAGATACATAAAATCAATTTTCCTTCACTCGCCTTCTCTCAAAAAGGATCATAATGGTCCCTTCTGACCTTAAAGTCTATGAGTCTATGAGATATATGGATTTTAGGCTAACAAAGGTTAAACTCCAGAAAAAACACACATTAAAATAATTCAGGACAAAATACAGGATTTTTAGTGCAACTGTATTTGTTCAGTACTTTTTTACGATTTTCTTTTTAAAAAAATTGCGGTACACTAATGTTCATCTTCTGCAGTGGGGAATGAATAATTACAGAAGAGCACTGCAAAACAAAAGCAAAAGAAGAAAATCACTTTTTAGTTACGTCCCACAGGGATTTAGTTGGTCACGACTGCTGCTGAACCATTAGCGGACTAAAAGATCCAACTGAAAACCAAAACAAGCTCCCAAAGGATGTTCAGATGCAGCATAAAACTGAATTCCTTCTCTCCCAAGATTAAAAAAAAAAACTAAATAGGACAAAGATTCTGAAAGTTAGCTGCATTATTTCCAATAAGAGAATACCCTATCTGGTGATTCACTTATTAGACATTAAGTAGGGAAAGCAATGTATTAGATTTGATAATTTGTTCCTCACTCCCACACAGATAGTATAAAGATACAAAACTTACATTTCAAAATCTGACAAACTCTGGTCTTCAGATGTCTGACTCAAATCCCCAGGGACCTGACATCATCATAAAAAAAAAAATCATGATTATTAACTTTACCAAAACCATTACTAATTTCAAGTCATATAAAAGCATGCATTTCTGAGAAAAATAATTAATTAGAATTTAATAGATAAATGGTGCCCTTCACCCCTATATTCTGGTGCAGAGGCCATTACCCAGTGGTGTGGTTCTGCTGCAGAAGGAAGGAAGCAGGATGCTGGGACCTCAACACAGTGTAGGGTGACCAGATAGCAAGCGTAAAAAATCGGGACAGGGGTTGAGGGGTAATAGGCGCCTATATAAGACAAAGCTCTGAATATCCAGACTGTCCCTATAAAATTGGGACATCTGGTCACCCTAACACAGTGTGTCTGTACCTGCTATATGCCAGACCAGACCAGCTACACAGGGACTCACACAGCACTCCAATATGCAGACAGGAAAAGTTGTGTGTCTGAGTGGAGCTGGTTTGGTGAATCTGACATTATGTGGCATCCTATCTTATCAGCCATTATGTGGCTATTCCTCCCCAATGCACCAGAGCCAAAGAAGCTCTGCTTCTACTCCATAGCTTTGGGGGAGGATTCCCTTTTGCAGCTTGTGAGAAACAGCACACAGACCTGTTATTCAGGTTGTTTCCTGAGTTCTGGATTTATCCTTCAAAAAAAGTGTAATGGACTCTGCACAAATTCCCTCTCTGGAGTTTTTCTTTTAGATCTCTAGAAATGGCTAGTACTACACATAACAAAACAAAGTAGGCATGTAATGTTATTATAACCTTCCCACTTCGCTCTTTGCCAGGCTTCCAATTAGCCTTCAGCTTTTACCATGATGACAGCTGCCAGTTGGCCTGCCTTTAATGATTATTTTCTTCTGTTAATAGATATAGAAGAAAAATTATTTGGCAAATATAAAAATAAAAAAGTGACTGTTAAAAGAAGCCCTGTACACACAAAATTGAATCCAGGTAATATTAGGAGAAGACTAGTGTTAGCAAATGTATATATTTGTTAGGGGTATGGCATATAATATTAATATTGTACACATATCAGATATAAATGCTGAGTAGACATGCTAAGTTGTACAACTACGAATTGTATTATGTTTTTCCCTGAATGCTGTTTACTCCTATTCACTCAAGCTAATGTATATGCCCCCGTAACATTTTGCAACAGCTGATTCAACTCTTGGCACAATCAGATACATGTCGGAAATCAGATATATGAATAGTATGTCCGGGTACTCCCAGGAGGTGCTTCCATGGCCCACTGACACCTGGATTGTGGTATGCACAGCAAAGATAAGAAAGGTACTGGATGATACAGAAAAACAAGATAAGAAACAGGTGCAGACTCATGGGTTGAATCTTGGGTGATATATAGAGTGCTTTTATCTTGGAAACAACTACAGTATAAATACTTCAGTGCATATTGTGGGAGCGGGTCTGTGAATTTCCTGCCCCTTTGGGTATTTGATATGGCAGATTCAGTTATCCTTCTTGGATACTGGGGTTTAAAGACAATGCCTGCAGCATAGTTAAAACTCCAACACCAAACTCTACTTTTCAACACCAAAACAACATTACCGCACATCTTAATCTGGCTAAGCATGGAAAAATTCCTTCCTGTCCCGAACTGTGGTAACTAGCTACTCCCTGATCCCAGTAAGAACTGTGATTCCCTGACTTATATCAGCCTTAATGACTGATAGATGTGCTCTCTATATTGGATCAAACTATCCAGGGGCAGGAAGATGGGAGAAGCTCCCTCAAGGCAAGCAGCCATTAGTTCCTCTGAGAAGACACACTGGCAGGATTTGAAACACCCTCCAATTCCTGGGCAGTCCCAGAGGCAGTCCCTTCCTACACAAGACAATGCAGAGGCAAGTGGGATGGGAGAATATCTCTGCCTCTTCCTGAACCAGAAAGTTGCACGTTTACATGAAGGATAGGGGAATGAGGTCTTGACTGCCAGAGGCCACCTCACTTTTTGCCAAACCTGAGCAACTTGGGATGATATGTGAGGAGATGGGAATCTCCATTCTAAGGATGAGCTCATAGGTGCTGGAACTAGTGGTGCTGCTGTACCTCTTGGCTTGAAGTGGTTTCCATCATATCCAGGGTTTACAGTTTGGTTCAATGGCACTCAGCACCCCCACTATACTAATTGTTCCAGCACCCCCTGATCAGCTATGCAAAAGGACAATGAGAAGATACAAATTACTTCATGGCATCATGGTTTCACTCCATATTCTTTATGAAAATATGCTTATGATATGAATATGACATAACTGAGATGTACTTTATGCATGATGGGTCTTGAAAGATATCATTGGAAAGGTTACATTTACTGAATGTCATTATCTAATTTGAATCATTTCTGTATCTGAAGTTAGGAATATTGACTATGTATCTGTATTTCAACTATGCTACTTTGGATGACACCCACTGCTAACACTTCAGGTACAACAATGGAAAAGCCAGACAGGGCTGATGGCCCATCAGCGAGGACAATTAACTGTGAAAAGGCTTGGCCTTCCTGCGGACGCTCCATACTGCCATTGACTCATGGACGCTGTGATACTACAGAGTCAGGTGGTCTTGTCACCTGATACTAAACATTACCTGGGACTTCTCGTAACTTTCCACTGCAAGGTGGGGGGGGGGCAAGTTTGAGAAACAGGATTCCCGCCTTATGTGAATCCTATTTAAGGGTGAGGAGAAAGGCAAACGGAACTCCTCCTCTCTACGGCCTGTCTGCCCAAGAAGAAAGACTGCTAAAGCTACCTGAAGGGAAGGCAAGGGGGGGAGGGGTCCAGTCTGAAAAGGAATATAACTGCAACTGTGAACCACAGAAACTTTGCAACCTGCCTAAAATAACATTTAGGGTGAGAATTTACATTTTGTAACCTGTTTCTTAAGTACATTGAGTTTAGCTTGCGTGTTTTGCTTTATTTGGTCAGTAATCTGCTTTGTTCTGTTATCGCTTATATTCACTTAAAATTCACCTTTCATAGTTAATAAACTTATTTCTTGTTTATAATATAACCCAGTTGAGGGAGAGGGCGAATTTCATAAAACCCTTGGGTTTATACTCCATAAAGGGAGTGGGCACCAGAGTGTTGGGGCAAGCCCCTATGGCTGAATTTTTCCAGAGCGGTTCTCTGTTTCTCTGTGCAGCTGGGTGTGGCCCTGCCTGCGTGCTTGGATGGAAGGGGACCCAGGCTGCCAGAACAGGCTGACTCAGTGGCATCCCAGCACAGCAGGTGACACCCGAAAGGGCCCAAACCGATCACAATCACTTCATGTCTTCTCTCCATGTGTATGTTTTATAAATTGTTCTGAGTTTGTCTGTGTTTGACTAAAGAGGATTATCCATGAACATTTAGAACCTTAGGGTATCCCCAGTCTCTCATAGGACAAATCAGATATTTCACACAAAGGTAAGCTTTACAACAAACAGCACAGTTATTACGTGTCTATGCTCAGAACTTTCATGTAATGTCAACAGCTGGGGAAAAACAAAACAAAGACAGCCAAAAAATATAAAACCTGTTTCTATTGGAAGCAGTTCCTGGTGCACGTTATTCCTATCGCACGTCCATCGAATAACAGTGTGTTCACAGTTATTTTTAAAATGCAAATTTTTTAATTTTTAAAATTTAAAAATCTCCAAGTATAATTATTTGAATCAATAATGCAAAGTGGTATATACCAATAGGTGTCAGCAAATGAAACAGAACCCCAGGCTTGATGGCAGATTCTATGCAGACAGTTTTGAGTGAGCACAGAGGGGAAACGAGGGGGGGCGGGATTTAAGGCAACAGAGAAAAGAGATGAGGAAGAAAAGCTGCAGGAAAGGAAACAAGTAGTGTAAAAAAGAAGGATTCTAGACAACTGCAGGTGAAGAAGCAGAAAAGGATACAAATGTTAAGAAAGCTGTTTGGCTCATATACAACATATTATAAAAATTTAAATACACCAAATCATACAGCAAAAACTGACATTTAATCTCCAAGATCTGGTGACACTGAGCAACTACAGTAACTTAATTCCTAGCAGTTATGAAACAGTGGAATCCCACAATAAGTTATGAAAGCCAATCTATCACCTGAGCCCATGCTTTCATCCCCTGTAATCATGCTGCTAATTCTACTATTCATAATTAAACCTAAGAAATGCTCTGTTGATTGAATAACCTGATAACTGAATATCCTTTGCTATATTTCAGCTGTAATACTGTTGGTGGTTGTAAGATCAGGCTTCCTTGTTAGCCTACATAGCACTTCCACTTCCCCCCTCCTTGTATTTAAGGAATTAAAATTTCCACGGTTAAATCTAAGCTTTAGCTTCAGAACTCACCCCTCTATTCCTTTGGTCCACCAAAGCCTGGATTTGTTATATTTATGGCGCACAGTGCAAAGCACACCTTTTCCTTAGGGTATTTTGATAGTGAGACTGCTGATTGGTGTTATTATAAGCAGAAAGTTTTTGTGTTGTTTTTCCAATCAGTTTAATAACATCACTGAGTTCAAATAACATGTAATAAGGTTATATTGTTCATATGAAACTGTGATAAAGCACCAAAATGTAAGATGAATGATGAAAAACAATGAAAATTCTCAATTTAAAAAACATTCTGTAATAAGTTTAATGAAAAATTATTTCTAGCAGATCTTTTATTTTCCTCAATGAAAAATAATCTTTTACTCAACTGAATTTTAAAATAAAAATAGCATCTCTCATATGACACTAACTGTAAGAATTTGCAAGAGACAAATAAGCCAAACAATCAATACTATTAAATAAAAAAAACAGGATTTGTCCCAAAGCTAAGATGACCTTATGGTTAAGCAGCAGGTCCAGCTGCTAATTATCACAAATATAAGCTGCTTCAAGAGTAGGATAGGGATTCAATCCCAGCTTTATTTTATTTATATATAAAAATGCAAACCAACTTTCCCTCTAGCAGATGATCCTGCTCCTGCTCCTTTTCTGTACAGAAAAGAATGATACCCATGGCAGGAGCTGGTTTGCATCTACTACAAACACTGTGCATCAGCAACCAGAGAATATGCCTCTGTCAGAAATTATTTTTCTTTACTGAACTAATGTTATAATATTGACCAAAACCATAAAGTCCTAGCCCACCAGATTTCAAAGAGGAACAAACTGTGTCTATCTTCAGACTTCATAAACAGCCATTGATTAAGAAGATAGGGAAAAAAAATGTTGGAAATAGGCAAAATTATCAAAAACCAAAATGGAGTCTTCTCTTTGACCTGCAAAATGTTTAAATAGGTGTCTCTGCTTGAGATAAATCTTCAAAGCATAACAGCTTCTGAGACATTTTTCCTTTAGATGTAAAATAGGATAAAATAATCAACACTGTCAGTCTGGAGGTATGGTCCATTTATCCTTAACTGAGCATGCACACTATATTTTTATGATTACAAGTGCTATGATGACATCTAGCTGAGGTGTTTAATTCCCATTTTGCTTCAGTCATCACTAAAAAGGCTAATGGTGGCCAGATACTCAACACAATATTAACAACAAGGAGGAAAGAACAGGTTAAAGAGTATTTAGATAAGTTAGATGTATTCAAGCCAGCAGGGCCTGATGAAATTCATGCTAAGGTATTTAGCAACTGAAGCAATCTCAGAACCATTAGCAATTACCTTTGAGAACTCAAGGAGGGCAGGTGAAGTTCCAGAGGACTGGGAGAAGGGCAAACATAGTACTGTACCTATCTTTAAAAAAGGGAACAAAGGGGATCCAGGGAATTACAGATTCATCAGCCTAACTTTGATACCTGAAAAGCTACTGGAGCGAATTATTAAACAATTTGTAAGCACCTAGAGAATAACAGGGTTATAAGGAATAGCCATCATCATGGATTAGTTAAAAAAGAAATCATGCCAAACTAACCTAATTTCCTACTTTGACAGGGTTACTGTCCCAGTGGATGGGGGGAAGCTGTACTCGTGATATATCTTGATTTTAGTAACACTTTCGATAAGACTCCCACATGACAATTTCATAATACAATCTAGATGAAGTTACTATCAGGTGGGTGCCAACTGGCAGAAAGATCATACACCAAGAGTAGTTATCAACAGTTTGCTCTCAAACTGAGAGGGTATATCTAGTGGGACCCTGCAGGGGTCAGTCCCGGGCCCGGTACTATTCAATATTTTCATTAATGACTTGGATAATGGAGAGAAGAGTATGCTTATAAAATCTGCAGATGACACCAAGCTGAGAGGGGTTGCAATCATTTTGGAGGGCAAGATTAGAATGCAAAACAATCTTGACAAATTAGAGAACTGATCTGAAATCAACAAGATAAAATTCAATAAAGTGAAAAGTACTACAATTAGGAAGGAAAAATCAAATGAACATCTTCAAAATGGGGGGAAAGTGGCTAGGCGGTAGTACTATTAAAAATGAATCTAAGGGCTATACTGGATCACAAATTGAATATGAGGCAACAATGTGAGACAGTTCCAAAAAATGCTGCTATCATTCTGGGGCATAGTACCGGGAATGTCCTATGTTAGACACAGGTGGTAATGGTCCCACTCTGCTTACAACTGGTGAGGTCTCAGCTGGAGTACTTGTCCAGTTTTGGGTGTCACACTAAGAAATATGTGGACAAATTGGAGAGAGTCCAGAGTTGAGCAACCAAAATGACAAAAGGTTTAGAAAACATGACCTATGAGGAAAGGTTAAAAAAACAACAACTGAATGTTTAGTCTTGAGAAACTAAGACTGAGGGGGATTTAGTCTCGAGAAACAAAGACTGAGGGGGAACCTAATAACAGTCTTCAAATACGTTAAAGGCTGTTATAAAGAAGATGGGGATCGACTGTTCTTCATTTCCACTGAAGGTAGGGCAAGAAGTAATGGGCGTAATCTACAGCAAGGGAGATTTAGGTTATATATTAGGAAAAACTTTCTAACTATAAGGGTAGTTTAGCTCTGGAATAGGATTCCAAATGAGGTTGTGGAATCTCCATCACTGGAGGTTTTTAAGAACATGTTGGACAAACATCTGTCAGGGATGGTAGGGTTACTTGGTCCTGCTTCAGAGCAGGGTGCTGAACTTGATGACCTCTTGAGGTCCCTTCCAGCCCTCCTTTTCTATGATTCTACCTACTACAGTTGATGAGGTTCAGTTTTCACTGTTAAACTGCAAACAAGGAGTAAAAAATACGTATCAGAGCAGTATTCTTTCACAGAGTTCTTCACCATGACTTGGTTTTATCACTTACTCACAAAATGAATATATAAATAAATGATGCACCTTATTGTGACTTATTCATTTACATTTTGGGTATACTGCAAATGATATCAATTTGAGGGGGTAGTGTCATGAGTTGTCAGTGTGATAGCATATATAATAGTCTTCTAAATGTCATCTTCATTAACTGAAAAAAGTGTCATATCTACTCTCAAACAGATTTGCTTATCTTACAGTTTACTGGAGTGCAGACTGACTTAGTATATTCATAATATTGATATCCCGCCCAGAACTATTTTCTTCCTCTCTCTGAATGAAAAGCTGATCCTAATCTTCCTCAGTTGCATTCTGATGATCGTTCTGCTACAAACATAAGGCTCCACTCATGACTCCTTACTTGGTCCACCACTCCTCACTCTCATTGCAGTAAGAACAAATTTCCAAATAGGCTGGCAATTATATACAAGTATTAGACATTGGGAAAAGAATCAAAATATTCACTGTATGAAATGAAATTTACTGATCCAAAGAACGATACGTGAAAAAATGCATATTATTCATCATGAACCTGATTTTCTGTTGCCCTTCATCTTTGGTTTGTCTAGACCAAGCTTTTAGTCCTGTTTTAACTCAAGTTAACTAACAACAGTAAATGCTATAAACTAACAGCAAACAAATATTTGCTCCAGGACACCATGATCTCTGAAACAAATTACCATGTCTACACTAGCATTTACAATCGTGCTAATTAACTTGACACAACTGACCATTCAATTACCTTGAATTACTACAAAACCACAAACTCTAGTCTAGACAAATCCATTGTGTAGTTATTTACAAAGCATAATGTGACTGTAAATTCCACCAAATCAGAACAGTAGAGTTTTGAACGCTATACCAATGAAAGTAACTTTGCAAGGAGCAGGGCAGCAGACAATCAGGTCCCCCTTCATGAATAAAATGCAGGATACCTGAATTTAATGAATGAATACTTTGCCCAATTTAACTTCTATAATAAAGTGTGTACAGAAAATGGTTTCTCTAGATTAAAATTTCATGCAAAACATAAACACTGCTCACTGAGGGCCAGAATCTATTACTCATACTCACACTGAGTATTACCCTGTTCTGGGAATGGCACAATGTTCTACATGATTTAGAGTGGCAGAATCTGGTGCTAAATTAATATAGAGCATATGTTGGGAGATTTTTCCCTCACCCGAACAACGCAGTAGATCATCATCATTAGATTTGTACTAGCACTGGATCAATTAATCTTGATTTCATTTTCAAAGACGTTTATTTGCCTTGATATAATCACTTGAATCATTCAGTTTTGTGAAAAGTGACCGACTTTAAAATATTGTGTACTTTGAAACTTACAGTTGTGTCATGCAATGTCATGTGATGACCCAGTGACCTATATACTACATACAAAGTCAGTAACAACATTTGCTACAAGTTTACACAAAATCACCTGGAAAAAAATTGACTGGAAGCTGTTGCATTAGCTGGAAGCTGTTGCATGGTGTCCTAGCAGAATGGAAGCAGCCTTCCATTCCTGGGGTGGCTGCACTTCATTGGCTGCATATCAGCTCTGATGCCAAATAGTTTATGAGTACTGTTTATATAGCCATTTCATTCTATGCTTTCAAAGGCAACATTCAGTATATATTTAGGATGTATTTTTAAAAAAATAAAAATTAAGAACAGCATAAATTGCCCAACAGAGTCTGAATATTAAATGTAGTATGCTGATGACAGAAAAAAAAATCCGAAAATATTAAAAATAAAACACTTTCAAAACTTCTATGCAAACAAGCTTTTTGTGTTTCTACTAAAAAAGGGGGGGAGGGGCAATTTTCCTCACAACTGGAAATCTTATGATTTGCTTTGGATCTGCAGGAAGAAAAACAGTCTATCCCAATTTTAAAAATAGGTAATATTTTCAATATTTACATGTGTGGCTGGAGAAAAAGCTTTTTAATATCTAGTTGTTCCAAACAGCATTTAAGGTAAACAGGATATTTTCAATATGTCACATTTAAAATATTTTTTGGTAAAACCATGAATATTTTAGACGCCACACTGATGTGCAACTTAAAAAAAATTATTATTCAGAGTCCCACCAAAGCTAGATTTTTTTTTTAAAACACCTGATGTCAGAATAACTGGGAGACTAGAAAAATACATTTTTAAATTCATTCTTTAAGCTAGAGATGGTATGTATCATTGACGTTTTAAAGACACTTCACAGTTGAAATCATTTGTATTTATTTCATAAAATGCCACAATGGAAATCTAGGGGAACACTTACACACTATACTAACATTTATAACCTGCCAGAAAGACAAAGTAGGTGTATCTTATTTAACATTTATATTGCAGTAGCATCTAGAGGCCAACCAAAATAGGACCCCATTATGGCAGGTGCTATACAAACATACAGTAAATGACACTCCCTTCTCCTATTTGGGGCTTTGTAAAATGCAAAACATTGTTCCTGTTTTTCTAGTTTGGATTTTTAATGTATTATCTTCTTTTATCATTTTAGTGACAGGAAGGTGCTGGACTGACAGCCTTGGAGGCAAAATTCTCTGGACAGATACACACTAGAAACATCTACACAAACCTTCTCACCACAGTGCTTTCTGTCTGTACAAACCTTCCATCAATCCAGACCTGAAGTAATCATCTCTAGTGGTAAGGGATCTCCTCTGCCTATTCATTCAATATCCCCTTTGCTGAGATCTCTATCAATCAAGGCAGTTAGGGACAAATGTGAGAGTGAATTTTATGTAAATACCTGCCCACTAACAACATTAGCAATTTAACAACTTTGTGTCAGTTCCAAACTGGGTAGTAGTCAAGCTGAAGAGCTAGAGATGAAAGGCTCCATATACCATCTCTTGAGACACATACATTTGCTATCAGACTTGCAAGGGGACAGACAGGCCAATCAAATCCCCCCCTCCCCCAGTTTGCTGAGTCAGAGGTTTACAGTTTGGAAGTCCAAAAGGATGTAGATATCCTGGACTGTGGTAATAAGGCGGAGGAAGGAGAAATAAATAAAAGCATGGGTACAGACCATACTTTGGTGACGGCATGAATGTGATCAGGAATTTGTGGCAACTCTGCCATTTGGGTGGAAATCAGTTGATTGCACATGTCAATCACCTACAATTTCCCAGGCTTGTCCTGATCACAGATGCATAACTAGGATTACAATCACAGGCAGATGGAAAAGCTCTGCTAAACAACAGCTGGTGTATATAGAGAATGAAAGGAGAAGATTTACCTTCAAAACCCTGGAAGTAATTGCAAGGCCCAGACAGTTGACATATAAAGAATGGAAAGGGGAGCGTGACCATTTTCGCGGGTGAGAACATCTTGGGGGATGGTCCAGTTCTTGGGTGTGAATGAGCAGCAGGACAGGGAAGAGAGAATTAAGAATGGAGTCCTCCCCATGGATGTAGGCCACAAGCCCAGAAAGGGATTGCTTCAGAGACCCAATAAGCAAGATAACAATTAGGTTTTCTAAGGATAACCTGTTCTATATGCTTTCACATATTTAACAAATAGCCTGTTGCTTTTTTTGCACAGTATATTATCAGTGTGTCCTTCTCAATGTGCTAGAAGCAATACTTCCAACAAGTACATACGGTTCCTTTCATCATTTGAGAACAGCTCCCCTGACTGTGCATGGTAAACTAGCTGAGTCACTGAGATCCAGTAAGAGCTCTTTATCAGAAGAAACTTGGCAAATGAGTTTGCCTTATTTAAACTACCAAAATTGCTGAAGAAGTTTTGGTCATTAAGAAGCCATATACACACAAATGAATAACAATCTCATTTCATTAGTACTGAGAATGCAATGTGAGTTGCTTCCCTCATGAGTAAAACTATTTTTAAATGTGCTTGCTTGTCTTCCATGCTACATTATTCCAACTGATCTGAATATCTCTCAGCCTCTTAAAATTTGCCTGTCAATTTTTATTATTATTCAAAACAGATGCTTGTCTAACGGAACAGTTTTAGTAAACTAATCAACTTAAACCCTGTTAAGAGATGGAATTCACTTCACTTGGAATTAATTTAAATTAATGGATGCAAGCCATAATCCACAATAAAATCCTCTGAGCAGACACTGAGTGACCTTTCATTCTGTCCACCACCGCAACGAATACCTGCGTTGACTTTGCAAAACGGCTTAGTCCTGTCAGTGTACAAAGCGAGCGTCCGCCTGATGTCCAGGGCATGCAATCTGTGCTCCTTTTCTGATTTATGAGGTTTTGGAAAGAAGATTGGTAAGTATACGTCTTTGCTGGTATGAAGCTGTGAAACTACCTTGGGCAAGAACACTGGGTGCAGCTGTAGTTGGCCTTTGTACTTGTAGAACGCCATATAGGGTGGTTCTGAGGTAAGCGCCCTGATCTCAGAGACCCTACGGGCAGACATTATTGAGACCAGGAAAGAAACTTTCCAGGAGAGGAGGAGAAGGGAGCAATAAGCCAGAGGCTGGAAAGGAGGACCCAAGAGCCGTGACAGCACAAGGTTCAGGTCCCAAGGAGGAACAGCACCCCTCACGTGTGAGTAGAGGTGCTCCAGGCCTTTCAAAAACTGGACCATCATGTTGTGAGTGAAGACTGATCTGATTTAGAGTGGAGGTTGGAAGGCTGAAATAATGGCAAAGTGGATTTTGATTGATGACAAGGCCAAACGTTGGAGCTTGAGATGCAGAAGACAGTCCAGGATCGCCTGCAGTGAGGCCTGCTAACCTTGAATACCCCTGGTCCGAGGTCCAGCACATGAACCTCTTCCACTTGGCCAGGTAGGTCACTCTGGTGGAGGGCTTTCTGCTACTCAGCAAGACCTGTTGGACATGGGCCGAGCATTCCCGTTCTTCCGCATTTAGCCAGGCAGAAGCCATGCTGTGAAGTGCAGCACCGACAGATTCGGATGCAGAAGACTGCCATGTTTCTGGGACAGCAGGTCCAGCCAAGGAAACAGCTGAAGTGGGGGAGCTACTGAAAGGTCCATCAGTGCTGCCGAGGCCACGCAGGGGCTATCAGCATCACCTTTGCCTTGTCCTGTTTGATCTTCATAAGGACCTTGTGGATTAGTGGCACCAGTGGGAAGGCATACATCAGAGCCCCTGACCACAGAAGCAGAAAGGCGTTTAACAGGGAGCCCCTGTCCAATCCCCGGAACGAGCAGAATATCTGGCATTTCCTGTTCTGATGAGACACGAACAAGTCCACGTGCGGAGTCCTCCACCTCTAGGGGATCACACTGACCACCACCAGATGGAGCGACCACTCGTGGCAAGACGAGAAGGTCCTACTGAGGTGATCTGCCAAAGTGTTCCTGGCCCTGGGCAGATGTGTGGCTACCAGATGGGAAGGTGTGCTGCACACAGAAGTCCCAAAGGTGGAGAGCTTCTTGGCAAAGGGCCGGTAACCTGGAAGCACCCTGCCTTTTGATGTAACACATTGCAGTGTACTGAGTGTCAGAACCTGCACCACCTTGCCCTTGAGGTGGGGCAGAAAACCTGCCAGGCCAGGCAAATCGCTTTGAGCTCCCTGATGTTTACATGGAGGGACAGATCATCCCATGATCAGTGGCCTTGCGTGCTGAGCTCACTTAGGTGGAATCCCCTGCCCAGGTCCAAGGCATAGGAAACCAGGATCAGCGACGGGAATCGGACCATGAAGGGAACTCCCTGCAGCTCCGATTCGGGGCTCAACCACGAATCCAGGGACAATCGGATGTGAACCAGCACCGTGACTACCCAGTCTAGATAGTGTCTGTTGGAGATGTAGACCAACGCCAACCATGCTTGCAGTGGCCAGAGATGGAGCCGGGCATGCCAGACAACATAGTCTAACAACCGCAGGCAGGGGTGGGCAGTGGTGAGCAGGTAGTTTTTCATATGGGAGATCAGGTCCTGGAAACACGCCTCCGGAAGGAAGGCTCTGCCTCAGGTGGAGTCGAGAACCAACCCAATGAACTCTATTTGTTGCACTGGCCTTAACGTCGATTTCTTTTCGTTTATCAACAGGCAGGTTGTGGCAGGTGGAATGAATCAGATCGAGGCTCCCCTGCACCTGTCCTTGATGAGCCAATCATCGAGATACGGGTAGACCCTCGGGGCAGACGAGAGACCAAAGGGCAGTGCCGTGAACTGGAAATGGCACCTGCCCACCATAAAAACAGAGGAATTGTCTGTGATCTTGGAAGATGGAGATATGGAAATAAGCATCCTTCAAATCAAGGGCAGCGTACCGGTCTCCCGGATCCAGGAAGGGGATGATGGAAGCCAGGGAAACTATGCGGAACGTCAACTTTTTGAGAGACTTATTGAGGCATCGCAACTCCAGAATGGGTCTTCGGCTGCCTTTTGCTTTCAGGATTAGGAAATAACGGGAGTAAAACCCTTTTCCTCTCATGTCCTAAGGGACCTCCTCCACACTCTCCAGCTGTATGAGATTCTTGACCTCTTGAACGAGGAGTTGCTCGTGAGAAGGTTCCATGAAGAGAGACAGGGAAGGGGGGTGGAGGGGACAACCAAGAATTACAGGGTGTAGCCCCGAGTTAAAACTCTAGCATCCACCAGTTCGAGGTGACCCATGACTAGGCCAAATGGTGGGGATGAAGACAGTTGAGGGAAGAACGAGACGGATCCCAGAAGTTCAGTGGAGCCTTGCTCTTGAGCACACCCTCAAAATGAGCACTTCTGGCCCCAGTTGTGCAGGGCAGCAGGAAGACGAAGTGCGGCGACGACTAAAACTCATGTCTCTATCCCTTCTCCTTGTGGGCCCCTACTGAAGCTGCCAAGGCCATGGCAGGAGCCAGAACTACTTCCTCGTCCACTGAGATGTATGCAAAGCCAGTGAGCGAAGGGTAGCCTGAGTGTCCTTCAGTCCGTGCAGACTCGCGTCAGTCTGCTCAGTAAAGAGACCGTTCTCATCAAAGGGAAGATCCTGGACCGAGGCCTACATTACCTGGGATAGGCCAGGAACTGCGCCTCATGACCATCGTTGACACAACCACCCTAGTTGCCAAATCAGCTGTGTCCCCCTGAGTGGCAGCCTTCCCACCAAAGACTGCTTGCTAGCTCTCCCCTGCCTAAAGATTAGAGCTCATAGACTGTTCATTAGTTCAGCCCTGCAAAAGGGCTAGAGCGGACAGGCTACTCATTAGCCCAGCCCTGCCTGAGGGCCTAGGTCCTATTGACTGTTTGGAGTTCTACCCTGTTACAAAGGTGGGATGAGAATGCCTACTGTGCTAATTCCCTTTACACTAGACCGTGATCCCAGTGATATAGTTAGGCGGCGTGGCCTCCCTCCACCCCAGAGGGGGAGGCACGACTGAAACACCATTATAGGACTCAATAGGAAGAATCAAATGTTAGCTCAACAGACTACATAACCCCACCAATAAATCCCAACAATATTTAAAAAACACCCTTTCTCACTACCCTCTTCAGCCAGCACAAACCTCAGATCAGCCTTCTCTTCCAAACGTGAAAGTCCAAAGGAAAGCAATAGCTGAGGGAAAACATAAAAGCAGCAGGAACTGCCACCCACCCATGGCTCTCAGAAGCAACATAGGCAAGCGTCTCAAAACAGCGTTGGCAGCAGCTCAAAAACAGAAAACAACAATGTACAGCATCCTCAAAGCTCTTGCAGACATCCCACCTCAGCAGCACTTATGCTGACAAAATGATCCTCCCCAATAACTTTCTCTAAAATTGTTTTGAAGGAAACAAATCCCACTCAGTTGTTTATTCATCAATACAATGTGCAGATCTGAAAGGTAGGAGCTACACAATTCATGATACTTGGAGTCTAACTGAGATGTTTAGAATGCTCAGATGCCTAGAAAGTCTAAAGGTCTGCCTGGCTGTCCTCCAGTGTGTAAGCAATCCAGCATACACAGGTTTCACAGGCTTTTTTCTGCAACACTAATGTAAATTTGTTCTCTCCACAGAAGATTATCTTGTGTTAGAATGGGTTGCCCAGACTTCAGTTCAAAATATTTTCTATATCATTTAAATACAAAAACAAAAAAAGAGGAAGTTACTTATCTGTAACTGAAGGTTCTTCGAGATGTGTGATCCCTATCTATATTCCACTGAAGGTTATACATTCGTACCATGCTCCCAGAGTCGGAGAATTTGAAAGCAGTGTCCGCCGAATATAGACAGGAATCACACAGCTCAAAGAACCTCCCATTACAGGTAAGTAACCTCCTCTTCTTCTTTGAGTGATGGTCCCTATTATATTCCACTGAGGATGATTAACATGCAGTACCTAAGTCGGAAGAGGGTGCGAGGATGAGGACAGAATGGTTGTGTGGAAAACTGCAGTGCCAAAGGAGTCGTCGGTTGCCAAGTCCTGCACTAAGGCACCATGCATTGCAAAGGTGTTCACAGAACTTCACATGGCCGCCCTACATATGTCCTGGAGTGGCACATCCTGGAGGGAGGTCGTGGTAGAAGCTGTTGTGGAGTGAGCCCACACCCTGGTATGGGGAGGCAGACCTGATAATTGGTAGCACAGTTTGATGCAACCCAAAATCCATTTGAGATTCTTTGGGTGGAGATGGCCTGTCCCCTGAGTCTTTCTGCTACTGCAACAAACAGTCTGGGGGACTTTCTGATAGGTTTCATTCTCCATAGGTATAGGGCTAAAGCTCATTGGCAGTCTAAGGAATAGAGTCAGCATTCCTTTGTACATGTGTGGCTTTGGGAAGAAAACAGGTAAGTGAATGGATTGACTGATGTGAAACTGAGAGATTAACTTTGATAAGAACTTGGGATGCAGGTGCAGAGAGACTAGCTTTGTGGAAAATTGTGAAAGGTGGGTCTGTCAGCATAGCTCTAAGTTCGCCAATCCTTCTTGCAGAAGCAATAGCAATACAGAAGGTGACTTTCATAGAAGGGAGGGAAATAGAGCATGATGGCAACAGTTCAAAGGGTGGTTTCATTAGTTTGGCTAGAACTAGGCTCAGGTCTCATTGAGGTCTGAAGGGTTGGACAGGTGGGATGGTTCTGAGGAGGCCCAAAACCTAGCAGTTAGCGAATATGTAAAGAAAGAGTGATCTTCCACAGGAAGGTAGAATGCGCTGTCACCAGGTGGACTTGCAGAGAGTTGAAGGTGAGACATTCAGGGACAGAATGCAGTCCAAGAGGAAGAGGATCCCTGCTGATTCTGGTGGAATTCTCTTTTGTTGGGCCCAGGAGGCAAAGTGTTTCCAAGTTCGTCTGGTAACAGTGCCTGAGGGATTTCTTCCTGCTGCTGGAGAGGATGGCATGGCTGAAGAACAGGTCCTTTATAATGCAGATGCCCATCCAAATATCACGCTCTGAGGTGGAGTGCCTGTGGACTGGGATGTCTGATCTCGCTGTTGCACTGTGTCAGCAGATTGGGGAAGGTGGGGACAGGAATTGGTGGACGGGTTGACATGTGAAGGAGATTGGGAAACCAGAACTGTCTGGGCCAGCAGGGGGCAATCAGAATGACCGTCGTCGTGTCTCGTTGGATCTTGTGGAATACCCAAGCGTAGGAGCAGTAAAGGAGAGAAGGCATAGTTGATTTGGTCTGATCAGGAGAGTAGGCGCACATTGCCCTGAGACTGGTGGCTGAGACCTTCCCTGGAGCAGTAGAGGATGCATTTGCTGTTTATATGTGAGGTGAAGAGATCTCTCGTTGGAATCCCCCATCAGGTGAAAATGTCATGTACTATCAAATTGTGAAGTTCCCACTTGTGGTCAATCACAAAATGTCTGCTGAGTGAAGCTGTGAGCACATTCTGTGTCCCGGGAATACAGGCTACGGACAAGAGTATCTGGTCTCACAAAGCTGGGTGACTGGGCAACAAAATGGCAGATGAAATTCAATGTTGATAAAGTATCAGGAGGTAGCCGTGTCAGTCTGTATCCGCAAAAACAACAAGGAGTCCGGTGGCACCTTAAAGACTAACAGATTTATTTGGGCATAAGCTGAGTGAGGTTTTTTTACCCACGAAAGCTAATGTTGATAAGCACAAAGTAATGCACACTGGAAAACATAATCCCAACTATACATATAAAAGGATTGCGTCTAAATTAGCTGTTAGCACTCAAGAAAGAGATCTTGGTGTCGTGGATAATTCTCTGAAAACATCCACTCAATGTGCAGTAATAGTCAAAATGTTGGGAATCATTAAGAAAGGGATAGATAATAAGATAAAAAATATGATATTGCCTCTATGTAAATCCATGGTATGCCCATATCTTGAATATTGTGTGCAGATGTGGTCACCCCATCTCAAAATATATGTATTGGAATTGGAAAACGTTCAGAAAAGTACAACAAAACTAGACTAGATAACCTTTGGTCTAACCCAGTATGGCTGTTCTTATGTTCTTATGGTAAGTGATGCACCAATTCCAGAGAGCAGCAAAAAGTCCTGTGGCACCTTATAGACTAACAGACATATCGGAGCATGAGCTTTCGTGGGTGAATACCCACTTCGTCGGATGACATGCATCCGACGAAGTGGGTATTCACCAACGAAAGCTCATGCGCCAATACGTCTGTTAGTCTATAAGGTGCCACAGGACTCTTTGCTGCTTTTACAGTTCCAAACTAACACGGCTACCCCTCTGATACTTCACAATTCCAGAGATTGACTGCTTCTGCACATAAAGCAGTAGATCTCATGCTCCTGTTTGTTGATGTAGAAAATAGCGGTGGTGTTTTCTGTCATGATGAGAACAAGATAGGAATGGATGAATGGAAGAAAGGATCAGCATACTTTCCTTACAGTTCAGAGTTCCAGGATATTGATGTGCATCCTGGGTTCTCGAGACCACATTCCCTGTGTCACGTGATCGTCCACGTGTGCTTCCCAGCCTACAAGGGATGCATAGGTGATGATCATCTTGTCTGGAAAGGAGGGAACCTCTATGCAAACATGACATGGATCTGCTCACCACTAAAGGGATGACAGTACCATGGCAGGGACTGTCCATAAGGTCCATGGGGTGATATTTTGGTGAGTAAACTGTCTGGAGTCACGTCTGGAGGCAGTGAAGGTGGAGTCGAGCAAAAGCAGTCACATATGTACATGAAGGCAAATGGCCAAGAAGGCAAGTCCTGGTTGGTACATAAGGATTGTTGACAATGAGAGTTATGATTTCTCTCATTGCCTGGAACCTGTGCCTTGGTAAGCAGGTCCATGCTGTGACTCAACTGATGGTGGCCGCTATCAAATCCAGGGATTGCGTGGGGTCTAGGATCGATTTCTCAACATCGAATAACATGAAGGTTGAAACTTGGGCTTCAAGCCTGGACCGTGCACCTAGGAGCCAGATGTCGAGATATGGAAACCCCAGGACCCCAAGACGTCTGATATAAGCTACTACAATAGAGAAGTCTTTGGTGAAGACTCTGGAAGCAGTAGCTATTCCAAAGGGGAGTACCCTGTATTGGAAATGGTGGGTGCTGACTATGAATCGCAGGAAGCATCTGTGGGCCAGATGGATATTGATGTGAAAATAGGTGTCCTACATATCGAGAGCAATAAATCACATATTTTTGTATGGATGGGATAATAGCTGCCAACTTCAGTTTGTGGATGAGGCGATTGAGATGATGTCGGTCAAAGACTGGTCTCCACCCACCTTTCTTCTTAGGTATGAGGAAGTAAGTCGAATAGAACCCCGTTCCTTGATAATTCTGGGGGAACATGGTCTACCAGTGTAGCAAGGAATTCATTTCTGGGGTGAGAATGCCGTCATGAGAGTGGTCCCTGAGAAGGGATATGGAGGGGGGTTTTAGAGGAGGTAGCATGATAAATTAGATCATATAGCATGGTGGATGATGTTCAGCACTCATTTGTCCATTGTTATTGCACTCCAAGCTCGGGAAAAGAGTGTTACATGATCCCAAAAGGGGACAGGGTGCTTGTGAGGTGGTTAGCAATATGATTGGCTGCCCTTGAGGCTCTTAGTCAGAGATTGAAGCTGTGAGGTGGAAACCTGTGAAGGGCATCCTGGGAGGCAGGATCTTTGGGTTTTCTGTCACTTCCTTGGTGGCTCCTAAATAAGGCTACATTTTAGTCACAGGTATTTTTAGAAAAAGTCATGGACAAGCTCCCTGGAAGTGGCTGGCATGTCCCTGCAGTTCCTCAGGGGAGAGAAGGCCAGGGGGGCTTTACGCGCTGTCCCGCCATGACTGCCAGCTCCGCAGGTCCCATTGGCCAGGAACCATAGCCAATGGGAGCCGTGGGTGCAATGTCTGTAGGCAGGGGCAGCAGCACACAGAGCCCGCTGGCCCCTCCACCTAGGAGCTGCAGGGACATGTCAGCTACTTCCAGGGAGCTCTTCCTCCCCTCCCCAGGTAAGCGTGGCCCCACACCCCAATCCTCTGGCACCAGCCCTGAGCCACCTCCCACAGCCAAACTGTTGCTGCCGCAGCCACCACTGCAGAAGTCATAGAGGTCAGGGAAAGTCATGGAATCCGTGACTTCCACGACCTCCACGACAGACACGCAGCCTTACTCATAAGGTCTCTGAGGGTAGAATTGGGGGAATCTATAGTGTTGGGTGGGTGATGGGCGGTAGAATTTACACTTTGGGGTAGCAGAGTAGATGCCCAGCAAGTGAAGGGTGGCTCTGGAGTCCTTGATGGTATGTAGCAATTCATCAGTCTTTTGATTAAATAGATGGGATTCATCGAAGAAGAGCTCTTTGATAGTGTTCTGCACCTCACTAGGGAAGCCAGAGGAGTAGGACCAAGATTCCCTATGCATAATTATGGCTGAAGCCATGGTCCTGGAGGATCTGCATCCACTGCCAATTGGAGTGCTGTTCTTGCTACCAGCTTCTCTTCCTCAGTGAGCACTGGAAAATGAGTCTGATCCTGTTGTGGAAGGCTATCAGCAAATTTCTCAAATTTGCTGTAATTCAGGAAGTCATATTTGTTTACTAACACCTCATTGTTCATAACCCTAAATTGGAGGCTGGCTCAGGAACAGACCTTACACCCCAAAAGATCCAAATGCACATCTTCCTTGTCAGATGGTGTAGAGCGAGGGTGCTGTTGTCTGGCTCATTCCTTGCTTAAACCACCAGGAAGTTTGGAGAGAGGAACTGAGATGAGAAACTCAGACCCCTTAGCCAGAATGTAATAGTGTCTTTCTGCCCCTTTGGGGGTAGGTGTGCATGCTATACTGTCCTGGCAGGCTCGAGGATGGCATCATTAATAGGCAATGCAACCCTAGTTGGTGCCAAGGAATGGAGGATATCCAGGAGATTCTGCTTGGTGTCTTGGATTTCCTCTAGGGGAATGTGGCATTCCCCCCACATGACTCTGTGCAGCAGTTCTTGGAAATACGTGAAGTCATCCAGAGCTGAAGAGGACACTAGTCACTGTCTCTTCTAGAGAAGAAGAGGGAAATCTCACTGGTTTCGGCGGCACTCTTGGAGCCAGGCTAAGGGTTCCTCCTCCACCCAACTGATCCAAGCACCTACTAGAAGGGGCCCTCAATGAGGAGGCAGGTGAAGGTTCCCAGTACATTAGCCTTAGGGGTATACTTCCTTACCTTCCAACTAGACCCTGGCATGGGGTCTATAGGTGTGGTTCCTCTGGAGCCAGATTCAGACTCAGTAGCAGATGGAATGCTCCTCATTGTTTCAGGCTGATGTATTGGGCATAAGGTCCCCCAGCTGGGGGGCATAGTCCCGTACCCACATGTGGGTATGGGGAAGGGGAGGATAGAGAAACAAACCCCCAATCTATCTACACTAATTACTAAAAACTATCATAAAACTACAATAAAAGGGGTAAAACTACTATAAAAGTCAAATTCTAAAAGCTATTAACAACTGTGTATTTAAAGGTGTGTCAGAAACAAGGGCACTGAAAGTTCTGACCCGGACCATGTGGCGGTGAGGAGGAACAGGAGACATGGTCGGTCCACCCCACCCTTTATTGTCTCAGATGAAAGCACGACATGAGCCAGGGCACATACGTGGACAAGTGGACACTATTTTCAAATTCTCAGACTCCAGGGACATGATGCACATGTGTAACCCTTAATGGAATACAATAGCGACCATCACTCAAAGAACCCTCCAGATTTTAACAACACAACAATACATAAGAGTAGAATTTGGTCCAGCTATTATTATCCTCATGTTGTTTGCATAATACATAGTACATGAAGAACACTACACATAGAGCTTAATGTTTACCACACCAAGATCTGAGCAAGCAACCAGCCTGAAAGAATGAAATTCTGTAAAGGAGAAGAAAGGCACAGTTTTCTCTTCCTCCATGGAAAACAGCCTCCCATGCAGATGATGCAAGAAGACCCTGAAAGCCCTATTTCAAAAGGACATATTTGCTACTGGGAAGAGACCTGGAAAAGTAGTGTAATGTGCTGAATGAGGCAAAAGCAGAGAGAGTTGAGTCAATATGGGAGTGGAAGAAAGAAAGGAGGGTTAGATAGTTAGGAGGAAGAAACCAGTAACAGAGCATTTTAGAGTCTGGGAGTAGAAATACAGCCTTATAATACAGAGTGGAGATAGACTATGTGGCAAGAGGATTCAGAGAATTGGGAGCTGAGGAACCACAGCTGGGAAGGGAGGTAGAATTCAGACACTGTGTAGGGTGACGTGGCAAGTACAGCCCAGTAGTTGCTGCTAATGACTGCACCACAACTAAGGTGGGGCAGAATTTGTTTGGGGCTTACCCAGGAAGGACAGCTCTGCTTTATGGCGGAGGGGCCGGGGTAGGGAGGAAGGTGGACAGAAACTGCTGTAAAAAAGGTGCTCGTTGGTCAGCTTTGCAGCAATGACTCACCCTCCCCGCCCTGCCCCTCCACCCCCCGAATCTGAGGTCCGAAGGGCATAAAGGTACGAAACCTGGGTGGGACAAGTCTGTTTGTTCCATGCAGCGAGGAAGCCAGCACCCACCCTCCCCTAGTGGAGCCGAATGGCAGGCTGGGTTAGGACCTGCTGTGGGCATTACGCTAGTCACTCCTTTTAAAGGGGGGCTGGGAAGGAATTTTTCCCGCACCATTTGAATTGGCTTTGGTGGAGTGAGGTTTTTTCGCCTTCCGCACAGCAGGTGTGAGGGAGGACCTTTTCTGGTGAGAAGAAAAGGTGGTAGGCCATATGTTGCAACTTATTTTGTAAGGTTGGGTGGATGTCCAGTGCAGGTACTCCATAGGGAAGGCCGCCAGTTACAAGATAAATGGCCTGGTAAAGGACTTAAAAGGAAGTACTGGATAAAGGAACAGAATGGGGGAGGGGGTTGGGGACTCCTCTGATTGGTACGGCAGGGAGCCAAGCTCCCTTTCCCCCATTCTCATAGCCCACCTTAACCCTCTTACGAGGGTGGTGGATGGTAAGGTCCAAGCCATGGGTCGGCTGGGGGAACTGGATGGAAACAAAGGGGGGCTGGTGAAAGCCCCGGAGAACTGATTTGAATAAACATGGATTTGCCTGCACTGTAGTCCCAGACATCTATATAATAAAGTTGCAGCCTGATTAAAATTCATAACAAGTGTCTCCTGTCCTTCTTCCAGTATACCCAGACAATGTGAAGGTAAAGCTGTGGAACTTCCCACAAATTGTGTTTGTCTCATTTCTGTTTTCCTTTTTATCCTGCTCTTTTTTGTTTGAGAAACTCAACACATTGTCTCTAATGCCTTAGCATCTTTTATTTCAATTGCCTAGTATGATGATAATGGGCGATCACTTGTTACAGAGTATGATCATCCTCCATGGGAGTTATGGGTTCTCAGATGGCTAATAAGGCCAATCCTTGAATCACAAGTTCTATTACAGTGAGGGCAGATGTTTTCAGGCTCAGCAGGAGGCTGTTGACATAACTGGAAGTCAGTGTCTCCTTCCTCCTGCGCCTCTTGTCCTCTTCAGCTTGTCAGTGAGCAAGTTCAAAATGCAGGGGATCATCACATAAGACTTCACTCCATTTTAAGCAATCCTAGGCAAGTGTCTCCCAAGTGTCAATGTCAATATTACACTTTCTTAGGTTGTCCTTCAGCAAGTCCTTATAATGCTTCCATTGTCCACCCACATTATGGTACCCTTCTTTCAGCTGAGAGAACAGGACCTGTTTTGGGAGGTGATGGTCTGGCATCCAGACAACGTGACCAGTCCAGTGGAACACTAATATTGGTGCGCCTGTCATCCCATTTGATCTTCAGAATCTTAGGAAGGCAGCGTTGATGGTGCCTCTCAAGGACTTTCAAGTGGTGTCTATAGGTTGTCCAAATTTTGGACCCATACAACAGTGTTGGGAGAATAACAGCTTGATAAACAAGAATCTTGGTGTCTGTTCAATGTCATGATCTTCAAAAACCCTGTGCCGTAAATGAGAAAAAGCTACACTGGCACAGTTCTGGCAATGTTGAATTTCTGCATCAATATCTGCCTTGGATGAAAGATGACTTCCAAGGTAGAGGAAATGATCGACATTCTCCAGTGCCACTCCATTAATTTTGATAGATGGGGCATGTAATACCTCATTTGGAGAGGGCTGATAGAGCACTTTAGTCTTCTTGATATTAAGAGTGAAACCAAGACATGCATACGCATCGGCAAACACATTCAAGATAGTTTGATGATCTTTCTGAGACTGGGCAAAGATTGCGTTGTCAACAGCATACTGAAGTTCCACAATAGATATTGTGGAAATCTTACTCTTGGCTTTCAGCCTGCTAAGCCTGAACAGCTTTCCATCCATTCTGTAAATGATTTCAATGCCAGCTGTAAACTTCCCAGCAATTAGGTAAAGAATGACGGCAATAAAAACCGCAAACATGGTTGGAGCGATGATACAGCTCTGTTTGACTCCTGTTTGTACTTTGAAAGGTTCACTCTAGGAGCCAGTGCTGCTCAGAACAGTCGCTTTCATGTAATCATGAAGCAATTTTAGGACACTGATGTATTTATCAGGACATCCATGCCTAGTATATAACATAATTATTTATATTTATCACTCCATGCCTGAAATACTTTGCCTTTATTTTCTTTCCAAAAGTCCTTAGCTTATCTTTGAGAAACTGAATTGCCCTAGGAACATTACAAAGTATTTTCAGAATACATTGACTATAGACGTCTGAACATTTACAGGTAATACATGTAACCCACTACTTGAAAAACTGCCAATTATATTTACTCTAAATATACTGTGCCAACTTTTCAATATAAAAAATTCAGATTAGTAATAAAGATAAAGGACAATTTATGAGTTCTTGGTTCAAATGCCAATTTAATTTTACTATTCTTTTTCAATTTCTGGTAACGAATACTGCTAAAAACAAGATAAACAACAAAGAAAGAGACAAGAGGTCATGAGTTATTGACAAATGAATTATTAATCAGATTATTCTTTATAAAACAATAGGCATTTTATTTTAAGTGACCTTTACAATGGGAAACACTTCTAAAACTATTACGCTGTGGTACATTTTGAAAATTAGAGAATAAGCAAGCTGTAAATACACAAACACACTTACTGGCCCTCTCAAATCAATGAGTTCCTGCCTCATTTGGGATACAAGAGCTTCTTTAGCCATCAAAGCACGGTGTAGTCGCTCATTGAATTCTATAAGCTCCCCGTGCATTTCTGCCACCTGAAAGACATACAACCAAAATGTTAGATGGAAGAGAACAAATCTCCAGAGATGAAGGCATTTTTCTCTATATTGAAAAGATCAACAATATAGTTTCATATCCGTGTATATAGTTCCTGTAAAATCAACAATATGTATTTCCTAATTAATGCATAGTATTGTTAATGCAGTAGTTTGGACAGTAACATTAATGACAGACAGACAAATGCTGTTACAACACATAAAAATCTCAGCCTGACTCATACCAACCAGGTTACCTTGCTATTGTAATGCAGATACTGGCATCTACTTTGATCACACAACATTTCAGTTCAAACTTGGGGCGTGCTTGGGGCGGCATGCCATGGGGGACGCTCTGCCGGTCGCCAGTACGGCAGCAGGTGGCTCCGGTGGACCTCCCACAGGCGTGCCTGCGGAGGGTCCGCTGGTCCCACGGCTCCGGTGGACCTCCTGCAGGTGTGCCTGTGAGAGGTCCACCAAAGCTGCGGGACCAGCGGACCGCGGGACCAGCGGACCCTCCGCAGGCACACCTGCGGGAGGTCCACCGGAGCCGCCTGCTGCCCTCCCGGCGACCGGCAGAGCACCCCCCGCGGCATGCCACCCTGCTTGGGGTGGCGAAATGTCTAGAGCCGCCCCTGCCTGTATATGAGAAAGGTGGGTGACAAGGAACCAATAGTGTAGTAATTCAAACAATACTGTTGTCGGTTTAATTGTTTGGATGAATGAAAAGTGCTCATAAAAGTAATGGATTAATAGAAGTAATTTAAATTAGAAACAGTGCACACAAGCAATTCATATACAGCTCTGCTCCAGAGCTGTGTCCTGCAATGCTCCTACTATCCCGCTCAAGCAGAAAATACCAAACTGTCCCAAATTGTATGATATTTTGTGATAACAAATCGGGCTGAAAGGAAAGGGCATTTGCACAGTCTCAGAAACCAAGTGACAAAATAACCCAACCTTTTGTTGCTGCATAAAAAACAAAAGATGAAAACATAGTAAAACTCAGACTTATGGTGAAAGAGAATATTGACCTCCAAAATTTTACTTACAGAAAGATATATTTACATAAAAATATCATTTGTTTAAATATTGTTTTTAAAACAAAACTTTCTAATGGTCTAAATAAAACATGACTAGATTCTATTTTGTAGTAATGTGTAGAACAGTTCTGGATTTTGTTAGCAGCCATTTACATGACTTATTTTTTTCAGAATAGATCTGTATTCTCCTCTTCAAAGGAGCAGGGATCCAGGCCCAGTGGAAGTTAGGATGCCTGAGTAGCTGCTCTAACTTACACGATTGGCAAAATGTCCTTTAAGTCTGTACCACACCACCTATCCATCTTATGGGAGAATGGAGAAGAAGGTGCAGCAGATGCTGGCACAGGAACCACTTCCACCAGCCTTATGCCATCGAAGATTTCTCCTGCACAAGGTAATTCTCAGCTGGTCATCTCCAACCAGAATCCAGAATTAGGACAAAGAAGACTGGAGAATTCAGCCCATGGTCTTAACATGACCCAGAAGAAATGAATTTAGATGCACTGCTGTAAAACAGTACATAATGTTTTAAAGACTTTCTGAGCCCATTTTGCTTTCTGAACTGTAATTTTTTGTGAATTTATCTAAAATACTGTCAATTAACTCAAAGCATTTCAGAACACTTTATAGAGATTTTGTTGATTTCTTTGTTTCTTGTGTTGTAAGAGAAATACCTAAAAAAGAAAAACATTTTACTGAGATTAAACTTTTACCCCCCTCTCCATTCTAATTTTCTTCCAAACTGAACTTTTCATCTACAGGCCACTAATTCTAATACGGGGTAGGCAACCTATGGCACGTGTGCCGAAGGTGGCACGCGAGCTGATCAATAGTGGCACTCACAGTGCCCGGGTCCTGGCCACCGGTCCGGGGAGGGCTCTGCATTTTAATTTACTTTTAAACGAAGCTTCTTAAACATTTTATAAAGCTTGTTTACTTTACATACAACAATAGTTTAGTTATATGTTATAGACTTATAGAAAGAGACCTTCTAAAAAGGTTAAAATGTATTACTGGCACACGAAACCTTAACTGAGAGTGAATAAATGAAGAGTTGGCACCCCACTTCTGAAAGGTTACCGACCCCTGTTCTAGTACATCCTCTGTTTGGTATCCTATGTAAAACATGCCCACTGCAACCTTTATGCACATGGATCTTTATCCAGCTAGCTGGAAGAAAAGAGGTGTTGCCTTTTTAGGGGCTCCCTTACAGCACATGGGAATATAGGGAACAGTTTATAGGGATGGACAGGAAGAGCAGGAAGCAGTTGGGGCCAAGTTAGGAGAAGTCACTTCACTGCCCTTACTGTTGATCAGAAGAATGTGTGTGTTGGGAGGGGGAGGGGGGGAATTTATGCCCCATCCAGCTCTGTAGAGGCCCTCTTTACCAGGACTGGGCTGGCAGCACCCACCCACGAACTTGGCATAACAACGGGTTCCCTTTTGATCTGCTGTGGGCATTACACTAGTTGCCCTTTCACTTGAGAGACTGGAAAGGAATTTTTCCATCGCTGCCAATTGGCCAAAGCGGACTGGGGTTTTTTCACTTCCCCACCGGGGGTGGGAAGCAGGCTATGTCACAACTTAATATATAACACTTGTGGCAGATGTCCAGTGCAGGTACGTTATAGGAGGGATACAGTTATTGGATAAAATAGACTGGAAAAGGATTTGAGGGAAAGCATCTCTTAAGGCAACCGAGTAAGATGGTTTGGGGCTCCTAGGTCTGGAACAGCAGGGAGACAATCCACTCCTTCCCTCACTGTACGATTGTTGCTGGGTACTCCCAGATATTATTGTAGCCTAATTAAACTACATCCATGGCCTCCTGTCTTTCTTCTAGTGCGGACAAAGAGTATCACCAATGTGCAAACAATTGTGGGAACCTCAGCGAATTGTGAATTATTAAATGGTCACAAAGATTAAACTAACCACTCACTCTCTTTGTTGTGGTGCTATGGGAAGAACTTTAAAATTACCAGAAAATTCAAACATGAAGGTTCTCATAGTAATGTTAACTCAGCAGGACATACATAGAAACTGCTGTCATTGTTTGTGTGGTTAAATAAGAAGTTTAATACTAGCATTGTTAATTTTAAATTATATATAACAAAATATGCAAAACTTGTAATATGGTTGAGTTGACACTTCAGTTTTGAACTTTCTGACTTTTTAAACTATGGAACCTTAACACTGCATTAATATATTTTGTGCACTTAATTATATATTAGTTGTTTGCTTGTGGTGTGCAATTTTAATTCACTGCCTTTGTTTCTGTACTTGTCATGCTTTTCTGTTCTAGTTAATCCCATTAGAGGGGCTCACTCTTCAACCTCATTTGATTTAATAAATAGAGACTTCCTCATTAATTAATCTATTCTGGCTTCTTTAGATAAGATCAAAACATTAAGACTTCCAACACCAACAACTATGGTATTATGTATTCATATCCCAACTGTGCACTGAACATCAATCTTGATGAAGGCTGTTTAACTTCAAACACTTGCTAGTAAATTAGTAAGCTTATTTTAGTCAAAATAAGAGATACCTAAAAACACAATTTCTGCATCTTAACTAAAACCAGGTCTATACTACAGACCTATATTCGTATAATTACATCACTCAGGCCTGGTCTACACTACGAGTTTATATCTAATTTAGCAGTGTTAAATCGCATTAACCCTGCACCCGTCCACACAACGAAGCCCTTTATATCGATATAAAGGGCTCTTAATACCGATATCTGTACTCCTCCCCGAAGAGAGGAATAGCGCTGAAATCGGTATTGCCATTTTGGATTAGGGTTAGTGTGGCCGCTGTTCGACGGTATTGGCCTCCGGGCGCTATCCCACAGTGCACCATTGTGACCGCTCTTGACAGCAATCTGAACTTGGATGCACTGGCCAGGTAGACAGGAAAAGCCCTGCGAACTTTTGAATTACATTTCCTGTTTGCCCAGCGTGAAGCGCCAATCAGCACAGGTGACCATGCAGTCCCAGAATCAAAAAAGAGCTCCAGCATGGACTGTACGGGAGATACTGAATCTGATCTCTGTATGGGGAGATGAATCTGTTCTATCAGAACTCTGTTCCAAAAGACGAAATGCCAACGCATTTGAAAAAATCTCCTAGGCAATGATAGACAGAGGCCACAATAGGGACTCAACACAGTGCTGCGTGAAACTTAAGGAGCTGAGACAAGCGTAACGGAAAGCCAAAGAATCAAATGGATGCTCACAGAGGGAGGGGGGACTGAGGACTCTAGCTATCACACAGTTTCTGCACTCTCCAAAAACCATTTGCATTTTTGGCTGAGCTCCCAATGCCTGAAGGGTCAAAAATGATTGTTGCGGGTGGTTCAGGGTATATGTCGTCAGCCCCCCACCGTGAATGAAAAGGGAAAAAATCGTTTTTCGCCTTTTTTCAATGTCACCGTATGTCTACTGGATGCTGCTGGCAGACGCGGTGCTGCAGCGCTACACAGCAGCATTCCCTTCCCTTCCCGATGGCAGACGATACAATATGACTGGTATCCGTCATCATCATCCCGAGAGTGCTTCTGGCTGGCTCGGTGAGGTCGGCCGGGGGCGCCTGGGCAAAAATGGGAATGACTCCCGGGTCATTCCCTTCTTTAAGCTTTGTCTCCTGGAGATTCAGTCCTGCCTGGAATATCATAGCAGCTGGAGGCTGCCTCCCCGGCCTTTTATCTCTGCTTACAGAGGCAATAAAGCCAGTGTTGTTTCTTCATGCATTCTTTATTACTTCATCACACAAATGGGGGGATAACTGCTACAGTAGCCCAGGAGAGGTGGGGGAGGAAGGAAGCAATGGGTGGGGATGTTGCAGGGGCACCCCCATGTAGCTCATCATTTCTGCGGGATGTCTGGGGCTCTGACCTGGAGCGACTGTTTGCCTCTCTGGTTCTTTAGTAGACTTGCCTGATATTCTAGGCAGGACTGACTCTCCCTTTAGACAAAACTTAAAGAAGGGAATGACCCAGGGAGTCATTCCCATTTTTGTCCATGCGCCCCCAACCGACCTCACCGAGGCCAGCCAGGATCACCCATGACAGCAGCAGACGGTACAATATGACTGGTAACCGTCTCTGCTAACTTGCAAAGGCAAGGGGATGCTGCTGTGTAGCACTGCAGTACCGCGTCTGTCAGCAGCATCCAGTAGACATATGGTGACAGTGAAAAAAGGCTAACAGGGCTCCATGGTTGCCGTGCTAAGGTGTCTGCCAGGGCAATCCAGGGAAAAGGGTGCGAAATGATTGTCTGCCGTTGCTTTCACGGAGGGAGGATTGACTGATGACATTTACCCAGAATCACTCGCGACACTGTTTTTGCACCATCATGCATTGTGATCTCAACCCAGAATTCCAATGGGCGGGGGAGACTGCGGGAACTATGGGATAGCTACCCACAGTGCAACGTTCCAGAAATCGACGCTAGCCTTGGTACATGGACACACACCGCCGAATTAATGGGCTTAGTGTGGCCGCGTGCCACACTACAATACAATCTGTTTCCAAATACCGGTTTCTGTAAAATCGGAATAATCCCATAGTGTAGACATACCCTCAGGAGTGTGAAAAATCCACACCACTGAGTGACATTGTTATACTGACCTAACACTCTATGTAGACAGTGCTATGTCAATAAGAGAGCCAATGCAGCATTTTAAGTGTAGACCTGCCCTCATACATAGTAGTCTCCGATTAGGCACAAGTGGTGTTAAAATGTCTACTTCTTCACAGGTGACACTATATACATCACTAACAAAACTGCTAATATCTACCACTTTAAATAATGAATTAATGCCATTAATTCTGTCAGGGGCGGCTCTACCTTTTTGGCTGCCCCAAGCAGTCATGCGCAGGAGGCGCCCCGGAGCCGCGGGAGCAGCGGACCTCCCGCGGGCATGACTGCAGAGGGTCCGCTGGTCGCGCGGCTCGGCTGGACCTCCCACAGCTGCGGACGGTTCGCAGGTCCGGCGGCTCCGCTTGAGCTGCCGCAGTCATGCCTGCGGGAGGTCCACTGGAGCCGCGGGACGAGCGCCCCCTCCGCAGTCATGCCTGCGGCAGGTCCGGTCGTCCCGGGGCTCCGGTGGACCTCCCGCAGGCATGACTGCGGCAGGTCCGCCGGCCCAGCCTGCCGCCCCCCCGGGAAAGGGCCGCCCCACGCGCGTGCTTGCCGCGCTGGGGTCTGGAGCCGGCCCTGAATTCTGTGCATGCCATAGCTCTACCAGCAGCCACTAACTCCAGTTAGCTCTACCACTAACTCCATGTCAGGCTGTTTGCTTTGAAATCCATCTCTGTCACAGGTGGCTACGGGACTATTTCATTTTGGGATCTTTCCTGGTGTTTCTGTTTACAGTTAGAACTTCAGAACAGTCAGTGCTTTGTCTCAAATAAGCAATCTATTTACCTCTTTTCAATATCTACTTTTTTCTCTTAAAAATTTCTCTGGCTCCTAAGAGGACTGAAAACTTCTTTGGAATAGCAATAAATGATCCAGGATAATCCAGTTACTTAGAAAAATACTCATTGTTTCTCCAGAAGGAATATGAAAGAAAAAGGAGAAAGAAAATCTGACTGACGCATTTATGTACAGGCTTTCAAAATCTGGTTTTCAAAGGCTGCTTTAACTCTATGCATTTTTAAGGAACACTAATAGCCACTAATATGCAATTAAAACAATACAATCTGATCAACAGAGATCTTAAAACCACATTCATATTTAAAATAAGCAGCATCCTCAACATGTGGTCCTCATATTAATCCATTAATCAAAGAACCATCTGGAATTACCTGTGGAAATCATAAAACCAAGACTTTGTGATCTGATCTTATGGGATAGCTTTCCAAAACTGTTAATTAGCAATAATGTAATTACCTGCAGTATTTTAGAAAGTGGCATTTTTGCAGCCCTTAACTTCACTAATGCAGAAAGAGATTGATTTTTAATTTACTGGCTTGTTTATACCCAGCAGAAAAAAGATGCAACCCTCCCCCCATCCCACCCTCAATAACAGAGACATGAATATAATGCGGAAACTCTCCACGAGCTACAGGCCATGCAACACATACAGAATAAGGGAAGAGGCAGAGTGAAGATAATGGAATGGTGAAGAAAGGACCACAGTTAATATTAGTACTTAAGAGGAAACAGCGTGGGATCATAAAAAAGGTCCAGTCCTCCCCTAAAACCCAAAGAGATCATTTGTGACAGCAGCTTGAAGAAGTTTGCTAAACTCTGTATCTACAAATGAAGTGGCAATTGTGACGGTGTCCATAAAGCTACCCAGAACACAGTATTTGCACCGCTGATATTTTTGCTTTTAATGTCATCTCGCTCTCACACACACACACACATACACTACCTTTCTCAACAGACTTCTTGTTGCGTTCTCATGCGGGACGGATAAAGCACAACAACCAATATGATTGCAAGCAGAATCGTTTATTGTTTACAATGCATCATATTATATAGGCTTCTCCATATTAGCAAACGTCAGACACACCAACATTACATTGCTGCTGATTGGTTCTTTGCCCGATACACACACTTTTCACATGCATGGCCCTTTGCTTACTGGTTTCCCATTTCCCAAGCAATCCATCTGATTATGGCCTTGTTTATCACCTTGAAACCGATCCCAGCCAGGCCACCTGGCGTCTGCCTCCCCCGGGCTAGCTCCCAACTTTCTCATAACAACTTTATCTAACCCCTCCATTCTTGATGTGCTGCTGCTGTAACTTTCCACCAAGGCAGCATAGGGATGATGTAACCCCACAACTTCTATTGTTGGGAGATTGGTGATATGCATTAGTAGAGAAGGGCAAGACTCAGCTTCTGTAGATTTTGAAAACCAACCATCCTAACAAGAGCACTTTAATATAAGGCATGAGCTAGAATGATGGCTAAAGCATTCCTTGGGTTTACTGAATGAGAAAATAAATCTGGAAAGGCTTTATGATGCAGTATGGACATTGGGGCCCACTACACCAATTCTCCAAAAGTTGCCAAAAAAACTAAGAAAAAGGAGATTCTGGGAGAGGTCCGATTAAGTTGTAGTAAACTGTGATTTAATTTAGGGGTGAATCCTGTGAGGTGCTCAGCATTTTGGCACAATCCAGCAGAGTATTTAAAGACGTGCTTAACTACAGGCACGAGTAGACCCACCGACCACAACAGAAAGGAAGTGAAGAGGTATTGTAGCTTGAACACAGAAACATAATAATAATAATTTAAAAATAGGAAGCCCTGTGGTTTTAAAGCCACCAAGGAGGAAGCAAACATCAAACTGGTGGGTGAAGAGAGGTTATGGCCTTAACAGATCTTTCTTCTTGCTTCTAGTGGGCAGAACCAATCAAATCAGATTTAATTACAAATTGAAAATTATTGGCAATACAAGTAACTTGATTACTTGAAATTAAATAAAGCTAGATACACCTGTTAGTTCTTTAGAATGCAGCCAATGTACTTCACATGTACTTCACCAGTATGGTGGCACACACAAGTTCCCACTGTATGAAATGCACTTGATAATATAAAAGAATTAACAAAAGTGGAATGCATTTACTGCCTGCACTAGATTAACAACTGAATGATTTGAGTAATGGGGAAAACTCTTGGACCAAGTGGGATGAACTAATTAAAAATAAGTCACTCATTTAGTTTTTATGACAATATGTATACTTACTGTACCCTACTGTTGTATTATCTTACCTACTATATCTGACATCCATAAGGCTTTTGTTTTTATCTCCAACAGAAATCTAAAAGCAATATGTACTTCATCTTCCTCAAACTTGCACTTTAAAGCAAAAATTTAGCAGAGACCTCAGTAGTATTAGGTAGAATAAATTTCAGATGCACAGTGAGATGAACTGATCTGTTGATGTAATTTATATAAAAGAATATGAGTTTATTGTTCAGGTTTTGCATTAGAGTGCAAAAGTTTGATGAAGTTGAGATATGTATTGATTTTTGGTATCTGTTGGAGAGGGATGTGAAAATATAAATATAAAAAGGTGCAATGCAACAAGTTAATTTTACTATTGGAACCTTAGCTTTCCTGGCTTGTTATGATTTTTAACTGTGCATGTTAGCATAGATATTTGCATTCAATAACCATATATCTTCCTCCAAAAAGGGTATATGCATATATAGTATACCTAAAATATTATTACTACCTACAAGACATACCTCAGATAATTAAGATCAGTTGTCTTTCCTTCAGATATATATAACTTTTCAGATAGGACATTCTATAAATTATGATGAAAGATCACAGATTTCCAGTGCTGCTGATGGCAAAATAGCAAATGACACAGTCTGTAATAATAGTAAAATGATAAAGGCAAAACACTAATTAATATAACAGTACTCCATTCAGAAATACTTCCTCTGACATCTTTGAGAGTCCTGTCTAAATAAAAAGTGCCATAAAGAGGGCATTTAGACTGACTTCTCCTGATGAGAAACTTCAAGGAAGAAGTTTGGGAGGGGGGAGGAAACTCCACATGAGCTCCATATATATTATTGGGTTGGATATCAGGTAGTGAATCCCCAAGGATCTAAAGGAAGCATCCCTGTGATTCCACAAAAGCTCCAGCCTCCTGTGTACCTCATCCTCTTGGGCTCTCTTGATTTTGGTCAATTAGTTATTAGTTTGGACTGAGAAATTCAATAAACTATTTTAAGAAAGAGGTAGGTATCTACAGATTTTTCTGGAGAGATTAAAAAAAGAATAACATTCTATTCATCTGAGTATGGGGTGTAAAGATTGCATTCTCATGAAATCTCATGTTGATTTTTTTCTATATCAACCAAAGGAATGAGCATAAAACATCTGAAAAAAATGAAGATTAACCATTTTCATATATGTGCTGTGACAAATGTTATAAAGCACATACTATAACTAAAGCCACACAAATAAAATTAGATAAATAAGCTATACACAGTTACCTTTGGAGTCTCAGTGTAGCATTACATTAAACTTTTTTCTAATATTAATGTATTTTTACTAGATCAATAAAGGGAAGTGGCAGCAAGAAAGACCTCATTTCTCTCACATTCTACAACTTAATTTACCTGATTTCATAGTGTTAGTAAATATCACTCATTATGATAAGCCAAAATGTTACATTAAATCTAATTCAAGTAACTGGGTATGTAATTACTGAAAATGTCCCTGCTGACTTCAAACTTTTCGTCAACAAGAGCATCTCTCTCATACATTTTTAAATTAAATTTATAAATTAAATAAATAGGATATTTATATTTACTGATTTGTTCAATATATTTTTTCAATAACTGTAAAATCTGCTAAATCAACAATTATATCACACTGGAATGCTACTTTTACATCTAGTATGCTATTTCTCTTTACCAAATAGGGAATTTTTAAAGGACGGGAAAACATAAAATGATTTAGTTTCTGAAAACATTCTAATTTCTTTTTGAAAGAAATAAAGGATAGTTCACCTTTTCAATCGATGAGTTTGAAAAGATATGGTGGCAGGATCAGACTCTGCAGTGTCCAGTTGTGGGCCCATCCTGGCACTATTCCCTTTGCCTCAGTTCCCTGCCCCCCCACGGAAACCCTCCCCAGGCAAACAGGTTGAGAACCACTGCCCTAGACAGATGGCAACAAGTGTCACTATCTGCAGTAATTTGAGTATTCAAGTATAATATGGAACACAAATTTTCCACTGCTAGGACAGTGTTTTACTTATATAATAGTTATATATATATTTGTAACCGTAAGGCTGTCTCGAGAAGAAACACTGAGCTAAGAAAGTATACTCCTTTCTTCCTTTTTCAGAGCTTGACTTCATGGGAGGTAAGCAGCATAGCATCAGGTTCTTATGGTTACTTGTTGAGTAACAATGATGGTACCAATGATCTCATGCTCTGAATCATGGTATTAAGAGAGAAAGGGGATTTAAAACATTGTATTAGTGAAATTAAAGAAAACTAACATCCTCATGCAATACAACCGGGGGAGCTGAATACTAATAGAAGTAGGCGCAATGAAGACAGGCTTACAGCAAATCATGTAACTGAGCCTAAGAGAATAATTCTTAAATATGCACATTCTGCAAATGGTCTTAGCAGCAGGTTACCTTTCCTGAATTCTGAGAAAACAATACAACATGGAATGGTTCTCTCATTACTTGCCCACTAACTATGGAAATGTGGATTAAATGTGAATGTCTGCTATGTAACAGAGTAACTTCAGGATGAAATAGACTTAAGCCTGGTTAAAATTCAATTTCTTTTCTAAACAACTGATCAACATCCCACCTTCATAATGACTCAGCCTTTGAATAACTAAATGAAACATGTAGCTAGAAAGGTACACATCTTGAGGATAAAAATTCATTACAACCCTTTTTTTATTGTATTGAGCCTTCACCGGAGTGAGATGATTCATATTATTCATTTGGGAGTGGCTGTCTTAAAAACCCAGGTTTAGGATGGGGACTGTTTCAGAAAACAGTTTTTGAAAATATGTATGTTAAAATTTTAAGGGTTTACACTAACTTATAAAACTTTATCTTGAGCCAGTCTGAACTTTTTTTTTTTTTTTTTTTTTACAAAATCTGGATGCTTTGATTACAAATAAGGTTGTTACTTTTTTAGATGCAGATAGCCATGGAAAAATTCAGTGATTACATTGGTTCCACAATGCAAATGAGAGATAGAAAATTAGGAAAGAAGGTCAGTATTTCAGAAACCAAGCCATGCTTTTGGGGTTTGGGTGGGGCAACAAGACTTACTGAAGAGGTGATGTTCTAAGAAAAAAGCGTAAAATACTCACAAATTTCTTTGGGCATAAGCTTTCGTGGGCTAAAACCCACTTCATCAGATGCATGGAGTGGAAAATACAGTAGGCAGGTATAAATACACAGCACATGAAAACATGGGAGTTGCCTTAGCAAGTGGGGGGGTCAGTGCTAACGAGCCAATTCAATTAAGGTGGAAGTGGCCTATTTTCAACAGTTATCAAAGAAGTTGTCAACTGTGGCAACTCCCATCTTTTCATGTGCTGTGTATTTATACCTGCCTATTGTATTTTCCACTCCATGGGAGTTGCCACAGTTGACAACTTCTTGTTAACTGTTGAAAATAGGCCACTTCCACCTCTTCAGTAAGTCTTGTTGCCCCACCCAAACTTGCTCAAAGAAATTTGTTAGTCTCTAAGGTGCCACAAGGACTGATACAGACTAACACAGTTATCACTCTGAGACCTGTAAAATATTTGGTTCTTTCATTCCCCCATCGCCATTAGTAGACCAGCAAATTAGTCTTAGAGCACATTGCCTTTGCTGACAATTATTATTTGTTTATATCTGGTGTAGCTATAATAGGAAAGGGTTTGGGTTATGCATGAAAAAAGGCAGCAGAGAGAAAGTAAAGTAAACAAAAGCCAGACCTGCCCACTCACATTAATCCCCATTACTAAATCTCTGCTTAAAGAGGAGCTAACACTCTGTCAAACTTTGTGCCTGAAGTACATGAGGCAAGGGAGCCTTTCTGTAAAATATTGTGCTTGAAGTTTAGGAGAAATGATGTGAGGGAGGGTCTACAGTCCTTTTGGCCTAAAGAGTAAAAAATGAAATTGTAGACATGAGCCTGGTCTACAGGGTGAGGCGGTGGGCGGGGTGTCGATCTAAGATACGCAACTTCAGCTACGGGAATAGTGTCGCTGAAGTTGACGTATCTTATTTCGACTTACCTCCCGTCCTCACGGGCGCGGGATCAACATCCGTGGCTCCCCCGTTGACTCCGCTACGGCTACTCGCCCTGGTGGAGTTCCAGAGTCGATGGGAACGCATTCGGGGATTGATATATCGTGTCTAGATGAGATGCGATATATCAATCCCCAATAGATCGATTGCTACCCTTGGCGGGTAGTCTGGACGTACCCATAGACCCAGTACTGACTATAAAAACAGCAATCATACTCAACGTGTGTGCTCCTGGGTCACAAGTCATATTAAATTATTTTACTGAAAAAATATAGCTCTTACTGCTGTTAGGATTTCAGAGCCAAGACAGCTATGGGAGAGCAATCTAGATGCTATTAATGTGCCCTATGCTTCTCATCCAAGTTCTGACTGCAAAATCAGTATTACAAATAAGAGGCACAAAGAACACAGCTTGATTTTCAAGGCTGAGTTTGCAGTGCTGGCAGTTAGAAAGTGGCTTGTAAATAGAAATGTTGTTCTCCAGGCCACACAGAGGATAAAATGGACTACCACAATGTCATATTCAGTCACTTTCCTGATTTTATATGCCCCTAAGAACAGCAGCCAACTTGCATATCACAATTTTAGATTTACCTACAAGACAATACTCACTAAGAAACTGTTTTTAAACTGTGGCCTCAAGAGATAGTCACTAGTTGCTCTACAATGCAAAATAGTCTTCAAAATTTCACCACAACAAACGTGTACGATTTAAAACAACTAAACAAAAAGAAAAGATAACCCAATTGTAAATGTAAATATTCAACAAGTATTGCTTCCAAGTAAAAAGTAACTATTTTCTTCCAAGGTCTAAAGAGAATTTCTTTGTGGTAGTACCTATAACCAGGATTCCACTCAGAATATCTCAAAATGGAACAGTGACCACCAATCTCTCACACACACAAAGTTGTGGGTCATATAGTAATCTCCTTTTTTGTTTCCATTACCTTAGAATCTAGGCTAATATGATTATTATGAAATTTAGCCTTCCCCTAATCACATCTATTGCTTCCCAAATTGGCATTCCTGGAGGAATACTTATTCCCTATAATTGACAAGAGGCATGTGCACTGTCTGAGATGTAAATTGTGTTTGTCACTCCTTCTAGTTTCTGTTACCATCATAGTATTTCAAATGCTCTCACTTTGCCCCTTTCCCTCTCAGGCCAATTCTCTGCCATTGTTCCCTCCTCCTCCTCTGTCAATCCAATACCCTTCTAACCCTGTACGCTTGATCACTCTCCTCCCAAAGCACTTCTGGTGTCAAAGTATTAGAAGTAGCAATTCTAGCATCTCATGTTAGAAGTGATGCCAATGTTTGACATCTCACACAGGTAGTGCTTTAATAGTGGTTATTGTATCTAACAGAAGTAGTACTTAGTGTTCCCCACTGGGATGGCATGTCATGCTGTCTCACAAGGGGAAAAAAGTTAAAATCAGATTGGGTCTGAATGCTCTGTATGCAAACCTATAACCTGAAATATACATTTAGGAAATCATAATTTTGAACCCAACCTTATTAAGTTATTTTAAAGAAGCAAGCTAAAGTCTGTCCTAAATTAAATTTGGGAAACACTTTACAGATGCCATGGAAGTATTTCAAAATAGCTGATAATTCAGTGACAGGGAAGGGATGAATTTGAATGGAATCTGAGTGTTTAAAGATACAGTTCTCTGGTTTGGGATGGGTAAAACATCTTATAAAGGTATTATTATTACTTCTGTGTGTACGTGCTGTTAGCATGCTCGGTGCTATACAAGTATAAGACTGCACCTGTCCAAATCTTATTTGTTTTGTTTTCATCTGTTGGGAGAAGAAACCAATCCTTATAACGTATTTTTAAATGGAGAGGGTGGGGCACTAACACACTCAGGAGTAGAGCTGGGTGAATGTGTTTTTTTTTTGAAAAATATTTTATTTGATGAACAAAAATAGTTTTGATCTACCAGAAACTATTCACGAATTTCACACTGTGATGCATAGCCAGAAAGGGTTAAACATCCTGCAGAATAAGATTCAACCCTTCAAGACATATGGGGAGATAATGTTTGTGTTTTTGTGTATTTACATATATATGGAAATTTCCTTATAATTGTGGCGCTGATGGCTGAGTTTGATGCTGGAGCATCTAAGAAGAGTCACCACCCAAGAAATGTACACACACCACTACCTTGGAAAAACAAATCAAAACGAGATCATACGGTTATTGGCAACACAAGTCAAATAGAAGATTGTGGCATATCTGAAGTCAGCAAGATATTACTCTGTTTTTCTGGACTGCATACCTGACATCAGCCATATGGAACAAATTACTTTAATGGTGCGTTTTGTAACAACAGAACCTAGTGAAAATGTCCCTGCAATGGTGACTGTCAGAGAGCATTTTCTAGAATTTATTGACATTGATGATACTACAGGAGATGGTATGACAAATGTGCTTCTTAAAAAGCTGGACGATACGGGAATTGCGATACCTGACATAAGAGGTCAGGGTTATTATAATAGTGCCAACATGAGAGGAAAGAACAGAGGAGTGCAGACACGGATCCGAGAGTTAAACCCTCGAGCTTTTTTTGTCCCATGCAGCTCTCATTCATTGAACTTGGCGTGGTCAGTGATGCAGCATCAGCTTCTAGTGAGGCTGTTGAATTTTTTAATGTAATTCAAAGCATCTATGTTTTTTTCTCTGCATCAACTCAGCGATGGCAAATTTTGAAGCAACATTTGTGAACATCCTCTCTGACAGTTAATCCACTTAATAACTTTCCCATACAATGGGAAAGTTGAGTGGAGGCAATAAAGCCTATCAAAACCAAATTGGGAAGATAGATGATGCCATAGTTACCATCATGGAGGATAATGATATGACAGGAACTGTTCGTTGGAGAACAGTGGTAGAGGGAAATGGAATCACCAGAAACATACATAACTTCAAATTTCGGTGTGGCTTAGTGTTGTGGCATGACATACTCTTTGAAATAAATGTTGTAAGCAAAGGACTCCAAGATGTTGACCTTGAGATATCTGGAGCAATGGAACAACTGGACAAAGCAAAGTCATACCTACAGTCTTACTGGTCAGATGAGGGATTTCAAAACGTTCTGAAGAGTGTACAGAAGTTGGCAGAGGAACTTCATGCTGAAGCTATTTTCCCACCCATTCAAGAGTCACTGAAGAAGACATTTTGATTACGAGGCACGGGTGTGACGGGTTGGATCACACAAACCCCCTTGGGAGCTGCCACCTGATGTGCCAAGACTACTTCTATCCCTGCTTTCCCTGACAGCTGAGGACTCCAGCACCATGTCCTGCTGAGCCAGACACTCCCGTCTGCTCCAACACAGACCCAAGGTCTGAATTACTTACCCCAAAGCTGCAGTTTTACCTGAAAGCAGTTAACAGAAGTGTGCATGTCTTTAACACTCAGATGCCCAACTCCCAATGGGGTATAAACCCAAATAAATCTGTTTTATCCTGTATAAACCTTATGCAGAGTAAACTCATAAATTGTTCGCCCTCTATAACACTGATAGAGAGATATACACAGTTGTTTGCTCCTCCAGGTATTAATACATACTCTGAGTTAATTAATAAGTAAAAAGTGATTTATTAAATAGAGAAAGCAGGATTTAAGTGGTTCCAAGTAGTAACAGACAGAACAAAGTAAGTCACCAAGCAAAATAAAATAAAATGTGCAAATCTATGTCTAATCAACCTGAATACAGATAATTTCACCCTCGGAGATGCTTTAGTAAGTTTTTTCCTCAGACTAGACACCTTCCAGGCCTGGGCATAATTCTTCCCCCCTGGTACAGCTCTTGTTCCAGCTCAGGTGGTAGCTAGGGGATTCTTCATGATGGCTCCTCTCCCTCTTTATTCTGTTCCACCCCTTTATTTATCTTTTGCAGAAGGTGGGAATCCTTTGTCTCTCTGGGTTTCCACCTTCCCTCACTGGAAAAGCACCAGGTTAAAGATGGATTGCAGTTCATGTGATATGATCACATGTCACTGTAAGACCCCAAGCCTTCATTCCTCCCAGCGTGACTCACAGGAAGGCTTGCCTGCAAACAGAGCCATCCAGTCAATTGTCCTGGTTGATGGGAGCCATTAAGATTCCAAACCACCATTAATGGCCCACACTTTGCATGATTACAGTAGGCCCCATCCCTCAATCTCTGTTTACCCTGGGCCACTCTATATTGTTAAGCCTCTAAAGTTTTCCCTCTCTGGGCAGTGTCTGATTTCTTTGGTCAGCTCCTTTTGCATATTCCTCCAGCTACCCAATGGCACACCTGCCATGGCAGTCGCTTTGGCTTCATTCTTAACATGTCCCAAATAGTTTCATCTTCTTTTCTGTATAACTTTAGAGAGAGGATTGCTGAAATCCATTTAATACCCACTATTTTTCTTTCCTATGAAATTTGCTTTAGAAGACTTTTAGACACCATTAGTACTTTTGGCAGATTGACCGATTTCACATCAATACATTCAGATGGAAATAACATTTGAGTTGAAAATTTGTAGTTTAATCTTTACCTTGTAGATTTTTCTATGACCAAATTTCATTTATGCTGGTAAATACAGCTGCCACCTTGCCAAATCATGACATTATTTCCTTCTAATATCCCCACTGGCTTGCACATTACTACCCAAGTATGTAAATTAACTCACTTCTAGTATTACTTTGTCTTCTAAAGTAATGCCTGAGTTGAGAGTTGCTGCGGTTCTCATTAGATTTTTTTTTATATATAACTTATTATTAGACCCATCTTTTTTGCATTACCTTTGGTTTTTACTTACATATTGGTTAAGATGTTCCTTAGAAGAGCTATGCTGCCAGCAAAATCTAGATCTTCTAGAATGCTGCTGATGAGCTACACAATGACTGTATTACACTTTTTCTCATAATGAAGGACAATAGCAATGCCAAATAGTAGAAATGAGAATCCATCCTTGTTTGACACTAGTGTTTATGCTGAACCATTTGCTTATGCTTTTGTTTACTTTATCTGTGCTTGCTACTCCTTGATATAAAGCCTTGATAATCCTTATTATTTTTGTTTGCATACCATAACACTTTAAGATGTTCCAGAGTAAATAACAATGGAGGCTACCAAATGCTTTCTTGAAATCTATGATGTTTATGATGATGAGCATTGTCATTTGATGCTTATTCTTAAGGTGAAAATCTGGTCAACACATGATTTTCTGTGTCAAATTCCAGCCTGCACTTCCTTTAGCACCTCCTTTATTCTGTTTAAGATGATACTTCAGAAAGCTTTACCTATTGCAGAAAGGAGTAACACCTCAACCGTTGTTGCTATCACTTTTCTTTAGTATTTTGACTATAATGGTATTTTTCTGGAGACTCTTCCTGGTGTCATACTTTGATGGTGAGATTAATAATTTTAATCTATGGTCTCATCACAGGCTTTCAGCATTTCCCCAGTGATCTGGTTTTCACCAGTCACTTTTCAAATTTTTAATTTTTATTGAGTTTTCAACTTCTTTCTTTGTGATGTGAGATATAGCTAATACTGTGTGTTTAATTTGTTTTGTCAAACTCTAGTTTGTCAGACAATAGTTTCTTGCAGTGTTGATCTGCTGAGCCCCTCTATACCAAATATACTGAAGTAATTCACATTCTAAGCTGTATTTAAGTAAAATGCTGCATTTCAAATTTTTTAATCTTTTTTTTTTAAATCTAGTTTACCAAATTACTTTTCAGTTTTATCTATATATCATCAGGCATAAATTACTCAAGAGAAGTAAGAGAGTGTGTGTGTGTGTGTGTGTAAGTGTAAAATTTACAATTAATTTTATGCTCTGGTTAACTCAATATAATTACCATGCTGGTGACAAAATCCTAAAATATCTCTCAGAAAGCGAAATACTATAATCTGGTAAAAGAGATTTTCTGGCAAAATACTTTGAAGTTACAACAGCTTCAAAGAATTACTCTTTCTTCCTAATCAATGCGTCTTAAAATATTTTTGCAATGAGCTATGGGTTGCTTTGTTCCTGCAAGATCCTAAAACCTCAATATAACGCTGTCCTCGGGAGCCAAAAAATTTTACTGTGTTACAGGTGAAACCGCATCATATTGAACTTGCTTTGATCACTGGAATGCACAGCCCTGCCCTGCACCACCCACCCCCGGAGCACTGCTTTACCGCGTTATATCCAAATTCGCATTATATCGGGGTAGAGGTGTAGGTAATTTTTATTTGGGAAAAAAAGAATAACAATGGCTATATCTGGTATACTTGCAGTCTTTGGGAATATGAGCAGATGTTACTTTATATGTACCTTATTTCAGTACTCCATATTAATAAAAATATTCATAAAACATTCATAAAACACATTTTTCAATAAGCTCTCCCATATATCAAAAATCTTCCCTGAAAATAAGAATATATTGACAAACACTGTTGCTGAAATTAGTGTATCTGGTTTTTTGAACTCCATCTAGTTTAATAAAAATATATTTTTCCTGCATTCCCAGAAAGAAATTGGATTCCCACTAATTTAATAAAAGTTTAACAGCTGCAAATATGATCAAAATATAACCCTTGTATTTCTCATTACCTCAAATAAATAACCAAATCAGATTGGCCTCCTGGTCCACTTCCATAGCCTGACCAATGGGGTCCATGTTCATAAATCAGCAAACTGAAGTACTTAAAATTGTATCAGAATCATCAGTGCAAGTTTTGTGTAAATAAAGAGAATATCATGTACATTAATAAAAAAGAACCATTAAGAAAATTAAATTTAACCAAATTATTTTAAAATTTTAGCTATACATAATCAGGCACAAATCCCTTAGAAAGGATACACTTGCAAAACCTAGGGGGAAAAGAACCTTGAGTCTAAGCTGATTTGTTTTCTTATTCTTAATTTTGTATTTGTTGCTATCCTTTGGATACAGCATGTCTTTCATTGATCAATATTTACGGTTTCCCTGCTTTGAAATGCAAATTATAAGTACTTTGAAAAAAAAGTTGAAAGGCTGTCTGATTTTTCAGACCTTGCTACGTTTGGTGAAATGCTGTTGTGCAACTATGAATAGAATAACGTAGTAAAACACAATTGATATCTCCATGTCAAGAATATAATTAATTAGTCTTCTTACATTCCTCAGATACAGGATATCAGTGTTGCAAAGATATGCCCTGGCCCTGCACCGCTCCCAGAAGTGGCCAGCATGCGGGAGGGGTGGGGCAGGCGCCTCCACTTCGCGCTGCCCTCGCAGCATTTTACTTAAATACAGCTTAGAATGTGAATTACTTCCGTATATTTGGTGTGGAGGGGCTCAGCAGATCAACACTGCAATAAACAAGCTCCCATTGGTTCCCCGTTCCTGGCCAATGGGAGCTGCAGAGGGCGATGCCTGCAGGTGAGGGCAGTGCACGAAGCCCTCTGCCTCCTTCTCTCCCCCACCAGACCCCCCACCATCACCAGGGGCCACAGGGACGTGATGCTGGCCACTTCTGGGAGTGGTGTGGGGCCAGTGCAGGCAGGGAGCCTGCCTTAGCCCCGCTGCGCCACAGGGCTGGCAAACCCGCAGGCCCGATTGAAAGCCCTGACAGGCCAGATCTGGCCACGGGCCGTAGTTTGCCCTCCCCTGGCAATTCAACACCCTGATGCCTTGATTTCCTGACCCTTTTTATAAGATTACATCATGGCCTTTATATTTATTTCTGTTTAATTACTGAAACAGTGGCAGGCTCATCATATTTGCAAAGACATAGGAAACTAACATATATAACTCAACTATCTGTTCGTGTATTAAGAAAAAAAAAGCCAGTAATAACTAATTTCCTAGCTGTCCTGCAATGAGTAATTCCTATCAGCCATTCACTAGACTAGTATGAAAGGCATGTGGATTGGTGGTAATGGATAAGAGAACATGACATTTCTTGCTATAAAAGCAGGCAGGCAGAAAACTGACTTGATCTAGAGATCTGAGGAAAAACTGCCACATCCTCAGGTGTCTTATCTAAACAAGCTGGCAAGTCCATTGTTGACTTCAGCATCAAGTGTGCAGTAAAGTGCACTCCATAGTGCGTTGCACTGGCCTGTTGTGTAGAATCCATCACTCAGCCCTGGCATGAATCCTTCAGTAAAGGTCATAAAGTCTGTTCTTACCCGCTGTTTTTGCTTTTCCACATCAGAGCTGAATCTGGCCCACAGGTGTCTTTATTTATAGAGCCTACATAAAAATGTTAATTAGATTCATACAATAAAAAGGACTAAAATTCAAGTCTTGGCAGAGATCAAAGAATTAACATATATCTGTTTCCAAAAGTATATATATAAACGCCCCTGCAACATATGTTGAGTAACTTATCCATATAAGGAGCATCATTCTCAATTAACAGGTGAGTGAAAATAAAATGGCATTTGGGGCCATGTTGTACACAGTGTTGGCTAATCTGGTAGCAGAACAAAGTTGGCCAACAACAATGAGAGCAGCCAGGGATGAGACGTTCACATGCAGAAGCCACCTGTAGAGAAACCCATTCCAGAGAGGGCATGCCGGTTCTGTATCACATACCAAGATCATACCAGCAGTTGGCTTCAATTTAGAAATGAATAAAGACAAAGCACATTTTATGTCAGCACTAGAAAAATGCAGAGTGTAGTGTGAGAACTTCAATTCACATGCCAAGTGTGCATTAAAAACTGTTATTTTTAAAGTGGAAGTCATGTCAAAATAAGATTTTTCTGAAAAACATGAATATGATATTAATATGAATTAGCAGAAGGAAAAAATGCAACATTCTGTAAGAAAAAGCATTTCTTGGCTCTAGATAATCTCAGACCAGCATAGCAAGTTGCAAAAGAATTGTATTTAAGCCTAAATCCATCTTGCCTTTGTCAAACATCAATTAAGCACAAAAAGGTAATAGTGGGGAGGGGAACTGAGAAATGAATTGAAGACATATACACTGAATCTGATTCCAGTCCTCATTGTATGATTGGCCATTACAATAAATGTATTAATTTCTATAAAAGATTATGATATTTTATTTAAATTAGTTATTTGAAATGAGAAATAACACATATGCACTCTTTGAGGCATACCATGGGGAACTAGCACTGCAGGTCAGACTTCATTAGGCTTCTGTGACAGGCATACCCATGGTGACTCAGGTGATTACAATAAAACCCATCTGAGTACCAAGCTAGGCTACTGTCCAGCTGTTATTCCCCCACTATGGGCTGATCAGGTCTTATTCTCACCCATTTCCTCACTGTCACTTTCTTACCTTCAGATTAAATTCTCCAGCTTCCTGTTGGGGTTGATGAAGTTTCCCATTCTTAGCAAGGGAAACCACCTGATCAAGAGTTTGATCATTTATGTGAGTCAAAGGAAAAAACCAACGGCATATGCCCCAATAAGCGGCCAACTGTACGTTTCTTATAGGTCAACTGTACATCTCTAAGAATAAGCAATGTAATCTGTTATGTACACACATCAATTATCATTAGTAAACTTTCTCCATGTGAACACTACCATAGATTAAATCTTTCATGTTCTCAGTAGTCAAAAGACATAGGCATGTAGGCGGGATGTGTGAACAGTGGAAGTAGGAATGGGAGGAGGTCTCCAACCAACCTGCAGACCTTTTACAGAGCTAGCTCTCCTTATCTTTCAACTGGGCAGAGAGAGTCTAATCCAAATTTATACCACTCTGCAGTTTGGAGGGCCAATTAGTAGATCCAATCGAGTGTCTAATCATAGCCTGGACTTAATGAATGCCAAGCTATGACTGATTCCCCCATGTGGCTTCCCAAAGGTCCTTCTGCCTAATGGGCAGGAACCTCCCCACATATTTACACTGAGGGAAATTGTAGCCCCAACATTTGAAGATAAATTCTTCTGAAATGGGAGTAGATTAAAACGCAGTAGGGAAGTTTTAGTGTGCAGCAACAGGGTTCACAGATACACTTAATATGTGGCAGGCTAGTGCGAGGTAGATTTACACCCCAGCTTTCCATGAACTAAGTGTTCATGTAGACAAGTCCTATAATGCATCATTGCACACAAACATGCAGATTTCTACTCTGTAATTTCTACATAAATTATATATATAGAACACAGATCACTCATTCACTAGCTTTTCCTAAACATTACAGGAAAATCAGATTTCATAGCCATTATTTCTCATCTGACACTACTCCAATGAAAGTTACATACACACACCATTATAAGAGCACAAAGAATTAAGTAAAAGGTAATTTATGAAAGCCACACCAAATCCATATTAATCATGAATATACACTAATATATAACTAATAAGGCGGGAGATCAGGGATGCATTTTGTTCAGGAGGAAGGTGGACTGTGGGTATGAAAGGCAGTCATGACTTAGAAGAGGAACTGGAGTGATGAATGACATAACTGCGTATTTCCTTGCTTTTCATGGTTTGCATTGCTGGAATATGCAATCCATGAACTTTAAATTTAAATTATTCTGTGGAAACTATATTAAATTCCATTACCTAACAACGGACTTGATCTGTAGCTTCTGCAACTCCCACTGAGTAATAATAGGTGTTATGGGTGCCCAGCACCTCTGAGGATTATCTATTTGCAATAAACAGAGTACTTTATTTTACTTTAAGGCCTTGATCTAGCAGTGTACATAAGCATGTGCTTAACTTTAAGTATGTGCTTAAGTCTCTGCTGGACTGCAGCCAAATATCTGCTACTGATAGGAGAATACAATAGATCTAATATACCTTTCCATGTCTAACTTCCATGACTTACAGTTTAACTATAAAAACCGATATCAGTTAATTATACTCTGTATATTTTAATAAAATACGGATTTTCATAAAACCCCTATAAATTTGATATAACTGGCATTAATATTTTGGAAACAATGACTGAGGAAAAGCACATAGGCAATGCGTAAATGACAAATGGAGCATATTAAACATCTGTTATAAAAAGGCAAAGAACAATAAATTTCACTAGGAATGATAAACTGGGTCACTACAGGAATTCCAATTCTTCACGCATCAGTGGTTGATTCTCTGCTGTAAGTGGAAAAACTCAGCCTGCGTCCTCATGTAGAGCAGCGCAGCTGCAGCGCTTTAGTGAACATGCTACTATGCCAATGGGAGAGCTTCTCCCATTGGCATAGTTAATCCACCTCCCCGAGAGGCAGTAAGTATGTTGATGGGGGAAGCTCTCCCATCAACATAGTACTGTCTACACAAGGGGTTAGGTAGATATAACTACATTGTTCAAGGTTGTGGATACTGCATTAGTCTAAAACAGCCAATTGCATAAGAAAACCATTTATAATCTGCCATAAAACGATTTATCATACTGTAAAATAATGCTGCATTCTCTAAATCCCCTTTTTGAACAGGAGCATCCCCTCAACTTCATAAAATAGAGCTGAAGGATTTTTCAATGCAGGAAAAAATTAAAAATTATTAAAAAGTTGATTCACTTGGGTAAATATTAGCAAATTTGTGTGGTGCTTAAAAATAAATATAAATTATGTGTCTGAAACTCAATAAAATCATTTTCAATATCTATCTTGCAAATAGGAGTCTTACGAACTGAAATTAGTTGGAGCTGGGATTGTTCAGCACCTTTAGAAAACCAAGTTACTTCTAATTAGGTGCCTAGTTTAGGAATCTAGATTTGAAAATTTTAGGCATAGTTTCAGAAGTAACTCTTCTGAGTTTTTGCCTGGTCATGGTGTTTTAAAACTCCTGTGTATTGAATAAAATGTAAATACCACCCAGGGAAAACAATTGTTTATGTACCAGCACCTATGACGATGGTTAATTAAGTCAAAGTTGCTATTTTTAAAATTTGGTATTGGGCTGGCAGAGTTACAAAATGAACAACCTATATATTTAGAATCTTGTAGCATTTCCTATTAGATTACTACCATAATCAGGAAAGTCAAATCTGGTGATCAAAAAACAGTGTCACTTTAAATTCTCAGTAGCTAAATTGTTAAATATTAAAGGAATCAAAGTAAAACGTTACAATTCTGAAATATATCTAGTCAAAGACTCTTTCTAATCCAGAATGTTGGTAATATTGAAATTTCCTTTTCCAAGAGAACTATTTGAGTAGTTTAACTATAAAAGTAATTTCAGCAAACAACACGTATCAATTTGCCCTTGTGATGGTGTGTGACAGGTAATTCAGTTCTTTAATTTCCTGGATCTCTCTTAATTATGACTTCATTTTGCTAAGGCTTTTTATCTACAGCTGTCTTTCCTGTAATGTTTGGAGAGCTTTAGAATTTACCTTTTAATCCAGTCTAAGTGGAAAATATAAAAGATATTCCAAGGTCATAAAAAGAAAGGAAAGGAATGTATTATATCAGATATTGGGGGGGAAAAATGGTATTTCGGATTTTGTTCTTATAATAAAGACTGAAAAATTAAACATGATGTAAAATATTCAGGTACAGAACGACCTATGATATTTTTGTATCATACTTTACAAAACCTTTATAAAACCTTTACAAAATCTTTGCTTGAAGCATTTTAAACCCCTTCCATCATTGCAATTTTTCTTACTGTTAGAGCTACTTAAAAATGTATGTAGAATTAAAGTAAGGGACACTTTTTGCATTGCAGTATTTGCTATGCAAAGACTCCATGGTCTTACTGAAATGTAAATGAGCATACTAGACACAACAAACTGAGAATATTAGCAAGTAAAGACCATTTGGCTCTCCGAGGCCACCATCCTCTGTTCTTACTATATCCCTTTATATTCCCTTCTCTGGAAATATGACAGGGTGTGTGTAATCTATTTCTACTAAATTGCTTTTTGTTACTTTGAGAAGAAAAAAGTTTATTGGAATAAACTTTGTTCCTTTGCCTATGTATTACTAAATGGTAGAAGAGACTTTATGTACCTTTGTAATATTTTATGCAGACCACTCTCCCTTTTTCATGCACTGTATATTTAGTAGTAGTAATGGTGGCTTATTGCCATGCTGTAATTAGGGGCTATAGAGGTTCATCTGAGTGACATTGAAATTTAGGTTATGATTCTCCACCAGCAGTATAGAATTCCACAAGGAATAACTTTGTAAAAGTATTTTTAACTGAGGAAATCACTAGTTTCCAATGAAGACAGGTTGGTACTACATGAAAGTTCAAATTCCCAGGGAGACTAAAGGACTGTTTCTTTTTATATGCATCTCTGAACCTCCTTCACTGATGATGAGTAGGTTTTTGGGAACTCAAAATGTTCTTGCAGACACTCCTCTCAAAGATTAAAAGTTCTCCATTGGGTGTTTCTCCTAGCATGATTCTATTTCAAAGGGAAATTTGGGGTTGTGAACATGTTCATGGAGAGCTAATATTTGAGGAACAATCACTTTAATCTTAAGGAAGGTGTTCTTTTTAAAAGAGACAGTCCTTCACAATGTAAACCATCTGAAGGGAATACCAGCAATATGGTATATTTGAAAAAGCTCCCTTCAAAAAATAAAACTGAAAGCATAAGACTAATTGTGAACCAGGGTGAGTATATCTTTCACATTAGCAGTGGTACAAAAATGAATCACTGAGGGAGTCTTTTGCCAGTGGGTACATTAATCTTCATTGAAGATTCTATGTTCTAGCATTAGTTATTATGTTAACTACTGAGTTAATCAAATATAAGACTCTTATTAAGATATTGACCACTTGCTTTTGTTATGAATTTATATATCTTTATTTTCTGCATATTAGCTTTTTGTTTTATTACTTTATTGGTTTTAAACAGATGCTCACATAAGAGTGTTAAGTACAAAAAACATCTTGTGTAATGTTGTTTTCTCATTGACAACGCAACACATTTTAGGTTTTCATCCCATATCCTCACTCTTCCATTAAATTCAGTCTTAAATTTTGATACCTAAAAGATTCAACATTCTTTGATTCACTTTTATCCATATTAACATTGAATAGAACTGAATTAGCAGATAAATCTCTTGTACCCTTTTTTATTATTGCATTTTAAAAGAAGACCTTTGAAATGCAGTCCTTTGTTATAAGAGCTACCCTAGGTGTAATGCCTTTATACATTGTTACAGGTTTGGCCAAGCTCTGAAAAAGTGCCTACTGATTTTTGGATGCTTCCATTTTAGGATGTCCAAATTGAGATGCCATTAAGAAACCTTACTTTCAGAAAGTGCTAAGAACCAGTCCTCTGAAAACCAGGTCCCTTTAAAGTGTCTCAGGGTACGTCCAGACTACCCGCCGTATCGGTGGGTAGCGATCGATTTATCGGGGATCGATATATCGCGTCTCATCTAGATGCGATATATATCAATCCCCGAACGCTCTCCCCGTCGACTCCAGAACTCCACCGGAGCGAGCGGCGGTAGCGGAGTCAGCGGGGGAGCCGCGGACGTCGATCCTGCATGGTGAGGACGGGAGGTAAGTTGGAATAAGATACTTCGACTCAGCTACGGTATTCCCATAGCTGAAGTTGCGTATCTTACATCAACACCCCTCCAGTGAAGATCAGGCCTCAGGTTGGCTCCCAGAACAGAGCCCTCCAAATTGCTAGCCACTAATCGAAAATTTTGGCCAGTGTTTATATGTTTACTCCTAAAATGTGTGTGTGTGTGTTTTCATGCACTCCAGTGAATGCAAATAAGTTCTCTTGTGGTTAGAAATATAGCATTTCCCCCTCAATACTTCAGTGCTTGCTCTTTGAGTAGAGAATGAATTTTTTAATTTTTACGATTGAAGTGATTTAGTTTTGAATTAAACATTTTTAAATGAGTCTTTAGCACCATGTATCAGGCAACTTTTAGTTCTGAATTATCTTAATGGAATAACACAGACTGTTCATACTTTCCTTGCAGTTAAAATTCATTAAAATCTTATAGGCCATATTTGAAGAAATTAGTCCAGGATTAAAAGCTTTTTTTGCTATTATTCATAACTGAAACATTATTGTTTACCTTGTGACATACCGGGGTGCAATCCAGACGGGGGGGAGGGAGAGGGCTGCGTCACCCCTGCCCTGCAATGACTTACTGTTGTAGCTCCCCACCTGTCCCGCTCACAAACAGCTTGCCAGCAATCAGGTCACTCCCATATGGGTCTGTTTACCTGCAGCCTGCCCATCACACGATGACTCTCACCAGCCTTGGGTTGTACTGCAGGGTGACCCTAACACACACACACAACTCCAGATTTTCCTCCAAAATGTATGTCTTGTACTCCCCAGCCCTCTCTAGGACAGTACAAATATATTAAGTCCATTATTCCTTTACCCTGACACTTTTACTTAAACACTGGATTAGATAAAACAATAAAACAAGTTAATCAGCAACAAAGAGATAGATATTGAGAATAAGTAACGAGGCATAAAAGTCAGATGTATTTACAAGAAAAATAAAGAGAAAACATTAAATTAGGCACTAGAAAGCAAACTATATTAGACTCAAAGCAAAGTTTCTCACCGCATGCTTCCAGCAGCATTAATGACCAAACTCTTCAGGTCAGGCCCCTGTCCCAGAGTTCAACAGGTGTTTCCTTTGTCTTCTCAGACGCGGACAATGAGATACGCAGGAAGGGGGGGGTGTTGGGGTGCTTTTATAGTTTTTTTAGCCCGTTTGAAAAGCATTTCCAGCTGAGAACCAGGAGACAAGGTAGTTTGCTGGAAGAAGTAGACTCCATGCTGTATCTTTGCTAAGATGCAGATCTCTTTATCCCAGCCCCCTTCCTTACCAAAGAATGGCCACTTAGTAGACAATGGCCCATTATCTTTGTTGACACCTGACTAGGCTGTCAGCTTGCCCTTTGTCTTTGAGAAACTTTGAGAATTTTAACCACTCCCCAGACTTACCTGGGAAGCATACTTCAGTCATGATTTCACCTCATGTTCATAACTTTACATATAACATTGCTATATGCACTTTACCATTACACTAGTGATCAGCAAGTTATGAGTTTTCAAATGATACCTCACACAGCATACTTTATACAAAGATTATTACAATAGCATGTAGAGTATGAACACAGGAGTGTATTCCATTTCATACGCCCTGTTGAAGGTAATTCCACAAAGAACTGCCCACTTTCTGGCTGCCATCTCTCATTGTTCGCAATGTGAGTAAGGTTAGAGGTTTCTTGCAGGAAGATGCCCCTTTTCAAAAAGGGCCACTGTTCCAGATGGGAATGAAGCCAAGCTGCCATCAGGAAAGAGAGGCCACCATTAACCATAACTTAATATTTTATATAAAAAGCCACGTGATTTCCTTTCTACAAGTGCAAAACGGTCAGAAATTTATAACAGCTGGTACCAGCTCTCTCTCTCTCTCCCCCCATATTATGAAAATGCTTCTAACTCTCGTGCAATATTATTTGAATACAGAATGGTGTCAATTTGTCCTTCACTGTCTGATTAAGAACAAATTACTTAAGAATCTTTTAAGTGTCAGATAAATGAAATCAAATACATTGCAATAACCCCTAAGGGCATAATACTTCGGTACTAGTTATAATTTTATCATTTTGCCAACATCAAATAATAATAATTAAACTAAAAGTTATCTTCAGTTTCAGCCTTAGGATAATTTGGTCATAAAGATTGTGCAATCTATAGTCAACGAATTATTTTATTGCTGAAATAAATGACACTCCAACCCAGGACAAAAAATTTAAGACTGTTTTCAAAATTCCAATTTTCTACTTATTTATCTACTATTCAAACAACTATAATCACTTCCCATAAATATCCTTAAAGTGACTATTCATAAATTCCTTTTTGTTATTCCTTCTTTCTAGATACAAGAAACTGATTTTATTAACTACAAACCAGTACAGTCCAGTCCTTTTCAATTCAAAACATTTTGGGAACTGCATATTCATATCAGAATGTGCAATAAACCCTCCTGTGTCAGGTATATACAATATAATCTATATTGATAAAAAATGATTTCTCATACACAAAGCAGGGCACAAACATTTCAGATCAGCACCAAGGAGGCCAGGTTCTTCTCTGTGCTACTGAAATACATTTACATGCAGATAAAATGGCCTTTGAACTATTTTTTTAATGTATTCGGCATCAACATGCTTCCTCCTCAGCAAGAACCAATTAATACATTTGGATACCATCTATGTACAGTCGAACCCATTTATCTCGACCTCGGTTAACTTGCCAATCCTATTAAGTCGACGTTTTACAAGTGGAACCGCCAAACTCCCTCTTTGTCTTATGGGTTTCTCATCCGTTATGTCGATTCGCCGAACCCTAATATCTCGAGCCCGGCTCCCCGCGTCCCCGACCCACCGTGTCCCCAGCCGCCCGCTCCCCGGCTCTCCAGCCGCACGGTTCCCCAGCCGCCCGCTCCCCGCGTCCCCAGCCGCCCGGCTCCCCGCGTCCCCGACCCACCGTGTCCCCAGCCGCCCGGCCCCGCATACCCGGTCCTTGCCCGTCCCCGCCCGGCCCCGCATACCTGGTCCCCGCTTCACCTGCCGCCCGCCCGCCCGGCTCCGCTTCGCCGGTCCCCGCTTCGCCGCCCGCCCGTCCGCCCGGCTCCGCTTCGCCGGTCCCCGCTTCGCCGCCCGCCCGGCTCCGCTTCGCCGCCCGCCCCCGCATACCCGGTCCCTGCCCGGCCCCGCCCGACCCCGCCCGGCCCCGCATACCTGGTCCCCGCTTCGCCTGCCGCCCGCCCGCCCGGCTCCGCTTCGCCGGTCCCCACTTCCCCGCCCGCCTGGCCCCGCTTCCCCGGTCCCCGCCCGGCCCCGCTTCCCCGGTCCCCGCCCGCCCGCCCGGCCCCGCTTCCCCGGTCCCCGCCCGGCCGCCCGGCCCCGCATACCCGGTCCCCGCTTCGCCGCCCGCCCGCCCGGCTCCGCTTCGCTGCCCGTCCCCGCATCCCCGGTCCCGGCCCGTCCCCGCCCGCCCGGCCCCGCATACCCGGTCCCTGCCCGGCCCCGCCCGGCCCCGCATACCTGGTCCCCGCTTCGCCTGCCGCCCGTCCGCCCGGCTCCGCTTCGCCGGTCCCCGCTTCGCCGCCCGCCCGCCCGGCCCCGCTTCCCCGGTCCCTGCCCGCCCGCCCGGCCCCGCATACCCGGTCCCCGCCCGCCCGCCCGGCCCCGCATACCCGGTCCCCGCTTCGCCTGCCGCCCGCCCGGCCCCGCTTACCCGGTCCCCGCTTCACCTGCCGCCCGGCCCCGCTTACCCGGTCTGGCTTCGCCTGCCGCCCGGCCCGCTTACCGGGTCCCGCTTCTTTGGCTGCCCGGCTCAGGGTCCCCGTCCACGGCCGCCCGGCCCCGCTTCCCCGTCCCGCTTCGCCGGATCCAGCCACGTGCAGGCACCGCAGTAAGGGGGCAGGGAGGGGGTGTTGGAGAGAGGGCAGGGGAGTTCAGGGGTGGGGGTGTGGATAGGGGTTTATCTCGATCATCGGTTATCTCGACGCTTTTTGGCAAACCCCTAGGCCGGCGACATAACAGGGTTCAACTGTATTTAATATATTTGCTGTACAAAATTAAAGGAAATTCTCACTAATCATTTGTATTTTATTTTTTCATTTGTCTCTTACAATTTGTACAGTCCAGACTACTGAATGGTGTTACACAGTTTTAATATTTGAAACCCTACTGTGACAGGTCCTGTGACTGAACACCCAAACAGGATGCCCCAAATCAACTCTTTGGGGTTCCAGGTATATTTCAGGAGTCCTGGTTTTATCAGAGTATCAGAGTATCAAAAGGTTGGAAAAACCTCTGGCTGCTGCATCCTTCCATTTATCCTCATATCCAGAGAAGTCTAACATTAAAATATACCAACCAGCAAAGAGAGCTGTGCTTATGTTTCCTCAAAGCTCCAGAACCTGGCTTCTGATCAGCAAATCCCGTCTCTCTCTCCTTTGGGAATGACACAGCCCTATAAGGTGCTGAGGCTAGCTATTATCAGCCTCAACTCATTAAGTCCCAGCTGGGACTGCCTCCCTAAGGTGACTATATGAATCTTCTTGGGGAGTTAAAACCACAGACTTCCATCTGGCTCAATGGATCCTCTTTATACAGCCACTACAGAGGCAGGTGCAGCAAGATTAGGAGGTCCTGTATGGGGATATCAAAAGATGTGAAACCATCATACCTCCTCTGAGGGCACACATAGTAACCACAGGCCATATTTAATGAACTGATGCACATGTAGGATGAAATCCTAGCCCTAATGAGGACAATGAGAGTTTTGTCTTTGACTTCAATGGGTCAAGGATCTCACCTCCAGTATCTAAAATTGATGTTCCTCATTTTAGATAAGGTCTGTCTCCAGGTGTGTACAGTAACTGGAGATGTTAGCTTCAGTTCTAAATTCTAAAGTTCATGCTTCATAAGCATCAGCATGAGGCACTTCTCTAGTAGCTTGCAAGGAAACCACACTGTTCCTGCCTCCAACAACCTGCAAAAAGTGAGTGCATGAGCAGTTTTGTCCATGCATAGTCTTATACACTGGTCCAAACAGGAGACCTCTTGCATGTTCATTCAAAATCAACACAAGTACATAGCTATCTGAAGCTTTCCTCTTGGCTGTCTACACTGGGAAAATGCATTGTGTTATAAAACATGGCTATTAGTTTAGGAGATTAACCACAACATGTGTTTTTAAATATGACTGTCCAAAGCTGGATATTTTCCATGAAACCACATAAAAAAATTTCACAAAAATGAGACTGTAGTATAAATGAAATATTTGCAACAAAGCCTCATGAATTCAGCCACTGCCGAGATTAGAATCAATTTCACTGGGATCTAACATGAAAACAATTAAAGGTTTCTAAAGTTTGTATCTTAATTGCCAACAAAAGCAAACAATTTAAAAACCTCCCTACTCGCAGGAGAAGGATTATTTATTTATTTAAAAAAGAAAATGGCATAAGGTGGGTAAAATCTCCAAATAAACTTCCAAAAAAATAAAATTATCAAGAACTGAAAAACTACAAGGGAGTTGGCCACAGGGAAAAGAAAGCAGGATTTATTGTGGGGTGGGAAAGACTTCTAGAGAGAAAAACAAGTATAACTGTTCTTAGTGGCATTTAGTCAAGCACACTCATCCTCACTGCTGTAAGAGATGGTCCCCTCTGTCAGAATAGTACTGTTGTCAAGAATGGTTCTAGCCTTGAAAGCACTTCTTGACAATGGCTGGCAGTTCTCTATGGAGCACGTGTGAGTGGTTATACAGATGCCCGCTAGTGCTCATTATTTGTATTGTGGATTCTTGGTTCCTCGGACAGCTGGTGTTTGCCTTGAACTTGACTTTTTAAAGAACACTTTATACTATTGATTGCATGCTGTTTTCCATGGGTTGCTGTATCTATTCTTTCATTTTCCTGGTATATATAATTACAGAGCATTTGCCATCACATACTTTAGATGCTATATGCAACATTCCAGATTGTAGAAACGTAATACATCATTTATTGGTGTTTCAGATATCATTATGATTAAAATAATATTATGATTAAACATAAGACATCCATGATACATCCATTTATCCATTGTTCTGTGTCTCTTTGGTAATCTGCCTCAATCACAGCAGCTGTGGATAAAGTTTTGGGGGGGGGGTATTTACTTTATATTGAAAAGTACTCTCGACCATTACATAAACTAATGACTGATAAACTCCAGCAGTTTGTACCACCATGAAGAAAATTGAGCCCACCTATGAAATCAACCCCTCAACCGTTAATTCAATTCACTTTATTTTATCCCTATTCAATAAAAGACCCAAATTCTGCTTCAAAATTTATAACTAAAATAACTGTGAACCTAAAAACCTCTCAATAGCAACTGGTAAAGGACTCACTGTTCTGTAACAGTAACTCCCGGCAAGCCTGACAAACTCACTACACTCAACATATTGTTTTTGCAATATTTATCTAAAGAAGGTGAAGTGAGGTATCCAATAAAAGCTTTTGTGATACCAATTCTAATAATCAGATGTACATACAGATTATATTTAAGGAGTTTTGTTAGTGTACTCTTTTCATATGGAGTCAACCAAGAACGTGAAGGCAACTTGGATCCAGCACAAACAGAAGGGAATCACAGGTCATCCTGTAACTCTTCACTGAAGAAAGCCTTTGAATAGCAGGGAATGCTCATGAATGCTTGGATCCTTGACGACTGAAAACCAGCTAGCTCTAGAAAAGACTAAATCCTTGGGGGGAAATCTACTGTATTACTGTAGACCCAGGTTTCATTTTATATTTTTGTTTTATAAGTAACCATTTCTGTTTCCATTACCCTTATTCACACTCTCTTAAATCTTAGCCTTTGATAATAAATGTACGATTGCTTTCTCTATAATTGTATCTCAGTGTTGTGATATTATAAAGGACCTGAACCTGAATTCTACCAGTCAAGCTGTGTGTATACTGGTCCCTTAGGGACAGTAAACCTGGTAATTTCTGTGAGCGTCAAGTGACAGGGGCCCTATACTATAGGCGGACTCTGCGGTAACCTCTAAGACAAATGAAGGGCTGGCAGACTTCCTGAGGAGATTGTTTGAGTGGCTAACAGACTTGACTCGATGTCAGTTCCCTGACACCACCGCCACAAGCAAATATTCCTCTTGCTGGATGCGGGGGGCAACAAGGTGACTCCCAGTTGTGGGCAGCCCAAGAAAGCATCACAATGACCAATAAGTTTGTTTACTGATACCAGTATCTTCTCTATCCTTTAGAAAGAAACAAGGAAGAAAATGTATCCATTCACACTGCAAATTTAGGAGGTAAAAAGCAGCACAGGGATTTACTTCAAGAGGGAATAGCAATATATTAGCATCACAAACTAGCTTTCTCTTCAAAACAAATTATATGCATATATTACATAGTCAAAGCCACACTACCATAAAACAGCTTATTTAGGAAACAATATTCAAAATAGCAATTGACATGCATTTGACTAAAGTTTTAAAGTAATAAACCACCTATTAGTGTGAACTGAATTAACTTCAAGTTAGGTTATTTTTTTGCTGGTTGTCTGTTGATAGGTTTATTTGCTTTTTTATTGTCTTGAATCAAAAACTAAACTGGAAGCTGGGCTTCAGACTGGAGCATAATCAGTGGCTGCCAAAACCAGAAGAGCTGGGATATGATAATCAGTAAGACTGATGTAAGTGATAATCTTATTTCATAAATGAAAATTTAACGAAATAATAGTTAAAACTGTTTTCAAGGCTATTTTTGATCTACAGCCCATTGAGGTTCATGGAAAGACTCACTGACTTCAAATCGACTTTAAATCAGGCTTTTTAAAAGGATTTTTTCAGCATGATAACACACATGCCACCCATTTCTCCACTCTATGTTACAAATTAGAGATGGGCCAAATCTGGAACCCCAAATCGGAATCCCTAAGCAGCTCAAGAGATAAGCAGTGCAGATTTGAATCACCAGATCTGAACTCACCTCTACAACTTCAGTTCCAGGTGTGATATTACACTAATCTGGATGTAAATATTGCTCCCTTGGCCCATCCATAAATCACAAAACAGCACTACATAATACCATGGCAACATTTTAAAGATAATGAATATAGGCCTTTCTAAATATAGTAGTAATAGGTTTTAGTAGTGAAAGGGTGGTGCAGCATTAGGAATGTGTGAAATTACTTCAAGACATGCCTGAGCAATTTATCCTATGCCTCTCAAATTTATCAGACATATCACCTACACACACGTACACATACCATTATTTTATATATAAAACATATCGGAAACCATCCTACACATTGTATTTTAAAGTTTAAGAAATAGCCAAAGTGTTCACAGCAACATTATTATTCACACAGACCAATATTTTGTCAGGAACTTTCAGAAGATAGTTTTAAATGGTAAACACTTATCACAGCCTACTTTTCTGCTAACTGAATCCCAGCATCAGTGATTTTCGGTTTAAATAACTGGACAAAGAAAAAAATCTGACCAGATATGAGTGTATTAGCAAATGGATGACTAATTATGTGTATTGAATGATGGGACTGGAAGGGACCTCAAGAGTCCAGTCCCCTGCACTCATGGCAGGACTAAATTTTATCTATACCATCCCTGACAGCTGTTTGTCTAACCTGCTCTTTAAAAGTCTCCAATGATGGAGATTCTACAATCTCCCTAAGCAATTTATTCCAGTGCTTAACCACCTTGAGAGTTAGGAAATTTTTCCTAATGTCCAACCTAAACCTCCCTTGCTGCAATCTAAGCCCATTGCTTCTTGCCCTATCCTCAGCGGTTAAGAACAACAATTTTTCTCCCTCCTCCCTGTAACAACCTTTTATATACTTGTAAACTGTTATCTTGCCCCCTCTCAGTCTTCTCTTCTCCAGACTAAACAAACCCAATTTTTTCAATTTTCACTCATAGGTCATGTTTTCTAGACCTTTACTAATTTTTGTTGCTCTTCTCTAGACTGTCTCCAATTTTTGTACATCTTTCCTGAAATGTGGCGCCCAGAACTGGACAAAATACTCCAGCTGAAGCCTAATCAGCACAGAGTAGAGTGGAAGAATTACTTCTCATCTATTGCTTTCAACACTCCTACTAATACATCTCAGAATGATGTTTGCTTTTTTTGCAACTGTGTTACACTGTTGATTCATATTTAGCTTGTAGTCTACTATGATCCCAGATCCCTTTCTGCATTACTCCTTCCTAGGCAGTCATTTCCCGTTTTGTATGTGTGAAACACATGATTGTTCCTTCCTAAGTGGAATAGTTTGTATTTGTCCTTATTGAATTTAATCCTATTTACTTCAGACCATTTTTGCAAGTTGTCCAGGTCATTTTGAATTTTAATCCTATCCTCCAAAGCACTTACAACCCCTCCCAGCTTGGTATCGTCCACAAACTTTATAAGTGTACTCTATGTCATTTAAATCATTCATGAAGATATGGAACAGAACCAGACCGAGAACTGATCCCTGCGGGACCCACTTCTTATGCCTTTCCAGCATGACTGTAAACCACTGATAACTACTCTCTGGGAACAGTTTTCCAACAAGTTATGCCCCCATCTTATAGTAGCTCAGCTAGGTTGTATTTCCCTAGTTTGTTCATGCAAGGCAGTATCAAAAGCTTTTCTAAAGTCAAGATATATATACCACATCTACAGCTCCCCCCCTGCCCCGCCCCTCCGCATCCACAAGGCTTGTTACCCTGTCAAAGAAAGCTATCAGGTTGGTGTGATGCGATTTGTTCTTGACAAATCCATGCTGACTGTTACTTATCACCTTATTATCTTCTAGATCACTGCTTCTCAAACTTTTGTACTGGTGACCCCTTTCACATAGCAAGCCTCTGAGTGCAACCCCTCTTATAAATTAAAAACACATTTTTATATATTTAACACCATTATAAATGCTGGAGGAAAAGTGGGGTTTGGGGTAGAGGCTGACAGCTCGCAACCCTCCATGTAATAACTTCGCAATCCCCTGAGGGGTCCCAACCACCAGTTTGATAACCCCTGCTTTGCAAATTAACTGCTTATTTGCTCCATTATCTTTCTGGGTACAGAAGTTAAGCTGACGGGTCTGTAATTCCCCAGGTTGTCCTTATTTCCCTTTTTATAGATGGGCACTATATTTGCCTTTTTCCACTCTTCTGAAACCTCTCTCATCTTCCATGACTTTTCAAAGATAGTTGCTAATGGCTCAGATATCTCCACAGTCAGCTCTTTGAGTATTCTAGGATGCATTTCATCAAGCCCTGGTTACTTGAAGACATCTAACTCGTCTAAGTAATTTTTAACTTATTTCCCTATTTTAGCCTCTGATCCTACCTTATTTTCACTGGCATTCATTATGTTAGATGTCCAATCACCACCAACCTTCTTGGTGAAAACCGAAACAAAGAAGCCATTAAGCACTTCTGTCATTATTGTTTTTCCCCCCCTCATTAACGAGCCTACCCTGTTCTTGGTCTTCCTCTTTCTTCTAATGTATTTCTAGAATGTTTTCTTTTTACTTTTTATGTCTCTAGCTAGTTTGATCACTTGATGATTACCTGTTTTGTTCATACACCCTGGGGCACCTGGCAGTGACCACTGTCAGAAGACAGGATACTGGGATAGATGAACCTTTGGTCTGACCCAGTATGGCCGTTCTTAAGTTTTTATATTCTTGGAGAATCTGTGCCCTGCTGTGTTATTTTCCCAACAGATGTCTGAGTAGTTAATGTCCCCCATCACCACCAAGTCTTGTGCTTTGGATGATTTTGTTAGTTGTTTTTAAAAAGCCCCATCTACCTCTTCTTAGTTAGGTGATTAGATGGTCTGTAGTAGACCTTTACCATAACATCATCTTTGTTTTTTACCCCTTTTATCTTTACCCGGAGACATTCAACAAGTCTGTCTCCTTTTTCAATCTCAACCTCAGTCCAAGTGTATACATTTTTAATATATAAGGCAACACCTCCTCCCTTTTTTCCCTGCCTGTCCTTCCTGAGTAAGCTGTACCCTTCTATACCAATATTCCAATCATGTGTATTATCCAAACAAATCTCTGTGATGCCAACTATGTCATAGTTGTGTTTATTTACTAGCATTTTGAGTTCTTTCTGCTTATGCCACGTACTTCTCACATTTGTATACAGACATCTAAGATACTGAGTTGATTTTCCCCTCCAGTTCTGTCTTGTCCCTTATCCCTGCTATCACAGCCCATGCTCCCCCTAAAATGATGACCCAGATTTGAAGAAGAGCTCTGTGTAAGCTTGAAAGATTGTCTAACAGAAGTTGGTCCAATAAAAGATATTAGCTCACCCACCCATGGATATGTTATTTTAAAAAATAATAATTTTGACAGGAAAGAGACACAGTTCATCTTATCCATCAGAGTCCAGTCTGTCAGTAAGAGACACTCTGAATGAGTAACTTGGAGAAATCTCCCAATGCAGTGAATATTTTGAAACAACCGAACAGTATCACTGACTGGATTACTAGCTTGCTGTCTCTCATGCGCCTTTTGTATTATCAAATTTCGTAAGATTGCCAGTGTGTCTTGGGCAGAGCTGGCTTTAGGGGCAGGTGAAGTGGGTATGCTATAGTTGTGGGGAGCCGTGTGCTCTGCCCATGTGTGGGAAGCCAGAAGTGACCAGAGGGACGTGGGATGGCTGTGGGCTCAGTCAAGATGTAGTTCCCATGTGACAGCCTGGAGCCCACCTTGAGCCACAGGCCAAGCACCAGGCACCACGAGTCGCAGCAGCAGCAAATGCAGCTGCAGCAGAAGCTGAGGGAGCTGCCAGAGCTTCTGCAGAGCAGCTCCCGCTGACCCCCTAGGTAGTGAGTGTCAGGGCAAGTCACTGTCAGCTCCAGAGCCACCGCCACTGCTGGAGGGGGACCTGGGCAGGGGGGGTTCAGACACTCTACACTTTAGCACCATGTCAGTGACAGGAAGAGGAGGATCTGGAAGGGGACAGACGGGAAGTGGGGAACTTGGCTCAGTGTCACTTGTGGCAGCACACCGGCTTCACAGCCAAATTATTCCTAAATGGACGTGAGGCAGGGGAGAAGAAGAGTGTGAAAGGAAAAGCGGGGGGGTGGGGCAGTCTAGGCCAATGCAGCCAATTTCAGGGCCTTCCCTTGGAAAGAGCAGGGCTGACACTTGTACCATCACTCCTGGCTTTATGACAACAGCATCTCCAGCGATCTCCATAAAGATCCATGGATACAAGGGAATCAAATCCCAAATATGCCATGCAGCACCAGCCTGAGCAGATGTTGAACATATCTTACCTACCAGACACCTGGTCTTTCCCCCTTTTAGATTGGCAGCTCATGGGGCCCTTGGTGTGTCAAAGTATTTTGACAGCAGTTAAGATACAAACTACAGGGAGCTCCAGATTCTTATTTAGGAGGGTGCCAAATTGGTCAGGCAGGCATCCTTGTCACTGGTATTAAATGGCACAAACAGTTGCCTTATTCCTTTGAAGACCCAGCATTGACCTCTGGTGGTGAAAAAGTAACAGGCTCTAGAAGCTTTGGTCTGTCCTGGTACAGCAATTTTTATTATCCAGAGACAGTGCCTCTTGCTGGGCATCTAATAACAGTGAGGTAAAATCTCGTAAGGTGGGCTTTCGGACAGAAAACATACACATGGAATGATTAAAGAAACCTGCCCTACCAGGCACCAGGGACCCCTTATACCTGTCCTAGGATACATTATAGGCCCCACTACACCCATCCCAGGCAATGCCAGGGCACTCTCCATTCCCCTTGTGCTCATCCCAGAAGATGGACTCCCACTTCTCTGTTCTTGCAGATACCAGCTCCCCACCCTATACATAGCCACCCATTCTGGCAAGTGGCTAGGCCCCCATATACCCTTAGCAGGTGTTTAGGGACTCCCACATATCTGCCCCAGCAGAAGTTATGCACAGGGCTCGGTAACTTTAACACATGCTCCATGAATGGCGAGGGATCCGCAGGCAGAGCATCCAGGGGCCAGGGCTGCTGCAGGGGCGATCCCAGCAGAGAAGCCTTGCTCCATACCCCAGTCCTCCCAACAAGGGCAGTTCCACTCCCTCTGCCTCCGTGTGGCTGCTGCTGCTCCTGCCCCTGCAGAGGGGCTGGGACCCCACCTGCCCACTCTGTTCTGCCCCGCTGCTTCTGCCCGGAGCTCACTGCCAAGCTTCCTGCACAATCCCAAATTAAATATCCCCCTCGCTGGGAGTGAGGTGTCAGCTGATGTCTCTTGCAGTGCAGTTCAAGTTTCTTCCAAAGGAAGGGTGCCAAAATACAAGTTCACCCAGGGTGCCATTTTCACTAGGGCCAGCCCTGGTCCTGGGGACAAGGAATTTGCCCGTATGCCATATTTTGCATTGGACCATAATTTCTTAGTGGGGAAATGAACTAAATTTTGATTGAGTATTACATTCAGAGTTTGCAGTCATTTTAATTGTGTGGTGCTGTAAGACAGCCAACTTTTTCAGAGAACTGCAAAAGTAAAAAATTATCTAATCTCACATTCTCTGTGTCTGGAAATCAACTCTTTAGGCATGACAAACAAGTATAGTGCAATTTTAGTACTTTTATATAACTTTAAATGTTTGAGGGAAAGACATGGTAAAGTATTACAAAGCCCTCTGAGAAACTTAAAAAAGAGAATCAAAGCTTTGGGGGAAACTGAGCTCTAAATCCTGAGCAATGTATTTCAACAGACATTTTTAGGTATAAAAGATAATAACTGGCTCCCGAATATGCCTTTGCACATGCTACAAAAGCCCAGGAGACATGGATATTCTCCACCCATTCTGGCTCTCCTCCATAAAGAAGTCATTCCACAAACCTCCCCTGACTACAGTAACAGAGGGCATTCCAGGGATCAGGGAACTGTGGTCCACAGTTTCAGTGCACAGAGCCTCTGTCCCAGCAATGGGTCCATCCCCTTTATTTCCCATTTCCTGACAGGAATAATCTGCATCAGGAAATAGAAGGACCAATTTTAATTATTGAGTCTTTAGCAGCATCTTCGAAAGACACATTAGGGGCATCTTGAGTAAATTTTTCGGCATAAGTTATAATTTAAATTTGATGAAATGCAAGTTTAAACCATGAATAAAATCAATCATGAATAAAGCCCTAAATTGTACAAGCGTGAAACTGCAAGGAAAGCTGAATTCTGTTCTCTGTAATTAGACATACTTAGGAAAAGTCACCGAAAAATTAGAGTGTCAGATATATTTTTTTTTTCCAATTTTCCATTATGAGTGCTTCTCTCTTCATTTCAGGAAATGTTCATTACTAGTCTATAGCCACAAAAAGAAAGACACTGTAAACAATAGTGTCCCTTATGGATATCAACCCAGCCACAGATCTTGTTTTTGTTTGCACATCCTGAACATCAGTCACAGCTGTTTTTTGTTTTGTTAACTAATCCTTAGCAATGCCAGCTCTGCTAGGACAGCAAATGTTCAGTGACTATTTATTTTGAGGGTAATTGTGATGAAAGCTATAAGGAGTTTACATTTCCCAGTAGGAAATGTAAGCTGGAAAAACTTCTGGAGCAGGTGAAATTATTTAAACTAATCTTTCAAAACCAATGCAAATCAAAACACTCGTGTTTATTCCTTATGTAAAACAAAATGACATTAACAGCACAAAGCAAAACATGCCTTATTGTGCATTTAAACTTGTTTAATTGTTCATGGACTTGCATTATAAATCTCTAGAGTCCATTCTCCTTTTTACACAGGACAAGGTAAAATTTGAATCTGGTCTCATATTGTATGAGATTGACTAACAGAGAGCCAAATGTCAGGGGACAAACATTGCTCAATGTTACCCAAACACTCTGTCAACCACTCAAAATATTAGGGGCTCTGGGACTGATCTCAAACTTTTGCATTAGAAGAAATCATGGTACAAAGAATGATGTTCTTTATGTGGCTCTTTCTAAAGAGCACCATAGAATTTTTTTAGTGTAGAATTTATGCAAAAATAAAACATCTCAATAAATATTCATAACGTTTAAAGCACTAAAAGTGTTTCTAATATGTTTAATATGGAAGTTTATTAAATCAACTTTCTGATGCTTTTTTGTATCTTCATTATATGTTTATACATTTCTTTTGTTAAATCAATCCATTCATAAAACAGCAATAAAGAATAATAAAATGTGTTTGAATAAAACTCCATTACAAATGATAAGAAATTCCGATAATTTTAATATAATAAATGGTAATAATATGCACTCATGAGATATCACTAACAAAACTCTCCATAATGGAAAACCATGAAGAACAACTTCGGATATTACATTCTATTACATGAACATTTCAACTCAGCTTCTGTTATACCCATTTTTAATATTTCATCAGCAATCAAGGCTTATCTCATATTTCTTTAGAGACTGCAGGATCCTGATCATCTGGTGACAAATTCATGAGGGGGTCTCTGACCTGATGTGAAATGTTCTACCAGCCAAATGGGTCCTGCAAGCAGTGTGCCTATAGCTCTGGATTACCTTAATCTGGTCATGCCAACAGACCCTTTCCTTCCCTCCAGCTCCTGCTCCATCTCACTGCCACAGCAGCATTCAGCAGTGTTCCCCTGTCTACTCCTCAACTTGACAGCTAGAATGGGCCCGTGTAAAAAGTGACAGCAGAGTTGGTACCCTCCACTTGTTGAGAGAAAAAGCAAGGGGCAGTGTCAGTAACAGCACCTGGATTATTATAGAGTCATATCCCCACTTTTGGCATATGAATCTATTAATACAACATCCTACACTGGGCAGAAAGTCAGGCTGCCTGCATTAGATATGGTTTGCAGCTAGGCTCTACAATGGAGCAGGCGTGTCCGCAATGCTACAGAATCAAAGGAATTCTGAGAGACCAGCTATTGGCAGCACTGTATGGAAACTTTGTAGTGTCATTGGCAAATCCTGAACCTCTGGGAGAACAATATAGCAGCTGAAACCAGGTTGGTTTTTTCATGTTTATCAAGACATTTTACCTGGATTCTTTACTAAGACATGCACCTCAGTCAGATTTGGCAACAGAAAAAGGCCAGATAAACCCATAAAAAGGGCATACCATTTGAGAAAGTGGTGACCAAACATAAAAGGATTACTTGTACTTGTCCAAATATGTTTTCAAAGGATAGTATCCAGCTGTTCAAAGAATGGACTATTTTTGTCAATATTCTCCCTATAGCTAGATGAGAGTTTGATTATCCAAGAGGTTTGAGCAGGTGGGGATACGTGTAGCCTCCCTCAGGAAAATAAAGCATGGTCAAAGATGCAGATTTAAGGTGACTTTGGAATGTTTGGGTACAGGCAGGCGTATACTGCAATGGTTAATTAATATTTTAAGGGATGTATGTGTTTGATCTTAACATTTAATTTTTTTTGTCTCATAATTTCATTTTTATGGCGCTAATCCCCCCCCTTTTTTTTTTAATAATAAGCTTAATAGCCTTCAAAGGTGGAGCTCATGAGTAAAGCTAAGATTTTGTGATGGATATTTTTAGTAAAAGTCAGAGACAGGTCATGGGCAATAATGAAAAATTCAGGGAAGCCTGTGACTTGTCCCTGTCTTTTACTAAAAATATCCATGACAAAATGGGGAGCCTGGGCAGCTGCGTGGGGGCTCGGAGTTCCAGGGTCCCCTTCCACTGGTGGTTCTGAGCTGGGGGGTTCCCCCTTCTGCCAGCAGCCACCCGGTGCTCTAGGGTCTCCCCCACCACTTGAGGCAGCTGAGAGCGGGAGGGTCCCCACTGCCACTCGCAGTGGCTGGGAGCTGCGGGGGTCACTCCTCCCGCCTATGGTGGAGGGGAACTCCCGCCACCTAAGGCTGCAAGGGTACCCTGCAGCTCCCTGCCTCCACAGGTGGCAGGGGACCTGCAGCTCCCAGCCAGAGCTGGCTGAAGTCACGGAGGTCTTCGGAAGTCACAGATTCCATGATTTCCATGACCTCCATGACCAAATTGCAGCCTTACTCATGAGTATCACAAGCTCTGTCAATATAGTTAAATCAGCAGAGCTTGTAACTTCTATCAGTCATTTCAGTATTAACATCACATCCATGAAACTCAACAATTTACACCAATGCAGCACTAACAGACTATACCACAGTTCTGGAACATCAATTAGTAGGTGTTAAGAGTCCTCTGGGAAGTTACAAGTTTCACGAGCTATTAGAACTTTTAAGTTCCATAAAGTCTCAAGAAAGGTAAAAGTGCAGTTGGCACAGGCAACAACGCTTGTAATTTTATGAGGTCTTGAAGTGGAGGCTGTAACTTACATGAGGCCTGAAACATGTGGCTCAGGGCAGTTACAAACTCAGGAAGTAACACTGGCAGCAACTGTAACAATTGTGAACACTGTTTTACTCAAGATGACCCTCAAATAAGTTATCAGTGTCTCAAGGGATTCCAAGTATTACAAGCTGATTCCAAAATTAATAGTGCAATTAAATATCTTTTTAACATGGAAAGTAAACAAAACCAGTATTGTACACAATTTTTTTAAACTCAGAACAAGTATATATGATACATTTGAAACTGGTAAAGTGTAAGTCAATTTTGATACTAAAGTATGGATGTAAAAAATACTTTCCCCAAGAGGGAAAAAAAAAGTTACTTCTCAAAATTTCCATGGCTAAAAATTATAGCTTCTTCAATCAATTTACAACTTCTGAAATAAACAGTTCAAAGCATTAGAAATATCAGACTGTTTGTTTAAAGAATTAAAGGGAGACACCAAAATTCAGGCTAAGAATGGAAATTGTCTTTCACCTTGAACTGTTAAGTCACTGCTATTATCTACATAATAAAATTCCAGGATTGTGAACCTGCGTGTCACTCTAAAGCCTAGAATGTCTGTTGAGTCACTGTGAAGAGATGGAAACAGCTATGTGGTTGGGAACTCGTTTTGTTCAGATTATCACAAGGTTGAATCATTACTGGGATTTGCAGTCTGTTACCATCCAAATGTTTAAATTCTCAGCCATTTTGACTTTGTGACTTACAGCTGTGCAACAGCCAGGCCTGTATCTATGCCATGCCACGAGCCCCAGACCATTGTGATATCAGAGATAACTCAACCAGTCACCACCCTGACTATACAGCTAATTTGAACGTAACCACCTAATTATTTGTATGAGATGGTGGATTATTTGGCCCAACTGCCACAGCTATCTGAAAGCATGGGCTTTCAGCTACTAGCTCCTTAATAAAACTTCTAAAGTGTAACAGATTCTTACCTCAATCAGTTTTCTTTCATAGGAGTTTGCTAGTTCCTCGTTGTTTTCTACTTGCTTTTGCTCAGGTATGGTAAATTCCCCATCAACATTCCAAAGGTTTGGCAGAACTAAAACAAAACAAAAACAAAAATACAAAGGAAATAAATGTAGACGCACTTAAATCTCTTAAACAATCTTTCGAAAATGAACAGGTTTTAAAAAAATGTTGATAATAAGTATCCTAATATGGTGCAAATTGTATGTGAGTAATATCACTAAATAAACTAAATACTGAAAAAAGTAATTTCAATGCCAAGAGTGCTTTCTTATAATGCTTAAGTAACTTCACATAATATAACAGCAAACATAAAAAAAGAAACTGATTAGTTATTTGTGTGCATGTTTCCCTAATTCATGCATGCAGTCAATATAATTTTACACTTTAACTCTGAATATCTCTGCCTATTTCTTTTCTATAACACATTTAATTTTTTTTTATATATTATCTGTATGATTTACAAACTTACAATTCCCATTTTTCTGTGATTCACCTACTATGATTTGATTATTTATTCTTCACTAAAGGGGAAGCTGACCTTCAATATGTTTACACAACGTATTGATGGGGACAGACCTCAAGAATATTTAGTAAGAATCAAATAAGTAATGACCATTATTAAGACGTTAATAATTTTGTGTGCACGTTCATAATAACTGTGTTCTAAAATTAGATATACAATTTTATTATTAAATTATTTAAAAGCCTGACCCAAAAATATATAACTACTCCCTAACTTGAAGTTTGCATAGTTTCAAAAATAGCTGATTACATTTCCTTAATCAAGATATAAATGCTGTAATTTTGAAAAACCAATAAACTGTTGTTCAGTAAGAAAAAGTACTCCAAAACTCCATAACGTTGACTAAATTATGTCCAACAAATCTCAGAAAACAATTCCATTTCCCTACAAGTCAATCAAAATTTTCTGAATAAACTATGATGGAGCCATGAAAAGAAAGTCCAGTGTTGCCCGATCTTTAGATTATATTGATTACTTACGAATCCCCAGTTATCACTTTGAGGGTTGAAAGGTTCTTGCCCCAAGATCAGGCCCAGTATTATTCAAATTATTATATAGCTGGGAACCCGGATGTGCACAGTTTCAACACTCACGCTATAGGAACGCTTTTATATTTACAAATATAGTTTATTAATACATTTAGCACAGTCACAAACACCCCAACTCAGGCCATGGCTACACTTGCAGATTTGCGGCGCTGCAAAGCGCCAGTGTGATCAGAGCCCCAACGCTGGGAGCACGGCTCCCAGCGCTGTATGTTAATCCCCATAGGGAGGTGGAGTACGGACAGCGCTGGGAGAGCTCTCTCCCAGCGCTGGCGCTCCGACCACACTCGCGCTTCAAAGAGCTGCCACGGGAGCGTTCCCGCGGCAGCACTGTGCAGCGCTAAGTGTAGCCATAGCCTCAGTAAGGTAGATCGAGATACTACAGAATGCACATCTGCACATCCATATACTCTCCCTATCTGCTGTAGAACAACCTGAAATGTTAGCCATCATCTTCCTCCCCACCCTTATCTTCCCCATCATCACCAGTGGCCATCATTCTGGCACCTCCCAAGGACTATATCTCTCTCTCCTACTGCCCCTAGACTGGGATACCACTTTTATAATACATTACACTGACACCACTATGTTGGTGCATATTCAGTAGAGGATTTTCCCCCTTTTCCTTATTTGTATTTCCTCCCCTTACTAATGTTGGAGTCTTTTTTTCCTATAGGTTAGTATATCAGTGATCTCAACTTATTATCATATACATCCATTCATTACTACAGCCCTTTCGTGGTTAGGTATCCCATTTGTTATCTCTGTCCTAACTGGTTATTTCGGTTCTCTCCAAGTTCCAAGTTGTGGTGTACCTGTTAAGTTTAAAAGGGTATGAACTTAGGAAAGCCCCTATGCCAACCTGCATTAACGCATGGTATACGTTAAAGGTCGCAGCCATATATGGCTTATGCTTTAGCTCATCACCATCCATCTAGGTGAATGGTCCCAAACGTATGTATGCTAACTTTGCCTTCGCTCAACATACAGGATGTGACCTGCAGGTCCCTTGTGTTACAGCCAAAATATACTCTAATATAAATCTATAAACCTATTATAATAAAACAAATAATGAAACCCATAAGAAAATAAAAAACTTATAAGAAAAGATACATAGCCAAGCAAGCAGGCTAGCCTTAGATGCATCTCATGTACCTGTTATGTACGTCAGTTCGTTGCCAGGACACTTCTGTGGTTGACTCATGTACCTGTGGTCAGGACTGCCCCTTAAGCTCTATTTTCAGCTCCCCAAATACTTGGGGTTTTCTCTTGGGCTGTTTATTTGTGCAAAGTTTATCTGTTCAAAGGGCATAGGTCTCAAGCCTTATGCTAACTTGCTGAAGTTAATGTCTTACAGCATGTAGGTTTCTTGCATTACTGCTGAATATAATGCAAAAAAGTAAATAAAATAAAGGCAAGCTAGCCCACTGGGCTACATAAACAGTACAGAACAACATTTGAGAGTGATCAGATAGGAGAGGAAAATAAAGCAACTACAGCTTTTTCAGTGCATTAGTTCTGAATCAAGTGACCAAAAATTTAATAAAAAAGCATGTGTCAATGAAACTATCATTGAATTCAGGAAAACACTGTTTCAGAATATTTGGAAATAACTTGACAGTAAAAGTAAAGATTTAATTAACTATTTGGGGTCCATTTATGAATCACTAGATATAATGTGTGATTAAAATACTATTATTTAAGTGTTACAAGAACAGGTAATGTTCAGAATTTTTCTTACACAAGTTGCTGCAGCATTTAGGGGACAACCTGAACTGAAATTATGTTTCTACTTTTCAGAACTACCAACGAATGAAAAAATCAGTTATTACAGAGCTCTAGATTCTGAAATTGTCATTAGTGGTGGTGACGAAAAAGGAAGAAAGATCAGAGCTTGATATTCAGAACTCAGATTGAATTTGCATGGTTGGCAGAAGATAATTATCATATATGTAATAAAATACAGTTCTTAAATGGTAATTTGTCAAACTGTATGCTGCTAATATACCTGTGGTACTTGAAAATGTGATCAGCAGCCAATAATCTGCTGTGAAATGATGCATAATTCCACCACTAACACCACCAAAGCTGATAACATTATGATTTATATAGACATCTGTTCTCAGTCAGAGGCAATTTTTATCCTACATTTATAACTGCACAACAGGAAGATATTGTTCAAATACAAAAAAAGGGTAAAGGAAAAACAATTGGCAGAACACAATCCTGATCTTAAATCAAAAGTCACATTTTCAAACATATTATGCTAAAACTGGAAATTATTATTTTTAAGATACAGAAAGACTACTTTTAAAAAGTGTATTTTAAACTATTTTATTTAAATTAGGTAATTTATGTTTAGAATGTTTTTGAGGTTTGCTTTTATGGTCCTATTGTCTTCAGACCCATCTAATTTACCATTATTTTTCTAAATTTGCCTAAATTAGTTTGAAAGGCATGCAAGAGCGGTTTTTATTCATATGTGCAGTACACTAGAAATATAAGTTTTATGGATTAACTATTTAGACAAAACCTAACACTCTAGAGCAGTGCTTCTCAAAGTCAGGCTGCCGCTTGTTCAGGGAAATCCCCTGGCGGTCCAGGCCAGTTTGTTTACCTGCCTCGTCTGCAGGTTCAGCTGATCGCGGCTCCCACTGGCTGTGGTTCACTGTCCGAGGCCAATGGGGGCTGAGGGAAGCGGCACGGGCCAATGGACATGCTGGACACCCTTCCCACCACCCCCATTGGCCTGGGACAGCAAACCGCGGCCAGTGGGAGCCGCGATCAGCTGAACCTGTGGACGCGGCAGGTAAATAAACCGGCCCGGACTGCCAGGGGCTTTCCCTGAACAAGCGGCAGCCCAACTTTGAGAAGCACTGCTCTAGAGGACTGAATAGTATCTGCTTAGGCTCGGAAGGATCAGATATTTATTGATAACTGTTGATATCAACAATTTCACCGTATATATACAAACCAATGAAAAATATTTTCATTGATAATTGAAATTTACAGAAAGGTAAAGTAAGAATAATGCTGCTTGGGAATTTAGAGTTTGATTTAGGATATTCATTTTGTATATTTTGACATGTAACATTGGCAATTTGTATTTTAATGGTTATAAAGCTTTAACATTTTGAATGTCAATGTCTACTGTCATTAAATAATAAAAGTCAAATGGAGTCTATAAGAAGTCACAAACAAACACCTTGTGAAAGACCCAAAGCAGAAGATCTCTAGCTTCAATCTGCCACAAAGTTTATGGGCAACCCTAAACCACATTCACACAAACCGCGGCAGATGCGGATACTTGATGCACAAATGGAATATTAAAAGCTCTCTAGCGTGCAACTGTGGTCAACCAAAACAGACCATAGAAACTATAACAACTCAATGCCCGATTCACAAATATGAAGGAGGCATCACAGCGATAAATTCTACTACTCCTGATGCAATCATCTGTCTTAACCACCTAAATGTAAAATTATAGTTGTTGTTTTACATGTACATCAGTCATACGAAGAAGATTAAATAATTATTGCCTGAAATCCCTATTGTCTGATCCCTATTGTCTGATTCCTACAACAGTAAAAACGTATGTCAATATAAATTCCCCAACCCCAAAATACTTAAAATCCACAATTTTGCAAAGTGTGGAGATGTACATAAACAGACATAGAAAAAATGCTTTAAAATAAACGTTGTCTGTCAAAATTCTAAAAAATAAAAATTGAATTCTATCAAGCCTTCATACGACTAAGTTAATTTTGTTTAAGATGAGGCTTAATTCCTATTTGACAATGATAGAGTAGATATAGCAAGATACTGTAATTTTACATTCTGAATTGCTTTTATTAAGCTTGTATTACTTTCTTTTCCTACAGTCAATTCTTTGAAGTGTTTCAGTGTATGTCTTTATGATCTGAGACATCAAACTCAGGGAAACAAAAAGACTGAGCATAAATTACAGCAGAATACGCTTTGTCAGGGTACTGTACAGCTCAAGGGATTGCCAGTGCATTACAGAGCCTTTCATTTGTAGGGCTCTTATTTAATTCCAAGTCAAACTGGCAGTGATCAAAAGCAGTCTAGTGGCCCATGTGAAATGAATGAGTATGGAGAGCGAACTTCCATTTGCCCCTCAGATATGGACCTTCTAGGTCAAAATTGATGAATAGGGCCCTACCAAATTCAGGAAAAATGCGTCACGGACCATGAAATCTGGTCTCCTCCTGGGAAATCTGGTCTTTTGTGTGCTTTTACCCTGTATGATACAGATTTCACGGTGTTTCTCAAATTGCTGGTCCTGACCCAAAAAGGAATTGCGGGGAGGGTCAGAAGATTATTTTAGGGGAGTTGCAGTATTACCACCCTTACTTCTACGGTGCCTTCAGAGCTAGGTAGCCGGATATCGGCAGCTGTTGGCCAGGTGCTCAGCTCTGATGGCAGCATCCCGCCAGCAGCAGCAGCGCAGAAGTAAAGGTGGCAATACCATACCAGCCCACCATTATTTCTGCACTGCTGCCTGCAGAGCTGGGCGGCCAGAGAGTGGCAACTGCTGATTGAGGGCCCACCTCTGCAGGCAGCAGCGCAGAAGTAAGGGTGGCAATACCATACCACGTGATCCCTGCCGCTCTCCAGCTGCCCAGCTCTGAAGACAGCGTTGCTGTCAGCAGCAGTGCAGAAGTAAGGGTAGCAGTACCACAACTCCCCACAACTCCTTTTTGGGTCAGGACCCCATCAATAACAACACCGTGAAATTTCAGATTTAAATAGCTGAAATCATGAAATTTACAATTTTTAAAATCCTATGGCCATGAAATTGACCAAAATGGACCATCAATTTGGTAGGTCCCTAATGATGAATATTGGCAGGATTCTATGGGGACGCTTGTACTGCCACCACCAGGACTTCTGTGGCAGGAGGTGTGAATTACATACAAATAGTAAACTCAGAATACAATATTTTATCCCCAGTTACAGGACAGCTAATGTGCTTTTCCAGGGCCGGTGCAAGGATGTTTTGCGCCCTAGGTGAAACTTCCACCTTGCGCCCCCCACCCTCACCCCACGGCAGCTCCCTCCTCCTCCACCCTGAGGCGCCTCCCCCCCCCCCCCGCGGCAGCTCCCTCCTCCACCCTGAGGCGCCCCCCTTGCGGCAGCTCCCCACCCTCCGCCCTGAGGCACCCCCTGGCCCAGCTCACCTCTGCTCCGCCTCCTCCCCGAGCACGCCGTGGCTGCTTCACTTCTCCCGCCTCCCAGGCTTGCGGCGCCAATCAGCTTAGGCACCGCAAGCCTGGGAGGTGGGAGAAGTGAAGCAGCCACGGCGTGCTCAGGGAGGAGGCGGGGCAGGGGTGAGCTGGGGCAGGGAGTTCTCCTGAGTGCCCCCCCCTTACTTGCTGCAGGCGGCCCTCCTCGCGCTTCCCTGCCCCAGCTCCCTCCGCCTAAATGCTGGCGGCGACCGGGGCGGCCGAAGATCCGTCCGCCGCGGTCGCTGCCGAAGAAAATGGTACCCCCCAAATGCCAGCGCCCTAGGCGACTTCCTAGGTCGCCTAAATGGTTGCACCAGCCCTGTGCTTTGCTGTTGCTAGCATGCAGGATGAAATGCTGATTTTTCCCCCCTTTGTCATTTTCATCGCAGAACTGGACATTTTTATCCAATTCCAGGTACTCGGTTTCAATTCATTCAATTCCCAGTTTTTTTGAAATTCTGCCAAAAGTATTAAGTGCAATCTAAATTTGACTTTCACCTTTTAGATCGCTCACTTCAGTTCAGCAAAGTTCTAGTATTTCACCATACTGGTGGATGATCCTGTTTTTGCCATGTATTGTTTAAAGAGGCAGCAGGATATCCATGAAGAAGGATGACAGAAAGAGCAAGAGATGGAGAGAGATGCAAGCCTGGACAGAGAGAGTGAGCGCCAGGAATGGAGAATTAGCTCTGAGAGTTGTTTGGATAACCTTTCAAAAGGGCGCAGATTTATTTACTGGACAATGATCACAACTTTGAATACACTTCTCTGGTTGGACCAGTTCCTTCTACTTTATTAAGTTTTTCTGTTAAGTTTCCTCTCTTAAATGGCTTGAAATTATCTAAATATATAAGAGATTCATAAATACATCTTAGAATGAATGCATTATTATAAAATCTGAACTGTCATCATACCCGTCACAATCGCATTTTCACTTGCTCACTTGGCTTGCAACTACAGCTTCTTAGAAACAGAAGTTTTGCTAAATGAAAAGCAGCTTGACAGTGAAAATTACTTCTGGCTTATAACAAAATTCAGAGAACTGTCAATTTTTGGTCATACTGCAAAACCAATTAAAAAGATCTATTGTGGAGGGAATGGGGGGGGGCATATTTTGTGTGTCAATAATTCTTTATCAGATTTTCTTAGTTTGCAAGTAATGAGCTGGAAGGGTTTTTTTTATTCCTGCAAACTTAATTTGGCGTCTGAAAATCAAGCTATGTTCCTTCATTTTCATGCATCATCTTCAGCAGCAAAAATTCTGCAAAATAAATTAGGTCCTTAGTCTTTATAATACACATTTGTAACATCATGGTTATTTTCCCCCAAAACTTTGCTCAAAAGACAGTTTCTCACCTAGCTTCTGACATGTGAAAGTGAATAGTGACATTTTTTAGTTACATGGGCAATAAGAAGCTATGTCCCAAATTTTACATAAGGAACACTTTTCAGAGTAGAGCCACATTACTGAGATGGTCAATAATGTTTGATATTCAAACATAGCCACAGTGCATACGAGTCCAGACAGATAATACGTAACAGTTGAATGCTCCTCTCAAGGATAACTATGCTGCCAGTAAGTGCTTTAATGAAGTTTTATACCATAGTAAATTGGATCAAAATGGAAAAGTTACGGTAGTAACTTACTTCAAAAGACAATATTCAATGGAATAAAATTGTCACATTATGGTGTAACTTTAAAACTTTAGAAATAAAGTAAGTTCGATCCAGGACACTCTTAAAATTAGTCTGAGCCAAATTAGCTTCCTTGACTTAAGAGAGTTTATGAGATAAGGCTTTTACCTAGGCAAAAAAGAAACATAATTTTAGCAGTAGGGTTGGAGATAAAGGAGCAGATTTTAGAAATGGCAGAGAAGCAGCTACAAGATTTGGCAAGGGTAAGTATGTGGAGAGTTGGGCATAACCCCGAAGTTGTGATACTGAGTGATTGGAAAGATGGTGGATTTGTTAACTATGATGCAGACAGGCAGATGGGGAAAGAAGAGAAGTAGTGTAAGAAAGTGTCAGGAGATTCAAAGGGAGATAATTGTGAAAGGAGTTAGAGCCTAGAAAGACATCGTGAATGTTTTAGAGTCATCCCCAGAGAGGCGATAGTATATAAATTCAGTTTCTGAAAATAAAATTTAAAAATTATTGGAGTCTACAAAAACTCAAAGAAATAGGAGGCTAAATACTGTACAAATCAAAATAATGAATAATGAATACAAATATGTATAGGACAGAAAAACATAGAAGATTATGAAAGAACAACTAAACTTGGTAATAAATTAAACACAGGAACTAATCAGTAAAAAAGAAGCATTTCTGAGATACATGAACGCAAACAAGTCCATGCTACCAGAAGTTGCTGAACCTTGATTAAAGGGTGGGACTTCTTATAACGCAGCCAACCAACCAGCCAGTGGCACAGGAGCCGAACAGAGCTGAAAACAAGGGAATGTGAGTGGGAGTTTGGAGGACGGTGTGTGTGGTGTTTTTAGGGGTTTTTCTTTTTCTCACTTCTCTGCAGGAGTTTAAGAGGGAAGGCTATGACAGCTAAAGAGGCAGCAGTGGCAGTGACCCAAGGACTGGAAGAGACAAGGAAGATGACTGGATGTGCAAGCTGTAGAATGTACATTATTCTGGAGAAAGTACTTGGTTTGTAGGAAGTGCTGCCTGACAGATCTGATGGAAGAGAACATCCAAGGTTTGGAGATGCAGCTAGAAACTATGGTTAAATTTTGAAGGGGATTGGAGGAAAGGAAAGAGAAGACTGAAAGGAAACCTCATGACCTGCAGATGTGAGGGTAGCCTGCTGAATGAAAAAAGTGGCAGTAGAAGCACAGGACTATGAGAACAAGGCAGAGAAGAACAGCTAATGAAGGAGAAATAGAGCTCAGGAACCGGTGTGCTGAGTTGGAAAACAAAGGGGAAATGCAGACAGTAGAAGGAAGAAGAGAAGAAGAACAAGTAGTTCTACAAGAAGAGGGGAAGAGACAATAGAGACAGACAGAGTTTGAAGCCCCACAAGGACAGAGGATGACTCACAGAAGATTGCAAATGAGAACAGAAAACAAGAAGCCTTGCAGCCTGAACGTGCAATTCTCCAGCCTTCCCTCTTCTGTTCTAACACTAAGAAGAGGCATGAGGTACTCAACTGGGGACTCCCTACTAAAAACAGACAAGCTTGTCACCAGAGCTGATCTAGGAGAACTGAAGAGTGTGCTGTCTACTTGGAGCTAAAATACAGGATGTGGATCTGAGGCTGAAGAGGATCCTAATGGGAGCAGGAAAGCATCCATTGATTGTCCTTCACATGGGAACAAATGATACTACTAGCACCTTGCTGAGATGCATCAAGGAAGACTACACCAGCCTGGGGAAGATGCTTAAACAAATGGAGGCTCAGGTGATCTTCAGTGGGATTTTACATGTCCTTAGATGAGGAGAGCAAAGGCAAGACAAGATATGATGATCAACAGATGGCTTGGGCAATGGTGCTATAAGGAGCGCTTCCAGATGTTTGACCAGTGGGAGGCATTCATGGACAGAGTACTTGTCTCAAGGAATGGACTCCACAGAGTACAGAAGGAAACAGACTTCTGGGATGGAGGCTGGCACAACCGAATAAACGAATTTTAAACTAGGAATTCGGGAGAGATGGTTGGAGATGCTGATGTAATCTCCATGCCTGATTCAAATATTGAGTGGGAAGAAAATCAAGTAAAAGAGGATACAGAACTGGGTCAAGGAACAACAGAAGGCAGGAGAATGGACAACAAGCAGAAAGATAGTATGAATACTACTGACAGTAACTATCAGGTCGGCAATACTGGCAGTAAAATGACTGTTTAATCAGGTGAGGTACCTGGATAAAGCCAGGCAGAAACAATTAAGATGTCTGTACACCAATGCAAGGAGACGGGATAACAAAATGGAGGAACTAAAGCTACAGGAAGTGAAAGCAGATATTATAGAGATGACAAAAACATGGTGGAATAGTAGTCATGATTGGATCACGGATTTGAAGTGTAAGTGCTGTTCAGGAAAGCCTAAAATAAAGGTAAAGATGGTGGAATAGCATCATATATTATGATGAGGTTTGACTGTAAAGAAACTAGAAGGGATGGAATGGATAAAACAGAATCTGTTTGGGTCAAAATTACATTGGTGAAAAAAGGTAACAGAGGCTCCACTGGGATAATGCTTGGGGTCTGCTACAGACCCCCAGGATCCAATTTGGATATGGAGCTCTAACATTTTTAATGAAATAAATATTGCTGGGAATTGTGTGATTACAGGAGGCTTTAATTTCCCCCAATATAAATTGGTGGAGCCAGCTCTGAGGGTGCCAGTAACTGGTCCAAATCCTCCATTGCCCAAAACGAGGGAGAACTGGTGCTGATGATAGAAACGGTATCACCAGCAACAAGTATGCTTCCATTGTTCCTGGAGCCAGGAGCGGCATCAACCCCAAAGTCAGTAGTGTAAGCAAAGTAGCTGCAGTGGAGGACAGTGCTGAAGTGGAGGGCGGTGAGTGCCACCACTGTAACTTTGGCAGCACAGAACACAACAGTGGGTCCCTTGTGCTGAGTCTGGCACCGGTCCCACTTCCACAGATTGCAAAAGGGAAACATCCGGGTTCGGTGCCAATGGACCCAAAGGTTCAGTAGCCCACCCAGCCGATGGGACTATAAACCACATAGCTCTGTCAAAGTCCAGGACCAAAGCAGAAGTCAGGAGAGAAAGGGAGATGAGCTCTGTTGATGCCTGATATGCCAATAGTGTGGAAACAGCCAGTGCCAGCATCACCTTTATCAGTACCAGATTCAATAAAAACCCTGGTGCCAAACTCAGAGTTGATGGTATAGGGTCTCTAACCTTCCTGCAGGTTCTAGGGAGCGGTTTGAGAGACCTACTTCATCCTGCATCATTAACTCTGTGCCAATCCACACTCTTTCTCAAGGAGAAGAGTCTCCATAAGTCCTGGCATTCTCTTGATTGGTCTTATGTGACCTTTTCCTCAGTGCACTTAATGGGGGGCAGCTCTTCTCTGTCTCTTTGGAGAGGGCACCGGCTCCAGAGTGTAAAATAGAAGCACTCTCAGAACCTGAAGGAGACCTCTGATCCGACACAGGCCTTGAGGCCAAAACAGGTTGCATGGTCTGTCTGAGTAGCTGCTTTAAGCAAAGGTCTCTAGCCACCTGACTCAGTTCTGTGAACGATTTACAAATCAGATACCGTTCTTCAATGTGGGCCTCACCCAAGCACAACAAGCTCTGAATGTGGGGAACGCTGTGGGGATCATTCCCCCTCATGGCAGACAACATTTAAACCCTGATGAGGTTTCACCAGGGAAATACTCAACTAAATCTAACCAATGCTAAAAGTACCAACTAACTATATACAACTAGGAAAAAGTCACTACAAGATAAAGACTGTGAGGTTGAGAATCCACAGAGCTCCAACTTCAGCCATAGTTAGTGAGAAGAAACTGAGGAGGGGACGAGGCAGTGCTGCCTCATATAGCCAGGACTATGAGAAAGAGGCCCATGCTCCACCTCCTGCTTGTACTACAAGGCAAAATTCTCCAACTCTGGCACCCTGGGCACATACACATGCCACCTAAGTGGAATACACAGCTGCATCTTCTTGAAGAAAAACTATCTGAATCACAAGCAAGAGAAAAAAATTGGTAGGGAAGGGTTGCAGACCAGATTGGATGAACAAGCATCTCAAACAGGTTATTAAGAGACAGCATAAAGCCTACAAAGAACAGAAGGAGGAATGGATCAGCAAGGAAAGCTACCTCTTGGAGGTCAGAAAGCCTGGGAGAAAAGTGAGAACTGCCAAAAGCCAATCGGAGTTGGACCTTGCAAATGAAATTAAAACCAATGGTAAAAGGTTGTTTACCAACATAAATAAAAAGAAACCAAAGAAAGAAGAAGTGGGACCAATAAGCGCTGAGAATAGGGGTAGAGATTAAAGATAATCTAGATATGGCCCAACACTTAAATACTTTGCCTCCGTTTTTAATAAGAGTAATGAGAAGCTTGGGGGCATGGTAAGGTGGCTAATGAGAACAAGGATATGGAAGAAGAAATTATCACATCTGAGGTGGAAATCAAACTCAAACATCTTAATGGGACTGAATTGGTGGGGTTGGCTGATACTCTCCAACCAAAAATGTTAAAGGAACTGATACACGAAATTGCAAGTCCAATAGCAAGGATTTTTAATTAACCCATAAATTCAGGGGTCAGACCTTATGACTAGAGAACTGCAAATACAGTACCTGTAATTAAGAAAGGGGGGCAAAAAGTGATGCGGGAAACTAAAGGCCCTTTACTTTGACCTCAGTAGCATGCAGGGTCTTAGAACAAATTTTGAAAGTGAAAGTAGTTAAGAACATAGAGGTAAAACGGTAAGAGGGATAACATACAACATGGTTTTACAAAATGTAGGTCATGCTAGACCAACTGATCTTTTTCTTTGAGAAAATAACTAAAATTATCTAGACAAAGGACATGCAGTAGACCTAATCTACCATTTCAGTAAAGCTTTTGTTACAGTTCTACATGGGAAATTATTAGTTACTTTGGAGAAGGTGGGGATTCACTTGAGAGTTGAAAGGTGGGGAAGGAACAGGTTGAATGGGACAATACAAAGGGTCATGCTGAAAACTGACTTTTCAGGCTGGACGGAGGATACTAGTGGAGTTCCTCAAGGATTGGTCTTGGGACCAATCTTATTTAATATTTTCATTGATGACTTTGGCATGAAAAAATACGAGTGTGCTAATAAAATCTGTGAATGACACAAAGTTGTGGGGGAGAGGAAACTACCAATATAGAGAAGGACCAGAATATCATACAAGAAGATGTGGATGAAGTGGAAAACTAGAGTAACAGAAATGGAATGAAATTTAATTATGCAAAGTCAGGCAGTTAGGAACTAACAGAAATAATTTTTGCTATAAGCTGGAGATGTATCAGTTGGAAACAACAGAGGAGGAGATAGAGCTGGGTGTACTGGTTTATCACAGGATGACTATGAGCCACCGATGTGATGCAGATGTGAAAAGGGATATTGCAATCCTAGGATGCATCAACAAGTTTAGGCTTGAAATTAGACAAAGGTTTCTAACTTTCAGACGAGTGAAGTTCTGGAATAGTCTTCCAACAGGAGTGGTGGGTGAAAAAAAATTAACTTGTTTTAAGATTGAGTTTGATACATTTATGGAGGGGATGGTATGATGAGATTGCCTACAATAGCATGTGGCTCGCTCATGACTGCTATTAGCAAATATCTCCAACAACCGAAGAAGGGACACTAAAGGAGGAGGGTGCCCAGTTATCATAGAGAATTCTTTCTCAGGTTTCTGGCTGGTGGATTTTGCCCACATACTCAGCATCTAAACGACATATTTGGGGTCAGGAAGGAACTGTCCCCTATGTCAGACTGGCAGAGATCCTCTCGGGGTTTTGCCTTCCTCTGCAGCGTGGGGCATGGGTCACTTGCTGTTTCAACTAGAGTAAATGGTGGGTTCTCTGTAACTTGAAGTCTTTAAATCAAGATTTTAGACTTCAGTAACTCAACCAGGTGTTAAGAGTCTGTATTACAGGAGTGGGTGGGTGAGGTTCTGTGGTCTACAATGTGCAGATAAGTCAGAATAGATGATTATGATGTTCCCTTCTGGCCTTAAAGTCTATGAGTAACTTTATCAGAACAAACAAACTATAAGAGATTCAAGAACTGGGGAGTGTGACACTGCACCCCATATTCTTCATAGTGATATAATAATAATATGATTATAGCATAATTATGATTTATTTTATGCAAGACAGGTCATGTAAAGTGTCATTGGAAAAGTTATTATTTGATAAATAGTATTATCCTATTTTTATGCATGTATCATTTTTGTATCTGAAGTTATAAATGCTGACTATGTATCTTTACTTCAAAAGTAGTTACACTTGGGTAACGCTCACTAGACAAGATGATTTCAGTCTAGATAGCTGGCTGGGAAGGACCTATTCAGGGCAATGAACCATTAGGGAAAACAATAGGCCTTAGGAGAAGTTTATCTCCCACCTGGTGAGCCTTCCTAAGAACACTCTAGACAGCCTGTGCATAATGGCTGGTATGACTCTACAAGGACATGTGAACAGGCCACATGATTCTGGACTCCATCTTGGGATGTCAGTATTTTTCCACAAACCAGTCTGGGAACCAAGTTTTGAAACAAATGGTTGCCGCCATATGTTAAAGCTATATAAGACAGGAAGTGACATCAAATGCTGTTCTTCACTCCCCACAGAAGAAGACTCCTGGAAACATCTGAGGAACAAAGACTGAACTGGGGGAAGTGCTGGACCCAAGCTAAAGGGATGTCTAGCCTGTGTATGAAAGACCTGGGGATTGAAAGCTGTAAAGCCAAGTGCAGCTTGTGCCTTAAGAATCTGCAGCCTGCTTCTATCATCTGTCAGGATGAGAGATTGTTAATTCAAATTCTATCTTTCTAGTATGTTAAACTCAGTTTGCATTTTTTTTTATTTACTAGGTAATCTGCTTTGATCTGTTTGCTATCACTTATAATCAATTAAAATCTATCTTTTGCAGTTAATAAACTTGTTTCTGCTTTATCTAAACCAGTGAGTTGGAGTGACGTGTGTGAGGAATCGTAGCTCAACGGGCAAAGGCTGTTGCATATTCCTCTCCACATTGGGCAAGGGAGCCCGAACTCTATGATCTTACAGCTGTGCAGTTCCCTGTGCAGCGCAAGACAGTATAATTTTGGGTTTATGCTCCAGAGGGGAGTGCATGCCTGGGGAGCTGAAAGTTACCTTGGGTTTAGCCTTTCTACTATTGGTTTGTGCAGAGGCAAATAGTCGGGGAGCCAGCACGTAACTGCAGCTGGGTGTGTCCCTACCTGTGTATATACTGGTGGAAGTGTAGGAACGGAAGCGTGTCTGCAGCTTGTCACAGCAGCATAGTAAGAGAGGAAGCCCAGGCTTGTGAGTTAGGGGGGCTCAATGGTACCCCAGTTCCAAGGGTACCCCGGGAGGGACCCATCACAGGGGGAAAGGGAGGATTCTGAGAAAATGTGAAAAAAATAAAATGCAACAAAATGATGAATTATCAGAAGTCAGTGAGCAACTACAGACTTCCTAAAAGACAATAAAGGAACTAGTGACAGAAGAGAGAATTATTGCTGAGAAACAGATTGACTTCAATAAAAAAATTAAGGGTGGATCAAGAAGATCACAAGTGTGGCAGAAAGCAAAACATTTTCTAATGGACAAAAAAAATAAAAAATTACTGGAAATGAGGTCACACAAAAACTTGATTTAAAAAAAAATGGTAAAAGGAGATTGCCTGCATCCAGGAATTTTAAGGGAGGACAGCTTTTCCTTGCTCAAGAGGCACCCTGTACTTAAATGACTTAAATGTGAACATACACAACCCAAAAAAAAAGGAACAAGCAGCAGAAAAACAAAAGACCAGACTATAATGGATATGGAAAACACTGTTGTAGGCTAACAAGTGTCCCTTATATTATCACATAAAAATATATATGAATGAAGACGCTACAGCAAGAAAACAAGAAAAAAGCTTCACCTAAATGAAATGGTCACATGCCACAGAATCCATTAGATCAATATTTGCCAGCAGATCAACAAGCAGGTAGGATGCTAACGAGCATTAAAAAAAATGAAAAGAGACAAAGCAAAATATATCAAACTGCTTTTCAGACCTGAATATATTCTCTGATCAAAACACATCAATCAGATATAGTAAATAAGAGCATTAAAGGCTTCAAGTGAAACCAGAGTAGTAATGAATTCAGACTCTTCTGAGCTTCCCTTCCTAACTACGATGGTATAAGGAGGCAGGGTTTCTAGTTTGCTTTGAACAGGATCTAAACATACTGTATTTATTTAGTGTAAACAGGCTCCTTTCCTGGGATTTCTTTTTACTGGTAACCCAAAGGGGGGGGGGAACATTCCATACAAAATGTAAACCTCAATCTTAGCTTTTACTTGGGTTTCTCTACAAAGACCTCTCTGTACTAGACCTCAGCTGCCAGTGTCCAAAGCACTGCTCCTCCCTCCCTTACTTCCAGGGTGGAGCTAATGAGCTGCACAAGCTGCAACTAGTCAATAGAAAGCACCAGCTGGCATCTCCCTGCAAGATTTTGATGCGGACCAATGGGGTGCATCCAAGAAAGAATCCAGCCACCTATTACAGAAGCATGATGAGTTTTTGTATATCTTGGTACAGCTTATGTAGAGGATGATAGATACACTAAGGCAAAAAAAAAAGGGGGCAGTCAGAAGCAGCAAATGGAAACCTCCTCCCTGTTGCTAAAAGAGTAACTTGTAATGTACTGGCTCGAGTGTATATGCACTTCTATCCTCCACCTGTGGAAAGTGACAGGACTGCCTTGGTAAACACCTTGGTTATCAATTAGCTGAAGGCCTTTTAAAAAGTAGGGGAGGGTACATGAACTCCATTGGCACTTATTTTTTATTGAGAGGATAAAATTTCTTACACTGCAGACAGTGTAGGTGGTTAGCTGAAATCTTTGCGGTTGGTTTTATAATATATACTATTTTTGACCATGACTTGCTACAAATTACGTTTATTGATGGGGACAAAAGCTCAGAGAGTGGGAATAAAAAAATCCAATGACTAAATTGATCAGAGTTTAAAAATATGATTAAGTAGGGTAAGTCTCTCTGTGAATGTTTATGTTCAACCAATGGAGAAAATGGCTAGAGGGAAGGAATTTACTCTTTTAAAATGGTGCTAAAGTGGATCTGATGTACAATTAGACAGCTGTCTGAGGCAGGTGGTCTATCAGTACTGTAGGTAGGGCATTTGTACAACTTGTAGAACCAGCCAGTACTGTGCTGAAGGTGCTGCATGGCTGTGTTCCCACAGCACTCAGCTACGTGTTGCATTTTACATTACTTTTCCAGATTTTAGCTAAGAAAAATAAGCAATCATAGTCACTTTGGAATTATCTACAATAAGTTTTTGTTAGAAATATATTAATTCAAATTGGCATAGAGACTGTCTTCATTTTATGACTTTATCATAATGTGTACATTGTTAGAACTTAGGAAATAACAAATATCCATGTTAAAACACTGTCAGCAAACAGTTAAGGTTGCTAAATACAACTCCAAAGAAGGTGTACCATTACATGAATCATTTAAAACAACCCAAATATTATAAACTATGAAATACACACAGTAACATTTTGTAATCCAACTGGACATCAACTCTGATACCAATTCATATATGCACACCAACAAACAAAACAATTAAACATCAAACCTGAACACCTTTTTAACTTTTTCCCATAACAAGATAGCTACCAAGCATATAATGATTTTATTGATCCACCCATCAACTTACACTCAGAATCGAGCATCAAAGTCTTATTCATAAAAGCTTGTATAAAGGAGTAGGCAGAAGATTGAACTAACTTATAGCCCCAAAACTTCAGACTGTCTCATCCAATTAGAAGTTAGAAAAGTTAGAAAAAAAATTAATGGTGACAGTCTAGACACGGCCTTAACTATGGAATTCCAAGTAATGTCTCCATAATAATAAACATAGCTCTTTATAGTGTAAATACCTTACTTGTTAAAGTATCTAAATGTAAAAATGCAGTAACCTTTACACTCTTACTAAATAAATGTACACAAGAGGAACAAAGACTATTTTTATTTCATCACTTGCTATAGCACAGTCTCATCTATTAATACTTTCTGTGTGAACACAAGACAGTGAACATAAAGGCAGTACAAGTACCTGTACACAGGATGAATGTCCTATGGCACAGATAAGTCTAAAGCAAAATTTACAAAAGTACTGAGTTAAAGCTAAAAAACACATGCTATATCAGATAAGCAAAACATATCAGGGATAAAGCTGGCAAAGAACATTTCTCACATAGGAAAACAAAAGACAGTTGTAGATATCCGCACCAACAAGTACCAACAAGCATCTGATCGGTAGCACTGACACAACAGCTGGAGGGAGTCCTGAGAGGAAAGGATCAAAACTACCAAGGAAATCTGGAATTAAGCTGATAATGTAATTGGCAACAAATATTACAAGGAAAATTAACATGATAATCACTTTATCTTAATGCTATGGCAGCACTTGCCAATCAAAACTATATTTTGGACAAAAACTTAGTAATTCAAAATATAACAATTATGTTCTAAAAACTACTGGTAATTCCCCTTTTACCTCAAATCATGGTACTGATTATACTGATATAAATCATGTGGATGAGCTATTTCAACACTCTGAAAAGAAAGCAAAATAGAATGCTATAATTAACAGGTGCAAAATGTTCACTCAAACTGTCTGTTTCACATCACATTTGCAAAATACATAAACACTTCATAATCACAATACTACCTTGTATTACAATATTCCTAGTTAATTTTTCCCATCAATTACTTTTCAAATACTCCAATATCAAATTTAAACAAGATTTTTGCCTTGATTTAGGTTTTATACAGAAGATTACTTATGGTACATATTTTAGTGTCCTTCCACAAGTTATTTAAAATAAAATACAATACAGAAATAATCCTTAAAATATAATGAGGGACTGGCAAGGAAGATACTGAACTGTAAAAGATGTCATTCTTCAGATGAGATATTGGTCAAATTTTAATTGGTCTAAGACACTTTTCAAAAAGATTTAGGACAAATTACTTTCATGATCAATATTTATTCTCATTAAAACTGACTTTAATATCCAAGATGGAAACACTACAGTCTTTTAATAAGTGCATAATGGCAATTGCCATTCCAAAAATACCACTGCATTACCAGTATCAATATCATTGCTTTGTAATACACCTTGGAATAGCTTAGGTACCAATTTCAGTCAAGTGAATAAGAATTAACAACAAACTGCAGAGTTTTGCAAATGCCAATAGAACAGATAATATAGTATCTGAATATTATTGCCAGAATACATCCAATATATTTATAATTTGTAAACTACCATAAGTCTAAAAGTGATCTTGAATTTTCTACTTATCTAATATATTTTAAATCCTCACTAAACAAATGTACTAAACAGAACAAGCAATCAAAATAAAACACTGACTAATAAGGTCAAAATACTAAACCCATTCAGGTGGCTGAAAATACATTCTTAACATATGGTATACCTACGCTATTCATATTTGACCTCAAGTATAGATGCCTTCCCTCAAACTGTATGTGATAGAGTGCATCATATTGTATGCAAATCTGAGATTATGATTAAGACAGGACCTACTTTCAGCACACATACAGATAGCACAATTATTTTCTAATTTTTTATGTTTGTGCCATGCCTTGCCTGGAGAAAACTCATAGGGAAGGACTGCCCTCACTTTTGGAGGAGAGCGTTATTCCCTCCTTTCAACAAAGTAGTATGCTAGCTACCTTTCCAGGAAGCAATTCCATGGCCTCTGCTCCAAAATTCACTCAATGTGGACAAATCAAGCCAATTATTAAACCTGGTTGAAACCTTCCTCTTTGAGTAACATTGAGGACGGTGTGTAGAGACTTCTCCCACAGTATCTGAAGGACCCAGATTTCCTTGACACTTTGGTTAAACTGGGTTGAAACTTGGGTATGGTATGCACACTGCCCTTGTTGCATTGGTCAATTAACCCTTTCTGGCAAATAATGAAGATACAGTATCCTCACTAAAACTGTTCAATATATTTGCTACCTTCAATATTGTTAATCATGTTCTGAACTTCCTGCAGATGTTAATATAAGTGGATGCTAGGGGTCAGGTGACAGATTCCACTTCTTTCTTTCTGGGAGAACCCAAAGGACAGTATTCAGCAATTGTTGTTCTGCCCAGAGGGATCTTACGTAGAGCTCTGCTTTTGTCATCCATCCTGCTTAATGCATGTAAGATGACATAAGAGGGTTAATGGAGAGACATGTTAATGGTGCCTTTAATAGCACTAAGCTCCACTCCAACATCTCATCTATTCTATATGGTGTAGCTGGGTACATTAACCAGTGTTTGGTTAGATCGGGACATGGGGAAAACTGGCCCTTCGTTCTCTCATGTGCGGCTGCCCAGGCGCACACCTTGGAGGGAACTATCCGCGGACCACCTGAATGGTGCTCTCAGACCACTGGTGATCCACGGACCAGAGTCTGAGAACCTCTAAACTAGTGCATTGAGTTCTAAGTTATGGAGTTATACTTTAAGAATATTACCAAGTATGCTGCTCTTCTGAAAATGGGGAAACATTTCATCCCGACACCAGCAGGTGATCAGTTTCTGCCTAGAAGCTTGAGTATTGATAGCCCTTGTAATTTTATTCTAATATGTGTAACTCTAGATACTATTCTTTCTTTGGTAACTTTTTCTGCTTAGCTCCCCAGGTGACAAGAAGATTGGTAGAACTGGGCAATATACTGCCAAAATTTCCCTATTTCCAGCTAAGCCACAGAGATCAGATAAGGCTTTCATGATTTGCTAAAAATACATACTAAACACAGTGCTGAATCGATAGCTGCCATCTCTTATTCAAGGCATTCTGCATAAAGCCCAGAAGAAAGGTAGATCTCAGAGCCCAGGCTCCAGACTGAGCAGGAAACTCTAGATTGCTATTTTAGCCCCATACCACGAGCCCGACTTAGTTGACTCAGGCTTTGAGACTTGCTGCCACAGGATTTTTTTTTTCAGTGTAGACTTATCCTACTTGAACACTGATTTTTTTTTTAAATACATACATGACTGCTACAAAGTAGAAGAAAGGCACTGTAACTCATCTGACTAAACACTCTCTAGGCAAGAAACTGATTGTTGCTCCAAGGAAGAATATATATATTTGGGGGTTAATTATTATTTGAAGCAAATTTTGAAAACTATTTTAAGAACTGCTGAATCTCTTAAATCTTTCTTCCAGTAAAACTCTTTAAGCAAGACACTTCTGAAATCAGTCATTTTCATAAATATGATATGGTTATATCCAGCACTTCTGGTGAAGAGAGTACATCTGTTACATAAAAACATCCTGCATAAAACTTTTTAAAATAAAATGAAGACACTCTGCACTCATCATATACATGCATAAATTAAGTCCCACACTGGGAGACTGGAAGGGTTCCCTGGGGTGAAGATTCTAACACTAGGGAACCATAAAAACACTGAATAATATATAAGTGTGAATATTTACAGGAAGAAAAGAAAGGATGAGTTCTGAACACTAGAGGATTCCAACTGAGGCCATGCAGCGGTCTGCCCTGCCCTTTATACCCTCAGGGTAGAGCACAAGGAGAGCTGAGGTGCAGGCATGGACCAATGGACATTACTTACAAGAACAACAAGGAGTCCGGTGGCACCTTCAAGATTAACAGATTTATTTGGGCATAAGCTTTCGTGGGTAAAAAACCTCACTTGCATCTGAAGAAGTGAGGTTTTTTACCCACGAAAGCTTATGCCCAAATAAATCTGTTAGTCTTGAAGGTGCCACCGACTCCTTGTTGGTTTTGTGGATACAGACTAACACAGCTACCTCCTGATACTTGACACTACTTACAAGAATTCTCTGATCTCAGGTTCATGACGCACATGTGCGCTCATAGTGGAATATACACAGAGACCAGCACTTGAAGAAAAACACAGTTTTGTCTGTTAATACACGTATCAGTGCAACTATAGCTGCAGAAAATATTATCATAGAGAAAAATACCTGTATAAATAATTCATGTGAGAGATGCACATAAATGAAAACTACACATTTTTAGAAATCACTAGTATATTAAAAAGAAAATGGCACCCAAGCAAACCAGGAGACCAGACAATCCTCACCATTTCAACCACGCTACAGATCCTAAACCTACTCCCAAACTGCCAAGACAACTGCTAAAGCTGCCAAGTAGCCAGCTGCTCTTGTTGTAGCAAAAATTATGTTTCGCAGTTCATCATCCAAGTCCTGTGACAGCTATGTAACCAGAAGGAGGAGGAGAATTGGCAGAGTGCTACAATAAATTCACATTGTTCCTAGGTCAAGCATTTAACACATATAGTTAAATGAAGTTTATTAGATAATTTCTCCAGTTTGTTTTGAAAAAGAAACCTGCCAATTTAAAAAAAAACAACAAATTAATAAGTATTCTTTAATTAACAGTGAGGCAAACTAGAAGAATATAGGTAAGATGAATCCTGGCATATTGAACATCTGTCTTTGAACATTTATTATTAGGATGAATTAATATGGAGATTCTTACCAATCTGTAAACAACTGTTACTATCTATTTTTCAAATTATGGGAATTGGCTTTTTTAATAGAAATCATGTTTGTAAATGAAAGTTTTATCATCACTACAAACTAAATGTCTACTACAAATATTCCACTTCTCCTCCATAATGTCACATACATAGAGATTTTTAGACCTGAAATCAGGGGGGCATTTATGCATATCCTTAGTTTAAGCACATGCTTAAACACCCTGGATGAAGAGAGATGTTTCTTGACTTGGGACCTTAGCAGTTTGTTCTGTTCTCAAAAGCACACTAAGACTTTTCATTAACAGTGATTGGTGCTGCACGCAATTGAGGCCGGAAGAATTTGCTAGATGGGTACATACTGTTTGCAATTAGTTACTAACATAGTAAAAGCAACCTGGCTGGTTAATAACTTCGATTGGTTAATAATTAAACCACACAGTATTTTAATGTCATGTGCTACAAAGAGTTACAGGAAACATACTAAAGAGCCACTTGCGGCTCCCGAGCCTCAGTCTGAGTATTACTGGTATAATCTTTTAAAAATTTCAAAATCTTTGCTCAGTCTGCAAACATGCAGTAGAAGCAGAATTTCTGTAGCAGATACAGGAGCAATTTTACAACTATATATTATTTTTATAAGTGCCTTTCACTTACACATTTCTGCCATTTATACTGTACAACTACTTTTAATTGAGGTCCTGTAGGAAAATAAAACCACCACCAGTTGAAACATTTTGACAGATGGAAAGAACAAACCAGATGGCACTAGGTAACTCAAATTAATTGTGTTCATTTGTTAGATTGTACTTTCTAAAGCTCAGTCTCTTTTTACTTTCTTGTCTTCTTGCAATAATAAAGGCATACAGCAGTTTGCAAGTTAACACCCAATTCAGTCAATGGAAGTCAAGGACACTCAGGTCTTGTCTACACTGCAGAGTTTTGTTGGCAAAAGTTATGCCACTTTAATTAAAGCACTTTAATTAAATTGCAGTTGCATGTCACATTATGCTTCTTGTGTCGGCAGAGTGTATCCACACTAGCAGCTCTTGCATCAACACAGAGAGCAGTGCACTGTGGGTAGCTTTCCCACTGTGCAATTGGCAGCAGGATGTAGGGTTGCCAACCCTCCAGGATTGGCCTGGAATCTCCAGGAATTAAAGATTAATCTTTATTTAAAGATTATGTCATGTCATGAAATCTCCAGGAATACATCCAACCAAAACTGGCAACCCTAGCAGGGTGCTTTGGAAACAGTTTGCCAATGCCTCGTGGGGCAAGTACAGCATCACATCATGCAGATTTCTCAATCCCATTGTTCTATTGGCATCCTACTGAATTGCCAGCCACTTTTCAACTGCAGTGAGGGGAGTGTGTGTGAATGTGGGGGCGGGGATGGAGACTGTTTGTGTGTTGGGGGAGTGTGTCGGCATGCTGTCTCTAAGTTCAGACAGCCGCCAGAAGTAACCTGAGGCAGAGGGAGGGGGACACCACCGACATCAGCCCCCGCCTCCCTCTCTGCCTCTGTCCAGTACAGCAGTCTCTCTCTCTCTCACACACACACACACACACACACACACACACACCTGCCTGCCTCTGTGTTAGAAGTGTGGGAGAGAGCAGCATCCCACATTAATGATTTGCTCTTTGCTGCCAGAGCTGAGCAGCACGCTTAGCTGTCAGAACTTCATGGAAGTTTGAAAGGGGAGGGCGCATGACTGTGTAGGAGAAATGCAGGGCAGACAAGTTCAAAACAGTGAGCAAAGTGGTCATGGCAGGCATTGTGGGCTACTGACGGAGGCCAGTTATGGTGATATAATGAAGGGCAGCATCTACACTGACGTTGTCGCTTTAAGTTTGCCGGCAAAAGCTCTATGCCTTTCATCGAGGTGGTTTTATTTTGTCGCCCAAACTGAAGCTTTGTTGCCAAAAGTGACATTGCGGTGTGTTCACTTCCACTGTTTTGTTGCCAAAAGCTGCCTTTTGGTGACAAAATTCTGCAGCTGAGGCCTTGTCTACATGGCTTCAGGGATGAGGTCCTTAATGTTGTTTTCTCAACTGTAATTTCTTTACTCGATATTTTGAAGAGGTTTAAGTCTCAATTCTGTTTTATTAAGTGATATGTTAATAAATTTCTGTTTTGTTCACCTTGATTAAAAACAAAAGCTTCAGAGACAGAGTTGGGAGAAAATGTTTTCATTCTCTCAGCAGTAACTGATCTGTATTAGCAATATTTAACAAAATTCATTTTACCCATCTCCTTCCCCACAGTTTTATTTCCTTTTTTGTGAAAGGCAAGAAATCTTAAATTAACTTTCACTTTCCAAGATGTAAGGTTGTATTCAAGCACTTAAAAAAAATATGCCAATCCTATTTCAATGTACCCAGAGTACAATTTTCCTATAGAATAATTTCTTCGGAAAGGTGAAACTGAAGTATTCTCAGCTCTAGAAGCACTAACATGTTGTTCAGAGTTTGAAAAAGCATGCACTCCCAAATGAAACTGAATGAATCAGTCCTCCAAACAGAAATTTATTCAAATTAAGGACCTATATTATCGTTTTTAGACTTTTGAAAATGTTTTTCCATTCAAACATGGATACTAACTCCTTTTAAAGAAACTGAAAGCATATTAATAAAGAACAAGCTTTTTATTTTATCAAATAAGTATTCCTATAACTGCATCACATCATGCCATGTGTATCTCAAATAATAAAGGTAAACACATGATCAGGGATAACTGGGAATTTGTTTTCAGGGTACAGTTAGCTACATCAGTCCTTGTGTCAATTATTTCTTTACATCCATACTGTGAATGAACCCCTTCTCCACACACACAACATCTGATAAGTGGTGAGGTCATTCATTAGTACACTGTATGACAACCAATCCCCCTCCCCACACACAAGCAGGTTGTTCATAAAGGCACTCTTCTCCCTCTTCCATTGGTCCATGCAATTCCATAATGTGGGAGCACAAAGCATCCCTGATTTCTGTTGCCTGGGTGCATCCAGCTCCAGCTGTGGCTGGTGCAATGTCTTACCTCTGGCTTCACAAAGACTGTAACAAACACAGCAAGCTATCTCCAACAGGATCTCAATCAGTCAAAACCACATTCAACAACCATTTTACCCCTGCTGAGAGGGTAATTAAACCTTCATTTGCCAGGGCCTATGATAACAGGGTAAAGTTTCATAAGCCAATGCAAAATGGGGGTACATGCAGGGGTCCCCAGAATAATGCTGGAGGCAGTAACTCCCTTTATGACAATTTCATTTGGTGGGAATAGAGTCCCAGCCTGTCCATAAACCTAGACTCCCAATCACCAAAAAACACTTGCATCGTGAATTTTTCCAGTGCAGCCCATGTTGACGTTCTTAAACCAATGAGGGCCTGCATTACAATGGAGTATTACTCTTTGTGGTTTGTGTACTCAAGTGCTCCTTGAAGAGGGGAACTATTGGTAGAAATATTTTTTATGCCCACCACCTTGGGAAAAACCACACACCTGATTGCCTCAGAAACCTCCGACACCACTTTACTCACAGTTGCTTTTCCAGTACCAAACTGATTGGCAACAGACCTGTGGCAGTCTGGGTGGCCAGCTTCCAGATGGCTATAGCAACCTGCTTTTGGACAGGCAGGGCCACTTTCATGAGGATGTTTCTTTGCTGGGCAGGGAAGAGTGTGAGGCCAAGTTGCTCACAAAGCTCCAAAAATGTAGCTTTCTTCATACAAAAAAATTTGGACTCCCTGCTGGGCATCCAGGTCTGCATGGTGATGTGGTCCCAACAGTCTGTGCTTGTGGCCCTGCTCCAGAAGTGCCAGTCTACACAGGAGGCATCAGTGGCTATACTGAGTGTCATGAGCAGCATCAGTCAAGTTCAAGTCTGCCATGTCCTCCTCTGTCATTAGCTCTGTCATATGCCTTTGATAGGTGAGAAAACACTGCCAAACTGTCCATCAGCATCTCATGGAAGCTCTGTCCTGAAACAGGAGCAAGAGCAAAGCAAAAGAAGTTATTGAAACGACAATTCCTCTCTGTTGCTGGCTCCAGATGCTGGAACTGCTCAGCAGGATGCATTGGCAGGCTGTTCAAACTTCCTGTAATGAGCAGGGTGGACAGTGAAGTTTTCCCACCTTGCACCATGGTCAAAAAGCTAAAGCAGGCACATTCCAGGAGGGTGCTGGGGACTCAAAGATATGGTTGGTTTGACTCAGGTCTGTGTGCTGCAGTGTGGACACCAGAGCTCTGGGTTCAAGTTCAGGCTAGAAAATTCTTAACCTAGGGTCCACTGATTCGAGTCCCACTAACCTTGGGCTTACACTGCAGACATAATCTGACTGCAGACATATTCTGACAGTCTTGGACAGTGTCTTTTATAATCACTTCTATAGAATTTACCACTATGATTTTTTAAAATTCACCTCAGTATAATACTTAGACTTTCAATTTCAATTATAATTTTAAGAAACCATTTTAAAGTCACAGACTTGACTGTTTGACAATACTTGATTTGAATAATTTTCCACTGTAGTGGGGTGGTCACCCGCTCCTGCCACGAAGGGCTAGGGGGGAGGGAAAGCTCAGTGGTTTGAGCATTGGCCTGCTAAACCCAGGGTTGTGAGTTCAATCCTTGAGGGAGCCACTTAGGAATCTGGGGCAAAAATCAGTACTTGGTCCTGTTAGTGAAGGCAGGGAGCTGGACTCGATGACCTTTCAAGGTCCCTTCCAGTTCTAGGAGATTGGTATATCTCCAATTATAAAAAGAAATCAGCCCTGGGAGAGAGCTAAGACTGCGAGAGGGCTGCTGCTGCTGCTAGGAAAGCAGCTAAGCCTCGACTGATTGGGGAAACAGCCACAGCTGCAGCCATGCCCCAATCAGGCCACAGCTGGCCTGTGTAAAAAGGCTGGGAGCCAGGAGCTCCAAAAGGCTCTCTCCAGTCTTGGAGGGAGCAGGGCCTGGCTGTCTGCAGAAAGGGTACTGGGAGTGAAGCAGGGCTGGGGAAAGGCTAGAGGAACAGGGGTGCTCCAGGCTGGCAACTCCCCAGGCTGCAGGGCCTAGTCCTAGGCCCACAGAGGTTCTGGGTCGTAGAGGAAGGCAGCTGGTCCAAACCCCCCTTGCCGATGATGAGTGGCTTTTACACTGCAGTCTGCCCCAGGGAGCGGGGGCTTGATGATGACTGGCAGTAGCCCAGACTGAGGCAAGGTGGGGATTACAGGATTGGGGGTTCCCCAGAGAGGGGAGACCCAGAGGCAGAGTGTGGGGGTATTACCAGGGGGCAGCACCCCAGATAAAAGGACACCGGGGTCCGGGAGGGACACGGGGCCAGCGGACAGCAAGACACCAGCCAGCAGAGGGCGCTCTGCACTGGAAAGAGCTAATTCCTGGATGACCAGCAGGAGGCGCCGCAGGGGTGAGTCGTCATGCCGCTACATCCAGCAACAGTGTTCTACGCGCATTCTTTTCTAGTTACAACATAAAATCCCAGACTGCAGCAATTCAATTTATTCTCAACCTTTCCCTGTGGCTTCACAGTAACTCTAAATACACAATGTTCCAAGGTCTACAGTATGTTTACCAAGTCTTTTCTTTGGATACTCTTAGAACATAAAGAAGATTAATCACCACTAACAGATTAATCATTACGATGGAGTTGGGCAGCAAATGAAATAATTTGTATGCAACAGTTTTTCTGTCCCTGGTGAATGCAGCCTTCACCAGAATGTCAGAAAAATGATAGCTGGAAGATTTCCAATTTTAAAACACAGAACTCTATTGCTCCAGCTGTCTGTATTTAGGCTAGTTAAAAGACAAGATAGTGGCCTCATTAACCTTAATTTATGAGTGAATAATTTAAACATCAAATGATTGTTAAAGAAAATATTAGATTTCTGATTTAAGGTAACAAAAGCAGGGAAGTTAGTAGTTCATCCTTTTTTTTCATCCCATTTTCCCTACACATTTGTAAGGGTCTCAGTACATTATGAAATCTTGCAAAAACGTGCTGTCATCCTTTGGTGCATGTCAGTGAGGTAAGAGCAAAATCACCTTAAATCTTTGTTTCAGTCATTTTAAGTTATAACAACGGTATTTTACAGGATTGAAGAAAAGATCTTGGGCTCTCCAAAAGTTTTCCTACAGTTAAAGTGGGCTAGCTAGCACACATTTGTTAGCCTTATGCTACACTTACAGTCATATGCTTGATCATCTTTATGCATTCTTAATGTTGGAAAGCAAGGATCACATTCTTCCTAAAAGTGGAATGAAAAATCAATAGCAATTTTCTAAAGAACGAAGGCTTGTTGCTGATGGAAGTCAAGGTGAAAAGGAGTAGCGATTAAGTCGTTTTCTTACAACATTGTTTCCATTCACAAAAAAAAATTGTGAAGGTACACAAACACTTGAAAAATTCTATTACTCTTCTTAAATATTTCTTATAGTATAGGGATAATCTTTTCAAATTAGCAGTTGTGGCTTTTTACATGACAGAGTTTTCCATGTTCCTCTCTATATTTGAAAAGAGAAGCTACTTACCTGTACAGTAACTGGAGTTCTTCAAGATGTGTTTTCCACATACGTATTCCACCGATGGTGCACACACACCCAAGATCAAAGCCTTTTGGCTAGCAGTTTCTGTTGTAGCAGCGCATGTGCCCTAAGTGTATTCATACCAGACATAAAAGGATGGAACAGACCAATTGCCACTCAGTTTACTCTGCACAAGAGAATCCAGGTGACATAGGAGACTGAGGTAGAGGAGATGAGAGCAGGTAGTGGAATATGTATATGAACAATTACTGTACATGTAATTAATTTCTTCCTCCTTCAAGTGATTGTCCATATACATATTCCACTTCCATTGCTTGGGGGAGTCACTGTATGAAATGTAATAGAGTTGAGAGATTGAAGTCTTTGGAGAACAGAGACTGACGTACAGACTTTCCAAATATAGCATCTGCTTAGAAATTTCAATGATAGCAGAGTGTTTCATAAAGGTGTGAATAGATCCCCAGGTGCTTGCTTTGCATATGTCCATAATAGAAACACTTTTTTAAAGATGCTGCAACGGCTGCCTGAGTTCTGGTGGAGTGAGCTTTGAGAGAAGTAGCGGGGGAATCTCCTTTAGTCACTTCATCACAGCTCTCACACAGTCAGATATCCACCTAGACCGGCTGAGATGAGAGAGATTTCCTTTTCATCCTTTCTGCTACTGAGACAAAAAGTATTGGTGTAGATCTAAAAAGTTTTGCTCTCTGCAAATAAAATGCCAAAGCACATCTGACAACCAGAAGCTGAAGCTTAGCCTCTTCCTTACAAATGTGTAGCTTAGGAAAAAAGTATAAACAGGTGAATCTGCTGGTTAGATGAAGGTCCACGACAATGTTTGGGAGAAACTTAGAATCTGTTCTAAGTAGGGCTGTCAAGCAATTACAAAAATTAATCACAATTAATCACACTGTTAAACAATAATAGGATACCATTTATGTAAATAGTTTTGGATATTTTCTATATTTTCAAATATATCGATTTCACTTACAGCACAGAATACAAAGTGTACAATGCTCACTTTATATTTATTTTGATTACAAGTATTAGCACTGTAAAAAACAAAAGAAATAGTATATTTCAATTCACCTAATACAAGTACTATAGTGCAATCTCTTTATCATGAAAGTTGAACTTACAAATGTAGAATTATGTACAAAAAATAACTGCATTCAAAAATAAAACAAATGTAAAACTTTAGCGCCTACAAGTCCACTCAGTCCTACTTCTTGTTCCGCCAATTGCTTAGAGTCTGGTTTTTAACCTTTACTGCAGCCTGCACCCCTTTGGTTCTCAAAATATGTTCTCGCACCCCTTATCAAAAATTATTGAAGTAGGTAAGTTCTTTAAACCTAGATATATTTTTTGTTTGTATATTACAGTAATCGTTAAAAATATATATCATGCTAATAAATACATAGGTTTGATTAAACAAAGTAGTTGTACTTACGTGCCTGTGCTTAATTTGTGTTTTCAATTATTTATCTTCTAAAAAAATCTGGCATGTCTCGCACCCCAGGTTAAGAATCATTGGCTTAGACAAACAAGTTTGTTTACATTTGCAAGAGATAATGATGCTCACTTCTTGTTTATAATATCACCTAAAAGTGAGAACAAGCATTCACATGGCACTGTTGTAGCTGGCATTGCAAGATATTTATGTGCCAGATGCGCTAAATATGCTGCTAACGGGTTCTGCTTAATAACCATCCAAAGCAGTGCGGACTGATGCATGTTCATTTTCATCATCTGAGTCAGTCAGATGCCACGGTTGATTTTATTTTTTGGTGGTTTGGGTTCTGTAGTTTCTGCATCTGAGTGTTGCTCTTTCAAGACTTCTGAAAGCATGCACTAGACCTCGTTCTTCTCAGATTTTGGAAGGCACTTCAGATTCTTAAACCTTGGGTCGAGTGCTGTAGCTATCTTTAGAAATCTCACACTGGTGCCTTCTTTGCGTTTTGCAAAATCTGCAGTGAAAGTGTACTTAAAACGAACAAGTGCTGGGTCATCATCCAACACTCCTATAACATGAAATATATGGCTCAGGTCAGGGAAGTTCGAGATGGCAAATCAGTAGACAGGATGACATGTTCAGTAGGTTGGGAAACCAGAACCGTCAGGGCCAGAGAGTCATCTAGCTGTGATGTAGGAGGAACCACAGCCTCACCTGGAGATAATATGGATAAAACTGGAGCCCAACAAGTCAGCACAATGGGATGGGAGCTCCTTTGCTAAATCGTCAGGTTGAGCAGAAGTCTGAGTAATGTTTTGCTCAAGAGCTGCTTGAGTTGCTGATACAGTACAATGAGATGTTTTATGAGTCTGAGGTATCTCATGAAAAATCTCCTGTTCACATGAAACCCACAGACCCCAATAAGGCTACACAACCAGATAAGAACCTCATGGCCATATGATAAGTAACCATGGCCCAACCCTAGAACAATCAAGTCCATAGTATCTGTCAGGAATGAGTCTCTGGTTTCCTTGAATGAGGCAGGAGAAGCAGGAAGATATATACTTATAAAGTACATGTTGGAGTACTCTACACTGTCATCAGATGCCACTGAGGACAGTGATGAAAAGAAGCACTATTGGTGAAGTCTATTGGTGAAGCTGAAGAAACAAGTCTTGAAGGCTGACAAATGGTGTGCATTAAAGTAGAAGTGCTAGGTACCACACGTAGAGGTGGACCCAATACTGCAGGCATTAAACCATTAGAAAGTAATAGGGATTAAGGCTCTGCAAGATCTCTAGATCCCCCAGTACTGTATATTATCAGTATTGTACAGTGCAGCTTGGCCAGCAGTGGAACCAGGGTAGAGACTGGTGGAGTCAATGGTGCCAAAGTATTCAGAATCAGACAAGAAGGTAGAAGCCATTGAAACCTGGCCTGCCTATAGGAAAATATAATTCCTCTGTTTTGCCTACAATCAGCAAGGGTATTTGTAAAAGAAAGGAATATTTGAAGCAATAATCTGCCACCCCAAAACTGGTAGAAATTTGTTTTTTGTCTTTCAGAAAATCAGAAAAAACTGATACCAGCTGAAGAGTAACCCAAAATACCATGGATTTACTGTCACAATATAAATTGTGTTCTATATTTTGTCTTGTGTTGTCTTATTGCTAGCACTGTTTTGTATTAAATACTGCAGAGAAACATCCTCAGGTAGCAGACACCATATTAGGAGAAATTGGTTTTGGAGCAGGGATTATAAATACTGTAGACCTGGAGGTAATTAAGAATAAATGAAGCTCTCTGTCCCAGCTACAGGACCGCCTAATACAGACAGAAATGGAAGTAAAAAAACCATACTGCTATAGCTATGGGATGTACTGAAATGCAGATACTTGCGTTGTCCACCTTGGAACACAAAAATGTTTTGGGTAATACCAGGAAACACTAAGGTTTTGATACACTTGCTAACACAAAGAAAAATATCACTGTTTGATACTCATCAGTATGAATGGATGCAGTATATTTCTAGCATAGTAAGGCCAGACCTTTTAATTGGGAAAATTCTTGTTAAAATCACACACCAACAGGCTCTGGAAGCAAAGATATGGAAAGTTAGCCCACTCCCCACATTGCACATGGGATCCTTCTGGTTACCCCAGGGCTCGAGCCAGTGGGATGGGGAGGGAGGGAAGCTATTGGACACCAGAGGTTGTACTGAGTGGACTCCTCAAAAGTGGGTGTGTTTGTCCTTGTCTGTTGCTCCAGAGCCCTGTAGTAAAGACATTTCACTAGGATCCTGTATGTGGGATAAAATGGATAATGAGACCAACGTACTGTATAATGGGCTACGTGTATGTTTTAATTCTTGGGAAGACGTGTTTTGGGAGGATAAAAGTGTTAGCAACCCACCAGTAAACAAATGTAAACGTAATGTAAGTACTGTGTTTACCAATAATCACATTTACTATTTGCCACAACCAAAAAAGTCTCAGCTTACTGTGAGCACTGATTTAGCTGAGTTCTCTATCAATCTTGGCATTGAATAGCAGAAAGTTACCAATCACCTGTTAAAAGGTAAAAAGGTAACACAGTTCCTAGAACAAACAAAAAGGCAATGTGAGAACCCGAATCATTCATATTATACATGCAAACGGGGACATGTTAAAAATTGCTACTGCAGCTTACCACTGGTATGACATATTTTCTGGATGGTCTCCCACAACTACTGGCATACTATCTGTAATGTTACAACCCCTAATTGTTTTGGTTTTAAATTGTATTTGTTTAACTGGGATGTTTGGAATGTGCTGTTGGATAAAACAAATTTATGCAAAGCTAGAGCCACAGGCCCAAATCACTTCCCAGTATTTTCTATTACGCAGACTAAATAAGAAGTGACACTGGCGATTAATAATCTTAGTGTCAAATGGGAGATATGTAGGAGCAGGATTTTATAATTGTACTATGAGAATTAATGCAAGATTTGATTTCATCCTGCCAGCCACCCTTTTTGAATAGCAGAAAGGAATGACCCTCTGGGACTTTGGTAGAAATGCATCTGACAGACTGCCAATGTCTGTACTGATGTTAAAGCAGGGACAGACCAGAACAATCCTTATGACTGATTATGAACACCCATTTGTTTTAGGATAAGTTATAATGTCTACTATGGTTTCCTATATGTATTACAAATTAGGCACGCTAGTTAAATATACATTTCTTTTTTTGAAGGTTTAGTAAGTAAGAGACAGGATCTTGTATTGTCTATGTTAAGGGGATTATAGGAACGTTGAAGGCCTGGGCCCCAATGTAAATTGTTTTGATTATAAGATTTAGGGAGGCTTAATTTTCAATGTCTTTTGCTCTCAAAGGTCTCTATAAAAGACTGTTTGTGTGAGTGAGGAATGTATGCATCTGTAGCGGGGTGACCACCCGCTCCAGCCTGGAAGGGGTTGGAAAAGCCCTGCAGAGGGCAAGGTAAAACCCTGGCTGATTGGGGGAAGTGGCTGCAGCTGGGGCCATGCCCCAAACTGAGCAACAGGGCCTTATAAGAAGGCCAGGGAAGCCAGGAGCAAGGAGTCTCTCTCTAGCTATAGAGGGAGATGGGCCTGGCTGCAGGGAGTTAGACACAAGGTACCTGAGTGAAGCAGGGCTGGGGAAAGGCTGGGGAGCTCCAGCCTGGAAAGCCCCAGGCTGTGGCCTAGTATTGGGCTAAAAGGGACTGGCGGTTGCAGAGGGCAGCCCAGGGGTAGGCCAAGGCAGCAGGTCCAAACCCTCCTTGCCAGTGATGAATAGGCTGATACTGCAGTCTGCCCCAGGGCGCAGGGGCTAGACAATGACTGGCAGTAGCCATATACTGAGGCAAGGTGGGGAGAGATGGTGGGGGCAGGGCCGGCTCCAGGCACCAGCATTCCAAGCTGGTGCTTGGGGCGGCATTCTGCAAGGGGCGGCAGTCCCTGTTGTTTTGACCCCAAGCAGCGCACCGAATTGCCGCTGCGAACAGCGGGGGGCAGTCCGTGCACTGTTAGGGCAGCAGGCACGTTTCCGCGGTGGCGGCAATTCGGCGGCAACTTCTATGTTTAGCTGTCCGCGGCGGCTTCAGCTAAACATAGAAGCTGCCGGCAAATTGCTGCCACCGCAGAAACACACCTGCCGCCCTAAGGGCACACGGACTGCCCCTGCCGCCCGCGGCGGCAATTCAGCACGCTGCTTGGTGCGCCGAATACTGTAGAGCCGGCCCTGGGGGGGGGGGTTCCCCAGGGAGGGGAGACCCTAAGACTGAGGGGTTACTGCCAGGGGGCAGCACCCCAGGTAAAAGGGCACCAGGTCCAGGGAGGGACACGGGGGCCAGAGGACAGGCGGATCACCGGCCTGCAGAGGGCGCTCCAGAGCTGGAACGAGCTAATTCCCAGGAGTCACCAGCAGGAGGCGCCGCAGGGGTGAGTCCGCTCATCTACAATCAGGAAAAGATAAGGTGTGAAGGCCATTGTTATAGCCTGATGGTCAAGGAAGGAGTGAAGAGACTTGACACCAGAGAATCATCAATGCGCATCCATAATTAAGGAAGGGCAGATTGACGACCCTGAGGTGAAGGCTACACCCCTAAGGACAGGATGACCCTCTTGGAGATGTATTGAAATGTTTACATCAAAAGATACCACCAATTAAGGAGTAGCAGGTCATAAACTGACACAGCAAAATCCATAGACTTCAAAAGAGAAAAAAAGACTATAAGAACAGAGTGCTTTTCCATGGGACTCTGGGTTCGTCTTGCCACTACTCCAGGAACATCGGATCGTGACCGACAGAGCCCGGCTTCCCTGTGTGACCAATCTGGCTGGCCACTAGATTAATCCAGACTCTGGACTGGTAACTATAAACATCAACTGGCAGAACGCTACGTGTTCGTTTTGAAAAGCATATGCTAATGGCTGTATTTGCAATAAATGCGGCATTTTGCCTTCTCCCCTACAAAGATCCTGTGTATAGAATAACATTCAGTCACAAATTTAATTAACGCATTGGTTTTTTTAGCAAGCATCATCAGCATGGAAGCATGTCCTCTGGAATGGTGGCTGAAGCATGAAGGGGCATATGAATGTTTAGCATATCTGTCACGTAAATATCTTGCAATGCCAGCTACAAAAGTGCCATGCGAACGCCTGTTCTCACTTTCCGGTGACATTGTAAATAAGAAGGCGGCAGCATTATCTCCTGAAAATGTAAACAAACTTGTTTGTCTTAGCGATTGGCTGACCAATAAGTAGGACTGAGTGAACTTGTAGGCTCTAGTTTTACATTGTTTTGAGTGCAGTAATGTAACAAAAAAATCTGTATTTCTAAATTGCACTTTCACGATAAAGAGATTGCAACACAGTACTTGTATGAGGCAACTGAAAAATGCTATTTATTTTGCTTATCGTTACAGTGCGAATATTTGCAATCCAAAATAATAATGTAAAGTGAGCACTGTACACTTCGTATACTGTGTTATAATAGTAATCAATATATTTGAAAATGTAGAAAAACATCCAAAAATATTTCATAAATTTCAACTGGTACAGTAACTCCTCACTTAACGTTGTCCCGGTTAATGTTGTTTCATTGTTACGTTGCTGAGCTATTAGGGAACAAGCGTGTTTAAAGTTGCGCAATGCTTCCTTATAATGTCATTTAGCAGCTGCCTGCTTTGTCCACTGTTTGCAGGATTCTCTGGAAGAGCAGCCCAACTTGTGAGGATTAGAACCAGGGGGGGCCGGCAGCCCTCCCCCCCATCAGCTCCCCTAAATTCCCTGTAAGGTATGTGGCTTGGCAGCTGCCCAGCAGCAGTTCAACTGTCCCTTCCCCCACTGCCGTGCTGCTCCTGCCCTCGAGCTGCTCCCCAGAGCTTCCTGCTTGCTGGGTGTGGGAGGGGGAGAAGAGGAGTGCTGATATCAAGATGTCCTTCTGTTCCTGCCCCACCCCTGCTCTGTACCCCCTCTCCACAAAGTGGAAGGAGTAGGACAGGGCTCAGGAACAGAAAGAAGGGAGCTTGCTGGAAGCTGTTGCTTCCTGTCTGATCTGCTTAAAAGGGCCACGTATTTGAAGTGGGGTCAGCTATTTAAAGGGGCAATGCATGTCTCGCTCTCACTCATGCACGCACTCCCCAGCACTTTGGAAAGTTAGCACTTGTGCAGCTGTGCATGTGCCGTCAGGAGGAGGGAGTGGTGCACTCCCGCTGGATAGCGTGGGCTCATCAGCATGTTCAGTTTTTGCAGAGAAGTGTTTGCAGCTACTGCCCTGTATCTATTGTTTCCTCCCTTCTGCCTCAGTCCATGCTGCCTTGTAGAGTGTGAGGCTACATTAACAACAGCGTAGTAACCTTGAGGGCTCAGGCGAGTGCTAGTTCATCATTTAGCAGCAAGGCATTGCCTGGGAAATATTCTACCCTCTTACTCCACCACCGCAACTGAGAATGGGAGACTGAGACAGTTCTCCCACTCACTGCAAATAAGAGTATTCGTTACAGGAGCAATCTTTGGAACTGCTCAACACAAGGCTATGATTGGTTAATGGGCACATGGAGTCCCTGACATTCATTCAAGGAAATCTTCGGCAAACCCAGTCCATATGACCACGGTCTGTGTGGAGCCAGAGAGGCTAAAGGGGGTACAGTAGTATACATTCTCATAGATGCAAAAACTCTAAAAATTTATTAAAGCTTAGCTTGCCTGACCCAGACTGCAGATTCTATTTTTATTCAAATTAAATAAATCAATTATATACTCATGCTGTGAAAATAACTACTACTTAACCTAGAGAGAGACATGAATTAACCAAGTCTGTTTGCTACTCAACTCTTTTCTCTATGGTTCTGGAATAATAAATAGCAACTTGACAGCTCACCTTCCTAAGTCTCATCCAGAAACACGTTATAGCCTCATAATTCTAGACACAGAAATTGAACTATAAACTCTTTAATTTAACTATATCCAATTACTAGAATGCTTACTAAGCAATACAAAGAGGTTTTAATAATCCACATTATATTCATATTTTTCTGAAAAAGCATGTTTATTCTTTGCTATATCATAGCCTATAGGAAATTGAATACAAAAAAAAATTACTTGAGATATACTCTTACCTTCCCAGATACCTGCAGAATCCATTTCTACATCTCTGTTTTATCTAAAGTGAATTTTAGTCCTTTTAAAATAAGCTGACTTGACAACATTGGAGAATTACCTCTAATTTATACACAGAACAGATATATAAGAATTAGCAATGAAGATTTTGCCACAATACTGTGACTCCAGGGAAAAGACTGTAAAAAAAAAGTGATATTCTTACTAAATTCCACTTACAATTCTGAAGACCACCTACAATCCTAGAATACCTCAATGTTTCTGCTAAAATGAGCAGCCAGGGAATACTTAGTTTTGACATTTAAATCATTAGGCTTCAGAGTTACCTCTTCACTGAGCTCCTGCTCCTTGGAGCTATTGTTTCTGTCTTTTTGCAGACTCAGTGGCCTATTTACATTGGACAAGTTTATATTTGCAGGTTAGGTCATATCACCAGTCTTTACACCAACGCAGTATATACACAATACAACTCCACTGCTGGAAAAATATCTCAATATAACCATACCAAGCACATTTCACAGCCATTCTTGTATTGCTGAATTCTGGGACTCCTGACACCCTATCACATAATTGGCACCATAGCCTTTGGAAGATCTGTAAAAAACGGCTGCCACAACCCAATGCTGAAGTGATGGAGTTGAAAATTATACTAGGAGTTTTGTTTATCCTAGAGTTCATCAGTTTCCACCTGTTTCCAACATGACTCTCCTTCCTCAAGCCCATGGAATAAGCTCATTACATGGAAACCCATTTCTAAAAAGAATGGATGGTGTGAAGTCTTGTGGCCATGAAGGAAAACACCACAGGTGAAATTCACATGTAGACTGAGGATTATGGTCTATATCATATTTGTACCTTCAAGCGCTTTAGTAGTTCCACTGACTTCCAGGACTATTTACATGTATAAAGTTATGCACCTACTTAAAGTACATTCCTGAATCAGATCTGTATTACTACAAAGATTCTTGCCTAAATAATCAATGACAGATAACAAAAAAACACTTACTTTGTAAGAACAGTATATGTACAGCTTACAATATAGGGAGAATTATTGTGAACAATGCATGTAGCTAAAATTTATTTTGAGTATTACTGATGACAATTATGGGAAACTTAGCATAGATTGAGGAAATACACTTACAATGTACAGCACAAAATTATTTATTTTTAGAAATGTTGCTACTGTTCTCCACCCCCATTTTCTCCTATAAAATCTGACCATCCTACGCAGTTTCTATTCTTATCACTCACTAATTTGCGTAATTTTAACACAGGCTAGCTATATTCTGCAATTTTTTTTTTCATAATTACACTCATCACAGAAACTGTCAGTATCTAATGAAGGATAATTTCTGCTATTATAAGATGCTTAAAAGATTGTTTTCATGAATAATTCTTAATATGAATCATTACATTCAAACAATGTCAGAAATAAAAATTGTATGTAATTGCAAACAACATTCCCTTTTTATGGAAGAATATGGTTTTTGAACTATATACAGGTATAGTAATTAACCTTTCAGAGCAGCACTAAGAAGGCTGAATCACTTCTGCAAGGGAAATATAAATCTTAGTTTTCATACAAAGTCTATTAGGTTAAATATTTATCTTAGAAATAGTAGTCGTACAGTGTTCACCAGAGATGCTGAATTACTTACACACACCCGCAAAAAAAATAATTATATGGTCCAATCTCACGTTAACTGGCAGATTTTAGAAATGAAATTTTCATCCTACAGTTCAACACAGGACAGTAATGATCAAAAGCGGCTACTATCTAATGACAGCTCGGTGATGTACTGGCACATAAAATTGTCTCAGTGGTAGGTCTCTATCTACATCCTTGTGGACAACTGTCCACACTGCAAAACTAACTGGTACTCTTTGGCAGGGTCAGAAGAGCCACCAGCGATAATGGGCACAGAGACTAAACTATCTTCTTATCTTTAGACTGGTTCTTTCAGAAAGGGGGAAACAAGAACTGCTGCTGCTCATATTGTTTTCGTTCTGTGAACTTCATTCTCCAAAATCACAAGAGGGGCCTGAGATAGATAATCTCTTAAACAAAAGAATATAAATTCATTTTAAAAACACAGAAAAGAAAGTTACTTATCTTTAACCTGGAATTCTTCAAGATATGTTGTTTACATTTCTTCCACTTCTGAGGTGCATGCCCCGGAGAGAAGAATGCTTTAGCCAGCAGTGTCAATTGGTCACACTTGCTCTCGATGACCTCAATCCCCTCCCCTCCTCGAAGTATAAAGGGGGCTAAGCAGGAGCCTGACCAACCCTTAGATCCTGCACCACTATCAAGTCCAGGTTATTAGACTTAACAGTGGGGAAAGAAGGGTGGGTTGTGGACACTTTAAACAATACATCTTGAAGAATTCCATTTACTAACGGCATGTAGGAGGAAAAATACCTTCAACTTCAGTCATTTTGGTGTTAGAATTTACTGATTCACACTATAATCTCACTCTGTCAAAGATCAATTCTGTGTTACACCTTTACAATGGTGTCAGCCCCAAAATCAGAGGCAAATTTAAGAAACAGGCTGAAATAACAGAATAACTCCTTGAAAATATATACTATTTTGTGTAATAGCTTCATAATTCAACAGTAATTTTAAATGGACAATGGTCTCATTCCAGCTTTTTATAGAAGAAAGATAATCAGAAGTTTAAACAGACATCAAGTAATGTGGTCAGAGCATTTTAGCAGAACATGTTCCCTCCTCTGCCCCCTACTTTGCCTGGTACAAGGAGTGCTGCCTGGGACCTCATTCAAGTCAGAATACAGCTGTTTTGGCAGAAATGCAATTGTCCAAGCCTGACTATATCCAGGAATCAACAGGGCCGCCCAGAGGGGGGGGGGCAAGTGGGGCAATTTGCCCCAGGCCCTGGGCCCTGCAGGGGCCCCGAAAAACTCTCGTGGGGGCCCCTGGAGCGGGATCCTTCACTCGCTCCCGGGGCCCCAGAAAACTTCTTCCGCTCTGGGTTTTCGCCGGCAGGGGGGTCCTTCCACTCTGGGGCGGAAGGACCCCCCACCGCTGAATTACCACGCCGCTGGAGTGCCCGGTCTTTGGTGATAATTCGGCGGCGGGGGCTCCCGCTGCAGGTCTTCAGGGAACTTCGGTGGCGGGTCCCGGAGCGGAAGGACCCCCCGCTGCCGAAGACCCCCTGAATCCTCTGGGCGGCCTGGGAATCAAATAGATCTTGAATTTGACTCTGAAGTGTAAATCTCACCACAATTACTTTAAGAAACTGGAATTTTTTGCAATGACATGTACTATATTATTTATAGTTCAAAAGATTAAATGAACTATTAATAGGCTCCACGCTGCAATAGGTGATGTGTAAATATTACAGCTAAGCTTTCTAGTTGACTATTCTGTATAAGGAACAATAGATTGACTGTCATGAAATAGATAAGCAATAGTGTTGACAGGATTTAAGATAATCTTTTATACGCACATTTCTGTGAAGCATGAATTGGAAGGTCAAGCTCTTCCACTGCCCGGGAATGTGCATGTGACACTACTATAATCCCACAACCAGGAGTTAGAAGACCTTTAAGTAAATTATTATAAAACTCTGGTAAATGAGATTTAGCCAGTAAAAGTGAGATATCAAACTACATAGGTTTAGCCATCTATACCATGCCCATCAACAAAGCATAGGAATATTACAGTACCCATCACCTAACAAGGTTTCTCCCCATCAGGTTAAAGTACTTTTCATAAAGGGAAAATAATTCCATATGGAAAAGGGGCCTTTCTCTTCAAATTATAAGTGATTGTTGCACTTCTTGATAATGCATACATATTATACAAACAAATCACTTTCCAAATAGGTTGTTTACACTCACCTTAGAGTTTGGTGGGGCAGCTAGTACAGCCACTCCCCAACACCAACATGGTAACAGATTGGGACTAAGGAGAGAGGTGGGGAAAAAGCCTCGTCCATTAATGGGACCAAAAATGGTATTATTCATTCCATTGCTTCCACTCAACTGATTATTAACCTCACTCTGGTTTAAGATGCTCAATATTACACCATGGTATTACAGAGCCCTAGTAAGCATTAGTATCTGTACCAAATATTACTATTTTAGTCCCAAAATGAGATAAGTTCAACCACAAAACATACAGTTGAATGAAATGCAGAGTCCAGACAAAAATTCTTTCAAAACAGTGAAGATGGCCAAGAGGGTCAACAAACCTCAGTGGACCTCAGAAAATGTGTTTCATAACAAGATATTCAGACCAGAGAATACATCAGGTAAAACATTCCCCACCTTCACAACTGGGGAGGCTTTCTTTCGAGTCAGGCGATATTGCTGAAGATATTCACAGAGATATTGCTGTAGAAAATATGTCTTTTATTATTATCCTAGATGTCTGTTGTAGGCATTGTCTCTCCTGAAATAACTTTAGAGGTTGGTTCTCGAAAAGAGTTTTAGGTAACAAAATGTTGCTGGTCAGTGTGGATTGGACAAAACATTTTTGACCCACAGATAAGCTACTGGTTTTCATTCTTCCATTCATTGACAGCAATGAAGCTGTGTCAATTAACACTAACAGAGAACACGGACCAACTTTTTAGGTATGATATGGTTTAAGCCCATATTTAAAACAGGTGAAAGAGTTGAAAACAGTGTAAGTACCTTTTTGCCAAAGTTTTAACATGTCATTGGTGCCATACTGGGTTCAGCAAATGCCTTTAAAAAAAAACAAAAACTACCAAACGTGGGATCAAAGGATAGATGTGATAACTCAGTGCCAGAATGCTGCTTTTAGCCTCTACAAAGCCAAACATTTCTTCTGCATGGTGTACGGCTGCAAGAGATTGAATTACAGCAGCAACTCTTGATGCTAGCAAATAGAACTGTGGTAAAGTCACTTGAGAAACAAATCATAAGTACACTGGCAAGCTTTAGAGTTTAAGGCAAAAAGGGACCATCAGATCATCTACTCTGACCTCTCATATATTACACCACCACGACCGAGCACCCACACACTAAACCCAATAACCAAAATTAGACCAGGTATACAGCCCTCTGGAGACTAAACTATGATGTGCCAGAGGCAGAGGAAAGGAGGAACTGAGCTGTACCAAGGCTCCTGCAATGGCAGGGAACTGATTAAGTGAGATATACCCAGATAATCCTGACAAGTGACCAGTACGCCATGCTACGGAATAAGACAAAAAACAACCACCAAAAACCAACATCTCTGCCAATCCGACCTTGGGAAAAATTCCTTCTCAACCCCACATATGGTGATCAGTTAGCCCCTGAGCATGTGAATAAGAATCAGCCAGCTAAGCACAGGAGAGAGAGAATTCTCAATGCCACCTCAGAACACTGCTCCAACCTATCCAGTGTCCCATTTCTATTTGTGGCCCCCTCTGATGCTTAAGATGAAGGAGACCAAAAAACCCCAGAATAGTTGGAGGCGAGAGAGGAGAGGGAATATTTGCACTATAAAAAAAGTGCAATCTACAGGTTGAAGCATGAAAGGCAAATATTTGTAATAAAAATTGTCGCAATCCGATATGAAGTTATGGCTTTGAATGGCCAATTGTCAGTCCACGGCCATCTTGTCCTGTTAAAAGGACAGGACTGCCTCCATCTTGGACTAGGTTCTTGTATATAGGAGAGGGCAGAGACTCAATCCTGCCCAGCAACACCGGCTGTGTATGTTCTCCTGGTTTTTTTTCTCTCTCCTGCTGGGCCATCTAAAGGTCAGGCTAGTTCTGTGTGTGAAGGCCTGATTCTGCCCGGCAACCTGTTTTTTGGGGCCGGTCGTCTGGAGGTCAGGTTAATCCTGCCCAGCGACTCACTTTCCCGCTCTTTTTGGACCCAGTCATCTAAGGGTCAAGCTTGTTTACTTGTCAACTCCAGTGTGCCGTGTGCAAATCCTGCTAACGTGGGGTGGCAACAGCTCGAAGCCTGGAGGGAGGAGGGACCAGGGAGCCAATCAGATACTGACACGAGGGAGTGAGACCTCTTAATAAAACTAGGTTTCCCCCCAAAATTTGTGTGGAGCATCCGCGTGTTAGCTGAAGGACCTGATCAACCTTTCGGCCAGGGTCTCCTCCCGGTAAAGTGCGCTCGTGTCGTGTCGTTTGGACCCGATCCCTGTCAGCTCGTCATGCTTCCGGTGTCTGTTCTGCTGGTCAGCTGCGCCTGGAGTGCGGTATTTGCTTTTTGATATCTGACAGTTAGCTCATCTAGCCTCTTATTTTTCCCCTCCCTAACTCTGTACCAAGTATCTATTCAGGATATCAGGATTGTATTAATGAGCTCAGAATTGCACAATTGCTTAGCTAGCTTGTATAGTTGTTCTAGTTGTTAGTGAATTGTTAATTGCAAACTGTTTCATGTGTGTGAATCACTGCTCTGTCTTTGTCCGGAGTGCATGAATCTGGGAGCTGTCTCCACCTGGAGATTAGCAGACCAAGGGGTTCCCGTCCCCGCGGTCTGAGTGAGTGGAATCTGCCCAGCTGCAGCCGCACCACACTCTGGGTTTACCCTTAGTGTGAAAGCAAGGGTGGCTGAGGCAGTGGGTCTCTGTTCTGTGTTGCACCGGGTACCGCCCTGACGAACCCGATTCCTATCTTGTGTGATTGGTGTGTCTGCCTATCTGGTGTGGTGTGGTGAGCAGTATAAAGTGTATTATTACTGTGTTTTTGGGATGTGTTTTTACTTTTAATACCATCTCAGCCAAAGTTGCCTACTCCCCCGGCCCAAGTTGTAATTATCCCCCAAATAAACGCAGCCACTTGGCTTTTCACTGTTATTCTGGTCCTGCCTGTTTTTCCTCACTCAATACCAAGCTTTAACGGACCGCAATCTATTTCGGACAAAAATAATATAAAGAAATCACTGTACACTTTGTATTTTGTGTTGCAATTGAAATCAATATATTTGAAAATGTAGAAAAACATCCAAAAATATTCATAAGAAATTTAAATTGGTATTCTATCACTGTTTAACACTGCAATTAAAACTGATTAAAAAAACAGTCATTAATTGAGTTAATTTGTTTTGAGTTAACTGTGATTAATTGACAGCCCTAATAGTTGTACATGTAGCTGTTTTCCAGTAAGGTCAGACTTTGATAATTGCAAAACACTACACCACAATATTGATTTAAAGAATTTCACTACAAGAGTAATCAAATTCTTTCATTCACAAAGGATGCCAGGAAAAAAGACTCAAAATGTAAGTATTCAAGTTGTGTATGTCAATAGAAAATACTTTCATATTTAAAGTACTTAAAAGAGCACTGAAAAAGCTTTTACTGCGTGTCAAGAATTTTTTCCCTGCTACTTTAGTTCTCCAATAAAAAGTTTCAATTACAAAAAACAGACATTTTTTTCCAATCTTATATTACACTGCAAAGGAATCCAATTTTCAGTTCCACACAGGACACTCAAAAAATCAAACAAATCTCAGCTTCTCCAAATGTCCCTTTATAGAATAATATGATATACATGTGACAAATGGGAGAAGCTTCACAATCAACCTCTATGAGTCATTTAAAGGTGTAAGCACAGCAGATCTAGTGGAGGATGAAATTACTTTACCCTTTGTCTTACTCCAACAAAAGTGTAGTCTTCTAGACTTGTGTCCATTTTACCTTACTATTACACCTTTCATCAAAGCACACACACAAATGCACTTCTAAGCTTAAATCCTCTTAACGCAAGTTATATCTAGTACTGGCACTCTCACACGTTTTCAAGGATATTATAAAGAGATAAATGCTAACTCCCACAATGATCTCTCCCACATTCTATCCAGGACAAAATAGACTAAGGAATTTTGAGTGCCACCAGAAGGAGGATCACTGGAAACAAAAATAACACAATGTTTAAAAACACCCTCATCTCCTCATTAGCCAAAATTTGCTTAATTCAAAATAAAATGGGTTCTTACTGAACACTTGTAACATCAGAGGTACTAAGCTTACAAACATGTTAGCTTGCTGGAGATGAAACCTGGCCTATTCTAACTACCGTAGAGTCCTTATTATAGGCACCAATTGGGGACTGAGAAGTTCATAAACCAGAAAAAATCTGTAATATTGAATTTCTCAAAACTACAGTAGGCATGATGCATACCTGACAGTCTGATGCACTGCATCACTGTCTTGTTCTTCAAGGTGACATCAAGTGCACTGAAGGCATCAGAATGTGAAAGGATGTCAATGTATTCTTCATTGGCATAACTTTTACTATATTATATTTTTCCCCATCAGGAAAAAATGATTTCTATAACTGGGTTAGTGTATGTAACATCAATGTTCTACTGTATCACACATTTTTTGGTCTACCAAAAAATATTCCCTAGTTTGGCAATTATTTAGGTATTTAAATGGTCTCAGCATAGTGGTATGAGCACTTAATCTCTACTCCCAAGTTGAATCATCATCATCATCAATCTATTCAATCATCTCTCATTACAACCATTCCTCCTTCAACATAATGGGCACAAGTTCATAAAAACATACCTCAAACGTGTGACATCACCTTATATATAAATATCATTCTAAAACTCTGTAGAGACCTTGACGCTCCTCTACTTGAAAAGTGAAAGACAACTTTTTAATCTATATTCCTAATGGAGAAAAATTGTCTTGTCAAGGAGAGGTAACCTAGACCTATTCTTGTAGTGAGGATGCCTTGCAGCATCTCCCAGATTGGGAGATGTCACTTAAGGATTTCTTCCTCATTATTATTAGAGTTTAGAAGCTCTCATCATGAACCTGGACTCTATTTTACTACGCACTGTATCAATATAACAAAGATAATTTTTATTTTGTCAGGGACTAAGTGCTTAAGCACTGTCTTTTTGCTCTGGACTTGCAGCTGAAGCACTCTCCAAGGTCCTCTTTTAAACTTTTTTAGATGTACAAGTTAGTTTTTCATTTTCTACAGCACAAAGTCACAATATCCTATGCTCATACGGTCATATGTGTTTCTGAGCTGATATGATTTAGCTGGGGATTGGGCCTGCTTTGAGCAGGGGGTTGGACTAGATGACCTCTTGAGGTCCCTTCCAACCCTGATATTCTATGAAATAAGCATTCCAAAAAAAAAGGCATTTTCAGATAGTACTTAACTCAGCTGTAGAAATGATGACCACTTTAGACAGAGATGTAGTTAACTGTTAGCTCTTAATAGGACTGTGTCTTCCTTATAAGTCTAAACATCACCTAACATGCTTTGGGCACTACTGTAGTATAAATAATAATGGAACAAAAAAAGACACCTGACCTTGGGCTCTGTGGAGTGTGTACCTCACCAACTTTGCAAAACATAAAAACTTTAGTCATCTACAATATTCAAACCATTGTAACAGCTTGCCTCTTTCTACATTATTATTAGCCAAACATTTCATACTAATGCATCGCTTTTTTTCCCTTCAAAAATATTTTCTACAATGTCTCATAATCAATAAATTCTTCACTAATGTACAGCAAGCTTTCTGTCAATAATGATGGAATGGTATATGCTATGTGTCTTCCCTGTATAGATTTTTCTCCTCATCTTCTCCTTACCTTCTGCTGTTTGACCTTCTCTTTTCAGCATCTGGACAGCTCCTACATACTTCTTGAGTTGTACTTTCAGCACTTCATTCTCCCTGCAGGTACAACAGTACGAAAAAAATATTATTACCAAATATAAAAGAAGATATTTGTTTCAGATGTGAAATGGGTTAAAAACCAACATTCATAAATATTACTATTTTCTATCTTCAAAACTAAAAGCAATAACCTGTAAAGAGAATTACCACAAAGCTAGTATCTAACATATATGTCAGTAACACTGCACTAGGGAAACTAGTTTTCCAGCATGAGGGAAATATGTGGCCAAGTGAAATATAGGCCAATCAATACAATATAGTAGATAATTTATATCCACAGTTTCTACATTACTTTCTGTCTATATTAGGCATCTCTAACCACATATCCACCATCATAATAGATCTAAGTGACTGTGACTTGCATGCCAAAAGTACAGCTGGTTAATAATTGAGGGTGGACTATAAACAAAGAAATGCAGTGGTTCACATTACCTACTAGTTACCGTATTTTATTCTATTTTTCCTATGGTCTAAATATTTACTGCTGAACAAATAATTAATTCAGAACTTCAAACTGACTATACTAGTGGAAGAGACTGACAGTCTGCTTTGTAAAAAAAAATATTCAGAATGTAATTTTCTCAGCTGCTAATTGAGAAAAATTTAGTAAAGTGTAAGTTACACATTTTTATTCTGCTATTTTTCAAAGTTTATCTTCTACTTCCTTATTATTTTCAATTGGAGAAGCAAGTATTTAAATGTCCCACTATTTTGCTGCCACTAGTGACACTAAAAGCTTTAGTTAAGGTCTGAAATAGAAAAGGATTGTAACAGCTTAAATTTCAAATAAAGATATAAATCAGCCACCCCTTTGAGTTCATTCTATCTCATTAATTCAATAGAAGCATTTATACAGAAGAAACAGAATTTAACTTTGTCAAGCGAGTGAATACAGAAAACCCTTATGTAATAATGCTTCTAGATAATCTCATTCAACGTGGCATAAAAAGCACTTCACACTGCAAATGTTTTGGAAGTAGACTCCGCCTGTAACAAGAAGAGACTTCGCTTCCCAATAGTTCCCTCAAAACAAGAGGCTTTTTTCAGTATAGTAGACACTTCTTACTCTCAAACTACAGATTTATAACGTGAGGCCACGCAGAACAGTCTGCCACAGAAAATTAGAAATGAAGATGCAGATTCAACTGTTTAGAAAGATTTCTTTTCTGAAATAGACATATCAGGTGGAAAAGCCTTGGAGGCACATTCTCCCTCAGAGGAAGTATGCTAAATTGTACATTTGACAGTTAGACTGGTTACGGGGGGAAGTATGCAATGCCTCAGGGGCAGTCCAAATAGCAGTCCAAAAAAGGCAGTCCAAAAAACTTTAAAGAGCTACAACTATCCCAATAGGTAGTCTTCTCAGGTCCCTACAGAAGAGTATCTTCTGTAGGAGTGCTGCCCCTCAAGATCCTCTTCCACCCCACTCAAAACAAAGGGCCGCAAATTGCATTCCAGCTAATAGCACTATGCCACCGAAAGATACCGTCAACAGAGTCAATACTAAATTTCGTTGAACTCTTTTAATTATTTGTTATGCAGGATGAGGAAAGGGGACATTAATGGGAGAATGCAATACTAAATTAACCTTTTTAATCTAATTGCAATGCCAATGGAAATAGGATGAATTTGAAACTTTAACACTCTTTTAGAGTTGATATGGGGCTATGAAACTTGGACAGGAACACACTACTTGAATTATTTTAAATATTGTCGATAGCATGAAATGAGGTGCCAGCAATTGCACTTAATTTTGTACCACACAGCAAGCAGACTTAAATCTCCACAGCAAAAGTAAAAGCGCTCTTACTTTCTCACCATTAATCTGGACTCAACTGAAATTCATTCCTGGTTCCACTTTCCCGGAGGAAAAGGTTTTCAACTTCCAATCATTCTGCAATCCCACAATTGCAGCATCAAATACTGCCTTTGAGTTTGAAAGTAAATCCAACTATTCTGCTAGATTCCCAATTAAGTTCAGCCTAGAATAGTAACAATAGAATTTTTAACTGTAGCCTTGAATTTCTGTGACACAATCAAATAAAAATATTGAGAAAGTCATACTTATTTTGTCACAATTGTGCTACCATCAAGCAACCCACACTTCAGCTGCAGTAATTTAAACACTCACTGTTAAAATAAAGGGAGGGCTTTCCCTTGGGACTATATTAAGAAATGATCACTATATAAAAATGACAATATAGAACATTAAAGAGATCAGAATTCTTAGAAATTTACTGGAAAATTAGGCTGCTGCTATATTCTTTATTTAAAGGCCACAGTTGTCAAGTCAGATTTCTGGTCAATGCAACCTCAGTTTAATTCAGTCCCTTAATAGAAGTCTGCTAAATCCTGTGGGGAAGGAACTATTCATTACTTAACTATGAAATTTTAATAAAGTCCTTGAACGTTTTATGCATTTTAGAATATTTTTAATTTCCTAAATATGTAAACTACAAAAATAAGTTTTTTTCTTCAGATGGAAAGGAGAAAGGTGAGATTTAGAACAAGAAAACACAGAAATATTGTTTAATGATGATAGGATTAAGTAACTCATTCTAGGGAAATATTATATTTTATACCAAAATCAGGGAGGAAACATTTGTCATTAACAGTGCAGATACATCTATATTTATAACTATATTCAGTTTTGAATTAGTGGGGGTTAAACATCAAAGGAATCACAAGGCATGATAAACACTAGAATCTTAAAAGGCCATTTTTAAGTTTGGGAAGATAGATAGGGAATCTGTCTATACTGAGAAACTAATACCATTTAAAAATATTAAAATTATATTATCGTATCAAAGAACTCAAAAAAAACCCAATAAAGTATACATTCACTTCACAGAGGTGGTTAAATCACATAAGATTTCCTATTTAAGACCATTTCAAATCAAGCTATCATAGTTCAGTTCACATTTCATTTTCAAATGTGTCTCTTTATAAATCAATTGGCCTAATATTACTTATTAGTCCTGAACATTTATTTTATCACACCAGCAGCAATAATCTAAATTCTAACACAGCACCCATCCCTGTGGTGTGTGAATTTCTATAGCTCTTTTTATCTAAGGATCTCAAGACACAAAATACCTGATTTAACATCCACAGAAATTGTCTTTCCGTTGACTTCACTGGAGTTAGATCAGGCTTGAGGGAACTTTGATTGGAACTGGGAGGGAAAAGACAGGGAGCAGAAAAGAAGCTAGAGAGTGGGGGGAAGGGACAGATTGGCTGGACAAAGTCAAGTGGGACAAGGAGTGGGGTTTTGGGTGAGCAAAGGGCAAGAGACAAGACAGGAACACGTGTCAGGCAGGTGGAGCAAATGGGCAGAAAAGTCTGTTCCTACTAAAGAACGCTCTCCTCCAGAATCTGAATAGAACCCAAGATTCTCAAGTATTCCTCTGCAGCCAGTAAATAGCTGTGAAACCCACTAGCAAAGCATGCCTCTCATCTCCCTCTAATGGCTAGCCCACAGAGGACAACAACCTATTATTGCTATCAGTCTGTTAGCTCAACTGCCAGAGGTCTATGCTGTGGATCAAAAGGTTACAACCCTGCTGATGACCCATCTAGATGTCAATATGATGCCAAATGATAGAAATTCTGTTTTTTCAGTTTGCTTTTTTAAAACCCCAAGAAATAACACACAAAAATTATGTTTAAAAAATGCAAAGATTGATAAGGCAATAATGCAAAAAAAGTTAGTAAATGACAGATCTCAGATTGCTCATGCAACCTTAATTCAGCCCCCCCTCCTCTTCCCTTTATACAGTCTTTTATTTGAGTATGTGACATATAAACAAACTAACCAGATGACTAATAATTTTGGGGGGGGGGGGGAGAGAGTGTCAAAATTACACACACTTTCCCATTTTTGTGTAGACAATATTACAAAGTTTGCTTTTGACAAAACAGATTTGTTTTCCAAACTCTCTTCTTTGGTAGGATGATTAGACAAATACAGCATAAACCTACATTTCAATATAAAAAGTGACAGCTTTTATACATCTCTAAAGGCAAGGGGGATTTTTGTCAAACTAATATTCAGTCTGAAATTGATTCAAGTAGTAGGAGGTGGTTGTCAATAGTTTTGCAACTGTATTCCACAACAAACAATATAAAATGTATTTCAAAGTTTTAACAAATGTGAACATTTTGTATTTCAAAAATTCATTGGTTATTAACCTTTTATCAAAACATGCTTTTCAAAGCTAATTTCACTGGCATAGATAATATTGTAGCTTCTTGAGATTTTATAATTAAATGATATAGTTAGCTTTTTCCTGTCTAAATTTTCCCCAAGGCAAATCAAACAATTACAGACTTTCTTGACTAGGGAGTTTCAGGCTTTGATAACAGTATTGCTTTGAAAATAAAGTAAAAATATGTCACTAACAGTCACAAAGCACTACTGGACTATAATGCATTACAGGCAAAAGAACAGAACACATTTAACAGGAAAGTAAATATTAAAATTCCAACAGCAATCCAAGAAAAACCAGGAACTTGCTAAAAGGAAGAAGACAACAGGCTGTACTCAAAGGTGAACTTTTGGACTTGGAGATTTCTAATGGAGTTCCTCCAGGATTGGTTTTGGGACCAATCTTATTTAATATTTTTATTAATGACATAGACACAAAAAGTAGGAGTGTGCTAAAGAAATTTGCTGAGACAAAGTTGGGAGGATTCAATAATACAGAGGAGGATTGGAATATTATAGAGGAAGAACTGGATGGCCTTGAAGACAGGAATAACAGAAACGGGATGAAATGTAATAGGTCAAAATGCAAGGTCATGCACTTAGAGTTTAACAACAAGAATTTCTGCTATAAGCTGGGGTTTGTCAGTTGGAAGCAACAAAGGAGTAGGGAGACCTAAGTGTGTAGGCTGATCACAGGATGACCATGAGCCGCAAATGTGATGCTTCTGCAAAAAAGGCAAAGGCAATCATAGGATGTATCATGTGAGGCACTTCCAATAGAGACAGAGAAGTTATTAATGTCACTGTACAAGGCACGGGCGGGGCCGGCTCCAGGCACCAGCTAAAGAAGCAAGTGCTTGGGGCGCCCAATACCAAAGGGCGGCCCTCCGGCTGCTATTGGGGCGGCACGTCCGGGTCTTCGGCAGCAATTCGGCGGTGGGTATCTCAGTCCCTCTCGGAGCGAAGGACCCACCGCTGAATTTCCGCCGAAGAGTGGAGCGGCGCAATCGCGCTGTTCTTTTTTTTTTTTTTGGTGCTGCTTGGGGCTGCAGAAAACCTGGAGCCGGCCCTGGGCATGGGTAAAACCTCATTTGAGATACTGTGTGCAATTCTCCTCAATAGTGTTCAAGAAAGAGTAATTTTAATTGGAACAGGTGTAGAGAAGAGCTACTAAGATGATCAGGGGAATGGAGGGCCTATCTTATGAGATATGACTAAAGAATGTGGCTTGTTTAGATTAGCAAAAGGAAGGCTGAGAAACATCAGGGGTAAACAACAGGGAGGGGGAAGAGCTATTTAAGTTAAAGGATAATGTTGCCACAAGAACAAATGGGTATAAACTGGCCATGAACAAATTCAATCTGGAAATCAGAAGGAGGTTCTGAAACAGCCTACCAGTAAGACAGTGGTTCTCCGGGGGTGGCAAGATTATTACGTGGGGGTCACAAGCTGTCAGCCTCCACCCCCAAACCTCAATTTGCTTCCAAAGTTTATAATACTGTTAAACATTAAAGAAGTGTTTTTAATTTATAAGGAAGGGGTCGCACTCAGAGGCTGTGTGAAAGGGATCACCAATACAAAACATTTGAGAACCACTGCAGTAAGTGTTCTTGGGGTGTGTGGTTGACTGATCAGTTCATAACTCAGGTGTTCGTAACTCTGAGGTGCTACTGTATCTCACTTAATTTCCTGCCATTACAAGGGTCTTGGGCACTGGTGCACCTTGGTCCCTTCTATTCTATGCCTGTGGCACATAATTAAGGCTGTGAGTTTGTCACAGAGGTCACGTTTGTCACGGAGCTGCGGGGGCAGTGCCTGCAGTAGCACTAGATTCCCATTACCGATGTGAGAATCATGGCTTCCAAGGCTATAAAATGAAACACAGCTAATAATGCTTAAATAGGGCATTAATTTTCAACAGCAGTGTCAAGCTGTTTTAAAGGAATGGTTATGGTAAGAAATTCATTCTTACACATGTATAAAATATTGCTTTGCTGAAGACAGGCATTCTATTTTCACAATAACTATTAATGACACACAGACCCATACTTCCTTAGCAACAGTTAATACTGTTCATACTGCCTTTCTTTAAAACTACATGGGAAGAAGAATCATCAAGTAAGCAGTGATTGCAAGTCTTCCAATAGTTAAAAATCTCTATTTCCGCAGTAATTCTGAAGTTAAAGTAATTATCTCTATCCCCATTTTATCTTAGACAACCTAGTACTCAAGGAAACACTGCTTAAAATTACTCAAAAAAAACCAACAGAACTACTCCATCTTTATGTATTTTGGCAATATAAAAGTGTCAAAATTTGGCAAACTGAAATGATTCTTAATATGACTGCACTTAGTTTAATATACCTGTCTTTTAATTCACTATATACATATAATACTCTATATAAAACAGAAAATTCTACAAATCAAATGCAATTCCTCGCCTACATTACGTCAACTCTGAATAGCTAAAGTTCCAAAATTATAATATACTGAAGCAACCAAATTTAGATAAGTTACGCCAATAATAATAGCTATACACGTTATGCAAAATTAATCAGAGTGGCAGCTGGAGGAGCAGGAGGCAGTTTCTGTTCAAGGACTGGCTCAGTAGCCTTGGCAGCTGGCAGACTCATTCAGCACCAGTTCAAGAAGCCTCTCCAGTAGCGAATGCTCCCATTCCCTTTTGGCCTCCTGCTCCATGAACCAGTTCATTAGCCGCAACTCCTGCTGAAGAGCCTGCTCCAGCTGTGCCCTGAGGAATTCAAACTGCTCCTGATTTCTCCTATCCATCTTTATGAACAGCTTTTCCAGGGTCCTTCTCCATCTGCCTCTGATGTCTCTGGAGTACTGCTCCAGCCCTCCTTGCCAAAGGGTTTCCCTCTCAGGTACCAAAGGTCCTGCCAATTCAAAGAGAAAAGTCGCATAATATTTTTTTTTCCTTTGGAAGAAGGTAAGAAATCCTCCCACATAACACAACTTTTCTGTAGAAGGCCACAATTCTGACATTTTTCAGCATTCCAGGAATGCAACTATCCTTGATTTTCAGACAACTTTTTCAGCCCATGAGGAAGGAGCAGAAGCTTCTAGTGGTAAAACACAAATACTAATGTTTTAAAAAATGTAAAATGTTCATAGTGTCTCAAGGGGAGTGGGGAGGAGCAGTTCCTTCTAGGGCCTATATTGCCAGTTTGCAATTTCTTCTCCAGATGTTGGCAAGTCTTTAAAGAACATGGCAGTTTTCAAGGTACCAAAATGGAAGAAAGAAGTCTTCCAGTTTTGTGAAAGAGATCCAGCAATCTATGCCAGAGAGATGTTTCTGCTAATGTTCCCCTTCACACGTTGCTGAATGGAGGGGTTTGGTCAGCTATGAAGGTGGACCAAGCAGATTTGCACTGCCGTTGAACCTCAAGACTCGGCTAGAGTTTCTGCTACACCAGAAATTTGCTTAAATATGCTTAAAGGACTGGCAGGCAATTCAACTGGAAATTGACTATATACTCAGCTAACATACAGCGTTTCTGTGCAAAGGGAGATGCAAACCACGAACACTGCTCATCCGACCCACTCCGGCATCACCAGAAAATCCTGTCCTGTGCTTGCATAACAGTGAACTGGACAGGGAAAGAGAAAGACGCCACAACTTTATTTAGTTTCCTGAAGTTTCACATCAGCACAATAAACCACTCGCCTCTCTGCTGCAAAGGGACACTGCACTGTGTTTATTCAACTGCCAGGCTGGATCCTTCTCCCATTCCCATTTCCCCCAGCCTCTGCAGCATGACTCAGTGTCAGGAGAGACCAGACATCAGGGACAGGGATGGTAAAAATTTTGTCATCTTCCAAGGGGCAAAGGACTGATGTGACTAACTTTTCCTCAGACAAATGATACTGCTAGCTTCTCACTGGAACATATCAAAGGAGACTATGCGAGGCTGGGAAAGACGCTTAAGGAAATCGAGGCTCAGGTGATCTTCAGTGGGATGCTGCCTGTTCCTAGAGAAGGGCAACAAAAGTGTGACAAGATTATGACAATCAACAGATGGCTCAGGCAATGGTGCTATAAGGAAGGGTTTGAGGATGTATGGCCACTGGGAGGCATTCATGGACAGAGGACTGTTCTCTCGGGATGGACTTCACCTGAGTAAGGAGGGAAATAGACTTGTAGGATGGAGGCTGGCACAACTTTATAAGGGAGCTTTAAACTAGGAATTTGGGGGAGATGGTTGGGAGATGTCAAGGTAATCTCCACACCGGATTTTAACATTGAGAGGGAAGAAAACCAAGTAAGAAAGGATACAGCCATGGGTAGGAGAATGGACATAAGGAGGAAAGGTAGTGTAGATACCAGTCTAATAGGCGGTAGAATGTCTGTGCCTAATCGGGTAAAGAATGTGAGCGAAGGCAAACAGCAAAAATTAAGATGTTTGTACACCAATGCGAGGAGCCTAGGTAACAAAATGGAGGAACTAGAGCTACTGGTGAAGGAAGTGAAACCAGATATTATAGGGATAATTAATGGTCTCAGACCTTTGTTTTTGTCTTTCTAATTGATCTTAATAATGGAATAACACAAAGTCTTCAAACTTTTCGCATAAGTGAAACCCATTGAAATCTTGTGCATAGACTACATTTGAAACAAGGTTATAATTAAGCCAAGTTATTAACTATTTTTTTGATGGAATGTTAGATGGGTTGGGATCTGAGTTACTACAGAGAATTCTTCCCTGGGTGTCTGGCTGGTGAGTCTTGCCCACATGCTCAGGGTTTAGCTGATCAGCATATTTGGGGTCAGGAGGGAATTTTCCTCCAGGGCAGATTGATAAAGGCCCTGAGAGGAGTTTCGCCTTCCTCTGCAGCATGGGGCACGGGTCACTTGCTGGAGGATTCTCTGCACCTTGACGATTTGAGGACTTCAATAGCTCAGACATAGGTTAGGGATTTGATATAGGAGTGGGAGTGTGAGATTCTGTGGCCTGCGTTGTGCAGAGGTCAGATGAGACAATCATAATGGTCCCTTCTGACCTTAAAGTCTATGATTCTATGATTTAACCAAAGTGTCCTACAGCTGTGTTCTGTTTCCTTCCTGGGCCTAACCTAACCCCACCCCACCCCACCCCACTCCATAAGTCTGCATGGCTCCTGTTTGTACAAAGCACTGAACTGTGTAATCTTCCAAGGGACAAAAGACAGCTGTTACTAACTTTAGAACTGCAACTGTAAGTTTTCTACAACTGTCCTATCCCTAACTTGGACCCTTCTAACCCACCCCTTCCCCCAGTTCACACCTGACTGTGCCTGTCCAAGGAATGCACAGACACTAGAGCACAATGATTTTTTCCTTAATAGTCTGTTCTTAAGAAATATCTTTAGCCAAATGCATAATAGTTGTTAATCAGACATCAATAAAATCATTGATCTATAACTGTGTCCTGCTTGGGGACCATTTTGGGATAGTTGGATGGAGCTGGATGGAAGGGAAAGTCGGGGGAGTTTGGTTAGGGCATGACAATGGCATGCTTTGAGCACTGCAATTCAAACAGAGACATAGCAACACATGGTATGTGGTCTAAGGAGGAAAAGTCAGTGCACAATACTTCAAAAGCCCTCAATCTTAAAATCAGGAATTCAGCACCAGAGCAAGAGGGGACATTTGCAGTGAGGGTGCAGGTCCAGTGCAACTTACCAGTCTCAGGTTCTGGTTCCTGCCACGACTCAGGGTCCTCCCCTCAGGTTTGTTGGGGAGGCTTGCTCAACCAGCTTCTCCGAATAAAGGTACAGAATCATATGCTCCTCATCCTCCAGGTCTTCTGGGGCATCCTCCATGGTCCCTGTTGCTTCCTTGACCTTGCCCTCATCAGTATCCATCAGGCAATGAGGCCAGCAGGGCTGAGATGGAAATCATGAGCCGCCTGTGGCTCTGTACTGGGAGCCTGTGACAGCTCCTCATAGAAGGGGCATGCACAACAAGCCCTCCCAGCATGACTGTTTGAGTCTTTGGCCTTCCTGTACATGAGACTCAAGTGCTTGATGAGTTCCCGGCACTGGGCCAGAGTCTGCTGAATGCCCACCTGCTCCAGCCTTCACAAAATTCCCAGTACAGGTGAATGTTTCTGACACTTCAAGAGAAGTGGTGGAGGACAGTGTACTCCAACCACACACTGATCAGCACCCAAGTGTGGTAGAGGGGCCAACAGCTGCTCTTGGAGCAGGATCCATTTTCACCTGTATTGATCTGTAAAGAGTGCAGCGGAAAGCTGTTCTGATATGGTCAGTGCAACTTGCTACTATCACTGAAAATGGGGAGACAGCGACCTTTATGAACTGGGAAAGGGCCAGGAAGAAAAGGTTAAGTGTGTTGTGGGAATGGGGTAGAGCACTATTGAAATTTGAGACCTGGTACATGTCCCTTACACTTATCCATTTGCAAATTTACACAGATATGGGACCATGCCACAGATGAGGCATGTACTTACCCACACCTCTCAGGCATGCTAGCTCACTTGCCCCTCTACTTGCCTTCAGATATGTGCTTCTGGGGTTTAGGTGCAGACAATAGGGGGACTATGGCACAACCATGCACACTGATGCATATAATCACTAGCGTTGACATACCATAAGGCAGCTGCTCTCCAAACCCTTATACTCCAGGACTGTCTTTCTATCACAGTTCCCTTCATCACATACATCTCATTCTTTTCCCATGAATCCATTCTCAACCTCTTCATCACCTATCACAGCTCCGCTGGGAGCAAAGAAGTGGGTGGAAGTGGCTGCATGCAAGGAGGGTATAGAAATAAGTGGGAATATGAAAGAATAGTGAGGTAGGGGAGGAGGATGGGGTCAGAGAGAAGCAGCGGTGTGCATACAGTTAAGGTCAGAAGGCCTGTGCTATGGGAAGAGTGCGGTATTAGGGAGACCAACATCTCTCTCCATACTCCGGCCTCAGCTCTCACGGCAGCACTAACTTGGTGCACAAGACAGTAGTGCAGTGAGGAATCTTTCAAGCACTCATATCCAAGCTCAGATAGTGTCAGGGAACCTTAAAGAGCTGTGACAGTCGGGTTCAAGGAATGTACTAATGAGAACTCTTGACATGTGTCCAGTCTCCCTCATATCGCTGATTATAACAACCACTAAGAACTGTGACATACAAATAGCTATGAGGAAGGGTGACAGTTGATTGAGATACCTCTGGTGATACAATGGTCGTACTAGAGGAACCCAAGCTGTTAATATAGGCTTTTCCATATTGTCATAACATTTAGCTACAAAAATAGTTAATAACTTGGCTTAATTATAACCTTGTTTCAAATGTAGTCTATGCACAAGATTTCAATGGGTTTCACTTATGCGAAAAGTTTGAAGACTTTGTGTTATTCCATTATTAAGATCACTTGGAAAGACAAAAACAAAGGTCTGAGACCATTAATTTAAAGGTTTCAATTTTAATTTTAGCTCCAACCAATTAACTTGTAAATTCTCATAAAAATCCTTCTGTATTAAAACAATAAATGCTGTAATTTGGGGGCATATACACTGCATTCTTCATACAGAACAGAAAGGTTGAAACCCAGCCATAAGTATAACAATCTCATCCCACAGTGCATCTGTGGAACTGTGGCTAGTGCCTTCATAATTTGTTATCAGATAGCTCCTGAAGTCTCAGTTAAAATCACGGGCCTTCCTCAGGAAATATGGAGTAGTTAATATCTATATCACGTCACAAGCCATGCTTAAAATCTTTTCTGTGGTAGCTGCTGAGTTTTTGGCTTGCTCATATGTGAAAGTGTTTAGGTCAGGTGTAATGCCTCTAAAGATATCCAACTACACCATGCAAATCATGTTTCACTTTGATTAACCAGTTCAATTAATGTGAAACAAATCAATTAAGAGATGAATCATTAACAGTTCAAATATAATTAGTAATGTACATGAACATCAAGACTTTTTGGTTTGATGCACTTTATCCTTTTATATGCTATACCTTATGAATACTCACACGCACAACAAATTAAGCATTTGGCGTTTTACTCTGAAGTAACGTAAACCATCTCATATCTTAGGCATACATTTCTCAGTTTTTTTCATTGCTTTACTTTCGATTTTGCAATAGTCTGATACAAATAAATATTTGCTACAGTTTTGGCCTTCTTATTGAGGACAGATGATTTATTTCAAAACTCATTTTTACCTATCCATAAATAGTTTCTTGGAAGTTATGTTAAGAGACAAGATTAATTACTTCTTCAGGAATTTTAGTGCACAGTAGTTGCTTACAGAGATAAAATAAAACCAGCTAATGCTTTAGCTCTCTTGGATTTTTGGTTTATGAAGAATAATCAAAGACATTGGCTTTATATAATGCCTTTCCTCAGCTCTCTTGCCTCTATACATCTGAATCTATACTCTAAAATATTGAAGTTGGGAAATGCTGTCGTTTGTGAAAAACTACAGAAATTCTTGCAGATCTCTGCTACATCTTAAGATTATTATTTTAAAAACTACTTAAAGTATTTTTTGGTATTCCTCCTACTATTGCTGGATATATGTCTAAAGGCTTGAATAATATTTTAGTAACTCTAAATGACATCTGAGCTACTAATAATCTGGATAAATTGAGTCCACTTTTTGGTCTCTGTTTTCTAATCAATTCTCCCACAACACTCCCAAAACCATATATTTGTTGCTTTATGGAAGATCTGGCCCCTTAGTTGTGGCATATGCTCTCTCAGTAATACCACTGTATATTGTTATTTCTATTTTTTCCAAGCGAATTAAAAATTCTAGAGACCATAAAGTCTCCACAACTTTTCAGCCCACTGTAGTTCTACTCTAACACACATTGGCATTGTCTGTTTTTTGTCTTTACTAGAATTACCTCTCGCTCTTCGATTGTTTAAATAAATTTCCAAAGTGCTCATTGAAAATAAATGAGGTATGGAAATTGTTAAAGAGAATATTTTGGCAAATTTGGCAGAGCGGTTAGAGAAGTATTTTTCTTTCTGCTTTGATAATTTTTTCAACCATTATCCACTGCAAATATATATATATTTGCTACTATGATTCATGCTGTAATTTTTAGAGAGTTTTTGCTTTAGTCAGTGCAAATGCAAGTTAGTCTAAAACAATTTAAATCATCAAAATTACAAGGTAAAGACATGCGAGTTAGACTGATGATCTACTTCTTCTTCTTCCTCTTATTCACTCCCAGTGGAGCATAAGGCGTCAACCATTCTCCTCCATTCATTTCGTTCTTGAGCGAGGCAGCAAATTTCATCCCACTTCATTCCCATGCCTTTCATTTCCTCTTTAATGGTCCTTCACCACGTCCCCAATGGTCTACCTCTCCTCCTTCTTCCTTGTGGTGTCCATCGTAGGGCAATATGAGGGTGTCTATCAGCACCCATTCTCAACACATGCCCCAACCATCTCCATCTTCGTTGTTTGGCTTCATCCACTATGTTGTTAATGCCCGTTAATCGGCTCACTTCAACATTGGTGATACGCTGCGGCCAGTGTATGTTAAGAATTCGCCTAAGACACCTTCCTTCAAAACCCTGAAGCCGACTTTCTATCTTCTTGTTGGTCCTCCATGTTTCCGCCGCATAAAGCAACACAGACGTTCAACCTGTAGATCTCTACCTTGGTTTTCATTTGCAAGATGGCCGACCTCCAAATGTTCTGAAGTCTATAGAATGCAGTTGCTGCAAGACCGATTCTGGTAGATATCTCCTTCTGAATATTACCATCAGCCGATATGTAACTACCAAGATATTTAAAATCGTTCACCTCCTCTACTACACATATTTTCTCATACACTGTTTAAAAAAAATTATCTTCAGGTCAGAAAGCTACTTTTGTAAGTTAAGAACAGAACAGAGTAACACAGTGTAATCTTTTATATATCTAAACTATTCTGGCCTGAAGAGTGTTTTAATTAAATGATTAAATTTCTAACAGTAATACTGGATGTTAACGGGTGCTTTGTCAGGAACTGAAAACACTCGTCTCACTTCTAATCCAAGATTTACACAGAAATCCAAACATGTATTTTGTTCTGCTGACAACATACAATTTTTAAGAAGCTTCAAAATATTGTATAGTTGTACATAAATCTAGTAAATTAACTGAAATGAAAAAACAATGTTGTACGAATGTTTCAGTTGTGTATATATCCAAAACATATTAGTCAGGATATGGTTTGATCACAGAGGTCACGTATTCTGAGACAGATCTCCATGACTTCTTCAGCTTCAGCCCCACCATGGCAGGGCTCAGTCTTCGACTACAGCCCCGCAGTGACCTTACCCTGATTTTGTACCTTTTTACCATGACTGCTCCATGAATTTTGCCTAATTTTACCATGGAAAAATCGTATCCATACATATGAGGTATAAATACAACATTAACTGGAATCATAAAACTCCTGGGATTGCATGTAGAGCAGGGGTGGGCAAACTACGGCGTGGGGGCCACATCCAGCCCTCCAGCCATTTTAAACTGGCCCTCGAGCTCCTGCTAGGGAGCAGGGTCTGGGGCTTGCCCTCCTCCCACGCTCCAGCCAGGGAGCAGGGACCGAGGCTGCTCTGCGCATGCATGCTGAGGCTCCCGGAAGCAGCAACATCTCCCTCCTCCGGCTCCTACGGTTAGGGGCAGCCAGAGGGCTGCACACGCTGCCCCCGCCTGAACCGCCACACCCACAGTTCCCAATAGTTGGGAACTACAGCTAATGGGAGCTGCAGGGGCGGTGCCTGTGGACAGGGCAGCGCTCAGAGCCACCTGGCCGCACTGCCGCATAGGAGCAGGGACATGCCATTGCCTCCAGGAGCTGCTTCAGGTAAGCACCACCCGAAGCCTGCACCCCCACCCATGCCCCAACCGCCTGCCCCAGTCCTGATCCCCCTCCCACCCTCTGAACCCCTTGGTCCCAACCTGGAGCACCCTCCTATACCCCAAATCCCTCATCCCCAGCCTCACTCCAGAGCCTGCACCTCCAGCCGGAGCCCTCCCCTCTCCCCGGAACACCAACCCAATGCTCCAGCCCAGAACCCCTCCCGCACCCTGAACTCCTCATTTCTGGCCCCACCCCAGAGCCCGCACCCCCAGCCGGAGCCCTCATCCTCTCCTGCACCCCAGGCCCAGTTTCATGAGCATTCATGACCCACCATACAATTTTCATACCAAGACGTGGCCCTCGGGCCAAAAAGTTTGCCCACTCCTGATGCAGAGCCTGTCATCACATCACTAAACATGACGGCTAATGCAACCAAGTCTTTAAAAAAATTGCAAGGAGGCATAATTTAACAGAAAAGTTTGTCACAAAGGAAAATATTACATGCTTGGAAAGCTGTAAAATTGTTTTCTTTTGGCTAACATGGCATAGATCATGACCCAATGTAAAGTGTATTTGTGTTTCTGGTTCAAAGTTTTCACGGTAATCTTCCCATTCAAAAAAGTTTATAATAAGTCTGAATGCCAGACAAGGTGATTTGTCTTCTCCCGCAATCTCCTTTGTAGTATGGACTTTGTCTACTGAACAGCCTGTTTGTTAATTTGTCTGACTGACCTTTAATGTTAAAGCAATTCTATCTTCTCACTGCCTTTTCTTGGCATAGATGTCACATCTGTGAGAACACGAAGCGTTCACATTTATCTTTTCAAGATCAGGCAATTTCCTCATCTTCCTTCTGAAATATTACTTTTCACTGGATTTTCTATGTTTAAGAATACAAAAACTGTTTTCTCTTTGTGGATTCGTTTTTAAACTCATCCTTTGGTGGTTTATGGAATGGCACAAGCCAGCTTTCCATCATATAACAAGTAACTTAACAAGCTGAAAGAAGCCTCTGAATAAAGGACAGTTCAGATTATTTTCAGAACCCAGGTCAATAAGGTGATACTTTATTCCTCTACTATCTCTCTACACACATTTGTTTTAAGGTAAATCATCTACACCATTGCACTTTAACAGAGCATATACATTATGACTGGCTGTCAAAAATGGTATTGTTTAGATAATCACTAAGTCATTCTGACTGACTTCATTGTATTGTCAAATGACAAATTATGGTCAACAACAACTGTGTAAAAACTGAGCAGGACCTTGTGAATGCCACTTTTTAAAATAGTTCCTTGCATTTTTATGGGCATGTTTACATCCTGAAGAACACCAAAGCATTTATAAGCAACAATATATGGGAATCATTTCATCCAACACTGAAGTACAGCGGTTTCTGAATGAGCATAACACTAGATAACAGCTGAATACAAGATGCCAAATTCAGAAAGGATGTACATGGAAGAACCATTCCTGTGAGTAATTTACATGCTGGGTAGAGGAGGTGAACAGATTGGTTTGTAGCAGAAGCAACAACAGGAGGATGTAACAAGGTGTGAAAAGGTTTAAGATAAAGCACAGCCTGTTCCCCATTTCCCCACACACACTTTATCTTACATCCTACTCCTTTTCAATGCTTTTCTTGCTACAACCCTGCACTTCTGCCCTCTCAGTTAGTAAGATGCACTGATGCCAACTTATTGAAGTGTAAACACCACCATCTTTGAATTTGAGCCAACGTGAATAAGATTATCCAGTTTCACTGTAAACTTCAATATTCTTAGCTTGACACCTCATATAAAACTGTACAGAAAGAATGCAAAAACCTCAATTGTTAACATTCTCAAAGCGCCCATTGGCTCAGTGTGCATGTAATTTCAGAAAAATTCTTTGAATAGACAAAGATCAGCTTACAAAATGACACCAAAAAGTTCAGTACCACACCAGAAGGCTAGTAATTCACCGTTGCCCAGTTTAAATGTTTTAAGTGGTCATTTAAACCCAGTATGATGGCTAATAGCTAGAACTAATTAAAATATTTCATGAGAAGGACTGAGTTCACTGCCACTTCTAACTTAAATGACCCAAGAATTCTTCTGTGTTTTACAAAGAAATCCACAGCAGAGACTTCCCTGGGCAAATGAGTCTCTTCTCTAGACTTAATAGACTGTGGAGAAAGGCAAATTTTGGTAGCTTTCTAGATTACAAATGACATCAAAGTCATAAAGAAATAATCATTCCAACAACTGACCGATGACATTCTAAGAATTTGGGAACACTCAAAACACAATTTTTGGTCCTGAAAGATGAAGAACTTCATTCCTCCAGAAGAAAGAGAGCAATATAGTTGAGAGAATTTCCAGGCTAATGCAGATCATTTTCCCAATTAACAATATAATGGATTTGCAGTGTAACTTCTCAGAAAAATCTGTCCCGTTATATTGCCAATTTCTAGTTAAAAAAATTAAAAATGCACTGCCAGCAGAAGTTAGTTGGCTTGTGTTAACAACTACTTCAGGGACACAGCCAATATGAAATTTAATCATTTTTAAAAAACTAAGTTCAAAATAGTTTCAACTCCTTCTATGTATGCTGATATCCCATTTTGTAGTTCTGCAACCACATTTGCCTATGTGGTTTTCTGTCCCTATTGCTGTGTGAAGCACAGTTATTTGTAACAGTATCAGATCAAAAACATTTTGTGCCAAAGTCTAATATTTTAGCTAAGGATGTCCCTGCAGATCGAAGTCCAAAGAACCTATTCTTCTCTTAAAGGGCTCAGGTAGGAAATAACATACTGCACAGTATTACGACATTCACGCACAGAAACTATATTTACTCATCATATCAAAGATATGGTTTAATTTCTAACTACTCCATCAGAGTTTCATTTGGAGAATTCTCCTCAAGTGTACTCCAACTTTCAAAACACAGAATTTCAACAACAGTAGAATCTCAGAGTTATGAACACCTAGGGAACGGAGGTTGTTCGTAACTCTGAAATTTTTGCAACTCTGAACAAAACGTTATGGTCGTTCTTTCAAAAGTTTACAACTGAACACTGACTTAATACAGGTTTGAAACTGTACTATGCAGAAGAAAAATGCTGCTTTTCGTCATTTTAATTCAAATGAAACAAGCACAGTTTCCTTACCTTGTAAAATCTTTTTTTAAACTTTCCCTTTATTTTTTTAGTAGTTTATATTTAACACAGAACTGTAGTGTATTTGCTTTTTTTCCCCTCCACTCTGCTGCTGCCACCTGATTGCATACTTCCAGTTCAAATGAGGTGTGTGATTGACCAGTTGGTTCATAACTATGAGGTTCTACTATATCTTCTTTATCGCTTCACTCTGGACTCATTTCGTTCTGTCCAAACTTAAATCTCAGCCTGCCTTTTAACATATTTTGTATATATCCAAACATCAGTTAAGCCTGAAAATCACCAAAACTGAACTCTTGCTCTTCCTCCTGCCCAATCCTTTCACTTTACTCTCACTCACCATGGACAATGCCACAATCCTCCCTCTCACTCAGGCTTACAATCTGGGTATCATCTTTGAGAGATCCCAATATACCAGTATATCCAAGCCACATTCAGGTCTTGATGTTTCTTCCTGTATAACATCTTTATGATTGAGACTTTCCTCTCCATCCACGAAGGTAAGATGCTCATCCAGGCCCTTGTCATCTTGTCTTGACTACATCAAGCTCCTCCTTTCTGCCATCTTGCCCTTCTTAAACCTATTTAAACCTTTCCAGCAGTATTTATCTTCCTACCTCATTTTCCTGATTGCCCTACCCTCATTCTGTATCCCTCTACCGGCTCTGTCTATTACACTACACCAAAACCTACTCATGCTCATCTTTAAGGCCATGCTTGGTTTAGTCCTGCCATGCTGCCATACTTATCTTTTACGTGCTATTAAGCCATCAACACCTGCCTGGGCTCCACCAATGACGACAGGACCTATTATTCATTACTGAATTTTTCCTACAAGTACTGTTGCACTTTCTCTCAGTACCCTTTATGCAAAGGGCATGCAAAGTGCCCTTTATGCCCTTTAAAATCTCTAAAGCCATTACATCATCCCCCTTCAAATCTCCCCTTTGTAGCAATGCCTTTAAAAATCGTTTTAAATCCTTTTGTTTCAATCCAGTGAAAAAAATTAGTTTTCATTTCAAGCATTTTGACAAAAGCAAAGGAGAACTAGATTCACAAACCATGGGGAGGCTATTCCTCATCATCATTCATGATGGCAATGGAGAGTCAATTGACCAGGCAAGAAGAGGGATAACAATTCTATAGCCTGCCAGTTAAGGTATTTAGCTAGGATTTACAAGACCAAGTGCAAGTCCCAAGTTTCAGTACATGTTTGTACAATGCCTAACACAATGAAGCTTTGATCCCTCATTGGACTTTCTAGGGCTAATACAATTCAAATAATAATAAAAACAAATATAATGAGGAGAGCCCTATTGACTTTTTTTTCCTTTCCCTCTAGTTATTCTTGCCATCAACGGAAGCCACTTACATTAAAATACATCCAGATAAATATCAAAATAAAATTTCCTAAACATTTCCAAATAGAGTAGCTCCTAATCTAAACCAGCAGTAAAGGCAAAAAAAATTCTCTTGCCCTCTGATGGGACAATTTGAATTAATCTCCTCAAGGAATTCTTCAAGGAAATATCCAAGTAAAATCTCTCCTCCCATAGTTTTTAAATGTGTAAGGGGACAATCTTAACTATATAAGCTGAAATACTTTGTGCCAACAAATTACACCAATAAAGTCATTATTAAGTGTCTGTGCTTATTCTAAGAAGTCTCAGAATATTGCTACTTAGTGAATTATTGATCAAGCATTAACACTGAAAGTTGTAATAACATGCCAGCTGTACCAGAATTTCATATTACATAATATCTGGAATTTAGCTTAATCCTACCCAGTGTAACAGTCTTTACCCAATTCTGCAGAATGTACTGCATTGCAACTAGACCTTAAAAAAATCCATAACAGCACACTACCTATTAACAGCACTATTATTCCATCTCTTCTTCCGTGACAAAATCATTCAGTTTGCCCCAAATCTAGATGTGAAACTATCTAAATATACTCTTTCAATATTTCAGCAGCATCAATTACAAATTACAAAGTAAACAGACAATTGTAGCCGGAAAAAAATTAAAATAAAATCACTATATAGTGCAATGTTTCTGTTATACTAGAAAAGAATTTCTAAGATACACATTTAAAGTCCAAAACTATTTGCACTACAGTGACCACTTGTTTCACTGGAAGGTACACTGCCACTACATTTTTACCACGTCCAAGTATGCCAACTCCAAGAGCACCAGCAACACGACGTATGTTCCCAATATGTCAGGAGAACTCAACAATTTCTATTATTAAACTTATTTCAAAAAATCTCTTTTGCATTTTAATCCAAGTGAGCATCTCTTTAGGCCTTGTTACCCTACCTGTTCTTCAAAACAGTATGTGCATGACAAATATGTGATTCACCCATATGATGTCAATGCAAATTTAAAAACTGTGGGAGAAATGAGTCGAAAAGGTATGAATATACAAATCCCATAGCCTAAAATGTGAATATTAAGTATGAGAATTTGCCTTATCTCTACTGCTGTTCATCTTTTGAACGTAAAGCCCATTTACACACATTTCTGCCTTACCCTGACTCCCCAAAGTGAGTAGTTAAAAATTTTCAAGTGTGATCAGAAATCGAGTTAATGGCACCTCAAATGCCAAGCAAGTACATCTCTTAAATTTGTCAATTTCAGCTACAGGCTCTGTGCTTGCAACACAGAGTTCCTAAGAATCTCATATGGTAACTGCCAAGCATTATTAACATGTGCACTTGCACACATGCCTCTGTATCTGTAGATAAACTTACTGACCATACCAGACAGCTATCACCTGGGGTGTTACTTTTTTGTTTCAGATTGAAACACTGAATCGAGTCTGGTATTCCACATATACAGTAAATGTTCCAAGATTTTAGACACCAACAGATTTCCCTATGGAGTGTCTATAGTTTAATTAAGAGGGCAAAACGAAGAAAATGGTGCCATTGTCACTGTATTTAACGTCAGGATTTTTTTCCTACATAAAGGTAGATTAAGAAGGGTTTTAAGATTCTTTTCTGACACAGTATCAACTATCGAGTATTACACATTAGCCCCTGAACAATGGGCAGCACCACTACCAGGAATTGGAACTCAAACAGAAAAAGCAACTTTGAGAATTATATTATCTAACCCAGGCTGAGCAACCAGGCTAAAAACAATGCAAGAAAAAAACAGCCAAAAAGTCCTAGATGAAATGTTAATAAAAACACAATATAAATATCAAGGACACACAGGGCTCAATATAACTTTTCTATGAGCCCAGAGATTGCCACAGTATGTTGTTATACTGTCCCAGCAGCCCAGGAAGTAGATGATGACTCCAAGAGTAGCAATCTCCCTTCCAGTTTCTCCACTGCTCTAGCAAAGGCATAAATTGCATCAGAGGTATAACTTGTGCAATATATGTTCCCTAGCATATTACAGAAGCTATGCTGGACGGCACATAGAGCTGGAGAGGGTGAGAGGATGGCACAGTCAAGGCTTCACCTATTCCCCGCCCCCTCCCACCCACATGAATGGGGAAAGATGTAGTGGCTCTGCGGATCCTACTTCCTCTCCTATATTACTTAAGCCATGGTCTGAGTAAACCCATGCAAGGGAATAAAGCGGCACCTTACGCTCATTTTCCCATACAAGTTCACTGTCTGCTCCTGGGCTATAGTTTAATTTAAAATTTTGTTCCCTTTTTCTTTGAAGATGACCAATAGAATTCTTCCCAATGATTGTCTACAGCACTCTCCAATTAGCTACCCTGCATTCCTTTACAAAGGGCAGTATTTATTCTGCTTTTGGTAGCTCATTCGAGGAATTACAGCACCTCTCATAGAGATCATTAGCCAGACCAAACAGATTTCAACAACTCACTTGGGTCAAAAGATTCCCTTCATGCACAGACCCTAGATAAACCACACTTCATTTCAAAGCTAGTTAAGATTGTAAAATAATAAGCCTTTCCCTATAATATAATTTGCAGAACCCAAGCACTTAAAACTAATGAAACAAATAACAACATAACTCATACATTGATCACATGCTGTAATACTTATTTCACGAGCTGCACAGACATACATTGTGGAATATTCTTTAATCCTCTAGAATCCCAACTAAAGTTGTCAATATCACCATGTACAGAGATACAAAGTGATCAGTAAGGGTGAACAACCAGACTGGCTCAGTGTGGAGACAGGACTGCATTTTATCTCCACAGTTTAGCACTGCCACAGACTGGATACTGAAGTGTGTAATCAACACAAATATTTGTACAGTGTGGGTAAATGGCATATGCCTAGGAGACCTAAACTTTGCTGATATTGCACTACTGAGCAACACCCCTGAAAAGTTACAAGCAAAGACAGACAGACAACCTGGCACAAAAAGCAGCCAAGCAGGGCTCAAAATTAGTTATGCTAGAACAAATATCCTTAAAACTCAGGTGACAAGCAGTACCATCACATTAAAAGGCAAAAATATCAAGAAAACAGTTCATCTACCTGGACAGCACTATATCGGCCAACAGAGACCTCAAGAAGGAAGTGACATCAAGGATAGGAAAGGCATACTAAACAACATATGGAAATCAAAGATATATAACATCAGAAGAAAACTAAGAATTTTCAATTCAAATGTAGTCTCAGTACTAATCTATGGCTGAGAGAGCTGGAAATCTACCAAAACATTATATAGAAAACTAAATGCCTACAAAAGACTCTTAGCATCATTATTGCAAACAAAGAGATCCAAGAAGCCACCAACCATTTGTTCTTTCTACCAGATTCAGAAGGATGCACTGGACATATTTGGGTCATGTACTTGGATGCCAGTGCACAGACTCCCACATGAAGCTGTCAAGTAAAAACCAACTAGTGTGGGAAAATGAAGGCATCCAAGAGAAACTAAGAACTCTTGGCACAAAGGACAGAACAGTCAACCTTGAGCGGAAAATGACAGAGAAGAATGGAAGGGAGTAGTTTCTGCCCAAGTGTGGAAAGGACACCATGTAATAATAATTGTGGAATAGCAGCATACTTCTCGGGGAATTGTGGGAGCTTGGGGTCAAGTTCCCATAATTCTCTCTTCCATCCTATAACCTTCTCTCCACTCCATTTTTAAAAATTCCCAAAGTTTTTCATGTCGGTTCTCAATCTCTCCGCCATCTTGCTGGCAGAAGTACGGATGTTGAATACATCAGCAGAGCTCGTGTCTGTTTGAGGGAACATCTACATGGCAAATTAATGTACAGCAAGCCAGGGTGCAAATCTGCAGCATTTTAAGCTGACACACACTAATTTGCCATGTGGACCCTGCCACAGTCCACTAAACATTTTGTAGTGCACTGCGACAAACTCCCATTTGAAACAGCAGAATGTTAACACATACTACAGAACTTTTAGTGTGCTGTAGCAGGTAAATGTGGCAAATTAGTCCAACTGCAGATTCACACCGTGGCTTGCCACAAACTAACTTGCTGTGCAGACAAGCCCTTAGAGAGAGGGTGCTTGCAGAACTTCAACAAGTACCACAGTGGCTGGCCATGCCACAGTGAAAATGAGAAAACTTCAGAGCGAATGATGCAGTGAATTAAAGTTGCCAAGTGCTAGAGGTGTCCACTGACTAAATGCACAAAATGGAGAGGCACTTCTGGGTAAGTGAAACAAGCACTCAGTGTGCCAAATTTACATCACAATCTGATCCCTCCAGCACAGACACACCAAAATGAGAGCTGTTTTGACAGTGGAGAAATAGGTGGCAATCACACTCTGGAAGCTTGCAACCCCAGACTGCTGTTGGTCAGCTGACAGTCAATTTTGTATTGGAAAGTCTATGGTGCGGGAAGCAGTCATCCCAGTGTGCCATTAAGCACACCCTGCTGCACAAAACTAGGACTCTGGGCAACGTGCAGGAAATAGACAACGCTTCCAAAGACATGGTAGGGTGATATATCCCGATTCTGCCCCACCCTACACCTGAGAACAAATGGCACTTTTCCAAGGTTATGCAAGTGTTGGTAGATAACAGGGGATGCTTCACTGACATTAATATAGGATGGTCAGGGAAGGAGCATGTTGGTGCCATTAGGCATATCCCTAGATAATTCAGGAGGGTAGAAAACCACAGTATTAATGAAGCTTTTCTGTACCAGGCCTGAAATGGACCAAAGTTATTTTATGCTTGTCTAGAGTCCCTCCATATTAAACTCTAGTTGAATTCCCAAGTTAGAAGTGAGAATGGAATGTGTAACTGCTTCTTATCAGTACAACACGGACAGCAGGAGATAGTAAAAAGAGGCCCCTTTTTACTACTTGTGTTTAGTTTAGAAAGAGGGGAGACAAGGTAATAAATTCAGAAGTAAACCAAGGTAACAGCCTTGAAAAGTTACGAGATGAATTGTTTGCTGTCAAGGATGATTTAATTGTTAACTATACACTGTATGTACTATATAGGAGGGGGGAGGAGACTAGTGGGGGGTAATGAGGATGCCTTGTTGAAGTCATGTATAAGAAGAGACACACAGCTTGTATCTGTGTGCAGGATTTGAGATTGTAATATCTCCCTGGCACCTTACTTGGGCTCAAATACACTTTTTCTGCATTCTCCACCCTGGTGTGATAATTAGTGCGACGCACACCGGGCAACGAACCACTGTTTGCTGCCTCAGGCCTTTTGGGCCGGCAACAAGCATGATGTTTGAATCTTTTGGAATACAAGACTTTTTAAAGCTACAAACAGGACATTTTTCCCAGACCAACACATTCACATTGATTGGGCTGCAATGCCAGTTGTGATACTCAGGGACCCAGCTAAAACTTTGTTTCAGTGGCTCCTGGAGCCATACACCAGGATAACAGCAAGGAAATTTTTAACTATTGTCTCAGCAGGTGAAGGATGAGTGTTGAATGTGCATCTGGCAAACTGAAAGGACATGGGAGAAGCCTCATGACTAGGCTGCACCTCAGTGAGCCAAATATTCCTACGGTTATTGCTGCACGTTTGTTTTACGTAATATTTGTGAAGCAAAGGGAGAAACATTACCAGCAGCACGGTGGATGGGGAAAATGGAAAGACTGCTGAGTCCAAACAGCCACACACAAGGGCAATTACAAGAACAAACTGAGGCACTTCATGGCTGAGGGAGTCCTTAAAAGCACACTTTGGCTCTGTGCCATAACCACACAGTGTGCTGGTTTGTGTGAATTGGTGTACTTAGCTTGTATATTAATTTTAAATGAATTGTTAACATATTTTTGATTTTGGTGGGAGTATTTATTTTTTTGCCGGGGTGTACGTCTTCATTTTTCAAATTTTATTGAGCAGTAATAAACAATTAAAATACTTCTAAAAAGGGTTTTAACTATTTAAAGAAGTGCAAGGCATTGATTGTTCCTGAATGAACAACATAGTTGTCAGTGTAGACAAAGTCACAGCAATTCACCATATCTTACAATAGAGTTAAGTGGAAGGGATACTGTGATATGCACTACAGTCCAGGCTCCAGACAGATTAATTTATCTATGAAGTGCAATGGCTGCTGATTGTAAGTGTTCCGGGCATTTTGCTCCATAATCCTTTGTAGAATTTGTGCTTTCTGCCTCAGGAACCACATAATGTCTTGGTGGACTTCCCTATGCTCCTCCCAGTTCTTTTGTCTTTCCTCTCATGCATTCCCTCCACTCATTTGTTTTGTGGCCCCTGGACTTGGAGCTTTTGAGGATATCTGAAAATATGTTTTCCCTTGTCCATTTCTTCTTCATCTTGATCAATGTCAGTCTTTCAGCTGGCATGGAAGGTGTTGGGGGTGGAGGGGAGGAGCAGGGCCGTCCTTAGACTTACGGCAGACACCTGAAAATTTGGGGCAGCCCTGGGTTTTAATGTCCACCCTCCCACCTCTTTCTATCCTTGTTCTGACCCTGCCTGCAGGCTCCCACAGCTAGCTGCAGCAGCCTGGTGATTCTTTAATCCACAGGGGATCTAGTAACTTAAAAGTGAAAAAGCCTTCCAGTCTGCCAGACCTATTAGCACAACATTGAAACTGTTAAAGAGCCATTCAAGTGGTAATGAAGCCATTTAACAGGCATTTACTGACAAAAACAATTGTGCATTACTGTAATATTTATTCAGAACATGTTAGTCTACAGGACCTTAGTTTAAAATTTGCTTTAAAAATATTTCATTAGTGTGTTGCTGAAGATGATAAAATCACATCTCTAAAACATCCTTGCATAGATTTTTAGATGCACAATCTGAGTATTCATCTTTAGCCTTAAATGCTTGGATCTTCCTAGTTTTTTTAAATAAATCCTTCAAAGGACCACTCTTATCTAAAACACACATTTTAATTTTAATAACTATAGTACAAAAAACTTGCTTCCAAAGTCTTCCTGTCCTTTCTGTCCATCTCTTTCTCCCTTCACACCCACCCCCATTGAAGAGAGCCCTTAAAGGGACAACACCCCTTTCCTGCCAGATAGTTGGACAAATGAGTTTCCTTTTCTTTACTTCTGACTATTTGATGAACTAGTTTTAAGAGAACCCTCTAGCAAAATCAGTACCTAGTAAGATATAAAATCCTATGTTATGCCTAAAATCTTTGGAAAAAATATTTTGTAAAGTTGGTGAAATTTCATAAACATGTTTATTGTTATGGAGATCACACAAAGTAAATTAGTGTTCCCTTTTTCTAAAAGCAATGAACATTGTTATGAACAAACTAAACCCCTGTGACTGATTAGTTTAAAATAATGGCTTTGTTTCAGTGAGTTAAATATGTAGTAATCTGGACTGATTACTTTATGAAGTCTTAAGAGTACATTTAAAATATAAAATCATCTTAGAAATACTGATTAAGAAAATGTAAAACAGAGAAGAGCTGCATCATGTATTCCATAATATTTAATGTTGTATTCAGCAGGTCAGCTGACTTGCCCTTACTACAGTTTTTGCAAATAAATCTCTGACAAACCCCAGGTATATCAAAAAACCCGTGACTGACATTTTTTATTCCCAAGTTTAGTGCTTTTAATTCGGTGCCTTCTGCACATCCAGACTTCACCTTCTGGCATGCAGTGGAAAACATGCTCCATTGTCTTTAGAAAAAAATTGCAGAAGAGGGTTTTTTTCAAATGTCATTTGCTTCATTTGGGTTCAGAGATTTGGCTGGAAAGGGGTGATCAGGGAGGGGGAGGGAAGAGAGGAGGGAGACAGTGGGGAGAGGGCAGTGCCTGGGCAGAGTGGGGGCGGGGCCTGGAGCAGAGTGGGGTGGAATATGGGCGGGGCCACAGGTGGGCTGGGGAGCTAGCCTCCCCAAGCAGCAGCTTCACCCACCGCCCACGACAGCAGGTAAGAGCCGGTCGGCTCCCGCACACCCCGTGCGCACTGCAGTTGCCTTATGCAGGGGCGGTATTCACAGGGCCGAATGCGCCAGCACTGCACATTCTGCATGAGGGAAAGGGTATGGGGGTCTCTGCAGGGAACTGTGACTCTCCGCCACCGTGAGGCGGGCCGGGCGGCTCGGTATCCTTTGCTGCCTCATCCCTCCCCCCCAGGGCTGTGAGCCCGGACTGCCATTGGGCAGAGGGGCACCAGTTGAATAATACTGTGTAGGGCCCCTGAAATCCTAAGGATGGCCCTGGAGAGGAGGGTCAGCTATACAACCTTGCCTTTCTAAGTGATAGTACTCCCCGTGGGTTTCCACCAGCTATTTGTCTGGCCTGAGACAACTGACTCTGGAGTATTAGTAAGTAATAAACAACTTTTTATTAAGGAAGCAAGGTTACAGAACATCAGAGCTCTGCTGTTCAGACAGAGTCGTGGTGGGGTAACATGTCCAGCAGATAATTCCAACAAGCTACTAAAAGCATACAACTTATGTTTACTAATTATTTGGCAATCAATAAAAACCAAGTGTCTATCATACGAGCCATTATTACGATCCTTGCTGAACAGGTGCCTTTCGTATGATTTATGACCAGAAGTAGTTCTCCAGCTCTCATGTAACCAGCTTTTCTATGCCATCCTCCATTACTACTAAATTCACAAACTGCAGGTAGTGACTCAATTTACGTTGGCCTATCCCTTAGATAAGGGGTTCCTTCTGTGCATGTCTGGACCTGTTTAACTTTTGTCAGTGCAACCTACAGAAAGGATACTTTTCAAGGATACCCTAGCCAAGGTCACTGAAAAGCAAGACAGACAGACATTGTTAGATTTAAAGTGTTAGCAGACAAGAAAAAAAGTGAGAAAATTCCCTAAAATTTTCACATCAAGATATTCATAAAAGTATGAAGTGGGTCACATTTGCTTCAGGACCGCTTTCTTCAAGACAGTTCAGTGACCCCCAGCATGGACAGTATATGTGGTAATTTTCAAAACCTGTAGCCATGAGGGGTGTGAGGTGGACAGTGGTGTGTCCCAGGTAACAAATGCGGGGACAGTGCAGGAAGTATTGCTAAATTTACTAGAGGTATTGGTGATTCTGGCCAATATATCGCTCATGAGGAGGCTAAAGGCGCAGAGAAGGCAATTGTTCAAGGCAACTCCAGGCTGCCCAGGCCTGTCTGCTGCCAGTCCCCTGCAGTGCTACTAGATCACTGTAGAGTGGCTTATGAAAGTGTCCTACCGTCGTGGAAAAAAACAAAACACCCCCTCCTAGAAATGTTCAGTCCAAGCTTAAAAGAATACCTGCTTGAAACCTTTATTGAGATTATGACAGACAAAAAGAGATATTCATACCAAGATCAAGCTAAAACTCTAAAACAGAAGGGTTGTCACTGTTGTTGAGCTCTGGCAAGTCAATTCAAAGCCAAGCCCCCTGAGCCAGCAACAAACCATCTCTAACTCTTTCTATCCATGAATCTAAGCAGCGGATGGGCAAACTTTTTGGCCCGAGGGCTACATCTGGGTGGGGAAATTGTATGCAGGGCCACGAATGTGGGGTTGGGGTGCGGGAAGGGTGTGGGGTGTGGCAGGGTCTCAGGGCAGGAAGTTAGGGTGCAGGAGAGGTGCAGCAGGGGGCTCAAGGCAGGGAGTTAGGGGGCTCAGGGTAGTGAGTTGGGGTGCGGGGTGCAGGAGGGGTTCAGAGTGCGGGCTCTGCCCTGGCGCCACTTAACTCAAGCGGCTCCGGGGTGGCAGCGGCACGCAGGGGGGCTACGGCAGGCTCCCTGCCTACCCTGGCCCCGCGTCACTCCCAGAAGTGGCCAGCATGTCCGGCAGTTGCTCCTGGGGGTGGGGTGGGGCGGGGCAGGCGGCTCCGCCACGTAAGGCCCTCGCCTGCAGATACCACCCCCCAAAGCTCTCATTGGCCATGGTTCCCCGTTCTCAGCTAATGGGAGCTATGGGGGGTGGTGCCTGCAAGTGAGGGCAGCCCACAGAGCCCTCTGTCCTCCCCTCCTCCAAGGGCCACAGGGACGTGGTACCAGCCGCTTCCGGGAGCGGTGCAGGACCAGGGCAGGCAGGGAGCCTGCCTTAGCACCGCTGAGCCATGGGGCTGGCAATCCCGTGGGCCGGACTGAAAGCCCTGATGGGCCAGATCCAGCCTGCGGGCCGTAGTTTGCCCTCCCCTGATTTAAGCACAACATGCAAGTAATTTGTTGTGGACTTGGACTAAAGAACCAAAGTACTGTGTTTTATGTTTACATTACATATTTACCATCCAATTAGTAATAAAAATCATGTAGTCTGAATGACCAGTTAATGGACTGCTTGCAAGGATTGTTTTAAATTTTCTGTGTATTTTAATTGAATGCTCAGGTATCCATTTCAGTATATATTCTTTTTCTGTTTGCATTATCAATTTATATTACTAGAAATACTATCTGTCTGCTCTGGCTGAAGCATGCATTTGGGAATGTTTGTATATTGCTTATAGTTAGGAACCTGTGTAAATCACTATTGCATGGTGGTCACAGAAATCATGAAAATACTCCCAAACCATGACTTTTAAAAATACTACCTTAGTTACCATGATCTTTTAAATAGTACCCCTCTGCATGGGGACTTAGCTTACAGTGCTGTCCCCATGCAGAGAAACAGAGTGCTGTGTGCCTGTCTGTGAGGAAGAATGGAGTACTGTGCACAAATGTAGTAAATTTCAAGGACGCAATGAATTTCACCAGCAAACTTTGTTGATGTCAAGACTAAGTTTGCTGGTTACATTTGTTCCATGAAAGCTCCATGAAATTCAATACTTTGCTTTACTTATACTATTTTTGTCTTATTTTTTGTGTCTGATTGCCAGTGAATGTTGTTCAAACAAAGGCTACTTCAAAAAGGAATTCCTTTGTTGTTCCCTGCCTTCAAGTGGTTGCCATTTTGAAGGGCCCATGAGTAAAAGAAACATGTATTAATGCACCTACACCTGACCTCCCTTCCCCTTCCTCAGAGGATTCCACCTCTGGGATTGTCTGGGTCAGGTTTGGCTGGCTCTCAATGAGCTCCAGGCTCTCTGCAGAGTCTGCATCCTCCATGTCCCTTTCCTAAACAAGCTTTTCATCACTGGGCATTGCTGGGGCTCCTTCTTCCACGTTGTCTGAGATGCCAAGTGTCACCTGCTGACTGGTTGTGGTGTCCTCACCATAGGCGGCAGGTTTGTGTAATTTTTGGTGGGGCCCAAAATAGTGGTGCCCCCCCCCGCTCCCGCCCTGTAAGCTGATATAAAATGAAGCTACAACACGTCAGTGCCACAAGATTACAAGGGTCAATTACAAGTGGAAAGTCAGAAGCAGCACTTGCCTACTTCAATATACAGTATTATATTTTGTTGCACCTGTTGTGATGAAGTGGGAATGTTCTTAATATTTTCTCTGAATACTGTGTGGGTGCCTCAGTTTCCCCTGCAAGGTGCCAACTGAAGGTGTTGGGGACAAAGATCAGGTGGCCTCCTTGTCCGGAATCGAGACACAAAGCCCAGAGGAGGGAGTGTCAGTTTGGAGCTGGCTGGAGAAATGGGGAGAGGCCCAGAACTTGGGTCTGGGCTCCACACCCCCCAAGATGGACCTGACCGAGGGGTTCTGTTTTCTGTACCAACAAGCTCTGTTTAAACTGTGTTCCCATCATCTAATAAACCTTCTGTTTTACTGGCTGGCTGAGAGTCACATCTGACTGCGGAGTTGGGGTGCAGGGACCTCTGGCTGCCCCAGGACCCCGCCTGGGCGGACTCACTGCGGAAAGTGCATGGTGTGGAAGGGCATGCTGAATGCTATGAGGTCAGACCCAGGAAGGTGTAAACTTCTTGCCCTGGAGACAGTCTGCTCAGAGAGGAGGCTCCCCCAGAGTCCTGACTGGCTTTGAAGGAGTGGTTCCTCCAGAGCATCCCAGCATCCCCTTCCACCCCATGCGCTTCCTGGAAGTCCGCACAGGCACTAACACTCCCTCCTCTGGCCTTTGTCAAGAAGGCTAACAGCATTTTGGGCTGTATAAGTAGGGGCACTGCCAGCAGATCAAGAGACATGATCATTCTCCTCTATTCAACATTGGTGAGGCCTCATCTAGAGTACTATGTCCAGTTTTGGGCCCCACGTTGCAAAGAAGGATGTGGAAAAATTGGAAAGTCCAGTGGAGGGCAGCAAAAATGATTAGAGGGCTGGAGCACATGACTTCTGAGGAGAGGCTGAGGGAACTGGGATTGTTTAGTCTGCAGAAGAGAAGAATGAGGGGGATTTGATAGCTGCTTTCAACTACCTGAAAGGGGGTTCCAAAGAGGATGGATCTAGACTGTTCTCAGTGGTAGAAGATGACAGAACAAGGAGCAATGGTCTCAAGTTGCAGTGGGGGAGGTTTAGGTTGGATATTAAGAAAAACTTTTTCACTAGCAGGGTGGTGAAGAACTGGAATGGGTTACCTAGGGAGGTGGTGGAATCTCCTTCCTTAGAGGTTTTTAAGGCCCGGCTTGACAAAGCCCTGGCTGGGATGATTTAGTTGGGGTTTGGTCCTGCTTTGAGCAGGGGGTTGGACTAGCTGACCTCCTGAGGTCCCTTCAAACCCTGATATTCTATGATACTCTAAACTGACCACCCAATTTAAGTTGCGTGTTTTTCCTGTCAGGTGAGGACTCTGGGGCAGGGCTGGGGATAAGGAACTTGGGGTGCAGACAAGCTGCCCCAGGGCTAGGGCCAAAGAGGACTCCCCTCCACCCTCTCTGGCAGCAGGAAGCTCCAGGGGAGGGACCCCTTCTGCCCCCCCAGTCACTGCACATGCTCCTAGGGTCCCTCTCAGGTCCAGAAAGCCCACTCGCCTCCCCTATGGTGGGTACCGGGGGAAGGGGAAGTTGCCATCACGTGTGGCCTCCCCTGCTGCCACCCCTCACCATAGCCTCACTGGGGATGGGGCTGCCCCTTGCCCAGCATGGTGCAGGAGTGGGGACTGCAGGGTAGTAGCTGGGGAGGGGCACAGTATCACAAAATTCACCTAAGCCCCAGCTGCACAGGTCTAGGAAGCTCCCCTCCCCAGTGGTGTAGCCAGGTTCTAACATCAGGGGGAGTGAACACGTAAAAAAAGGTGCCAGCCAACATATCCAATTACTAATCAGGCAGTGCTATAACAGGAGATTATGCTATTACCATTATCCAGTCAGCTTGCACACTACTATTTTGAATTAGTGATAATTCAGAGCGAGAGAAAGAAGAAAGCTGAATTTAGAGAACAATTATTAACCAGATTCCTGGTTATCCACCAGCCACTTTGCTCCAGCCCTTGGCACAAAGCACCATAAACGCAGTAGAATCTGGCCAAGAGACTATTCACCTCAAATTGGCATCTGCTACACTCCCCCCTCCCCCGCCCCCAGTCCCCACTATTCAGGATGTACTGAGTGAAAAGGTGGCGTTGCGGAAGCATTTAGCAGGTAATTGAAAACTCCTACAGAGCCCTGTGCAGCCCCTGAGATCACTGCTGAGTTCTGAGCACTGAGGCTGCAGCTAGTCAGCAGTGAGATGGGGAGACACAACTGGCACCTTAAAGCACCTTTACCCCCCCCCCTTCCTTCACAAGCTGCACTAAGCACCTTTCACAGCCCTGGGCGCAGCACTGGGGGGCGGAGTGGGGGGCAATAACCCAAAGTCGCTCCTTTGCCTCCTGGTCCTGCTGATCCCTCAGCCCCTCTGCTGAAGAGAGACCAGGAGAAAAAAACACACACCCCCCTTCCCTCTCCACCAGCACCAGCTGGGCTTCAGAGCCCACTTCCCTACCGCGTGGCTGCCTTGCTCTGCACCGGGCTGCCGGGACCAACGGGGCTGCTACTCCTCAGTCCCCCGCCGCACTGGGGGGGCTGCGCTGCCACCCCTCCCCCTCCCGGCAGAGCCCACCCTGGCTCCGGGAGCGGGCAGCTGCGAGCTCCTCCTCCTCTCCCTGGGGGAGCCCGGCAACCAGCCCACGCTGCCTACAGAGCCCAGAGCCAGCTGGCAGCCACATGCAAAACCCGGTCCGGACTCCAAGTCCGGAGCCCAGTGCTGGCTGCCTGGAAAGGTGCTGATTTTGTAAAATGTGCTCAAAGGGGAGCGGCTGCTTCCCCCCTTCCACCCCACTACGCTACTGGGTGGGCGGGGATGCTCCGGGGCTGGGGATGATGGTAGTGGCAGCCAGGGGCCAGTGCCTGCTCCAGGCAGGGCCAGGGGAGAAATCCAGCTCCAGATATTGGTGGAGCACAGCCCACAGCTCTGAATATTGCTGGGGCTGGGGCTCCTCCAGCCCATATAACCCGGCGCCCATGGTCCTCACCTAGTATGGGATCCAGATCTGCATAGAACTGGCCAATTAGTACTACCAGTAGAGCTCCCAGATTCTGACGAGATCCTCTGCCTTTTGGTAGGACTGTTGTAGTTCTTCCCCTTTGCTCAGCATTGCTGCTCATCCCCATACAACTTTTGCATCCCCTCTGCAATGTCAGAAAAAACATGTTTATTCCTGGAGCAATTCCACAGCCGGGCTTGCACTGACTCGTCTCTACACAGGCTGTGGAAGTCCAGGATGTCTGTCTTAGACCTAACTGCAGCATGAGGCTTGCCTGACATTTTCTTAGCTGCAGCTTTACCTGCTGCCCGTATCTATGTGCTAAGGTAACAAAGATGTGGTTGATAAGGTGGACTACTAGAATAAGAGGAACTTCCAAAACATGTTGGGGATTTCAAAGCAGGGAAGGGGGAAACAGACTTTCAGTCACTGTGGCCCTTGGGCAACAGAATTCAAAATTAGGACCAGAGTGGTCACTCACAGAGACAGGAGCTTTGTGGGATAGTTCCTGGAGGGCTATTTCCATTGGTACAGGTAACACATTCTAATAGTGGAGCAGCTTATGTACAGGGCTTATGTCAGTCAAGGATGTAGTTTAACTCGACTGACACAAAGTCAGTGTTTTACCAATAGGACTCAAAATTGAGTGTGGACACTTGCAAGAATGTGTTGAGGTAAGGCAAATTTTACTGGTAAAACTTGGTAATGTAGACCAGACCCTAGTCAGTCACGGACATTTCACCTTAAAAGAGGTACCCAAGTTTAAATCCTGATTTACTGCTAATCTCCACCAACTCAACATCCGCAGGTGGTATGTTGGTGTAAGGCAAAGGTCTAGGGCTAAAAAGTCAACTGATCTTAAAGCAGGTAAAGTTCCTGTTAGAACTGCACACAATGCTGCCAGGCCCCATGTCACTGACCCCAATAGCTAGCCAATACTTTGTATTTTTAAGGGGAGACAGGTTTCTCAGATCAGGAGATCATGGGTGGCAAGTTTGTAGAAATTTTGGTGGTGCCCAGAACCTGCCCCCCAACTCCGCCCCCCCCCAAACTCTGCCCCTACCTGCCTACGGCTCTGGGAGAAGGCCTGTGGGGGGAGGTCTGGGGTGCAGGTCCTGGGCTGGGGATTAGGGTGCAGGAGGGGTGCAGGCTTTGGGATGGAGTTTGGGTGCAGGCTCTGGGCTGGGGGTGGGGGCGTAGGAAGGGGTGAGGGATGCAGGCTCTGGGATGGAGTTTGGGGGTGGGAAGGGGTATGTGGGAAGGGTGCACACTCTGGGAGGGAGTTTGGCAATAGGAGGGAGTGCAGGGGTGAGGGCTGTGGGGCTGAGGATGAGGGATTCATGTTGTGTGGGGTGCTCAGGGCTGGGGCAGAGGATTAGGGTGCGAGGGGATGAGGGCTCTGGCTGGTGATGAGGAGTTCATGATGCAGGAGGGGGCTCAGGGCAGAGGGTTGGGGTGTGGGGTGAGGGCTGTGGGGCTGGGGATGAGGGGTTCATGATGTGGGTGGGCTCAGGGCTGAGGCAGAGGATTAGGGTGTGAGGGGATGAGGTCTCTGGCTGGGGATGAGGGGTTTGGGGCGTTGGAGAGGCTCAGGGCTAGGTCGGAAGGGCAGGGTAAGGGCAACCTGCCCTGCCAGTAGGGGATGGAAGGCACTAGGACCCTGGGGCAGCAGACAGCAGTTCTGCCGAGAGCCGTTCTACTCCGGCAGCACGAGCAGGCGGGGGAGAGGCGCTGCGCTGCTTTCTGTCAGGCAGGGACGCGGCGGGGGGTGAGGGACACGCAGGGGGAGGGATGGCAGGTGGGGGCTGGGACCTGCTCCAGGCAGGGACGCGGCGGGGCGGGGGGGGAGGCCCGTGGGGGCCAGGGCCCGATCCAGGCAGGGCCGGGGGAGAGACCCAGTTCCAAATATTGCTGGAGCAGGGCACCCGGCCCTGAATATTCCTGGTGCCCGAGCACCGCAAATGTATATAACCTGCCACCTATGCGGGAGATCACTCTTCTGGTGAGAAGCTCCAGTTTCCATCATTTTCAAAAAAGTTGCAGTGTTGCTGTATGGTTAGGGTGCTACCAAATTCATGGTCCATTCTGGTCAATTTCACAGCCATAGGATTAGAAAATTAGTCCATTTCAAGTTTACATCTGAAATTTCATGGTGGTGTAATCGTGAGGGTCCCGACCCAAAAGGTGGTCGGGGGGGGTCACAAAACTGCTGTGGGGGGCTCCAAAGGCAGCAGCCTAGGAGCCTCCTGGAGGTAGAGATGGGCCTGGTCACTCCAGCTGGGCGCTCCTAGCTGCTTGTCCCGGCCAGGCTGGGGAGGCACAGGACTTGCCCTTCCCTATCACACCATTCTCAAGGGGAGATTGGACCTACCTCTGGGTACCTCCCCCAGCTGCAGGGTGCTCCCAACAGCACAAGGGAGATCAGACCCACCTCCACCTCTGGAGGTACTCGGAGGTGGGTCTGATTTCCCCCCGAGAGCGGCTGTGCAGTGGAAGAGTAATTCCTATCCGTCCTGAGCCCAGAGGGGACTAGCAGCTGGAGCCAGGGGCATAGTAGGAGCCCCCGGCTAGGGCACCTCCCAGCCCTGCCCCTCCCATAACTAGATTTTATGGAGAAATGTCACGATCAGTGACACATTTTTCACAGTTGTGAATCTGATAGGGCCCTATATATGATGCTGTAGATTCAGAACTCAATTCACCTTCATTTGTTCAGAAAGTCAACAAAGGCTGATATGTCTTAGGCTACATCTATGCTATGAGGGTACATACTCAGCACGGCTAAGCTGTGCCTCCACTATTGCTACCCATGCTACTACGGCTACACTGCGATTTATACTCAGCCTAGCTGTTCAAGAGCAGGGGAATAACACCCCTACCTCACAGAGCTAGCACAAGTATGTGTACTCACACCCCTATATCATAGTGTAGGCATAGCCATAGTGAAGGGTACACGCCTGGTGGATGGGCAAAAGGTGTTTGTAGTGACACTCCCACAAGGTAGGGATGTAAAATGTTAACCAGCTAACCAGTAAGCATTAGTCTTACTGGTTAACCCACTTTAACCATTAACCTGCTAATCCTGTTAGCCCCAGGCCCAGCTGCACCGGACAAATCGGCCCCAGCTGGTTAACCATTTAAACTAAATATTTTAAATCATTTAAACAGTTACCTTTTATACGGTATTTACACCCCTACCAGAAGAGGATGTTTACCAAGGGAAGGCAGCTGTACATTGTGGTAGAGATTCCATAACATCCCTCCTTATCCAACTCTGTCCTGCTTCAACCAAACCCTCCACAACGGCCTTAACAAAAAGTTAAAACAGAGGCTTTTCAGTATGCTTGGAAGGTAAACAAACATGGGCTCTAGAGGACCAAGTGGGAGACTGAGTCCAAAAAACAGAGGACCTCTCACAAAGAATGCTCTGCCAGCAGTTCCCCTCATTTTTATTGAGGAAGGTCCTGCTCAACACACCTTGAATTCTACCCAGAAGTTTATTGGAAGTCGATGCAGATCACAAAGCACTGATCTACTGTGCTTCCGATATACAACTCCATTTAATGAACAGGTTGCAGCATTCTGCTTCACCTTCCAAATGGCCCCAAGGTATAATCTCACGCAGACAGCTGTAAGTACTTTTACTAATCAGGGAAAGGAAATAAAGCTCCTAGCATTAGTCCTTTTAAGGCCCATTCCTCAGAGCTTGCTTTATTATCCACAAAACAGTCACAGAACCAAAGTCAACTGAAAAAAACACTTGGCAATAATCCCCAGAGGCTTGCCTGATTCAGCCAGCGTGAAGGGGAGAAAACACACCTTTCCCCTTAGTTCCCCTTTGACCCAGCTTCCTCTTATATGCTGCCCTGAGTGGTTATGTGATCAGCCAGTTCCTGTAAACCATTTACAGGCTCCTGCTCTGTGACAACTGGGGATATATTGCAATTATTAATAGAGTATATCCAGCTCTATAGCTGTCAGATACTATATAGTAAATGCATATGCAACACACTAAATGCACTGCAACTTATGTCTTTTAACTAACCCTACTAATAGCCTCATATACACAATGAACAAGAGAGGTGGCATACTGCCCACTGCAACAGAGGAACAGTTGCCCATAGCTACTCTGAGTTCTGTCATAGAGATAAGAATGGAGTCACTCAAGAGCATCTCTGCTAGCATTCACACGACAGCTAACAAAATCTTTTACAGTCAACTGTAATAAAGGTTGCTGACCTATCTAAAACAATCAGCATGGGCCCTTTATCTTCATCCATTGCTAGGTGATCATTAACTAAAGCAACCACTGCAGTTTCTACCTCATACCCAAGCCTATAATCAGATTAAACATGATTAAAAAATCTGAGGAATCAAAGAACTGCCAGAATTGCCTTGCCACAAACTTCTCGTGACCTTTCCTAAAATCTGAGCTATGACACAGATCAATAGTGAGCGAAAAAAATCAACATTAAGAGTTAGTTTCCTGAGCACAGGCCTTACACAGTAGCTTCTTTAAGAGCTGCTGGTACCCTGCTCCATATATGGAAATATTGACAATCTTGACCAACAGTAGCCTCTGTACTCTTCCCCTGGCCTTCACCAGCAAGGACAAGGTTCTAATTTGTATGTTGTGGCATGAAGCTGCCCCAACATCTCTAACTTCAACGAGCAATTGTGGCTGAAACTCAAGCAAACACAGTGTTTGTCCCCTCACAACACTGTTCAGCCTCCATGGCAGAGGATAGCTCAGGCTGACTCTACGCATTTTCGGTTGCAAAAAACATGAAAATTTTTCATAATGAGAACAACAAACACCACAGTAATTGAATAGAGACAGCAAGGATTCCCCAAGCCACTCAGAACAATTCAGCTGTGTAAGACTTTGCAAATGCTATGATGATGTGAAGTATATTTTTTGCTTCCCGCATGCAATCTTAACAACTCAGTATGAAGCAATCAGTCCGATTGGGCTCAAGACTTCCAGCATCAACACTAGCCAACTCCCATCTTCCGTTATCTGTCGCAAGTCAGCTGTAAACCATAGTGACATGTGAGGACAAAGTCAGAATAGTCTGTAATTAAGAGTCACTGTAACAGTGGAGAATGAAAGACTGTCAATGGTTTGATAAGACTTTATAACAGAGTGGTCTGTCAGAAGAACAGATTTATCCCTTAAGACCTCCAGGAAAACTCTTTGGGGGTCCAGGCAAAACCATCAAAACAGGTAAGACAGATGCAACCTAATCTCAAATTGAAGGAGATACGGGTTGGTCCATCACAGGGGTAATTATACATCACTCTAGTCTTACCTCTACCCCAGACCTAAACCACAAGAGCTGGAGTATACCCTCCCTTATGAGTTTGCAAACTATAGAAACAAGAAGACACCTATAGCCTAGGATAATGCAACACAACTTAGTACTTGAGAAAAGATTGCTCAAAGTGTTTTGCTGAAAGAGCATTAATCATATTGACTTTGATTTAAAATAGAATCAACAGAGAAGACAAACTCATTTATACTTTGTGCCAACACATATTTGGCAGAGTAAACTTTGCTCAAAAGAAGATCCAGGCTGGAGAAAATTTAATCCTTAGCTTGAACCTCCTATTGTTATTTGGGGATTTTTCTAGCAAATATTTAGATATATTTCCGGCTATATAGCAGCTGACAGTTGACCTATTTGCTTAAACACTGAGTGATGTAGTTTCTTCTGAAAATGTTGAAAAATGCTTATACATCATACTATGCTGTTGGAAAAATAAAGCAAATTTTTGATACAGGTGAAGTTATGACCACAGATATAAATCATCACAGTGACAGTTTTCCATACCTATTTCAAAATTAAGCATTAGGCGTAAAACAGTAAATGGCGGCAAATAAAAAAGATGAATGACTTGAAAGGAAATTTGATTAATTTAAACAGCTTGTTTGCAGGAAACATTCCCTCCCACTCCCCCCACGCACTTGTTTACTGATTACTTAGTACAGTATTTTAAATATCTGAGAAATAATGAATAAGAAGAAAATCAGATGTGCCCACACAAAGTATTTACTCTGTTATTAAATTTAAAAAGAAAGTTTTCCATATGCTATCTGGTATCTTAAATGAAGCTGAAATTCACACTTTTAAAAAGGTGCAGTATTACTGCTTTTCTTGTATCACACTCTTTAGAGGCAATACAATGCTAACATCTCATGCTTTATGTTCACTGAAAACATCAGCATGGAAACTATATTATTTTAATAAATTATTGAATTTTTTTTTCCTAAAAGGCTCATGGGGCACTTCACAAATCATGCTCCACTAGGGGACTGAGGACATAGACTTTATAGTCTCATGTGAAAGGGCATGGCTTAAGGCAAAATACAGGCAAAGGGAGACTTAAAAAAAAATTAAGCCCATCCCTTTTTATGGTCTCTAGACCCAATGCCTAACTGTTGCTATTTTTATTGCCTCTAGATTTTAATCCTGGACTATTGCTTTGTTATTTTTTAAATTTCACTTAACTCCACACAACTACCAGTTATTAATATCCCTTCATCCCTCAGCTGCCATTTGTGGGTTTTAGATCCTTTTTCATTAAGGTTTGTTAATCCTTACCTATTTTCTCCTGAGTAGTTACTTTTTAACCCTTAGTAACTACTGACAATTAATTTAAACCGCATCTATTGTAGATTTTAATTTTTCTCCCCCTTTGGGACAGGAACCCCCAGAATCTAATTATATTCCAGAGTAAGACTGTAAAAGATGCTAAAACTGAATAGCCCTACTGATTATGTCTACGGTCTAGATACGTTACAATAAGCATGTGAGGAAAACAATTTGGTAAAGACAAAATCTTTTCACTGACTACAAGATAACAAGAGATTCACATTTTCATTTCATTTCACATTGTTTAGTTGAGTACTGCACATTTGCTTGGAGATGAAACTTTGAAGGTTGCTCACATACAGATCACAAAGGCAAGTGAGCACAGAATAATAGACTATGAGTAGATATTAAATTATTTCAATAAAATTGTATCAACATCTTAAATTATGCTATTTTCAATACATAATATAGTCTTTTTCTATTCAGTAAGTACAGAAGTAGGCAAAGCCATTTAGTTACAGTTTGTAAATTGAATGTTCGTGGGATAAGAAGAGTGAAAGGAACTACCTTACTTTGAAGATAGTAAACTTTTCTTCTATTCCCTTAAAAAGCAGATACATTCCTATTGACTCTTACCCAGAAGAGTCTTCCTTGCATTCTCAGATCCTTGATTACAGAACATTATTACTAGTGAAAGTTATTGGTTTTGACCAAGTCTACAGCTTTGAGGGGAACAAACTTGGAGCGGGACATCTGTCTAGCCAGCCATATCAGCCAAATCAACCTTGGAAATCAGTGGGGTGACATTTTACTGTCCTCACACCCAAGGGGGTTTTTTTCCTCCACTAAATACAAAAAAAAAACAACAATCTTCCCAATGAAGATACAAAGATATGTTTACACAGAACAACAAAATACAAAGAATGAAGTTTATTAGTGAAAATTACATTTCTTTGATACTTACCACACAATTACACACAGAATGGTTTAAAATGATGTATTTATGCACTTCATAGAACGGATTATGAAGTACATAGATCACCTACTCCTGCACATTTGTGCGTCCCTTACTCTCCTTACCACCAAATGAAGTCTTTCCATATGCAATTCACCTATGTAGGTCTTTTCTAAAGAACGCTAAGTATATTTATTCCAAACTTTACCCAATTAGCTACTTGCTTTCAGTGATTGTTTCACCTCCCTACCTTGCCAAGGCCTGGATCTTTGCTGCATGTCGCTCCTCATGCTCTGCTACTTTCCTTCTCAAGTTTTCAATTTCTTGCCGGAGTAGTGCAGAATGTTCCATCTCTCCATCAAGCAGGTTTCGCAGAGATCTGGAAAAAGGGAGCTCCATCTGTTATAACTAGGCAAATTCCCTGCGATTTACAGTGCTGTATATATAAAGCTGGGTGGGGCTCAACCTACAATCACTGGGGGAAGAAATGGATGGGGTTCATCAGCAGTCCCTACATTTTTAAACCACAATAAGAATAAGTTATAAATAGTTAAGTCACACTTTAAACAATAAAAAAGCAGGACATTAAAAAAAGCCACTTGAAGGTGTAAACTGCAATCTGTATGACTATAGTATGTGTCTCAAACAATCCACCTGGAGAAAAGACCACACCTCCTTTATATTATTTCTATGCTTTTACTTATGGTATTCCAAATAGACTGAATAAGTACATAGCTGGAATAAGGAAGGTTATTAAAAATATTTTTAAAAGTTTAATTTTAAATTGGATAGCATTTTTCATCCAAAAGAAATAGAAAAAGATTTACAAACTATACTTTGACACAACACTAGCATAATATATTTATATCCGGTGTGGTTTATACTTCTGGTGTGGCAGCTAACCGACATACAAGATGCTGCTAACTGAGAAAACAGGAGACATTCTGGCCCGAGGTACTAGGGCAAACCTGTTCTCTTATGAAAAGTATCCTGAGATCTTAAAATATTATTTTGACCACAGATTTAGTCTTTGTAAAAATATAGTTCAACAAAAATTCTCAGCTCAGTCAGCTCAATGCAATTTTAATTCTAACGAAAGTTTGTTTGCTTGTAAATCATAGAAATCATAGATTGTAGGACTGGAAGGGACCTTGATAAAGTTATTTAGTCCAGTCCCCTGAACTGAGACAGGACTAAGAATTATCTAGATTAGACTATCCCCTACGGTGTTTGTCAAACCTATTTTTAAAATCCTCCAATGACGGAGATTCCACAACTTCCCTAAATAATTTGGTCCAGTGCAGAATGACCCTAACAGTTACAAAGGTTTTTCCAATGTCTAACCTAAATCTCCCTTGCTGCAATTTAAGCTCACTCCTTCTTGTCCTATCCTCAGTGGGTCTGAAGAACAGTTTGTCACCCTTCTCTTTATAACAACCTTTTACATACTTGAAGACTTATGTCCGCCATCAGTCTTCTCTTCTCCAGACTAAACAACCCCATTTTTTTCAACCTTTCCTTTTGTAGGTCATGTTTTCTAGACATTTAATCATTTTGTTGCTCTCCTCTGGACTTTCTCCAATTTGCCCACATCTTTCCCCAAGTGTGGTGTCCATAACTGGACACAGTACTCCAGTTAAGGCCTTATCAGCGCTGAGTAGAAAGGAAGAATTAGTTCTCGTGTCTTGCTTACAAAACTCCTGCTAATACATACCAGAATGATATTCATTTTTTGCAACAGTATTACATGGACGACTCATATTTACTTTGTGATCCACTATAACCTCCAGATCTTTTTCTGCAGTTCTTTTTCTGAGGCAATCATTTCCTATTTTGTATTTGTGCATTAGATTATTCCTTCCTAAGTATAGTACTTTGCATTTGTCCTCATTGAATTTTATGCTATTAATTTCACACCACTTTTCCAGTTTGTCAAGATCATTTTGAATTCTAATCCTGTCCTCCAAAGCGTTTGCAACCCAGCTTGGTATCAACCACAAACTTTAAAAGTGTATGCGTCATGCCATTTTCCAAATCATTTATGAAGTTATTGAATAGAACCAGACCCAGGACATATCCCTGCAGGACCCCATTCAATATGCTCTTCCAGCTTCACAGTGAACCATTAATTATTACTCTGAGTAGGTAACAGTTACACATCCACCTTATATTAGGTTATAGAAACACTGCAGCATTTTGCTTGTTAAGCTGCACAAAAGGAATGCAAGCACCAAGCAGAAGATAACTGCTTTAATAGCAATTTTTCCTACATGTAAAGGAGCTAAGTGACAAAAACATAAATATTATGAAATTATACATGGCATCCAGTGTAGAAATAGAAAGTTACCTGTTCTGTTCTTCGAGCTCATCCTTTCTGTTCATCATGGCCACAATAGCTTGCCGAAGTTCATCTGAGAAGGGAAGAAAATATAAATGAACTATGCATCCTTTTATCATTTCAGATCAAAAGGTCATAAGTACTATGGCCTCAATGCTTACATTTCATCAACTTAAGTGATCTTTTAAGAAGTGGTATAACTTGACACCTGCAGTATGCAATAGAATACCTTGTTTAGTATTGTAAATCAGTCTGCATGACGCTGTAATTCTAATTTTAACAATGCAGTCTACCTCACTGCAGCTGCTGTCTTCTGACACTGCCACGTACGACACCTTAAAATAAGTTAATATTTTCAATATATGTAGACGAACAAACCAAACTGTCATAGCTTACTATCTTTACTTCACTCAACCTCTGAGCTGAACATTCTGACAAAGGAGATCTGCCTTGACAAGATAACTCCTCTTTCCCTAGTTTCTGAGGGAGACTTACAGGCAAATCAAGTTACCAGAAATAAACTAAGAGTCTCTCACTTTCTTGTTGACCAAAACTAAAAGTTTAATTAGTACAGAGTAAGTCCCTTTTAAAACCAGCTTTACTTGTTCCATAACTCAATCCCTGCCTTCTGGAGTGTCTGTATTTTTTAACTAATTGAGAATTCTCTTGAGGGAACAAAGGAAAGGACAAATATGAATTTTACACTGCTGTGCGGAATTACTAAACTACGTGCAATAAATTCCTTCTGCATCCTAACAAAATTGAGAAATGCTAGATCCGAAGACCAGTCACATCATTATTCTAGATATTCCATACTGCACAAGAAAAACGTATTAAATGGACACATAAAATGGCAATTACACTAATGATGTTTGGATTTTTACTTATGAAACCATCAGATTCAGAGTGAGAAAATTCAGCCATCAGTAACTAACTTGGCAGAAGGTGGTGGCAGATTCGAGGACCCACATAAGTTCACCTCAGGCAAAAATGTTCAGAAGCACCTAAGGCTATGTCTACACTGCAATGTAACACCAGGGTTAGTGGAACTCAAGTCAGCGGCCCCTGGATTTGAGAACTCAGAGCTTGAGCATCAACACTGATTGCCAATGATAGGTTAAGAATTTTTTAACCAGCGCCCAAACCCAGGGTTCCAGCATCCACACTACAGTACACAGACGCAGGTCCAATCAGCTGTATCCCAGACTTCCTAGCGGCCTCCTGAAATGTGGCTGCTCTATCTCTTTCTTTGTGGTGCAATGTGGGAAAACTTGACTATCCACGCCGCACATTACAAGAAGTTTAAACGCTCTGCCAACACATTCTGCCAAGTAGTCATTTTGGTCTGCACAGTTCCAGCAACTGGAGCCAGTAACATGAAGGACATTTCAACAACTTTTACTGCTTGGGATCTCGCTACTGTTTCAGGACACAGGCAGCTGAATTTCCATGAAACGATGGTGGGCAGTTCGGCAGCATTTTCTGACCCACCAAAGGCACGTGACAGAGCTAATGATGGAGCAGGATGACGATAACACAGACATGACAGACTCAAACTGGCTGATGCTGCTCATGACACTCAGTATAGCCATTGTTGACTCCTATATTGTCTGGTGCTTCTGGAGCAAGGCTACTAGCACAGAATATTGGGACCACATCACATCCAAACCTGGATTACCAGCACGAGTTCCAGCACTTTTGCATGAAGAGAGTCATATTTCTGGAGCTTTGTGAGCAGCCTACCCTGACTGTCCAGTGTAAAGAAACACATGAAGGCAGCCTTGCCGGTCCAGAAGTGAGCTGCTATAATCATCTGGAAGCCGTCTACCCAGACTGTTACAGGTCTGTTGCCAACAGTTTAGTGCTGAAAAGTTGACTGTGGGTAAAGTGGTGGTGGTGGAGATTTCTGAGGCAATCAGGTGTGTAGTTTATCTCGAAGTGGCGGGCATAAAAGATATTCCTTGGCTTTAAGAGAATGGGGTTTCCTAATTGCATTAAGCCCACTGATGGAACCTATGTGCCCACATTTTGCTCTCCTCAAGGAGCACGAGTACATAAGCCACAAAGGAAACTACACCACAGTTATGTAGGTCCCCATGGACTACAGAAGCCTATTTATGAATGTCAATATGGGCTGCACTGGAAAAGTTCACAATGCTAGGGTTTTCCAACAACCTGGAGTCTTCATTCATTGACACGCTGGGACTCTATTCCCACCACATGGCATTGTCATAAACAGCGTTTACTTCCCACTGTTACTCTGGGTGACCCCACATATTCCATTTTGCCTTGGCTTATGAAACTTTTGATTTCAGAGTCCCTGGCAAAAGAAGGTTTAATTACTTACTCCACAAGTGTACAATGATAGTTGAATGTGTGTTTGGCAGATTGAAATCCCGCTGGTGATGTTTACAGACCCATTTAGATTCCAGTGTCATCAATGGTGTCTGCATTACAGTGGCTTACTGTGCTCTTCACAATCTTTGTGAAACCAGAGGAGAGCCATTTCCCCCTGAATGAACTGTAACAATGTGGGGCTGCTGAATCAGTACACTCAGCCAGAAAGTATATCTACCACAGCTGGAGCTGAATGCACCTGGGCAAAAGAAGTCAGGGATGCTTTTTTATACATGAATTACGACATGGATTTTTGCATACAACCCCCCAAGTTATCCCTGATCATGTGTTCATCTATATAATTTGAAATACACATTATATGATGTGTTGCAGTGATGACAATACAATTTCTTTTTCAAATAAAATCTTTATTTTTTTATACATGTATTGGAAAAGTACAATATTAAACCACTGCCTGGCAGGCCAGCTGCTATTAGCATACCAAAACACCAACACCATCAGAAGCTTTAAAAGTAGCCGAGACAAAGTGCATAAAGAAGTGCAAACAGTTCAACTATGTACAAGACAACCCTGCCCCAACTATTGCCCCTGACCCCTCATTCTTCTTTCCCTTCCTTCCCTGGCCTGGCGCCAAGTGCAAGGCAAACATGGGAGTGGAGGCATCTACTGGGACGGGGTTCAGCACTGAGGACTCCATGGGGCACATTTGCCCTATCCAGCAATTCAGATGGGCCACCCAGCCATGGAGTTGTCCAAACTGTGTCTGGAATGCCGGTCAGGGTAAGCCAGAGGGGATGCAGACTGTGGTGCTGGCACAGCAGGAGCCTGCACTCTTGCAGCCATTAGAGACAGCAGCCATTCAAACAGTTCTCTTTGTTGTGCTCTATCTTCCTACCTTTACCATCTCTCCTGTTCCAGGAACTGTAAAGAGAGTACTGGCTCCCTGCCACTACCGTATCCTCAAGTTGCAAAGCTAGACTGAGTCCTTCTGCTTGCCTCTCAGCATGCCTTCCCTCTTGCAGCAAGTCCCCTTTCCTTTGATACTCAACCTGCTTCTTGGCCCTGTCCAGAAGTTCAACCGTAAGTTCACCATGAAAACGTCTCCTCTTGGAATGATCCACAAAGTTATGGTGAGCCAGACTTGTGCAGCATGGGTGAGCTACAGAGGTACTGCAGCCTTTAAAGGTCAAAGGGTCTGGAATAGGACATGACACAGGTTATTGTCTCAAATAGCTCAGTGTAGGAAAACAGAAAAAAAAAACATTTTGGAATTTCAAGGACAGAAAATGTTACTTTTTGAAACTGAACTTCAATATATTGTGAGAGGGCTGCTTCACACCACAGAAGCTCCCTGGACACAGCTGGGTTAATTGCAGTAAAAGTGCTGAGAAACTGGCAAGTTAAAAATCACAACTTTTTTCCTGCACGCCCATCCCCCAAAACTGGAGTTTGGTGGCAGGTCAGTGGCCATGCTGTACTACTTAAGCCTTCTCTATCATTTTAGGCATCACACATTTTGGAGGATGTAGCAGTTCTTGGGGTGCCCAACTGGCAAAGAACAGTGTTACTCCAAGCTGCTGGTGTGAAACCGGCACGTATGCAACCAACATATTTAACTGTATGGTGATTGAACAGCATATCTACGAGTGGCATGGGCAGGTGAGCCACCAAGGTAGCCCTGAAAAAACACCCTTCCCTGAAATCTGAATATCTATCTGGAGTTCCTACTATGGGAAAAGTTTGCAGCTATCAGCACCCAAGATTGGTTGACAATTAATGACAGATTCAACAAAATGCGGTGTTAGCTTTCATATGGCTTAGTACTTCCCCATCTCTTCCAATAAGCCTTTTAAGGACTGCAGGGAAACACACACAACTCCACCAGCATCCCTCTTCTCCCCTTGGCAAATTTCTGGGCTGAGTTCAAATCCCCAGTAGTAGCTGGGGCTAATGATTTAGTCACGCATGGAATGCATGAACTATATTAACAGAAATGTACTACATTCACAAATGGACTGCATTTGAACTTCTTCCCACACTCTGCCCCATACCATTCAGTATTTTCAGGTGGATCAGATACCCTGTTGGGTTGATCCCAAGCTGCGTACATAAAGGGAAGGTCATAAGGATCTTATTTTAACAAACCAGAATGTGCTAGCAAAAACATGTACCTTCCTTTTCTTTAACATTTTTGTTTTACTGTTTAGGTTCCCCAGTCTCCATTTTTTATTCCACTTGGCAGGGGTGGGGGAAGAGGGACACCAAGGTGTTGGCATGCAATCTGCCATTAGCAGATACACGCTACTATCTGGGATTTATATCATTTGTACTGGTTATTGAATGGAAATCATTGCCATTCCTATATTAATACACACAAAAATGAAGCCAGAAACTTACCAGGCTCCAGGACAGCTTCTCCCTCTTCCACTTCTGCTGTCAGTTCTGTGGAGGACTTTTCCTTCAGGGAGGGGTGAAGGGGACATCAACAACTCCTCGAAGTACAGCCCCAGGATGTGCTGCAGCTGCTCCTGCGACAAAGTCTCCTCTAGGACCGGTTTCATCAGCAAAGTCACTTTATTTGCCTCATTTGGTACCCATTTGCTGCTGGCTCCCATTGATTCCCATGCTGGCTTCTGGAGCCAGCAGGGTGCAGTCCTAGTTGACCAAGTCGTCATGCACCACTGCTGGCTCAGTGCTCAGCACAATCCCCCAGTAGCCAGTCAAATTTATCATAAAACAGGCCCAAAGTTGGCAAGTTGCCAGGGGGGCGATTGTGGTCCCTGGTTTTCTAGTACTCCATCTTGCCCTGCTTAATTCGTTTCATATGCTGATCACCGGTCCAGTAAATTTCCAATACCACCAGCTTCTTCGCTATTTGCTGGTATGTGGGGTCTTTCCTGCCACTCTTACTAAAGTCAATTGTTTTGCTGGCCTCGCAACAGAGATTAGGGTGACCAGACAGTAAATGTGAAAAATCAGGACGGGGTGGGGGGTAATAGGAGCCTATATAAGAAAAAGATCCCAAAATCAGGACTGTCCCTATAAAATCAGGACATCTGGTCACCCTATCAGAGATTAGCCAAAATCTGGCTGTGCTCCCACAACCATGATGCAGCACACTTTCTAAAGAACTTCTTCTGGTTGGTATTGCAAATGCCGAAGGTTCTCCTAACATGAGTTTGCAGCTTGGCAGTCAGAATAAAATGGAAGGTGTAAATACAAGTTGCTGTATTAAAACAAGGTGGGGCATTTCCATTTCCCTGGAGTTGAATGGCAATGCTTGGAAGACAGAGGACCAAGGAAATCAGCCCACAGAATTGTGGGATACTTTTGGCAGACTCCAAGAACCAGAGTCCAGAGGGGGGCTGCTTCTACACTGCAGAAGGATAGGACTTGAACCCTGAGTCCTGCCTTGTCTCAGGCTTGAAACCTCCACCCTCACAGGGTTTTAGGACCATGGGTCCAAGTCAAAGAGATTTGTGTGTAGACCGAAGGGGGGGCTAGAGTTTAAGCCTGAGTCTGAGACCGGGCTTATACTGCAGCATAGGTGTACCCTAAGGGCATGTCTACACTGCAATTAAAAAACCTGTGGCTGACCCCTGCCAGCTGACTTGGGCTAATGGGTATTTAATTGCGGTGTAGACACTCATGCTTGGGCTGGAGCCCGGGCTCTGGGATCCGCCCACCTCGCAAGGTCCCGCAGTTAAAAAGTCCCTTAGCCCCAGTCAGCTGCTACACTGCAGTGTAGACGTACCCTAAGTGACTTAGGAAGTTATAGCCTATTTTCAAAAGTGACTTAGGCACTCCACAGCTTTTTAAAATTTTACCCAATCTGGAAAGTGAAAACATCTGCTGGGAATTGAAAGCTAGATTGACTCACAAGAAAATCACAACAGCTGTCTCTCAACTCATTAAAACATGGGACAAGGCAAAAAACAGAAATAGTTTGAAGGAGTTTTAAAGAAAAGGAATTTGTCTACACACACAAAATCTGACATAACCAACTAAAGTCCAGTCTTATTACCTTTATGGGATCCAAACATTTTGATATAAAGCTACATTCTATTATTAAAAGCTGCAGAGCAAAGCATACAGAGAGTTAACTTTTAAAGAGGGTCAGATTCTAAAACCTTTACTCACATTGGATAGTACCTTACTCAGCAAGCAGTCACTCAGTTACAAAATAGTGACTTCTGTGGGACTAATTGTGGAGAAAGGTACTACCCAACATGAGTAAAGGTTTCAAAATTTGCCCCTAAATGGTTAAACATTCATACAGAATCAACTCTATTCTTGCCTTTATGATTTAAGCTTAGAAGGTCTATTTAAATATACGGGAAATTATTATTATTATTACTCTAAAGATAAAATCCAAATGAAATTGTGTGAATTATACCTCTTTCCATGATGATTTGTTTTAATTTTAACTCAAAAGACACCACTATAGAGCAAATAATCAATTTCAGCAAGCACAAAGAATTACTTTACATTTATTTTTTCTAAATTAAAGTACTATATTACCTTTGCAATTGAAGTGTCAAACCACAAATCCTATCCTATCAATATGCAATGCACATCCCATCTGTTTTTTTTTCTTACCACAATATAGTCTGGGCTCCATTTTTTAACTAAGATATGAAAGCAAAGTTTAAACATTTTGTTTTTCAAACTGACCTTGTCTAAGAAGACAGATTTATCTTCTCTCTGGACAGTCACTTTTGCATATTTCTATCAAGTATCGGCCTTCAAAATATTACTAATCCGCAAAAGGATACAAAATATGCCTAAATTATAGGTTGCACTCACAGCAATGCCTATGGTTAAGATTGCTTAATACTTTCCATTACAAGACGACAGTTCAGAAATGCAAGAATAAAGGTTGCTTGTGAAATAAGTTTTTTTTCTGGCCCATTTCTGAGTATACATTATGAGACATTACCTGATCACGTACTGTTACCTTTGCTTTATCTAGCTATGCAGTGTTCATAATATAAGAAGATTTGCTCCCTTCTTAATCCCGATCAGGAAGGCTCATCGCTATCATAGTACATATGTATCCATATAGGATATAGTATGCTGCCCCCTGTGACCAAAGTGATGTCGACAGTGTGCTCTTGTTGCCAAGAAGGGTAATGGCATTTTGGGCTGTATAAGTAGAGACATTGCCAGCAGATCGAAGGACATGATAATTCCCCTCTATTCGACATTGGTGAAGTCTCATCTGAAGTACCATGTCCAGTTTTGGGCCCCACACTACAAGAAGGATGTGGAAAAATTGGAAAGAGTCCAGTGGAGGGCAACAAAAATGATTAGGGGACTGGAGCACATAACTTATGAGGAGAGGCTGAGGGAACTGGGTTTATTTAGTCTGCAGAAGAGAAGAATGAGGGAGGATTTGATGGTTGCTTCCAACTACCTGAAAGGGGGTTCCAAAGAGGATGGATCTAGACTCTTCTCAGGGGTGGCAGATGACAGAACAAGGAGCAATGGTCTCAAGTTGCAGTGGGGGAGGTTTAGGTTGAATATTAGGAAAAACTTTTTCACTAGGAGGGTAGTGAAGCACTGGAATGGGTTACCTAGGGAGGTGGTGGAATCTCCTTCCTTAGCGGTTTTTAAGGTCAGGCTTGACAAAGCCCTGGCTGGGATGATTTAGTTGGGCTTGGTCCTGCTTTGAGCAGGGGGTTGGACTAGATGACCTCCTGACATCCCTTCCAACCCTGAGATTCTATGATTCTGTTTTTTCGACAGGGCCTGTCTTGTTGCCTATGCACCTTTTTAATTACTTATTTACTTACTTACTTACACACACACACACACACAGAAACTATTGTTTGGGGAAGATGCAAGGTGGAGTGTATATATTTAAATTATGCTCTCCTTACCCCCATCCTCAAACAATTCTTTCTAAGACATGGGTTGGAACATTTATTTTATTTTATTTTATTTTTTTACATTTGCACAACTTCAAGTCAGAATGTCAATTAGCTACTAATATGGACAGGGCTGGGGGAGAGCAAGAAGATTTACTACTTATTTCTGAATACTCAAAAATAATATTTATTCTCATATCTGCATTCTTGTTTACATTAGTTTTTAGCAGCTTTAAGATCCAACTGTGAAGCACTAATCTTGTCCATATTATGCACAATGTAGTAACAGGAAAGGCAGAAACATTTATTTATTTATAAATAAGTTGAAAGCAGGTCTAATAAATTATCTCCATAATAAATGACCCTAAAAAAGTTTGATTTAAGAGGTCTTTGTCTAAATCAGTACATTTAGTGAGGCAGCTTCATCTGTCTTCACCTGTAATCTCACTGAAAAGCCTATAGCTCTGCAGGCTTCAGCTCTCTGCCTATGGTAGTTTGTTCACATACTCTGAGCTTTGAAATAGTAATACATTTTAAGTGATCCAACAAATTACCACATTTTAGTAATAAAACCTTTCTAGTACACTACTGAAATATTTATAGAAAAAAGGAGTAAGCCTTCAGATTTCTGTACTATTCATTTTTCTAATTCAGTTTATAAAATGACAATTTTCCCTAAAGATATAGTTCTGTTTCCATGTAGCTAAGCACAAAGAGCTTCTAAACCCTGTACACATTAGGTGCCAGTTAATCAGCTGGTTTCTAATCACTTAAAAGGAGCAGAACTACTGACCTAACTACAAATGTAACACTGTTTTACAATTTCATTGTAAATGTAAATTGGGATTTTTCTGGGAACTGCTTTGTTTCTTCATGGCAAATATTAATGCAAATTTTCATATCATCAGCTTCTCTGAATGACTCACCCTTCATTCCCGAAAAGCTGATCTAAATGTACAAGTTGTAATTACAAGACTATAGGTGGATAGAAACATTTTCTTATTACTGTTGTTTGTATTAGTGATGTCTAGAGACCCCCCTATCAGGGATCAAGGCCCCACTGTCACAGGCACTGCACAGATGTGATGTAAAAAGACAAGTTAGACATCAAAGGAGTTTACAATCTTGGTTTATGATAAAATGCAAAAATTACACAAAACAAACAGGAGGCAGGAGGAGAAACAAAAGGGGAGGAGCAGGTAAGGGAAATGAGCAAGTTTTGCACAGTAAGCAGTTGTCACAGCTCACCAGCTACGTCAATCTGTTTAGAACATGTACATGAACATATTTTTCAAGCAACATTTCTCGGACTTAGCATTTGGAGTAGTAAATGGGAAGCCTACTCACTCTGCCATCCATTAATGGTAAAGTACAAGAGACTTAAATTAGTTTTGTTTTGTTTTTTATAACTCCATTCTCCAATCGAAGCACTGAGTATTGCAAGTGATGGTTGATAATTAAAACTGCAAACATCAGAATCATGTTTCACCCCTTGGAGAGCAGACACAGCAAACGAAGCTCAACTGCAGCAATAATGTTCTTTTTAATGGAGATAGGGATAAGCACAGCCCCCACAATAAACAATCCCGTGACATCCAATAAATGCTTTAAATAGTTGTATCAGGAAAAAACCTGGAAAATGATCATATTGAGGTTGTATTACCGAAGATTTCTACTGATCTTCCATGAAATACAATCTGCAACCGTTCTTACTGGACCTCAAAATGGCCAAATAAATCCAGTATCAGATCAATAATTGCAAAAACTAGATATGCCATTTCCAAAATTTGACTACTTTTGATCCCATATAAAATAGTGCAATAATCTTAGCAAAACATTTATTTCCATTCAACCCATAACACAGTTTCAGTATCTTGAACGTCTCAATATCTTTACCAATACGTATGTTGTTTGTGCCACTTGCAATAGCAAGAAAAATAATATTCAGATATTAAGAGTCATAAAGACAGCCATCATACTAAGGATCATTGTCAGTAAGGTACACATTAGTCTAAGGGACTAGCAACTCTTATTGAGGGGGAGATCACATGTACTGGAGGGAAAAAATGGAACAAATTTACTGAAATATACTGTCCATATAAAACCCTTTTTTCTAAGGATTCCAATACCTTTACTTTTCACAAACTAATGTCCCTCTTACTTGGGGTATGTCTACACTACGGGATTATACCGATTTTACAGAAACCGGTTTTTTAAAACAGATTGTATAAAGTCGAGTGCACGCGGCCACACTAAGCACATTAATTCGGCGGTGTGCGTCCATGTACCGAGGCTGCTGTCGATTTCCAGAGCATTGCACTGTGGGTAGCTATCCCATAGCTATCTCATAGTTCCCGCAGTCTCCCCCACCCATTGGAATGCTGGGTTGAGATCCCAGTGCCTGATGGGGCAAAAAACATTGTCACGGGTGCTTCTGGGTACAGCCTCACCCCTCCCTCCGTGAAAGCAGCAGACAATCGTTTCACGCCTTTTTTCCTGGGTGAACTGTGCAAATGCCATAGCACAGCAAACATGGACCCTGCTGAGCTCAAGACAGCAATCATGGACGTTGTAAACACCTCGCGCATTATCGTGCAGTCTATGCTGAACCAGGACCTGCAAAACCAGGCGAGGAGGCGGCGGCTATGGCAGCACGGTGACAAGAGTGATGAGGACATGGACATAGAATTCTCTCAAACCGCGGGCCCCTGCGCTTTGGAGATCCTGCTGGTAATGGGGCAGGTTCTAGCCATTGAACGCCGATTTTGGGCCTGGGAAACAAGCACAGACTGGTGGGACCGCATAGTTTTGCAGGTTTGAGACGATTCTCAGTGGCTGCGAAACTTTCGCATGCGTAAGGGCACTTTCATGGAACTTTGTGACTTACTTTCCCCTGCCCTGAAACGCCAGAATACCAAGATGAGAGCAGCCCTCACAGCTGAGAAGCAAGTGGCGATAGCCCTGTGGAAGCTTGCAACGCCAGACAGCTACCGGTCAGTCGGGAATCAATTTGAAGTGGGAAAATCTACTGTATGGGCTGCTGTGATGCAAGTAGCCAAAGCAATCATTAAACTGCTGCTACGAAAGGTTGTGACTCTGGGATATGTGCAGGTCATAGTGGATGGCTTTGCTGCAATGGGATTCCCTAACTGTGGTGGGGCGATAGATGGAACCCATATCCCTATCTTGGCACCGGAGCACCAGGGCACCCAGTACATAAACCACAAGGGGTACTTTTCAATGGTGCTGCAAGCACTGGTGGATCACAAGGGACATTTCACCAACATCCACATGGGATGTCCAGGAAGAGTTCATGATGCTAGCGTCATCAGGAACACTACTCTGTTTAAACAGCTGCAGCAAGGGAATTACTTCCCAGACCAGAAAATAACAGTTGGGGATGTTGAAATGCCTGTAGTTATCCTGGGGGACCCAGCCTACCCCTTGATGCCATGGCTCATGAAGCCATACACAGGCAGCCTGGACAGTAGTCAGGAGTTGTTCAACTACAGGCTGAGCAAGTGCAGAATGGTGGTAGAATGTGCATTTGGACGTTTAAAGGCGCGCTGGCGCACATTACTGACTCGCTCAGACCTCAGCCAAACCAATGTCCCCTTTGTTATTGCTGCTTGCTGTGTGCTCCACAATCTCTGTGAGAGTAAGGGGGAGACCTTTACGGCGGGGCGGGAGGCTGAGGCAAATCACCTGGCCGCTGATTACACGCAGCCAGACACCAGGGCGATTAGAAGAGCACACCAGGAAGCAGTGCGCATCAGAGAAGCTTTGAAAACGAGTTTCATCACGGGCCATAGGTGTTTCTATCCACCTATAGTTTGTGTTTGTTTCCCCTTGATGAACCCCCCACCCCTTCATTGACTCATTCCCTGTAAGCAACCCACCCTCCCCCTTCGATTACAGCTTGCTTAAGGAAATAAAGTCACTATCATTTAGAAATCATGTATTCTTTATTAATTCATTATAAAAAGAGGGAGAGAACTGATAAGGTAGCCCGGGTGTGGTTTGGGAGGAGGATAGGAGGGAAGGAAAAGGCCACTAAAAAAATTTCAAAATAATGACAGCCTTTTGGTTGGGCTGTCCACGGGGGTGGAGTGGGAGGGTGCACGGAGCCTCCCCCGACGCATTCTTACACGTCTGGGTGAGGAGGATGTGGAACATGGTGAGGGTGGTTATACAGGGGCTGCAGCGGCACTCTGTGATTCTGCTGCTGTTCCTGAAGCTCCACCAGACGCCGTAGCATGTCAGTTTGATCATGCAGCAGCCCCAGAGTTGCATCCCGCCACCGCTGATCTTCCTGCCTACACCTCTGATCTTCCTGCCGCCACCTCTCATCTCGAGCGTCCCTCCTGTCCTCACGTTCACTGGCATCTTTCCTGTAATTTGATACCACGTCCTTCCATTCATTCAGATGAGCTCTTTCATTGCAGGTCACTTCCATGATTTCTGAGAACATTTCGTCTCGCGTCTTTTTTTTCCGCCGCCTTATCTGAGATAGCCTTCGGGATGGACTACGGAGGCTTGAAAAATTTGCAGCTGCATGAGGGAGGGAAAAAAGGGAAAGAAGTATTTAAAAAAAGATACATTTTACAGAACAATGCTTATGCTCTTTCACGGTGAGCAATACTATTCACCTTACATAGCACATGTGATTTCACTACAAGGTTGCATTTTGCATCTTAATATTGAGTGCCTGCGGCTCTGGTGTTAGAGATCTCACAGAAGCAGGCCCGGGCAGCAAAATTCGGCTTGCATGCAGCCATGGTAAGCCATTGTCTTTCGGCTTCTGTAGCCTTGATATATCCAACGCCCTCCTTTACCAAATAGCCAGCAAAGCCCGTTCAGTGCTTCTTTTTTCCTATTAACATGCAGCAGCAGAAACCACCATCCCAGCCAATTCTCTGGGATGATCGCTTTACCCCTGCCCCCACCGCGTGGCTGGTATCATGGAAGATCACTGCTAAACACCCCCCCGCCACCCCCACCGCATGGCTGGTAGCAGGGAAGATCCCTGCTAGCCAAACGCGAAAAAGCTCAGTGCCAATCACTCCCCCCCTTCCCCCTGCTTGGCTACCTGCAAGGAAGGATTTATTTTAAGCAACAGGCAAACAGCCCAGTAGGAATGGCCATCTCTGTCCTCTTAATTAAATTCCTGAATTTCAACCAGGTTACCATGAACGATATCACTCTCCTGAGGATAACACAGCAAGATAAAGAACGGATGTTGCTTGAATGCCAGCAAACACCGGGACCATATGCAGCTAGGCTTTGTCATGCAATGATACCAGATTATTTGCTACATGCATGGCGTGGTCAAGTGTCCTACCATGGAGGACGGAATAAGGCTGCCCTGCCCAGAAACCTTCTGCAAAGGTTTTTTAAGTACCTCCAGGAGAGCTTCATGGAGATGTCCCTAGAGGATTTCTGCTCCATCCCCAGACATGTTAACAGACTTTTCCAGTAACTGTACTGGCCGCAAATGCATCCCAAGTCCTCAGAGCAAATTAATCATTAAAAAACGCTTGCTTTTAAACCATGTTTTATATTTACAAAGGTACACTCACCAGAGGTCCCTTCCATGGCTTCATTGTGTGGGATAGTGGCTTGGGAGGGCTGGGAGAGTAATTCCGTCAGGGTGAGAAAAAGCTCCTGGCTGTTGGGGAGAACGGAGTGCTGTGTGCTCTCTGCAAGCTCGTCCTCCTCTTCCTCCTCCTCATCTTCCCAGTCCGCAGAATCCTCAGCCATGGCTGAGATTACCACCCCCACCTCGGAATCCACGGACAGGGGTGGGGTAGTGGTGGCGGACCCCACTAGAATTGTAGCCGGAGTGGAGCTGAGGCAGCCAGCAACAAACAGTCTCAAAGGGGCTGGCTGTAGCCTGAGTGGAGCTCAGGTGGCCAGCAAACAAACAGTCTCAAAGGTGAGTGGTGAAGGAGTTCCTATTCTGGGCTAGAGCCTCCTTGTGTATGGGGTCAGCCACCCGGGGTGGGGGTGGCAAGGAGATGCGGGCCCACCCTACTCCACCGCGTCCCAGCCCAGGGCCCTGTCAGGGCCAGGATTGGCTGCCCCTGTGTCGGCAGGGATCCAGCCGCAACATGCTGACTGAGCCACGCCGGGTTCTGCAGCCGGCTACTCCATGGCTGTCCCTGGGCTACTTCCTGCCTCCCCGGGATTTGGTACCTGCGGCCTCCAGGCCTCTTCCAGCTCTTCGGGGTAAACGGCAGTGGGTACTCCGGGCCAGTCCTCGTCCACACCTGGGGATCGGGAACAGCCAGGCGTAGGTTCCTCTCGGGGCTTCTGGAGAACAGGCTGAGCATCCTCCTCCATTGCAGGCTCTCCCCCAAACTGAGCTGCAGCGCCGGTCTTTTATACTTCCGGCCCCGCCCTCATCCTTCTGGCGAGGGGGGCGGGGTGATCTAGGCTCCGCCCTCCTCAGGGGCGTGGAATGCTCCCTCCCTCTCCTGGTCGGAGGGAGGCCACTCAGGCTCACTACAGTAGCCAATCTGCTGAACAAACTGTACCAGGGTTGGAGGCCACAGACCCCCTCACAAGGGTTACATATTTAAATTAAAAAGAAGAAGACAAAAAAAAGAGTAGGTCTAAAAGCTGTGAGGCATGAGTATACAGAAAAAGGAAACCTAAAGACAGCATATGTTACAGGAAATTAGTGACTTGATGTGCCCTGTGTCTTCCAACCCATAGTCAACAGATTCATCTGTGGCTCAGTATCCTTACAGAAAGAATAAGGGCAATGATTATAGTATTCAACCAAGGACTAGAATAAAAGTGGGGGAAAGAAATCAGAACACTGCCTTTACGGCCACCCAGATGACCAATACACAGGTATAGATATACCCAGTCACCAGGCACCCAGTCAAAGTGGCCAGAATGTCACCATTGCATATTCGCCCCCTTTTTCCTGACTCTCCCAACAGCCATAAAGGAAGTCAGCATTTTAGTCCAACACAGAAGAAGGTCTATGTATTAAGCCATGTACAATCAAGGAAACTGCACCTCCTTCTCTGTCCTTCCCTTCTCAATGCTAAGCAAATTGAGCTCAGCTGCAAAACATAACCAAATTACAAAACTGTAACTGCACACAAAATTAAGATTCCCGTATTCTTTGACTCCATTTTAACCAACCTTGAGGTTTGTGTTCACTGTCAAGCCCACTTGAAAAAGAGCTAGAGCAGATTCCCACATTTTTTAGTACTGCAGCTTCCTTACAGATATTTAAAACCTTGGTGGTGCCCCACAAGCAAATATCTTTCTTTTTAACCAATTCAGGACACTAGATTCAAGAGGGACATCAGAGTTTGGACATTTTTGCAACTTTATACAATTACATACACGGTTTAATTACATAATATGATCTAGGCTTTTTAAGTTATATTTTGAAAACATGGGTTATTCTGATGTTCAGACACTAAAATTTTAGTGAGAAGAATGGACCTGCTTTAAATTGCATAGGTTGGTTGAATCTCTCATAGCACCATAGGTAAATCATTTTCCAGGTCTGAAAGCACCACTTCCATAGCTTCATCACTGAATTCTTCATATTCTCCTTTAACAGAAACCCAGAATTCCTGGTTCATCAGATTTGAACACTTGGTCTTCAGCACATGATCATCTGACAATTCTAAGAGATTTTCTTGAGCCAAAATATTTAAGGTTGGAATGGAGTAAACTCTTACTGAGAACGCATTCTGAATCTAATTGGTATCTGGAGATTCATGTTCAGCTCCAGGAAAATATTCATCAGAATGGAAATAACATACAAACAAGCTAATATGTGGACTTTAATAACATTTTGATCACTTTCATTCTCGTTTAAAAATCTGATAACACACTGAAAAGGGAGTTAACTCCAAAGACAAAGCTTCTTCATCAATCTCCAAATTTTCTCTTTCATATCTGTATGTATTCCTACCTTGAAATGTTAGGTTCAGCCCATTCAATTTGACGAATACATCCACCAAGTAAGCTAACACAGTCAAGTATTTCACATTAAACATGTAATCTGCAAGGTCTGTTTTCCCAAGGAGGAAAATTCTGATTTCATCATCCAATTCGAAGTCACTTTCCCATGTGATAACCACCTGACTTCACAGTGAAACTGAAGTTGAATGCGGTCAAAGCCCATCTGACAAAAACCAAGGCATGAAGGGTCAGACTTTTGGTCAGTGCAGTGGCAATCACACCTAGTGGATCCCCAGGAGGGAGTTGCCATTACAGCCCAAAGCAGGCAGGAGAGCACCAATGGTTCACTCCCCTTTCCTTCATGCTGCAATCTCCTGCCAGGCTGGACAAGAACAGCCTGGCTTTCCCCCACCCCAAAACCCTTACGCTCCCTCCTGGCTTGAGGCTTCCTGACGATTCTTGGTGCAAAGAGGAGCTGTTGTGGGTTCTGGTAAAAAGGCACAGCAGGCAGAATGGGACCCGAGTAGTGGTAGGACTCCCTCCCAGCAAGAGGACCATTCCGCTCCCTGCATTCTTTACCCCTCCTTGGCAACTTAAGACTTCCTGCCATTCTCTGGGACCACAAGGAACTGCACAGATTCTGGCAGGAGCAGCAGCTCGCAGGTTCTGGCCAGGCTCCCTCTCAGCAGCCTCCCAACCCCTCAATCCTTACCCCTCCCTGCAGTCTTGAGGCTTCCCATCAGGGAGCTCCCATGGCTTCTGGGACGCAGAATAGGACCCAGGTGCTGGCCCCATTCCCAACCACATGAGACGCATGCACAGTAGTGCACATCCAGACCTGGTTGCTGTGGGTGCAACTGACGCACAGCTACAGCTGCCCCAGTTTCTCTTTCTTAGAAGAAACAAAGATGGGCACATCAATTAATTTGTTCCCCAAACACTTGGGACTTTCCCCAGGAATCCTTCATGGCTCTCTGAGGAAGCCATGCCTCATAGTTTAGGAAGCACTGAGCTAGAGGGCAGATGCTTTAATGAACAGGTGAAGGGGAAACAGCTAAGTAAGTTTATGAAGTTACAACCCTTTGCTTAGTGAAATACTTTGTTTACTTGTGATACCATACACACAATTGTACTTAATACACAGTTGTGTTGGCCTCACCAAATGTAAAAATGTGGCACTCAGAGGTGAAAACATGTAAATATTCTGAATAAGTTAGAATATAAAACTGAACAACATGCTTATGCCCCAAGAACATAGAGAGCTATCAACAGGGAACGGGTATCCTTGTGCCCACAATAATTTCCACCCACAGCCAAGCTTATAGGGAACACTGCCAACAAATTGGCATGCCAATATAAAAATTACATGCCTGGATCGCACACAGAATACTTATTTACCAAATAAAGCATGAAAAAAATAAGTTAGATCTACTGCCCCAATCATAACCCACATATATTCGTTATAGTACATTTAAGCCTATTTTAAATCTCAAACCAATGTTTAAAAGTCATTTCTTTTACAGGTTTGCAAATACCACTAATACAGGTCAATACTAATCACTAGGGGCTAAACCATGCAGCCCTTAATCACACTACTGAGCATATACTCCTACAAGAAGTCACAATGGAATTATTCATGGAAGTAAAAGCTGTTTACCATGGGTTTGTTAAGAAATGATGCAATGCCAGTTAGTAGTGCTGTAATTTGACCTGGGTTTCTCTCCACTTTGACTTCTTCTTTGTGCTTCAGCATTAATATTTCTGAAGTGATCAACAGCAACTCTCAGGTTTACTATATGCAATTAATCATTGAAAAACTGAGGAAGCTAAGCAATACATATAGAACTTCAGGGAATACATTCCACACTGCACCTTATTACTGCTGATCTTTTTATTACTAATTTTGCATAAATGATTAAACAAATCAGAGTGGGATTTTTTTAAATAAGAGGATTTTTGCAAAGATGTTGAACTTAATATCCCCCCAGAAAACCAGCAAGAGAAATACTCATGAGTTTATCGACACAATAAACTTGCCAACTGTTATTAAAAGTAATGACAGCAGATGATGTCAGCAGGTCTTCTGCGCTTTCAATTAAGCTAAACTAATTGGTTTATGATTTGTACTGTGCATTTTATTCTAGGATGAGAAAGCTATCAGCAACTTTTCTCTGTCTACTTTGAACTTGTTCAGTTTTCACTTCACTTACATATTTTTTCTTAGCACTCTTCATACTTACATTGTTGTTTTTTTTATCAGACCTATGTCTTAGTTTTCCATGGTACCTATGCAAAAGAACATGTAAAGAGCTACATCCTTCCGTGATGGACAAAGATGAAATGTTTATACTGATACAAATAAGATACATCAATCTCTGATAACTCTGCCCACAAAATAGGACTCACCTATGGAAACCAGCAGACAAATGAAGTAACGCTTGGATTTGTGTCTCTGAGGAACAAACAAGTAGTGCTTGTTGACTGCTAAGCTGCCCAGAGGGTTCTCTCATGTAGGGTGAACTACAGGGTTCTATTGTCACTCCTCTTCTTCAATGTGTATGTTAAGTAGCTAGGAGATAGTTTGTTTGGGTTGCAGTACCATCAAGATGCTGATTCAGCATGTTTTTCCATTAGTCCTGGACTGTTCATTCAATAATTTTCCCATTGTCTACTCAACACTCAGGCTAGATGAGAGCTAGTTGACTGCAATTCAACCAAGAAAGAGCGTTGGTAGGCTGTAAGAAATGGTCAGATGAAATGATGGAGGTAATACTTGCTTCACTGACTGTGAGTTTGCCCACATTATTAATCAAATTCACAACCAGGGTGGAAGCATTTTGCAGTCCATTAGTTCCACAGAGAAATAATGGTTACTTTCCCTACAGCAACTGTGGATCTTTGAGATGTGTTGATCACATAGATTCCAACAGGTAATGCAGGCCAAAAGAATCTTACCTTGTACGGCACCATAAGTGGAATTTGTGTGGACAACAATACTCAAAAAAGAACTTTCTTTTGTACTACTAAAACTACCGTTAGAAGAGCAGTGTAATGCATGAGTGAGCACCAAATCTACAACAGACAGACCAAATATTCTCTAGATGTTTCTTTCTCTTGGTATCTGATATTAACAACTCAGACTCATTAGCAAGAAAGTGAAAACAAAATAAAAGCACAAGAACACCACATTACAAAAAGGTGCTTTGTTCATTTATTCCAATTACCATAAGTTGGATTTAATAGGCTACTTTATGATGTACTAGTAGAAATAAGCTACAGCACTTTGTGAAAATAATCAAGTGTTATCATGAGGCCCCACTACAGCATTCAACTATTAGATTTTTAAAACTCTGCAATTATGACACTCAGCACTCAACCCATGGGGCAAGTGCCTATTCGAAGGCAGCTTAGAGAGATTCTACTGTATTAATAGTTGCCTTTTTCCAACAGTGAAGAATTGGTGTTTAGTAGATAGCAGATACTAACACTAATTAACTGGCATTGCTAACTATGGACCAGATCCTGCCAAACTACTTGTGAAACAAAGTCTATTCAATGGGAGAAGAGGTGGCAGAATCCAGCCCTGCATTAATATGGTTTAAAAAGTGTACAACAAAACAGGTGTCTGAATTAACACAATCACATCCTGAAGTAAAAGCAACATCTATATTATCATGGGCGGGATGAATTCAGCATCACTCTGTAATGCATCATCCAAGTCGCATTATAACTATTTTAAGAGAGGTTTCAGAGTGGTAGACATGTTAGTCTGTATCAGCAAAAACAATGAGGAGTCCTTGTGGTACCTTAGAGATTAGCAAATTTATTTGGGCATAAGCTTTCGTGGGCTAGAACCCACTTCATCAGATGCATAGAGTGGAAAATACAGCAGCAGGTGTGTGTGTATATATATATAGAGAGAGAGTACATGAAAAGTTGGGAGTGGTAAGGCAACTCCCATCTTTTCATGTATTATGTATATATATACACCTGCTACTTTATTTTCCACTCCATGCATCTGATGAAGTGGGTTCTAGCCCACGAAAGCTTATGCCCAAATAAATTTGTTAGTCTCTAAGGTGCCACAAGGACTCCTCGTTATTTTAAGAGAGTTCTTAACATATCAAGAGACTACAATCTGAACAAACTGCCATTATTGCACCAACTATGGCCAAATAAACTCTAATTTGATCAGGAAGTATATCAAATGAAGCACTTTGAGAAATTACTCCTGCGGGAATTCTGTGGCAAAAAAATAAAAATTCAGCAATAAAAAATTAAAAATTCTGCATGCAATATTTTCAAATTCTGAAAAATTCTGCATATTTTATCTGTGAAAATAACACCATATAATCACAGCAGTTTCAATTATTTTGGTCATATATTTCAAAATACCTGTTAGCAAATATGTCTGTAACAATACAGACAACAAAAAAGTTTCAGAAAATGTTTTTTGACAAACAGATTCCTTACTAGGCATATTAATACAGAACTCTGAGTAATAATTCATTTAAACTACAATACAGAACTGTATTTCCCGCACCCCTCAGAAGCAGTGCAAACGCTTGGGGGAATCAGGGGTAATGGAGGAGCTGAGGGAGAGGGAAGTAATTGCTGGGAAGGAGTCTGGGTGTGAACTTGTAGGGTTGTTGGGTATGAGTGGGAAAAGTATGGAACAGGTTGTGGGGGGGGCGCGAAGAACTGTTAGAGAGCTTCTCCCATGCAGACCCTGGCTGACCCTTAGCCACTCCCATTCAGTCAGGCACATATGCCCCATCCCCATGTGTCCTTGCAACTCCTGTCCACGTGTCCCTCCACCCCCACTCAGACACTCCCCTGTTCCTATGTGGCCCTGCATCTCTTCCCCCATCCCCATGTGTCTCTGTGCCCTCACTCAGCCACCCCCTTCCCCCTGTAGCTCTGCTCCCCCTAGGCATGTGTGGCCCTGCACCTCCCTCCCCCTGTGGCCTCCACTCCCATTGAGCCCCTGTCCCAGTCTGTCCTCCCCCACTAGCCCTTATGAGACCCTGTCTGATTCCCCCAGCAGCCCCACGCTGTCTGTCTCTCCATAGCCCCTGTCTCCTGACCTGGCCCGACGGGCACTGTGAAGAAGGTAGGCTCTTTCTCTTCCCTCGCAGGCTGGGAGCTGCTGTGTTCTAGCATCACAAAGCCCTCTGGTGAGCATAAGGCAGAACTGCAGAAGTTATTTTCGGCTGGGAGCTGCTGCTCTGTTCTAGTACCATTAATTATGTGCACGTGCAGTGGCACAGAATTCCCCCAGCAGTAAGAAATGTAATTTCATACTGTTTTCCCCTTGCAGATGAGCATTACTGGTAAGGGACTAATTCAGATAATGAAGAGGGATTTAGAGGTTATTGCCATCTTCAGAAATGGAACACTATAAATGCACTGAAACTAAAGTTTAAAAAAAAAAACCGCCTTGTATGGAAAGTGGAATAAACTTTCAGGGAACTGCTTCCTTGATGCTTAAAAAGCTTTAAAAGCATAGGTCTGAACTTTGAAAGTTTACAAAGCCAGTTTATATTTTGTAAGACACATTTGGAACCAAATTCTGCCTCAACTTGCATCCCTTCCACCTAGCTCATTTATTCAGCAAAGATCATTTTGATATTCATAGCAAAAGCCTGAAAATGTAACAGAGCTTGATTAAAGGATACATGTATGATGGAAGAACACAATTTGTGGGAATAGGATTAACTGAAATAGTATTTGAACCTCACAGATTATGCAGGTTAAATATACTGCTACAAGAAAACAAATTAATAAAAAAGCAGGGTTCAAGTTATTTATGAACAGGCTAATATTTTATTTTACCAAATCTAGCCCCTGAATCTACAAAGTCTAAGGCTGCTTGAAGAGAGTTTCTGGGAATGAGCTGACCCGCTGAACAAATTGATTTAAAGTCCTCTATTAGGACAGGGAGTGGCTTGCTAGAAAAAGCTGCTTCTTTGTCCCACTGAATACAAATGTATTTGGTCTGCATGTCTACGTAATTTGAAATTCTAACTAGAACATAAGCCAAAAAATACACTTTATGACCAAAGAGATCTTATTTTGGGGGATTGTTCTCTTGAGGTGCAGATTTGTAAATGCTTGGACTGATCATTTGCTGCAGTTACAAGAGATGACAGTGACAGTCGTGAATAGAAATAATCAAATCCCTTAGGAAGGATGTGATACTTTCGCTCAGCTGTTTTTGAAGTTGTTTAAATAGATGCTGGAGTAGCCCACAATCCCTTAGTGCAGAGTTCTCAACTGGGGGCCTTAGGCAGGTTTCAGGAGGTCTGCCAAGTAGGGCCGACATTAGACTCACTGGAGCCCAGGGCAGAAAGTGGAAGCCTGAGCCCCAAAGCCAGGAAGTGAAGCCTGAATGGTCAGCTGTCTGCTGATCCAAGAGCTTCAGGCTCCCTTCCCCATAGTTTGCTTTGTTCAAGCTTCCACTGGGTCCTAGGGACTGTCATTTCTCGGGGTAGTCTCTCGGTCTTAGTGTCCACATGATAAGAGGAGGAAGAGTCAGAGATGGTCTGGGATAGACAGGCAAAGAAGGTTGAATAGATTTGGGTGGGTAGATGGCTTGGAAATGCTTTTATAACTTAGCTTTGGGGGGGGCTGGAGGGGCAGGCCATTGCCCTGCTTGCTACCCCCTAATGCAGGCCCTGTTTTTTATATGCAGAAAACCAGTTGTGGTGCAGGTTGGCCATGGAGTTTTTATAGCATGCTGGTGGGACCTCAGAAAGAAAAAGGTTGAGAACCTCTGCCTTACTGGGTTCCAGAATTCCTTCTTTAATTGGAAGGTCTATTCTAGTCTGCATGGACAGGTATAAGATATCAAATAATTTGTATGTCTTCCAGTGCCAAATCCTCTGTCTGCACTGTGGGATGTTAGTGGTCCCACTGCAGTACTGAGGAAACCCACACTGAAGAGTCCATCTGGGATCTCTTCAAAGGCAGAGCTGCTACAGGGAGACAGTCTCACACTGTTCTGTCCAGTCCCAGTGCCCATCTCTCCAATGCTGCTTTAAGCAGTTCTCTTGAAACCCACAGGTCTGATTTCCTCTTTCATGGTACTGGGAAAGGGGACCTCTTCCCGGCTGAAGAGGAATGATCTGTACTCTGTGGTCAGCAGGAGTGCCTGACTGCTTTAACTGTCTAGTTCAGGGATCAGCAACCTTTGGCTTGTGGCCAGGCCGGTTTGTTTACCTGCCGCATCCGCAGATTCGGCTGATCGCAGCTCCCACTAGCTGTGGTTCACCACTCCAGACCAATGGAGGCTGCGGGAAGTAGCGCGGTCTGAGGGATGTGCTGGCCGCCGCTTCCTGCCGCCCCCACTGGCAAGTGGGAGCCACGATCAGCCGAACCTGTGGACATGGCAGGTAAACAAACCGGCCTGGCCTGCCAGAGTGCTTACCCTGGCAAGCCGCATGCCAAAGGTTGCCGATCCCTGGTCTAGTCTTAGTAGTCTTGTGCTTCTTAGGACGTAATAAGCTCAGGGTTACCTTTCTCGTTGCTGAAAGATTCACTCATTTAGGTCCCCAACATTAAAAAGAGCCTCAGTCTATGTGCTTTGGACCTCTGAGTGCACCTCTTAAAAGCTCTGCAGATAGGGCACTTTGAGGGGATGTGAAATTCCCCTAAACAAGACAGACAAAGGTCACATTCATCTGCGAGGGGAATGAGTCTCCTGTACAAAGAGCAGTAGTTGAAGTCTGTTTTGACAAAGTCTGAAACTGACAAGGCAACTAACTAGCCTCAATGAGACACTAAAACAACAAACTATCTTGTCTTTAAAAAAACAAAAAACCCTAAAACTAATTAGCTAATGACTAACTAACAACCAAGTTAAAAGACTAATAACTTGTAACAGTAACAAACAACACAAACTAAATAAGGACTCAGTGCTCTGACTTGCTGCCAGAGGGCAGTTAGAAGAAATTGAAGGTGAATGGGTTGCATTGCCTCTTTATGCAGGAGTGGGTGCATGGCCATGAAGGATGCATGTGGAATCCTTACTGGACACTGATATTTGAAATTCCAATCTTCTGCACCGCACTGTAAGGGGAAGCCACTGTGACAGTACCTCCCATAAGGCTTTATGGAAATACACTTAGAATGTGTTTTATGCTACATATGCCATGTAACATATCTCAAAGGTTATGATCTACTGAATCTATTAATCCTATTTGTATGCAAGTATCATTTTTGTATTCAAAGTTATTAATATTGGCTGTGTACTGGCTTGATTTCTAAATAACCTTAGTAGAGCATTTGGTCACCTGGAGAAAGGAATGTTGAAGTTAAGTACCTAATCAAGAGACACTTAAGGACAATGAATTTTGGAATGCTCCAATCCACATAAGAAGTCTACTTGAGGACGTTCAAGGTAGCATGTGACCCATGGCTGCTACCTGGTAAGAAACTGTGAGTCATGCATGGACATGTGACTTGCCCAGGTGACTCCTAAACTCCATCTTGGAGATGGACTTTGCATAGGAGTGAGGTGGGGGTCTCCATCCACAAGAGAAAGTCTATTTAAACTCCTGGGAGACCTCCTCAATTTTGTCTTCAGCTGTCTAAAGAAAGAGCCTTTCCACTAGGGTGACCAGACAGCAAGTGTGAAAAATCAGGACGGGGGTGGGAGGTAATAGGGGCCCAAATAAAAAAAAGCCTCAAGTATCGGGACTGTCCCTATAAAATTGGGACATCTGGTCACCCTATTCTCCACCCCCCAGGATACATGAAAGAAACTGGAACAAAGGACAGTGTGCAAGGGGTGTGAGTGATTGCTGGACCCAAGCTAAAAGGAGATTAGTCTGTAAAAGGGAGCATTCTGGAACTGGTGAGGATCTTATCTGTATTCAGTTTGATTAGACATAGATTTGCGCATTTTATTTTGCTTGGTGACTTACTTTGTTTTGTCTGTTACTAATTGAAACCACTTAAATCCTATCTTCTGTATTTAATAAAATCACTTTTTACTTATTAATTGACCCAGAGCATGTATTAATACCTGGGGGAGCAAACAGCCATGCATATCTCTCTATCAGTGTTATAGAGGGCAAATAATTTATGAGTTTACCCTGCATAAGCTTTATACAGAGTAAAACAGATTTATTTGAGTTTAGACTCCATTGGAGTTGGGCATCTGGGTGTTAAAGACAAGAACACTTCTGTTAGCTGCTATCAGGTAAACCTGCAGCTTTGGGGCAAGTAATTCAGACCCTGGGTCTGTGTTGGAGCAAACGGGTGTGTCTGGCTCAGCAAGACAGGGTGCTGGGGTCCCGAGCTGGTAGGGAAAGCAGGAGTCTTGGCACATCGGGTAGCAGCTCCCAAGGGGGGTTCTGTGATCCAACCCATCACACACGTGCAACAAAACTCGACAAATCATTGTTCACATCCATTTAGTTTAAAGAAACGTAAGCCTTTGTTAAAGATTCAAAACCTACGTGCTTTCAGTTACAACTACATTACAGTTCAGTAACGCAGGATGTTTCTTCTGCATTTGTTCATCTCCTAGATCCCAATTTTGATCAGGACCTTTGGACATTACCATTAAATATTAACTAATAAGAATAAAGCTCACAATGTTATAAGACTATAAGACTTTTAATAAATCTTCCAGAAATATCAAGGAACTGACTAGGCATTCCTAGTATTTCCAACATAAAAAGAAAAGCTATTTTTCAAAACAAACTTTTCAGACATTGTTTTAAATTGTAAGAAACAAAAATTATTTTAACAGTTTATATTGTGTAATAGCAAGAATGTAAAGAGTTGTGCTCTAATATTGGTCAAATTAAACCACCTTGCTGAGGATCAGATAATGTCCTCATGTTAAATTTCTGCCATATTCAAAAAAACCTTTAGTAAAAATACTTGTCCTTTCATGAGGAAAGTCAACAATTAATTCTCAATGTTGAAATTATACTTGGTGTAAATTGCTGGATAGCTGATTAGTATTGATATCTACTTTTTAAAATATTCCAATAATTTCACATACAAGATTCACAGTTGAGAAATGTAAAAGCAGCAAAGAGTCCTGTGGCACCTTATAGACTAACAGACGTTTTGGAGCATGAGCTTTCGTGAGTGAATACCCACTTCGTCGGATGCATGTATCCAACAAAGTGGGTATTCACCCACGAAAGCTCATGCTCCAAAACGTCTGTTAGTCTATAAGGTGCCACAGGACTCTTTGCTGCTTTTACAGATCCAGACTAACACGGCTACCCCTCTGATAGTTGAGAAATGTGTCACTTCTAAATAGCTATCTCCTCAAGAATGTGGGCTACAAATTGCAAACTGCGATGTCACATCGTATTTGGTATGTGAAGTATATCTTCGTAGCTATCTCCAAGACCAGTTGATAATCTTAAAAACTCTTTCACTGTCTAGTCAAGGGATCAAATAAGTAAGATTTGCAATAGGCTCCTGAGGAGAATGAGCTGTAAATGAAATCATCTGCCAATTACACCTAAAGATCCTCAGGTCAAGGAGCTAGTCTCAGAAATTCTTCTGATGTAGTGTCAATCTTGGGAATGACTTTTCATTCTCTTTTCTTAATGTAAATTTACACAGGAGTTTCCTCTAGCTCAAAAAAAAATATCTAACAGATTAGTAACATCTGATATCACAAGACTTAGCTCAAGGGATGCGTTCACAACGGAGTCTACATGAACATCTGCCATGAAGGGTTTGTGCACTAATATTCTGTACACATTATCCAGACTTGTCGCTACCAGCTATGATAGAGTTCAGTGCAAAGCACCTGGTACAATACTATCAGCTTTTGCTAGTGGACAGCAAAAAGCCTTAGTAAAAGAGGAAAAAAAGGAATTGAAAGGTTCTGAAAAACAACATATCTGTTGAAAAAGTAGAAGGTGGTTTTAGTAACTCAGCAAGTGCTCATGAACGAAAGTTGGTGGTAGGCTTTTCTGAGGATGCACGAGAAAATTTTAGAAACATTAAACCAGGGGTGGCCAACCTGTGATTTTGGAACCGCACACAGCTCTTCAGAAGAGAATATGCAGCTCCTGCTAGGAGCCAACTCTGGGGGAAAAATGGTGGGTGCTCAGCACCCACCAGCAGCCCTATCAGTCCCCCCCCTTCATCCCCCGTGCCTTCTGCCCACTGCGATCAGCTGTTTCGTGGCATTCAGGAGGCTCGGGGGGGGGAAGAGTGAGGACATGGCATGCAGCCCCCCTCCCTCCCATAGCACCTCCCGCCCACCGCGATCAGCTGTTTCACAGCTCTGGGGGGTGGGGGGAGCAAGGACCCAGCTCACTTGGGGGAGGGGGTGGGAAGAGGCGGGGTGGAGATGCGGGTGGGGACTTGGGGAAACAGGTTGAGTGGGGGTCGGGGCCTGGGATAGAGCCAGATGTCCAGCACCCCCTAACCAGCACCACAGTGACTAGCTGGTGTTGAAATTTTTAATCAAAATGTTTATTACACCATCTAACAATGGAAGGCAACTGCAAACCTTAAAGAAAATACACAGATGAAAATCGAGGCTTCCAACAGGATTGGGAGAATAAGTACTTTTTCGTTGAAAGTAAATGGTAAGGCCTTTTTTGTCTTCTTTGCCAGACGTGTATCTCTCAGTTTGAATCTTCAAACTTGCAGCGTCATTTCACTTCTAGCCATCCACATATCGATTGAGAATTCCCACAAGTTTCTGATCACCGCACTTTAAAACTGAAAACTTTGAAAAAACATACAGATGTAGAAGCCCACTTCTTCACCTGATTTGCCAACCGATTGCAGACTGTAACATTAGCCTCCTATTATGTGGTCTGGCACACAGACCATGTGAAAAAGCCCTACACTCTGAAGGAGAGCGTATAAAAACATGCCTCACTGATGTGATTTCAATCCTGTCACCAGAGAACGAGAATCTACAGAAGAAAATTTCTGGCCTACAGCTTTCACGCCACACAATAGAATGCAGAATCTCCAACCTAAACAGTGACATCGAATCGCAACTGCACTCGCAACTTCAGCAGTGTGAGTATCTGAGCATCACTTTGGATGAGTCGTGCCATGCACAGGATAAACCTTATTATCGGTATTTGTCCACATTGTGTCTGACGACTGCTTTGTAACTCCTTGATATCGTGTCACTAAAGGACAGAACTCGTGGACGAGATCTAAAGAAGGCGTTGATGTTGGTAGCTGTGAAAAGCCACTTGGCCTTTACAGACGCTCACTGCATTGCAACGGATGGGCTTCATCCATGTGGGGCTCTGCAAATGGATTAGTAGGGCTTTGTAAATCTGACGACAGCTTTCCCGAATTTTGGACATTTCACTGTATTATTCATTGGGAGCAACTGGTATCTAAAAATCTCAAATTTGATCACATCATGAAACCTGTCTTGCACATTGTGAAATTCATTCTCTCAAATGCATTGAATCACAGAAATTTCAAAATCTAACTGAAGAACTGGATGAACACGAGTCCCGTGATGATTTGCCATTTCACTGTGCAGTTCAATGGCTCGAGTGGTGAAGTTATTTCCCATTTTTTTGAGCTCCAGGAACCAGTAAAAAATTTTATGGAGGAGAAGCACAAAATACACCCCGAGTTTACAGCTCCTGGATGGGTTCTAGACTTGGCATTTCTTGCAGACATGCTGCATTTGGATAAACTAAACGTGGACTAACAAGGAAAATTCCAGTTGCTGTCTGATTTAGCGCAAGGCATGTTTGCGTTCATGAACAAACTGCAGTTGTTTCACATACAAATGCTTGAGGGCAAGCAGACACACTTTCCCTCAATATCACAACTTCAAGCCAGATCAAAAGAAGATGCAGCAGAACCCCTAAAACAGCACAACTAGGTATGCGGTGTGATTAAAGATCTTAAGGACAGTTTTGAGGAAAAATTCCAAGATTTGCAGCAGAAAAGACCTCAAATCAGATTTCTGATTAACCAGGCTGAAGCCGATTGTCTGAAGTCCCCTTTAGTCACTGATGAAGCAACAGATGGAAATAACAGAACTTTTGGAAGATGACAGATTGAAATCTGTTCAGAAGACAGAGGGGACCCTTACTTTCTGGAAATCTGTACCAAAGGATAAATACTCCAACATCAGAGATGCAGCCCTAAAATTAATCTCTATGTTTGCCTCGACCTTTGCCTCTTTGTGAGGCTGTTTTCTCAACACTGAAATGTGAAATCCAAGCACCGATCCATTTTGACAGACAGCCACTTAAGAGAACTGCTGCATGTGAGCACAACTGAACACAAACCAATCTTCAAGGGAATTGTTGAAAGCAAAGGTAGCCAGAATTCCTACTAAGTAAAAGATTAAGTTGTTATTTTTGTTAACTATACATTATAAATGTATAATAAATATACATTATAACTTATATAATGATTATGTGTGCACGTGTATTTATATATATATATATATATATATATATACACACACATATTACTGTGGCACTTTGGCAATGTACATTGGTAAATTCTGGCTCCTTCTCAGGCTCAGGTTGGCCACCCCTGCATTAAAGGATGCACTCTACTTCAAGTTTCCTTGTCCTTTGTGTTTAAGGCCAACTTTAGAAACTAGTGAAAAGTATGTTGGAACACTCAAGTGCCAGAATGATTACAAAAAACAGTCTAGCAATACAATCAGAAGGATACTGTATGTTAACGTTTGCTACAAGAGAACAGGGCTCCCTTTGAGAATC